>NC_137186.1:3378200-4578200 GCF_951804945.1 Podarcis cretensis
CCACTGGGCTATGTTGCAGTTTTGACTGTATACATAAAATAACAGCGTCTTCTCCTCCTGCCTCCCTCTTCTTCCTGCTGACTTCCTTGTGCTGATTTCTAGATTGTAGCTTCCCTCCAAAAAGGAAAGGACTTGCCCTCTCATTCCTTACAAAGCATCCAATGTAAATAAATACGTTTCTAAGTTGATTTTCTTTCATTAGGGGTCCAGGGCTTTCTGTGGACTTTGTGCTTTATATTAAAAGAAAAATAGCTCCAATATATTTTATTTGTTCATGTTTTCTAAATCGCATCTTCATCCAAACATAGATACTAGGATAGTGCAGTTAAATATATATGCAAGTATCTTTAGTAGGCAGTAGACCAATACCCACCTGGAGAGCATCAGGTTAGTAACTGTTGTGATACAGCATGGGTAGGCCAACTAAGGCCCAGGGGCCGGATCCAGCCCAATCGCCTTCTAAATCCGGCCCGCGGACAGTCTGGGAATCAACATGTTTTTACATGAGTAGAATGTGAGCTTTTATTTAAAATGCATCTCTGGGTTATTTGTGGGGCATGGGAATTCGTTCGTTATTTTTTTTCAAAATATAGTCCGGCCCCCCACAAGGTCTGAGGGACAGTGGACCGGCCCCCTGCTGAAAAAGTTTGCTGACCCCTGTGATTCAGGCTGGAAACTTCTCTCCTGCCTTAATGCCTTAATTTTTACAGCGGTACCTCAGGTTACATATGCTTCAGGTTACATACGCTTCAGGTTACAGACTTCGCTAACCCAGAAATAGTGCTTCAGGTTAAGAACTTTGTTTCAGGATAAGAACAGAAATCGTGCTCCGGCGGCAGCGGGAGGCCCCATTAGCTAAAGTGATGCTTCAGGTTCAGAACAGTTTCAGGTTAAGTACGGACCTCCGGAACGAATTAAGTACTTAACCCGAGGTACCACTGTATTTTAAAATTGAGCTGGGATTTCCAGGAAGGAATTGCACACCGGGTGTGTTTTGTAAAGGAAGCATTCTCTCTCTCTCTCTCTCTCACCCTGTGTTTTGGGAGAGCGCTTTAGTTCCTACCCCACTTTGCAGGTGAAAACATTCCACGTTTCTCGTTCGCAGATGTGGGGAGCCGAGGTGACACGGTCCTGGTGCCCAAATCTTTCGGCCGCAGCCGTCTCCTCAACCAGAACAAAGCCGTTTACGCCTCTCCGGAAAACAAGAAGATATTTGAGGAGGAAAACCGGGTGAGTGCTGTAAGAACACTGGAGGACCTTGGGTGCTGGATCAGGCCGGGGGGGGGGGGCTCATCATAGTCCAGCATCCTGCTCTCACAGCAGCCAAATGCCCATATAATCTAGAAAACTAGATAGACTGCCCCTGGTCTTGGAGGTTCCATAAGAACCTCAGAAGAGCCTGGTTGCTGGATCAGGCCAAAGGGGGCCCATCTAGTCCAGCCTCCTGTTTTCACAGCAGCCAACCAGATGCCCCACAATCACAACAGCAGCACCTTCTGCAGTTTCTGACAGTGACAGCAGAGCAGAGCCATTGATAGGCTTCACCTCCATGGAGTTGTCCAGTTCTCTCCTGAAGCCTTCCAAGTTGGGGGCCTTCAATGCCTCTCGTGGGATTGATTGTCACAATTTAACCACACTGTGTGAAGAGATCTTTGCCTTTGCCTGGACTGAATCTCTGAAGCTCAGTATGTTTCCGAGCACAATTCAAAGTGTTGGTGCTGACCGTGAAAGCCCTAAACGGCCTTGGTCCTGTATACCTGAAGGAGCGTCTCCACACCCATCGTTCAGCCTGGACACTGAGGTCCAGCTCCGAGGACCTTCTGGCGGTTCCCAGGCTGTGAGAAGCGAGGTTACAGGGAACCAGGCAGAGGGCCTTCTCGGTAGTGGCACCCACCCTGTGACATACCCTCCCACCAGAGGTCAAAGAGAAGAACAACTACCAGACTTTTAGAAGACATCTGAAGGCAGCCCTCTTTAGGGAAGCTTTTAATGTCTGACGCTGTACTGTTTTTGTTATTTGGTTGGAAGCCACCCAGAGTGGCTGGGGAGACCCAGCCAGATGGGCAGGGTATAAATTATTATTATTATTATTATTATTATTATTATTATTATTATTATTATTGGATGTCCCCAACTTCTAGTTATGATAAGAGAGTGAGAGGAACCTCTATGTCTCTACAGCTTACAAAAACAAAAATGCATATTGGCCAGAATTGTGTACAAAAAGGTGGATTTGAGGATGATGCATGCCTGCAAAGATAACAAAATTGGTGGATATCAACATACTCTCTGTGGCAGAATCATTTAATTATTTGTTGTATGAAAAGGCGCTTTGTTCTGCCCTGAATCTTCCGTTATCTGGCTTCATTGCATGGCTCCGCGCTCTTGTATTATATGCGAGGGAGAAAAGATTATCCGCTTTCTCCTGAAAGCGCATGATTATTTTTTTTACGCCCCTCCTCAATATTGATATGTGTATGCCTGTAGCCTCAGTCTACCTGGGCTGAGTGGGACAATATGGAAGCTGTCTCACTCGTCCTTGACTTCTCTTCTGTTTTTTCGCCCCTTAGTTACGTCAGGAAGGGAAACTGCCGAGGCTGCAGACCCACACTGGCGAAAAGGTAAACTGATGTTGATCTGCGGCATGTGTGTAAATGCAGTTTTTTGGCAGGACAGTGTCCATTGGGAAACCTGAAAGCAGGAATTGAGCACAAAAATCTAATGCTGGGAAGTGAAGTTTACTAAAACTCTTCAAGTTCCCTGCCTGGCACAAGAGGGAGAACCTGGCAGTACCAGATCAATGGCAACACATGTGGCTAAGTGCTTGCCGCTTTCGTGAACGTTGCAAATCTTGTGAGAGTTCCTAAATCATGGATTCCCGGGCGGGGGTGAGGGGTAGGGAGCTGGAGATAGCTAGCAGGCCGGATCCTTAACCTTCCTTTATACATTGAATACATCTTGTACATTGAATACAACAGTTGCACTGGCTCCCGGTGGAGTATAGGGTCAGGTTCAAGGTGCTGGTCTTGACCTTTAAAGCCTTCTGTGGCTTAGGGCCCTCGTATTTACGGGACCGCCTCTCCTGGTCTGCCCCGCAGAGGACCTTAAGGTCCACGAATAACCATAGTTTAGAGGTCCCGAGCCCTAAGGAAGTCAGACTATCATCCACCAGAGACTCCTTATACTGCGTTTAAAACCAGAATTGCATTTGGGTAGAAACTGTTTCTCAGGCGGCTGGTCCTAGTCTTTATAACCCTGTACCTTCTTCCAGAGTAAGGGACGCAGGTGGCGCTGTGGGTTAAAGCTTCAGCGCCTAGGACTTGCCGATCGAAAGGTCGGCGGTTCGAATCCCTGCGGCGGGGTGCGCTCCCGCTGCTCGGTCCCAGCGCCTGCCAACCTAGCAGTTCGAAAGCACCTCCGGGTGCAAGTAGATAAATAGGGACCGCTTACCAGCGGGAAGGTAAACGGCGTTTCCGTGTGCGGCTCTGGCTCGCCAGAGCAGCGATGTCATGCTGGCCACGTGACCCGGAAGTGTCTCCGGACAGCGCTGGCCCCTGGCCTCTTAAGTGAGATGGGCGCACAACCCCAGAGTCTGTCAAGACTGGCCCGTACGGGCAGGGGTACCTTTGCCTTTTACCTTTACCTTCTTCCAGAAGGCAGAAGCTGAAAGAGATCATTTCCAGGGTGCGCACTATCCTGCGCTATCTCTGCAGCTTTCTTATGACACCTGGAAGCGTAGATTTGATCCAAGGTGGGAAGAGTGCACCCAATTATTGTCTCCACAGTCTTTACAACCCTGGACAGCATTGTTTTTCCCCTGACCGTGCAGCTCCCAAACCACACACACAGACCATAAGTTAATACACTCTCAACGGTACAATGGTAAAATGCCATCAACAAGTCCTTTGAGAGATTGTTTTTCTGGAGGATTCTCAGAAAATATAACCTCTGCTGTGCTCTCTTCATCAGGCCTTGGCTGTTTTCTCCCCAGGTTGGGTCATCTCTCAACTCCATTCCCATTCTCCATTGAACCTGGCGCCTTCTCTGTCCGCTGAGCTAAGCATTTCCCCTGAAAGAAAAGCAAGCGTCTAGTCCTCATTGTTCTGAACGAAGGGCTGATAAATAGGAACAGAGGAAGTTGCCTTACACGAGCCGGACCACTGGTCTATCCAGCTCCGCATTTACACTGATGGGCAGAAGTTCTCCAGGGGTTTTATTTGGGGGGGGGGTGTCTCCCCCAGCCCCAGATGCTAGGATTGAACTTGGGACCTTCTGCATTCAAAGCAGGTGTTCTGCCATGGGCGAAAGACGATCTTCCGGGTGTAGTTTTTTGGAGGGCTTCTTTTCTTAAGGCTTTCTGTTGTTCCTCTCCCGGTTTTCAGACCGTCCGGTTCCTGCGCAAGTGCACCCTGGAAGTCGGAGTGAACGACTGCGAGCAGTTTGAACTGACCCACGAGATCGTGGCACGGCACTTCCTGAGAAACGTGAGACCCGCCTGCGCGGCCGTTGGCGTCCTGCCTTCCTGGCGTGGGGAACGGAGGGGATCTGGCCGGGTCCTCTCAGTCCCAGCCGACACAGTCCTGGGCTGGCTGATGGGAGCCATGGTACAAAAATGGCCGTCCTGGCAGGGGCTGATGGGAATCGTCAGCCAAAATGGCCATGCTGCCCATTAGATTTGCTCAATAAGCACACAAGACGTAACCGGCTGTACGTTTGAAAAAATAATATCCTCTGATATTTGATTACATTCTTGTATGAGTTGCATTACTGTTTATAACATCTGAGCATAGATTAAGTTTGTTTTACTTCTGCTGTGCCATATGGGTCACTTTAAGAAAGAAAGTTTATATCTGTTGATTGCCAACACCTGTCACTCAAATCAATATTGTGCTTGTCCACATAAATCCACTCTGTAAAAGTTGCTGCTATAAGATCCACTGTCCTGTGATATCATATATGGTATGTATGGTCGTTACATTATTTTTGCTGTAAAAAGGTGTGAGATTACGATACTGTATTTATTTGCATTACCTAGAGTTTGTACTACTGATGAAGCCTAGGACGGTGAAACAAGGCTAATATTCCGGAAATCCTCATCTTAGACTCTGTGAAAGGATTCTGTGGAACTGCAACAACCTTTCGTGTGGATTGTTGGACTCTATGAACAGACAGGTGGAATAGACACTTTAACCGATTAGAGAATGAACTGATCCACTGGGTCTTCTACTTTTTCCGTTGAACTTTGAGCTTCTTCTGTTGTAATCTACAATTTAATACAATGAATAGTACATATCATTTTTTTCAAACGTACAGCCAGTTATGTCTTGTGTGCTTATTGAATGTTTCGCGTAACCAGAGGTTTGTTGTTGTTTTGCCCATTAGATTTGTGACAGCGCTTTTCCATTTGCAAAAAAAGAAAGGCAAGGATGTTTGGGTGAGAGCCCTAATGAGTTAACGGGGTGGTGAGGTATGGCAACGGAGGGTTTTAAGAGCTTTTCGTTGAGTTGATCTCTACCTGATAAGGGTGGGCTCTCGGCGGCATATATCCTTGCAGGTAGGGTTGAGGGGAGAGGAGGTGTTTTCCTAGGGGATGTGGAGGTCTCAGACAACGTGCCCCTGCCCCGCTTGAAGTGGGTTGCTCTGATAACGCTGTGCCCTGGTCCTTCCAGCTCGGGGTCGTGGTTCTGCTGCATACCTTGAAGCTTCCGGACGAGCCCATCACGGAATTGGGGGAATATTGGTGCGAAGTTACAGTAAGTTCACCTCCTGTACGTTGGCGCAGGTCAATGTATGGGATATTTGTAACAGGAAAATTGTGCCCGCTTTTGCTCCAAAATCCCAGGGTAGATGATGCATGTATTGTGTAAAATACGTTTTTTTGTTTATTCCTATTTTTTTGCCCACTCTTCCACCACAACGTCCCAGCAATTTAAGAAGTACAATATGAAAGCCAGTTCAAAACAAGTTATAGGAGCAAGATTAGGGCGGGTCTTAAAAATATATATCTCAGGTATGAGAGGAAAGAGGCGTGTCTTCTGCATACAACAGAAGCTCTATATGGTGCCAGGAGAGGAAATTTCGCAGGTTAGGGGGTTGCCACAGAGAAGACCCCCCTCCCCAGGCCAAGGGACATTCCCCAAATTTTCTGAGGGTGTTGGAACTGCCAAGAGGGACTCCTCGACTGATCCTAGCACCCGAGAGTGTCTGTGAAGTACAGGGAGATGATATTTCAAATATTTGGGGCCCAAGTCATTTAGGGCTTTCAAACTATAAAGTGAGCACCTTGATTTGGGCCTGGAAACAAACTGGCAGCCCAGGCAGCTGTTTTAAAACGGTGGCGTCATATGAGACTAAGTGATTAATTAAGATTAAATTAAGACTAAGAGAGCTGAGTGGAGGGTGCTCGTGTAATCTCACTGTATACAAGTTGTACAAGTGACAATAAAGTATTTCATTTCAAGACAAAATAAAAAAAATTCCTTCCAGTAGCACCTTAAAGACCAACTAAGTTAGTTCTAGGTATGAGCTTTCGTGTGCATGCACACTTCTTGCATGCACACGAAAGCTCATACCTAGAACTAACTTAGTTGGTCTTTAAGGTGCTACTGGAAGGAAATTTTTTTATTTTGTCTTGACTATGGCAGACCAACACGGCTACCTATCTGTAACTATTTCATTTCATTTCATCTAAATGGAACCCCAGCTAGTAATGTGGGCACTGTGTTTGGGACCTGTTGAAGTTTCTGAATTATCTCCAAGGGCAGCCCCACATAGAGCACATGGCAGTAATAATGAAAGCTTAAGAAGTGTCTGCTGGATCAGGCCATCACTGCCTCCTGTGGGGGCGATAATCCAGCCTGGATGTTAGAGTCCCATGGTCGAGCCGTCGTGCCTGAAAGGGACCAGCTTGCCAGGGATGGGGAAAGGCAGTCCTAGTTTCAGCAGGGGAGTTTAAACGTCTTCCCCATCTCCTCTTTCGATTGACCGTCGTCATTGTCTTGGCTCTGGGGGACACATCTGGGCCCCCTGTCCGACATCTGCCCTCCTTTTGCAGGTGAACGACCTTGACACCGTCCGGGTCCCTCTTTCTGTGGTGCGGTTTGCAGAACCCAAGCCCGAAAGCTACAGGGTCTGGCTGGCTCAGCCGGAAGACGCTCCTCAGCAATATCACTGAAGTCCGCCCCACCCCAGGAGGAGAAGGGAGCAGCAGGGGCTCTCAAAACAAGTGATGGAGACTGGGGGGCACCCAGCTTGCCTGCACAGCTCAGGAGATCCAGGGACCTTCATCAGATCGGGTTTGAACAAGATCTTCATCAGATTAGTTGGAGATTTTTTGGGGGGGTGTACTCATGTCCTAAATGTTCAAAGGCATCTCTGACGGACACGTTTCTCTCGAGTAAAACACCAACTAAAGTTCTATGATTTCTCTCCTCCCCTGAGGAGCAACAGAATGTCGAGACTCTTACGAATAAAAATGTTTCAAAATCAGAAACTCTTCCAGGTTGCAGTGAGTAATTTGGCCAAGATCCCCTGTGGACCAGGAAGGAGAGTCGGAGGGAGATCAGCCACTGAAGCACTCTGCGTCTCTCTCTTAATGTCCAAGGGCATCTGGATAGTAAAGCGCTGAAAGGGTTTTGTGATGGCAATGGAGGAGTTGGCCTCCATCGATTGCCTCGGTCGCAGGGTGTGGAGATGGAAGGGAGCCGCTGATCTGCCTTCGGCCGAGCCTTGCTCTGACCCTAAAGGTTACGGATTTGCCATTGGCCGAGCTTGCCCTGACGCTGCGGCAGTTGTCAATTGCCATTGGCTGAGTTTCCCCCGGTTTCCTCTAGAGGGGTGGGGCTGGCAGAATATCCCAGCAAAGAGGTGGAAGAAGGCTTGAACGGGAAGGTTTGAAGAGGGAGAGGTCCCAGGGAAAACAGGGAGACGGTCAGGAGGAGGACGAGTTGCGAGGGCAGAAACCCAGGAAAAGGAGCAGGCTAGAGGAGGGGCGCTGTGGTCTAAACCACAGAGCCTAGGGCTTGCCGATCAGAAGGTTGGCGGTTCGAATCCCCGCGATGGGGTGAGCTCCTGTTGCTCGGTCCCTGCTCCTGCCAACCCAGCAGTTCGAAAGCACACCAGTGTAAGTAGATAAGTAGGTACCGCTTTGGTGGGAAGGTAAACGGCATTTCCGTGCATTGCTCTGCTTTGCCAGAAACAGCTTAGTCCTGCTGGCCACATGACCCGGAAAAACTGTCTGCGGACAAACGCCGGCTCGCTTGGCCAGTAAAGCGAGATGAGCGCCTCAACCCCAGAGTTGTTCGCGACAGGACTTAACTGTCAGGGGTCCCTTTACCTTTTAGAGAAGAGGCGCTTGTGGATTGGAGAAACCCATGCATCATCAGAATCATGTTTCCAGAGTTGTGAGAATTGGGATCTTGCTTTATTTTCAAAGGAAGCACCATCGCTCAGTGCAATATAGAAGGTGCTAGGGTCATTGTGTCATGATACCTCCAGATAGGGCTGGGATCCTTGAATGAGACCTTGGAGAGCTGCTGGCAGTCTGCGTGGGTTGAGCTGTGTCCCAGCTGAAGTTTTGAACCTTTCGAGAACAGAGCTCTTGGAAGGACTTGGCGGCAGCGACGCATCTCCCTCTGCGGTGTGTCCTGCCACCAAGGAGACTTTGCCGCCTTGGCAACCCCTTCCCCGGGTCGTGCAAAAGGAGACGGAGCCGATAGCTCCATCCTGGGCGACACCTGGCGGCCCAGCCTGGACTTTCGCCCGTTCGGGTCTGTGTCTCTCCTCCTCCACAGCCATTAATTACAGCATTGCACACCTTCGGCATGAACAATGGCATTTGAAGCGCGCACCGGAATAATTCACGCCCGGGGCGGTGTGCCTTCGGAGCCAGCCCTTCAGATGATGGATGGGGCCCTCTGCCTCCTCCTTTTTAAAAAAAAACCACCCTCCCAAGAGGGGAAGCACAAGCTTTCGCTCACTTTAGCCGCGAAGCGCTTGGAGCGGCCCGGGCAGGAAGAAAGTGTGGGCATGCTGCTGCGTCCTCCCAGTGGGGAAGATAGCCGGGAAAGCTTTTTATTTCGTCCTCCCCTCCTCCCTCTTAAAATCAAAGCAGGGGAAGCTGCCAAAAGTGTCATTAAGCCCCTTACGTGGGCCGGCGGAGGGGCTCTCTCTGCCGGTGGGAGACGGAACGCAGCCATGAATATTCACAGAGGCACTCGGCCCTTTGCCGCAGAAGGCCCATCAGTTATGGCGAGGCTGACGTCCCACCTCGTCAAGGTGACTCCCGAGATAATGTCAGAGGATGATTCTTCCAAGCTAGGAAGGGGAAGGCGGCTCAGAGGACGGGGGGGCTGGTGGAGGGAGAGGGTGTGGCGCAGTGACCCCTGTCTCGTCCTTTAATGGGATGGATGTGGGAAGTTGATCTCCCAGCTGGGATGCAAATATCTGGCCATCTGCTAGCGAGTAAAGACACACACACACTGGTTTTGCTGCGAAGCGCAGTCGGTCAGCGTGGTGCGATCCAGATGTGGTTGGACCCCAGTTCCGTCGCTCTTAGTGGGAGCTGGGAATCCCAACAGCACCTGGAAGGTCATAGAATGGTAGAGTTGGGAGGTGTGATGACCTGGGATTCGGAGCCAGAAGAGTCTCAGTCCGCACCGGATCCTTTGCCCCAGGCAGCATCTGAACCTAGTCTGGGGCCTGATCCTGAAGAGCCCCATTCTGCACTGGTTCCCTTGCAACAAGCACCAGCTGGGCCGAGTCAGGGGCCTGAGCCTGCCCTGGCTCCAGATGCGGGGATTCCCTCGTTGCCTCCAGCTGGGACATCACTTACAGCTGCTCCACTACCGGTTGGG
This sequence comes from Podarcis cretensis, assembly GCF_951804945.1. NCBI lineage: Eukaryota > Metazoa > Chordata > Lepidosauria > Squamata > Lacertidae > Podarcis > Podarcis cretensis. Next base: position 3,388,055 of record NC_137186.1, read on the forward strand.
TCAGGAGAGGCTGAGGCGGCCCCTGGGTCTAGTAACCCACCGACGTCTCCCGAGCTGCAGAGACTGAGGTCTGAGAGAAGGAGAGACCTGAGTACTCGCAGGAGGAGTGCTCGCCTTCGGGCAAGACAGGGAGGTGAGTCGCTAGGGGATCAGGACCGGCCACTACCCTAACAAAGATAAAAGGCTGTTGGACCCCTCCCCAGGTTCAGGAGCAACATTCCTGTATGCCAAATCCTGCCTGACCTTGCCTGGTTTCCTGCCTTGGCCCTGCCGGACTGACTCCTCGCGGAACCCTTGGATTCGGGACCGGACCTGGACCGCGTTACCCGGGTTACCCCTGGGCCCAGCACAGGAGGGACCGCAGGGGTCAACCAGTCCAATCCCCTCGCAGCCCAAGAATCCCTGACAGACGGCCATCCAGCCTCTGCTGAAAAACGTCCAGCGAAGGAGAGTCCACTGCCTTCTGAGAGAGTCCCTTCCACAGTCTATAGACACCCGTCCTCAGCTAGCTCAGGGGTGCCTTAACCCTTGGTCCTCTACATCTTGCCAGACTCCCATCAGCATAGGAACACAGGAGGAGCCTTCATGGATCAGGCCAATGGCCCATCTGGTCCAGCCTCCTGTTCTCACAGTGGCCAACCAGTCGCCCCAAAGGAAAGCGTTCAAACTGTCTCCCCTCCTGTGGTTTCCATCAACCAATTTTCGGAAGCATTTTTGCCTCCGACTGTAGAGAAAGGGCACAGCCATTGTGGCTAGCAGCATGCCTGGCCATTGGCAACAATATCTGGAAGAAGCCGTGCTAGCTATCCCTGCAGTGTTCTCCTGCCGTTGTGTGGTCTACTGCCTCTTCCCCATCCCTTGTAGATACTCCCCAGCCATTTAGCATTTATTTATTGAATTTCTTCCATATCTTTTTTTTCTCCAAGGAGCTCAAGGCGGCATATGCAGGGCTCTCCCCCTTCTCTATAGTGCCCCCAACAACCCTGCAAGGTAGGTCAGGCTGAGACGAAGTGATAATAATAATAATAATTTATTATTTATACCCCACCCATCTGGCTGGGCTTCCCCAGCCACTCTGGGCGGCCTCCAACAAAACATTAAAGGCGCTGTGGGTTAAACCACAGAGCCTAGGACTTGCTGATCAGAAGGTCGGCGGTTTGAATCCCCACGATGGGGTGAGCTCCCGTTGCTCGGTCCCTGCTCCTGCCCACCTAGCAGTTCGAAAGCACGTCCAAGTGCAAGTAGATAAATAGGTACCGCTCTGGCGGGAAGGTAAACGGCGTTTCCTTGCGCTGCTCTGGTTCGCCAGGAGCGGCTTAATCATGCTGGCCACATGACCCGGAAGCTGTACGCCGGCTACCTCGGCCAATAAAGCGAGATGAGCACCGCAACCCCAGAGTCGGTCACGACTGGACCTAATGGTCAGGGGACCCTTTACCTTTACCTTTTTAATGCATCAAACATTCAGATGTCTTCTAAACGTCTGGTAGCTGTTGTTCTCTTTGACATCTGATGGGAGAGCGTTCCACAGGGCGGGCGCCACTACCGAGAAGGCCCTCTGCCTGGTTCCCTGTAACTTGGCTTCTCGCAGTGAGGGAACCACCAGAAGGCCCTCGGCGCTGGACCGCAGTGTCCGGGCAGAACGATGGAGGTGGAGACGCTCCTTCAGATAGGGCCAAAGGCTTGCACCCAGTGAACTTCATGGTCAAGTGTAGATTTCAACCCTCGTCACTCAGAGTCCTGGCCTGGCATTGCTACACTGCTACACCGGCTCTTCCAGAGGTTGACCAGTGGAACCAGAGGGGTGGCCACCAGTTCTTGGTCACCATTGCCCTCTCCCCTTTCTTAAATTCTGAGCAGCTTTGTTCCAATAGGAAAGCAGGATATACTGTATTTTTCGCTCTATAAGATGCACCAGACCACAAGACGCACCTAGTTTTTGGAGGAGGAAAACAAGAAAAAAAAATATTCTGAATCTCAGAAGCCAGAATAGCAAGAGGGATCGCTGCGCAGTGAAAGCAGCAATCCCTCTTGCTGTTCTGGCTTCTGGGATAGTTGCGCAGCCTGCTTTCGCTCCATAAGACGCACACACATTTCCCCTTACTTTTTAGGAGGGAAAAAGTGAGTCTTATAGAGCAAAAAATACGGTAAATAATGAAACAAATGCCATCTGGGACCCTAGTGAGAGCTCAGGGCCTAGACACAAGAGTAGCTGGGGCAACCCAGCCAAATGGGGTATAAGTAATAAAATTATTATTATTATTATTATTATTATTATTATTATTATTGGGGAGCAGTGAGCAGAGGGGAAGCGCAATCTGCACTAATGAAGCAGAGATTCACCTCCCCTTTTTGTTGGTGTCTACCTCCCTACAGTTTGCCTGCTATTTTTATTCATTTTGCAGCCCTGACAATGTAAATTTCCCCCCTTCCTGTTTGGCACCACCAGGTGGCAGCCGAATCACACCTCTGGGTGATTTACGAGGGCGTTCCCCTGTCTTGTCTGCCCTCATCCTGCCCTCGACTCCTCGAACCGCTAAGCGAATTCTGCCTCTCGCCACCCATTTCCCAACACTACCTTGTTTTTGTAACTAACGTCCTTGCGGTGCAGGTATCCTGCAGGTATCCTAAAGGCCCTGCCCTCCCTGCCCAGGCCCTGCTGTCCCTTGAGCCTGCTATCAAAGCACATCCCTCAAAGAACATGCGTCACAAATAGCAGAGGGTTCATTGGGTATCCAGGCACCAGCTAGATGAACCAAAGAGGAAATGAGGGGGGGGGGGTTTAACTCCGGATCCACGCTGGGCAAGAGTGGACTGAGCAGGGAACCGGCATGCAGCTTAGTTCTACAATTCCCAGAGTAGTTCTGGGAGTTGTAGCTCCATGAGGTGAACTGGGATCTCTGACTAGGGTGCAAAAAGCAGCTCCCAGAATATTTTGGGGGGTAGCCATGACAGTGGTATTGCTGTTTAAAGTAAATGTGGCCTTACTCCCAAGGAAGGCTACTTAGGATAGCATACTTCCTTTTACAAAGGTATACCTTCTAACCCATGGGTAGGCAAACTAAGGCCCGGGGGCCGGATCCGGCCCAATCGCCTTCTAAATGCGGCCCGTGGACGGTCCGGGAATCAGCGTGTTTTTACATGAGTAGAATGTGTGCTTTTATTTAAAATGCATCTCTGGGTTATTTGTGGGGCATAGGAATTCGTTTATTCCCCCCCCCCCTTCAAAATATAGTCCAGCCCCCCACAAGGTCTGAGGGACAGTGGACCGGCCCCCTGCTGAAAAAGTTTGCTGACCCCTGTTCTAACCGTTCGTGGGTACTCTCTAATCCCCAAGCAAATAATTGTTATGGCAAATGAAGTCTTTTTTTTTTTTTTTTTTTTTTTTTTTTTTTTTTATAATGATTTTTATTAATTTTCCACACATAAAATGAAGAACAATGTAACACAGTATTACTTCATAATCATCAATTCATAATCTTTTTTCTTTGACTTCCCCATACCTCCCTATCCCTGCATCCTTGTTTAAAATTCTTTAGCAACCCTTAAGTCCATTATCTTAGTTCTTTTTCATAAATATTTCTTAAGTTTTTTTGTTTACTGCTGCAATTCTTTACTTCTTACCCCCTGACATCTTAACATTCCTCAATTTTACAATTATTTTTAAGATATATCTTGAAGTTCTTCCAGTCCTCTTCCACTGTCTCTTTCCCCTGGTCCCGGATTCTGCCCGTCATCTCAGCCAGTCCCATAAAGTCAATCACCTTTGTTTGCCATTCTTCCAGAGTAGGTAGTTCTTGCGTCTTCCAATACTTTGCCAGTAGAATTCTTGCTGCTGTAGTGGCATACATAAAGAATGTCCTATCCTTCCTTAACACCACTTGGCCCACCATGCCCAAGAGGAAAGCCTCTGGTTTCTTAGGAAAAGTCCACTTAAGGACCTTCTTAATTTCATTATAGATCATTTCCCAGAAAGCTTTAACCTTTGGGCAGGTCCACCAAAGGTGGTAAAAAGTGCCTTCAGTCTCATTACATTTCCAACACTTATTGTTAGGCAGATGATAAATTTTTGCAAGCTTGACTGGGGTCATGTACCACCGGTAGATCATTTTCATAATATTTTCTTTTAAAGCATTACATGCAGTAAATTTAATACCGGTGGTCCATAACTGCTCCCAGTCAGCAAACATAATATCATGACCTATGTCTTGTGCCCATTTAATCATAGCTGATTTCACCGTTTCATCCTGTGTATTCCATTTTAACAGCAAGTTATACATTCTTGATAAATTCTTAGTGTTGGGTTCCAACAATTCTGTTTCTAATTTTGACTTCTCTTTCTGAAATCCTATTTTCCTGTCCTGTTTAAACGTCTCATTTATCTGATGGTAATGCAACCAATCTCGAACCTTAGGTTTTAGTTTCTCATAACTCTGAAGTTTCACCCTTTCACCATCGTATTCTATAATCTCATGATATTTTGGCCATTTAGAATCCATATTAAGCTTTTTTACTTCCCTAGCTTCCATTGGTGACACCCACCTAGGGGTTTTACTTTCCAACAAATCTTTGTATCTAATCCAAACGTTATACAATGCTTTCCTTACAATATGGTTTTTAAAACTTTTATACACCTTTACCTTGTCGTACCATAAATATGCATGCCAACCAAAACTATTGTCATACCCTTCCAGATCCAAAATGTCAGTATTCTCAAGAAGTAGCCAGTGTTTCAACCAGCAGAAAGCTGCTGATTCATAGTAGAGTCTTAAGTCCGGCAGGGCAAACCCCCCTCTATCCTTTGCATCAGTTAAAATCTTGAATTTAATTCTGGGCTTTTTGCCCTGCCAGACAAATTTTGATATATCTTTCTGCCACTTCTTGAAACAGTCCATCTTGTCCACAATCTGCAGCGTCTGGAATAAAAACAGCATTCTAGGCAATACATTCATCTTAATGGTAGCAATTCGGCCTAACAAGGAAAGTTTCAGCCTTGACCATATTTCCAAATCCTTTTTAACTTCTGACCAACATTTTTCATAATTATCCTTAAATAAATTCACATTCTTGGATGTTAAGTTTACCCCCAGGTATTTTACCCTTTTTGTAATTTCCAAACCTGTTTCATTCTGGAAACTCTCTCTTTCTTCCATTGTTAAATTTTTTTCCAACACTTTCGTTTTTTGTCTGTTCAATTTAAAACCTGCTACTCGACCAAATGTTTCAATTAATTCTAATACTCTTTTAGTACTAGTGTCTGGCTGTTGCAAAGTCAATACTAGGTCATCTGCAAATGCTCTTAATTTATAATGTCTAACTCCGACCTGAACTCCTTTAACCAACTGGTCCTTTCTAATCATGTTTAACAAAACCTCCAGGACCGATATAAAGAGCAAAGGGGATATTGGGCAACCCTGTCGTGTACCTTTTTCTATAGGTATTTCTTCTGTTACCACGTTATTTACAATTAATTTGGCCTTTTGTTGAGAGTATATTGCACCTATACCGTTTTCAAAACCTTGTCCTACCCCCATCCCTTGGAGATTCTTTTTCATAAAAGTCCAACAAATGTTGTCGAAGGCTTTCTCCGCGTCCACAAAAATCAAAACTGCTTTCCTGTTAATGTCAACGTCCAGCAGCTCCAAAATGTCTATAATGTTCCTCACATTGTCTGACATATGTCTACCTGGGAGAAAGCCTGTTTGGTCCTTATGAATCTCATCTGCCAACACTCTTTTCAATCTTTTTGCCAAAATGTCTGCAAAAATTTTGTAATCCACATTAAGTAAAGATATAGGGCGGTAGTTTTTAACTTGGTTCTTCTCAGTCTCTGTTTTCGGTATAAGTGAGATGAAAGCCTCTTTCCACGATTCAGGTGCCTTTTTCCCCTTTAAAATTTCATTGCAAACTTCCTTCAATGGTTGTATCAGCCATTCTTTCAGCAATTTGTAGTATTTGGCCGTCAGGCCATCTGGTCCTGGTGATTTTCCCAATTTCATGTTTTGAATGGCACCCTCTATTTCTTGTTCTGTTATTTCCTCATTTAAGATCCTTTTACTTTGTTCTGAGATTTTTGGTAAACCGTATTTTCTGATGAATTCTTCTATTTCTTGCTCGTTGGTTGGCCCTTGTGCGTACAATTTCTTAAAAAAGCTTTGAAAACAATTGTTAATCTCGTTGGGTTTGTGGATAATCTTTCCATCCATTTCTAAACTTGTTACCGTGTTCATTTTCTGCCTTTTTTTCAATTGCCATGACAGAAGTTTCCCACATTTATCCGCTGACTCAAAAGTTTTTTGTCTCATTTGCTTTATCTTCCATTCTATTTGTTGGTTCATAAGTTCCATGTATTGCATCTGATGAAACTTTATTTCTCTCAAAATCTCATGAGACTTTGGTTTAGACCTCAACTTCTTCTCTCCTTCTTTTATTTTTTCTAAAATTTTTTCCTTCTTTTCATTTTGTTGCTTCCTCTTAATAGAATTTTGTTGAATTAGGAAACCTCGCATCACGGCTTTGCTTGCGTCCCAGATTATTCTTTTTTCCACATCTGTTTTCCTGTTGATCTCAAAATAATCTTTTAATGTTTTAAGGGCCTTCTTATGGATCTCTTCATCCTTGAATAGGGTGTCATTCATTCTCCATCTAAAGGAACCAGTTGTTGTTAGTTTCATCTCCATCTTGACCGCATTATGGTCGGAGCACGTTTTTGGGCAGATTTCTACTTTTTTTGTTCTTGACGCCAGACTACTAGAAATCCAAATTTGGTCTATTCTTGTCCATGTCATTTTTGCTTCAGAGAAGAAGGTTCCCTCTCTCTCTAGAGGATTCTTTATTCTCCAAATATCAATCAAGTCCATAGTTTCAGTCATTTCGAAAAAGATCTTTGGTAGTCTCCCTTCTTTTGAAATCACTTGTCTCTGTGCTTTATCCATGTTTGTTGAAACAACTCCGTTCATGTCTCCCATCATTAGGATTTTATAGTCTAAAAAGTCAACTAATGTCTCATGCAACTTCCTAAAGAATTCGGCCTTCCCTTCATTTGGGGCATAAACTCCCACAATTAATATCTTTTCTCCTTGAATTTATATTTCAATTGCCAGGTATCTTCCTTGTTCATCTTTAAATATTAATTTTGGGGCCAACTTTTCCTTTGCATAAATCACCACACCTCTTTTCTTTACTTTGTCTGATGAGATGAATTCTTGACCGAGTCTCTTATTTATTAATAATTTCCTGTGTATCCTGGCAATATGGGTTTCTTGCAAACATATTATGTCTAATTGTTCTTTCTTCAAAATGTGAAAGACCTGTCTTCTTTTCCGAGGAAGGTTCAAACCATTACAGTTCCAACTAAGGAGTTGCAGAGACATTTTGTATTTAGGTAGCTGTTCCTCCAACTGCTCCAAGCTTCTGCTCTTCCTCCGATGGTGGTAGTGAAAGTCCAAATGACAGATTTGCTATATCGGGTGGTTCCCTCTCCTCCACGGTTCCTTTCTGCAAATCCTCCAGATACTTCTCTAGAAATAGTTCTTTGTCCTGAATTGTTTTTATTTTAATCTTCCTTCCATTGAAGTTAAAGGACAATCCTTGTGGAAATTCCCATCTGAATGGTATGGTGTTTTTCTTCAGCAGGTCTACTAAACTCTTGTAATATGTTCTCACCTCTAAAATGTATTTAGGAATGTCCTTAAAAATCTGTATCTGACAATTTTGGATCACCAATGCCTTTTGGTAATGCAAATTCAGTATTCTATCTCTTTCTTCTTTTGATCTCAATGTAATTAAGCAATCCCTTGGTTTTTTGTCCTGCCTTCTGCCCAGTCGAAAGGCTGAAATTATCTCAAGTTCCTCATCTTCCTCCCATTCTTCCCGCCAAAAAGTTATAATGTTCTCTGTGAGAAATTTCACAAGGTTGTCCCCTTCCACTTCAGGCACCAATCTAAATTTTAAATTCTTCTCTTTACGTTGAAGTTCCAGTAAGGAGAGGGCTGCATCATGCTCATTCACTTTTTTAACAATAGGCCCAAATTTTTCCCTTGTCTCTTCAGCTGTTATTTTTGCACTTTCTGCAATCTTTCGTGTTTCTGAATTTTCCTGGATTAATCTATTTATAGAATCTGTGTTCGATGCGACACTAGCCGTATTCACATCCAACCTTGTTGTCAACTCTGTTAATTTTTTAGAGTTCTCTGTCGAAAGTTTTGTCAATGCTTCCAGGGATTGATTTATTTTAAGTAGAGCCTGAGTCATAGGATCCATAGAAGCTGGTGTTTTTTCCTGCACAGCTGCAGTTCCTGATATAGAGGCCCTTTTCTTGTGAGCTTGTTTTGATTTCTGCCTTGTTACTATCTCATCTGTAGGGGCACTCATATCCTCAAGGTCGTTCTCACAGAGTTGATTCCCAACAAGTGCAACAGTTTCAGATAGAGCCCTCTAGAGGGAGCATTCAATTGTATCCAAATGGCAAAGATGGAAAAACAACAAAGAAGCAAGGGAATACAACAGTAGCCAAAAGTTTCCAATATCCAAATTGTAAAGTCTCTATTTTTCTATATGGCCAGAATGCAACAAAGTACATCTAAGGTCCGATAACTTTTTTTGCAAACAAGTCCCCACTTCTCAGAGTTTGACAGACCACGTCCCAGGTGTCTTGTTTGGGCAGCCCGACCCCAGGGATTTGGCAATGGAAGTTCTTAATTTTCCATTAATTTTCCAGCAGATAACAACGTTCCAATCCCTTCCCCCCTTCTCCTGCCAGTCTGGGGGGAGGTTTTAGGTCCGATGTCAGTTTTGACAGCTTAAAAAAATTAGAAAGGTTCCCTTTAAGTGCAGCTTGATTTTCGTTGCTTTATTCCTTCTGCAGTTCCGGGGAGGCAGACTTCCTTAATTTTTGCCTTTCCCGTTTTCAGCCAATTTTATTTTTTTTTAAAAGTCCCGTTACTTTTCCAATCTTACTCACGGGTGTTGTGGTCAAATTCCAATTGCAGGAAGGAATCGGCGCTCTCCGCTCATGGCGACGCGGCTTCACTCCGCTAGCTGGGTGACGACTCTCAGCACCGCGCTTACCCCGATGCCGCTCCGAAGCCTTTAAAAAGGCTCCCTCACAGTACCGGGGGGCGCAAAAGGTGCCCACCGAATCTCCTTTGTTCACAGGCTCCGCGCCTGTGATTTTAGGGGTCCCCCGCTTGCCGTAGCGGGTAAGACCCGAACTAACGGAGCAGTCCTGCCTCGGAGCTCGAGGCTCGGACCGCCATTAAGCGCTGGCGCCGACCGGAAGTCTGTTATGGCAAATGAAGTCAACATCACCCTTGTTTTGGAAGTCCAGCTTTATTCTCTCCCCTCCGGACCCGGAAGAGAAGAGGTTAAATTAAAACACCAAAGAGTAAAAGAGTTGGGTTGTCCGCTCCGCACTCCTGCTCTGAGGAGACCCACTGAAATTGGTGAACGTTGGTTTCAGAGGTTTTCCTCCTGAGCAGAAGCTAGTCGCAAACAACCCATTTCCAGGGGAAGGTCTGTTCATTTGTGATGGGAAGTCCAAAAGCGAAGAGTTTGCATTTTCCTCCAAGAGGGGCCCGAGTGCGAGGCATCGCTTAGACGGCCTCGTTGAGTTTCTCCATCATCTGCTGCTGGATCTTCTTGGGGAGTTCCGGGTTGGTGAAGTAGTCTGGCAGGAGAGGACGAAGGAAGACGAGATGGTTAGCCAAAGGGAGAGGGAAGCTGGGTGCCGCTAACAGATTTATTGCATCTCTGAGGTGCACCGAGGACCTTCAAGGCGTCCTCAAGAATTCAAGGGCATATCCCAGCCAAGCAAAAGCACTGTGTGGCTGTGGAAGGGAAGCGTTGCCTGGGGAGACTCTCGGGGGCCAGACAGAGAGGTCTGGAGGGCCGCACCTGGCTCCTGACGTTCCCCACCCTTTGCCCTAGAGGGCACATCCCAGCCAGAGAAAAACAAGCAAGGAATCTGTGGGGCAGGGCTGGTGAGGGACGTGGCCTGGCGAGAGCTCCCCGAGGGCCAGGGAGAGTGGTTTGGGGGCCGCATTGAGCCCCCAGGCACACCTGGTGCTGATCTGCCTGCCTCATCCATTCATCCTCCATAAAAGCAAAAGGACGCAGAGTAGAAAGGGACAGCAAGGCTTCCTGTTCTCTTTCCACCCACCCCAGCCATGATTGAATGGCCACATCTGTACTACGGGGTGTTCTCTTTGTCACAGACTTGACAGCAAAGAGTATTACAGGCACTGGCCATTCCTGTGCGCCACTCCCAGTGCCAGAGCATCAGCGGTGATGGACTGGGATTCGGACTTGCAGGCTGAACCTGAGGAATCCCAGCCTGTACAGGATTCCCTGCCTCCAGAACCAGCTGAGCTGGGGCCTGAGCCTGAAGGGTCCTCACCTGTGCTGGATCCTCAGGTGCAGGTACCAGCTGAGTCTGCTCTGGCCCCTGAGGTGATGGAGGACCCATTGCCTGCAGGTGCTCCACTCTCAGCCCCGTCAGAGGAATCTGAGTTTGCCTCTGGGTCCGGTAACCCTCCAGCCTCTCCTGGGCTGCAGAGGCTCGGGGCAGAGAGCGGAGGGAACTAAGTTACTGCAGGAGGAGTGCTCGCCTCCAGGCCAGGAGAGGTGAGTCACCTGTGGACTGGGACCGCCCTATGCCTCGGGGCAGATAAAAGCCAGCCAGCCCCAGTCCCAAGATGTGGGAGCAATATTGTTGGTAGCCAGTTCCTGCCTGCACCTTGTCCTGCTGGATCTCCTGACCTCGCCCGACTCCCTGCCTTGGACCCAGCTTCAGCTTTGACGGACGGCCTCAACCTTGGACTGGACTCAGACTATGCCTCACAGAAACCCAGGGGACCAGCCCATCAGCCCTTGTTGGAATGACTTCGGTTTATATTCCTTCTGCAAGCCGTGTCTCCCTCCTGATATTTGATTTCTGACGGGGCTGGGTTGTTAGTTGGGCGCCCCATGCGCTTTGAGAGCCCCCTTCCTCTTTCAAAAACTTGATTTTTCAGGTGGGTCCTGCGTCGTCGTGAGGGAAAGGCACTCCAGGGGAAACTGTGGCTCCTGACCTGTTCTTGGGACTACAGTTTCCATCAGTCCTGTGGTTGGGGCTGGTGGGAACTGGAATCCAGCAGCCTTCAGAGGGCCACGGGTTGGGTTCCCTGAAGGGAGAACAGTGCTGGTCACTCTTAGCTAAATTTTGACTGGACGTTCTCGAAAGGGAAAAGCAGGGACGCTGATTTACAAGGGACAGGAATCGGGAAGGTGGGACCCTCCTTGGTACACGGCAGAAGCTCAAGCGGACATCGTCTCCGCGCAGAAACATTCAGGTGCGCTTGGTTCTTGTCAGGTGTGCGTGCAGGAGCCGGGCCCTCTGACCAGGACTGGGGCCTTCCTAAGTTTGTTCTGTAGAGGCAAGGTGTGGCCGCACAGGTGAGGCCAATTAGTAACTCACAGCACCTGATGGCAAGTGCTGGGAAGGGATATACAGTGGTGCCTCGCAAGACGAACAGAATCCGTTCCGCGAGTCTCTTCGTCTAGCGGTTTTTTCGTCTTGCAAAGCAAGCCCATTGACAGCTTAGCGGATTAGCGCTATTAGCGGTTTAGCGGCTTTTAGTGGCTTATCAGCTTAGTGGGTAAGCGGATAAGCGGCTTAGCGGCTTAGAAAAAGGGGGGGAAAGGAAAAAAACCCCGCAGGAACTCGCAAGACATTTTCGTCTTGCGAAGCAAGCCCATAGGAAATTCATTTTGCGAAGCACCTCCAAAACGGAAAACTCTTTCGTCTAGCGGGTTTTCCGTCTTGCGAGGCATTCGTCTTGCGGGGCACCACTGTAAGGTCAGCATTTCCCTTCGGCTCTTGGCCACAGCAACACATTCCCTGCCTTGCTGCGTTTGGCTCCTTCACTCCTTGATCCTCGGACCCTTGACTCGCGACTCCTTGCTTCCTGACCCTCGGACTCCTAACTTTGTGACTCCTTGCTTCCTGACCCTTGAACCCTTGACTTCTTGACTCCTGGGCTCTCTGAAACCTCGGACTCTTGACTTCCTGACTCCTGGCTTCTGGACCCCCCGTTCCTGCTCCCACCCCGCCATCTTGCCCCCGGTCCCGATGTCCCCAGCCAGGGAACCGGACCGGGACAGTTCTCTCCCCTGCACAGTTGAAATGTCTGTGAGCGTTCCGTGACACCCAGTGCCATCTGACATAAACTGGTCCTGCCAGCTGTGGAGGTAATGGCCAGCGGCGGACTCCACAATCTTTTGCACGGGTGTTGCACGCATGAGGCCAGGGATGGGGGGAGGACACCTACGGGTGCCCAGCGGTGAGGGGGTGCCGGGAGTCCCAGCAGCCTCCAGAGGGCTGCAGGTACTCCATCGCCAGACGCTGCTGTGCTACCTGCTCTTAATAGCATAGGAAGCATTTGCAGGATCAGGCCATCGGCCCTTCTGTTTGAACATCCTGAGTGCAACCAGATGCCTGCGGGAAACCTGTGTGATTTGAGCGCAAGAAAATACTCCCCTCCAGTTCCTTCCAACAACTGGTATGTGAAAAAGTAAAATCTCTCAATATTTAAGGCTAGGAAATGGAACTCTTACCAGCAGCAAACTCTCGTATATTATTTGGTCTTTGCAGCAGAACTTCCCTGGAAACATGGAGCAGGGAGGAGGGGGAGAGAGGTGGACAGGAAAAAAAAAGACTTTTAAAAGGGAGTTTTTTAAGCAGTTGATTGTGTGTCCCGTCCCCCCCCCCCCTGCTTTCTCCTCTCTGTTGATTTTGTAAGTCCTTGTCAAAGGTACGCAAGACAAATTGGTAAATCACTCTTTCTTTATTGGGAATCGATAAGCCAATTAGCAACTGGGGAGAAACATTTAATTTACATCTGCATTCACCTTTTGGGGGTGTGTGTGTGATGGAGTTTTATATTAAAAACAAGAAACAAGAACGTACAACCGTCACAGGGCCGAGGAAATATTTATAACAATTAAGAAGACCTCTTCGTAATTACAACAGTTCCTTCATTGGGAATCGATAAAGCAATTAGCAAGGCAGCTAGGAAAGCTAGGTGGGGGGTGGGGGGAAATTGCCAAACTTTTTTCCGTCAGGGTGAACTGCAGCCTCGCAAGAAATACCCTGGGCACCTTGTAAATTAAAAGAACTTTTTCAGTGAAATGGTGGGTCGCCAGCTGATTCTTCCAAGGCTGATCCACACACACACACACACACACACACACACACACACACACACACCGCTGCCGCCGCCAATCTTAGAAGTCGAAAAACTTACCTGAGAAATCCCGACAGCAGCATTTCCACTTCCTTGTGCGCACGAAGGTATTTCTCATTAGCGATCCTGGTGTTTATCTGGGGGGAGGAAAGGGTCGTGAAGAAGCTAAGATCTGAGCATCTAAGCACATTTGTCCTGACTTGGAGGCGAGGTTTTTTCTCAGTTCCAAATCTTATTGCAGGCTACGGCTAAAAGCCTGGTAGCTGCTGAAGGAGACTGTTCGCAACCCATTTCTCGCAGGCCAGTGTTTCCCAGTTGTCGGTGTTTATACTACATTTTTTTAGATTTGCCTTGAGAGAGTCTTTGAACCTCTTTCGTTGACCACCAGCATTACGCTTTCCATTTTTAAGTTGGGAATAGAGTAGTTGCTTTGGAAGACAATCATCAGGCATCCGCACAACATGACCAGCGCAACGAAGTTGATGTTGAAGAATCAGTGGGAGGTAACTTACTACAGAGTGACGCAGGTGGCGCTGTGGGTTAAAGCCTCAGCGCCTAGGGCTTGCCGATCGAAAGGTCGGCAGTTCGAATCCCTGCGGCGGGGTGCGCTCCCGCTGCTCGGTCCCAGCGCCTGCCAACCTAGCAGTTCGAAAGCACCTCCGGGTGCAAGTAGATAAATAGGGACCGCTTACCAGCGGGAAGGTAAACGGCGTTTCCGTGTGCGGCTCTGGCTCGCCAGAGCAGCGATGTCACGCTGGCCACGTGACCCGGAAGTGTCTCCGGACAGCGCTGGCCCCTGGCCTCTTAAGTGAGATGGGCGCACAACCCCAGAGTCTGTCAAGACTGGCCCGTACGGGCAGGGGTACCTTTACCTTTTACCTTTAACTTACTACAGCCCCATTAGCCCCAAGCATGGCCAGCGGCCAAGGGGGTGTTCAGCAATGTACTCCGACTCCAATGCCCATCAGCGCCCAGCCAGCAGAGCCAATGGTCAGGGACGATGGTGCTTGTAGTCCGCATGAGCCATTTTAGTAATACATTCCTTAAAGGGAAGAATATGGGTAGGGGATAGACTACCCAGAAAATCAGGACCACAGGGATCCTCCCCACCCACTCCGATAATAATATAGACACCTTTAGCTTGCAGAGAGGCCCATTAAAATGTACAACAAAGATCCATGTGACACCTTTAAAGACTAGCAGATTTATTGTGGCATAAACGTTCGCGGACTGGATGCGCCTGATGTGCTGGGCTCCAGTCCATGAAACTGTCTGCCACAATAAATCTGTTTTGTCTTGATGGTGCCACGGCGCTCCTCTTTCCCCCTGTGTTGGCTGAATCGAGACGTAACTCCAGGCTACCCTCTCGGGGACGTGTCACAGTTAAAATACGGCCTCGGTTAGCTTTTATGGTGGTTGTGGTTGTTTTGTTTTATTTTATTAAATTTATATCCCACCCTTCCTCCCAGAGGAGCCCAGGGCAACAACTGCACAAACGAGAAAGCAATTAAAATATCTCAAAACAATCCCGATGCAGTTGCAAACCGGGGAGGGCGTCTACTTAAAAGGATGGCGATGATTTCTTAATTTACGAATCTGCTTTTACATTCATGTCTCAAGGCGATTTGCCGTCGTATCATTAAAAAAAGAGAGAGAGAGAGTTTTGAAGATGGTAAGCAAAGAAAAGCCAAAGCAGAGATCTTTTTATCCAGTTTGGAAATAAAATAAAAATGTATTCGATTGTTTCCGGAAAGTACAGGTAATGGTTGCTTGTCGTATCTCAGCAGCAGCCATGTAGCAGCACAGCCCAACCTGCAAAGATCACCATTAATTGCAGGCAAGTGTTTTGAGTGCAAAATAAGTACCTCTGAGCATGTGTAGAGTGCTGATGAGCACTTGCAGCCAGCCCCCCCCCCCCGAGAGCTATTTCCTCTGTGAGCAGGCCTAGTCCTCTTTAAAACTCATCCAAGTTTGCAGCCATCACTAACGCCAGCCCCAGAGGCTCGCCCAAAATGGACAAATACTGGAAGCTTTTGCACTGGAAAAATAAAGTCAATCCCGCTCCAAACTGCGCCATCACATAAAAAAAGACAAAAGATGATAGATGATAGATAGATAGATGTAGATAGAGATAGATAGATAGATAGATAGATAGATAGATAGATAGATGATAGATAGATAGATGATAGATAGATAGATAGATAGATAGATAGATAGATAGATAGATGATAGATAGATAGATATAGAGATAGATAGATAGATAGATAGATAGATAGATAGATGATGATAGATGTAGATAGATAGATAGATAGATAGATAGATAGATAGATGATAGATAGATAGATAGATAGATAGATAGATAGATAGATTAGAGAGAGAGAGAGAGAGATAAGATAGATGATTAGATAGATAGATAGATAGATAGATAGATAGATAGATAGATAGATAGATGGATGATAGATGGATGATAGATAGATAGATAGATAGATAGATAGATAGATAGATAGATAGATATAGATAGATAGATAGATAGATAGATAGATAGATAGATAGATAGAGATAGATAGATAGATAGATAGATAGATAGATAGATAGATAGATATTAGAGAGAGAGAATAGACAGACAGACAGAGAGAGAGAACAACAAAAAGAAGCCAACGCGAAGCAGGCAGTTATTTAAAACTCTGTTCTGAAAGAAACAGGTTTAATAATAGTAATCATAATCATAACCACAATGTGATTATGCTAAGCAACTTCTCCAGGGGGCTGTGACTTTTGCACATCCCAAAACTAAACTGCCTATTTCCCCGTGCTCCCCATCTTCGCACCTTTCATCTGCTTTATTTCTTGCCCAGCTGCCTTATGGCATCCTCTACAAACCCGCTTTGCCCCTCCCGAAGCACAAGAGAAGCCCCTTTGAGGGAGTGTGAACCAGACTCCCAGCATGCCTTGGGAAAGCGGAGCCACAGTGCCGAGCTTTGTGGGTCTTTTCTAAGGGACCCCCCATACACCCCCCTCTCCTCCCCTTGACCCACCTTGAAGTGGGAGAGCTTGATCTGCTGCTCTGGGTTGAGGGCCCCCCAGTCCTGGCCTTGCAGGCCGGACTCCAAGTCCACCATGTCACGGAGCGCCATGCTCAGGCAGGCGGCTGGCGTTGCCATGGGGACAGAGACACACAGAGACGCATGCCAGGATCCCTGCCAGATTTCTCGGGAAGCAGGCACTCTATATCTCTCTCTCTCTCTCTCCCTCCTTCTCCTTCTCCTTCCTTCCTTCCTTTCATCTCTCTCTCTCCCCCCCTTCTCCTTCTCCTTTCTTTCTTCCTTCCATCTCTCTCTCTCTCTCTCCCCTTCTCCTTCCTTCCTTCCTTCCTTCCTTCCTTCCTTCCTTCCTTCCTTCCATATCTCTCTCTCTCTCTCTCTCTCTCTCTCTCTCCTTCTCATCCTTTCTTCCTCCTTCCATCTCTCTCTCTCCCCCCTTCTCCTTCTCCTTCCGTCCATCCATCCATCCATCCATCCATCCATCCATCTCTCTCTCTCTCCCCCCTTCTCCTCCTCCTTTCTTTCTTCCTTCCATCTCTCTCTCTCTACCCCCTTCTCCTTCCTTCCTTCCTTCCTTCCTTCCTTCCTTCCTTCCTTCCTTCCTTCCTTCCTTCCTTCCTTCCTTCTTTCAGGGTATGCGCTGTATATACCTCAGGCAGTAAATGCAGTTTCAATAATATACCCTCTCTATATGGGAGAATCCACAAAAGAGAACCTAGAGAGAGAGAGAGAAATCCTAGACCCCAGATTTCCTGGGCTTCTTAACCACCAATTGATTGCAGACAGGGGAAATTATTCTTTATTTAGTAATATTTACCGTATTTTTCGCTCCATAAGATACACTTTTTTCTTCCTAAAAAGTAAGGGGAAGTGTCTGTGCGTCTTATGGAGCGAATGTGTGGTCCCTGGAGCCAAATTGTCCAGGGGCAAAAAGCAGATCATGCTCTCTTTTTTTAAAGAGGGAAGTGGGTGTTGAAACAAAGCCGCTGATCGGCAAGCGATCGGAAGTGAGATAAGGGACGCTAGCAATAAAGGAGGCTACCTGGGAGGGGGAGGTAAAGACAGCAAACTTGCAAAGGGGGGAAACAGGAAGACGAAAGCAACGAGGAGAGAAATTAGAAGAAAAGGAAGGGCAAAAAACTGCTCCAGCTAAGGAAAAGACGCTAAGGCAAACAAGAGGGAAGGGAATGTTGAAAGGAAACAGCTGATCGGTGGGATCGGGAGAGAGATAATGGAGGCTAGCAGAGGCTGCCTGGGAGGGGGTAGATAAAAACCCATGGATCCTCAGGATTTTTGCATTGGGTCACCCCAAATTCACCATCAGATCACATAGCATGTCCATGGCTACAGCCTGCACCAAAAAAAATCACGCATCCGCTGTTGCGTGAGGCTGCAATGGCACAAAAACGTGGTTACAAATCACGGATCCACATGGATTCTCGGGATTTTTGCATTGGGCTACCCCAAACTCACCGTCAAATCACATGTCTGTGGCCACAGCATGAACTACAAAAGTCATACATCCACTGTTTCGTTCAGAATATTTTTTTTCTTCTTTTCCTGCTCTAAAAACTAGGTGCGTCTTATGGTCAGGTGCATCTTACGGAGCGAAAAATATGGCATTTCATTTATATCCCACCTTTCTTCCAAGGAGCTCAAGGTGTGCCATACCTGACTCTCTCTCCCACTTCCTTGCCCATTCTGCACTCACACAACCACCTTGTGAGGCAGCTGAGGTTGAGAGATGACGAAGGGTAAGAAAGTCGACAAATAAATAAGGTGAAGAAGTAAACATGATCAGCAGAGCTGGCACAAGCGCTGTGCCTTTAACACAGGCAGGAATTCTTCAGGTGCAGTTGGGGGGGGGGAGAGAACTTCACCAGTTGGATTTCTGCCTGAATGTGCAGCTGGGAAAGGCACGTGAGCCTCCAGGGTGTTGGGCAGGCACTGCCAGTTAGTGTTTTGACCCGTGAGTTTATCTTAAGCCTCCCCAGCCCTCAGGGCCTTGGCAGCCTCCCAGTCCTATCGGAAGCCTCTTTCGTTTCGCTGTGCGGTTGTATAAATAGATTTATTTATTTTCTCCGAGCGACCGCAAGTCCTCCCTTGAAAATGGCCAAGGAGCGGGAGTGCGGGGTGGGGGGTGGGGGCAAAATGAGAAGAGAAACTTGCAGCAAAATGGTTTGATGGCGGTGGAAAGGTTAAAACCAACCTTCCAAAGTTCTCTCCCCACACCAAGAGCACGAAAATTGAACGGGGTATCAGCGTTGGTTAATTAAGGAAAACAAAAACGAGACAGAAAGAGTGAGCACGGTATTGTGGTGCAGGCCGACCCAGCAACTCATTCTTGCCCTTTGGCGAGGTGGGCACTCTGCCCATGCTCAGAAGCTTCCCTTCTCTATCGCATCTCATCTTCTGACAGGCTTTTTGTTGGGGTTCGTGCCCCACCAGGGGTTCGCTCCAAAGCCATGCCACCTACACGCCCTCTGCCCCTGAGCTGCCTTACTGCCCAGAGAGGAGACCACAAGGGAAACTGAGGCTGCATTCTTGCAATGCTCCAAGCGGGGCAGGTAAAGAGGTAAGGACAGCACCAAGGCACTGCAGCAATAATAATAATAATAATAATAATAATAATAATAATAATAATAATAAAAAATACTACTACTACTACTACTACTAATAATAATAATAATAAATTTTTGTTTTTTTAAAAAACATTTTTATTAAGTTTCCCATTTTAACAATCCAATCAAATCACATTGAATGTTACAAATACGTTTCAAATAGTCCAAATATTCTGCCTAAATTATCATTTTTTTGTTGGGACTTCCCATGCTTCAAGTTTGGGGGGGGTTAGGGTTAATATAATAATAGTTAATAATAATTTATTTGTACCCCGCCCATCTGGCTGGGTTTCCCCAGCCACTCTGGGCGGCTTCCAACAAAGATTAAAAATACATTCAAATGTCACACATTAAAAACTTCCCTGAACGGGGCTGCCTTCAGATGTCTTCTAAATGTCAGGTAGTTGTTTATCTCTTTGACATGTGGTGGGAGGGCGTTCCACAGGGCGGGCGCCACCACCGAGAAGGCCCTCTACCTGGTTCCCTGTGGCAAGGCTAGGAGCTGGCAACGGCTGCCCCCTGGAGCGTTGTGGGGTTTGGCAAGGGTGTGTAAGCAAGGCCTCCATCTAGTGAGTTTTCAAGAAGAAATTCTCACAAACCAGCCAGCATCTCTGGGCAGGTGGAGTCGGGGGGGGGCGGGTGTGTGGTTTGGCAAGCATTGCCAAATTCACTCTCCTGGATATATTAACGTCCCCCCCCCCCTTGTGGTTTTTGGGTTTTTTTAACCTGTAGGGAAGATTTTCTTTCAAGTGAATGTCAGATGGAGGAATGGGGAAGGGAATAGAGAGGGATGGAGAGAGGCGTTTCCACTCCAGGTTCTAATTAAAAGAGGGAAAGTGGGAAAACGAGGAGGGCCCGAAATAGCTGCCTGCAAGAAGGCCACGCACTCCAGAGTCGATATTTTGCGCCAAGATGACTTTTGGTTTGAGATTTCTGGGTAGAGCAGCGACCTTTGGGAAGGAGGAAAGGAGAAACTGGCAGAGAGAGAGATGGAGAGAGATGCTTTGAGTGCCAAAGGATGTGCTTTGTTGCACAAAGGACTAGTGGCACTCACTTGTGAGAACAAGATGCTGCGCTAGATGGGGAGCCCCTGGCCTGATTCAGCCAGGGTTGTTTTATAAAACCTCCAGCTCCAGGGGGAGTCTATCTAGATTCCTAGATTTTTAGGGATATTTGACCACTGTAGGACCAGGTTGCTGGACTAGATGGTTCTTTGGTCTAATCCAGGGGTCAGTGAACTTTTTCAGCAGGGGGCCGGTCCACTGTCCCTCAGACCTTGTGGGGGGCCGGGCTATATTTTTGAAGAAAAAAAATAATGAACGAATTCCTGTGCCCCACAAATACCCCAGAGATGCGTTTTAAATAAAAGGACACATTCTACTCATGAAAACACACTGAGTCCGTGGGCCGGATTGAGAAGGCGAGTGGGCCAGATCCGGCCCACGGGCCTTAGTTTGCCTACCTCTGGTCTAATGTAACAGGATCCACTTATGTTCTCGTGAGCATGACAACTGGAAACTGATCTGCAGGCTGCCTCGCTGCAAATTAAGCCCTGCCAATTGAGAG
The DNA here is from genome assembly GCF_951804945.1 of Podarcis cretensis. Classification (NCBI taxonomy): domain Eukaryota; kingdom Metazoa; phylum Chordata; class Lepidosauria; order Squamata; family Lacertidae; genus Podarcis; species Podarcis cretensis. Next base: position 3,408,506 of record NC_137186.1, read on the forward strand.
GACGGGCTCTCCTCTCCTCGCCGCCTCCCGTCACTTCACAGAGGCTGCTGCGCACGGCGCTGCCAGTGGTGGGAAGCTGGCCTGGCAGGATAATTACTATTATCTCCTGACGAGCGGAGGCGGCCGTGGCATCGCTAAACAAAGTCGTTTGCACATTTGCTCCTTGAAGGGCAATCAGCAGCCCACGGGCCTCTTTCTGCAACCTGGCAAAGAACCGGGCAATCGATCTGATGTCACACAGACACACCCTTTTGGGCTGCATTTGATTGTTTACAATGTCCTTTATGTGGGGCTGCCCTTGAAGACTGGTCAGGAACCTCAGCTGGTCCAAAATGCAGCAGGCAGCTTTCCTGGCTTGGGTCCTTCCAAATCTCATATTGTTGTTGTTTAGTCATGTCCGACTCTTTGTGACCCCCTGGACCAGAGCACACCAGGCCCTCCTGTCTTCCACTGCCTCCCGTAGTTTGGTCAAACTTATGCTGGTAACTTCGAGAACACTGTCCCACCATCTCGTCCTCTGTCGTCCCCTTCTCCCTGGGCCCTCCATCTTTCCCAACATCAGGGTCTTTTCCAGGGAGCCTTCTCTTCTCATGAGGTGGCCAAAGTCTTGGAGCCTCAGCTTCAGGATCTGTCCTTCCAGTGAGCACTCAGGGCTGATTTCCTTCAGAATGGAGAGGTTGGATCTTCTTGCAGTCCATGGGACTCTCAAGAGTCTCCTCCAAATGTAGGGGTCAGCAAACTTTTTCATGAAACTGAGCCGAAGAAGCAAGTCTACAAGCCTATGAATAGGCCCAACTGCAAAACTCCCAGTTGTAGCTCAAAGTCTCCTCTCACCTCATATGACCTCATGCCTCAAAATATAGTTTAGGGTGGGGTGTCAATCCCCATATTCAGCTGCCAGTCAAGAAGTATCATTACTGAGCATTACTTACTCTGTTTCTTAAACATTTAAAATTCGGTTTTAAAAACAGATTGAAACACATCATGGTCACAAGAATAGGGCGGGGTGTTACAAATATACATCTTCAAGCATCAGAGGCCAGAGCAAAGAGATGCGTCTTCAGCCCATGACATAAATTATACAATGAAAGTGCCAGGCACACCTCTGTGAAGAAGGAATTTCACAGGCTGGGAGGATGTCACTAAGAAGGCCCTCTCTCAGGCCAGTACCATACCGCCCAACATTTCAGGCCCAAAACTGGGACGCTCGTCTTCTGGGTGACTCACGTTACCAACACCTTGCCCAGACACTGCTTTTGACGGTGGTATTCCGGGTACGTCTGGGAAATTCCGGGCGTATGGCAACCCCAACAGCGTGAAAAAACGGGATGTCCCTTTTTTCTGGGCCACTTGGCAAGTATGCAATACCTACACAGACCCTGAACTTCTGAGGGTGTTGGAACTACCAAGAGGACCCTTTTTGCCAATCTTCACACCCAAGAGGCCCAAGTCAAATTGGGCTTGGCAACTCATTGGTCCTGGCAATCCATGAACTGGTAATCAATGCAGCTGTTTTAAAATGAGAGGTATATGAGATTTAGAAAAGCAATGACAAACCTAGACAGCATCTTAGAAAGCAGAGACATCACCTTGCCGACAAAGGTCCATATCGTTAAAGCTCTGGTTTTCCCAGTCATGATGTATGGAAGTGAGAGCTGGACCATAAAGAAGGCTTATCTCTGAAGAATGGATGCTTTTGAATTCTGGTGCTGGAGGAGACTCTTGAGAGTCCCATGGACTGCAAGAAGATCAAACCTATATGGCAGGCGGGCATGCAGCTTCCTTCCCAAGCCTCCTCGGGAGGAGAGCAATCCCCGCAGAGGCCTCTGCATCTTCTAAAGACGGCCCTGATCCCGGTCGTTGTCGTCCTCCTGCTTCCTGGTGAAAGGCGGCGTGCAGCCTTCCCAGGTGCCCTGATGCTGGACAGCATGTCTGCCAGCACATTTTCCTGCTCAATCACTGCCACCACGCCAGGGGATCGGAGCAGTGGGGGAGGCAGAGGACATTTTCCACCACCACCACCCTTGTTCTGGAGTTGCCAGGGGGGTGCGTCAGAGGGATCTTTGCACCACGGCGCCGGATATGCTTAATACGGCCCAGGCCTTCCCAGAAGTCACTGGAGCTGAATCTGCCCGGTTCTCTTTCTGCAAGAGATGACGTGTTCAGGGCCCCCCGCTGGGAAGGCAGCATCTCCCATCCACCCCCACCCATTCCGCAGCTTTTCAGACAGGTCCCTTCTGTAGCCCCGCCTCTGTGCCCCCCCTTTCTCCTCCTTCCTCCCCTCTCTCTGTGGGGAGCAGATAATAGACGTGAAGAAAGCGGCTTCCCGTGGTCCATCCATGTTTTGCCGTAGGAGGTGCCCCAGCTGCTCTCCCTCGTCCCAGCAGGAGGGAGGGAGGCAGCTGGCAAGAGCACTCCAGGTCAGGCCGAGCTTGGCAAGGGAGGCATTGGTTAGGGGTGCAAAGCAGAAGGGGGCGGGTCGTGGTTTTTCCATTTCCTTGGTTGGAAAGGCAAAGCCAGGGGCTGAATGCGACCGTCAAGTCCTCTCTATAAAAGCCCAGGCTGCACTCTTCTGCAACCCTGCATTGCACCCTCTCCTGGAGTGTTTTTGCCTGGTCGGATTGGGCCCTCGAACTCCAGCCGTGCTCCTTCCTTCCTTGGATAGACAGGAGCACATGTAGAAATCTGGCTAGGGTTGTTGCCAGTGTTGGTCCTACTCTGAGTAGACCCATTAAGATTAAGGGATTTGGCTAACTTGGGCCCATTGTCTGGAATGTGGCCCTCAAGCTGGAAATGGTTCTTCCTCAACTCTGAGCTCAGCTATTTACTGTATTTTTCGCTCCATAAGACGCACCTGACCGTAAGACGCACCTAGATTTTAGAGGAGGAAATCAAGAAAAAAAATATTCTGAACGCAACAGTGGATGTATGATTTTTCTGGTTCATGCTGTGGCCACAGACATGTGATCTGATGGTGAATTTGGGGTGACCCAATGCAAGAATCCTGAGGATCCATGTGAATCCATGCTTTGTAACCACATTTTTCACCATGGCAGCCCCAGGCAACAGTAGGTGTGTGATTTTTTTGGTGCAGGCTATAGCCTGGACATGCTATGTGATCTGATGGTGAATTTGGGGTGAATTTGGGGTGACCCATTGTAAAAATCCTGAGGATCCATGGACTTTTACCTCCCCCCTCCCAGGTAACCTCCTTTATCGCTAGCGTCCCTTATCTCTCTCCCGATCCCACCGATCAGCAGTTTCCTTTCAGCACTCCCTTCCCTCTTGTTTAGGTAAAGGTACCCCTGACCATTAGGTCCAGTCATGGCCGACTCTGGGGTTGTGGTGCTAATCTTGCTCTATAGACAGAGGGGGCCGGTGTACAGCTTCCGGGTCATGTGGCCAGCAGGACTAAGCTGCTCAATTCCGGTTTCTCATTTTTCCACAGTCTTAAGTTCCGTTCACATTCCCCATCAGTTTGTAAATTTTTGTTGTTGTTTAAAAAGTCCATGCAAAAAATCTCCAGTGGTTTAGTGCAAATTACTCCCAATATACACATTTTTTTATGCTGTCTGGCCCAACGTACACACACATATATATTTTTGCAAAGCAACTTCCCCTAATATATATGTTTATATGCATACTTGTATCCCAGTACAATATATGCATTTTTGTGCACGTAACTTGGCTGGAGAACTGCATCGCAAAATTAGTGGAAAGTGAGGATTTCAGTATGAGGATTTGCAGTTTCTTCTAATTTATTTTGGCAGTGGTTCTCACTAATATATGTGTCCTTATGCACGCTTTACCCTAGTAATATAAGCATTTCTGTACACTTTTGTTGTTGCTGGAGAACAGCATCACAACATTTAAATAAGTACAAATCTCAAGGGATAGGCGCATATTGTCTCAGAAGGTGCAATTTCTCATCTCCATCCTAATCCCCCTGGGTCGTCCTTGCATTTGAGGTTTCCCTGGAATTAACTGGAGATACTGCTGAAATTTGAATTTCTTCCTGAGTTTTGGCTCCCTGCTCTTCCAAACAGCAGAAACTGACCTTGTCTTAACTTTGGGAGCAAAATCCTGTGTGAACTGGGGCACTGTGGTACCAAATAGTATGGGAAACAGCCCTACTAGAAAAATTAACCAATAAACTGAAACTGTAAAGGTAAAGGGACCCCTGACCATTAGGTCCAGTCACAGACGACTCTGGGGTTGCGACACTCATCTCGCTTTATTGGCTGATGGAGCCGGCGTACAGCTTCCGGCTCATGTGGCCGGCAGGACTAAGCCGCTTCTGGCGAACCAGAGCAGCGCACGGAAACGACGTTTACCTTCCCGCCAGAGCGGTACCTATTTATCTACTTGCACTTTGATGTGCTTTCGAACTGCTAGGTTGGCAGGAGCAGGGACCGAGCAACGGGAGCTCACCCCGTCGCGGTGATTCGAACCGCCAACCTTCTGATCGGCAAGTCCTAGGCTCTGTGGTTTAACCCACAGCACCACCCACGTCCCAAAAACTGAAACTGACATGGGGACAAATAGAAGAAGACACCTTCACCCCGGTATGGCTCCCCTTTATCACATACACGCCTGTTTTGCACACTCAAGCTTCCACGTTCAACCCCCAACATCTCCCAATTGTTGTTGTTGTTGTTTAGTCATGTCCGCCTCTTCATGACCCCCTGGACCAGAGCATGCCAGGCCCTCCTGTCTTCCACTGCCTCCCGCAGTTTGGCCAAACTCATGCTGGTCTCTTCGAGAACACTGTCCCACCATCTCGTCCTCTGTCGTCCCCTTCTCCTTGTACCCTCCATCTTTCCCAACATCAGGGTCTTTTCCAGGGAGTCTTCTCTTCTCATGAGGTGGCCAAAGTTTTGGAGCCTCAGCTTCAGGATCTGTCCTTCCAGTGAGATCTCCCAACACAAGGCCAAGAAAGACCTGAAACCCTGAACAGCTTCTGCCAGTCAGTGTCTGCAGTACTAATCTAGATGGACCTATGGCCTAACCAAACACGAGGCAGTTCCCTGTGTTCCCTGTTATCTGTGACTGTATAAAAGCTGGTTTAAGTCTTGGGGTGCAGAGACATCTATCACCCCCTCACGGTCAGAAATCAGCTGGGGGAAACCTGTCAGCTCATCCAGGAAAGGGCAGGCCATTCCCAGCAGCCCCCCCCCCAACTCTAGCCAAGACTCACCTTGGCAGGTGTCCAAATCAGGATGGAGGGACACCCCCTCCGCTCTCCCGAACCTGCCTTTTGCCCTCCTCCATCTCCAGCAGCTGTTCCGTCTCTCTAAGCCACGGGCTGCCTCCTGACCCATTTTCTCTGCTCCTTCCCCTCCACCCCCTGGCATGGAGGGCTCAAGCTGTTCAGGCTCGCCTTGACGCCCCCCCCCCCCCAGTGTATGTTCCTTCCATCCAACCAACCAGCTTCCCCCCCTCCTTGGTACAAAGCTGACTGATAACAAAGCTGTCGAGGAAAGCACATTTTGCACCCCTTCCCAGGTTTAAACGGGCTCTCAAAACCAAAACTATTAGAGCAGGTTTTTGGGATGTGGCCCCCAGCCCCCAGCCCTGTCTTTCTGGCCCTTGGGATTCTCCCCAGCCCAGATTAGCCCACATTCATTTTGTTATTATCATTCCTAGCTAGAATGGGTCTTTAAATTCTGATGATAATAATAATAATAATAATTTTTTATTTATACCATGCCCTTCCCGGTTCAAAAAACCGGGCTCAGGGCGGCTAACAACAAACTTAAAACACTTAATTGATGCAACAAAAAACAGCTTAAAATACAGTATAAAATGTGAATAACAGTAAATTCAGAATTCAAAAATCAATTTAGGGGTGAAATCCATCCAATAAACATTAGATGGTCATCAGGGCTAGCTGGCTAAATTAGTCCTATTTGGGCCAGCAAGGAGGCCAGGGGAGAATTAGCTGTGGGATCCCAGAGTGGGGAATCTTCATAAAAAGGGAAGGAAGGGGAAGAAAAGATCAGGCTTTGTTCAAATTGAAAGCCAGGCGGAATAGCTCTGGTTTACAGGCCTGACAGAAGGAGGTTCAATCCTGCAGGGCCCTGGTCTCATGGGACAGAGCATTGCACCAGGTCGGAGCCATCACTGAGAAGGCCCTGACCCTGGGGGAGGATAGTCTGACATCTAAGGCCTGGGACTGATGGGAGGTGGGAGTTGAAGAGCACTTGAAGCCCGGGTAAAATTACCAGATTTCCACACACACACCCCCCCAACCCTAACCCTAACCCTAACCCTAACCCTAACCCTAACCCTAACCCTAACCCTAACCCCCAATAAATAAATAAATAAATAAATAAATAAATAAATAAATACTACACATTGAGAAGCAGCTCCATCCCAACTCCTACTTGTGTGCAAGCAGGAGGGGGCAGGGATCCCTCAGCTGGGAAGGGAGGCTTCCAGTTGCCTAAATGAGAAATCCCTACCCCCTCCTGCTTCCACGCAAGCTCGGATAGGCAGCGTGAAGCCTCCCTTCGCAGCTTAGTCACTGGGTCAGGGAAGGTGGAGGCAGCCCGGAAGCTGCATCTTGGAGCCCCTTCTCCACCATCATATGGGGACTTCCCAGCAGCTCCTGAAGCCAGCCAGAGCCAACTGCTCTGGGCTGATGAGGCTGCTGCTGCTACGCTTCCCAGGGACATTAGATGAAATCCGGGGACATTCCGGGGATGGAATTTGTCCGGGGACTTATTCACAAATCAGGGGACTGTCTCTGGAAAACGTGGACATCTGGTAACCCTACCTGAAAGGCACCTTTGGTCCCTGACTTATAACCTGCTTTTGGACTAAAATGCTCTAGAATTAAAGCATCACCCACCTGGACAAGCTTTGGTCAGACTGCATTGGAGTTAACTGAGCAGCACCAGACTCCACTGCCTTGCCTGGAAAACACTTTCCCTGCAAATCTGATTCTACCCCCACCGAATGGTACACAGCCCTTTTTTGCTTAGAGCTCTCCAGCGATGGACCTTTCTGGTTACAGGGCACCACGCCCAGAAAATGTAGGATTGCTTTTGCAAGAGAACAACTGTCAGGGATTCTTTCGTTGTGATTCCTGCTTTGTGGGGGGGGGTTGGACTAGATTATCCTTGAGGGTCCCTTCCAACTCTGGCTCCCTGAGAGTCTTGAGGGCTGTCCGCCTGCCTCCCTTTTTAAGCACACCTTTTCCTGTGCTCTAGATCTACTGCCTCTCCGCTTGATTTGATCCACCGTAATCCAGGTCAAAACGAATTACAGCTGAGCAATACACCGTTCATTTTGAAAAATTAAATACTGGCCTCTGGGAGGGTAGGGAGTATCTCAGAACCAGGCTGCTAGCATAAGACGAGTGGTGTGTGTGTGTGTGTGTGTGTGTGTGTGTGTGTGTGTGTTACACAGACAGAGGGAAAGAGAGGGAAAGAGGAGAGTTCATTCTTCTGCACGCCCCCCCTCCCCAAGCATGAATGAGATCATCGTGGAAACGAGCAAATTCTTAAATCATCTTGTCATCTCCAATATCAACAAACAGTGCACGCTCCTCGACAGATGCCAATATATATTACACGGGCGGGCATCTCGCCCATCCCCACGCCGAGGCGCCGAGGGCCTCTTACGAGAGAGGAGGTTCCGCAAGTCTAACGCTTTGGAGGTGGCGGCGCTGAGGTTATTAGCCATGGGGTGGGGTGGGGGTGAAATGGGAAGGGAATCGCCAGCCTTGGAAGGCACCAGGGAGCAGCAGCAGCAGCAGCGTGGGGCATTGGCTGAAATCTGTGTGTGGCAGAGGGGCACTGCCCATGTCTTGGGCCTTGTCTCTGCTGCGGCTGCTCCGATTGCTCCTCCTTTGCAACAACAAAACCACCCCAAACCCTCCTCTATTATGCTGGACACTGGTACAGATTAGGCAGACAGACAGACAGACAGACAGACAGACAGACAGGAGAGAAGGGGGGTCTTGCTCTGGGGGTGCTCCCCCTCAAACCTAGAGCCATTGCAAAAAGGTGGCATGCACTGGAAAGTATGCTAATCATAATAATATGGTTTTCCCAGTAGTGATGTATGGAAGTGAAAGCTGGACCATCAAGAAGGCTGATCGCCGAAGAATGGATGCTTTTGAATTCTGGTGCTAGAGGAGACTCTTGAGAGTCCCATGGACTGCAAGAAGATCCAACTCATCCATTCTGAAGGAAATCAGCCCTGAGTGCTCACTGGAAGGACAGATCAGGAAGCTGAGGCTCCAAGACTTTGGCCACCTCAGGAGAAGAGAAGACTCCCTGGAAAAGACCTGATGTTGGGAAAGATGGAGGGCACAAGGAGAAGGGGACAGCAGAGGACGAGATGGTGGGACAGTGTTCTCAAAGCTACCAGCTTGAGTTTGACCAAACTGCGGGAGGCAGTGGAAGACAGGAGGGCCTGGCGTGCTCTGGTCCAGGGGGTCACGAAGAGGCGGACACGACTAAACGACTAAACAACAACAAATTTATTATTTGTACCCCGCCCATCTGGCTGAGTTTCTGGGTGGCTTCCAATCAAGTCCTAAAAACAATACAGCATTAAACATTAAAAACTTCCCTAAACAGGGATGCCTTCAGGTGTCTTTGAAAAATAAGATAGCTGCTTATTTCCTTGACAACTGATGGGAAGGCGTTCCACAGGGCAGGCGCCACTACCGAGAAGGCCCTCTGTCTGGTTCCCTGTAACCTCACTACTCGCAATGAGGGAACCGCCAGAAGGCCCTTGGCGTATCCTGTTCCTCTTGTGGCCTTTTCAGAGATTTTCTGGCTGTCCTCTGCTGGAAGCAGGAAGCTGGTACTGGAGGTGCCTACCTGTTCTGATTAAGCTGGTCTCTCCTTCTTCTCTTACTGGCGTGATCTTTAGGAACAGAACACCCACATATAGGTGCAGTGTGCCCCTGAAATTCAAGTGCCAGGGGGCAGCTCAGGCCTTCTGCCCTGCTTGAGGGCTCTGCTAGAGGTATCTCCCGATATGCCCTACGGAGGACCTTAAGGTCCATAAATAGCAACACCCTAGAGGTCCCGGGCCCTAAGGAAGTTAGATTAGCCTCAACCAGAGCCAGGGCCTTTTCAACACTGGCTCCGGCCTGGTGGAACGCTCTGTCTCATGAGACCAGGGCCCTGCAGGATCTGATTTCTTTCCACAGGGCCTGTAAGACAGAGTTGTTCCGCCTGGCCTTTGGCTTGGAATCCACTTGATCCTCTTCCCCTCTTTCCTTTTTCCTTTCTCCTTCTGTGATGGAACTCCTATTTGGGGACTTCCCTGGCTTTTTTCTGGCCCACGTAGGACCAGTCTGGATAGTTAGCCTTGGTGACTTCCTTCCTAACTTCCTTAAGGTCTGGGACCTCTAGGGTGTTGCTATTTATGGACCTTGAGGCTCTCCGTGGGGCATACCGGGAGAGGTGGTCCCATAGGTACGAGGGTCCTAGGCCGTGAAGGGCTTTAAAGGTCAAAACCAGCACCTTAAATCTGACCCTGTCCTCCACCGGGAGCCAGTGCAACTGGAAAAGCACTGGATGAATATGCTCCCATGGCAGAGACCCCATGAGGAGCCTTGGTGCAGCATTCTGCACCCACTGGAGTTTCTGGGCCACAGGAAGCTGTTTTGGTTTTATGTCTCCAGACCAAAAATATATTGTGTTTTCTCGTATATCTGTATATCCCCACCATCACCCAAGACCCAAAGGCTTGCAGAAAAGGTGCAGGCAAGTCTTCTAATCTTTGAGATATACAACAGGCAGGTTGATGGCCTACCTTCCAAGGTGGTTTTCAAATTAGAGGCCTGGGGAGTCGTGCAAGCATGAAATGCCATAGAGAAATCCTTATACAAGGAGAGGGCAACTGAGAACAATAGTTGGACATATTTTCTAAAAGAAAAAGAGATGTCAGGACTTGCAAAAGTCACACTAACTGTGCCACCAAATTTTTAAAAACAATAAAAACCATAAAGGACCCCTGACAGTTAAGTCCAGTTGCAGACGACTCTGGGCTTGTGTGCTCATCTCGCTTTATTGGCCGAGGGAGCCAGTGTACAGCTTCTGGGTCATGTGGCCAGCAGGACTAAGCTGCTTCTGGCGAAACCAGATCAGCACACAGAAACACCGTTTACCTTCCCGCCAGAGCGGTACCTATTTATCTACTTGCACTTTGACTTGCACTTTTGAACTGCTACATTGGCAGGAGCAGGGACCGAACAACGGGAGCTCTGATCGGCAAGTCCTAGGCTCTGTGGTCTAGACCACAGCGCCACCCGCGTTGCTTAAAAACAATATGTAAGCTTTTAAACACCCCACAACTCTTCCACCATTCTAGACTGAAGGACCCAGGAACTTGCTCATAATTTTCTAAAAGATTGCCTTAATGTAGATTTTGGATTTCTTCTGGCTGATTTGTTGTTGTTGTCGTCATTCTTTGTGTGACTGGCTGCCTTGAAAACCTACCTTAGGAACCACAGAATCTGCCTCTGTACTGAGTCAGCCATTGGGGTCCATGTAGCTCAGTATGGTCAACACTAATTGAAACTTTTGATTCTGTATTTGGGTAGGTTTTTTTTATTGTTCTAATTCTACTAGAGTTTAATTACTTTATAATTATCTTTTTATTTTGTCTACGCTTTCATCTTTGCAAGCTGCCTTGAGACCCTGTCTGGGGGAAAGGTGGGATATTGTTATTGTTGTTATTGTTATTGTTATTGTTATTGTTATTGTTATTGTTATTGTTATTGTTATTGTTAACATCATTTGGCAGCGGCTCTCCTGGGTTTAAGGCAGGGTTCTCTCCCAGCCCTTCCAGATCCCTGAAGCCTAAGGCTGGCTGCTTTTTGGAAGCAAGCCTTTCTGCATATGCTCAGAGGCACTCTCTTTGTACATCTATCCTGGGGGTGGGGGGAAGGTTCCAGGGTGAGCACAGGAGCCGGTTAGGCCCCAAGCCTCCTGCCAGTGCGAATGGGTAGGCTAGAATCGTCTGCATATGAGAGAGAAGAGGTGGGTAGAGGTTTGGCTGCTGGCACAGCCTTCTCTCCCCCTCCCTCCGCCCCTCTTTCTTCTTCTCTCCCTCCCTCCCTCCCTCCCTCCATGGCGAGCGAGGGGGGTGGGTTGCTCCAGCCCCCTCCCTCCGGTCCATTTCCTGCCCGTCCTCCCCAAGGTAGGCCTTTCTTCTAATTGTGATCTGGCCAGCTGTGTTTCAGCACCGAGGACAGCTCCATAGCCGAACAATGGGGCAGCGCGAGGGAGCCTGGCTTAGGGATGCTCAACAAATTCCTAGCCGGCAGCAAAGGAGAAGAAAACTCTAGGCAAGTCAGTTGAATGCAGGGCGGGGTAGGAAGAGAGGGGGAGGGCGCTTTCTCTCTCTTCCTGGCTGTCCATGTCCGGGCTTCCTCCAGGGACTGAAGGGAAATGGACCTTGTGCTGAAGCTTACAGTGTTACCTTGGGTTACATACGCTTCAGGTTACATACGCTTCAGGTTACAGACTCCGCTAACCCAGAAATGGTACCTCAGGTTAAGAACTTTGCTTCAGGCTGAGAACAGAAATTGCATGGCAGCAGCGCGGCGGAAGCAGGAGGCCCCATTAGCTAAAGTGGTGCTTCAGGTTAAGAACAGTTTCAGGTTAAGAACGAACCTCCGGAACAAATTAAGTACTTAACCCAAGGTACCACTGTATTTATTATATACCTGCCCACAGACTGTCTTGCCAGAGTGGCGCATGCTCTGGTTATCTCCCGCTTGGACTACTGCAATGTGGGGCTACCTTTGAAGGTGACCCGGAAACTGCAACTAATCCAGAATCTGGCATCTCGACTGGTGACTGGGAGCGGCCGCCGAGACCACAGAACACCAGTCCTGAAAGACCTACACTGGCTCCCAGTACATTCCCAGTGTTGGTGCTGACCTTGAAAGCCCTCAACAGCCTCGGTCCAGTATACCTGAAGGAGCGTCTCCACCTCCATCATTCTGCCCAGACACTGAGGTCCAGTGCCAAGGGCCTTCTGGCAGTTCCCTCATTGCAAGAAGCAAAGCTACAGGGAACCAGTTAGAGGGCCTTCTTGGTGGTGGCGCCCGCCCTGTGGAACGCCCTCCCATCAGATGTCAAGGATATAAACAACTACCTAACATTCAGAAGACATCTGAAGGCAGCCTTTTCAGGGAATTTTTTAATGTGTGACATTTTAATGTATTTTTAATCTTTGTTTGAAGCTGCCCAGAGTGGCTGGGGAGACCCAGCCAGATGGGCAGGGTACAAATAATAAATTACTTACTTATTATTATTTTTATTTCTAGTCCACCTTGTTCTTCAAGGGGCTTGAAACGGTGCACATGGTTGTATGCCTACAGAGCATAGTTGAACTCGCTGCCACAGGGAGCAGTGCTGCGTGGTTCCAAATATCAGAAAACGGCAGGAGAGGAAAGTGTTGCTGTGCTCAAATTCTCCCATGGGGGCATCTGCTTGGCCAGTGTGAGAACAGGCATGCTGGACTAGATGGGCTATTAGCCTGACCCAGCCAGCTCTTCTAAAATTTCTCATTTATTCTCCACAGCAACCCTGTGAGGTAGTTACAGGTAGGTAGCCGTGTTGGTCTGCCATAGTCGAAACAAAATTAAAAAATTCCTTCCGGTAGCACCTTGTTGTTGTTGTTGTTTAGTCATGTCTGCCTCTTCGTGCCCCCCTGGACCAGAGCACGCCAGGCCCTCCTGTCTTCCACTGCCTCCCGAAGTCTGCTCAAACTCATGCTGGTAGCTTCGAGAACACTGTCCCACCATCTCGTCCTCCGTCGTCCCCTTCTCCTTGTGCCCTCCATCTTTCCCAACATCAGGGTCTTTTCCAGGGAGTCTTCTCTTCTCATGAGGTGGCCAAAGTCTTGGAGCCTCAGCTTCAGGATCTGTCCTTCCAGTGAGCACTCAGGGCTGATTTCCTTCAGAATGGAGAGGTTTGATCTTCTTGCGGTCCATGGGACTCTCAAGAGTCTCCTCCAGCACCAGAATTCAAAAGCATCCATTCTTTGGCGATCAGCCTTCTTTGTGGTCCAGCTCTCACTTCCATACATCACTACTGGGAAAACCAGAGCTTGAACTATACGGACCTTTGCATACCAATAACAAACTTAGTTGGTCTCTAAGGTGCTACTGGAAGGAATTTTTTTATCCTGTGAGGTAGGTTAGGCTGAGAGGCAAGGACTGGCCCAAAGCCACACCCGGTGATCTTCATGGATTCAAGTGTGGATCTGATCCCTGTTCTTTCCCGGGGGTCCTAGTCCAGCTCTCTCACCACTTAACCACACTGGCTCTATAGCCTTATCTTCCATGAATTTGTCCAGTCCACATTTAAAGCCATCCAAGATGGTGGCCATGAATGTCTCGTGCGGTAGTGCGTTCCACAGTAGACACTGTGCGAAAAAGTACTTTCTTTTATCACATTGTGGATCAAGTTTGCACTGTCTATGCACAGATTCACCTATTTGGTTCTGAATTTCTACAGTGGGTTCTTTTCCCCTGCAGTGTATTTGAATGCCCCCATTGTCTTATAATATACAGACAACAGGCAGGTTGCCTGTAAGGATGGAAGAGGTCAGGCATCATTGTGAACCCTGAGCAGAGCGATGGAAGGCACCCACTGGGTGGAATGCAGGGAGCCCAACAGCAGGAGGCGCCAGAGCTAACGGAAGGCAGAGCCAACTCATTCTGGTTCTGCCTTCCTCCTCCTCCCTGCTCAATTCTAAACGGGCAACACTGAGATCAAGGAGGAGGAAGATGGCGGCCAAGGTCACCACCCACTGGACGGGTTGCAAGAAGGCAGACAGGTGGTGACTGGCAGACAGCAGACGTGAGTTTGGCAGGGCACGGCCCCATTCACCCTAACGAACCAGCCTCCAGGGTCTGAGCATTCTTTAAATGCTAATGAAATGCTGTTCTCCAAATGGTCTGAAATTTTGGGCAGAGCATCCAGGCGCCGTGCGTTAGAACTGAGCCAAATCTCAGAGACATTTATCAAGAAGATGTTTAAAAGCTTTGTGCGTACGTTTTCCTATCAAAAGCATCCAAAAATTCTGGGGGGAGAGAGCTTGAATACAGGAAATCTGTTCTGCATCAAATTGTAAATTGAATGAGGAGACACTTTCCTCTTCGCTCATAGTACTGGTGGTGCAATGGGTCAGTGTGTCTCTCTGTTGAAGGTTGGTGGTTCTAGCCCATCCAGGGATTGGACTAGATGACTCTTGGGCATAGCTGTCAATGTTTTCCCCTTTTTAAAGGGAAATTCCCTTATTCCGAATAGGATTCCTCACAAGAAAAGGGCAAAGTTGACAGCTATGCTCTTGGGGTCCCTTCCAAATCTACAGTTCGGTGATTCTATGATACTTGAACTCAGGGCCATCAAACGAAGAAGAAGCATTGCTTTTCAATACCCGTTTCTGGAAGCCACAACAGGAGAGAGCACTCTTGCACTTAGATTCTTGTAGGCATGTAGGCTTCCCAGAAGAGGCACTTAGGGGGGCCCTGGGAGAACAGGATGCTGGCCCAGATGGGCCCTTGGCCTGATCCAGTGGGCTCTCCTTGTCCTCTTATGTTCTTAAGCAATGTTAGGAGAGACAGGACTCATACAAGGGAGATGTTGTTGTTGTTGTTGTTTAGTCGTTTAGTCATGTCCGACTCTTTGTGACCCCCTGGACCAGAGCATGCCAGGCCCTCCTGTCTTCCACTGCCTCTCGTGATTTGGTCCAACTCATCCTGGTAGCTTCGAGAACACTGTCCCACCATCTCATCCTCTGTCATCCCCTTCTCCTTGTGCCCTCCATCTTTCCCAACATCAGGGTCTTTGCCAGGGAGTCTTCTCTTCTCCTGAGGTGGCCAAAGTCTTGGAGCCTCAGCTTCAGGATCTGTCCTTCTAGTGAGCACTCAGGGCTGGTTTCCTTCAGAATGGAGAGGTTTGATCTTCTTGCAGTCCATGGGACTCTCAAGAGTCTCCTCCAGCACCAGAATTCAAAAGCATCCATTCTTCGGCAATCAGCCTTCTTGATGGTCCAGCTCTCACTTCCATACATCACTACTGGGGAAACCATAGCTTTTACTATACGGACCTTTGTTGGCAAAGTGATGTCTACTTTTTAAGATGCTGTCTCACAAGGGAGATACCTCTTCACAAAGCGCATAGTCTAAACTTTGGAATTCCGTCCCAGAAGTTGTAGGCAGGTCTACCAACCTGGATGGTTTGAAAACAGGTTTAGACACATCGATGGAGGAATGGGCTATCTGTGGCTATTGGCCATGCTGCCTCCACAACCAGCGGCTTAAATGCTTCTGAATGCTGGTTGCTGGGAGCTGCAGTTGGGGAGAGCTGATTTCGCACCCAGGTCTCGTTTGTGGGCTTCTCACTGGGCCGTCTGGTTGGCCACTGTGAGAACAATGTGCTGCACTAGATGTGCCTTTGGGCCTCATCCAGCAGCCAGGCCCTTCTGATGTTCTTAAGGTTTTAAAACCTCTGCGTAAGCCAATTAATTTTTCACTAAGGGCTGTTAGGGTGAGCTGCGCTTAGTGGATCTGATGGGCATGTGTGTGTTCATTGCAGTGTGTGTGTGTGTGTGTGTGTGTGTGTGTGTGTGTGTAACTGTATTTATATCTGTCTTCCTGACCCAGTCCACCCCCAACTTGATGCCCGCCAGCCCCTCATCCAGCTAAATGCCTGCCAATTTCCAGTTTAAACATCAGCACTGAAAATAAGTTCTGGGGCCAGGATGTCCCCAATGAAACCCTGATTTTAATCACTCCTTTGCTCATCCCATGAGCAGGAGTAATTAGCACTCCTGAGCTGGATTGGATGCGTGCATTTTGGACTCCCTTGACATATTTGAATGACAGACATTATCCCTTGTTAACCTATGCTGCAATAACAAAGGATTGTATCCATTGCTAGGCCTACGCAGAGCACAGCCATTGAAATTCATGGGCAAGGCTAACGTAGGCTCATTAATTCCAGTGGGTCTACTCTGATGACAACTTAGTACAACCCATTGACATTCATGGGCATGACTAACGTCGATCCAGTTATTTCAGTGTGGGTCCACTTTGCACATTGTTTAGCTGGATACCAACCCAAAGAGTTTTGGGTTCATTAACCTAGTGTCAGATTCTTGTTGCTTATAGAGGTTTGTGACAATCTTTCTATAAGATCTGAGGACAAAAGGGGGGTTATCCAGCCCCCTTCTGTAAGCCGGAGAAGTGAAGAAAAACAGCTCTTTTTTGAGATTTTCCAATTTGCAAATAAAATAAAAATGGGGAAAGCATCCTGAGGGTTAACACATCTTCAGGAGGTTCCCCAAAACATCAAGTGATGTGTTTCCAATCTTTGGGTTTCTGGGGCGGCTAGCTTAGATGGCTTTCAAATAAGATTGCACAAATTCATGGCCAGTGAATTCTACTAGCCACGACGACTATGCTCTGGCACCATGGACAGAGCCAATAGTTTTTGCCATCCATCTGTCTTGAGGGACAATGGAGTGTGCCTCTTGGGGTGAAGTCAAACGGCTGAAGAATCACAGCACCTGCTGTGGCTGCAGAGACCAGTAACCCATAAACCCCTGTCTCCTGCGTTGTTTTTGCTGTGTTAGCAGCAACAGTGACCCCTCTGGGGGACAAGCCTGGGCAGTGTGCATGGAGGTCCTGAGCTGTCCAGATGACAAGACACACATCCCAGACTCATTGATGTGGTCCAAAGGAAGGCAGAGCAATACATTGGCACCAACTTGGCTGCAGGAGTACAAGACGACATTCAACCGTCTTAGGGACCCCACTCTGTATTTGTGTAGGGCAGGGGTCAGCAACCTTTTTCAGCAATGGACCAGTCCACTGCCCCTCAGACCATGCGGTGGGCCAGACTATATTTTTGGGGGGGAGAGAATGAA
This sequence comes from Podarcis cretensis, assembly GCF_951804945.1. Lineage (NCBI taxonomy): Eukaryota > Metazoa > Chordata > Lepidosauria > Squamata > Lacertidae > Podarcis > Podarcis cretensis. The sequence goes on from NC_137186.1 coordinate 3,425,423, forward strand.
TTCCTATGCCCCACAAATAACCCAGAAAAGGAAGTTAGATTAGCCTCAACCAGAGCCAGGGCCTTCTCATTGTTGGCTCCAGCCTGGTGGAACACTCAGTCTCATGGACTCAAGGGCATCCTGATCAAATTTGCAGATGACACCAAACTGGGAGGGGTGGCTAACACCCCAGAGGACAGGATCACACTTCAAAATGACCTTGACAGATTAGAGAACTGGGCCAAAACAAACAAGAGGAATTTTAACAGGGAGAAATGTAAAGTATTGCACTTGGGCAAAAAAAAGGAGAGGCACAAATACAAGATGGGTGACACCTGGCTTGAGAGCAGTACATGTGAAAAGGATCTAGGAGTCTTGGTTGACCACAAACTTGACATGAGCCAACAGTGTGACGCGGCAGCTAAAAAAGCCAATGCAATTCTGGGCTGCATCAATAGGAGTATAGCATCTAGATCAAGGGAAGTAATAGTGCCACTGTATTCTGCTCTGGTCAGACCTCACCTGGAGTACTGTGTCCAGTTCTGGGCACCACAGTTCAAGAAGGACACTGACAAACTGGAACGTGTCCAGAGGAGGGCAACCAAAATGGTCAAAGGCCTGGAAACGATGCCTTATGAGGAACGGCTAAGGGAGCTGGGCATGTTTAGCCTGGAGAAGAGGAGGTTAAGGGGTGATATGATAGCCATGTTCAAATATATAAAAGGATGTCACATAGAGGAGGGAGAAAGGTTGTTTTCTGCTGCTCCAGAGAAGCGGAAATGGAGCAATGGTTCCAAACTACAAGAAAGAAGATTCCACCTAAACATTAGGAAGAACTTCCTGACAGTAAGAGCTGTTTGACAGTGGAATTTGCTGCCCAGGAGTGTGGTGGAGTCTCCTTCTTTGGAGGTCTTTAAGCAGAGGCTTGACAACCATATGTCAGGAGTGCTCTGATGGTGTTTCCTGCTTGGCAGGGGGTTGGACTCGATGGCCCTTGTGGTCTCTTCCAACTCTAGGATTCTATGATTCTATGAGACCAGGGCCCTGCAGGATCTGATTTCTTTCCGCAGGGCCTGTAAGACAGAGTTGTTCTGCCTGGCCTTTGGCTTGGAGTCAATTTGATTCCCTCCCCCTCTTTCTTTTTTTTTCTCCTCCTGTGATGAGGCTGCATTTTAATGTTTTAATGTTGCATTTTAATCTTGTTTTTTAAGTTGTATTTCAATCAACTTGTTTTATTATTGTTTTTTAGCTACCCTGAGCCCGGTCTTGGCTTTGGAGGGTGGGGTATAAATAAAATTTATTATTATCAGAGATGCATTTTAAATAAAAGGACACATTCTACTCATGTAAAAACACCAGGCAGGCCCCACAAATAACCCAGAGATGCATTTTAAATAAAAGGAAATATTCTACTCATGTAAAAAGACGCTGATTCCCAGACCATCAGTGGGCCGGATTGAGAAGGCAATTGGGCCGCATTCGGCCCCCGGGCCTTAGGTTGCCTAGGGCTCTTGTGTTCGAATCCTGCTTTTGTGTATCCTGCAAGGATCTGGGTGGCCATTGTGAGAATGGGATGCTGGACTAGATAGACCACTGGCCTAACCCAGAAAACCCTTCCTTGGTTCTTATGCCTACAGGGAGCGAATTAGACGGGGAAGTCCTATGTCGTACACGAGGGATAAAAATAACTTGTGGATTTCACGACCGCAAGATGTATACAGAGGGCCATTTTGAGTCACCGGCTTCACAGACGTCTTTCCCCTGATCTCTCCATCTGAACCATTGAGTTGTTGTTTAAATGGAATGGTTTGATTGCCTGGTTTTTTATTCTGTCCATGTTTTGGCGGAGGGGTTGGGAACTGGATCCAGCCAGTTCTTTACCCCTCCGGCCTTCTGCCTGGCTGGGGCCACCCACCTGTCAATCATTATGACACCAGGGGGCCGCTTGGAAAGGCAGCTTGCAAAGTGAGAAGATTTACATAATTACAAAAGTGTAACAAAAGTAGTCATAAGCAGTAAATAAAAAAACGTACCAAAACATACACAGGGAAATTAAACAACCCCCACGTGAGTCATAATAAAATCTAAAAACACAGTGAAACCTGATTGGATTAGGATGGAGACCAAAAGAAACCAGCAGAGCAGGGAGATTATTATGTTTGTTTATTTATTGCATTGTTCTTGGTACTGTTTTGTATCACTTTAACGTTGTTGTTGTTTAGTCGTTTAGTCGTGTCCGACTCTTCGTGACTCCATGGACCAGAGCATGCCAGGCACTCTAATAAAAATCACTTTAATAAAAATCCCAATAAAGGTTATTACCAAAGATTTAAAAATGCAACAAGATACAACAAATGAGTATGGATAACAGGAAAATGAACATCTCCAAAATCAAATCAGCCCCTAAGCAATATCTCCTTCCAGTATCCCGCAGAAATAAGGTGGGCCCTGGGAGGGAGGCGTTATTTGCCCCCAGGTGGTTCTGCAAAGTTTCCAGGTCACTCTTTGAAAGCAGGTAAAGGGCTCCTTACTCAGGGTTTAGGATTGTTTGCACGGCTCCCCTCTCAGCCCGCGCGCTGCTCTCGTCTCTCTCGAGCCGGTAATTTGTTGCCGGTCCCTAACTCTGACATGATTATTAGTCGGGGGGGGGGAGGAGGAGGGGCCGCCAGGGCTGTGTGTGCTGCTGGAGGTTTTGTTGGTAAAGAAAAAGATTTGAAACAGAGCTCAAGATCCATTAAAGGAAGGGACCGTCAAACCTGAAAAAGCAGCCGAAATCGCGCTCTTGAGGTGGGGCTGGGGGGGAGGGAAGGAAGGAAATTTTAAAGGGGTGGGAGGGAGGGAAAGAGCCGTCAGGGTGCGAAAATGAATCAATAAGCGAAGAAAAGAGAGGGGGGAAGGAGGAGGAGGAGGAGAAGAAGGAAAAAAATCACAAGAAACCCCAGAATCTCAACCGCGCCACGGAAAGTTAATCAATAAACTAATTAACTGCTTGCAAGCTTTGTAATTGTTTGATCAGAAGAATTAGAATGAGGGTCTGGGGGCTGCCCACGACCCTGGGATAAGGCCGAATCGTAGAACTCTTTGCAATATTTTTAAAAGAAGAATTGTTATTTTATTTTTATCTTTTCAATAGGAATTTTATTGTATTTTTTTGCACCCGTGGGGGGAAAGAAGGAAAGGAAATCTCTCTGTCCCTCTCTTTCTCGTCCCCCTACCACACTTCCTCATCCTTTTTTTTTAAAAAAAAGAAAATAATAATAATTGAAGGATTTGGGAGAGAAGCGAGGCAGACGGAAATGCCGTTCAATTAAAGCGAGATTGGAGGGAAATTTTGTCTCCCAAACTGCTGGCGGCTTTTGATCTCTTTGTTTCCACGCACACACGACGAAGACGACCAAGTCCAGCTTGGGATTTTCTGCTCTCTTTTTCCCCCTTTTCTTTTTTTCTTTGTTTTGTTCCGGCGTGGTTCCCCCCCCCCCTTCCTTTATTTTTTCTTTCTTTTTGGTGAACATTCTGAATTCGAGGCTCGCTCCAGCTTGCTCCTTTTTGAACCAATGAAGGAACCAGACGCCATCAAACTTTTCATTGGACAAATCCCCCGGAATTTAGAGGAGAAGGACCTTAAGCCTATCTTCGAGCAGTTCGGCAAAATCTACGAGTTGACAGTCATTAAGGATAAATACACCGGCATGCATAAAGGTAAGGCGCGCGTTACGCGCAGAGACCAAGCGCTGCGCCCTGGGTACCCTCGCGCGTCGGATGCGCTGGTGGCAGCGGTGGGATGGAATAGAAACGGGCGAAGAACAACAAAGTCGGTGGGGACAGTATTGGGGGTGATGCGGGGGGAGAGAGAAGAAGAAGGAGAATTCTGAGCCCAAAGTATCGCCTGGAATTGCACTACCCGGTTGGAGGAGGGGGCGCACAAAAAAACGAGCAGATAAATTCGTCGTTCTGAAAGCACCGCCCGGCTCGTCACTGGCGAGCGTTACGCGCGGAGTTTGTAGGCTTAGGGGGGGGGGCTGTCAGAGCAAGGCATTTGAGGGTAAGCGGTTTTTCCAGGAGGAGAGGGAGGGGGGTTGGGAGATGGTAACAGATGGCCGGAGGTAGAGAGCCCGTAGATTTCTCCCGCCTCCCCCCCCCCCGCAAAAGGGCACCATGAATAGAACCCTGGATGTCTAACCACCCACAGGATGGGGTTAGAGACTTGCCCGTCAATAGGACGGAGGGTGGGCATCTAGATTCTGATTTCTGGGAGTCATGTGGAGTAAGGTTCGGAAGCAAGAGGACCCTAACTTAGCAGGGGGGAGCAGGAATCGTTTAGCGGCGAGGGTGTTTTGAGCAGATTTGCACTGACTTTGAGCATGGGGTGAGAGAGAGAGAGAGAGAGAGAGAGAGAGAGAGAGAGAGAGAGGAGGGAGCAAAAGATTTCAGATCCTTTCTCCAGTTCATTTCCTCTTTTATGTTTTCCTTTTGGAGTAGGAAAGAGGGAGGGGTCCAGCCCCCCTTTCAGAAAGGGCTTCAGTGATGCCTCTCCTCTCAAAGTGTCGCTAAATAAATCCACGGTTGTTTTGGTTTTTTTCACCTGTGACGGCAGAGCTCCTGGATTTTTGTAACCTAATCGCTTATCAAGTTTTGCCTTTTCTTTTTTTTTTTCTTTTTTAAAAAAGGAAATTAAAACCACCTTCTTGAAGAGGAAACAATGTGTGATTTTAGCTGAAGCCCAGTGCTGGGTGACACAATTGCAGCCCCTGGAACGATTTCCAGGTTTAATCATGCCTGTTCCAACAGAACTCTGGAGACCTCTTGGTTTTCAGAACAAGAAAGCTTTCGTCTTTCTTGGGTGGTTTTTATTATTTTTGCCGGGTCATTCCCCCTCCAGATTCCCCAGCAAAATTGTCCCTCATTGTCGCTGCCTCCCCTTCCCAGGCCCTTATTCTCAGCTGTGTAAGAGAGTAGCCACCTCTGAAATTGTTTTGTTTAAATTTTATTTGAAACCACATTTCAAGATGCATCAAACTTTTGTAGGTGAGTGGCAGGAAAAGTTGCAATATAAGATTATTATTATTATTATTATTATTATTATTATTCCCTGTGATGCCGACTGGTAAACACAGCTCTGCCCTCAGGTGCTGATTCAGAGGGAAGAGAAAGCAAGCAAAATCCATTTAGTACACCCTGAAGGAACACAAGGAAGGGAACAGAGTATAATTAAGAACATTTAGGGGTTTTTTGGGGTCTCTTTTAAAGTGGCAAAAATTCATGAGGTCCAGCTTCGCTTAATTTCTGAGATTTCATCAGCATCCAAATTTTGGCAACCGATAGAGGCGTCTCGTATGTGTCTGGGCTTGCTGATCCAAAACCCTGATTAATGGACGTTGTTTGGCAGGTATTTGCGGCACCGTTCCGTGAAAAATGGTTTTGGCTTCGTAAACTGCTGGGAGAGGGGGCAATAAGAGAAAGAAGTAACATTTGCTGAGCCCATTTGAAGCTGCTCTTGTCTTTGAAGTCTAGGAAAAGAGAACTGATCACCCATCAGGCCAGCTGGGAACACAATAACCAGGTGTGAGGCTCCTGGGTTTGTTTGTTTCTCTTGGTTTTATTGCAAATGGTATTTGGTAGGTTTCGCGCAGACAAGGAAGTTGCCAGCTTTTTGTGATCAGCCTGTGCTTCCATGACTCGGACAAGGGTTCAGCTGACGAGTGTTTACAAGGGGACCATGTTTATCTCCAGTGCCATGAAAAAAAGATCTCTTTCCCCAACACACACCAGCCATGCCACCCCCAAGTTCCAATGAATTGAGATGCTATTAAAGGCAGAGGAGCAAGAGCAGAAAAAGGAATTGGCAAGCTTTGTGAGAAGGGAAATGAGTTGAGATTGAGGCCTAGAGTCTGAGTATGTTAGAAGTTGCAGGGTGTGGGATATTCCCCCCCCCCCAATAAAAAATTATAATAAACAGGATGTTTGAGCAGGAGTTAAAGTTTCATGTTTGGTAGTATTGGATGTTTGGCGTTGCAAAACACTGGCAATAAAATAAGATCAGTTAACGAACCAATTCCCTCAGATTTTGCATGCAAGGCTTGGGGGCGGAGGACAAACCTCCAGGTCTGGAAAAACACAAGCATATTCTAAATCTGCAATATGATGCAGTTTGAATATATTTTTTTGTTTAGAATTCATTGAGTAGCCTCAGTTTCTCTGTAGCTGAACAAGGGAAAAGGTTGGGTGTTCTGAGGAGAAGCCGTTTCGGATCAGTGTGTGGTTGTTTTCCCCCTCACCACATCTGACCAACCCTCTCAGGGGGGTCCTTGGACCCTCACACCCAGTGCAGCAACAGGCAAGGAGGATGGGAATTGTAGTCTAGCAAGGGCACCACATGGCTACCCTTGCTCAGAGAATCAGGCTTATGATCAGAGGGGCAGGGTTATGATTGTCTGCTAGCCGCAAGGGCTATTCCAATGGAGGCAGGATGAGTCCTCAGTTTCCTGAGCACATTCTGCATTCCTGGCACCTTGCCCCAGGCAAATTGTTGTCCCTCCTTGCTCCCCCAGTACTTTTTCTTCACGTTTGTGGTTGCCTTGAGCCAGTTGTGGTGGTAAGCAAGGGTCCGAGAACTCCATTCAGCCCCTGGGTGTGACTTTGGGCCCATTCTCTGTTTCTCAGACTAACCTCCCTCACAGGGTTGTTGTGCGGGTAAAACAGGGAGAGGGAGAACCATATACGCTGCCTTGAACTCTTTGGAGAAAGGTGGGTAATAAACATAATCAATAATAATAATAATAATAATAATAATTTATTATTTGTACCCTCCCATCTGGCTGGGCTTCCCCAGCCACTCTGGGCAGCTTCCAACAAAGACCAAAAATACACTAAAATGTCACACATTAGAAACTTCCCTGATGTCTTCTGAATGTCAGGTAGTTGTTTATCTCTGATGGGAGGGCATTCCACAGGGCGGGCACCACCACCGAGAAGGCCCTCTGCCTGGTTCCCTGTAACTTGGCTTCTCGCAGGGAGGGAACTGCCAGAAGGCCCTCAGCGCTGGACCTCAGCATCCGGGCAGAACGATGGGGGTGGAGACACTCCTTCAGGTATACTGGGCCGAGGCCATTTAGGGCTTTCAAGGTCAGCACCAACACTTTGAATTGTGCTTGGAAACGTACTGGGAGCCAATGTAGGTCTTTCAAGACCGGTGTTATGTGGTCTCGGCGGCTGCCCGCAGTCACCAGTCTAGCTGCCGCATTCTGGATAATAATAATTAGCCGGTGTGAGCTTGTAGCAGAGTCCAAGCACCCCTGACCCCGCCAAGGAATCTTTAGAAGCGAAATCTCTCCATGGGAAAACAAATGCACCTCATTGCTTTAGCGCACATGAGTGCTAAGGTGTTAGGTTCCCGTTTCACACATCCTGCTCTAGGAAGAATGATCCTAACCCACCACCATCCTAATCTAAAGAACTAAACACCTCTGTGGCTTTTAAATTGACAGGATTTCAGCAGAGCTGGTGGATCAAACCAGGTGGAGAAGACCCTTTATCAGGCTTCCTCAACCTCCGCCCTCTAGATCAGTGTTACCCAACCTTGGGCCTCCAGCTGTTTTTGAACTACAATTCCCATCATCCCTGACCACTGGTCTTGCTAGCTAGGGATGATGGGAGTTGTAGGCCAAAAACATCTGGAGGCCCAAGGTTGGGAAACACTGCTCTAGATGTTTTTGGCCTACAACTCCCATGATCCCTAGCTAGCAGGACCAGTGGTCAGGGATGATGGGAATTGTAGCCCCAAAACATCTGGAAGGCCAAGGTTGAGGAAGCCTGCCCTTCAGTATAACTATGTTTTTTGAGGTTTAAAGAGCAGCAAAGGGCTGCTTGCAAATATGCTTTTGAAATGTGCTGCATTTTGAAGTCCTAACCGTCGTGGCACAGTGGTGTCAAAGTGATGCCAGGTGATTGACAGGTGATTGGTCCCACCCACCTGTCAAATTTGGCCTGGCAGGGGTGGGGAGTGAAATATCTGGTCTGACGGCCAGACCAGCCAGGTTCCCCACCCCTGGCATAGAAGTATAAGAAGTTGGTACGTCTATATAATATCCACCTAACAACCACAAAGGGACGCGGCTGGCACTGTGGTCTAAACCACTGAGCCTTGGGCTTTCCGATCAGAAGGTCGGCGGTTCGAATCCCCGCGATGGGGAGAGCTCCCATTGTTCGGTCCCTGCTCCTGCCAACATAGCAGTTCGAAAGCACGTCAAAGTGCAGGTAGATAAATAGGTACCGCTCTGGCGGGAAAGTAAATGGCGTTTCCGTGCACTGCTCTGGTTCGCCAGAAGCGGCTTAGTCATGCTGGCCACATGATCCGGAAGCTGTACGCCGGCTCCCTCGGCCAGTAAAGTGAGATGAGCGCCGCAACCCCAGAGTCATCCGCGACTGGACCTAATGGTCAGGGGTCCCTTTACCTTTACCTTTAAAAACCCCAAAGCTTTGGCAATGAGTTTGCCTTCTCCTTCCATGCTCACCAATTTCCAAAAGCCTAATCGCCAGAGATGAAGGATGCCCAACAAGTCATTGTTTACATAACCCAGAACTGAACGGCCTCTCACTTTCCATGATACAGGGACACACAGGGAGGTTGAAATCCATTCTACACTTACCTGGGAACAAGTGCTGTTGAATGCAGTAGGACTTCCTTCTGAGTCAACCTGCGTGGGATGGTGCTCCCAGTTGACATTCCTAAACCGTGCTTACTCTGAAGCGAGCTTCGCCAGAACCTGAGAGGCTTGCTTCTGAGTAAACACACTCACAAGGGTCCTCTTCTGTCTTGCACCCTTTAGACACTGGTGGTTGGTGCCCATGGAGACGGTGGGGTGGAAGGCAAGGAGACCCACAGTGGGCGGAGCCAGAGTCAACGATGGGTGGAGCCAACAAATTCTCCATTGCCCCCAGCCTCCTCCCTGCTGCGTTCTGCTAGGACAAAATTGAAGCTCAGGGCTAGGAAGATGACAGGGAGGACCAAACCACAGGCTGGTTGAAAGTCAGAAGGCAGGGAGCCTCCATAATGCTTAGGATCTACCTGCCGGTCTTGTCTGATCACAAAATGCCGAAATCAACAGCAAACGGCTCCAGGTTCCAGGCAGGGAGATAGGACAGCAGGGGTCTGGCAACTTATTCCACCCTGTCTTTTATATAACTTGCTATATTTTAAACAATTCAAGGGGAAAGTCAACTTCCTTTTCCAGGAAGATTTGAACAGCATGTGCCGAGATAAATCAAAAATAAAATCTGGAATGATTGTGGGGCTTTTATTTCCTTGGTCTGTCTGTATACACCCCCCCCAAACTAAGGGAAACACCCCTTAAAGCACAGCTGATGGTGGTTTTCTTTTAAAGGAAAGATAGGCCAGGCTTTGCCAAACCAGAGCCCTCTAAGTGTTTTGGTCCACAATTCCTATTACCCCAGCCAGCCAGCTGTGCAACATTGCATGCTTTTAGATACGTATTTTTTGCTCCATAAGACGCACCTAGTTTTTAGAGGAGGAAAACAAGAAGAAAAAAAATTCTGAATGAAAGAGTGGATGTATGATTTTTGTGGTTCATTCTGTGGCCACAGACATGATATGTGATTTGACGGTGAATTTGAGGTGACCCAATGCAAAAATCCTGAGAATCCATGTGGATCCGTGCTTTGTAACCACGTTTTTGCACCATTGCGGCCCCACGAAACAGTTAACGTGTGTGTGTGTTTTTGGTGCAGACTGTAGCCATGGACATGCTATGTGATCTGATGGTGAATTTGGGGTGACCCAATGCAATAATCCTGAGGATCCATGTGCTTTTACCTCCGCCCTCCCAGGCAGCCTCCTTTATCGCTAGAGTCCCTTATCTCCCTCCCAATCGCTTGCCGATCAGCTGCTCAGTGGCTTTGTTTCAACACCCCTTCCCTCTTTCTAAAAAAAAAAAAAGCACGGTCTGCTTTTCACCCCTGGGCAATTCAGCTCCAGGGACCACACATTCGCTCCATAAGACGCACAGACATTTCCCCTTACTTTTTAGGAGGAAAAAAGTGTGTCTTATGGAGCGAAAAATACAGTAACTCTTTGAGAAGGGTCTTTGGGAAATGATGAAGGAGGCCTTTATTTTGCTAGTTCAGGTGGTTGCTTGTGGTGTGGGGGTGTGCAGCAGAATCTCAGGGGTACCTAGCTAATAAGGAAAACTTAGGGGGAGAAGAACCCCACCCTTCTCAGGACAAATACTCCCAAGCCAGGGGGAGCTCTCGTGCCTGGTCTCCTGCCCCCCCCCATCAGCCCATTTCTCTCTCAATCCATAAAACCGGTGCAGAAGATTCAACTCTGCTGCTCTTTGTTGCTTAGGTTGAGTTTGGTACAGCAAGATCTGAGGAAGAGGGGCTTTGGGGGGGGTAGATATGAAATTAATTTTGCCCAGGGCAGCTGTGATAGCTAGTTCCGCTCAACCCCCAATTTGGGGCTGGGGGTGAGGGAGGGATACGGAAATTGCCAAATCAGAGTGAACAGGAACAGCTGCCAAATTTAATCTCTTAATTGCCCCAACGGGAATGGCTCATTATAATGTAGGAGCATATTAACTAACTAAGCAAACAAGAGAAGGAGGGACAGGTAGATGGGCTTGAAGATAGACAGGCCTCCCCCCTCTCTCTTGGCTCAGACGGCGGACCCTGCTGGATCAAGCCGAAGGGAGGCCCATTTAGACCCAACACACTGCTTCCGTTGCAACGGACAGCTGGATCCTTCCGGGAAGCCAAAAGGATCCTGCCCCCATTGCCTCTTCTGCCACAACTAGCATTTTATTCGTTCATTTATTTGTCTATTTATAATCCACTTTTTCAAGGCGGCTTACAACATGTCAAAAACGCCACATTTATAAATATCTGTAAAAAAATATTTGGAAATGTCAATAGAAGCTCGGTGGATGGTGGAAAAGAGAAGCTCGTCTTGGGAAGGCCTTTCCTAAGCAGCATTCGGTTTTCGAAAGACACCTGAAAGAAGACAGGGGTGGTTCCATCTGAACTTCTAGAGGCAGGGAGTTCCACAGGGCAGAGCCCACTGCATTAAAGGGTTAGTTAAGGCCAGCTGAAAGGGATGCGGGTGGCGCTGTGGGTTAAACCACAGAGCCTAGGACTTGCCAATCAGAAGGTCGGCAGTTCGAATCTGCACGCCGGGGTGAGCTCCCCTTGCTCGGTCCCTGCTCCTGCCAACCTAGCAGTTTGAAAGCACGTCAAAAGTGCAAGTAGATAAATAGGTACCACTCCGACGGGAAGGTAAACACCATTTCCGTCCATTGCTCTGCTTTGCCAGAAGCGGCTTAGTCCTGCTGGCCACATGACCCAGAAGCTGTACGCCGGCTCCCTCAGCCAGGAAAGTGAGATGAGCACTGCAACCCCAGAGTCGGCCATGACTGGACCTAATGGTCAGGGTCCTAAGGCCAGCCAAAGCCCTGGGGCCTAGGGAGAACCACCAGAGGTGGCCTATCAGATGATCTTGGTGATCGAGGTAGAATCAGGCAGTCCCCTAGTAACTTTAGAACCAAGTTGCTTAGGGCTTTGTGAACAATTTCTTTTACTTATTTCTTAAGATTTATGTACCACTTGATTGAAAAAAGAAAAAGACCCAAAACAACGTTCCCAAAGACCTAGCCGGGACCCTCTGCCAAAACATGGAATCTGATTAGAAGTTTGGGAGCCCTGCTCTGCAAAAAACACACACACAAAAAAAACCTCCCCCCAAAATGCTAACAGTGTCAGATCAAGGGAACTAATAATGCCATTCTCTTCTGCCTTGATGAGACCGCGCCTGGAATCTGTGTCCAGTTCTGGGTGCCACAGTTTAAGAAGGATATTGACAAGCTGGAACATGTGCAGAAGAGGAGACCAAAATGGTCAAGGGTCTGGAAACCAAGCCTTATGAGGAATGGTTGATTTATCACAGCACACCAAGGACAGCTATCCAGATCCTCCTGGAAAAGGAGACTGACTTTGACCCTTGAGTTGTTTAAAATATTGCAAGTTGTATAAAGACAGGATGGAATAAGTTGCCAGACCCCCATCTAGTGGGAGGGCATTCCACAGGGCGGGTGCCACCACCGAGAAGGCCCTCTGCCTGGTTCCCTGTAACTTGGCTTCTCGTAGTGAGGGAACCACCAGAAGGCCCTCGGAGCTGGACCTCAGTGTCCAGGTACAACGATGGGGGTTGAGATGCTCCTTCAGGTATACTGGACCGAGGCCGTTTAGGGCTTTAAAGGTCAGCACCAACACTTTGAATTGTGCTTGGAAACGTACTGGGAGCCAATGAAGGTCTTTCAAGACCGGTGTTATGTGGTCTCGGCAGCTACTCCCAGTCACCAGTCTAGCTGCCGCATTCTGGATTAGTTGTAGTTTCCGGGTCACCTTCAAAGGTAGCCCCACGTAGAGCGCATGGCAGTAGTCCAAGCGGGAGATAACCAGAGCATGCACCACTCTGGCGAGACAGAGAGGGAGGGTCTCAGCCTGCTTACCAGGTGGGCAGGGAGGGTCTCAGCCTGCGTACCAGGTGGAGCTGGTAAACAGCTGCCCTGGACACAGAATTGACCTGCGCCTCCATGGACAGCTGTGAGTCCAAAGGGACTCCCAGGCTGCACACATGGTCCTTCAGGGGCACAGTTGCCCCATCCAGGACCAGGGAGTCCCCCACACCCCCTGTCCCCCAAGAACAGTACTTCTGTCTTGTAAGGGTTCAACCTCAATCTGTTAGCCACCATCCATCCTCCAACCTCATACAGTGGTTTGCTACCCATCAGACAACTGATGTAACACAGAGATTCAGGGTGTGGTTTAAAGTGTGTCTGGTTTAAATCTCACCTCGACAGGCTCGCCAGCTTCTTGGACTGCCTCTCGCTCCTGAGGCTTGAAGTAACAGGAAAGCAGAGCTTGGGCTGACCCTACATTATTTCCATGCTGCCAATGGTTTCACTTCCTAGTTTCCTGCAAATCAGCCTGCTGAAATGGGCGCAGGAGCAGACTAGCCTGGGTTCTTCATGGTCAGTTGGCATCCCCTCGTCTGAGAGACGGGGGCTAGGTTAGGCCAGGGGCAGATGAAGTCCTGGGCCTTGCAGACTCGAGTAAATGAGAGAGGCGTCAGTTGGGACAGATTTCTTAGACTGGAGTGACAAAATCAAACTTGTGAAAATTCCCTGTAAAATGGTACCAGAGGCCAATGGCCAATGGACCTCATCCTGCACACAGAAATCTTTGGAATGACTCTAGATAATTTGCTGTCACTCAGCAACCACGGGATAGGGGGAGAAATTCGACAGAGTTCTCATTTAAAGGCAAAACCCAACTAAATACAAACTTTCCAAAACAATTAACGGACCGAAATGCAGGCGTCCTGCAAAACTCACACCCCTTCGAATTTTGCAATGCAGTTCCCCACCCAAGTGGTGTGTACATAAATGCATATACTGTGGTAAAGTGTGCATAAGAATGCATATAATGTACAAATGCATGTTGTATTAGGGGGAACTGCTTTGCTAAAATATGTGTCATAGGCTAAAACTGCATGCAAGCGTGTGGATATTAGGAGAAAATTGCACTAAAATACGGGTGAATTTTCTTGAGGACCTTTTAAAAAAAAAAAGATTTGCAACCTGAGGTGGAAGTGTGGAGAACTGAACTTTAGATTGGGAAAATGAGGAACTGAAAACGGACACATCTGCCCATCCCTAATCCCAACCCTCCCAAAAATTGTAATATATGGGTAACAAATGGGGTCTGCAACAAAATGTTGCAGCATGGAACACTCCTGCCAAGGCTTCCAGTTGGCCAAGATACTCTATTCTGTTCCCCCTCTTGCTTGTTTTTTTTCAAGTTTTTCTGCCCCCCTCAACACACACACTTTTTGGTCTTCCCAGCAAGTGGTTTTTTTATACATTAAATTTCTTAGAGTTCCCCCAAGCCTGCAACTACCTCTCCCTTAATGCATGGGTGCTGCTGCTTTGAGCTGCAGGAAGACTAGCCGTCAACTGGATAATTAAATTTTGCTATGAGGATACAACACTAGAGGCCCACCTGCTGTGAAGTTTACTGAGATGATCTATCCTTTTTTTTTTAACCCCCCCCCTTTTTTTTTAATGATCTATCCTTTTGTGAGTTGAACCATGTGAATCTGATTTCATTGAAACCAGAGAGCTCTTACAGGCTATGGCTGTAGAGGGTTTGTATATGTCTGTGTGTTTCTTCTTTTGTTCAATTGATCTGATTTAGGGGACGAATGGGCAAAAGTGCATTTTTTTACCTGCTATTTTGCCATGCTCTGTGATTTCATCCGATACCTCATTTGTCTCCCTCTCTCTGACCTTAGTTAGTCCCCCAAAAGAGTACCCTGAGCTGGCTTTGCAAACAGATATGTAGATTAGGGTTACCAGACGTACACAGTTCCCAGGGACAGTTCCCAGATTTGCAAATTTGTCCCTGGGAAACGTGGCCTTAGCAGCCCGGAGCCAGCCTGGTAGCGCAGTTGGCTCTGGCTGACTTCAGGAGCTGCTCGCTGCCGTGGCACCCATCATTTTTCCTCACTGGAAGTCCCCATATGACGTGTCTTGTGCACATAGGATGTTGCTTGTGCGATCTCCTGTCCGCTTCCTCCTTTGTTTTGACTGATCGGGGGAGGCTCAAGAGTCGCGGGCGGGCGGGCGGCCCTTGCCCAGTGTTTCAAAAACTCTGCGCATTTATGTTTCACAGGGTGCTAAAGAAGGTTTTTGCACCTTTATACAATATTCATGGGATGCGGGTGGTGCTGTGGGTTAAACCACAGAGCCTAGGACTTGTTGATCGGAAGGTCGGCGGTTTGAATCCCCACTACGGGGTGAGCTCCCATTGCTCGGTCCCTGCTCCTGCCAACCTAGCAGTTCGAAAGCACCTCAAAGTGCAAGTAGATAAATAGGTATCACTCTGGCGGGAAGGTAAACAGCATTTCCGTGCGCTGCTCTGGTTCGCCAGAAGCAGCTTAGTCATTCTGGCCACATGACCCGGAAGCTGTACGTTGGCTCCCTTGGCCCATAAAGCGAGATGAGCGCCACAACCCCAGAGTCGTCCATGACTGGACCTAACTGTCAGGGGTCCCTTTACCTTACAATATGCATGTGTGCTTGGGCCCAGGGTCTTTTGCCTCACCATCCCCACTATTGACTTCCTATTACTACTCAGCTTCAAAAAAAGTGTCCCCGGATTCATAGAAAAAAATCTGGTAACCATAATGTAGATGCAACTACCATTTGAAACAAAGAAAGAAATTGTGTTTTGCAAACAGACAAGCGTTGTCAGCAAAAGTTTGTGGTGAAGGCAGGGTTGAGATGGAGGCTTAGAAGCCAATAGAAAGATCCTTGCTGTTCCAACTGCCTTGCTGGATGCAGACAGGCCCCAAGGGACTGCGAATTAAAACCCAAACAATCAGGGAAAACACAGAGAGATAATGTATATTAGGGTTTCCAGGGTCTCCAGGTCCCACCTGGTCCCACCTCCAGGCGGCAGGTAGAGGACTTCAATCTTCAGGTTGGTGAAAAGGTCTTGAATAATAACAAAATAAAAAAAATTCCTTCCAGTAGCACCTTAAAGACCAACTAAGTTAGTTCTTGGTATGAGCTTTCGTGTGCATGCACACTTCTTCAGATACACTGAAACAGAAGTATCTGAAGAAGTGTGCATGCACACGAAAGCTCATACCAAGAACTAACTTAGTTGGTCTTTAAGGTGCTACTGGAAGGAATTTTTTTATTTTGTTTTGACTATGGCAGACCAACACGGCTACCTATCTGTAACTTGAATAATAACAATAAGAAATCAACAATAGCAATGTTTTGAAGAGTATGTGAGTCAACACTGTTCTGAAGAAAGCATGTTGGTTTGTTTAGATTAAGATTGTAAAGTTGACCTAGGAAAAATTAATATACAGTGGATGCTTGGGTTGCGAATGTGATCTGTGCAAGATGCGCGTTCACAACCCGATTGTGATTCGGCGCTTCTGCGCATGCACAAAGCGCAATTTAGTGCTTCTGCACATGCGCGGCCGCCAAAACCCGGAAGTAACCCATTCCAGTACTTCCGGGTTTTGGCGGTCCGTAACCCAAAAAAACACAACCTGAAGAGTCTGTAACCCGAGGTATGACTGTATTTAGAACATTAAAGACGAAATGTATAAGATAAAATGTAAATAAGAACTTAAAATTTAAGGGATGGTGAGTATTGGAGAAGTTAAGTCACATGGGCTCACTAATATTATTCTCTCTTTTCTCTTTCTCGGCTTTTCTTTTTGGGGTTAATATATGTATTTTTGTCGGTGGGAATAATCATTGTTTGTTTGTCTATGAAATAAATAAATAAATTTTCATAGAATCGTGGAATCATAGAGTTGGAAGAGACCACAAGGGCCATCGAGTCCAACCCCCTGCCAAGCAGGAAACACCATCAGAGCACTCCTGACATATGGTTGTCAAGCCTCTGCTTAAAGACCTCCAAAGAAGGAGACTCCACCACACTCCTTGGCAGCAAATTCCACTGTCAAACAGCTCTTACTGTCAGGAAGTTCTTCCTAATGTTTAGGTGGAATCTTCTTCCTTGTAGTTTGGAACCATTGCTCCGTGTCCGCTTCTCCGGAGCAGCAGAAAACAACCTTTCTCCCTCCTCTATGTGACATCCTTTTATATATTTGAACATGGCTATCATATCACCCCTTAACCTCCTCTTCTCCAGGCTAAACATGCCCAGCTCCCTTAGCCGTTCCTCATAAGGCATCATTTCCAGGCCTTTGACCATTTTGGTTGCCCTCCTCTGGACACGTTCCAGTTTGTCAGTGTCCTTCTTGAACTGTGGTGCCCAGAAAGAAAGAAATTATTAAGGAGATTGCATGAAGCTTGCAAGCTTCAGTCTGGCAGGAGCTGATTGCAAATTATAGCATAGAGATTCAGGGTGCTGGAGCTCTCCTCTCCCAATTAACTTCCATCTCCAGGAACGGCCCCTGGAATATCACCAGGGGCCGCCTCTGTGTCTCAGGTTTGGGCTCTCAATCTCAGGGTCTAGGATGCTGTTGACCCGGCAACCCTAATACACGCAAACACACACCTTTTCTGGAGTAAGGTGAAGCAGACTAGTTTCTCACCCCAAAATGAGAAGGATAGGGCCTACGGATTTTGTTTCATATTTGCTTCTTTATTTCATTTTAAAAAATATAAATAAATACTGCTTGTTAAAAACAACAGCACAACATCATCAAAGCAGTTCTCGAAAAGAATAAAGCAGTGAAACCGTCATCTTAAAAACGAAAAAACAGCCTTGGGCATTATTTTCATTTCAAAGGGGTGTTTTCCCCTCCCATACTAAAGCGTATTGTCCCTCTTTCAAACACAAAATCTCCTCTGTTTTAGGCAGAAATTCACATGCAAATGTGTGTGCTTTTTGGTCTCCCAAACGAAAACCCGCCTCTTTCTAGGTGTGAAGCAGTTTCCAAGACTGCAAATTCCTGTTTAGAGTGAGATATAAAAATATGTTCGGTACATCTCAGGTTCTTCAAATGCTCTTGCTCAAGAAAGAAAGAAAGAAAGAAAGAAAGAAAGAGAAAGCTGGGAATCTGGGGAGTAGGGTTTGTTTTGGGGACACACACACATATACTGTATTTTTTGCTCTATAGGACACACCGGACCATAGGAGGGGGAGAACAGGGGAAAAAAATTCTCCCCCTCTCTGCTCAGCGCCCCTTCAGCAAAGCGGCAGGAGAAACGGAGCCCCTTCCATTTCTCCTCCTGCTTCCCTGAAGGGGCACTGCGCAGAGAGGGAAAACACTGACCCCTCTCGCTCTCCAGGCTTCAGGCGGCTATCCGCAAGCCTTCGGAGGGCAGCGGGAACTCCTGCTGCGCTCCGAAGGCTTGCGGATAGCTGCCTGAAGCCCCCGGAGCGCAGCGGCAGTTCGCGCTGCACTCCGGGGGCTTCAGGCCGCAAGCTTGTGTGCGGCTCTTGGGGGCTTTTCCTGCCTGCCCCCCCCTGCATTCACTCCATAGGACGCACAGACTTTCCCCCTTAGTTTTTAAGAGGGAAAAAGTGTGTCCTATGGAGCGAAAAATACGGTATATATTGATGGTCTTTGCCACCTTCCTTTTTAATCATGGGTGGGGCTGGAAATTGGGGCTCAGCTCTCCAGACACCCCACTCCACTGCCTTGCCTGGTCTTTCCCCACTTTGAATTGTATCCAGTGCGAATCCTGCCCAGGTTTCAAATCAATGGCATCAGAACATCAGAAATCTGGACCATCTAGCCTAGACTCCTGTTCTCACAGAGGCTGACCAGATGTCTGTCAGGATCCGAGCATTTTCCCCTTCTGTGGTATCCAGGAACTAGCATTCAGTGGAGGCAGCGCCGAGCCATCCTGGCTAGGAGCCATCAGCAGACTTTTCCTCCACGAATTTGCCCAACAATCCTCTTTCAGGCCTTCCAAGCTGGTGCTCCCCTCCTGAGGCAGTGAGTTCCATAGGTCCAGCACCAAGGGCCTTCTGGCGGTTCCCTCCCTGCAAGAAGTGATGTTACAGGGCCTTCTCGGTGGTGGCACCCACCCTGTGGAACTCCCTGCCACCAGATGTCAAAGAGAAAAATAACTACCAGATTTGTAGAAGACATCTGAAGGCAGCCCTGTTTAGGGAAACTTTTAAGGTTTAATAGGTTATTGTATTTTAATATTCTGTTGGAAGCCGCACAATTTTCTCCCTATCCTCCCCCCGTGCTAAGTTCTGCAAGGGGCAACACCAAAAGGGAGGAGGAGGAGGAGGCTGGCAAGCAGGGTCACCCCATGGTTGTAAGAAACAGAGAGTAGAAGCATGAGCTGGAAGGGACCCCGAGGGTCATCTAGTCCAACCCCCTGCAATGGAGTAATCTTTTGCCCAACGTGGGACTCGAACCCACAACCGAGATTGAGCAGATATGCAGGGTATAATTAATAAATAATGATATCATCATCATCATCATTATCATTATTATTATCATTATGTGCTGTGTGAAATAGTTCCTTTTAGCTGCCTTCCAACGCACTTCTTTCTTCCAGTGTTACTCCAATGCATCGGACTAACTTAGGGTCAGTTATACAAGGGGTCAGCAAACTTTTTCAGCAGGGGGCCTGTCCCCTGTCCCTCAGAGCTTGTGGGGAGGGGGGCAGACTATATTTTGAAGGGGGGTTGAAATAAACGAATTTCTATGCCCCACATATAACTCAGAGGTGCATTTTAAATAAAAGCACACTGAAATATACTCGGAGTCGAGTGTGGATTTCATGCTCTTTATTCAGCTCATAGTGGTGAGGAGGAATGGAAGTTCCCCCGAAATGTCTGCTTTATATACATTATTTACACAATGGGCCCCACTTGATTGGCTAATTCCAGGATTTTCCTGTAGGCCAATCAGGTTGCAGATTCACTTCCACCTGGAGCTGGATTGGGTGGCTCCTGTGGACCAATCAGACTGCTGCATTCTGGATCCTTTTGTTCTAGGACCAATCAGACTGCTGCATTCTGGATCCTTTTGTTCTAGGACCAATCAGACTGCTGCCTTTTGGATCCTATTATTCTAGGACCAGTCAGACTGCTGCATTCTGGATCCTATTGTTCTAGGACCAGTCAGACTGCTGCATTCTGGATCCTATTGTTCTAGGACCAATCAGACTGCTGCCCTTTGGATCCTATTCAACTCAGTACATAACACACACATTCTTCTCATGTGGTGGAGTCTCCTTCTTTGGAGGTCTTTAAGCAGAGGCTTGACAATCATGTGTCAGGAGTGCTCTGATGGTGTTTCCTGCTTGGCAGGGGGTTGGACTCGATGGCCCTTGTGGTCTCTTCCAACTCTAGGAGTCTATGATTCTATGAAAAACACCAGGCAGGCCACACAGATAACCCAGAGATGCATTTTCAATAAAAAGACACATTCTACTCATGTAAAAACACACCGATTCCTGGACGGTTCGTGGGCCGGATTGAGAAGGCGATTGGGCCAGATCCGGCCCCCGGCCTTAGTTTGCCTACCCCTGGTTCAGTCCCTTCAATGGGTCTAGTCTGAGTAGAACTCAGTCAGATAAAATCTAGTGCCTCTTCAGCCAAAATGGGTGCCCAAATTTTTTTGTCTGTTTGCTGGCTGTGGGGCAGGGGCCGTTTTGCCTATTTTTGAGTGGGCATCACCTCCTTTTTTGTCCATGTTGCATTTATTTTCAGATGCATGTAGGTGATTCCTAAGTGTGATCACTTTTTTCTTCTTTGAAATCGGTTTTGTGGTGCCCATGGCTGTTCCTTAGATTTCCAAAGGGGCTTCCGGAAGGTTGGAGATCTCCTTTTCTATTCCTTATAGCAGAGTCGCGACAGACCAAAAATAAAATAAAATCTGTCAGGCAGCTATAGGGCCAGTGCACCGGTTGAATTTCCGTCTGCTCTGCACACCCTCTAAGTAAGGGCCCAGCAGGGCTTAAGCATCTGTTTCCTGAATGTCAGGATTCCACCATGGAAAATAGGAAGGAGCAATCATAGAGGCCTCACTCTGTGCGCGTACAAAGTGTGTTTCCCCCCTCAGGGCTGCCTTTCAAGTCTTTGTAGCGTCTGAGCACTCATGTTCCAGCAACTGAGGTTTCCTGGTGGAGGAAGAAACGGAATAGATTATGCAAAGAGCAGCCTATTTGCATAATTCATGCAAGCGACAAACTCTGCCGTTTATCAGCGCAGGGTTTTTAAAATTCATTTTCTCTATTTGCCAGGGCGACGGTCACCCACAGTCCCTCCCTTCGTTGAACTCATCTTAATCCCTTGAGCCCCACATGCGCTGTGCTTGTCTGTTGGACGGTGGACTTTAAAAAATTGTCAGGTTGATAAGTTGTTTGTATTTTATTAATTGAAATTTCTTCTTACCCACGTCTTTGGTGTTAAAGATTTATTCTCCTCCCTCTTTTTGGGGGATGGGGGAGCGTTGCAAGCCTTTCATAAGGTAAAGGTAAAGGTACCGCTGCCCGTACGGGCCAGTCTTGACAGACTCTGGGGTTGTGCGCCCATCTCACTTAAGAGGCCAGGGGCCAGCGCTGTCCGGAGACACTTCCGGGTCACGTGGCCAGCGTGACATCGCTGCTCTGGCGAGCCAGAGCCGCACACGGAAACGCCGTTTACCTTCCCGCTGGTAAGCGGTCCCTATTTATCTACTTGCACTTCGAGGTGCTTTCGAACTGCTAGGTTGGCAGGCGCTGGGACCGAGCAGCGGGAGCGCACCCCGCCGCAGGGATTCGAACCGCCGACCTTTCGATCGGCAAGTCCTAGGCGCTGAGGCTTTAACCCACAGCGCCACCTGCGTCCCTAAATGGGTAACGCCCAAGCCTTTCATAGGTGTTCTTAAAACAAGGCTTAAGAATCAGGATCTTAGAGACCTGAGCAGCATTAGAGAAGTGTTGCGGTGTCTCTGGGGGGAAACCCCCGAATAATAATAATAATAATAATAATAATAATTTATTTATACCCCGCCCATCTGGCTGAGTTTCCCCGGCCACTCTGGACGGCTCCCAATCAAGTATTAAAAACCATACAGCAATAAAGCCATGGAGCTGAAAAGTGCCTACCATATTTTTCGCTCCATAGGGCGCACCAGACCATAGGGCGCACCTAGTTTTTAGGGGGGGAAATAAAGAAAAAAATATTATTCCCCCCCCCTCCCCGGTCCAGGAGCGGCAGCAAGATGGTGCGCAACCTTGCCGCCACTCCCGGAGCTTGCGGGGCTGGGGGCTAAGGGCGGGGAAGCCCACGCTTTCCCTGACCCCACCCCCCAGAACAGGCAGCTATCCGCAAGCCTTCTGAGTGCAGCAGGAAGTCCCGCCACGCTCAGAAGGCTTACGGATGGCTGCCTGGAGAGCGAGAGGAATCAGTGCGCACCGACCCCTCTCCCTCTCCAGGCTTCAGCGAAAGCCTGCATTCACTCCATAGGACACACACACATTTCCCCTTCATTTTTGGAGGGGAAAAGGTGCGTCCTATAGAGCGAAAAATGCAGTATTCAGAGAGGAGGGCTGCCTGCTGCCTCTCTGGATGAGTCCTTGTTCTAGGTGTCCCTCCTTCCCATCAGCCTCTGCAGGAGGGCAGAAGTTTCTGCTACATCTCTACACTGGGCGCGACTTTTGCCTTCGTTCACTTCTGGCGCAGAGACTCGGATCAAGTCCTGTCCGTGGAGAGGACTGTGCCTGTCGCATCTCTGTATGATTTATCGCCGGGGTGAATTTTGAAGTGGGGGCTTCCAGACTTGCTGCTTATTGGTCTGACCCAAATCCTCAAGTTTCTAGTCCATGGTGGGTTTTTTTGGTTTTTGTTTGCCCCTTTCCACATTTCAGTTTGCAGCGCACTAGTTAGCGGAGGTACGGGGACCGATCCACCTCTTGCCAATGGCCTGGTCATTTGCAGGCAGGTTTTTTTTCTTCCTGAGCCCAGGGGAGCAGCAACGGACGAGGCTGCACGGAGCCATCTTCTTGTCCCACACCCCTCCCCCTCTCTCCCAGGAAAAGCTACTGCCGGCGGCTTGTCCGCTCAGCTGACGTGGCGCCGCAAGATGGGCCCGCTGGAGTGTGACGGCTTTTGCTTTTCCGCCTCGCTGCTCCTTGCGACAGGCTCGCTGGCAGGGAATCTAAATATAGAACTCAGCACTGCAGCTCGGAAGAAAAGGAACATATTTTGCTCATGAATTTTTGAGGAAGGGTGGCGGCGGGAGGGAATGGGGGCAAACAGAATCACACCGGAGCAAGTTTTTCCGCCTTTTCAAACTATGCATGAACTCCACAGTGGCGAGCTGGGAAGGATAAGGATCCCCAGGGAAACATGATTGCCTGGCCTGGTGCTCGGTTCGCCATAGGGCTGTGCAATGTGGGTTTTTCTTCTGTATATAGGTCGGATCTCTTGTGCGCGGCTCCTCTTTGCCCAGCCGCCCAAAATGCTTGCGCCAGTTAAAAAAAAAAAAAAAAAGGCTCTGTGGAATCTAACCAGCGATCTAGTCCTGTGTCCTGTTTTCACGGGGGCCTGTCAGGAGCTCGTCCTACGCTCGAGTAGGACCCTAGCAGAGACACATGCCCGACTGGCATATTCTCTCCCTCCTGGTCGATCATTTGGGAGCTTCAAAAGCTTTCTTCTGCCCGAACATCACAGCGACCGATGCCAACAGATATTAGGGATCCCATGACAGCAATCGCGGAGGAGGAATTCTAACAGGGCCAACCGGTGGAAAGCCCCACACACCCCACACCCCGCAAGCAGAAGCTGAGCTGATAAGTGGAGAGTTCAGTCCGGCTCTCTGCAGGAATCCTGCTTTTTCCAGGCCGTTCTCTGCAAGGAATACACTGGCAAAGCAGCAGGATTGAACCCTGCCCATCGGCTGGTGATGTTAGTTGATTGACTGGTGGGTGTGGTTTGGGGAAATGGCCTCATTGGCCAAACTGGGCTCCCTTCCCACCCTCCTGGTGGACCAAGACTGGCCCATGGGCTGGAAAATTCCCCACCCTGCTAGAGAAACAGCTCTGGGCCTGTGATCATTTTGAGGTTGAATCCTGACAAGACAGAAGTACTGTTTTGGGGGGACAGGGGGCAGGTGGGTGCGGGGGACTCCCTGGTCCTGAATGGGGTAACTGTGCCCCTGAAGGACCAGGTGCGCAACCTGGGAGTCATTTTGGACTCACAGCTGTCCATGGAGGCGCAGGTCAATTCTGTGTCCAGGGCAGCTGTCTACCAGCTCCACCTGGTACGCAGGATGAGACCCTACCTGCCCATGGACTGTCTCACCAGAGTGGTGCAAGTCACCAGACCCTTATATATAGTGGGAGGGTGGTGTGGGGTTTTTCTCAGAAGGGTAGTAGGAGATGCGTGATTGACTCAATGTTGACAGCTGTCAATGACTGCAATTAGTCCTACAGGAAAAAGTAAAGGATAGTATTCAGATGACCAAAAATAGCTTTAGCATTATCTATCCTGAAGTGCATGCAAAGTAGCCTCAATAAGGTGATCCATGTGTAGGATAGCAAAGTAATCAGTGGTGAGGCGAAGACTCAGAGATACCTTCATTACATGACATCCGTCTTTGAAAAAAAAGATTCATGCATTTGATATGCGTAGAAATCCACAGGCCTGTTTCCATTGTGGCAAAGGATTACCATTTAAATAAATAGACTCGGTTTCATTGCGGGGGAATTGAGAGATTCTCAGTTAGTAAAACCCACAAGTGAAACACTGATTGGGGTTTTCCCACCCCACCCTCTTTGATCCTGTTTAAATAGTCCTGCAGTTCAGGAGTATTCAATGAAGCAATGAAGGTCTCTGCCTATTTGCTATCTCTCTGTCACCTGGAGACACACACCTGGTTTCCTCTTCCAGGTAACGTCAGCGATGACTGAATTCATTTACAACATGCATGGCACTGTTTAATCATTAGTGTTTCTAAGAATAGAAATAAACCATGTGGCAAATAAACCGGCAGAAGTCATAAAGCCCAAACATAAACCCAAACGCTACCTTATATTTCCTGCTGGACTAAGGAGCCCCTCTGAGTCTTGCCCTCTGATGGTTCCCAAGACATAACCAGCTGTAAGTTTGAAAAAATAATACATACTATTCATTGTATTGAATTGTAAGGTAAAGGTAAAGGGACCCCTGACCATTAGGTCCAGTCGCGGACGACTCTGGGGTTGCGGCGCTCATCTCGCTTCATCTGCTGAGGGAGCCGGCATACAGCTATACAGGTCGTGTGGCCAGCATGACTAAGCCGCTTCTGGCGAACCAGAGCAGCGCACGGAAACACCGTTTACCTTCCCGCCAGAGCAGTACCTATTTATCTACTTGCACTTTGACGCGCGTTTGAACTGCTAGGTTGACAGGTGGAATAGACACTTTCACATATATGGACCTTATGCATAAACTGATTAGAGAATGAACTGATCCACTGGGTCTTCTACTTTCTTCGGTGAACTTTATGAGCTACTTTTGTAAAAATCTACAATCCAGTACAATCAATTGTTGTTGTCGTTTAGTCGTGTCTGCCTCTTCGTGCCCCCCTGGACCAGAGCACGCCAGGCACTCCTGTCTTCCACTGCCTCCTGCAGTTTGGTCCAACTCATGCTGGTAGCTTCGAGAACACTGTCCACCCATCTCGTCCTCTGTCGTCCCCTTCTCCTTGTGCCCTCCATCATTCCCAACATCAGGGTCTTTTCCAGGGAGTCTTCTCTTTTCATGAGGTGGCCAAAGTATTGGAGCCTCAGCTTCAGGATCTGTCCTTCCAGTGAGCACTCAGGGCTGATTTACTTCCGAATGGAGAGGTTGGATCTTCTTGCAGTCCATGGGACTCTCAAGAGTCTCCTCCAGCACCATAATTCAAAAGCATCCATTCTTCGGCGGTCAGCCTTCTTTATGGTCCAGCTCTCACTTCCATACATCACTACTGGGAAAACCATAGCTATAACTACATGGACCTTTGTTAGCAAAATACATTGCATAGTATATATTATTTTTTCAAACGTACAGCCGGTTACGTCTTGTGTGTTTATTGAATATGTTTCACGTAACCAGAGGTTTGTTGTTTTTCTCTTATGGTTCCCTTCATGGGCCAGCTCTGGGCTCTGGGCTCTGTTCATGGCCCATCTAGCTAGCCCTCTGCCCAGCTGGCTTGACACCTTAGCATAACTCAGTCGAAGGGGTTCCTGTGCAACTTTGGCAAAGTTTAACCAAACCTTGATCAATTATAACATCATTACACCATAGCACATTTAGGTGGATCTGCCCCCCCTCCAAACTTATAATGCTGTTTCGGGTTTTTAAATTTTTCTTTTGCTAATACTGTTCGGGTTTTTTAAACAATTGCACAATGCTTAGAAGCTTTTCAACAAAATCAAGAGGTTTATAAATGCGTCCAACTGCATGATTATTTCGGAAAAAAGGTGCGAGGTATCAGGGGTGTTTAGGTTTCACAAAATCTGCTGGTAATAAATACAAAATTTCTTATTTCAGTACAGTCATACCTCATGTTACGTCTGCTTCAAGTTACGTTCTTTCAAGTTATGTCCCGCGGTGACCCGGAAGTAACCGGAAAGGGTTGCTTCCAGGTTTCGCCGCTCGCGCATGCGCAGAAGTGCAAAATGACGTCCAGCGCATGCGCAGTGGCGAATTGCAACCCGTGCTTGCGCAGACGTGCCGCTGCGGGTTGCACTCTTTTCCTGTTGCAAACGGGCCTCCGGAATGCATCCTGTTTGCAACCAGAGGTACCACTTTATTATATTTATACCCCACCTTTGCTGCAAGGAGCTCAAAGAGGCCTGCGTGGTTCTCCTCTGCCTCCATTTTATCCTCACAATGACCCTGTGAGGTAGGCTTGGCTGAGAGACTATAGCCACCCCAAGGCCACCCAGTGAGCTTGCTGGTCCAGACAGGAGATAAACAACGCACTCAGATTTCTGCTGTAGACCGCCTTTTCTGTGATGTAGGTATGATGTTTCTGGGGGTGGTCTTGGACTCCAGGGCGGGCAATTTAAAATGTCTATATAAGGGCGGACACAGCCTCCTTCTCCTGCGTGTGAGGGGAGCACCCTGTTGCAACAGTTCAATAAAGATCAGGCTTACAAGCTGCTTTGCTTCTCAATATTCTCTGGTTGGCCTCTTTTCTCCGACCGATGGAGAACCTGCAAAGGACTCTATAAGGGCTCTTGTGTCCCCCATAAGGGAATAAGCGCAGATTTTTGTTTATTACACAGGTTTCCCATCGGGGCAGCTGGATTGGTCAAGCAGGGTCTTGAACCCTGGTTTCCCAGGGCCTAGTCTGACACCACAGTGTCTCACCATTTCTGCCTGCCACCCAGTGGCGGCTGGTGCCCATTGGGCCTGGCAGGGCGCAAGGCAGAGAACTTGGCAGTAGGTGGAGCCAGAGCCATGGAGAGGCGGAGCCAGAGCCAAAGAGAGGCGGAGCCAAAGCCAAGGAAAGGCGGAGCCAACTCATTCCAGTTTTCTCCCTATCCTTCCCCCCTGTGCTAAATTCTGCAAGGGGGACACCAAAAGTGAGGAGGAGGAAACTGGCAAGCAGAGTCGTCCCATGGATGGGTTGTGAGAAATAGAGCAGGCAGGTAAGCCTAGGATAGCTCAGTCAGTTGAGCATGAGATGCTCAATCTCAGGTTTGTGGGTTCGATTCCCACGTTGGGCAAAAGATTCC
This sequence comes from Podarcis cretensis, assembly GCF_951804945.1. NCBI lineage: Eukaryota > Metazoa > Chordata > Lepidosauria > Squamata > Lacertidae > Podarcis > Podarcis cretensis. Next base: position 3,452,629 of record NC_137186.1, read on the forward strand.
TCCACTGCAGGGGTTGGACTAGATCACCCGCGGGGTCCCTTTATAAATCCGACCCCCCTTCCCTCAGTTTGGATGAATTTCCAACTTCACGGTGGCCCCGATTCCTGTGGTTTCAAAACGCAGATGTGTTCTGTGCTTCGGGCACTGTCGCCGAGTGTTTGATCCATGTGGAGAATTCTCCTGCGAGAATATCTTCAGGGAAGTCCCTGCGTTTCCGTCTCACGCTCTGCATCAACTGATATGTTTTTAGCTTTTTTTCTTTCGGGCTGCTGGAAAGATGTTAAGACGATCCGGCACCCAGGTGAGAAATCATATCGTTTTGGGGGTGTGGTTTTATTTAAAAGTATCTATTAAGTTGGAATTGAAAGATTTTGAGTTTGTATAATTTGGAACATTAAATGTGATTTGATTGGATTGTTAAACTGGGAAACTTAATAAAAATGATTTTTTAAAAAAGAAGAAAGATTTGGAGTTGGGAGACAGCAAGCGAGGTGGGGTGACTTGAATTTCCACCCCATTATCTAGCAGCCCCAAATTCTTTTTACAGTGTGGGTCCCAGCATTCGTATCCCAGAGAAGGGAAGCCTCTTCCCTCTCAGAGGCCACATTCCATTCTGAGTGGCCTTCCGAGGGCCACACAGCCTCCCTTCTAAGTGCCGCTCATAACTGAGGCAGATCTGCACCTTTTGCAAAATTGTAAGTAAAAAAAAAAAAAAGAATAATATGTCCATTGGGAGAAATTTTCTTAAAACACTGATGAATTTTCAGGAGCACTTTTACAAAATCCGATTGCAAGCTGATCTAGAAATGGGGAGAATGTGGCTTTATCAGTAGCTACTAAAACCTGGCGAAAATGTTTCTCTTTGACCAGGCTTTTTGCTGATTGACATCCGATGCCCATTTAAAATTCATTGTGGAAGGCGGGGATTATTAGGTTGTTTTTGTTTTTATTAGTATTTTGTGTAGGTTTTTAAAATATATATATGGTGATTTTATGTTGTGAAATGCCCTGAGATCTATGGGTATAGGGTGGTATACAAATTCAGTAAAGAATAAAAAATGATATTGGCTGTGCTCTGTCCACAAAGTTGTGAGGCATCGATGTTTCTGAAAACCCAGCAGCTGTAAACCACATGTGTAGGGATGCTCATGAGATCGAATTCTGCTTGTAGGTGAAATAAAAAAATTAAGGTCTTATATATATAATAAATGTTTGTAAATGTACCAAGCAAACACATACATAAATATATAAACCGCATGTCTGAAGCAGCACAGGAAAACCATTATGACTCCCAAACTGACCAAATGATTTCTCTGCAAGGTCAAGGAAAATGGAAAAGCCTCCCCATTTTTTTCCCCTTCACAAATCCTGTCTTAAGGGTATGTCTGTGTTTGAATAGGGTAACCTGGCTCAGGAACTAAGTATTTATCATTACAAAAGACTGGCCAGGCTCCCCAGGGTATCCAATCAAGGAAGCATTAACAGGTAACCTGCCAGACAGGAGATAAACAACGCACTCAGATTTCTGCTGTAGACCGCCTTTTCTGTGATGTAGGTATGATGTATCTGAGGGGTGGTCTTGAGCTCTAGGGCAGGGAATTTAAAATGTCTATATATAAGGGCAGGCACACCTTAGTTCTGGGTTCCTCCTCCTTTCCTGCGTGTGAGGGGAGCACCCTGTTGCAACAGTTCAATAAAGATCAGGCTTACTAGCTGCTTTGCTTCTCAATATTCTCTGGTTGGCCTCTGTTATTTTCTCCGACTGATGGAGAACCTGCAAAGGCTCTTGTGTCCCCCATAAGGGAATAAGGGCAGGATTTTTGTTTATTACACAGGCTTCCCATTGGGGCAGCTGGTTGGCCACTGTGAGAACAGAATGCTGGACTAGATGGACCACTGGCCTGATCCTGCATGCTCCTCTTGTGTTCTCAGTGGATAACCAGATGCCTCAAAGGGAAGTCTACAAGTAGGACCCAATGCATATGAAAGGAGAGGCGGGATGTGGCCGCCATAGCAAGAAGCCACAATGGCCTCGTGAATCTGCCTGTTGTTGTTGTTGTTGTTGTTTAGTTTTTTTAGTAATGTCCGCCTCTTTGTGACCCCCTGGACCAGAACACGCCAGCCACTCCTGTCTTCCACTGCCTCCTGCAGTTTGGTCAAAGTCATGCTGGTAGCTTCGAGAACACTGTCCCACCATCTCGTCCTCTGTCGTCCCCTTCTCCTTGCGCCCTCCATCTTTCCCAACATCAGGGTCTTTTCCAGGGAGCCTTCTCTTCTCATGAGGTGGCCAAAGTCTTGGAGCCTCAGCTTCAGGATCTGTCCTTCCAGTGAGCACTCAGGGCTGATTTCCTTCAGAATGGAGAGGTTGGATCTTCTTGCAGTCCATGGGACTCTCAAGAGTCTCCTGCAGCACCAGAATTCAAAAGTATCCATTCTTCTGCGATCAGCCTTCTTTATGGTCCAGCTCTCACTTCCATACATCACTACTGGGAAAACCATGGCTTTAACTATACGGACCTTTGTCGGCAAGGTGATGTCTCTCCTCTCTCAAAAGCCATCCCGTTTGGTGGCCCTCACTGCCTCTAGTCTGAACGCATTCCAACCACGCTGTATGGGATACAAATGTGGTTCCCCATAGGTTTTACTTCTAACTCCCCCAAGAAAGAATACCTCCTTCGCTCTTTTAAATTGGCAGAGGATAAGCTGTCGCCCTACAAATGACTATAGCAGAGAGAGAGAGAGCAAAGGCTTCGGCAATGTGCAATAATAATAATAATAACCCAGGCAGCATTGCTCGCTGCCACAATGGGGGCGTTTTCAAAATGTCCCCGTTTCCTTCTCTGAGATGTGGAACGGGACTTTGAGAAGGCACAATGTCAGCATTCAGCCTGGTTTCAAAATCCTTTCACAATTCCTTTTCCTTTTCAAGTTATTGCCTGCTAAAATGGGTTTCCCGTTTCTTTGACTGGAACATTTTGTTTTTTTGTTTTTTTTTTATTAAAAAATTTATTACATTTTCAGTTTACAGAAAAGAAAAAGAAGGACAAACCAGAAAAAAGAAAGAAAGAAAAACAATCCAACTTTCAAAATACATTTTTAGGTTACTAACTGGACTTCCCCACATCTCCCTCACCCTGCGTTCTTTACAATAAACATATCAGCAAATTATTACCTTGTTTCGTATCTTATTTATATCTTTCAGAGTGTTTTACTTCTAAATTTAAAGTACCTTTTGTCAAATATTTATACCTTAAGATAATACATAAAATAACTTTAAATTTCAACTTTTTCTTACTTATAACTTAACTTTCTATTTTCCTAATCTAATTGCAGGAGCTAAAATTTCCAAGTCATGCAGATTCTTAACATTCATACAACTTATAATGTTTTTGTAAATAGTCCTTAAATTTCTTCCAGTCCTCTTCCATTGTCTCTTCTCCCAGATCTCGGATTCTGCCAGTCATTTCAGCCAGTTCCATATAGTCCATCAACTGCGTCTGCCACTCTTCCAGCGTGGGAAGGTCTTGTATCTTCCAATATTTTGCAATGAGTATTCTTGCTGCTGTAGTTGCATACATAAAAAAAGTTCTATCCTTCTTTAACACCTTTTGGTCCACAATGCCCTGGAGGAAGGCCTCTGGTTTCTTAGGGAAGGTGTACCTAAACACCTTTTTTAACTCATTATAGATCATTTCCCAGAAGGCCTTCACTTTTGGACAAGTCCACCAAAGATGAAAGAATGTCCCTTCAGCCTCCTTACATTTCCAACATTTATTATCAGACAGATGATATATTTTTGCAAGTTTGACTGGGGTCATGTACCACCTATATATCATTTTCATAATATTTTCCTTCAGGGCATTACATGCCGTGAATTCCATTCCAGTGGTCCATAACCTTTCCCAGTCTTCTAACATAATGTTGTACCCAATATCCTGAGCCCATTTTATCATGGCTGATTTGACTATCTCATCCTGGGTGTTCCATTTAAGCAGCAAGTTATACATTCTCGAAAGCGCCTTGGTCTTAGGTTCTAACAGTTCTGCCTCTAATTTCGATTTTTCCACCTGGAATCCTATTTTTTTGTCTGACTTAAAAACCTCTTGAATTTGAGCATAATGAAACCAGTCTTGCACCCTATTCTTTAATTTTTCAAAGCTCTGCAGCCTCCAATTATCTCCAATTTTTTCTATTATTTCCAAGTATTTCGGCCATCCGGCCTCTATATTGGGTTTTTTTCGAACCTTGGCCTCCGCTGGTGATAACCACCTCGGGGTCTTACCTTCCAATAAGTCTTTGTATTTTGTCCAGACCATAAATATAGCTTTCCTGACAATATGGTTTTTAAACATTTTATGAACCTTTACCTTATCGTACCACAAATATGCATGCCATCCAAAAACATTATTATACCCTTCCAGATCTAGGACGTCAGTGTTCTCAAGGAGTAACCAATCTTTCATCCAGCAGAAAGCCGCAGCTTCATAATATAACCTTAAATCTGGTAGGGCAAACCCCCCTCTCTCTTTTGCATTCGTTAATATTTTAAATTTTATTCGGGGCTTTTTGCCGTGCCAGACAAACCTAGAAATATCTTTCTGCCACTTCCCAAAACACTCCACTCTGTCCACGATCTGTAGGGTCTGAAACAAAAATAACATCTTCGGCAATACATTCATCTTTATAGCTGCAATTCGACCCAACAAGGAAAGTTTCAATCTTGACCAGATCTCTAAATCTTTCTTAATTTCTGACCAGCATTTTTCATAATTATCTTTAAATAGATTCAAATTTTTGGCAGACAAGTTTACCCCTAGGTATTTTACCTTTTTAACAACATTTAACTCTGTCTCTTTCTGAAACCCATCTATTTCCAAAGGTGTCAGATTTTTCTCCAAAACCTTGGTTTTTTGCTTGTTCAGTTTGAACCCCGCTACCCGACCAAATTCATAAATTAATTCTAACACTCTCTTCGTACTAGATTCTGGCTCCTGTAGTGTTAAAACCAAATCATCTGCAAAAGCTTTCAATTTAAATTGTTTCACTCCGACCTGTATTCCTTGTACCAACCGGTCTTCCCTAATCATGTTCAAAAGCACCTCCAGAACAGAAATAAATAACAGAGGGGATAGGGGGCAACCTTGTCGTGTTCCTTTTTCAATTTTAAATTCTTCTGTCACCACATTGTTTACTATCAGTTTAGCTTTCTGCTCTGAATAAATTGCCTCTATTCCATTTTCAAACCCCCGTCCCACTCCCATCCCTTCCAAATTTTTCTTCATAAACCTCCAAGAAATGTTATCAAAGGCCTTCTCCGCATCAACAAAAATTAACACTGATTTTGTATTAATGTTGGTTTGCAAAAGTTCCAAAATATCAATAATATTCCTAGTATTATCAGACAAATGTCTTCCTGGGAGAAAGCCTGCCTGGTCCTTGTGAATTACTTCATTTAATACTTTTTTAAATCTACTTGCCAAAATATCTGCAAAAATTTTGTAATCCACATTTAGGAGTGAGATGGGACGGTAGTTCTTAAGTTGAGTCTTTTCAGTTTCCACTTTAGGGATCAATGTGATGAAGGCTTCTTTCCACGATTCCGGTGCCTTCTTCCCCTCCAAAATCTGATTGCATACCTCCATTAATGGTTGTATCAAATAATCTTTCAATATCTTATAATACTTGGAGGTAAGCCCATCCGGACCTGGAGATTTGCCTAGTTGCATATTCTGGATGGCACCCTCTATTTCTTGTTGTGTTATTTTATGATTCAGGATTGTTCTCTTTTCCTGGGCAAGTTTTGGTAAACCATTTGTTTTCAAAAATTGGTCTATCTCCTTCTCCTCTTGTGGCCCTTGAGTATAGAGCTTTTTGAAATATCTATTGAAACACTTCCTAATTTCTTCGGGTTTCTGGATATCTTTCCCTTCAATCTCTAGATTGGTGACTGTATTCAATTTTTGTCTCTTTTTCAATTGCCATGCTAATAGTTTCCCACACTTGTTAGCTGATTCAAATGATCTTTGTTTCATTTGTTTAATTTTCCACTCAACTTCTTGATTTATCAGTTTCGCGTACTGTGCTTGGTAAAATTTAATTTCTCTCAAGATCTCCTTTGATTTTGGCTTAGATCTCAACTTTTTCTCTCCATCTCTTATCTTCTCTAAAATCTTATCTTTTTTCCCATTCCAGATTCTTTTCTTTATCGTGTTCTGTTGTATCAGAAACCCTCTCATAACTGCTTTGCTTGCATCCCAGATTGTTCTCCTTTCCACCGTAGTATTCAAATTTATTTCAAAATAATCTTTCAAGGTTTTTTGGGCCTTCTTCACAATCTCCTGATCTCTTAATAGGGTGTCATTCATTTTCCATCTAAAGGAGCCGATTGGAGTAAGTCTTAATTCCATTTTCATAGCGTTATGGTCGGAGCAAGTTTTTGGGCAGATTTCCACTTTTCTAATTATAGGTGCCAGCCTTCTAGTTGTCCATATTTGGTCTATTCTTGTCCATGACAGATGAGCCTCAGAAAAGAAAGTTCCTTCTCTACCTAAGGGATTCTTAGTCCTCCAAATATCGATTAAGTCCATATTGTCAGTTAGTTCAAAAAAAGTTTTGGGTAGTCTGCCATCTTTTGTTAGACTTAGGTCTTGTGACTTATCCATATTTGTAGAGACCACTCCGTTCATATCTCCCATCATAATGATGTTGGTGTAGTCCAAATAGTCCAGGATTGTCTCATGCAGTTTCCTATAAAATTCTGATTTCCCCTTGTTCGGTGCATAAATTCCTAATAGCAAAAATTTTTCTCCTTGGGCTTGTATTTCAATAGCCAAAACTCTTCCTTGCTCATCTTTGAATAAAAATTTTGGTGACAGGCTCTCCTTTGCATAAATCACCACTCCTCTTTTCTTTACTTTATCCGATGAGATGAATTCTTGGCCTAATCTTTTATTAATCAAGACTTTTCTATGGAGCCTGGTCACATGTGTTTCCTGCAAGCAGATGATGTCCAATTGTTCTTTTTTCAATATATGAAAAATTCTTCTTCTTTTCTCTGGGGAATTTCCGCCATTTATATTCCAACTAAGAAGCTGCAGAGACATCCTGGGTCAATCTATTGGTCCTGTGGTGACGTCCCTTTCTTTTGGTCCTCTGGTCCCGAGGGTGTAGGTGCCAGTATAAGTGTAAGCGGTGGCGGTGGCCAGGCTCCTGTTGTCCCTTTCTGTAGATCCTCTTCGTGGTCGTTCAAGAACTTTTGTTGGTCTTCTGCTGTTCTAATTTTAACTTTCTTTCCTTTGAAATTAAAAGATAGTCCTTGAGGAAACTCCCACCTATAAGGAATTGAGTTGCCTCTCAGTAATTTTGCAAGTTCTATATACGTCGCTCTAAGATCCAAAAGCTGTTTTGGTATGTCTCTGTAAATTTCAGCTCTGTTGCCGTGGATGTCAAGTGATTTTCCAAAATGAAGGCCTAATATTTTATCTCTCTCTTGCTTAGATCTTAAAATGATCAAACAGTCTCTGGGTTTATCCCTCCTCGTCACTCTTCCCAATCTGAAAGCAGTCACAATTTTAAAATCCTTATCCTCTTCAATACCCCAGAACTTTGAAAATTCTAATGTCAGATAACCAATCAGATCTTCCTGTTCAAGTTCTGGAACAGCTCTAAGTCTAAGATTGCTTTCCCGATTTCTCAGTTCAGTCATCGACCAGTAGGCCTGCTGTTCACTAATCTGTTTATGGAACGGCTTCACCTCCACCTTTAATGCCTCAACTTTCAAGTTGGCTTCCTCTGCTTTTTGTTTGGCTTCCTCAGCCAGTTTGTGATTCTCTGCTGTTGCTTCTTGAAGATTCCCAATTGCTTGTGTGTGTTGAGCCACCTGGTCAGTCAATTTATTTATTGAGGATGTGGCTTGATCAATTTTAGTCGAATGTTCGTCCGCCTTTTTATTTAGAATTGCCAGTTGTTCTAGGATCTGATTTAAAACTTTTTCAGATCCTCCTGAAGCCATATCCCCTGTAGATGTCTGCTCAACAGCCCCTTTTTGTATTTCTAGAACAGCTGGGACAGATGATCTACGTGGTTGGGAAGTCAAAGTTGTTTGTACCAATTGTTTTGCCTTTATTTTAGCCAGCCTTGTTTTCCCTGCGTCACTCATTCCAATCCCGTCTGTGTATCAAGGTCAGACTGTATGTGTTCCCATGAGAGAGACAGTTCCAAAGTATAAACAACCAGGCAGCAGAGAATCAAAACAAAATATAGTTCCCAGAGAATTATAAATCCAAAGTCCTCTAGGGGGAGTAATAAAGTTCAACCGAAAGAAAGAGGTTTTTCCTTCTTTACAGTCCCAATAATCCAAAGAAGAAACAACTGAAGTTCTAAAAGGTCTTTTAGTTTCTTTTTAGCATTAAGCTTTTCCCAACTTAATACAAAGTCTCAGAGAGGGTGCAAGAAACAGTTTCCCTATTTCTTCTATGGTGTAACGTTTACATGCAACACTTTCAATCTTAAAAACAATATCAGCAGTTTGGCAGTTTGACAGTTCTTCTTTACCCTAGCAGCCCACAGATTTGGTTTCTTCAATTATTTATAAATCCCAAAGGAAGAAGGAAGATCCAGTCAGAAAATCAGCATAGATACTCCGAAATTGTCTCTTTTAATCCCTGCCAAAAGTTCAATAGTCTGCACGATAATCCAATCTTTTTTATAGTTCTTTCAAAGCGCTTCCCGCTTGTCAAACTTTGCTTTGATCTCTTTAGCACGGTCGGGAAACGGACTTCCTGGTTACGTTTCCCGTTTTCAGCCAAATTAAATACTTTAGTCCCGATAATTTTTAAGTCCCCTTACTCACAGGTTGTAGTTGCAAATCTGATGTTCCAAGAAGAAAGGTCGGCGCTCATCAGCAGCAGCCGCGCCGCTTTGCTTCCCGCAGAAAGAGCGATGAACTCACAGCGCCGCTCCCCCTTTCACGTTCCGGAGCCCCTTACGGGGTTCCTTCTCGGTTTCTGGGGGGGCTTCTGGTGCCCGCCGAGTCCCACGGCCACGAGCTCACTCTGCCCGTGGTTTTTCTTGATGGGTCGCCACTATGCCGCAGCGAACGACCCTTTTATGCGGAGCCCCTCTTCAGAGCACGAAGAGGGCCGCCATTGCTGTTTCGCGCCGCCTCCGGAAGTGACTGGAACATTTTGAAGTGTCCTGGGCATGGGGTGGGAAAGGTGCATCCCTTTGAGAGTCAAAAGCTGGGGTATATAAATGATATGGCTTGCTTGCTTGCTTGCTTAACGAGTTTGGATCCTACCTTTCTCCCAAGCTGGGATTCAAGGCAGCTTACGACGTTTTGAAAGCATGGTTCAAAAATACAAACAAACTGGTTAAAAACAATACAGTGGTACCTCTGGATGCGAACAGGATCCGTTTTGGAGCCCCGTTCGCATCCTGAAGCGAACATAACCCATGTCTGCGTGGGTTGTGATTCGCCGCTCCCGCGCATGCGCGTGATGTCATTTTGAGCGCATGTGCATGCGCAAGCGCAAAACCTGGAAGTAACGCATTCCGTTACTTCCGGGTTGCCGCAGAGCATAACCTGAAAACACTCAACCTGAAGCATATTTAACCCGAGGTATGACTGTAGTTAAAACGTTTTTAGAACCAGCAATTAAAATCCAGTTTGACATGACAGAAGCCTAATTTCCAAAGGCCTGTCTGGACAGGGAGGTTTTAGCCAGCAGGCGGAAAAATAACAAAGAGGGAGACAGTCTGACACCTTTGGGGAGGGAATTCCACAACCTGGGAGCAGTCACAGAAACAACACTCTCTCTCTTCCCCCCCCCCTCTTTCTCTCTCTCCCCTCTCCCCCCCTCTCTCTCTTCCCCCCCTCTCTCTCTCTCTCCCCCCTCTCACCCCCTCTCTCTCTTCCTCTCTCTCTCTCTCTCCCCCCTCTCCCCCCTCTCCCCCCTCTCTCTCCTCTCTCTCTCTCTCTCACCCCCTCTCACCCCCCCTCTCTCTTCCTCTCTCTCTCTCTCTCCCCCTCACTCCCTCTCTCTCTTCCTCTCTCTCTCTCTCTCTCTCTCCCTCTCTCCCTCTCTCTCTCTCACCCCCCTCTCTCTCTCCCCTCTCCCCCCCTCTCTCCCCCCTCTCTCTCTTTCTCTTTTGTGTGACCACCACCCATGCCTTGAATACTGATGGGATCAGTATACCCAAGGATCTTAGCACCTGGGCAGGTTTTTTGGGGGAGATAATTTTCTCAGGTAACCCAGACCCAAGTCATGTTACTTTTGTACCCCGCCTTTCCTTCGAAGAGCTTGAGGTGGAGTACACAGCTCTCCCCACCCCTCTTTCCACCTCACAACACATCTATGAGGTAGGTCAGGCTGAGAAAGGCAGGATCTGGCCCAGAGTCACCCAGTGACCTTCATGGCTGAGTGAGAATTTCAACCCTGGTGCCCCAGGTGATAGTTTGACACTCTGCCATTGAAACGAAACCCACGCGTCAGAGGATGGCAGAAGATTGCGATGCCTTTTTGCAGTGGCCGCCTTCAGGATGTAACTGGCACGAACATCTTTGGACAGGAGCTTTGCTGTCTCATCTTGTTCTGGACATGAGAGTCAAAGGAAGATGCTCACTGCATAGGTTTGTTGAGAAACAGGAGTTTGCAAACTATTGAAAACCATAAAACACAGTGTTGCACCTGTATATATATATTGTGCAACGCTGCATAAGGTGGTTTTTCAGAGAACTGTATGGTGTTGCTGGTTTTGATACTTTATTGCTGCAATAAAAATTAGATTAAAAGCAATAAAAAGAAGTAAACAACGTGTGACTGTGGAGTTTGCAATGGCAGCAAAGTGAGGCATCAGAGCATTGAAGTTGGGAGACGGGAGGACAATGTGAGGCCCTCCCAGTTTCTGCTGGAATCCAACTCCCCGTGCCAGCATTCCTAATGGTCTTTGTTTTAACTATTTATATGTGCGTTTATCTTGCATTTTTATCTTGTGAACAGCCCTGAGATCTTCAGCCGAGGGGCCATATGTAAATAAGATAGATGGATGGATCGGTAGATTTTGTGGCTCGCTGACTGGTTGTGCCAACCTCCACTTCTGAGATTGTGGGTTGCTTACATATGGAGAAAGACAGATACAGTGGAGTACAGGGTCAGGTTTAAGGTGCTGGTTTTGACCTTTAAAGCCCTAGGACCCACGTACCTACGGGACCGCCTCTCCCTGTATGCCCCATGGAGGACCTTAAGGTCCACAAATGGCAACACTTTGGAGGTCCCAGGTTGCAAGGTGGTTAGATTGGTCTCAACTAGGGCCAGGGCCTTTTCAGCACTGGCCCCGACTTGGTGGAACGCTCTGTCACAAGAGACCAGGGCCCTGCGGGACTTGACATCTTTCCGCAGGGCCTGCAAGACAGAGCTGTTCCACCTGGCCTTTGGTTTGGACTCAGTCTGACCCTTATGTCTTCCTTCCCCTTATGGTTTTGATCTATGGGCTACTTTTAAAATGAGGCTGCATTTTAAATTGCATTTTAACCTGTATTTTAAATTGATTCCCCCCCCCCATTATGTTTTTACTGTAATTTTACAGTGGTGCCCCGCAAGACGAATGCCTTGCAAGACGAAAAACTCGCTAGACGAAAGAGTTTTCCGTCTTTTGAGGTGCTTCGCAAGACGAATTTCCCTATGGGCTTGCTTCGCAAGACGAAACGTCTTGCGAGTTCTTGCGAGTTTTTTCCCTCCCCCCCCCTTTTTCTAAGCGGCTAAGCCGCTAATAGCTGCTAAGCGCCGTGCTTTGCAAGACGAAGAAACTCGCGGAACGGATTAATTTCATCTTGCGAGGCACCACTGTACTGGTGTTAGCTGCCCTGAGCCCAGCTCTGGCTAGGGAGGGTGGGGTATAAATAAAATTTGTTGTTGTTGGTGGTGGTGGTGGTGTGCGCGCAATGCCTAGCACCCACCGCGGGCCTTTGATAGCATTAGTACATAATAAGAGCCCTGTGGGTGAATCCGTCCAAATGGGACCCACCTAGACCCAATGTCCTCTTCTTACAGGGGCCACTTAGATGCCTTGATGGGAAGCCCCCGAACAGGACTTCAGCGCAGCACCTCTCCTTCCCCTCCCTGGTTTACTAGTGAGTAGGATTCAAGAGGCAAGCTGCCTCCGACAATCACCGAGCCATCGTGGGCTAAGAGTAGCCCATGGCAGCCTTCTCCTTCTCCTCCAACAATTGGTCTACAGTGGTACCTCGGGTTAAGAACTTAATTCGTTCTGAAGGTCCGTTCTTAACCTGAAACTGTTCTTAAGCTGTTCTCATCCTGAAGCAAAGTTCTTAACCCCGGGTAATATTTCTGGGTCTGTAACCTGAAGCATCTGTAACCTGAAGCATCTATATCCCAAGGTACCACTGTTTCTTGTATTCTGGAAATGTACATCCAGGTGTTGTTTTCGTTCCGGAGGTCCGTTCCTAACCTGAAACTGTTCTTAACCTGAGGTACCACTTTAGCTAATGGCGCCTCCTGCAGCCGCCACGCAATTTCTGTTCTCATCCTGAAGCAAAGTTCTTAACCCAAGGTACTATTTCTGGGTCTGTAACCTGAAGCGTCTGTAACCTGAAGCATCTGTAACCCGAGGTACCACTATAATCCCCTGTTAAAGCCGGTGGCGGCTGCTACCTCTTTCTGGAACAAATGCCACAATCTGAAGATTACATTCCCACCTCTTTTTCTTCCAGGATGCGCCTTCCTGACCTACTGCGCCCGCGAGTCAGCTCTCAAGGCCCAAAGTGCTCTCCACGAGCAGAAGACGCTACCCGGGGTAAGTTGTTTGTGCTGTTTGCTGATTCACCTTGCCGTCCATCCACTATGCCATAGCTGTCAAGCGTCCCTTATTTGGCGGGACAGTCCCTTATCCCAGCGCCATGTCCCACTGCTGTCCCTTATTGATGAGGCTTCGTTTGGCTGCTGGCTGGGCTTTCTGCCTTTGGCTCAGAGGGGATCAGAAGTTGAACATACCTGTGCCCGGAAAATCCCTTATTTTGGCTGCTGATCCCTTATTTTCAAGGCTGCTGGTCCCTGATTTTCAAATCTGTAAGTTGACAGCTATGCCCTATGCACACAAACACACGCCTTCCTGGTCACTCTCTGTCTGTCTGTCTCTTTTGCAATAACCACATGGCCGTTTTTCTCTGTGTGGAGCCAGTTGGGGAATGTGCTCTCCCTGAGATTTCGCCCCTGCATTCAGGCTCAGTTGTCTCCCTCGAAAGACAACTCAAACCCTCTCTCTTTCCCTCACTCTCTCTCTCTCACACAGAGATCTCTTCGCTTAGACAAGAAGAAGTTCTGCGGGAACGCGGTCCTTAGAAATCCTGCCTTTGTTTGGTTGCGGTTCAAGTTATAAAGTTAGTTAGTTGCATATTACCTTGTACAGACGTTAGTCCAAATTGCCAGTGCCTTTTTGTAGTGCCTGGTTCCAGAGTTCCAAGGCTCAAACTGGCAAACTCACGCAGCGTCAGAAGTCAGTAAACAGGATAATCTTTGCCGATGTCCAGGAACATTTCAGATGCCAGGAAAGGTTCGTCTGGGCAGAAGAATTTGCAGAGATCTCGGGGCAGAGGTAAGGGACACGGGTGGCGCTGTGGTCTAAACCACAGAGCCTAGGGCTTGCCGATCGGAAGGTCGGCTGTTCGAAACCCCGCGACGGGGTGAGCTCCTGTTGCTCGGTCCCTGCTCCTGCCAACCTAGCAGTTTGAAAGCATGTAAAATTGCAAGTAGATAAATAGGTACAGCTCCGGCGGGAAGGTAAACGGCGTTTCTGTGCGCTGCTCTGGCTCGCCAGAAGTGGCTTAGTCATGCTGGCCACATGACCCGGAAGCTGGACGCCGGCTCCCTCGGCCAATAAAGCGAGATGAGCGCTGAAACCCCAGAGTCGGCCTCGACTGGACCTAATGGTCAGGGGTCTCTTCACCTTTACCTTTATGGGGCAGAGGAGAGGAAGGGTGGGATTTTAATCACAGGAACCTAGGAAGCTGCCTTAAAATGAATCAGGCCATTGGTCCATCAAGCTCAATATTGTCTACACGGACTGGCAACAGCTCTCCAGGTTTTTGGGCTGGGAACATTCCCATCGCTACATGGAGATGCCAGGGACTTGAACCCAAGACCTACATGAAAAGCAGGTGCTTTGTCACTGGGCTGTGACGCTTCCCCTTAGATTGCAAACCTGCAGACAGGACCCTGTTTTATGTTTAATTTCTTGGCAGCACCCAGGGACTTTAGGCACCTTTATAAATAATAAACAGTGATTCTTATTCCTTGGGAAAAGATGTTTACCCTGCTGTTCTGTACATCCCCAGAGGCAGCTAAGAATAATAAAACTCATCAAGATATTGGGTTGTTGGGCGTTTTTTCCATTATTATTTTTAAAAGCCCAAATAACTACGGAGACTGAAAATGAAAGCAGTTAGCCAGTGAAGCCTCATCAAACACACCTAATAAAACATTAATAATCAGTAATGGGTCGTTTTTATTTTATTTTTTAAAGCAAGGATTCTGGCAAATGGAAGTTCTAGGAACGGGCAAATTGGTCAATTTCATTTTCTCTCACTTTCCCAGTGTTAAGTTCAGTTCTCCAAATTTCCACTGCCAGTTTATGATTTTCTTTAGAAGCCCTTGTGAACATTCAACTGCATTTGAATGCAAATTTCTCCTAATATGCCTAGCTTTTGTCTGCGATCTCCCCTTGTTGTTGTTTAGTCTTGTCCGACTCTTTGTGACCCCCTGGACCAGAGCACGCCAGGCCCTCCTGTCTTCCACTGCCTCCCACAGTTTGGTCAAACTCATGCTGGTAGCTTCGAGAACACTGTCCCACCACCTCGTCCTCTGCCGTCCCCTTCTCCTTGTGCCCCCCATCTTTCCCAACATCAGGGTCTTTTCCAGGGAGTCTTCTCTCCTCATGAGGTGGCCAAAGTCTTGGAGCCTCAGCTTCAGGATCTGTCCTTCCAGTGAGCACTCAGGGCTGGTTTCCTTCAGAATGGAGAGGTTTGATCTTCTTGCAGTCCATGGGACTCTCAAGAGTCTCCTCCAGCACCAGAATTCAAAAGCATCCATTCTTTGGCGTGGGGTGGGGGATAGTGTGCTGGTCAGAAATGTCTGCTCCTCACCACAGACCACCTCGTGTTTTTCCCAGTTTTGCTCACTGGATATGGGAAGTTCTGAAGGAGAAATGTGGTTCTGAGCAGACTATAGCAAGCTGACTTTCACTGTATTGTTTTAGTATTGTCTACACTGGCTGGCAGCAGCTGTCCAGGTTTTCAGGCAGTGGATAACAGGCTCTCTATCCTCTGAGTTATCCCCCTTCCCTTAAAATAAAGTTAAGATTCCAGTCCTCATGATTCAGAGGAAAGGGACGCTTTAAACAGGAACATAGGTAGCTGCCTTATATGGAGTCAGAACATTGGTCCATCTAGTTCAGTATTGTCTGCCCAGACTGGCAACAGCTCTCCAGGGTTTTAGGCAGGGGACATTATTGTGTCAGCTCTCCCTGCAAATGCCGAGATTCGAACCCAGGACCTTCTGCATGCATAGCAGAGCTACGGCCCCTTCCCAAAGACCCAATAAGATTCCAGTCCTCCTGGTTCCGTTTTCTCCTTTTTCCAATCTTTCTACATTTGCTACATTTCTCTCGTTTTTTGGGAACAACTCAATTTTTTTTTGTCAGGTCTCGTAAGGGATACAGTGGTACTTCAGTTTACAAACTTAATCCATTCCAGAAGACCGTTTTTAAACCGAAACCATTCTGAAACCGAGGCAAAGTTCTCAAACCGGGACACTCTGTTAATAAAATTAATATAGCAATTGCATTTTGTATATCATTTTCCACTAATGCAGGGTAGGCGCTCTGCACATGCGCAAGGATATCCTCTCTGCATCACAGTCTTCAGGCCTGAACTCGTATCAACGGGCTTTTCTCTTTCGCAGCCTTTTGTTCTTTACGCGTTGGCAAAACAGCAGGTGTTTTATGCATTTGTGGGTTCCAGCTCTGCCTCTGCACACCTTGCCTTATTTATTTGGGGGGGGGATGGGAGACGACACTTGCTTTTCCATCTATCTCCCTTACACCTGGTTTCCTAGCACCTGCTAAGCGAGGGAGGAGGCAGAACAGTAACACGTTCAAAGGGCAGGTGTTTCGCCTGATGTCTGAATAGGAGCTACAGTTGCTACCTCTGTTCTGGCGGGGCCTGAGGCCCTGACCATAGCAGTCACCTGTCTCTTGCTTTTCACCTGTGCCCATCCTTTCAGCTACGGTTACAGGTGTGTGAGAGCTGCTTTTTTTAAAAAAAATAATTTTTATTGATTTTAACATATAAATTATAAAATGTACCACAAAACTTATCACTTATACCATCATTTTAGACTTCCATCAGCACCTCTGATGATCCACCGTTTTAACCACTTCTTATGCATTTCTTAAGTTTATCTTGCCTTTACATCTCTTAACAAATCATCCTTCCCCTTTTCCATTTTTGCAATACTTCCAATCATTGTTGTTTAGTCGTTTAGTCATGTCCAACTCTTCGTGACCCCCTGGACCAGAGCACGCCAGGCACTCCTGTCTTCCACTGCCTCCTGCAGTTTGGTCAAACTCATGCTGGTAGCTTCGAGAACACTGTCCCACCATCTCGTCCTCTGTCGTCCCCTTCTCCTTGTGCCCCCCATCTTTCCCAACATCAGGGTCTTTTCCAGGGAGTCTTCTCTTCTCATGAGGTGGCCAAAGTCTTGGAGCCTCAGCTTCAGGATCTGTCCTTCCAGTGAGCACTCAGGGCTGATTTCCTTCAGAATGGAGAGGTTGGATCTTCTTGCAGCCCATGGGACTCTCAAGAGTCTCCTTCAGCACCAGAATTCATAACTTCCAATCATACTCCTCACAAAACTTCTTGCAAACCTACAAACGTCGTCTGATCTTCACAAATACATTTCAAATAGTCCATAAATTTACTCCAGTCTTCTGTGAATTTATGGTCCCGCCGGTTTCGAATCCTTCCTGTTAGTTTATCTAATTCTGCATAGTCCATCAACTTCACCCTCCATTCTTCAATCGTCGGTAATTCTTCTTGCTTCCATTTTTGGGCCAGTAATATTCTTGCTGCTGTTATTGCATATAAAAAGAGCTTATATTCCTTTCTAAGGTGTGTGAGAGCTGCTGAAGGAAATTATCTTTGGTTCCTATCCTGTGATGTGTTTATCACGTTCGCACTTTGTGAAACAATGAAGAACCATCCTTCAAAATCTATTATTATTATTATTATTATTATTATTATTATTATTATTATTATAGTTTACATACCGCCCTTCATCTCAGGGCAGCTCACAACATAAAATTACAAGAGAAAAGCACAAAATTCGTAATAAAAATAAGAACAGGACAAAACCAAAAATCCCTGCCCCTTCCCTCAAGACATTTAAAAGGGCAGATTTTACATCGCCGTTCTCCAGCCAAGCAGCTTTTACACAAAAATGCATCTATTATAAAAACAGGTGTGTCGGTGACAATATTGAATGTATTATAAAAAATGTGTTACATGTGGGGAAATGGCTCATAGAACGGTGTACGTTAGTCAGAGCTCCCTTCAAAAATGTGTTTATTGGGAGGAAACCACACTAAAGCTCTGGCGAGTTTTCATGAATATTTTCTTCAGTGCAAATCTCTGTGGAAATGGGAAGAGCTGGATTTAAAGATAGGAAAAGTGAGAAACAGAAACTCGAAACTGACAGATTTATTACACCTCAAATGTCTGTATACTGGGATTCCACAGGGACAGTGCGGAACGTGGTAGAGGCTTCAGTTTGTAAGCTTTCAACGCAGCAAATTTTCTAGTCCCTGTGGTGCTCTCAAGTCATTGTTGGACTCTGAACTTCCATCAGCACCACCTGATTTGACCGGTGATCAGGGATGATGGGAGTTGTAGTCCGACAACCATGGGAGGGCATAGCGTTGGCTAGCTGTACTCTGGCCCTTCCACCAGAGAGGAGAGACTGCTGACCCACAGGTCACAAGCAGGCACCAGAGCCTCTCCATCTGCCCCACAGGTTTGTGTGTGTAGTCGTAGTAATAATAATAATAATAATAATAATAATAATAATAATTTTATTTAGTCATACCCTGCCCATCTGGCTGGGTTTCCCCAGCCACTCTGGGCGGCTTCCAACTGAATACAGTGGTACCTCGGGTTAAGTACTTAATTCGTTCCGGAGGTCCGTTCTTAACCTGAAACTGTTCTTAACCTGAAGCACCACTTTAGCTAATGGGGCCTCCTGCTGCCGCCGCACGATTTCTGTTCTCATCCTGAAGCAAAGTTCTTAACCCGAGGTACTATTTCTGGGTTAGCGGAGTCTGTAACCTGAAGTGTATATAACCCGAGGTACCACTGTATTAAAAACAATACAGCATCACATTAAAAACTTCCCTAAACAGGGCTGCCTTCAAATGTCTTCTAAAAGTCAGATAGTTGTTTATTTCCTTCACATCTGGTGGGAGGGCGTTCCATAGGGTGGGTGCCACCACCAAGAAGGCCCTCTGCCTGGTTCCCTATAACTTGGCTTCTTGCAGGGAGGGAACCGCCAGAAGGCCCTCGGAGCTGGACCTCAGTGTCCGGCCTGAACGATGGGGGTGGAGACGCTCCTTCAGGTATACTGGACCGAGGCTGTTTAGGGCTTTCAAGGTCAGCACCAACACTTTGAATTGTGCTCATGTAGGTGGCCGTGCCCATATTTATCTTGGCCATGTGCCCTCCACTGGCATGCACCCACTCCACCCCACCTCCCACTCCCTGGAGGGTTGGCTAAGAGGACAAAGCAGCCCTCAGGCACCCCTTCCAGCGAAGAAGCCTTATGGCTCAGACCAGATATCTTCATCTAGTCCAGTTTCCTCTTCCCTATAGCTGGCCAATCAAATGCCTCTGGGAAGCCCAAAAGCAAGGCGAGTTTGGCAACAGCTCTTCCCAACTTTTTGTTTCTCCGACGATGGCTACAGCCCCCCGCCCTCCACGGTCAGAGGCAGCGACGCTTCTGAATACCCCTTGGTGGAAAACACAGGAGGGGAGAGGGCTGTTTTCGCACTCGGGTCCTGCTCAGGCTGCCCACCGGGGCCCCTGGCTGGCCCCTGTAGGTGCTGGACTAGATGGGTCACTCGCCTCCTTTAGCAGGACTCTCCTTGCATTTTAATCCCCTTCTCCAGAGAAGGCGAGAACCGAAACCCTGTGAAATTTGCGCTTTTCCAGATTGTGATGCAATTCTCCAATACACACAGACACAAAATATGAATATTGTTAGCAGGCAGCGTGCACAGAAATGCAGCTGTGAGTGAAAAATTATGACGACGCTCTCTGTGAAGGGAGACTGCCTGCATGAAAAAAGGAAATGTATACGTTAAGCAAAACTGCATTCGGAAAAGGGCATGTGAGGAGAAACAGAAATGCTGACTTTTTAAATTAAAAGAAGAAGCACCAAATGAGGCGGAAAGGTGGTGAAGCAAACTTCAGATGGGGTGTGTGTGAAAAATGGATAGAAACTGAAATTGACAAGCGTCGCCCCCTCACAGTACATCGATTTCAGAATGAAAGCCGTGCAAATGATAACTGGTGGCAGAATTTAACGGAGGGGGGAGATTATTTATTTCTGTGGAACTGTAGAAATATATATATATATATATCTGGCACCCTGGTCTGGCTTCCTTGCTTTCCATCTCCCTCCCGGCCCTTGCTTTTGTTCAGGGACTTATCTGGAAACATCTGTTATAAATATCTCCCACTTTGCTCCTGGTACAGGCAGCGTCACCTGGCTGCTCGGTTGCTAGGAAACCGGCGGCTCGAGAAAGCACCGTTGCCAGGTAAACACCGTCCAGGGTGGCTCATGGCAGGGAAGAAGGGGGGTGGAGAGGGGGGATGGAAAAGGGGGGCAGCTGCGCCGAGCTGTGGGTGGCTGAGCTGACAATAGCAGGAGGGCCGCTGGGAGAAGCAGTGGCGATGCGTCTGCCTTCTGCCTTGTGGGAATAGCATCCGTGTCCCAGAAGGGTTTTGTGTCTGGGTTGATATCCGCGTCTGTTTTCCTTAGGAACCGGGCACAGAAGGCGAGAGCTCTGCTTCCCCCCACACCCCATATCTCTCCACCCCACTCAGGCCTCTTTGGGGTTAGTGGTTTTGCAGGAGGGGAGAATTCTGGTGGCTGCAGTTTATCCACGCAGAGTGGGAAAAGAGGGCTTTTGCTTGTCTGCCGCTCTTGCAACTCGCGGGCATCCGAGCTGAACGTTGGAAGATTTCGGAAGTATGTTTCCGAGCACAATTCAAAGTGTTGGTGCTGACCTTGAAAGCCCTAAACGGCCTCAGCCCAGTATCCCCGAAGGAGCGTCTCCACCCCCATCGTTCTGCCTGGACCCTGAGGTCCAGCGCTGAGGGCCTTCTGGCGGTTCCCTCCCTGTGAGAAGCCAAGTTACAGGGAACCAGGCAGAGGGCCTTCTCGGTGGTGGCACCTGCCCTGTGGAAAGCCCTCCCGTCAGATGTCAAAGAGATAAACAACTACCAAACCTTTAGAAGACATCTGAAGGCAGCCCAGTTCAGGGAAGTTTTTAACGTGTGACATTTTAACGTATTTTTAATCTGAAGAATTGTGCATGCACACGAAAGCTCATACCTAGAACTAACTTAGTTGGTCTTTAAGGTGCTACTGGAAGGAATTTTTTTATTTTATATGGACCTTTGTCGGCAAGGTGATGTCTCTGCTTTTTAAGATGCTGTCTAGTTTTGTCACTGCTTTTCTCCCAAGAAGCAGGTCAGCTACCACAATCTCCCCTTTCCAACTTTCCACTTTTTGAAGGTTGAAACAACTAGCATGACTATCACAACCAAATCAACTCATTAAAACAATAAAAGGTAAAGGGACCCTTGACTATTAAGTCCCGTCATGGCCGACTCTGGGGTTGCGGTGCTCATCTTGCTTTACTGGCCGAGGGAGCCGGTGTACAGCTTCCGGGTCATGTGGCCAGCATGACTAAGCCGCTTCTGGTGAACCAGAGCAGCGTACGGAAACGCTGTTTACCTTCCCACCGGAGCGGTACCTATCTATCTACTTGCACTTTGATGTACTTTCGAACTGCTAGGTTGGCAAGAGCAGGGACCGAACAACGGGAGCTCACCCCGTGGTGGGGATTCGAACCGCCGACCTTCTGATCGGCAAATCCTAGGCTCTGTGGTTTAACCCACAGCGCCACTGAGGACCATTAAAACCAGGACCATTTTATGCTTAAAAAAAAGA
Organism: Podarcis cretensis; assembly: GCF_951804945.1. NCBI lineage: Eukaryota > Metazoa > Chordata > Lepidosauria > Squamata > Lacertidae > Podarcis > Podarcis cretensis. The sequence goes on from NC_137186.1 coordinate 3,473,931, forward strand.
AAGAAAAAGAAAAGAAATTGTGTCCCTTGTCAAGGCCTGGGCTCAGCCCTCGTTGGCCCCGATTCACCTCGAACGGCTCTCCTTGCGCAAGGTCTCACTCCCCGCGCAAGAAAGTGGTGGGTGAGATTTTCGCTCTCGTTTCCCGTCTCTTCGCTTTGAAGGAAGGGCACGGCACTCTCGCCTGAGATCAGAAGGCATTTATCTGGGTGCCAACTGCTCTAAGCCGGCTTCCCGGGCCCTTCCCTGCCCCCAATGCAACACGCTTTGCCTCGGCTCCGCCAGGCCTAAATCCACGGATTATCCAGCCCAATCCCAAATCTCCTTAGATCCCAGAATGCTGTGCATGGCCGGCGCATTACTGCGGGCTGCGTTGGTGGGGGCATGAGCAGCCTGCTGTTTGTTTAGTATCGGTGGCCGAGGGAGGGCGATACGCCATTCGAGGTAAACGGCTCCGGAGAGGGAGAGAGGTGACAGGTCACTGCACCGAAAATATCCAGGGATCAAGCGATCCCAGAGCTTAAAGACCCAGCCAGATCGATTTGGAGCCTCCATGGCAAAAATGGAAGCTGTGATGTTTGCTATTCTTTAGGGGGGGGGACGGCAGAGGAAGGCCCAGGAGGAAATAATTTGAATATCTGTGAGGCTGCCCTTAGTCCCGGCCATCTGGACTTGCCGTGCCAGACTCTGACCGGCAGCAGACCTCTAGGCCTCCCAACCCCCCTCTCTTATTTCTGAGTTCCTTTCATGCAGCGATCCCAAGGATCGCTAAGCAAGGTCCCAAATGGGTCTGCCTTTCTCCTTCGGGGAGGTGTTCCAACCCCACAATCCCTCCAACTAATCATTTGGGATTTCTCTGGAGCAAGAAGCAGCCCTGTTTATTTCCATTATATTTATATTATAGCTGGGAACGGGTGGATCTGTCGACATCGGATTCTCTCCGTTTCTCACTTCTCCAAATTCGCCTTCACTTCTCCCAGTTTCCACATCAGTTTGCGAATCGTAGCTCCTCGTGAGAATTCATCAGCTTTTCCGTGTGAACTTATTCTAATACACACCTTTTTGGGGGGGGGGTTATGCAACTTTGCCCAGAACATGCATCTTTTGCATAGTCATCCCCTTCTCCAATGCAATACATTTTCCCATGTTCTTTTCAGCCATGTGTGTACTTTTGTGCACATTTTTGTCCTATTATATGAATTCTTGAACACATTGCCCAGCGGCTGGAGATCTTTGCATTGCAAAATCTGGTGGTGTGTGAATTTCGAAGTCGGCAGGCAGGAAGTTGAGGTGCTTTTGGGCTCCGATCCTGTTTCCACGTTTCCCAAAGGCATCTGGTCGGGCACTGTGGAGCCATCGTGTCTAATAGCTGCTAATAGCCTTATTCTCAGTGCATTTGTCTAATCGTCTTTTAAAACATTATTATTATTATTATTATTATTATTATTATTATTATTAATTTCCATGCTGCTATATATTTCAAAGGAAAAATCTCAAAGTGGTTTACAACACATCAAATAAAACAATCCAGGGAAATATTTGAGATGCTTCTCTAAGTGCTTTCCCTGTATTTATTAACCTCCTTAATTTATATAGCTGCCCCGCAGCAGAAGTACTCTAGGAAGCCCATGTGGCTTGCGGTTAGAGCGTTGGACTAGGACCTGGGAGGTCCGGGTTCAAATCCTCCCTCAGTCAGGAAGCTCACTGCGTGACCATGGAGTCAGTCATAGCCTCTTAACCAAGCATGGGCAAACTCGGCCCTCCAGATGTTTTGGGACTACAACTCCCATCATCCCTAGCTAACAGGACCAGTGGTCAGGGATGATGGGAGTTGTAGTCCCAAAAAACATCTGAAGGGCTGAGTTTGCCTATGCCTGCTCGTCTTAACCTACCTTGCAGGGTCCTTGTAGGAATTAACCGAGGAAGGGAGTGAACTATTTACTCCTCAGGAGAGAAAGGTGGGATATGAGTTGGATGGCCATTACTGGCCTACTGCAGCAGTGAGTTCCACAGTTTGAGCTGCTTCACAGTACCATTTCCAGGAATTTCCTGTCTTCTACTGCCTCCCTCATGCTGGTAGCTTCGAGAACACTGTCCCACCATCTCATCCTCTGTCGTCTCTTTCTCCTTGTGCCCTCCATCTTTCCCAGCATCAGGGTCTTTTCCAGGGAGTCTTCTCTTCTCCTGAGGTGGCCAAAGTCTTGGAGCCTCAGCTTCAGGATCTGTCCTTCCAGTGAGCACTCAGGGCTGATTTCCTTCAGAATGGAGAGGTTTGATCTTCTTGCAGTCCATGGGACTCTCAAGAGTCTCCTCCAGCACCAGAATTCAAAAGCATCCATTCTTCGGCCACCAGCCTTGTTTATGGTCCAGCTCTCACTTCCATACATCACTACTGGGAAAACCAGAGCTTTTACTATACGGACCTTTGTTGGCAAGGTGATGTCTCTGCTTTTCCATTAATATCGATGGATCTACTATGAATGTGATTGGAAACAGCTCAAAGCCATCTGTGCATGCGCAGGAACATTTTGCCCTCGTATTTATTTGTTTGGTACACTTTTGGACAGGTCAGGGGGAGAGAGAAGCTCAGAATAAAGTTCTACTTATTTTCTTGGGGGACAGGATTTTATGCCTAAGGAAGACTTTACACCCGTGGCAGAGAAGTGGTGTCCCTTTGGATCTCAACAGGCTCCACCTCCTTGACCATTGGACATGCTGGCCGGGTGTGCGTGTGAAAGTTGGTGTCCAATAGCATCAGGAGTTCTACAGGTTCCTAACGAGGAAATCAGTTGGAAAATAAAAAGAATGAAACAAAAATATTTTGCGTATGCCAATAAATCAGGAAAACTGCTAGCATGGCAGCTGAAGAAAAGTGAACAAAGAAACTCCATAAACAAAATTAATATAAATGGAAAGTTAGTGTGTGTCTTAGTAGCAGATTCCTTAACCTGCCCCAAATCTCCCTCTGCCTCGTTTCTGGGAATAAAGGGTGAAATAATGCGCACATCTTGCTAGAAAGGGAACGTGTCGCATGTCAGCTACAGATGGCCAAAGGAAATTAAACCTGTGTCTCTATGCGGGTAATCCGTGCCTTAATCTCCCCCACGGAGGCACCGGCAGGAGGGGGGTCTCCAAGCAGCGGAGACAACTGTCGGGGGGACGAAGACAGACTTTCGTTTTCTTCCCTTTCTGTGTGGGTTTGGCTCAATAAATCTGGAGCCTGCCCTGTCCAGGAACCAGAATTAGGGGCATGCAGGGACCTTCAGGGACCACTTTGAAATGCCTGCTGAAAACCTTTCTGACTAGGCCAATGCCGGCTGTCAAGAATACACCTCTCCGAAATGTTGTACGTTTTAAAGTTCTTTTTTAGGGTTTCTAATTTATGGGGAGTTTTTTGTTTTATAGCTGTAAACTGCTTTGGTACTTTTTGTGACACAGCTGTACATACATACTTTCAGACATTAATTATAAAAATAAGTAGTATTTCAAAGAGGAAATTTTCACGGGTGCATGGATGTAGCATATCTTCCGACATGATTGTGGGGGGGGGGGGCGCACAAAAAAGTGCTTTTTTTTTGGACACAACGCTCAAAAACATGTGTTTTGGAGCACCATGCAAGATCGCTTAATCTGGCCCTGATTAGGCACCTAACTTATTCAAAACCATGAGGTCCAGGTGCTTGCTTTTTTTTTCCTGATGTGAAGAACAATAACTTCATTCCAATGGGTAGATCACTGCCAGTTTTTTTATATAGTGGAAGTAGATCGCAGTCGGACGTAGGTTAAACCACAGAGCCTAGGACTTGCCGATCAGAAGGTCGGCGGTTTGAATCCCCGCGACGGGGTGAGCTCCCGTTGCTCGGTCCCTGCTCCTGCCAACCTAGCAGTTCGAAAGCACGTCAAAGTGCAAGTAGATAAATAGGTACCACTCCGGCAGGAAGGTAAACGGCGTTTCCGTGTGCTGCTCTGGTTCGCCAGAAGCAGCTTAGTCATGCTGGCCACATGACCCGGAACTGGTACGCCAGCTCCCTTGGCCAATAAAGTGAGATGAGCGCCGCAACCCCAAAGTCGGCCACGACTGGACCTAATGGTCCCTTTACCTTTTACCTTCAGATCGCATTCTCTTGGGAGTTGGACATGCCTCGTGTAGACCATACTGAGGTACACGGATTGAGGGTTTGGTTCGGTACATGGTTGTTGTTGTTGTTGTTTAGTCGTGTCCGCCTCTTTGTGACCCCCTGGACCAGAGCACGCCAGGCACTCCTGTCTTCCACTGCCTCCCACAGTTTGGTCAGACTCATGCTGGTAGCTTCGAGAACACTGTCCCACCATCTGGTCCTCTGTCATCCCCTTCTCCTTGTGCCCTCCATCTTTCCCAACATCAGGGTCTTTTCCAGGGAGTCTTCTCTTCTTATCGGCACACTTCCTGTATTCTTCTATTCACACACAGACACACACTCGCCTCTCCTGAGTACCAAACAGAGCTTCAGCATCCTTGCCATTTCCCTGAGCCCCTCGTGGCTCTCAGCTCCTGCCGTCTTTTGTCGAGACCCCGGGCTGCTGCGCTTGCCAGCAATGGGGCGAGAGCGTTTGGCTCTTGGCGAAACGCAGCGAGGGCCTGATTTATTTGCCCATCGCATCCTACCCAACTGCAAGTGGGGAGGCCATCTCCCAGGAATCTGCCTTCAACTGCTGGTTCATCCAGCAAAGGCTTTGCAAAGTCTCCGATTGTGGGGGACCTTTCCTGATTCTGCTTTTAAGAGTACCAGGGACCGAACCTGGGACCTTCTAGACACGAGTTGCTGTTTGCTGGGCTCCCAAGAGCAGCGGTCAGAAAACGTTTTCAGCAGGGGGCCGGTCCACTGTCCCTCAGACCTTGTGGGGGGCCAGACTATATTTTGAAGATGAAAAAAAAGAACGAATTCCTATGCCCCACAAATAACCCAGAGATGCATTTTAAATAAAAGCACACATTCTACTCATGTAAAAACACGCTGATTCCCGGACCGTCCGCGGGCCGGATTTAGAAGGTGATTGGGCCATTTGAATAAACATTCACAAATTCTTTATTGGTAATATATAGATAGATAAACTGAGGATCTTTACAATTTTATCACATGCAGACAAAATTTTTCTTTTCTTTTTTTTTTGGGGGGGGGAATGGGAGGGAAATAATGTGGATGATGTATTTTTGTTAAGATTGTTATGTTGGAATCCCTAATAAAAATATTTTAAAAAATAAAATAAAATAAGGTGATTGGGCCAGATCCGGCCCCCAGGCCTTAGTTTGCCTACCCATGCCCAGGAGTCTTTTCTGACGCCAGAGGCCCCCTCAGGAGGAAGTGGGAGATGCGAGCGACGACCCAGAGGGTACCCAGCTCGCACCCAGGATATAAGCCCCCTTTCCGCAGGCGCTAGGAGCTGGCCCCACAGCAGGGACCTCCTTGCTCACTCATTAGGGCCCCTCTGCTCCACCCCAGAGCTGGCTGCATGCCAACCTCTCAGCTCAACCTCTGCATGCCAACAAACCCGGGGCTGTGGAACAGCGTCTCCCATGGGGCTGGGGGTTCTCCTATAGGGCCCACGCTTCTGCCACACCGTGTCATCTGCACACACAACAGGACTGGCGGGTGGAAGCTGGCTTTGCCCGATCAAAACTTGTGTGGCGTATCAGCGTGGATAAAAACCAAATTGTGGGGGGGGGGGGGTTTGGAGGGGTGGAGCGGAGGCTTAGGAGCAAATTTGTTTTTGCGAGCTGATCTCTCCCGATTTTTGTGAAACACAAACAAACCAACCCACGCACACACATCACCTTCTGCAAATACCTTGCTGGTTCACCTTTTGTTATGAACATTTCCTTCCTCCCCCCCAAAAAAACACACACCTTTCCTTCCCACCCCCTTCTATGTTCTCCTTCCCTTTGCCAAAGTCTCCAGGTCATTGTTTATAGAGATAAGTTATGATGTCAGCGCATGTTCCCATGGCAACCCGATGGGTAAATTGGAGATAAGTGGGTGGTTACCATGGAGTATATTCTTCCGTTGCCATCGTTACAAAGCACCTGCTCCCTCTTTCTTTCTTTCTTTCTTTCTTTCTTTCTTTCTTTCTTTCTCTCCTGTCCCCCTCCACTCGTGATTTCGATAGCATAAATGACTGGCGGTTGGGTGGGTGGGGGGAGGTGGGTATCAGCAATTTCCTGATGCGATCCTTTCTGGAATCATCCACATCTGAGGGAACGGCGTCGGGAATGAATACACAGCACGAAACCCTTTGCCTTGGTAAAAACGGGATACAGTCCTGTAATGGGTTGAATTGGAAGGAAAGGGCCAAGATTTTAAAAAATAAAATAAAATACGCTGTGAATGCTAATGGAAATGGGGTGGTTTGTTCCAAAAAAACAAACAAACCATGCACATTGATGAGTTCATATCTGACATCACCCCTTAGAGCCAGTCCCTCTCTTGAAATGTGGCTTGCAGCTGAAAGAAATGCTAATTTTTCACCAGTTTTTATCAGCTTCACCCCTCCCCTCCGTTCAGCTTTCAAATGGGAGCTGCTTTGGGCATGGACTTCTCCTCTTGTATTGAAATATTCTTTCTGAGATTTCTCTCTCTCTCTCTCTCTTTCTTTCTATCTTTCTTTCTTAGTTTCTTTCTTAGTTTCTTTCTTTCTTTCCTCCCCTTCCACTATTTCCCTTTCTGACGTCAAGTTTTAGCTTCCCTCTTCCCCATTATTTGTTACCACCTCTACGGGTCCAACATCAGCCCTACCTGGAGTAGACCCATTGAAGCTGAATAACGGTTTCTGGTTCCCCAGAATGGTAAAAAATCAATGGGCAAGACTACGGCCTCGGTCCAGTATACCTGAAGGAGCGTCTCCACCCCCATCATTCTGCCCAGACGCTGAGGTCCAGCTCCGAGGGCCTTCTGGCGGTTCCCTCCCTGCGAGAAGCCAAGTTACAGGGAACCAGGCAGAGGGCCTTCTCGGTGGTGGCGCCCGCCCTGTGGAACGCCCTCCCATTAGATGTCAAAGCGATAAACAATTACCTGACATTCAGAAGACATCTTAAGGCAGCCCTTTTCAGGGAAGTTTTTAACGTGTGATATTTTACTGTATTTTTGGTTTCTATGGAAGCCGCCCAGAGTGGCTGGGGAGGCCCAGCCAGATGGGCGGGGTATAAATAAATTATTATTATTATTATTATTATTATTATTATTATTATCATTAGAAAGGGAAGCAGTAGAAATGAATGGACCTAAAACAGGCCACATTCACACCCTACATTTAAAGTGCTTTGATACCACTTTAAACAGCCGCTGTGTCTCCCAAGGAATTCTGGGAAATGTAGTTTGTTAGGAATGCTGCTGAAAGTTGCTAGGAGACTCCCCCTCCCTAATTCCCCTCACAGAACTGAAATTCTCAGAGTGGTTTAAAAAGCTATTTCCTCTTCACGGGGAATTTAGGAAACATTAGCTCCAAGAGGCGAATATCGCCTCTCAGTGCCCTTAACAAACTACATCTCCCAGGATTCTTTGGGGGAAGCCAAGACTGTTCTTAAAGTAGCATCATAGTCCTTTAAATGTACGGTCAATTAATTAATTTCCATGGGCCTGTTTTGAGCAGAACTTGAGTTGCATGCCATCCTATAGAACTACGGTTATTAAGTAGTAGTAATTAACAACGAATTGGGCAGTTAGCTGGCTGGGGGGCTGATGAGAGTTTCAGCCAAAAAGATCTTTATTATTTTCAACGGTGATGATGATGGAAATAATAAAGATGTTTTCGACTGAAACTCCCACCAGCCCCCTGCCAGCTTAACTGCTTGTCAGCTCCCAGTTTAAACGTCAGTACCGAAAAATATAGTTTTTAAATACTCTTTGGCTCGTCCCACGAGCAGGAGTAATTAGCAATCGAGCGATGGATTAGATGTGTCCCTTTGGGATCCCTGTAACACGTTTGAAGGATGGACAGAGAAATCCGTCCTTAACCCGGACTGCAAAAGCAATGGGTTGCTTGCTCTTAAAAGGCCTCGTTTGCTACTGCTTTAATTCTCACAACGATCCTGTAAGGTAGGTTAACCTGAGAATGGATATGCCTAAGCTGGACCCATTCATCCCAATGGGTCTACACAACCCATTAGCTGCAAATCCTAAAACTACAGGTGAAACTCGAAAAATTTGAATATCATGGAAAAGTTCCTTGATTTCCATGATTCAACTTGAAAGGTGAAACTAATATATGAGATAGGCTCGTGGCATGCAAAGCGAGATATGTCAAGCCTTGATTTGTTATCATTACGATGATCATGGCGAACAGCTTATGAAACCCCCAAATTAACCATCTCAGGAAATTAGAATATACAAGGAAATCAGAAAAACAAGGATTGCAAATCGAGCAAGATTGGACCTCTGAGAAGTAGAAGCAGATCTCGCTTTGCATGTCATGAGTCGATCTCATATATTAGTTTCACCTTTTAAGTTGAATTCCTGAAATCAAGGAACTTTTCCACAATATTCTAATTTTTCGAGTTTCACCTGTATAACCCTTGCATTAAAATTGTGACATGGAAGGGTTTGTAACCCACAAACGGTCTCCTGGCAGAGATGTATATTCTCTTTAGGGATGGGGAATCTTGCAGGCCTGAGTTGAATAAATGCAACACACACACACACACAAATACACAAACCAGCAAGAGACATTTTATTTTCTCCCTGCTCCACCTCATCAAAGTCCCAATGAAAGGACCGTACGCCTGCGTCTCTCTCGCTTTAATTCCCGGTGATGACTGTGTCCTCCCGTTCTGATTTTAAGTGGCAGGAACACAACAGGAGGAGGAGGGGGAAAATAAAAACTGGGAGTGGTGTGTTATCGGTGAGGAATAATAATAATAATAATAATAGAAAGAGGGAAACTGGTCAGTTTCCCCTCCCATCCCCAACTACTTGGCTGCGCCGGTTGCTGTGGCAACGAGAGGCAAAGGAGACGATGAGGAAGAATGGTACCCCGGCCTCGGGCGCCATGGCAACCAGATCCCAAACCCTGCGAGCAGCTTTAGGGGGTGGTTTGTGACGATGGGGAGGAGAGGGGGGTTCGTTCCTCCACCCCAGTGCGAAGGGAACCATCTTATAAGGCCGGGGCTGGTGTCGTCCCTGAAACACAGTGGCCTTTTGGGGTTGCCAAAATCCAGTTTCTTTAAATCCCGGACTGTCCTTGGCAAATAGGGACATTTGGAGAGTCCGACCCTGTCAGGGTTTCAGGCCTCCGTGGGGAGGGAAAGGCACTCTGCACGTGATCAGAGGACCTGCCCTTTGCTGATGGTCAGCAGTTATCAAGGAATGATAGTCTCATTTGGGCCCGTTACATTGCTGATCCACAAACGAGAATTAACACATGAGTTTCTGTGTCTCGGCCCTACTCAGACCCATGGCGACATATCCGCGTACATGTTGTAAAATCTCCCTTCCTTGCCTTAGCTGGCTGCGCTGCGTACCCAGCACACCCCACTTTTGCCGCAGGCTGCCCCTATTTGATCGGCAGAGCCCCCGCCCGCAGTACATTAGCGATAGCCATCTATCAGCGGGTCAATTAGCAGAGCGTTCATTACGCTGATCGCTCGGTTTGCAGCACACACACACCCAACTTCAGCGCCGGAGGGCGAGGAGGGGGGCGAGAGAGGTGGTTGGAGGTCAGTGGGATCTAGTGATGGAACAGTGAAGAGAGTTGGTAGTAGTAGTAGAAGAAGAAGAAGAAGAAGAAGAAGAAGAAGAAGAAGAAGAAGAAGAAGAAGAAGAAGTTGTTTTATCCAGCCTTTCTTCCAAAACGGAACCCATCTCCACCACAAAGCCAGTGTGCTTAGAGTGCTGGTCTAGTCCCTGCCTGGGAGAGACCAGGGTTCGAATTGCCACAGAGCCAGGAAGCTCACTTGGGCCAGTCACGGCCTCTAAGCCTAACCTTACCTCGCAAGGTTGTTTTGTAGGGATAAAATGGAGAGCTGGGAGGACCTTGAGCTCCTTGGAAGAAAAGGTGGGAAATAAATACAATCCATAAATGAAATTATTCTCATTGCAGCGATGGGCTTGGGAAGGAATGAGCCCCTGTGTACAAGGCTCTGTCTACACTTGCAGACTTAAATCTGGTTTAGTCTCACAATCCCTCTTTGCAGGGAATCTGCTGGTTTTTTTGGGGTGGGGAGGGCTAGTGCAGTCGTTTCTGTTGCTCGCCAATCTTCTCCATTACTGCACCTCACGAGTGAGGAACTTGGCACCCTCTTCTCCTTGCACCTCTCGCTATCGATTCTTATTTATATTTATAGTTGAATTCAATATGCTGCTGGCTCTTTGGCCATCAAAATACACTCCCAGCATCTTGGAATCAATAATTTAAAAACCCTATTAACCGTTCCATAATAAGAAAGGAAGAAGGTTCCCCCTTTGTGATCTTTAGAGAAGCAGGCACACCTGGGACTTGAAGAAATTCTGCACCACAGATTTATTTATACCAGTTACAGCTTCCTTCCCCCACAAAGCGGAGAATCCAGAGAACTATAATTGGTGGCTCTAAGCATGCCATGCATTTAAAGCACACTGCTCCCTCAAAAGACTCCTGGGAACTTTAATTTGCCCCTAACAGACCTAGAATCTCCAGCACCCATAATTCCCAGTTTCTTGGGGGTGTTTATAATAGCTTCCCCCCCCCCTTCCCACCATCCTTTCTCCTCAGTTTTCACAGGTAGACACTTTCTGAGCTGGGGGGGATACTTTTCAGATATTTGCCAGCTAGTAGCTGTTAACAAAGGTCCATCTAGTTCAAGCTCTGGTTTTCCCAGTCATGATGTATGGAAGTGAGAGATGGACCATAAAGAAGGCTGATCGCCAAAGAATGGATGCTTTTGAATTCTGGTGCTGGAGGAGACCCTTGAGAGTCCCATGGACTGCAAGAAGATCCAACCTCTCCATTCTGAAGGAAATCAGCCCTGAGTGCTCACTGGAAGGACAGATCCTGAAGCTGAGGCTCCAAGACTTTGGCCACCTCATGAGAAGAGAAGACTCCCTGGAAAAGACTCTGATGTTGGGAAGGAGAAGGGGACGACAGAGGACGAGATGGTGGGACAGTGTTCTCGAAGCTACAAACATGAGTCTGACCAAACTGTGGGAGGCAGTGGAAGACAGGAGTGCCTGGCGTGCTCTGGTCCAGGGGGTCACGAAGAGGCGGACACAACTAAACAACTAAACAACAACAACAACAAGCTGTTAGCAGACCCATAGATTAGTCTGATGCTCCCCTAAAGTATTCCAAGGCAGTGTTCCTTGCTATATCATGTGGCAGGGAGTTCCATAAGAATGTGTTGGGTGAAGAAATCCTATCCTTTGGTTCTCTACTTAATTTCCTACCCATCAGTTTTGTCAGTTAACTCCGAGTTCTAGTGCCATGGGTGAGGAATGGAATGAAATCAATCTTCAGGCTTGCAGTCTAAAATATGTGATATATCAAGGGGGGGAGAAAGCAAAGTCAGCTGCCAGTTCTTAATTAATTTTTAGGATGACCAGCTAGAATGGAAATGGTTTAAGAAGAAGCAGAATTCCTCGCCTTCTGCTACAGCCTCCACTTTCTGCTACAGCCTCCACACTGGGCATAACTTCATAAAAGCCTGTTCGGCCTGCACACCCTGTCCCCAGAGTAGGGAGTGGATCGATCTGCCCATATCGGTTTCTCCCCATTTCCTTATCTTAAATCCTGTCCTCCGCATTTCTGCTGCAATTTGTGAATTAGAAAAATAAAAACAAATCCTCGCGAACATTTCAGTGCGAATTCTCTCCTGCACATTTTCTTACACCGTTTTGCTTAACATGCACATTTTTTTTTTGCAATGCGATTTCCCTCTGTATAATGAATTTTTGTATGCTGTTTCCAACAATATAGGCAGATTTTTTGCACACTTTGCCCAGTATGTATGTTTGTATGTTTTGTTTTGTAAACAATACCCTGCTGGAGAACAGTAGTGCAAAATTCGGGGAGTGAAAATTTCAAAGGATGGCCATTTTGTTGTTGTTGTTGTTCATGCATTATTTTGGAACGTGCAAATTAAGTAGAATTCGCCTTTAGATGTGACCTCGACTGAATTTCTCTCTCAGATCCACCCACATTTTAAAAGCCCCAAATACTTTCATCTCTCCTGGGAGAGGAGATCCTCTGCCCCCGTTATTCCAGCTCCGCGAAATCCTCTTATTTTATTTTATTTATTTTCTGAGATTGAGCAGCTAGAGCATGAAAAACAAGTGTTATATCACTGATGTCCTCACAGCAGCTTGGGCGAAAGCACCACGGCGGCTCACGAGGAAGCCTATCTGCCAATGAGCTCGGTTTTGCCCGCAGAAGGCTCAAAAGAGAAAGATGCGTTCTGAACGGCCAGCTGCAAACCTCGGCGACATCAAGCTCCTTCGAGAAGGAGTCCCATAATCTGGCACCACTTCGCTCTGCGCCCTATTTTTGGTCCAGGATTACCTCATTAGGAGAGGCCATCTGCACCTGTGGCACACACAATGCCACCAATTTATCTTATTTCACAGGGAGGGAGAAGCACGCTTTGTAAGAAATAACTCACATTCTGGCTTGGGGGGGGTGCGGTTTAAGGAAAAAGAAAAACCCAATGTTGCGAATTTCACTCCGAAGCATCAAGCACTGAAAAGGATTCACTCTGCATGAGGCCGTGTAGGTTGTTGCAGCCTGGAAAAACTGAATTTTCTGAACTGCTTCAAAGGGCAGCACAATGTAAAGGGCATTGTAGTAGTCAAGAGCATGAGAACCTAAGTCCTTAACTTTCAGAAAACACAACCACAGTATCCGAGTGTCTCGACAGCACAATCCTATCCGGTCTTGAAAGACCTACATTGGATCCCAGTACGTTTCCAGGCCCAATTCTAAGTGTTGGTGCTGACCTTGAAAGCCCTAAACGGCCTTGGTCCAGTATAGAACGGCGGTTCTACCTGCTCTACGTGGAGCTACCTTTGAAGGTGACCCGGAAACTACAACTAATCTAGAATGTGGCAGCCAGACTGGTGACTGGGAGTAGCTGCCGAGACCACATAACCCCGGTCTTGAAAGCCCTTCATTGGCTCCCAGTACGTTTCAGAGCACAATTCAAAGTGTTGGTGCTGACCTTGAAAGCCCTAAATGGCCTCGGTCCAGTATATCTGAAGGAGTGTCTCCACCCCCATCGTTCTACCCGGACACCGGGGTCCCTCTCCCGAGGGCTTCTGGCAGTTCCCTCCCTGCGAGAAGCCAAGTTACAGGGAACCAGGCAGAGGGCCTTCTTGGTGGTGGCGCCCGCCCTGTGGAACGCCCTCCCAGCAGATGTCAAAGAGAAGAACAACTACCTGACATGTAGAAGACATCTGAAGGCAGCCCTGCTCAGGGAAGCTTTTAATGTTTGATGCATTACTGTATTTTAATATTCTGTTGGAAGCCGCCCAGAGTGGCTGGGGAAGCCCAGCCAGATGGGCGGGGTATAAATAAATTATTATTATTATAATTATCTGTGTTCACTCAGAAGTAAATCTCGCTGTGCTTGTTGCCAGGATCACATGCATATAATGGTCATAGAAGCGTAGAGTTGAAAGGGACCTGCTGCAGTGAAGGAATCATCACTCTTAAGGATTTTAACGGACGATGTGTTTATTGTGGGGTGGCTGTTAGCTTGTTTGAAACTGCATAATCCCAAACATTTAATGTTTTCAAGCTGTTTTTGCTCTTGTGTATTATTTGCTGGTTTACATTAGGAAGCTTCCTGATACCAGGCCAGACCTTTTCCCCATCAAACTCTTATTGCTGTCACTGACTGGCAGTGCCTGGGTGGTGGATAGACACAAAGATCCCTTGCTCTGGCAAAGGAGTGAGGTGCCGCCGAAGCTCTGACAGATTAGCATGTGGGAAGCCAAAGGAAACAAGGCTAGCTACGTCTTTCCTTTTCTTTGCTGGGGTTCCTGCTTCATGCCAGTAGCTTGAGCATTCAACCTCCTTGCACTTCGTTTGATACAGGGGCTGCCGTGATTCCCTCCTGCTGCACTTCACAATGTCCCGCTATGCTACTAATGGAACACCTGCTTTGCATGCAGAAGGTCGCAGGTTCAATCCCCAGGGTTGCCTGAAGAGCTGCTGCCAGCCAGTGGAGGCCATATTGAGCAAGATGGCCCAGTCGAATGTCTCTTCCCGTGTTGCTATCTAAGTCCTTCCTTTTTCAGAACCATGAGGACTAGAACCTTTGATTTTGAAGGAAAGAGCTGCGGCTCAGGGGCAGGGCACCCAGTTTGCACGCAGAAGGTCCTAGGCATCTCCCATTAGGTTCAGGAATGGCCCTTGAGTCCGAAACCCTGGACAGCAGTTGCCAGTCAGAGTGAGCAGTACTGAACTCGGTGGCCCACTAGAGCTTGCCACCACAGCAGCAGTTTCAGGGAGGCAAGATGGAGCCTCACCGACAAGCCCAGCGAAATCTCCCTTTCTCTCTCTCTTCTTTCCCTGCTCCCGGACCTTTCAAAGGCCTCATCCGCCTCCGCAAGACCTGCTTTCCTTTAATGTGATTACAACTGCTTTTACAGAAAAAAGGCCCCAGCTGCCTGCTGGCATAATCTAGCTCTTTCTAATCCCGAAGGCTGGTGAGAGTGCTCTCCATCAGGGACTTAACCCTCCCGAGGCTGCCTGGGGCTTTGTGTGTGTGTGCAACTTCCTTTGTAAAACAAGAGGCAGTGTGGCGTAGTGGTTAGAGTGTCAGGTTAAGACCTGGGAGACCAGGCCTCAAAGCCTTACTCGACCTTCCAGCCTAACCCACCCTGCAGGGTCGTTGTGCGGACCATACGAGGGGGAGAGAGAGAGCCGTGCATCTTTTTATTTCTTTATACGACCCATAGCACATATAAGGTGTCCATGTGCTGTGGCATTTGGGGTTTGGGGGGCTAGGATCTGGGGGGGCCAGGGTTCTGATCCTCACCCAAAGGCTGACATTGCACCTTTAAAGCATGGTTATATAATTTTTTCCCCTAATTTTTTTATTCATTTTATAACACAAATAAAGAACACAAACAAACAAAAACCCAAACCAATTCTTGTCATATCCTTATTTTTCTAAACATTAAGTGGACTTTCCCCAAGTTCCACCTATCTGATTTTCATTTTACTTCATCTTTAGCAGTTTACATATATCATAGTTTCTAACCATCTTTTTTATTTTTATCACACTTAAAATAACTTCACATTTTATCACTTGCAAATAATACAGACTATCTTCTACTTCTAACCCTACAGCCTATATCCACTTCCAAAGCTATTCAGAGATTTAAATATTAATTCCCCCCCCCAAAAAAAATATTCTTTAATCTTCTTCCAGTCTTCTTCCACCGTCTCTTCTCTCTGGTCTCGGAGTCTCCCGGTCAGTTCAGCAACTTCCATATAGTCCGTCATCTTCATCTGCCATTAAAGCATGGTTATATAATCTTAAAACAGTCGTGGGAGAATCCCGGGAACTCTAGTTTGAAGGCACTGAGAGTCGTTAGGAGACCCCCCTATTCCCCTCCCGGAGGAACTACAATTCCCAGAGTGGTTTAGCAACCAGCCCCTCTTCCTGGGGAACTGTGGGGAAATTGTATCTCTATGGGGGGGGGGGTCTCTCGGCCCCCATCGCAAACTACAGCTCCCAGAGTTCCCTGGCTGTTTAAAAATGGCATGGCGAAGATCTGCGAGTGTGACCCCGGGCTCTTAGCCTAAAGCTATCTTGCAGAGTTGTCGCAAGGATGCAATGGGGAGGTGGTTTTGGGGGGGGTGATGAATGCCGTCTTGAACTCCTTGCAGGAAAGGAGCCATACAAAAGAAGAATGAAACAGCAATTTTTTTTTTGTATTTTTTTTATTCAAAATTATAACAAGACATATTATCCAGAAACATATCATCCTTATTCCCCCCCCCCCATTTTTCCTCCCTCCCCCCAACCTCCTGCACACACACCCCAACTTCCCTCGGTTCCAGTCTTTGGTTTCTCTAAAAATGCTGTTTTCTGCATGTTAGAAAGTTCTATAGATCCTCAAACTATTTAGCCGATTCTTATCAATAAAAAGTTTGTGAATGTTTATTCAAAACCAGCCAAGGAGTCCAGTTCGCTTTGTTCCCATTCATCCTTAAAGTCACAGTTATCCTTGTCCTGTAGCTTATATGTCAACTTTGCCACTTCTGCATAGTCCACCAATTGTTCTTGCCATGATTCTTTAGTTGAGGTTTCTTCAGTCTTCCATTCTTGTGCTACCAGAACTCTCGCGGCCGTTGTCGCATACATGAAGATGTTTTTCAACTGTTTTGTCAGGTCTTTCCCTACAATCCCCAACAAAAATGCCTCGGGTTTTTAAACAAATGTTACCGGTAAATGGAACATTTTCTTCAATTCGTTGTAAATCATTTCCCAAATTTTTTTTAATTACTTTACAATCCCACCACATATGATAAAATGTCCCCTCCTTTTCCTTACACTTCCAACATATATTTGAACTAGGTTTGTACATTTTCCCTAACCGCACTGGTGTTGCGTACCACCTGTACATCATCTTCATGTAATTCTCCTTCAATAGGGAACAATCTGTAAATTGAAACACCAATGTTTTTTATTTATTTTTTTAATAATATTTATTCAAAATTTTAAAGGTTACAAAAAGGAAAAAGAGAAAAAAGAAAAATAAAAAAGACAGAAAAAATACAATCAATTAAAAAAAAGAACAAATCAAACCTTTACATAGCTTTCTTTCCTTCACTTATTTCCTTGACCTTCTCACACCTCCCGTTTTTGTATTCTAATTCAAATTATTATTTCAGCAAATCCTTCCAACCTTATTTTTATCTTAATAATTTGTTTTAATATACTATAATTTTACATTCTCTCTTTCACCAACTCATTTTTACTTAATCCTTTATGTCATTTCTACTAAAACCACGTAATTTTCTTTTCCCAACATCTTTCTAACAATCCTTAATTTTACAATATTTTTGAAGATAAACTTTAAAAAATTTTCCAATCTTCTTCCACCGACTCTTCTCCTTGGTCTCGGATTCTGCCAGTCATCTCAGCCAGTTCCATGTACTCCATCACCTTCATCTGCCATTCTTCCCGGGTGGGTAGATCTTGTGTCTGAAACAGCAATGTTTTTTAAACACTATGCTTCTAAGAAGCTGGAGTTGCACCTGCCCCAGTATTGCATTTCCTAATTTCTAACCCCGGATGTGGGAAGCAGGCAGAAGGGGAACACGTACAGATGTTGCCAGCTCCCATCATCGCTTTAGCCAGGATGGCAAACACTCAGGGGAGAGGATGGGAGTTGTAGTCTATCAAGGTCCTGTGTGAGTGCCTGGAGGCGGTTGGAGGATGGATGGCGGCTAATGGATTGAGGTTGAATCCTGACAATGCAGAAGTACTGTTCTTGGGGGGCAGGGGCGGGTAAGGAGGACTTCCTGGTCCTGAGTGGGGCAACTGTGCCCCCGAAGGACCAGGTGCACAGCCTGGGAGTCATTTTGGACTCACAGCTCTCCATGGAGGCGCAGGTCAATTCTGTGTCCAGGGCGGCTGTTTACCAGCTCCATCTGGTACGCAGGATGAGACCCTCCCTGCCCGCGGACTGTCTTGCCAGAGTGGTGCATGCTCTGGTTATCTCCCACTTGGACTACTGCAATGTGCTCTACCTTTGAAGGTGACCCGGAAACTGCAATTAATCCAGAATGCGGCAGCTAGACTGGTGACTGGGAGTGGCTGCTGGGACCACATAACACCAGTCCTGAGAGATCTGCATTGGCTCCCAGTCCGTTTCCGAGCACAATTCAAAGTGTTGGTGTTGACCTTTAAAGCCCTAAATGGCTTTGGTCCAGTATTCCCAAAGGAGCGTCTCCACCCCCATCATCCAGCCTGGACACTGAGGTCCAGCGCCAAGGGCCTTCTGGCGGTTCGCTCCCTGCGAAAGTGAGGTTGCAGGGAACCAGGCAGAGGGCCTTCTTGGTGGTGGCGCCCTCCCTGTGGAACACCCTCCCAGCAGATGTCAAGGCAATAAACAACTATTTTACTTTTAAAAGACACCTGAAGGTGGCCCTGTTTAGGGAAGTTTTTAATGTCTGACGCTGTATTGTTTTTAATATTCGGTTGGAAGCCGCCCAGAGTGGCTGGAGAGACCCAGTCAGATGGGCAGGGTATAAATAATAAATGATGATGATGATGATGATGATGATGGCCTTTGCCCCACCTCACCCCTCTGGGTCTGGATCCACAGCCTCTGTCTCCTTCTCGTTCCAGATGAACCGACCGATCCAGGTGAAGCCAGCGGACAGCGAAAGCAGAGGAGGTAAAGTCTGTCTCTGGGGTGCTGGGCGGTTCAGAGAGCAGCTTGCCTGCTCACCTGGTGTCTTTGGAGGAGCTGGCCTCCACATTCTGGACAGGTTTGATTCCCTTAATAATACAGTGGTACCTCTGGTTGCGGGACGCAGGTGGCGCTGTGGGTTAAAGCCTCAGCGCCTAGGGCTTGCCGATCGAAAGGTCGGCGGTTCGAATCCCTGCGGCGGGGTGCGCTACCGCTGCTCGGTCCCAGCGCCTGCCAACCTAGCAGTTCGAAAGCACCTCCGGGTGCAAGTAGATAAATAGGGACCGCTTACCAGCGGGAAGGTAAACGGCGTTTCCGTGTGCGGCTCTGGCTCTGGCCAGAGCAGCGATGTCACGCTGGCCACGTGACCCGGAAGTGTCTCCGGACAGCGCTGGCCCCTGGCCTCTTGAGTGAGATGGGCGCACAACCCCAGAGTCTGTCAAGACTGGCCCGTACGGGCAGGGGTACCTTTACCTTTACCTTTACCTCTGGTTGCAAACGGGATCCATTCCGGAGCCCCGTTCGCAACCTGAAAGGAACGCAACCCACAGTGGCACGTCTGCCCAAGTCGCCGCTTCTGCACATGCGCGTGATGTCATTTTGCGCATCTGCGCATGCGCGAGCAGCGAAACCCGGAAGCAACCCTTTCCAGTACTTCCGGGTCGCTGCGGGACACAACCTGAAAAACGTATCATGAAGCAAATGTAACAAGAGGTATGACTGTACAGCCTTCTCCACCCTGAAACACACACACACACACACACACACACGCACGCACACACACACCGGATGTTTTAGACTACAACTCCCACCAGTGCCAGCCAACTGGGAGTCATAGTCCAAAGCTTCTGGAGGGGTCCATTTTGGTGAAGGTGGTGGAGAGCTAATAAGTTTCACCCCCACACATACACTGTTCCAGGGTTTCCCCCCCTTTTTAAAAATAATTTTTTATTAATTTTTCATTAATCTTGCCACATCATATCCATATATATATATATACACACACACACACATACATATATATATATGCCATTTATACATTCTGAATTAATTAATTTTTTTGGCACTTCCCATGTTTTGGCTGGTCTGGAGAAAGTCTTTTATTTTTGTTCCGGCCTTTTCTCTGTTGTTTATTCCCAATATCATTGGTCCAATGTGAACCCCTTCTTATTGTCACTGTCACTGACGTGGGACTTTCCCACCGTGCTTAGCAAATCCATATTACGTTGGCACGCAAGAGGAAATTTTATTCTTCTTGTTGTTATACTTCCATTGTTTTTCGGTGCAATCCCCCCAGGTTTTTTCCCTGGGGGGGGATGTGTGTGTATGTACCGTATTTTTCGCTCTATAGGACGCACTTTTCCTCTCCAAAAGTTAAGGGGAAATGTGTGTGCGTCTTATGGAGCGAATGCAGGCTCCTTGGCTTCAGTGATAGCAACGTGAAGCCTCCGAAGTGCAGAGGGAGAGCTCCCTCCACGCTCCGGAGACTTCGTGTTGCTTTTGCTGAAGCCTGGAGAGTGAGAGGGTTCGGTGCGCACTGACCCCTCTCGCTCTCCAGGCTTCAGGGATAGACTCTCCTGGCTTCAGCGAAAGGAACCTGAAGCCTTTGGGGCGCAGCAGGACCTCACGCTGCTTTCCGGAGGCTTCGGGTTGCTTTTGCTGAAGCCAGGAAATCAAGACTTTCCCGGCTTCAGCAGAGAGGGAGAGCTGCGCAGCGCCCCTTCAGCGAGGCGGGAGGAGAAATGGAAGGGGCTCCGTTTCTCCTGCTGCTTCGCTGAAGGGGCGCTGAGCAGAGAGGGGGAGAGGTTTTTTTCCTTGTTCTCCCCCTCTAAAACAAGGTGCGTCCTATGGTCGGGTGCGTCCTATAGAGCGAAAAATACGGTATTATTTTTTATTTTGTGGAATTTATATACTGCTTGATTGTCAAAAAAACAACCCTAAAAGACGTAATCGCCACTAAGAGAAATAGCAACAATAATCCAAAAAAGTTAAAATAGACCGGAAACAAATTAAAACTCGTGCCAGCTTTCTGAACAGAGGGGGGCATATTTATGGCGCAGTCTGGGCTCCCCCAGGACGGCCTTTATCTGATCAACCTCCTTTCTCCTCCTTCCAGAAGACAGGAAGCTCTTTGTGGGAATGTTGGGTAAGCAGCAGACAGACGAGGACGTCCGGAAAATGTTTGAGCCCTTCGGGAACATTGACGAGTGCACGGTACTGCGCGGTCCAGACGGCACCAGCAAAGGTGAGTGGAGAAGGGAGGGCGGCCACCCACTGCTGCCATCAGAAGGTTGCCCCTGAGCAGGTGCCCTTGGACTATAACTCCCATCAGTACCAGCTTGGCCAACGGCTAGGGAGGGGAGTCGTAGTCCAACAACATCTGGAGAGAGTTGCTGCTCTGGGAAGTGACTAAGGGGGCCCTTTTATGTAAGAACATTTTGTACGCATGCGCGGAGAGGGCACATCACTTTTTGCTGCCTGATAGATGCCAGACAGGAAGTGCTGCCTCGCTTTGCCACTTCCACTGCTGGAGAAACAGCGGCAGATCACTAGTGATTTCCAGCAAGATCTCGCCGGGAATTGGCACTGAAGTTGGCACCACTTCTCTGCCAGTGCCAGAGGTGGAAGAGTGGAAGAGTGCCCATCCAAGGCAGCTGCTTCCCCTTGCCTCGTGGGTGCGCCAGGCCTGATTCATGCAGGCCTGTTTTAAAAAGCGATGAGGCACAGCGAGCTAATGTTGGCCTGATCTTACGTCCTTACAGAGCATTGATCATCAGACAGGTGTCTCCGTCCAGGGCCGTCTTACCCATAGAGGCTAGTGGCGCAGGGTGCCAGGGCACCAAGTTCTGGAGGGCGCCAGGGAAGAGGCGGAGGCTGGACGCGGCGCCGCCCGTCATCAGCTCGCCACCCTTGCCCACCATGCCGTGCTGAAGCAGCGCCTGGGGTCTCTGCCTGCCATGGCCACCGTGGCACGAAGCAGCCAGCTGAACTGGGAGGCGCCACGTCCGGCCTCCGCCTCTTCCCCGTCAGAGGAGCTGCCCTCCAGCCGCTGCCCGCCTCCTCCAGCCCCACCGGCAGCGCTGTCCTCCCTAAAAAAGCTCTGGAAAACGGAGGGGTAGGGTTGGCCAGAGGAAGCTTTGCACCACGGCGCTGGATATGCTTAAGATGGCCCTGGCTCTGGCTCCCTCCTGCATCTAGAAGGCAGGCGGCCGACATACCAATCAGCCAATCAGACCCTGTTTCAGCGGGTCCTCCTCCACGCCCCCAGCTCCATGGTCTGCCCGCCTTTCAGAGGTTTAAAATGGGTGAGCTGGGTTCATGACGGCACAGGTCGCAGCCAATCAGAGCTAGGCATAGCTCAAAACACACACAGTTGGTTTTGCGATCCTGAGCGCAACCTGGGAGAAACAAGGGCGGCTTGGTGGGGATGGGGCGGCTGGCGAATGGCTACTGCAACAAAATGTAGCGATGGCCAGCGACTCGGGCGGCTTTTGAAGAGAATTTGACCAATTCGTGGAGGAGATGCCTCTGCGGTCAGAGTCAGCGGTGCTTCCGAATGCCCGTCGCTGGAAACCACAGGACTCCTATGGTCGGTCTCCTGCTTGTGGGCTTCTGTCAGGGGGCTGCCATCAGAACAGGGGAGGAAGGCAGGGGGGCCGTTGTGATACAGAGAGCCTCCGAAACTCCTGAGGAGCAGTTCCTCTTCCAGTGATGGGAAAAGCCAAACCTCCAGTGGAGAAGAGAGGGAAGGGGCCAGCCAAGCAAGGAGAGGGCTTGAGGATGATGCCGAGAACCCCAGCACCTCACCTGG
The DNA here is from genome assembly GCF_951804945.1 of Podarcis cretensis. Lineage (NCBI taxonomy): Eukaryota > Metazoa > Chordata > Lepidosauria > Squamata > Lacertidae > Podarcis > Podarcis cretensis. The sequence goes on from NC_137186.1 coordinate 3,496,110, forward strand.
CCAGGCTGGCCCATAGCTGTCAAGCGTCCCTTATTTGGCGGGACAGTCCCTTATCCCAGCGCCATGTCCCGCTGCTGTCCCTTATTGATGATGTCCCTTAAATAAGCTGCTGAAGGTAATGGGGCCCTTCCTATGTCCAGCTGTCCTTTGTCAACAACAAATTGTTGCTGTTTTTTTGTGTTGAATATATGCTATATGGTAATTTATGGACCTAATAGGTATCTAAAGCCATTTGCATGCAACAAAATATGTATTTTATCAAAGTAATTGTTGATCCCTTATTTTGGCTGCTGGTCCCTTATTTTCAAATCTGTAAGTTGACAGCTATGGGCTGGCCAGGAGGGACGCACGCCACTGGAGGGCGAAACGCAAGGAGGGGAGGAGGAGGAGGCTTGGGGTGCTGAAGTTCTTATGTTGGGGGAGAAGCCGGAAGGGGCCACTACCAGATTCTGCAAGTGACTGAGACGGACATGAACTTGGTAGATCTGCACTGTAAATAGTTTGCACAATGAAACCTGTAAAAGACAGGTCGGAGTCCTGCCTGGTTACTCACGAGCAACCCCCACCAGCATCTGACAGCTTCCTAGTGATGCATCAGATTGGCCACTGTGAGTACAGGGTGCAGGCCTGATCCAGCGGCCAAGCTCTTCCTTTTTTTGTCTCTGAATCTTTCCCTTTCTCTCCCCTCTGCCAGGCTGTGCCTTTGTGAAGTTCCAGACACACGCAGAAGCACAAGCTGCCATCAATACGTTGCATGGAAGCCGCACGTTACCGGTGAGACCCACAACTTCTGCCTTGGTGGGGGGCAGGGAGAGCCAGGGGCTGTGGGGGGGGGGCAGAGGAGGAGGAGGAGAAGGTTGTCTTGCTAAATTCCTCCTGCCTTCCATTAAGTCCTTTCATTTTGAGGCTCCAGAGCGAGGAGGGAGAGGGGAGAAATCTTCAGTGGGCTCTGCTACCTCCTAGTGGACAAACGTCCTCTGTTCCGCTTTCCCAAAAGAGTACAGTGGTACCTCGGGTTACATACACTTCAGGTTACAGACGCTTCAGGTTACAGACTCCACTAACCCAGAAATAGTGCTTCAGGTTAAGAACTTTGCTTCAGGATGAGAACAGAAATCGCGCGGTGGCAGCAGCGGGAGCCCCATTAGCTAAAGTGGTGCTTCAGGTTAAGAACAGTTTCAGGCTAAGTACGGACCTCTGGAACGAATTAAGTACTTAACCCGAGGTACCACTGCAGTCCAAAAGATTTGCCGGCTATACATTTGCCGAGGGTCCAGAAAAGAGATCCGGCAATTTGCTTTGTGAATTAAATAGCTGTTTGAATCAGGGGGTTGCCAACTTCTCAAGCTACCCTCCGATGCTATGCATTCACGCACGACTTAAGGTGGCAGCGATCAGGGGGCGGCAAATAGGGCACAAAGCAATCCTTTTGGGTTCTTCTCCGTTTCTAGTTTTTCCAATCTCAACTTCAATTCTCCGCGTTTCTGCACCAGTTTATATATATATTTTTTAAAAATCTTCATTTTCTCTTTAATGTACAAATCTTTGTACACAATTCCCCCTTGTGCACCCGTATTTGCAAGCAAATTTCCCAAAGCATAATGCATTTTTAATGGTACTTTCATAAATCTATGCATTTAACTGACACTTTCCCCTAATAATATGCATTTTTGAGAAAACTCTAGACATTCCCCCAAGCCGGTGCTGTCTACATGATTTCCATCATCCCTGGCTAAGGGGCTGACATGAGCTGTTGTCTGACAACACGTAGCAAAGCAACCACAGTCATACCTTGGAAGTCGAACAGCCTAGTTTTCGAACGTTTTGGCTCCTGAACGATCGCAATCCGGAAGTGAATGTTCCGGGTTTTGAATGTTCTTTTAGAAGCCGAACGTCTCACGGGGCTTTCGTGGCTTCCGATTGGCTGCAGGAGCTTCCTGCAGCCAATCAGAAGCAGCGATTTTATTTTCAAACATTTTGGAAGTCGAATGGACTTCTGGAATGGATTCCGTTCGACTCCAAGATACGACTGTATATGAAAACATCTGAGATTAAAGTATGTCATGAGCAAAGCCCATTAACCAGAGCATAACAGTTAAAAGAAGAATTTGGGCGTTGAAGACAGGAGATCAGGAGAAAACACTTATCTAAACAGGTGTCTTCAAGTGCCATCAGTATTGGCATTCCACTGACCCTTAATAATAATAATAATAATTTATTATTTATACCCCGCTCATCTGGCTGGGTTTCCCCAGCCATTCTGGGCAGCTTCCAACCGAATATTAAAAACAATACAGCATCAGACATTAAAAACTTCCCTAAACGGGGCTGCCTTTGTCTTTTAAAAGTAAAATAGTTGTTTATCTCCTTGACATCTGATGGGAGGGCGTTCCACAGGGCGGGTGCCAACACCAAGAAGGCCCTCTGCCTGGTTCCCTGTAACCTCACATCTCGCAACCTTGTGGTATAGGATAGGGTGGGAGAGAGTGACTGGCCCGTGTCTGAGCGGGGATATCTCAGGGCCTTCTCGGTAGTAGCACCCGCCCTGTGGAACGCCCTCCCACCAGACGTCAAAGAGAACAACAACTACCAGACTTTTAGAAGACTTCTGAAGGCAGCCCTGTTTAGGGAAGCTTTTAATGTTTGATGCATTACTGTATTTTAATATTCTGTTGGAAGCCGCCCAGAGCGGCTGGGGAAGCCCAGCCAGATGGGCGGGGTATAAATAAGAAATTATTATTATTATTATTATTATTATTATTATTATTATTATTATTAACCTGTTATCTCCCGGGTTGTAACCCAGCACGCTAACCATTGCACCACACTGTCTCTCTGGAGGGTGCCAGATTGGGAAAGACTTCCTGAGCTTCAGCAAAGTTGCTCTGTTTGGAGACCTCAATTTCTGCCTCTTCCTTCCAGGGCGCCTCGTCTAGCCTCGTGGTGAAATTTGCCGACACGGAGAAGGAGAGAGGTCTCCGCCGAATGCAGCAAGTGGCAAACCAGCTGGGCATGTTCAGCCCCATCGCCCTGCAGTTTGGGGTGTACAGTGCCTACACCCAAGCAGTAAGAGGCTCCCCTTTGCTCTAGGAGCCTGGAGTTGTGGGGAGGGGGACGGTGCCGGCTGTGTTTTTTTTTGGGGGGGGAGGTGTTTTCCTGGCTCAGTACACAAACAGGAACGCTGATGTGTGCATATGCACACACTTTTCCTTAAGATCATCTCACCGCATCTAGAAAGCTAGCATGTCAGGGTGTAAGCTAGGCTATGGCCCTTATCCTTCAGACGCTAGCTTTCCTTTTTTAAAAAAAAAATATATTTATTTGCTTTTACAGAAAAGAAGAAACATAACAGCCACAAAACTGAGATGAAAAAAACAAAAACAATCACAAATACACATAGAAGAAAAATAAAAATAAAAATTCCAACTTTTAAAATTATGCTTACAAAAACTTCCTTTCTTGACTTCCTCACGCCTCCCTTTTTTGTGTTCCTCTTTACCCAATCGTATACAGCAAATCCAAAAATTCTTTCTAAACTCATTTCTAATTATTAAAATCATTCTGTTATGTCTCCAAACTTTCCTCCTTATATTTAAACTCCTTCTAACATATTATTTACCTTTGACATAATATAACTTTAGTCTTTCACCCTTTTTCTATTACATTTTTTACATAGCTTTTAAACCTATATTCAGACGCTAGCTTTCCATTAACACCCCCCGAAAAAGCTGCATTATAGATAACTGGCACGCCAAGAAGAAGGAAGGACAAGAACTATTCACCCTGAGATGCTAATCTTCTACATGCAGGGATTTTATTTTATTTTTTAAAAGGAGGAGCCTTACCTTATGTGCAGGAGTAAATTTAGAAGTGGAGGTTCCTTTTGGTGAAAGCCACTCCATGCTGCCTCACAACCGTTGCCCTTCTAAGATTTTGCAACCTTAAAAGCAATGACAAACCTAGACAGCATCTTAAAAAGCAGAGACATCACCTTGCCAACAAAGGTCCGTATAGTAAAAGCTCTGGTTTTCCCAGTAGTGATGGATGGAAGTGAGAGCTGGACCATCAAGAAGGCTAATCGCCGAAGAATTGATGCTTTTGAATTCTGGTGCTGGAGGAGAGTCTTGAGAGTCCCATGGACTGCAAGAAGATCAAACCGATCCGTTCTGAAGGAAATCAGCCCTGAGTGCTCACTGGAAGGACAGATCCTGAAGCTGAGGATCCAAGACTTTGGCCGCCTCATGAGAAGAGAAGACTCCCTGGAAAAGACCCTGATGTTGGGAAAGATGGAGGGCACGAGGAGAAGGGGACGACGGAGGATGAGATGGCGGGACAGTGTTCTCGAAGCTACCAGCATGAGTTTGACCAAACTGCGGGAGGCAGTGGAAGACAGGAGGGCCTGGCGTGCTCAGGTCCAGGGGGTCACGAAGAGGCGGACACGACTAAACAACAACAACAACAAAATGCAATAAAAACGAGCTTTCCATCTCTTGCTTTGTTGCGAGTCTGCTGAAAACAGGATGAGGGCGGATCTTTTTTGAGGTGGCCGTCACCAAAATAATAACAATTTGCCTTCGCACGAAGCCCGTTTCGAGCACTCCTCCAGAGAAAGTGAAGGAGGAAGCAGAGTTTTCAGATAGCCTAGAGGAGTCACGTCCAACTCACAAGAGACTGTGATCTACTCCCAGTATAAAAATTCTGGAAGTGATCTAACCATGAAGGGAGGGGTGGGAAGCTAAAGTTGTTGGCCTTTTTTTGGGGGGGGGGGGTGAAGCCTTGGCATCTGATGGGAGGACGTTCTACAGGGCAGGCGCCACCACCGAGAAGGCCCTCTGCCTGGTTCCCTGTAACCTCACTTCTCGCAGGGAGGGAACCGCCAGAAGGCCCTCGGCACTGGACCTCAGTGTCCGGGCAGAACGATGGGGGTGGAGATGCTCCTTCAGGTATACAGTGGACACTCGGGTTGCGAACGTGATCCGTGCGAGAGGCACATTCGCAACCTGCAGCGCTGCATCTGTGCACACACGGGTTGCGATTCTGCACTTCTGCGCATGCGCAAGGTGCAATTTAGCGCTTATGCGCATGCGCCCAAACCCAGAAGTAACACGTTCCGGTACTTCTGGGTTCATGCAACCTGCAGCGTCTGTAACCTGAGGTATGACTGTACTGGGCCGAGGCCGTTTAGGGCTTTCAAGGTCAGCACCAACACTTTGAATTGTGCTCGGAAACGTCCTGGGAGCCAGTGTAGGTCTTTCAAGACCGGTGTTATGTGGTCCCAGTCACCAGTCTAGCTGCGTCATTCTGGATTAGTTGTAGTTTCCAGGTCGCCTTCAAAGGCGGCCCCACATAGAGCACATTGCAGTAGTCCAAGCGAGAGATAACCAGAGCATGCGCCACTCTGGCGAGACAATACTCTGGCCCCTGCTTGGAAGGAGATGCAGGACAGTCACATAACAGGATGCTGATGGGGCTGTAGGGACAGACTCTGTGGAAATCCATGGTGCTTTATATTTACTGAAGTAGCATCTCCACCCCCATCGTTCTGCCCGGACACTGAGGTCCAGCACCGAGGACCTTCTGGCAATTCCCTCCCTGCGAGAAGCCAAGTTACAGGGAACCAGGCAGAGGGCCTTCTCAGTGGTGGCACCCACCCTGTGGAACGCCCTCCTACCAGATGTCAAAGAGAAAAACAACTACCAGACTTTTAGAAGACATCTGAAGGCAGCCCTGTTTAGGGAAGCTTCTAATGTTTGATGCATTACGGTATTTTAATATTTTTTTGGAAGCCGCCCAGAGTGGCTGGGGAAGCCCAGCCAGATGGGCGGGGTATAAATAACAAATTGTTATTATTATTATTATTATTGACCCCTCTCTCTCCTGCCCCCTTTCCCCGCTTTTCTGCCCTCAGCTAATGCAGCAACAGGCAGCTCTTGTTGCCACGCACTCCGCCTACCTCAACCCCATGGCGACGATGGCCGCCGTGCAGATGCAGCAGATGGCCACCATCAACCCCAACGGCCTCATTGCCACCCCCATCACCCCCATCACAACCTCCTCAGGTAAGGGGGGGCCAAGGAGGCCCAGCCAGGAAATGGGGGGCGTGGGCTCTGCCTCCCTCACAGGGCAGACAAACACACGATTGGCACTGTGACCAACCAGGGTTTTCTGGAAGGCATCCAAAATGTTTCCCACTCCCAATATGTGTTTTTTTCCTAGGAGAAAAAGGTGGGGGAAATTCACCAAGAAGTTTGTTTGTTTCCTTGTTTGTCTCCTTGTTTGCTTGTTTGTTTGTTTGTTTGTTTGTTTGTTTGTTTGTTGCGGTCCAAGTCACAGTGCCACTCCCCCGGGCAGTGGCTAAATTTAAGACGTGATTAATAAACTCAGGCAGACAATGATCTGCATTGGAAATGGCCACAACTTTACTGATTACAGATATAGGTGTATTTTTGGCTCAGGCGTAGCCATTCCAGCCCCCCAGACAAAAAAATATATATTAATTACCGTATTTTTCGCTCCATAAGACACACCTGACCATAAGCCACACCTAGTTTTTAGAGGGGGAATGCAAGAAAAAATATATTCTGGGATGCATGCAGGCTCTGCTCAGCGCTCCCTTACATGAGCCACACGGATCATGTGTGTGGCGCTTGCAGGCTTTTCCCCGATGGGCTGCCCTCGTCCCTCCTCGGGGAAAAGCCCCCAAGAGCTGCCCACATGCTCCGCGCGGCTCTTTAAAGGGAGCGCGGCTCTTGCGGGCTTTTCCGGGAGGTGGGGGAAGGGACAGAGGGCAGCCCCTTGGTCCCTTCCCCCACCTCCTGCAAAAGCCATTGATAGCCCCGCGAAGCCTGCTCAGGGCAGCGGATGAAGGCTCCCCCTGGTGTGAAAAGGTAGAAGAGTGCAGCGCTCCCTCTTGCTGTTCTGGCTTCTGGGATAGCTGCGCAGCCTGCATTCACTCCATAAGACGCACACACATTTCCCCTTACTTTTTAGGAGGGAAAAGTGCGTCTTACAGAGCGAAAAATATGGTATTTGATTTTAAAAGGGAATTCAGTTCCCCTGACTTCCTGCTCAAACCTCCCCCATATCCACTCACAACCTTCTTGCTATTAAGAAGGAAAGTTCAAATGGGGGTAGTCAGAGCTCATCTTAAGATGGGGCTGTGAGAAGAAACCTGGGAGCAATTCAACCAGAGTCCAAAATATGAGGGGGTCCCGGTTTGTTCTTTTTCCAAATCCAGCTTCCGGTCTTTATGACACCCTTGAAACTTGGTGAGCGGCGAAATTCTAGCCGGAATAGATTATGCAAAGCAGCCGAAAATACGAATGATGTATTATGCAAAGCCTGGCACCGTTTAGTCCCACTGAGGCTTTGCACACGGATCTGACAGCCTGAGATGCTTAGAGGAGTAAACTTTGGCGCATGTGTGATTTCAAGAAGGGCAGAGCTATGGAGTTTACGGACACGAGCGGCTCCACCACAGAGGCCTGGTGAGGTTTCTGGTGCCCCGCCAACCTTCCGCTGCCTTCTTCCAACAGGGACCAGCACGCCACCTGCCATTGCCGCCACGCCAGTGTCTGCCATCCCGGCCACCCTCAGCGTCAACGGCTACAGCCCCGTTCCCACGCAGAGCACGGGGCAGCCGGCCTCCGAGGCCATTTACACAAATGGCGTCCACCCATACCCAGGTATCTGAAGCTTCCCGGGGTCTCCGTCTCCCTCTCATCACACAAACCCTGTCCCCTGTTTTTCGGTCTTTCTTTCCTGGACACCCAAGTCCTTGAGACCAACTAGATCTACACGCACATGCACACACACCCGCACACACAAATGCACCACAGTAATCCTATATTAGGGACGCGGGTGGTGCTGTGGGTTAAACTAGAGAGCCTAGGGCTTGCCAACCCACAGGTTGAGAACCGCTGCTCTAAGTTGTAGACCTTCCACCTGAATCACCAGGGCTCCTCTGGTACGCTTATTAGCTGTGAGAGTATCTAGTGATGGAGCCTCCATGTACAGGAGCAGGATTCTGCGCTGTGGGCAGACAAGCGAGGAGGGAAATTGCTTCATGTCCCACTGGAGGGTTACCTGGGCTCCAGATCTGATGGCTGCCAGAGCTTGAGGAATCTGAAATAGCATTGGCTGTGTTTACCGTATTTTTCGCCCCATAGGACACACCGGCCCATAGGACGCACCCAGTTTTTTGGGGGGGAAATAAAGGGGGGGGAATTATTTTTTTCCCCAGGTGCGCTGCACTAATCCCGAAGCTTGGGGCGTGCTGAGCTCCTGGGTGCAGGCAAGCTCTCCGCTAGCCATGGGAGAGCTGGGTCTCCCACGGCTAGCGGATAGCTGCCTGAAGCCTGGAGAGCGAGAGGGGTCGGTGCGCACCGACCCCCCTCATTCTCCAGGCTTCAGCGAAAGCCTGCGTTCGCCCCATAGGACGCACACACATTTCCCCTTCATTTTTGGAGGGGGGAAAGTGCATCCTATAGGGCGAAAAATACAGTACATGTAACACTCAGCTGCCGTTTGCTTTAACCATGGTTTGCCTAAGAAGCCTTGAGTTGGGCCCCAGACGGCACTGCTCATTTCTGCAGAGCGTGGCTCCCTGCCCCAGATATAGAGCCTGGGACCAGGCAGCCAAAGAAAAGGATGGTTGGATTCCGACGCAACGCTAAACCACAGCTTTAAAAAACCGTGCAATACGATACGATACAATAATCTTTATTGTCAGTGTCCCATACAGAACAATGAAATTGAAAAAAACTACATCAGACATTCAGAAACCAACAAGCCTGCTATCCCAGCTATCCCACCCTGGTTAGCCCCCTAAAAACTCTGATACCCCATAATTAAATACAATATACTCCCACAGAGACTACCTTACACTGCGTTTAAAACCAAAATCGCATTTGGATAAACACTGTTTCTCAGGCGGCTAGTCCTGGTCTTTATAATAGTAATAATAATAATTTATTATTTATACCCCACCCATCTGGCTAGGCTTCCCCGGCCACTCTGGGCGGCTTAGAACAAAATATTAAAATACTGTAATACATCAGACATACTGTAATACATCAAACAATACTGTAATACATCAAACCCTTTACCTTCTTCCAGAAGGCAGAAGCTGAAAGAGATCATTTCCGGGGTGCGCACTATCCTGCGCTATCTCTGCAGCTTTCTTATGGCACCTGGAAGCATAGATTTGATCCAAGGTGGGAAGAGTGCACCCAATTATTCAGCAACAAACCATGGCTGCACAATGTGGTTGGTTCTTAGGAAACAAAACCAGGACTGGCATGCCGACTTGGAGATTCTGTTTTGCTTTCTGTGTGTGAAGCAGGCCATTATCGTCTCATAAATGCGCACTCTTTCCTCTTCGCCCCCTGACACAGCACAGAGCCCAGCAGCCCCCGTGGACCCATTGCAGCAGGCGTACGCTGGGATGCAGCACTATACAGGTAGGGGGTGGGGAATGGGCATCTATAGGATTCTGGGCCCATATGTCTCCTTTTGCCAAGGCCTTGTTGCCCAGGCAACACCAGAGACCTGGTCCCTGCTCTATGGCCAAGATGGCGCCAGGGATGTTGGCTCATTGGATTTCCCAGAATGCCACATCTATTACGTCGGGGATGGGGAATGTCTCTGGCGCTCCACAGGCTAGTGGCGCTCAGGAACTGCGGGGTTTGTGGTCCAGCGAGATCTGGGAAGGGTCCAGAGAGGAGGGAGGAATTTGGTTTGGTTCGCAAAGCTCCCTCATGCCTACTTCTTGGAATAATGATGGGAACTGAAACACAGCTGTCCTTCAAAGTTTGCACCGCTTCAAATTTTACCATGCAGTTCTCCAAACCCAAAAAAGCACAATAGAGGAAAGTGCACGTTTTTAAAAAATATATACTGTATTTAACCATCTATAAGACGCCCCCATGTATAAGATGCCCCCTATTTTGGGGGACTCAGATTTAAGAAAATGGAGGGAGAGATATCTATGTATAAGACGCTCCCCCCTAATTTTTCAGATTATTTTTAAGGGGAAAAACCTAGTCTCATACATGGAAAAATACAGTATATGCATGTATTGGTGAAAACCACATGCAGAAATTCTCCCAAGAATGGGGTAAACTGCTGGTTTTTAAAAAATGTGTGTTAAGGATACCCGTATGTAAAAATGTGTACCTTAGGATAAAATGCTGGCAAGCAAAAAAATGCTTCAGAAATACACAAGATTAGGAACTCTGGTGGTTTTGTCCATTCCTAGAAGGGCACGGTGCCCGCTCTGCGCCTTAAGCCTTTCTGCCTGGGCAGTGCCCGCAACGTGTTCTTCCGCGGGTTGGGCAACACTGCAGGCCTGTCGCTCTCTCTCTGCCCGTTGCTCGGCCAATGTGAGGAGCTTAGGCTTCACTCTGCCCCGCTTGCCCCCACAGCCGCCTACCCTGCCGCCTACGGACTGGTCAGCCCGGCCTTCCCGCAACAGCCAGCCACCATCATCGCCCAGCAGCCGCCTCCACAACAGCAGCAGCAGCAGCAGCGGGAAGGTAGGTGGGTCACCAAGCCCCTTTCCCCACCCACCCCACAGCTGCATTTGACTTGTAGACATTATTTCCATTGGAACATTCTGGAATCCGGTCCGCCACTTCCTCAGTGGAGGTCCTGAGGCACCGTCTCGCTTTCGATACGATAATCTTCATTGTCATTGTCCCATACAGAACAGCGAAATTGAAAAAATCTACATCAGAAATTCAAAAATCAATAAGCCTGCTATCCCAGCTATCCCAGCCTGGTTAGCCCCCTAAAAACTCTGGTACCCGACAATTAAATACAATATACTCCCATAGAGAGTCCTTAGGTAAAGGTAAAGGGACCCCTGACCATTAGGTCCAGTTGTGGCCAACTCTGGGGTTGCGGCGCTCATCTCACTTTACTGGCTGAGGGAGCCGGCGTACAGCTTCCAGGTCATGTGGCCAGCAGGACTGAGCCGCTTCTGGCTAACCAGAGCAGAGCACGGAAACGCCCTTTATCTTCCCACCGGAGTGGTACCTATTTATCTATTTGCATTTTGACGTGCTTTCAAACTGCTAGGTTGGCAGGAGCAGGGACCGAGCAACAGGATTTCACCCCGGCATGCGGATTCGAACCGCCAACCTTCTGATCAGCAAGTCCTAGGCTCTGTGGTTTAACCCACAGTGCCACCCGTGTCCCAGAGACTCCTTACACTGCGTTTAAAACGAAAATCGCATTTGGATAGAAACTGTTTCTCAGGCGGCTAGTCCTGCTCTTTATAACCCTGTACCTCCTTCCATCTAAATGTTACGGGGGATGTGGATTGCACAGCGAGCTCCCTCTGTATTCCAGCATGTTCTCAACGAACAATTCTCTCTCTCTCCTCCCTCCCTCCCGCCTTCCTTTATCCCGAAACATGGCCGTCCTCTCCCAGGTCCCGAGGGCTGTAACATCTTCATCTACCACCTGCCGCAGGAGTTCACAGACTCCGAGATCTTGCAGATGTTCCTTCCCTTCGGAAATGTCATCTCCGCCAAAGTCTTTGTGGACCGGGCCACCAATCAGAGCAAATGTTTCGGTAGGGATAGCCCAGCAGGGTTCTGGGGGAAGAGAATAGGGTCCCCTAAATCATGGGGGACCGCAATCCGCAGAGGCTAAAAACCTCGCACTCGGCACGCAGAGAGAGAAACATCCCCCCCCAGCGTGCCTTCTCCACCTCCCTCATAGGGACTATCAACTTAAACCTTTGCTTTAGAAACCAAACCAAGCAAGGGGTGGGTTCTACGGAGGGGGGGGAGGTCTCCGTCTGCGTGCTGTGAGGTCACAGCAGGCCCTCGCCCACCCCATCCTCCCTTCTCCTTGTCCGTTTCCCCTCCGCCTTTTGCAGGATTCGTAAGTTTTGACAATCCTGCCAGTGCTCAGGCTGCCATCCAGGCCATGAACGGTTTCCAGATTGGGATGAAACGCCTCAAAGTCCAGCTCAAGAGGCCTAAAGACGCCAACCGGCCCTACTGAACCAGCTGCCCATCAGGTGGGTGCCCCCCCTTCCAAAGCGAGGGAGATTAGGAGACACCGCTGGAGCAGATGGGCATATCGGGCATCGTTGGAGGGTTGGAGGGAGGGCACCACCAAGCCTCAACACCTGACCCCCGCACCCCGGAAGTCCCTCGAAATGCGGAAATTGCAGCGTAAAATCTCTTCCGAGAAAGCTTGTTTTCCTTAACTCCTGGCCCATTGACCCCAACGCCTTCCTGGTGGAGTAGCCTCTGCCCGTTCTGTGAGGGACATGTTGATGCAGGACCCAACAGGCCCAGAGAGCTCAAAATGCAAAATATCTCTCTTTACACAATTGCACCAGTTGCTGCAAGCCCATGTTGCAATCCGCTGTCACGTTTTGGCTGGGGGCGTGGGGGTTTTGCCCTAGTCCGCAGGAGAACACCAAGACCTGGGGAGAGGAACATGTGACCCTCCAGAGACAGCCGGGCTACAACTTCCATCACCATCCCTGCCCATTGGGGGGGGGGCCACGCTGGCCGCTGGGGCTGTTGGGAGTTGGAGTCCAGCAACACCTGAGTTTGGGGGCCACAGATTGCTCCTTCGCTGTGCTGTGTGTTCTGGCTGACATTATTCTGCACAGTGTCCACCCAGCCACTATGGGGCGACACAGTCCTGGTCATATTGTTTTTTGGGGGGTGGAAGATGTTTCAAGGTGGAGGGGGCAGAGAAGACAATATTTAAATCTATGTTCAACCAGTTCTAAATACGAGGAGAGCACGGTGACGTTCAGCCAGCCTTAGCAGAGCAGAGTTGGCAAGATCTCAAATTAAGCATTTATGCTCTTGTATTGGAGAGTGAGGGGGCCTGGACAAGTGTGGGGGCACTGGGGGGGCAGCAGCAGAAACAGCTAACAGTGCTGAAGAGGCTGCCGCCAGAGCCATCTTTATTTACCCAGAATGCCTCTGGTGATACTTCTCTTTGCCTCGCTGTGGCTGAGCTCTGCATCTTTGCAAAAGTTTGCAATTTTCGGAAAAGAGGTCAGCGCTGGCCACAGGGCGCCTCCTCTGAGGCTGCTGGGCCTGCTGCTGCTGTTGTGATTCTGCACGAGTCCCTGGTCTGGGCACCAGGTCTAGGGGTCCCAGGGTGACAGGGCACCCACACACAAAAAAGAATCGTGGGTGTTTAGCACCCGCAGTGCAGGACTGTGACGCGACTTCTGGTTCCTACCAGACAACGTCGGAGACCCTGGCAGCCCTCGGAAGTGCCGTGACGCCATGATGTCATGTTATGTCACCGTTGGGCACCCATAACCTGGGGCTCAAGTCAGTGCCCCTAAGAAAGACCACGCGCAGCCTTCTCTAAAGGCATCAGGAGCAATTGGACAGTCCAATCCCAGCCGTTGCGGATGTATATTTTAGGGTGGAGGCTCAATGAAGACCAGCATGTGAGGAGGGTTCAGGGAGAGAGGACAGGACTCACTAGTGTCTAGGTGTGGCATGACATCCACCCCCATCGTTCAGCCCGGACACTGAGGTCCAGCTCCAAGGGTCTTCTGGCGGTTCCCTCATTGCGAGAAGCAAAGCTACAGGGAACCAGGTATAGGGCCTTCTCGGTGGTGGCGCCTGCCCTGTGGAACGCCCTCCCATCAGATGTCAAGGAAATAAACAACTATCTGATGGTTAGAAGACATCTGAAGGCAGCCCTGTTCAGGGAAGCTTTTAATGTGTGACATTTTAATGTATTTTTAATCTTTGTTGGAAACCGCCCAGAGTGGCTGGGGAACAATAATAATAATAATTATTATTATTATTTATTATTTGTACCCCGCCCATCTGGCTGGGTTTCCCCAGCCACTCTGGGCGGCTTCCAACAAGGATGAAAAATACACTAAAATGTCACATATTAAAAACTTCCCTGAACAGGGCTGCCTTCAGATGTCTTCTGAATGTCAGGTAGTTGTTTATTGCTTTGACATCTGATGGGAGGGCATTCCACAGGGTGGGCGCCACTACCGAGAAGGCCCTCTGCCTGGCTCCCTGTAACTTGACCTCTCGCAGTGAGGGAACTGCCAGAAGGCCCTCGGAGCTGGACCTCAGTGTCCGGGCAGGACGATAAAAAAATATTATTATTAGAACCTGTCACACCATGCCTTTGCTCTCGTTCGCATTTCCCCACCTACAGATAAATCTCTCCAGGTGTGAAGCTTCTTTGTCAGGTGTGACAGGTGGGGGTTTCCCTCTTGTGCAGGGCATCGCCCCAGGTTACCCTTCTGGGCGGTTGTTTTCAAATCAAGGAAATCTTGTGAGCGCGCGTGTTTTCTCCCCCTGGTATGTTTAAATTTCAGAAGTCAGTTCTGGGATGTTGTCTCCTCCAACACCCACCCTCAATCAGTTATGGCCCACTTTCCATTCTGGAGTGTTACAAATTCATTCTTTTTAACCCAAGGAGTTGGCAAAAAGTTCAAGAGAGGCTTTGGTAAGCTGGATTGCAGACAGCCATGTTGGCCTAGTTGCCCAGGGCAAGCAAGGATCATCTCCAGTGGTTGGGTTTCAGAATACAGTGGTGCCTCGCAAGACGAAATGAATCCGTTCCGCGATTCTCTTCGTCTAGCGGTTTTTTCGTCTTGCGAAGCAAGCCCATTGACGGCTTAGCGGATTAGCGCTATTAGCGGCTTAGCGGCTTTTAGCGGGTAAGCGGATAAGCGGCTTAGCGGCTTAGAAAAAGGGGGAAGGGGAAAAAACCCGCAGGAACTCGCAAGACATTTTCGTCTTGCGAAGCAAGCCCATAGGAAATTCGTTTTGCGAAGCGCCTCCAAAACGGAAAACCCTTTCGTCTAGCGGGTTTTCCGCCTTGCGAGGCATTCGTCTTGCGGGGCACCACTGTACTGTCAGAAATGAGTTTGGACAGGTGGGGATCGTTTTTTCGTTTAGTTTTTTTTAAGGGAACAAACGAAGATTAAAAACATTTGTAGATCTGTTTGCCAGGCAGCTTGATGAAATTGAGAAAGGTGCAGTGGAAAAGAACATTATTTTTTGAATAGTGGATTTGTATAATTAGTCATATTAGATTGTGCCTCGCCACGAGTCTCACTTAAGGACCATTGTCAGTTGTGGGTTGTGCTTTGGGGGTTTTTTAAGCCAAGGGGGGGGTGGAGTCTAATCTCCCTTGCAGGGACTGGGACTGGTTCCCCCACACCTGTCCTAAAAGAATCAAGGGACAATTTTTCTTTAAAAAGGAAAGTTGTGACAACGCATTTCGTACATTTTCTTCCCAATGCATGCTGGGAGTTTACAAGTGACCAGAGTCGAAACCTCCCTGTCTTGTGTCTCCTTTCCATGTGTCAGTAAGCAGTGTCGTTTTCCTTTGACTAAATGTCCTTTTTATTTTATTTTTTAGAAAACCCTTTTCTTATCGGTGAAGTTGCAAAAAAACAAATTTAAAGAACCGTTCGTTTTTCCACGCGCGCACACACACACACACACAAAAACAAACGAAAAGAAAACCAAATTCCCGTTTTTTTTCTTTGCTGCTCGAAACCATGCCCACCCCCTCCCTCCCCCCTCCCTCCCTCCCTCCCTCCGACAGGGTGTTGCAATCATATCTTGAGACGACTCTGTTGCTAAGCCAACCCCTTCGCCTGTCGCGAGAGACGTAGCTCCGCCCCCCCTTGTAAGTTGCATCCTCTGGAATGAACAAAAGAAAAGTGATTGTTATTATTATTCTTTATTATTTGGAAAGAACAAACAAACAAAAACGTCATGTGATCCGAGCTGCACTCTTTTTGCATGACGTCTGCGTGGTTTAGCGTTTACTGGATGTGCCGTGAGTTTCTGGAACGTAGTTTTCGTTTGGTGAACTTATCTCCCCCTCCCTCCTTTCCCCCCCTTCCCATGCCTCCCCCTGCACAACAAGCCCCCCTCCACCACACACACACACACACACACACACACACGGCCCCCTGCACCCACACGGCCCCCCGTCTCTGCCCCCAAACTCCAAAAAGAGAGTCTCAATTCGATTTTGAACTGGGCACCACCTCTGCCCCTTCCATCCCTTAATACTCCAAGCTGCCCCACCTGAGAACACTGCCTCACCCTCCAATTTACCTGTATTTGGTTTCGGTCACCTTTTCTACCGCTGTCGTCACCATATCGCTGTGGCCTGTTCTTTTCTATGATTTTCTTGCCTGTGCTGTGTGTTGTTACTTTTTTTTTTTTTTTTTTTTGCCTGTCTGTACGGTTGTTTCTTAATCTCTCAGACGCATTTGGCTGGTGGCTCTGTGCAATTGGTTTGTGCTTTTTGTTCTGTGGGCGAATGTAAAAAAAAATAATATTATTAAAAAGTTTTCCTTTCCTCTCCTACCACTCCCTGATCCTGTCTCTCTCCCCCCCCCCCAAAAAAAACCCACCTTCCACCTTTGCTACATGGGGTTTCAGGCGCACTCGACACACGTTTTGTACCTGTAAACTGGTCCACCGGAGCAGATCCCCATCTTACTACCCCGGGGCGTGTAAATTGGATAGGAAGGTGGGGCCACACAGCTGTCAATTGCAATGACATCCAAGGCAACAGGCTGACCAAATGCAATGATACGATATCAATATACACTCTTTATATAATATGAAATATATGAAATCCATTAAGAGTGCATATTTTGTGACTTTCAGAGAGTCATAAGTTTTCTGTTTATGTGATTTCATATCACCGAATTTTTCGCTCTATAGGACTCACCCGACCATAGGACACACCTTGTTTTAGAGGGGGAGAACAAGAAAAAAAAATTCTCTCCCTCTCTGCACAGCGCCCCTTCAGCAAAGCGGCAGGAGAAATGGAGCCCCTTCCATGTCTCCTCCCGCTTCGCTGAAGGGGCGCTGCGCAGAGAGGGGAAACTTTGCAGTGCCTCTCCAGCGAAGCGAAGCCAGGAGAGCAAGAGGGATCAGTGCGCACCGACCCCTCTCGCTCTCCAGGCTTCAGCAAAAGCAACGTGAAGCATCCGGAGCGCGGCGGAAGCACTCCCTCTGCGCTTCGGAGACTTCGCGTTGCTTTTGCTGAAGCCATGGAGCCTGCATTTGCTCCATAAGATGCACACACATTTCCCCTTAATTTTTGAAGGGGGAAAAGTGTGTCTTATAGAGAGAAAAATACGGTATATAAAGAGTGTATATTGATATCGTATCATTGAAATCCATTAAGAGTGCATATTTTGTGGCTTTCAGAGATTCGTAAGTTTTCTGTTTATGTGATTTCATATATTTCATATTATACAAAGAGTGTATATTGATATCGTCTCATTGTATTTGGTCATCCTGTTGCCTTCGATATCACTGACTATTGTTTGCAACACAGGGGTTAAATTGTTTGGTTAATCGCAATGACATTACAAGACGCTGCATTTTGAAGCGTTTTGTTGGGACTGCAAAGCATAGCACAGAGCTACGTGGAAGCAAAGAATCCGCACCCTATATTTTGGCCGCCTGCAATCTGAACAGGAACATTCTGCTCACCAACTGACAAACAGGGTTCAATCCTGCCGGCTGCAGGGGTCTGATTTGCCAGCGTATTGCCCACAGTGACATCAGCTGGTTGACAGGCAGGTGTGGTCTGAATAAAACCACTTTGGAGGCCAACTTGGCCACACACACCCAAGGCAGGCCCAGACTGGGTACCCTTGCCCACTGGGTTTAGGTACATAGTGCCAATTTGATGACTACAGAATAAGTACCGTATTTTCCGCTCCATAAGACGCACCTGACCGTAAGACGCACCTATTTTTAGAGGGGGAATGCAAGAAAAAAATATTCTTTAAAGGGAGCGCTGAGCAGAGCCTGTATGCATCCCAGGCTCTGCTCAGCGCTCCCTTTCAGCGAGCCCTTGCAGGCTCTTGGGGGATTTTCCGGGAGGTGTGGGAAGGGACTGAGGGGCTAAGCCAGAAGCTAGAACAGCAAGAGGGAGCGCTGCGCAGCGATCCCTCTCGCTGTTCTGGCTTCTGGGATAGCCGCGCAGCCTGCATTCGCTCCATAAGACGCACACACATTTCCCCTTACTTTTTAGGAGGGGAAAAGTGCATCTTATAGAGCGAAAAATACGGTACCCAGTGAAACGGATCAGGAGCTGTTCCCATCACGAACAAGGGTTTTGCAGGAGGGCTTGCAACCCTAGTGATTTGGAGCACAGGTCTGAGAACAGCAGAAAAAGGGGGGGTTGCATCATATTCCACAAGTTCGTGCCCCTCCCCAAATTGCATACATTAGTTTGGGGCAAAGGGAACAGACACAAGTCAACACTTGTGTGGCAAAGGTGATTCTCTCCTCCAACCCTCCCCCCCCCCAAAAAAAAACCACCCTGTGGGCTGTGCTCACAATTCACCCACCCCCTCAACACTCATGGTCCTCTTCCCCATCCTGACCCCCTTTGGACTGCCTGCCTGCCTGACCCACCGCCCTACCCTGTCTCCATCTCTTTGACCTGCTGCATGAACTTCTTTCTCTCCCCCTGGCCCCCTATTATTCATCACTCCCTTCTGCAAACCTATTGGGTACCACTGCCATCCATCCATCCCGGAGATTCCTGATTGGCTGTTCCACGGCAACCGTTGCCGCCTGCGGAATCTCACATCCCGATGTGTTGTTGTGCTTGGCCAGCCGGGCTGTTCTTGTCCATGAGAATCCCCAGCTTCCAAAAAAAGGCCTCTACCTTTTCTTTTCTCGTCGTCGTTCTTGATTGTCGTCGTGGGTTCTTCCCGTGTGTTTGCTTTCTTTCTTTTTGTCGTCATCGTTGGTGTGTGCGTGTGTGTGTCTGTATTTCTAGTTGCTAAGAAATAAAGCATCGTGGGGTGGGGCTCGTGGCCAAGGCTGTGTGGAGGCCGGACCCCCCCAGTGATGGGCTCCACAGGGCGGCGTCTCAACGGGGGTGGGGAGCGAGGCCCATCATCCCGGTCATTTCAAACCACCAGACACGACAGACCCACCCACCCAAAAAAGGAGGGTCGTTTTCTGCTTCCACCGCTCCCATGACTGCAACATTCTTTAAAGAACTTTCTTGAGTGGATTATCGTGGCTACAACCCGGGGTTTTAAGATGGGGGGAAGCCAAAGAGAGTCAAAACCCCATAATATTTAATGCTGTATTGTTTTTAACACTTGATTGGGAGCCCCCCAGAGTGGCTGGGGAAACTCAGCCAGATGGGCGGGGTATAAATATTATTATTATTATTATTATTATTATTATTATTATTATTATTATTTTAAAGCCCAAGGCAGGGGGAAAGGTAGAATAACACGAGGGTTATCTTTAAGACCAAAACAGAGTTCGGGGCAGAGGTTAAGAAAAGGGGGGAATCTTCCCTGACCACAATTTATAGGAGCCAACTGTCTCCTCCAGAGATGCAGGAGGGGTGGAATATGACAACCTGAGAGCAGGGTTCGGCCCACCACTCTCCATAAAAAGCCAAAACTCCGGAAAGTCCCCTAATGGGATCAGGTTCCTCGTCGGCTGCCATCTTGCCATTCTCCGTGGCCTTTGGAGACACGGCAAAATGGCAGAACAGAGCTAATTGGATGGTCCTAAGCGGGTGCTTTGTGCTAGAGGGGGCTCTGTCTGCTGGAATCTTGGGACGGTGTTGGCGGGGAACAGAGGGAAATTTGCCCTGCTTTGTGGGGTGGAGGCAGAGAGGCAGAAAGGAGTAAGAGAGACAATCTGACTCACCATCGGCGCCATTGCCTCGTCCTGCAAATCTAACCACAGGCGTTTTTCTGTGGCTATTCCTAAAAGGTTCTTATTACTATTATTAATATACATTTGCGGAGCGCAAACCAGCTGCCTTCACCCTGGGGGTTTTGTTGGCATTTTTGAATGCAAATCCACCCGATTCGCACCGTCCGAAATGAGACGTGAGCCGAAACGCAGCAATCCTACAAAAATTCGTGCTTCTCCAAACTTTACAGTGCAAAATTCTCCAGCCGTGTCCAAAAAAAGCATATATTACTAGATAGTAGCGTGCACCAAGATGCAAACTTTAGTGTGAATCACACACAAACAAATGCATTCGATTCGTGGAAATCGCTTGCAAAGATGTGCCCGTTGTTAGTCCAAACCTCGCACAACAATGTGTGCGCAATGAAAAATTCACTCCTAACACGAATTTTTGCAAGGCTTTCTCTAAAAGAAATAAAGAATTTGCAAATTGCTGAGGAACACATGGAAAACTGAATTTAAGACTGGGGGAAATGAGAAAGTGATGGAGCATAAATGGTCGGATCCATCCATCCTTACTTGACCGCTCAAAATTTACTAGATGTTTTAATCGTGGCTGCGTTGTTCGGCCAGGGAAGGAATCACGACACGCCCTCAAAACGAGATTTATTGACATACATCCTCTGGCACAGTCAAGGGGGGACGAGGACTCTGGAGGCCAGGGGAGCTTCTTCTGCGGCCCCCCAAGTGGGAAGGAGCTGCAGAAGACGCAGCCTATTCAAACATGGCCGCCTCACCCAGGTTGGGCAGAAATCGAGGGGAAGATTTCGATCCCAGGACTCCACGCAAACCACCCTCCTCTGTCTGCATGTCCTAGGCTTCTGGGCACCTCAGATTCTCTGTGACCCAGCGGCTTTAGCTGGAAAGAAAGACGTTTAATATATATATCTCTGTTCTTTTTCTGTTGTTTGTTTCCCCTTCTCTCTCTCTCTTTCTAGGTCTGGAGCTTACTGGAGGAACAAAGCCCCCTTGATGTCTCCCCCTTCCCTCCTGCCCCCTTCCTCTCTTCCTCTGCTCTTCTTCCTCCTCGTAGATAATAGGAAAGCCACTGGCTCTCTGAGATCGAGGGGCACCGATTTCCTCACTGGCCGGAGACCCGGAAGATCCCCCTTCAGCTGCGCCAACCAAGCCCCTCTTTGAGGACGGGATGAGTGATGAGACGGGCTCACTATATATCTCTCTATATATATATATCTCCCCTTCTGCCAGCCACAGGGCTTTCCCCACTCCCCACTCCGTCCACTCCAATCCTTGCCCCCTCCCTCCCCCCAACCCAGCCAAGAAGAACTGCATTGTGGGAACCGAAGTCACCAAGACATGCAGCTCAAGAAAGCCCTGCTTAGAATAATAATTTAAAAAGCAAGATTCAAGGCGGAAGGAAATTTAGGACAAGGCAAACTTGGACAGAAGAAACGCCAAGACAGATGGACTCAGGACCAAACCGGAGAGGAACCCAGCCTCACCTTTGGGGTCCTCAGCCCTTTTGCTCTTGCACTGTTAGGGTGCAGCAACCTAGGGACTTGGGGGGGGGCTAAGGAATGGGCCAATATAGGGGTTTGCGGGCAGCTTGTGGGCCTCCGATAATCCACTCTCCACCCAATTTCTTACACCGATCCAGGCAACCTCTCAGGAGGTGAGAAAAAGCTTTGCTCAAACGGAAAGGTTGGTTTTTTGGGGACCATGCAGGCCAGTGTAAAACAACCCAAGCCCAAAGGAGCTCTGCACAAGTCGCTGCCCTGAGAGTGCCTCCTCAGGAAATCTCAGACCAGGGCCTCATACAGGGGTGCAACAAGGCAGCCTCCCCTGCAAGTAGCTTTTTTGGGAGAGGTGGGGGGTTCTGTTGGATACTTGCCGCTGCAAATATCAGCAACCTGCCCACCATTTAGGAGTGGAAACCTTTAAACATACAATGCAGATTAAATGGGTCGGTGCCGGTATTTTGCAGATACGCTGCTGTTTAAAGCCACAGGAGCACTGGTGGAAATGCAGCCGTCCTCATCCTAAAGAAACAGCCTGTCCAGACCCTCTCTCCCCACCGGGCTTTGAAAGAGCATGTCATTATATTCCCCCACCCCCGGAAACAACAACCCCAAAACCGCTCTCCCTGTTCTCTTCTCCTGGAAACTTTATCGCCACCCGTCGTATCGGCGTTTGGGGTGGATGGATCAGAGCGGAAACTTATATTTTTTCATATCAAAGGGAAATGTGCCTCTCCTCCACCCCCAAGTATCTTGGTATTGCCATTCAGGGATCCAGAAATGCTTCGAGGATGGAGGAAACCTCAAAGAGGAAGGAGGGGGTCAAAATAACCCAACAACTGGACGAGCAAACTTTTTGTTATGAGCCTAAGATGGCATGTGAGGCTCCGGGGACCCCAGACGAAGTGATTAAGACAGAGAAACAAAAACTTGAAGGCTTTTCTGGTTGTGTTAGGAGAGGGCCTCTCTGGAGGAAGAGCCACATGCAAACCTGAAATTAAACCCGAACTCTTTTGGCCACCGTTTCCTGCCAGCTTCCCTTTGGGCAACACAGTCTGGCTGATGTAGGAGAGCCTTTCAAAGCAGGACACTAAAAACCACCCAGTGGGGAAAATGGAAACACCTGGTCTTTGAGTATCCGGCCAGCCAGAACTGGAGGGCAATGGAAATGTGATACTCCTTCGCGTTGTCATTCAGCGTATCCCTCACAAGATGAGCAGAGACAGCCTATGCCCCATAAAGAGGCCGGCTGCAAGATCTCTGGGTTGCCCACCTCTCCAAATCAGCCCCAACTCTCCAAATCAGCCGCGAGGTTGCTGCCAAAACTTCCCAGCATTCCTGAAGCCACCTGCATCCATTTCGGCCAAGAGATCTTTTGGATTGACCACATTTTCTGCCAGCTGTTTCACAGCTAATCTTTCCGCTCATCCCCCTCCCGCCATGCGAATCCATTCTTTGGTTTCTCGGAGAGGGCGAAAGAAAGGCCAAAAAAAAATCTCTAGAGAAACCAGACCTTAGCCTTCGTATCTCCATATCCAAACATGTGAGGAGGGCCAACTGCAGTTTTATACACCCGGTTGTCGTGCAGGGCCATAACACAGAGCTGCTGTCCAGACCTTGTTTGTTTGGGTGGTGATCCGAGGGCACGGAACGGACTCAACGCTCGCCGAGAGGGCAAGTCAAAGGATTCTCACCAAAGCTGGATCTCCAAACACAGGGTGTCTCTTCCTAAGTTAAGCTCCTTGCTTACCAGAAATTCCCCATTCTCGGTACTGACTGAATTACCCATTCCTTATCTTTCTGCTCTATCAGACACCAGACCCAAAATACTTCTCTTCCCTTTCTGCTTAAACACACCCCACGCTCACTCTCCCCTCTTGAGTAGATTGGTGTGTGTAAAGTTAACCCAACAAGCCCAGAGACCAAAACCTACTCATGACTCTTCCGCCTGCCCCCACTGCAAAACAGAAGGTCTTTGTCCCTCCTTGTCTTTATTTTTACCTATGTCTCCCCTAAGGATGGAGGGCTGGGGATATCAAACCATAATCTCTCTCCCTCCGTGCTCAGAAACCTCTCATGCTCACAAGCGCTCTGAAATCAAGGTTATATACCATGAGGAAGGAAAGAGAAGAAAAAAGAAATATATGTTTACAAGTCTCTTTTGCTGATCCAGTAATTGTAAATAATTCCATTGCGATTAGCTGCAATTAAATTTTAAAAAAGGGTTTCCTATCCATCACCATGTTAACTTTTCTGATTTTAGAGGATTTTTAAATCTTTTTCTTTCTTTCTTTCTTTCTCTTTCTCTCTCTGTCCCTCTCTCTTTTTCTTTTCTTTTTCCCTTCTAGGGAGGTGGGAGGTGGGTTTACTACTTGGACATTTTATTTAGAAGGAGAAAAGGAAAAAAATGAGGAAAAAAATAAAGAAGGGGGGAACCCCCAAAATCAGAAGAACTTTTAGTAATGAGGAATTTTAAGAAAAACGAAGAGTTGGATTATATGTTTCAGACAATATCAGTGCTTAAGTTATTGATTATTTATTGCCACTTTTAATAATTTAATTTTTTTCTGTCTAAATAAAATTAAATGAAAAGCAAATCCAATCTATGTTGCCCTCACTTAGAGGTACTGCAGTAGTTACGAAAAGTTGTGAAAAGAGTAGAGAAAAGGTGTACTTGATTTGGCTAACATTCGCTGCCATCCTGGGAAGGCAAGTGTTAAAAAAAATACATTTATATATATGCCACCATAAATGGTAACACACTATACAGGGGGGGGGGGGTCAGAAAGATCACAAACAAACCATCAAAATGGAAAGATACCCCCTCTTCCTTTTGGCACGACATTTAGCAATGTCTTGTTAACATACACAAAACTGTGAACATGCGAATGTTCATAGCATTGCCTTTCGAAGTGAGAAGATTGGTACTGTATGACACAATAAAAACATTCCCACATTCAGTGAATCTGAACCTCGTCCGTTGCAAAAACACTTTCATAAACTTCACTGCATCCTTTGACTTCATAGCAGACCCTGGCAAGAGGGTACCTTGGCATGTTCCCATTTTACAGCCTAGGAAAACTGAGGCAAAGAGAGTGACCGTGTGGCCTTGGCTCAAGGCTGCTGTGGCAGGGCTTGAATCCCTGGCCACGATCCAGCACAGGATGTGTACACACAAAGACATGTGAATTGATTTAGTTTCCTTTGCTATAAAAGGGTCTCTACGAAAACCTCCTCCGGGGTTTATAAACCAGGTCAGGGCTCCCAAACTGATTTGGGAGTTCCAGGAAGTGGCCCATGTTTGCTTGGTTGTCCCAAGAACGGAAGGGAAATGGAGACAGCAAATGCAATTGGTATTTGCTGCTGCTGTTGGTCTGCAAACGACACAAGACCGATTAACACACCATTTGCTCTGTGTTTCATTTTCACCGAAATGCACGGGGCCGAGCGTAACATAACGCCGGGGTAATTCATTACATATATTATGTAATTTCGCCACAGCAGGCAGCGAGACAGATAACCAATTCTTTGGCGGAAGACGAACTGCAGCAGAAGGGAAACGGCGCTGCGTGCGGCAGCAACGGGGCAGGACGGAGAATGAGGCCTTTTTGACATCCATGGCGTTCAGGCTCAAATAGGCCCCTCTCAGAAAAACAATGAGTGGTAAATTCTAGAGGAAGTTTGAATTGAAACATAGCTGTCAACCGTCCCTTATTTGGTGGGACAGTCCCTTATCCCAGCACCGTGTCCCGCTGCTGTCCTGGGTTGATGATATCCCGTAAATTTCCCGGGTTTCAAAGGAAGCAGCTCCTCTCCCTCCCTCCCTCCCTGCCGGCCAGGGAGGAGGGAGGCTCCAACTGTGTTGCTTGGTTGCGTTGCTCACCCAATAAGGAGTCTAAGAACGACTGGGGGGTGGAGCTTGCCTGCCTTGTGCCGATCAAATTGGTCGCGTTGCCTGGGGACTCGCCTTTGCTCTGCACTTCCCAGCGGAGAGGGGACGGTGGTTTCCCTTGCTGCATCCCCTTTGCCGGGTTGCTGCGCTGTGGGAACCACCGCTTGAGGCTTCGTTTGGCTGCTGGCTGAGCTTTCTGCCTTTGGCTCGGAGGGGCTCAGAAGTTGAACATACCTGTGCTGGGAAAATCCCTTATTTTGGCTGCTGATCCCTTATTTTCGAGGCTGCTGGCCCCTTATTTTCAAATCTGTAAGTTGACAGCTATGATCTGAAATCCTTCAGGGTGAGTGTTACGGACTTGGCGTGCGGGACAGGGGTGTCGGTACGGTGTCCGTTTGGTCCTCCAGATGAGCACACAGAACTCGGCAGGACAGCGTTCACAAGTGGGTCGGAAGTCCTGGCCGGTTGTCCTCAATTGTCCCGGATACTCCTCGCCGGAAGCCCCTAGCAACATCCTGCCGCTAGGGAGGGAAGCCATGTTAGAAAGACCTGTCCTGCTGCGAGGGGAGTACGCCAAAACCTAGGCATCGGGGAAACCTGCCGTTTTGCGGGCTTAAGGTCACAGGAAGTCCTTTGTGATGGCCTCGGGGAAGTTGGGTGCGGCCATAAGGATGCCGATGGAGCAGACGATGTGGACCAGAGCGAAGGTAACCAGGCACAGCCGGTCCAGGACGGCCGCCGCAAACTTCCACTGGCTGCAGGCGGCCTGGGCGGCGTCGCGGCCCCGAAAACACTGAGCCACATAGTGCAGTTCCTCCAGGATGCGGCCCAGCTCGGGGGTGGCAAGCAGTTCCTCAGGGCTGGAGGACGGCAGCTCCGGTGATGGGAGGAACGGGCGCGGCACATCGGGGGGCTTGGCCGGGAGCAGCGCCACGGGGTAGGCGAGGTTGCCGTTGGCCAGCGCCACGGGGAGACGGGCCTGCTGGGTTGGCGTGCCGCTGCCATCGCTGCTGTCCGAGCTGCAACTCAGCAGGCTGGGGGCGCAGTGCGGGCGCCCCACCGGGTCCTCGCCAGGTTGGCGCATGCGCAGAAGCCAGGCTCCCCACTGCAGCACCACCACCTGGACCTGCGTGGAAACAGCAAGACGATAAGGGAGAGGGAATGGAGTTTACGGGCGAGGGGAAACGGGGACCCCGTTTATTACAGGACCAAGAAAGGAGGGAGGGCCCACAAGGGAAGGGAAGAAAGAGCGGATCATCAGGGGGAGGTCAACAACAACTCGGAAACCAATAAATGCTATTGGGCCAAGTTCCCACCATAAATCTCAAGCACTAAGATACCATTTGGCTTCTCCCAAAGAATTCTGGGAACTGTCATTTGTTAACAGTGCTGTGAGTTGGTCGGATGAGCTACAATTCCCAGAATCCCCTGGAAAGAGGGGGTGGTGGTTTCATTTTTTGTAATAAATTGCTATTCAATTTTCAAAAATTTGACATGCACGCTTCCATACGTAAGACATTTTTCCATATTCCATGGTGTTTTTATTTCTCCCCTTCTGCCTCACAAAACCTTTTCTCTTTTATACCATCCCATCCATACTGCATTCTCCAGTTCCTCCCGTTGCTCATATTTCAAATCCTGCTTGTGAAGTTCATCATGAGTTAAATACAGTCATACCTTGCGTTGAAGTTGCTTCAGGTTGAGCGTTTTCGGGTTGTGCTCCACGGCGACACGGAAGTAACGAAACGTGTTACTTCCGGGTTTTGCCGCTCGCGCATGCGCTCAAAATGACCTCAGACACATGTGCAGAAGTGACAAATCGCGACCCGCTCAGATGCAGGTTGTGTTTATTTCAGGATGCGAACAGGGCTCCAGAACGGATTCCGTTCATATCCAGAGATACCACTGTAGTCCAAAAAGTGTTTCCGGCCTTCCACAAAGCGATCATCGCTAGATTCTCTTAATCTGGCTGTTAAACTTAGCCAGTTCTACATCATCCACCACCTCACTTCCCCATTCTTTGGTGGGATCTTCCATTTTTGTGCGTAGTGAATCCTAGCCGCTGTTGTTACATACGTGAGAAAAGAGGGATGGATGCTTAACCACTCTTGGAATTGTAGCTCTCTGAGGGGAATAGGGTCTCCTAGCAACCAGTCTCAGCACCCGTCACAAACTACAGCTCCCATGATTCTCTGGGGGAAGCCATGACAGTGTTTATGGTGGGATCTTAGTGCTTTAAAAGGAATGCCGCAGAGCCAGAGAAGGAGAAGTTTAAAGTGTTAAAATCGAGATGTGGAAAATATGGAAACAATGAGGAGAAGCAGGATTGAGGTTTGGAGATATGCTTCAAGGTCCAGATTATGGGAATCCCCAAAAAATTAATAACTATAATTTGGATGATAATTTGGTCTTTTTTATTTTAGTTCTTTATTTTTATTGGATTATGGTTTGATATGTTAACTGGATGTTTTTTATTAGAAAATTAATAAAAATGATTTAACAAACATAAAAGGAATGCTGTGAATGTTGCCTACGCTGGATACAAGGCGCCACGTGATAAACAAAGCAGCGATTCTGAAAACGGATTTTTAAAAGCGCTTACCCATCTCGGCATGCAGCCGCCGTCCGGGTCGTGATGGTGGTACTGGAGCACAAAGACTGTCGCGACCACAGAGAGGCTCACCATGCCCATCGTACTGGCAAAGTATTGTCCTAGAGGCAGAGAGAAAGGGCTCAGAGGATTCTGAAGTTGACATCAGGAAGGGTGGGCAGATCTTGCAGGATCACACCCTGCCTGATTCACACTTCCTGAATCAAAACGCTAACCAGCGAATCCCCCCGAAACTTCTTGCAAACAAAATATGTACGAAAATGCATATGTTAGGGGGAAAGTTGCAGGAAAAGGAATACATTTTCCTGAGAACAGCATACAAAAATGCAACGGCTTGGGGGAATTTGCTTGCAAAATTGTGTATATTCGAAGATGTGCAGCAAAAAAAAAAATGATTTGTGCTTCCTTTTTAAAAACCAAAAACGACACAGTGGCAAGCTGAAAACTGGAAAATGAGAAACTGGAATTGACAGGTTTGGCGCTGTGGGTTAAACCACAGAGCCTAGGACTTGCCAATCAGAAGGTCGGCGGTTCGAATCCCCGCGACGGGGTGAGCTCCCGTTGCTCGGTCCCTGCTCCTGCCAACCTAGCAGTTCGAAAGCACGTCAAAGTGCAAGTAGATAAATAGGCACCACTCCGGCGGGAAGGTAAACGGCGTTTCCATGTGCTGCTCTGGTTCGCCAGAAGCGGCTTAGTCATGCTGGCCACATGACCCGGAAGCTGTACGCCGGCTCCCTTGGCCAGTAAAGCGACATGAGTGCCGCAACCCCAGAATTGGCCACGACTGGACCTAATGGTCAGGCGTCCCTTTACCTTTACCTTTTATTCTGGGACGCGGGTGGCACTGTGGTCTAAACCACTGAGCCTCTTGGGCTTGCTGATCAGAAGGTCGGCGATTCAAATCCCTGCGACGGGGTGAGCTGCCGTTGCTCGGTCCCTGTTCCTGCCAACCTAGCAGTTCAAAAGCTCCTTAATATACATAAAGGTAAAGGGACCCCTGACCATTAGGTCCAGTCGGTTTAACCCACAGCGCCACCCGCGTTAGGAGCAGTAATAATCAGTAATATCCAAGGCAACACGATGACCAAGTACAACAATGCAATATCAATATAAACTCTTTATATAACCTATGCGGAACACAGAACAATATGAAAAACCAAATAAACAGAATCTCATAAATCTCTGAAAGCAAGTCTTATAAGTCTCTGAAAGTCTTTGTGGGCTATGAAAGTCTCTGAGAGAAGCAATGGGTCAGATTCTTATCTGATGAAAACAAGCTGTTTTAGCTTTGTTTTATGACGTCCAACGCTGCCGAAGTGGTCGGCAAACAGATGCAGTGAACAGTAATTCCAGATATGTTTTGTAGAATTCCTCTTCAGTACAGCAGAAAGATACAGAAATGCTTCATAAACCCATCTACCGTATTTTTCACTCTATAAGACTCTCCAGACCACAAGACGCACCTAGTTTTTGGAGGAGGAAAACAAGGAAAAAAAATATTCTGAATCTCATAAGCCAGAACAGCAAGAGGAATCACTGTGCAGCGAAAGTAGCAATCCCTCTTGCTGTTCTGGCTTCTGTGATAGCTGCGCAGCCTGCATTCGCTCCATAGGACGCACACACATTTCCCCTTACTTTTTGGGAGGGAAAAAGTGAGTCATAGAGCAAAAAATACGGTATATATGGCGAATGGAATTGTATAACAACAATATCTATAGAGCAGTGGTCATACAGTAATGTAACATAACAAGACTTATAAGACTTACTTTCAGAGATTTATGAGATTCTGTTTATTTGGTTTTTCATATTGTTCTATGTTCCGTATAGATTATATAAAGAGTTTATATTGATATTGCATTGTTGTACTTGGTCATCGTGTTGCCTTGGGTATTACTGATAATTGTTTGCAACACTGGGGTTTAATTGTTTGGCTCCATCACATTTAGGAGCAGAGAGCACAATTGAGGTCGGCCCATCCCTGGGCAAACCAATCCATCTCCCGATCTCCCTCCCGTACATACCTATGAGCGGAATGGAGTCAGAGGTGGCCGGCATAACCTCCGCCACGAGAAGCATGAAGACAGTGAGCGAGAGGAGAACGGTGATGCCTGTCAGGGGGGAAAACAGGCTGTTATTCCACTGGGTTTGGAGGAGCGTCTAAGTGAGAGAGGCAAAAACCAACAACAACCCAAGGAAAATCTGCCAGGAGGCTCAGCTGCCTTGTCCACACTTCTCTGCCTCAGTCCTTCTTTCTGCAATATGGGTACAACAAACACCGACCTTCCTCATGGGGCTGTTGTGAGAATCCACTCAGATAATATCTGCAAAGGGCTTCAAACGCCGGGGCTTCTGCTAGGTCAGGCACCCCCAAACTCGGCCCTCCAGCTGTTTTGGGACTACAACTCCCATCATCCCTAGGTAACAGGACCAGTGGTCAGGGTTGGTGGGAATTGTAGTCCCAAAACACCTGGAGGGCCGAGTTTGGGGGTGCCTGGCCACTGGGCCCATCACCTCCTGGCAAATAGAAGGGGAAGAAATGGAGGCAGTGAGAGATTTTACTTTCTTGGGCTCCATGATCACTGCAGATGGTGACAGCAGCCACGAAATTAAAAGGCACCTGCTCCTTGGGAGAAAAGCAATGACAAACCTAGAGACATCGCCTTGCAAACAAAGGTCCATCTAGTTAAAGCTCTGGTTTTCCCAGTCGTGATGTATGGAAGTGAGAGCTGGACCATCAAGAAGGCTGATTGCCGAAGAATGGATGCTTTCGAATTCTGGTGCTGGAGGAGACTCTTGAGAGTCCCATGGACTGCAAGAAGATCAGACCTCTCCATTCTGAAGGAAATCAGCCCTGAGTGCTCACTGGAAGGACAGATCCTGAAGCTGAGGCTCCAAGACTTTGGCCACCTCATGAGAAGAGACGACTCCCTGGAAAAGACCCTGATGCTGGGAAAGATGGAGGGTGCAAGGAGAAGGGGACGACAGAGGACGAGATGGTGGGACAGTGTTCTCGAAGCTACCAGCATGAGGGAGGCAGTGGAAGACAGGGGTGCCTGGCATGCTCTGGTCCAAGGGGTCACAAAGAGTCAGACACGACTAAACGACTAAACAACAACAAAAGCGCTAGGTAGCGGAAGGGGGGAACCACACAGGCAATAGTTAGCGTAATTGTTTGGCTTGAATTGTTCTGCTTACCCAGGGAAATCTTCTCTCCGGAATCAGCTGGCAGAAGAAAGACCAGGAAGGTCATGGCCGAGAGGAGGAGGCAAGGAACCAGCATGTTGAGGGCGTAATAAAGCGTTCGGCGCCTCATGGTGACCGCAAAGGTGACGTCCAGGTAGGGCTCCCGGCAGCATTCGTAGAACACTTTGTTCTGACTGCCAGGCACACCTGTAGCAGGTGAGGAGGAAGAGGGAGTCAGCGTACGCCAGAGAATCAATCCGTTTTGGTTTCTTCCTGTTTCTCATGGGGTTGGTTTTTTTGCCCCCCCAGCCTGAGGTCCCATTCTCCTCCACATGCCCACATCAGTTTGCAAACTTGCATTTTCAGAAGTCCTGCCGCACACCATTTTTACAAAGCGATTTCCTAATACATTTTTTTTTGCACATTATATGCGTTTCTATGCACGCTTCACCGCAGTATATGCATAAATATCATAAATATCGCTCAGCTGGAGAAGCGCATTTCAAAATTCAGAGAAGTGTGAATTTGGGAGGGTGGCTTTGTTTAATTCATGTATTGGCTTGGAAAGTGTGGATTTGGTCAGTTTGGGTTTAAATGAGAGATCAATTGAATTTCTCCCCCCATTTCGGAGTTGCTGAGCAACAGTAGATGGTCTAACGGCATTCCAGAGATCTGTGTGTGCAGGATGAGGTCCATTGGCCTCTGGTACCCTTTACAGGGAATTTTCACAAGTATGATTTGGTCGTGCCAGTCTAAGAAATCTGTCCCAACTGACACCCCTCTCATTCACTCAAGTCTGCAAGGCCCAGGACTTCCTTTGTACCAGGCTTCATATATATGCATTTATGTGCATGTTTTACCTGGGCAGATGCAATTTTGTGCTCCCGACTTGGCTGTAAAACTGCCCTGCTAAGTTCAAATTCAGAAAGATAGCTGTGTTCCAGTTTGCACTGTTTTTCAAAAAGTGTGAATGAGGCAGGTATGCCTTTAAATGAGAACAAAGCTGAATTCCTTCCCCCAGCCCTAGCCGCAGGATCCCTATTTTTTATTTTTATTTTTTGCAGAAATAAAGCATTTTATTTCTTAAATTTGTCATTAGTGCAATAAGTCCTAAACAAAAAAATTAGTATTTTACATGTTCACAGGTAATTTAGCAAAACATCTTTTTGAAGTCCATTAGTATTAGTATTATTATTATTATTATTAAATGAAAGGTAAGGCAAATAAAAATCCGCCACTGTTCTTGGTCCAAGCTAGTCAAACCTAAAAACAAACGATTCCCTATACATACTGTTTAAATACATTTGTTTCTGACAAGCACTTAAAAATGACATTCCACAACAAAACACAGTTACAGAATTGCTCTCTTCTTAAGATGCTCCCAGGTTTCGCAGGAGCCCTATTGTTTAAAATAATAATAAACCCAACCTCACAAGGACTAGGAGCTTGGCGCTGGGTTTGCTGGAGGCTCCGCCTTACCCATGAGATCCCACTCGCCATTGGCCACGTAGCCAGAGGTGTCAGTCTCCAGCATGCGCAGGTCGAGCAGCCAGCCGTCGTACGTCCAGGAGCCAAACTTGAGGTCACACTTCTGGGTGTCGAAGGGGAACCAGCGGACGTCGATTCGACAGGTGCTTTTCAAGATGCCTGGGGCAGGGGGAAGGGGCCAAATGAGCCACACCAAGGTTGTTGTTGTTGTTGTTGTTGTTGTTATTGTTATTGTTATTACCAACAGAAATTATATACGTAGCCAAAATGCAATGAAAAAGACAGGCTGAAACAAGGACTTATGACAGGGTGCCCAAACTTTTGATAATTTCACCCAAAAGTTGTTGAACTTTTTTTAAGGATTGAAGTTGCTGAGCTTTTTTAGGATTTTACCCCAGGACATATACTGCCACGGGGGCCGGATTAAATCGACCGGCGGGCCAGATTAGGCCCCCAAAATGGACTTTCGACATGCTGGTTTTGACCTGCTACAAAAAAACCTAGAAGTCGTCAGCAGGGGGAGCTCTAATTTAACATTTACCGTAACTGTTGTAATCGGCAATATAAATGCTTCAAAGCCCCCCAGTATTTTGGAGATTTCTGAATAGGGATTCAGACCCTCGGGAATGGGGAGGGGCTGGATGTACATTTCCAAAAGATAAGTTTAAAAACAAATAAACTAAAACCTACATACAGCAACAGTGTTTTGTGTTGTATAGGCTCCTATGATGTAAGTCATGGGCCCCCAATCATTTTAAGTTAGAGCTTAATAATTATTTCACTATTAATATACTTCTTCTTAATTGTATTTCAGTTCAACAGTTGCCATATTTTCCCCTCTATAAGATACCCCCATGTATAAGACGCCCCCTATTTTGGGGGACTCCCATTTAAGAAAATGGGGGGAGATACTATCAGTGTATAAGACGAGCCCAGATTTTGAACATTAGTTTAGAGTAAAAAAAACATAGTCTTATACACAGAAAAGCATGGTATGTTGATGAAATACATATTTTGTGATGTGCAAATGGCTCTAGATACCTATTAGATCCATAAATGACCATATAGCATATATTCAAAAAACAACAACAAAAAAACGACATTTGTTGTTGACAAAGGACAGCTGGACATATAAAAGGCCCATTACCATCAGAAGCTGAGGGCCTCATCCAGCCTAAATCCGGCCCTGAATGATCTGCACGTAGCCAGTTGGGCAAGCTATAAGGGCATAGCTGTCAACTTACAGATTTGAAAATAAGGGATCAGCAGCCAAAATAAGGGATCAACAATTACTTTGATAAAATACATATTTTGCTGCATGCAAATGGCTTTAGATACCTTTTAGGTCCATCAGTTACCATATAGCACATATTCAACACACAAAAAACAGCAACAATTTGTTGTTGACTAAGGACAGCTGGACATATAAAGGGCCCCATTACCTTCAGGAGCTTATTTAAGGGACATCATCAATAAACGACAGCAGCAGGACATGGCGCTGGGATAAGGGACTTCCCTGCCAAATAAGGGACGCTTGACAGCTATGCATAAGGGCTGGCTAGCCATAAATTGGATAGTTGTGGGTAGTGTTTCTTTGAAGTTCCTGCACGGACTGATCGACCACAAACTGAGGCTACATTTTGCCGCTTTTTTAGGGCTTCCAAGTGGCAGATTGAAGCGCTCGCTTGGGATGTATATATTGCTTGCTGTTTAGAATAAAATCCTTCATCTTCTCACTCCCTTGTGTTTTGTATGACTTCTGAATCCCGTTTTAAAAGAACCACCTTGCCTTTGGCAAAAGACACCACTTTCCCGCTATGTGGCACCAAATCCACCTCTGGATCTCTCCGTCTGCCTCTCACCTGGGGGGAGCCACTGGCAGTAGCCGCTGGAGTTGACCAAGATGTTGGTGTGGAACGTGGAGTCAAACTCTTCATTGGCACTGGGGAGGGAAAGGATAAGGGGAGGGGAAGAGTTGAAGAAGCTCAGTGAAATCAGATTTCATTCCTTTATATATCATCGCCCCCAAACCCCTTAGCTACTCTACACGTCCAACAACATGTGATAAAATCTACCTTCCCATTTTTACATTTCCTTTACATTTCCAGCACATACCTGACTCTGACATACATTTTTGCTAGTTTACTTGGCATCAAGTATCATCCAGAGATCATCATTACGTAGTTTTCCTTCAATTTTCTATGTTAAGCATGTTAAATCAGATTTCTTTCTGGTTGCTTCAACTGATCCATCAGAGCACGTAAAGCAGGGGTAGGCAAACTAAGGCCCGGGGGCCGGATCCGGCCCAATCGCCTTCTCAATCCGACCCGTCGGAATCAGCATGTTTATACATGAGTAGAATGTGTCCTTTTATTTAAAATGCATCTCCGGGTTATTTGTGGGGCACAGAAATTCATTCATTTCCCCCAGAAAAAACATAGTCCGGCCCCCCACAAGGTCTGAGGGACAGTGGACCGGCCCCCTGCGAAAAACGTTTGCTGACCCCTGACGTAAAGGCTTGTGTGACAGTCCTGTGCTAGGACTGGGGAACCACTCTGGGTAGCTCCGAAGTCTAGGCACAAAGCCTCTTGAGGAATGAAATTCTCTTCCTCTCCTTCCAGGGATAAGCTGGTACCAGGCGGGCTTCACTGGGGAGAGCGTTCTGCAAAGCTGGAGCCAACACCAAAAAGGCCCTGCCACCTTGGTGCCACCCTCTGGACCTCCCTCAGAAGGGGGCATCCATCTGTGAGTCCAGGGAGGTTTGTGTCGGTGGGAGCAATCCGAAAAGAGATTGCTCCTTACAAGTCCTTACAAGGTTTCATTCTCTAGCTCAGGGGTCGCCAACGCGGTGCTCTCCAAACTCTGAACTGCAGCTCCCAGCGGCCCTAGCAAGCCCAGCCAGGGATGGTCAGAGCTGTGGTCCAGCTGCCTTTCTGAGTTCCTTGACCACTGGTTGACTTGGCCACCTGGCTCTTGTAGAAGCCCAACTTATTACCCACCCAGCGAACACCACCAAATATCCCAGCTACAAGCTTCTCCCACCTGTTGTACAAAAGGATGTCGGGCTTCCAGACTTGGTTAGCGGCAAACCGCAGGGTCTTCACGCCGGGGTATTCCGATTCATTCCACTGCAAGTAATGGTCGTACCAGTACTGGGAAGGTGAGAAAAAGCAGCGTTGATGGGACCCTGCCAATGTTTAGTTCGGTTAGGGATAGGGATAGGGTGTTGCTGCTGTTGTTCAAGGCAAAGTTGCCAATATTTAAGGGCCCGTTTGTCCTCCCACCCCAGATGAGCTAAATCTGAAGCAACACGATGCATTGCAATAGTTACCACTACTTGGCGGGGAAGCAAGCTAAGCTTTGCAAGAGCTCAGCTGCAACAAACAAAAGTAGCAAGCAAAGTGAGCTTTGCAAGAGGTAAGCTGCTAAGATCAGAAGCAGGGCTACTGATACAACGCAGTCGATGCCGCGATACAACAGGTACATCTGCTTTCTCTGCCCCCCGTAAGCCATGACCTTACCATCTGGAGCCAGACATTGGTGGTCAAAACTTGGTTTTTCTCATCCTGCAAAAAAAAGGGGGAGGGAAATGTTAAAGGCTTAGGAATGAGGCATTAAGGAACTTCAGAGGGCAAATAAGGAGGCAAAGATTTCTAGTGCATAATGTACAGGTCCCCACGGAAAACCCCAAGATGGACAGGGGAGAGGAAGGGGAAAGTGATATATTCGTAGTGCATTGTTTCCATATAAGCCTGTCCAGGCTCAGGATCTTACCACATCCATGATCTGCATGAGGCTCAGGGTGAAGTGGACGGTTATGGGCTGTGCGTCATCTCCCACCGGCCTTTCCAGGGGGGTATAATTCTCCATCAAGGCTTTCAGTAGCTGCCGCTGGTAGACGCCTCCTTGAGAGCCTGCAAATCACAGAGGGGCATGAGAAAATAATAATAATAATAATAATTTATTATTTATACCCCTCCCATCTGGCTGGGCCTCCAACTGAATATCCAACCGAATACAGTGGTGCCTCGCAAGACGAAATTAATTCGTTCCGCAAGTTTTTTCTTCTTGCGAGTTTTTCGTCTTGCGAAGCACGGTTTCCCATAGGAATGCATTGAAAATCAATTAATGCGTTCCTATGGAGACCGCTTGCCAGGCTGGCGGTGCGGAGAAGGGCTTTTCTCCCCACCGCAAGCCTTCAGGACAGGTACGGGAACAGAGGGGAAGGCGCGCAGCGCTTCTCCTCTGTTCCCGGGGCTTGCGGTGGAAGGAGGGTTTTCCTCCCCACGCCAACATTCAGAACAGCATTCTGAAAGTTGGCGGTGGGAAGGAAAACCCTCCTCCCACCGCAAGTCTTCAGGACAGCCATCCGAAGGCTGGCGGCGGAAGGAGGTCTCTACGCCCCACCGCCAGCCTTCGGAGGAGGTCCGAGGACAGTGGGGAAGACGTGCTGCGCTTCCCCGCTGTCCCGGAGATTTCCCTATGGGCTTTCATCTTGCGAAGGAAGCCCATAGGGAAATTCGTTTTGCGAAGCGCCTCCAAAACGGAAAACCCTTTCGTCTCGCGGGTTTTTCGTCTTGCGAGGCGTTCGTCTTGCGGGGCACCACTGTATTAAAAACAATACAGCACCAGACATTAAAAACAGGGCTGCCTGCAGTTGTTTTTTTAAAGTAAAATACCGTATTATTTGCTCTACAGGACTCACTTTTTCCCTCTAAAAAAGTAAGGGGGAATGTGTGTGCGTCTTATGGAGTGAATGCAGGCTGCGCAGCTATCCCAGAAGCCAGAACAGCAAGAGGGATCACTGCTTTCACTGCGCAGTGATCCCTCTTGCTGTTCTGGCTTCTGAGATTCAGAATATATTTTTTTTTCTTGTTTTCCTCCTCCAAAAATTGTGTGCGTCTTGTGGTCTGGTGCGTCTTATAGAGCGAAAAATACGGTAGTTGTTTATTGCCTTGACATCCGGCTTGTGGGTTTCAACAGGATTATTATTATTATTATTATTATTATTATTATTATTATTATTACTATTTACACCCCGCCCATCTGGCTGGGCGTCCCCAGCCACTCTGGGCGGCTTCCAACAGAATATTAAAATACAATAGTCTATTAAACATGAAAAACTTCCCTAAACAGGGCTGCCTTCAGATGTCTTCTAAAAGTCTGGTAGTTGTTTTTCTCTTTGACATCTGGTGGGAGGGCGTTTCACAGGGCGGGCGCCACCACCGAGAAGGCCCTCTGCCTGGTTCCCTGTAACTTGGCTTCTCGCAGAGAGGGAACCGCCAGAAGGCCCTCGGCGCTGGACCTCAGTGTCCGGGCAGAACGATGGGGGTGGAGACGCTCCTTCAGGTCTACTGGACCGAGGCCGTTTAGGGCTTTCAAGGTCAGCACCAACACTTTGAATTGTGCTCAGAAACGTACTGGGAGCCAATGATGATCTTTCAGGCCTGTCTAGTCCAGTGTCCTGTTCTCACAGTGGCCAACCAGATTGCCTGTGGGAAACCGGCAGGCAGGATTCGAACACAAGATCCACTCTGCCTTCCTGAGGTTTCCAGCACCTGGCCTTCAGAAGCATCGCTGCCTCATTTGGACACAGACCTCAGCCATGGTGGCTGTTAGGCATCGACAGCCCTCTCCACTTCCCAGAGTGGTTTGCCAATCCCTCCTTCCCAAGGAACTCTGGGAACTAGAAGCCTCTTAATAACTCTCAGAACCCTTAAACTACAAATCCCAGTATCCTTTGGGGGGAACCCATGACTATTTAAAGGGGTACGGTTGTGGTTTTAAATGCATGGCGCAGATGGGGACCTGGTATATCTTGAACCAAAGAGAATGAAGAGGATCCCTTTCACTGTTAGTTCATTGTAGGACAGGCTGTTGGAAAATGTACTGTAATAAACAAAAATCCTGCCCTTATTCCCTTACGGGGGACACAAGAGCCCTTATAGTCTTTTGTAGGTTCTCCATCGGTAGGAGAAAATTATAGAGGCCAACCAGAGAATATCTTTATTGAGCTGTTGCAACAGGGTGCTCCCCTCACACGCAGGAAAGGAGGAGGACCCAGAGCCAAGGTGTGCCTGCCCTTATATAGACATTTTAAATTGCCCGCCCTGGAGTCCAAGACCACCCCCAGAAACATCATACCTACATCACAGAAAGGGCAGTCTACAGCAGAAATCTGAGTGCTTTGTTTACCTCCTGTCTGACAGGTTACCTGTTAATGCTTACTTGATTGGATACCCTGGGGAACCTGGCCAGTCCTTTGTAATGATAAATACTTAGTTCCTGAGCCAGGTCACAGGCTCACCCTATTCATATACAGACATACCCTTAAGACAGGATTTGTGAAAGAAAAGGCTTTTCCATTTTCCTTTGACTTTGCAGAGAAAACATTTGGTCAGTTTGGGAGTCAAAATGGTTCCAGGGCTGTTTCCCTGTGCTGCTTCAGACATGCGGTTTATATATTTATGTACGTGTTTGCTTGGTACATTTATGAACCTTTATTACATATATAAGACCTTCATTTTTTTATTTCAGTACCAAATGCAGCAGAGCGAGCATTTATGCTGAGACAGCGACCCTCGTGAAAACAGGAGTGTTTCAAATGCACGAGTCTGCTCCTGTTTCCACCTCTCGTGTGCGTCTGGTTAAGTCGTTTTGTCCATTTTACTGGTTCATGGTTTTTCTTCCTTCCTTGGGGCGACAGGGGTGTTGTGAGTCTTGTCTCCCGGGGCTTCTTCTTCCATCTCCGCCTGGCTCCAAATTTTCACTGCCTTGGGCGATGGCTGCAGGGCATCCGTGAGCTTCTCTGCTTGTCATTCGCTGCTAGCAGAGTCTTGAAGCTGCCGCAGCGGCAAACGAGCCTCTTTGGGCCTGAAGCTTTAAACGAAGCCGAAGATTGGAGGCTGCGAAAACTGTGGAGCTGAAAGCCTGGATCGCTGCTTTGTTTAGAACAGGCAATGAGCTCGGAAGCTCAGGAAGACCCCAGTTCTAAACTCGACTCCGATCGCATCGTTGTCGCCACTGTTATTGTTTTGTTTCTAATTCAGCTATTCATTTCGCTTTCCAAAAGCCGTGACCCCTCTACACATGGTTACCTGGAATAAGCAGGGATTACTCTCAAATGTGTGTCTTAGACGCGGGTGGTGCTGTGCGTTAAACCACAGAGCCTAGGGCTTGCTGATCAGAAGGTAGGCGGTTCGAATCCCCGCGACGGGGTGAGCTCCCGTTGCTCTGTCCCTGCTCCTGTCAACCTAGCAGTTCGAAAGCATGTCAAAGTGCAAGTAGATAAATAGGTACCACTCCGGCAGGAAGGTAAACGGCGTTTCCGTGCACTGCTCTGGTTCGCCAGAAGCAGCTTAGTCCTGCTGGCCACATGACCCGGAAGCTGTACGCCAGCTCCCTTGGCCAATAAAGCAAGACAAGCGCTGCAACTCCAGAGTCAGTCACTACTGGACCTATTGGTCAGGGGTCCCTTTACCTTTTGTTGTTGTTGTTTAGTCGTTTAGTCGTGTCCGACTCTTCATGACCCCAAGAACCAGAGAATGCCAGGCACTCCTGTCTTCCACTGCCTCCCGCAGTTTGGTCAAACTCATGCTGGTCGCTTCGAGAACACTGTCCCACCATCTTGTCCTCTGTCGTCCCCTTCTCTTTGTGCCCTCCATCTTTCCCAACATCAGGGTCTTTTCCAGGGAGACTTCTCTTCCCACGAGGTGGCCAAAGTCTTGGAGCCTCAGCTTCAGGATCTGTCCTTCCAGTGAGCACTCAGGGCTGATTTCCTTCCGAATGGAGAGGTTTGATCTTCTTACAGTCCATGGGACTCTCAAGAGTCTCCCCCAGCACCATAATTCAAAAGCATCCAT
The DNA here is from genome assembly GCF_951804945.1 of Podarcis cretensis. Lineage (NCBI taxonomy): Eukaryota > Metazoa > Chordata > Lepidosauria > Squamata > Lacertidae > Podarcis > Podarcis cretensis. The sequence goes on from NC_137186.1 coordinate 3,536,372, forward strand.
TCTTCAGTAATCAGCCTTCTTTATGGTCCAGCTCTCACTTCCATACATCACTACTGGGAAAACCAGAGCTTTAACTATACGGACCTTTGTTGGCAAGGTGATGTCTCTACTTTTTAAGATGCTGTCTTAAGATGCCTTTACCTTTTACTTACTGTCAAATGTGTGCAAAATCAGTTACTGATAGAAAACATGTTACAGGCGCACACCTTTGCCACACAGGCCTGCTTCTGCCTATATATTTTTCTCATCACTCGGTGCAGTCATGGCATGGGGATTTTACACAGGGGATGATGCAAGCCAGCTGGTACCCTGGGAAGGGAGTCCCATAGCTCAGTATTAGAGCAGAATGGACCTAGTTCAAGCCCTGGCATCTCCAGGTAAGAACTTAAGAGCCTGCAGGATGAGGCCAAGGGCCCACCTAGTCCAGCATCCTGTCTCACAGTGGCCAAGCAGATGTCCCAATGGGAAACCAACCAAAGCAGGATTCGAACACATGAGCAACTCTCCCCTTCTGCAATTCCCGACAATCGGCAGCCAGAAACAATCCTTTGTCTGGCCATCAAGGAAGAGCAGTCTGATCCTCCATGAATATATTGAATTTTCCTTCAAAGCCATCCAAACTAAAAAGCCTCAATGGTATTTATGTTTGTGGCTACAGCAGCAAGGATTCTCTGTGCACAGAAATGGAAGGAGGAGGGAAAAGAGCCTCGAAAGAAGAACGGTTGATGAAAATCTTGGAATACACAGAGACACAAATTTAGAAGCCTTTAAAGAAGGCTGGAAAACCTTTTCTAGCCGATATAAAAAGTTATTTCCCCTATGCGAAGGCCACAGCAGGGTTTGAAGTGTAATAAAACAGAAGAATATATTAAGAAACATGTTAAGGAGGATGAAATTAGGTAAGACGGAAGCTTTAAACACAGTTGTATGTAATTTGGGTTGTAAACATCGACGTCAGGTGAGCAGGGAGCCACTAGTTTTGTTGAACTGGAATATAACTGTTGAGTAACAAGTGTAACTTTAAAGATGGAAAAAGGATAAAATATTATTATAAAAAAGCCATCCAAACTGGTGACTTGGAGATTTCCCTTGATGCAAGGCAGCAGGTTATCAGTCACAGTTTGTTGTTGTTGTTTAGTCGTTTAGTCGTGTCCGCCTCTTGGTGAGCCCCTGGACCAGAGCACGCCAGGCACTCCTGTCTTCCACTGCCTCCCGCAGTTTGGTCAAACTCATGCTGGTCGCTTCGAGAACACTGTCCCACCATCTCGTCCTCTGTCGTCCCCTTCTCCTTGTGCCCTCCATCTTTCCCAGCATCAGGGTCTTTTCCAGGGAGTCTTCTCTTCTCATGAGGTGGCCAAAGTCTTGGAGCCTCAGCTTCAGGATCTGTCCTTCCAGGGAGCACTCAGGGCTGATTTCCTTCAGAACGGATCGGTTTGATCTTCTTGCAGTCCATGGGGCTCTCAAGAGTCTCCTCCAGCACCAGAATTCAAAAGCATCCATTCTTCGGCGATCAGCCTTCTTTATGGTCCAGCTCTCACTTCCATACATCACTACTGGGAAAACCAGAGCTTTAACTATACGGACCTTTGTTGGCAAGGTGATGTCTCTGCTTTTTAAGATGCTGTCTAGGTTTGCCATTGCCTTTCTCCCAAGGAGCAGGCGTCTTTTAATTTCGTGACTGCTGTTACCATCTGCAGTGATCATGGAGCCCAAGAAAGTAACCTCTCTCACTGCCTCCAGGGATAAAGAGGTGTTGACTGCTTTTCCTTAGGACATCCCTATTTCCCTTGGAGAAATATTGGAGGGGATGGAGATATCTGACCACGGAGCCATCTGAGGGCAATCGTCCGTGGGGAAGTTTTTAAAAAATGTTTAATGTTTTATTATGTTTTTTAATATACGTATTGGAAGCTGCCCGGAGTGGCTGGGGCAACCCAATAAGATGTGTGGGGTATAAATAGTAAAATTATCATTATGGAATGGAACGTCCCTACTTTCATCGGAGAAATATTGGAGGGTGTGGAAACAGTCTTCCTCAGGTAGCTGCAGACTCCTTCCTTGGAAGTTTTTAAACAGAGGTTGGGCGGCCGTCTGTCACGGATGCAATACTTAAGATTCCTGTGTTGAAGGGGGGTTGGACTAGATGACCCTCAAGGACCCTTCCAACTTTTTAGAGAAAATGTTAAGTGGTGGCACGATAAAAGCATATAAAATTACACATGGCACAGAGAAAGTGGGAAAGCTTTTTAGAAAGGTTATTCCAAAGGTTATTTAAAAAAATAATGTTTGGAATAACCTTTCTAAAAAGACCAGAAGCAATTCAGTTAAGTATTGTTGGCAGGGACATCCCGAATGCCTTTAGGGAGATATTTTTATATGCAACGGCTGCAGCTCAGAATTTGGTGGCAAAGGGGTGGAAGGAAGAAGACGCCCCGACAATAGCGGATGGCAGTACAAGCTACAAAAATTTGCTGAAATGGCGCAGTTGACAAATAGCCTGAGAGGCAATTCAAAACAAAAATTTATGGAAAAGTGGGATAGGTATATGTTCAAAAATACAGTAAAGGTTTGCTATCTACGTTGGCATTCGATTGACGTTGGGGAGAGACTGAGCTGAGAAAGAAGACCAAGGGTACATATTGATACAGGAATGTATTAGATAAAATGTAAAGAAATATGCAATAATAAGAGTACATTCATTTGATAGACAGGAAGTCCAAAGTGTTGGTATAGATATGATTTTGGAATAGTTTTTTGCCCTTTTTCCTTTCTTTTAGTATATAAACTTTGTATACATGTTGAAAATTATAGTAAAATAAGCCTTGTGATGTAATATGATGATGTTTACCGATGTGATGTAAGAACTTTAATAAATAAATAAAATTCTAAATAAATAAATCAAAGAGAAAGTGGGTAAAGCTTTTCTCCTTCCCTCACAGCCCCACAGACACCCAAGGAAGCGGGACATAGAAGGAAGCTTGCGATGCGCTTATGATCCCAGGAAGGGGACAGTCTGGCCCCTGTGGATTGCCTCCAGCCCCCCGGGAGTCAGAGGGTGCACTGCCTCTGAACATGGATGCTCCAGGGATAAAGAGGTGTTGACAGGCCCCTTTCCTCTTCATACGCCTTTCCCTGATCCCTTCTGAAAGGCGTCTCAGTCCCTCGGCCGCCAGAACCTGCAAATCCCATAAATAAATTAAGCGCCGCTGAGGCTGAAGCAATCTCCATTCCTCCTGCATTCAGAATCTACCTTCCTGCCGATTTCAGAAAACGCAAACCTCCAGTACAGTGGTACCTCGGGTTAAGAACTGAATTCGTTCTGGAGGTCTGTTCTTAACCTGAAACTGTTCTTAACCCGAGGTACCACTTTAGCTAATGGGGCCTCCTGCTGCCGCTGCTACAAGATTTCTGTTCTCATCCTGAAGCAAAGTTCTTAAGCCGAGGTAATATTTCTGGGTTCACGGAGTCTGTAACCTGAAGAGTCTGTAACCTGAGGTACCACTGTATCTTGTATTCTAGAAATGTACATCCAGGTGTTTTTTTTCATTCTGGAGGTCCGTTCTTATCCTGAAACTGTTCTTAAACTGAGGTACCACTTTAGCTAATGGGGCCTCCCGCTTCTGCTGTGCCGCCGGAGCACAATTTCTATTCTCATCCTGAAGCAAAGTTCTTAAGCCGAGGTAATATTTCTGGGTTAGCGGAGTCTGTAACCTGAATGAAGCATCTGTAACCTGAAGCATCTGTAACCTGAGGTACCACTGAATCTTGTATTCTGGAAATGTACATCCAGCTGTTTTGCTTAACTTTGCTTAAGGCTAAGCAAAGTTCTTAACCTGAGGTACTATTTCTGGGTTAGCGGAGTCTGTAACCTGAAGCATCTGTAACCTGAAGTGTCTGTAACCTGAGTTACCACTGTCTTGTGAGAGGTTGGGATGGAAGAAACAGCCTTGCTGTGCAGTTTCCCACACACCCACTATTGACACAACAACACACACACACACACACACACACACACACACACACAAACCGGCAGATCCATCCTGGAACAAGACGGAGGGAGGCGGGTGCAAAAAGGATGAGGAGACGGACCCCCCTTTTAACTTGAGACCCTAAACGAAACTGACAAGGCAGCCTGGCCATTCTCCCACCTTCAGAAGAAATGGAGGCTATGTATGAAATTAAACTCAGCAAGCATGAAATAAGCTAAGCAGTGGTAGTGGGGGGTAAAGGGGAAGGAGGGGGAGTTGGAAAAGCTAGACGACCCAGTCCAATTTGCTTTTATTCCTGCAAAGCATAAAAGCCGAGGAGAGAAAGGGAAAAAATTAGGTTTTATAGGAGGGGGAAAACCAACCCAGGCCCCAATTCATCTCCCTCCGTAAGGACAGAAAACAGAGAGGGGTTTCGTCCTGACTCCGGCTTGAAATCTTAGGGCAGAAAGTGGGTTTTTCCTGACATCCTGGGAGATCATCTAGTCCTAAAACACTAAAAGATCTCGCAGTTTATAGGGGGGAAGACAAAAGCTTTCCTTTTGGAAAAACACCAGACCTGTTTCAAAGCCCTGGGAGATTTGAAAATGTTCCAGGCTTGCTTTTTATCTCTCATCCAATCCATCCTGCAAAATCCTTCTTGAAAACAGCTGGAGATATGCTTCTCTCTGCCTTTTTCTGAGGTTTTGGGTTTCTTGTGTTTCATGGCAGGGAAAAGAAATGAGGGGTATTTTTTTTGCATACCTGGTCAGGGGAGTGGTGGAGGGGGAAGAGAAATGGGGGCACAGAAAATAAAGAGAGGAAGTTACCTTGGAAGAGAAGGAAGATGCTGAAGGCACAAATCCGGGCAGAGGGTTCCATGTCCGCAACCGGATCGCGGAAAGGAAAAGGGGCGATGGGAGACCCCCCAAGCTGGTGCCAACTAGTCTGCTTTCCTCATGGCGCTCTGTACTGGCTCAGCGGAGGACGCGCAGCTCACTCACCGAGGGAAACAGCAAGAATCTTTATTTAGAAGAGGCTGGGGAGGGGAAGGAAAGAGGAGAATGAAGCATCATCATTGCCCACTGGATGCTTTTCAGCTCTCATTAATTCAATCATTTCAGTGCTGTTTTGGCTGGAGAGATTTTAAGAGCCACATGAGCACTTTAGAAGGTCAGCGTTAATGGGACTTAGAAGGGGCATTAATTTCATGGCATCTCTCTCTCTCCCTCTCTCTCTCTCTCTCTCTCTCTCACACACACACACACACACACACATTAAAAGACCATTAGAGATTAGGCAAACAGGAGATGAAGGAGAGATTGAAAGAGAGAGGCAGGTACAGTAGATTTGCAGTGCAGTTGTGTAGATGTATACGACAAAGGAAGTTCAGAAAGGAGCTGATTTCCCCGCAATAATTGTGAACTTAAATCAACAGAATCTTACAGATGGGTATCAGGGATGAATGAATCTGTCTGTTTCGGTTTCTCCGGCGTTGCTCGTTTTTTTTTCCAATCTCAAGTTCATTTCTCCACATTTTCACACGGTCTCCTGGTTTTATTCCTCACAAAAAGACATCAACATTTCAGGGCTCATTTATCCATATGTGCATTTGCCGATACTCATCTTCTCCTATTAGGGACATTTTTTTATTTTTTTTTTTTATTTTTTTTGCAAATCAACTTCCAGGGATTTGCTGCACTTCTGCATGTTATCTTCACCAATATACGCGTTTTTATGCACACTTAGTCCCAATTGGTGCATTTTTTAATCACAGCACTTGGCTGGACGGCTGCGCTGCAAAAATTCGGGGAAGTACGAATTTCGAGGGACGGCAGAGTTTCGGTTCGTGCATTGTTTCATAAAGTGCAAAATCAGGCAATTTCGCCTTTAAGCACGAACTGAATTCAATTTATCCCCCTTGTCATTAAGAGATATGCAAGGGAGCCAGATTGATGAGCAGATACCCTGGAGAGATAAGCCAGATTAGACACCGGGAGAAAGATTTGGACCAGCACATGACAGCGACCGCTCCCTGGGCCATGGCTTTGACTGAGGGAGTCAAAGATTGAGCTGACAAGAGCAGTACAGTGGTACCTCAGGTTAAGAACTTAATTTGTTCTGGAGGTCCGTTCTTAACCTGAAACTGTTCTTAACCTGAGGTACCACCTTAGCTAATGGGGCCTCCCACTGCTGCCACCGCACCGCCGGAAGCAAAGTTCTTAACCTGAGGTACTATTTCTGGGTTAGCGGAGTCTGTAACCTGAAGCGTCTGTAACTTGAAGCGTCTGTAACCCGAGGTACCCCTGTAGTGGGTCCCGGAGCTCAAAAAGGCAGTTTTTCTACATTCTGTAGAGCAGGGGTCGGGCAAGGTTTACCTCACCTGGGCCGGTTCATTCCAGCAGAGATCCCTCTGTGGGCCGGATCGCGTGCATGGCCGCAATTTCCGGCGTCTGTGCAGACATAATTTCCGGCGTTGGCATCTGCACAGACGCGATTTTCGGCATCTGAGCATGCACAGACGCGATTTCTGGCACCGTGGACTCGCCGAACGGCCGGCACGGTTCGGGGGCAGCTCATGGGCCAGTTCTGGTTCTACCCCCTCAGACAGAAAGAATGCAAAGAGATCACGTGCAGCAAGGTGCGGCTTAGAGAGAGTTCTTTGTTCCCTTGCTCAATGAATAGGTAACGAAGGAAAAACCATACATAGTATAATTAGTACAGTGGTACTACATACGCTTCAGGTTACAGACTCCGCTAACCCAGAAATATTACCTCGGGTTATGAACTTTGCTTCAGGATGAGAACAGAAATCGTGCTCCAGCGGTGCGGCAGCAGCAGGAGGCCCCATTAGCTAAAGTGGTGCTTCAGGTTAAGAACAGTTTCAGGTTAAGAACAGACATCCGGAACGAATTAAGTACTTAACCCGAGGTACCACTGTATTGTGTTGTAACTTTAGATTGGAGGAAGTTTATGCATATGTATTGCTTTAATAGATAACAGCTACATATATTAAATGGGACGCGGGTGGTGCTGTGGTCTAAACCACTGAGCCTAGGGCTTGCCGATCAGAAGGTCGGCGGTTCGAATCCCCGCGACGGGGTGAGCTCCCGTTGCTCGGTCCCTGCTCCTGCCAACCTAGCAGCTGGAAAGCACATCAAAGTGCAAGTAGATAAATAGGTACCGCTCCGGCGGGAAGGTAAATGGCGTTTCCGTGCGCTGCTCTGGTTCACCAGAAGCGGCTTAGTCCTGCTGGCCACATGACCCGGAAGCTGTACGCCGGCTCCCTCGGCCAATAAAGCAAGATGAGCGCCGCAATCCCAGAGTCGGCCACGACTGGACCTAACAGTCAGGGGTCCCTTTACCTTTATGTATATTAAGGAGGCCCCACCCTTTGGGGACGTTGCTGAGCTTTTGGGGAGTAATCCCACTGAGCCTTTATTGCTAGCAATAAACACCCTTTTGTTATTCTTCAATGCTGCTGGAGTTTTTCCTTTCAATCACCCTCATCACCTCCTGCCCAAGGAAGCAGTGAGTTGCAGGTGGGCAGCTCAAAGGCTTTCAGGGCACCAGGGGAAGACCACAAGGGCACCGTGTTGGGGAATCCTGAAGTCTGAAAAGAGTCTGTTGCACTTCCTTGCTGCTCTGAACAGTTTCCTAGCCTGCCAGGCCGTTGAGAAACAGATGTGTGCTGTTGAATTCTCCTGCGGAAGGGTCGGCCAATGTGGTCAGAGACATGAATATCAAAGTTACTTTCATGGCATGGACTAGTTTAGACACACGCTCGCTCACACACCCTCTTTACTCCATTTTTGGAAAGGAAGATGCACCCCTGGTATACCATTCGCAGCAATGGTCCTGACCCCGTCTCCTCGCCCTGCCAGGATCCGGCCCCATCTCGCCTCCCAAACCACAGCATCCGCGTCTCTCCTTGGCCGCACTGTTGCAGCACCGCTCTGCAGCATCTAGGTCTACCTCCAGGCCCTGTAATGCGGTGGGAGCCATAAATCGTGTCGCTGCCGCCGCCACTGCAGAAACCGGCAGGGGCCAAAGCTCTAATTGAAATCAGGCTCTTGGCACGAGGGCGAGGGGTGTGCGCGATATAAATGCCCACATAAGCAAAAAGAAGAGAAAGGTCTCCTTTTCCCCAAAGCTGGGAATCGGGAGAGATGAGGACTCAGGTTTTATTTTGCCATCCGAAACTTAGCAGCCGGAAGCAGGCGGACAGGAGGAGAATGAGGAAAAGATAAAAATTAAAAAGTTGAAAGGAGGTAGCTGCGTGATCTGTGCTTCGCCAGTGATGATTGTTAGGATGTGACCGGCTTGGTCCTTGCTCAGCAACCGGTGCGGCAAGGAACCAGGAGATTGTTCCAGCCTGAAGGCCCCATTTCCTTTCAGGTAATGTTTTAAGGGCCACATGTCGGGGGGGGGGGGCAGAGGAAAAGTGGGAAGAGCAATGGAGGTAATTTTTTACCTTTGCACAGACACACAACCCTCTATCCCCCATCCAGGCATGATCACAATTCAAAGTGTTGGTGCTGACCTTTAAAGCCCTAAACGGCCTCAGTCCAGTATCCCTGAAGGAGCATCTCCACCTCCATTGTTCAGCCCGGACGCTGAGGTCCAGCTCCGAGGGCCTTCTGGCGGTTCCCTCATTACGAGAAACCAAGTTACGGGGAGCCAGGCAGAGGGCCTTCTCGGTGGTGGCATCTGCCCTGTGGAATGCCCTCCCACCAGATGTCAAGGAAATAAACAACTATCTGATGCTTAGAAGACATCTGAAGGCAGCCCAGTTCAGGGAAGCTTTTAATGTTTGAAGCATTACTGTATTTTAATATTTTGTTGGAAGCCGCCCAGAGTGGCTGGGGAAGCCTTGGGCCAGTGACATCTTCTCAGTCTAACCTACCTCACAGGGTTGTTGGGAGGATAAAATAGGGAGAACGAGACTCACCAGCAGCATCTTAAAAAGCAGAGACATCACCTTGCCAACAAAGGTCCATGTAGTTCAAGCTCTGGTTTTCCCAGTAGTGATGTATGGAAGTGAGAGCTGGACCATATAGAAGGCTGATCACCGAAGAATGGATGCTTTTGAATTCTGGTGCTGGAGGAGACTCTTGAGAGTCCCATGGACTGCAAGAAGATCAAACCGATCCGTTCTGAAGGAAATCAGCCCTGAGTGCTCCCTGGAAGGACAGATCCTGAAGCTGAGGCTCCAAGACTTTGGCCCCCTCATGAGAAGAGAAGACTCCCTGGAAAAGACCCTGATGTTGGGAAAGATGGAGGGCGCAAGGAGAAGGGGACGACAGAGGACGAGATGGTGGGACAGTGTTCTCGAAGCTACCAGCATGTGCTCTGGTCCAGGGGTCACGAAGAGGCGGACACGAGTAAATGACTAAACAACAACAACAAGACTCACCACCTTGAGTTCCTTGGAAGAAAAGGTAATAAATAAACAAACAAGTATCTTTCCTCGCTGGCCTTGAAATCTCCCTGGGATGTTGGCGAATTGCTCCAAGCCCCACCGAGCTCTTTAAAACACTAAAACCTGCATCTTGAGAAAAGATGCCATCAGTACTAGGATTATAAATACTTTAAAAGCCTTTTTGTTTTCACCTCCTTCCAAAGCTGCTTTGCCTCTCCCGCTGCTTCTTTTTTCAACCCCAGGCTGCATTTAGCAGAGATTCTTCCTCTTTTCTTCCACCTCTTTCCCCCTTGGGAATATTTATTGATTTGACCCACAAAGTCGTAGTTGAAAGCTGTCGGAGAAGTCTGTGGCGCCGCTAAATCTCTAGAGAGAGGAAGGGAAATTTATTTCTGTTTGGCGACTATCTGTAAGCAGCCCGGGGAGTTCTGACACCCTAAATAATCTCTCCCACGCCTCCAAAGAAAGGATGCTTTTGGAAAGCTGGGAAGGTGGTTCTGCTTGCAAAAATCTTGCCACCAGCAGAGCAGGCAGTCTAAACGCCATTCCTGGCAAAGGCAGCAATGGGTCTTGGAGCAGAATCTGGCTCCCCAAGAATCCCACATCCACTTTGAAGAGGCCAGGTTTCCAGGGAGGTGCACTGAGCAGGTTTCTAGATCTCAAGCCTTTGAAATGGTCATGCTTACAACTCCCAAGTAAGAGAGCCAGGGGGGTGTAGTGGTTAAGAGCATCAGGCTAGGACTTGGGGAGGTAAAGGTAAATGTAAAGGGACCCCTGACCATTAGGTCCAGTGACGGCCGACTCTGGGGTTGCGGCGCTCATCTCGCTTTATTTTTCAGACTTCAGGATTCCCCAACACGGTGCCCTTGTGGTCTTCCCCTGGTGCCCTGAAAGCCTTTGAGCTGCCCGCCTGCAACTCACTGCTTCCTTGGGCAGGAGGTGATGAGGGTGACTGAAAGGAAAAACTCCAGCAGCATTGAAGAATAACAAAAGGGTGTTTATTGCTAGCAATAAAGGCTCAGTGGGATTACTCCCCAAAAGCTCAGCAAAGCCCCCAAAGGGTGGGGCCTCCTTAATATACATAAAGGTAAAGGGACCCCTGACTGTTAGGTCCAGTCGTGGCCGACTCTGGGGTTGCGGCGCTCATCTCGCTTTATTGGCTGAGGGAGCCGGCGTACAGCTTCCGGGTCATGTGGCCAGCAGGACTAAGCCGCTTCTGGCGAACCAGAGAAGCACACGGAAATGCCGTTTACCTTCCCGCTGGAGCGGTACCTGTTTATCTACTTGCACTTTGACGTTCTTTCGAACTGCTAGGTTGGCAGGAGCAGGGACCAAGCAACGGGAGCTCACCCCGTCGCGGGGATTCAAACCGCCAACCTTCTGATCAGCAAGTCCTAGGCTCTGTGGTTTAGACCACAGTGCCACCCACGTCCCTGTATTTTAATATTTTGTTGGAAGCCGCCCAGAGTGGCTGGGGAAGCCCAGCCAGATGGGCAGGGTATAAATAATAAATTGTTGTTGTTGTTGGGCTGGAGGGTGGTTTCAATACACCCACACCCCTCCATTCTCCAGCAAGCAAGCAGGAGGCATTGCCAGAATCTATCAGGAGGGTTCGTGGCCTGGACAGGGTCCCAAGGACCAGATATAAAGGTCCTGGGGGCTGCATTTGGCCTCTGGGTGTGAGGTTCCCTTCGTCTGCTATACCGGTTTTAGGATCTAGGTGCTCTTGCAACAAGATGTGTTTTTGTTTTAATGCAAACACTGAGTATGTACAGACTCATTTAAGAAACGTGTCTCCAGTATAAATTTCACACCGCGAGAAAAGACCAGCTGAAAGCTTAGACATTTCATCAATAAATCAATTTATTTAAAAGAGTATGTTACAATTAGTTACACTAATCGACTTTTACCGAACAAAATTTTAAGAGTGGTTAGCTCTAAAGAAAATGAAGTATGAAACACTGCAGGAAAGTGGAAATTGATTTTGTGTTTTCCTTTTCTTTACCCTTTGCTTCCCCACCCCCACCCCCACCCCCACAAAAAGAATCCGTTTTCTCCTCCACATCTTGAAAGTGCAACAAAAAAATACAATTGCATTTTAACCTGTATTTTATTTTTTTCCCCTTCTCCTCCCCCCCTCTTTTTCTCCTTTTTTCCCTGTTTTTTTCAGTTTTTACTGTGTTTTGTTTATGTTTTTACTGTGATTTTATGGGTGTTAGCTGCCCTGAGCCCGGCTCTGGCTGGGGAGTGCGGGGTATAAATAAAGTTGTTGTTGTTGTTGTTGTTGTTGTTGTTGTTGTTGTTGTTTTAAGAAGCAGCATCAGGGAGGAGCAGGGGCAGATGTTTAGGCTAATACCAGGTATATAGGAAGCTGTCTTATGCAGAGTCAGGCCACTGGTTCATCTGACTCAGTGCTGTCTGCACTGACTGGCAGCAGCTGTTCAGGATTTGAAGTGGGGGTGGCATTTCCCAGGGGCGTTGCAAGGGGGGGTGTGGTCCGCCCCAGATGTCATGCCTGGGGGGGGTTGACAAAATCCCCCCGGGTGGATCAGCACGCAGGCGCTCACACCCCCAGCGGGCGGATTTTCGTGATTGGTGCGATCATCGTCGTGAAAATCCACTTGATTGTGTAAATGCGCCCAGCAGTCACCCCCCCCCCCGGTAGGCGGTGCTTGCATTCCCAGCAGACGGTTTTATGCAATCGGCAGTCGGATTTTCACAATCGGCGGACGGCACTACTGAAGGGAAAGCAACTACATTTCACGGGGGTGGGGGGTCCTTTTCGCTTTTAACATGCTTCATCTCAAGGTGGGAAGAATGGGGGGGTGACCCAACAAAGGCACGTGCATCACAAACATAGCTGTCAACCGTCCCTTATTTGGCGGGACAGTCCCTTATCCCAGCGCCGTGTCCCGCTGACGTCCCTTATTGATGATGTCCCTTAAATTTCCCGGGTTTCAAAGGAAGCAGCCGGCCAGGGAGGAGGGAGGCTCCAACTGTGTTGCTTGGCTGTGTTGCTCACCCAATGAGGAGTCTGAGAACGACTGGGGGGTCGAGCTTGCATGCCTTGTGCCAATCAAATTGGCCGCTTTGCCTGGGGACCCGCCTTTGCTCAGCGCTTCCCAGCGGAGAGGTGACGGTGGTTTCCCTTGCTGCATCCCCTTTGCCGGGTTGCTGCGCTGTGGGAACTACCGCTTGAGGCTTTGTTTGGCTGCTGGCTGGGCTTTCTGCCTTTGGCTCGGAGGGGCTCAGAAGTCGAACATATCTGTGCCCCTTGGGAAATCCCTTATTTTGGCTGCTGATGCCTTATTTTCGAGGCTGCTGGTCCCTTATTTTCAAATCTGTCAGTTGACAGCTATGATCACAAATGCAATCTAGTCCTGGAGGGGCTCTCCGCAGCCGCAGACAGTGCCTTTGCTCAAAGGCAGACGAGCAGAGGTCAAAACAAGACCCATCAAAGCCCGTTTCCTAGTCTGAAGATAGCGCCAAGCAGGTTTAATTTAGGAATTGGGGGTGGAGAGAAAGAGAACAACTCCTAGGAATATAATTATCATAGAATTGTAGAGTTTTGAGGGAGCCTGAGAGCTATCTAGTCCAGGGGTCAGCAACGTGCAGCCCTTGGGCCAGATGCAGCCCACGGACCGTTTTACCAGCCCCCGAGATGCCCACTCGGAGAGTCCCCCACGCGCTGCCCTAAACCAGCGCAGCGCAGCGTGGGGACTCGCCGAGTGGCGCCAGAAATCACGTCTGCACATGTCCAGGCACCGAAAATCGCATCTGCACATGCGCGGTTTTCGGCATCTGGGCATGCGCAGAAGCAATTTCTGGCATTGCGCTGCGCCAGCCCGGCCCACGTGACAGTGATCCAGCCCATGGCTGGTAAACCTTGCTGACCCCTGATCTAGTCCAACCCCTGCATCAAAAATCCCCTCCAACCTCTGCTTAAAAACCTCCAAGGAAGGAGAGACCACAACCTCTTAACATTTTCTCTAAACTAAAAAGTTGGAAGGGTCCCCAGGGGTCATCTAGTCCAACCCCCCTTCAACGCAGGAATCTCAAGTATTGCGTCCATGACAGATGGCCACCCAACCTCTGTTTAAAAACTTCCACGGAAGGAGAGTCTGCAGCTACCCGAGGGAGACTGTTCCCATACCCTCCAATATTTCTATGATGAAACAGGGACGTCCCATTTCATAATGATCATTTTACTGTTTTTATACCCCACACATCTTATTGGGTTGCCCCAGCCACTCTGGGCAGCTTCCAATATATTAAAAAACATAATACAACATTAAACATTTTCATAAAACTTCCCCATACAGGATTGCCTCGGCGGTCAGATAACTCCATACCCTCCAATATTTCTCCAATGAAAATAGAGACGTCCTAAGGAAAAATGGGACATTCTGGGGTCAAATCAGAAACCAGGACAGCTTCTCTAAATCAGGGGCCTCCCTGGAAAATAGGGACACTGGGAGGGTCTGTGTCCACTGTCAAACAGCTCTTACTCTCAGAAAGTTCTTCCTAATGTTTAGTCGGAATCTCCGTCCTTGGAATCCGAATCTGTTGGTTCGGGTCCTACTGGCTCCATCTTCCATGCGGCGGATATTTCAAGGTGACTCTCCTATCACCTTTGACTCCTTTTCTCCAGGTGAAACATACCCAGGTCCCTCAACCGTTCCTCGAATAGGACCAGTGACCACCACTCCCCAGTCCAGTATTGTCAAACTCTGCACAACAGGGACTCAGTTTCCAGAGGCCCTCAAATGAGACTTTCCTGTTTACCGTATTTTTCGTCCCATAGGGTGCACCGGCTCATAGGGCGCACCTAGTTTTTTTTGGGGGGGGGGAATAAAGGGGGGGAATTATTTTCCCCCCAGGCCCGAGCTTCCCCTGACCCCAGCCCCCAGAACAGGTTGCTATCCCGCTGGTCTCCCCAGGCTTGCGGATATCTGCCCGAAGCCCGGGGTGTGCTGCGCTCCCCAGGTTTCGGGCTGCAGGCTGCTGTCCGCAAGCCTTGGGAGCATGGCGGGAACTCCCGCCGGGCTTGCAAGGCTTGCGGATAGCTTCCTGAAGCCTGGAGAGCGAGAGGGGTTGGTGCGCACCGATGCCTCTCGCTCTCCAGGCTTCAGCGAAAGCCTGCATTCGCCCCATAGGACGCACACACATTTCCCCTTCATTTTTGGAGGGGAAAAAGTGCGTCCTATAGGGTGAAAAATACGGTACTTTTTAAAAGGTGTCAGGAATGAACCTGGGACTCTTTCTGCATGCAAAGGCGGCTGCTCTGCTCCCCGAAGGACATTCCCCCCCCCCCAGCCCCTGACTGTAGAAAGACTGGCAGCTGTTGGGAAGAGGCTTTGGCAGTCCAGAATCTGAAATATGCTCTTAATACGCCACTGTTGGCTTCCTCCTTCTCGCTGACAGGTTAAGCAGTCTGAAGAAAGCCGTTTGAAGAGTCTGTGCCTGGGGGAGTCAGGCTACTAAAAAAAGAACGGTTTCTCCATTTGGTCCTTGCAGAGGGTTAATTTACTTGGCCCGATATCCTCTCTCTGCGGCACAGGGCGAGTGCAGGATGACTGAATCTGCAATAGGGCATAGAACTTGGTGTTCTGAGTACCTCAGGGCTTTTCTTTTTCCTTTGTATATAAGGTGCTAGTCCTCAAGCTCAGGGGAAAGTGTTAAAATGCCCAACACCTGATTAAATGTCAGAAGCTATGGCGGCAGGAATCACCAGCAGGTTTTGTGGGGGGGCATCTAACCTCAGGACCCCTGAACGCGCACCATGCAAGCTGCAAAACAGGGCACCATGCTGGCCTTGCCAACAAAGGTCCGTATAGTTAAAGCTCTGGTTTTCCCAGTAGTGATGTATGGAAGTGAAAACTGGACCATAAAGAAGGCTGATCACCGAAGAATGGATGCTTTTGAATTCTGGTGCTGGAGGAGACTCTTGAGAGTCCCATGGACTGCAAGAAGATCAAACCTTTCCATTCTGAAGGAAATCAGCCCTGAGTGCTCACTGGAAGGACAGATCCTGAAGCTGAGGCTCCAAGACTTTGGCCACCTCATGAGAAGAGAAGACTCCCTGGAAAAGACCCTGATGTTGGGAAAGATGGAGGGCGCAAGGAGAAGGGGACGACAGAGGACAAGATGGCTGGACAGTGTTCTCGAAGCTACCAGCATGAGTTTGACCAAACTGCAGGAGGCAGTGGAAGACAGGAGGGCCTGGCGTGCTCTGGTTCATGGGGGTCACGAAGAGGCAGACATGACTAAACGACTAAACAACATGCTGGCTTAGCTAAAGCATAGTGACGGACTCTGGCCATTCTAGTGTTTTGTTCAGGGTGTGTGTGTGATCTAGGTATTTGTCCAAAACTTGAGGTTCTTGCGTTCGACAACAGTCACTTTCAGAGGCTTTTTCTCTTTCTCTCTCTCATGCCCAAAAGGTGTTAGAAACCTGTGTTACGTAACGCGTGGAATGCTCCCGGGGAACTGCAAGGATAATGGAACCAAAGGCTTTTCTTTGTTCAAAAGGCAGTTGTAGGGTTCGTGTTGCCTTGCTGGAGATCTTTCAGCACAAAGTGGAGACCCCCTGCCTATTAAAACTCAATTTTTAAAAGTTGTGTGCAATGCAAAATGAGGCAGGCTGACTCAGAAGCAAGCCCCAATTACTTTGGTGGGGCAGGGGTGGGCGAAGTCTGATGTTCAGACTTCTTGTGACTCTTCTGGGGGGTCACATGCCAGATGTGGGTGGGGCCAAAAGGGGTGGAGCAATGAATGCAGGGCTGGTGGGGGGCGTAGACTCGTGAAAGCTCCGAGGGCCGGGTGGAAACAGCTGAAGGGCCACATTCAGCCCTCAGGTTCCCCACTCCTTAAGTACGGAATTGCAGTAAAAAAGGTAAAGGGACCCCTGACCATTAGGTCCAGTCGTGGCCGACTCTGGGATTGCAGCGCTCATCTCGCTTTATTGGCCAAGGGAGCCGGCGTACAGCTTCCGGGTCATGTGGCCAGCATGACTAAGCTGCTTCTGGCGAACCAGAGCAGCGCATGGAAATGCCGCTGACCTTCCCGCCAGAGCGGTACCTAGTTATCTACTTGCACTTTGACATGCTTTCAAACTGCTAGGTTGGCAGAAGCAGGGACCGAGCAACGGGAGCTCACCCCGTCGTGGGGATTCAAACCGCCGACCTTCTGATTGGCAAGTCCTAGGCTCTGTGGTTTAACCCACAGCGCCACCCGCGTCCCCAGAATTGCAGTACTGATGATTCAAAGCAACCAAATGTTAAATACCAAACTGCCTTAAACGGAGCCAGACTACTGGGTCACATTGCTGCTCATGTTGACCAGCAATGTCTGGAAGTCAGGCAGAGAGAGGGGTCTTTGCAACCGGACTTTGCAAGGCAGACTTTCAACCGGAAAAGAACCCAGGGCCTTTTGCCTCAAAAACATCCGATAAGCTGCTGTCAAGCCCAGAAGTCTCACATTTGCTCCACCAAGGCTTGATGGAGTTGTCCGTGATCTTCCAAGATCTCAGTCTGATGTTCTCCCTCACCTCTCAAAACATGAAACCTGCTTCTCCAGAAGCTTCAGCTGGAAACATCCCTGGCTCATTGCAAAGCATCCTTAAAAGTATGCGCAGAGATTAGGAGCAACACATTCTGCTGACCAGCTAACAGGCTGTTCTCCAAAACGCAACAACACAGGGGTGTCGGAAACTGCTTTTGGTCCTTCTCGCTCAATGCTGGCTGCACTGGCTGGCAGCATCTCTTCAGGTTTTGGGTGGGGGGCATTCTCAGCCCTACCTGAGGATGCTGAGGATAGAAGCTGGGACATTTTGCATGTAATGCACGGGATCCAAGACTGAGCTGTGGCCCTTCCTCTGAAAACAGGTCCCAAGTTTCCAGTCCTCATGGTTCGGAATAAAGGGCTGGTCTGAAGACGGACATAGGAAGCCGGGCCCTGGGTTTTCCTAGCTCTACATGGTCTACACTGATTGGCAACAGCTCTCCAGAGTTTCAGGCAGGGGAGTAGGAGATGAGTTATTTTCCTCTCGCAGACAAGAAAATAAGACCGGAGAAGGCTGTGATTAAGCGGCAACTTTGCCCAGGAAGGCATATACAATACAGAAAGGCACCATAAAGGTAAAGGTAAAGTGACCCTGACCATTAGGTCCAGTCATGGCCGACTCTGGGGTTGCAGCGCTCATCTCACTTTATTGGCCGAGGGAGCCGGCGTACAGCTTCCAGGTCATGTGGCCAGCAGGACTAAGCCGCTTCTGGCGAACCAGAGCAGCGCACAGAAATGCCGTTTACCTTCCCGCCGGTGCGGTACCTATTTATCTACTTGCACTTTGATGTGCTTTCGAACTGCTAGCTTGGCAGAAGCTGGGACCGAGCAACAGGAGCTCACCCCGTCACGGGGATTCGAACCGCCCACCTTCTGATCGGCAAGTCCTAGGCTCTGTGGTTTAACCCACAGCGCCACCCGCGTCCCAGAAAGGCACCAATAAGCCAACAAATTCTCCTTAAGGATGCTGTTCCTGGCTTTGGCACGAGCCCACGAAGGCCATGCAGGTCCCAGATGCAACACGGGGGCCAAACTGTGACCCCAATTGGGAGGGAGGACGTGGCTTTGGAAGCAGCCAGTTGCCGACACATACCCCACAAACATTTGCTTTTGACATCACCCGGCATAGCCTCACGGCTGCTTGGGAACTTTATCCTGTTACGGATGCTAAGAATAGCCTCTCCATCAAAAAAAAAGAAAATGTAGCTTCTGAATATTCAAATTAGGAATGCACCGAGCTGTTGTACAAAAACACAAACACCCTGACCCATTTAGGGGGGGAAATAAATAAATTCCTGCTTAGCTTACACGGCGCATTTGAGTTGCCGCCAGGGATGGCTTTGTGAGTAATTCCTTTTTTTAAAAAAAAAAAAAAAAAGGAAGAGAAGTCACCAGCTCGGAAAATGAAGATGCGTTAAAGGAAGCCGGAAGGGATGCCTTTTTAAAAAAAAAAAAAAACACCTACATGTCGCTTGCAAAGCAGGAGGGAAAGTCAGGGAGGAGGGGAGCGTGAGAAGCAAGAGAAAAACAGGTGCAATGCATATGGAAGGCATTCATGTTTCCACGCACTTGACGGATTTAATCTGGATTGCCAGAGAGCCGATTAGTGGGGGGGGGGGGGAATCTTGCCTAGGGCAAAGGACCAGAGTTCTACTTTCAAGTGATGCAGCTCATAAATTCAGGAGAATTGAGAGGCAGGCTGTTCTTTCCCCTGGGGGCCACAGATATTGCTTTTCCGCAAAACTGGTCTGTGCATAGCTAAAAATAAAAATAAATAACATCTTCCAATTGCAAAGAAACGACCAAGCTTATATTCAGGGTGCAAAGGGAGAAGGCGACTTGGCAGTCTATTTGGGGCTCTCGAGTTACTCTGATTTATAGGGTTTTTTATTATTATTCCCTAACAGAGGAATCTAGCATGTCAAGGAGACAGCTAGGCTTCAGCCTTACATGCTAGATTTCCACATACAGGAAGTTTCATTGTAATGTTCTTTAGGAGAGCAATCACACAGCTCCCACCGCCAGCTAAAGCAGTCCAGTCCAAGCTTTGCCACTTGGGTTTTGATGAGTTCTGGGTTCTTGCTGTCAAGGGCCCAGAGGGTTGAAGCTTTGCCCAGGAACGAATCTGTGCTCAGAGCATAAACTCTCACCTCTCAGCACACTGCCTCCTTTCCATTTTACTTGCAAGTCGCTCCCAGGATTCCTCATGGTTCTCCTACTGCCGTGTTTCTGAGCTGGGTGGGGACCGGCTGCCGGCAGGCGGCAAGGTTCTGGATTTCAGAATGTGCACAAGGCTACACAACTTGCTGGCCCCTTCCTCTCGCACACCAACACCCTGCAAGGTGTTGGTGAATCTGCGGCCACAAAGTGCGGAGCGCGCCACTAATTTAGATGGCTTTAAATGGGGAGGCGTGTTGGTAACAACTGGTCATAACAGTTACAGAACCTCCAGTGTCAGAGGCAGTCTACCTCCTAATGCCAAGTGGTGGAGCAGGCCCACTGGGCTTTCACACCCCAAGCGTGGGCTTCCTGGTGGCCAATGGACCTTTGCTAAGACCCCCGAGTTGCTCTGGCAGGCAAAAGGGGGTGATTCCCAGGGCTGAGACCATCACACCAAAAGCTTTCTCCCTAACACAGGAGCAGCAAACATGGTAACCCTCCGGACGTCCCCGGAGTCCAGCTCCCAGTTGCAGCTAACAAGGTCGATGGTCAAGGATGGTGATGATGGGAGTTCAACAACACTCGGACGAGACCAAGTTGGGTACCCTGACGGGGCTCTGCCCCAATTTCTCCTGCAAGTTCTTACCGGAGAGAGCAACATCAGAACCGCAGCCACATCAACGAAGGTAAACGCCAACGTTTTAAAACCAGAGGTCAAAATTGCTGCGAATCAAGTTGAAGATGTAAGAGCACATTGCACGGACTTCTATGGAGAGGAGAAATATCTGCTTATAACAGCAGTGACGCCTTGTTGGCACTGACCCATGGCAGGGCCTTCTGGGTGGTGGTCCCCTGGTTGCACAATGTCCCCCCAGTGCGATGTATCTGTCTCCATCTTTATGACATTTGAGGAAGTTGAAAATGCCCCTGTTGCAACCCTGTGATCACCGGGTGGAATAAGGTTTTCAACTGTTAAGAGGTTCCCAAAGTGAATGGTGGGATGGCTTTGGGAGGGGGCACTAAGCGGCAAGGAGGGGGTTGCCAGAGGTGTTGATGCCTCTCAAGACTTTGAGAAGCTGACATCACCGGATCAAGTTCGGTTTTGTCAAATTAAGCTAGCTTCAATTGGATTCTGAATGAACATGTGATTGTTTCAAATTCCTCAAGAGGACCACCTCTAGCTACTGTGACGCACTGCTCTCCTCGCTCCCAGATTTCATGTCACGCATCATGTTTTAAACATTTTGCAATCTGCTCAGAGATCCCTTCTGTGTTGTGCGACTGATAAACTGAATGCGTAATAGACTGTAACAAACCTCCGTGTAATAACTGTGTCTTGGGAGATACACGTTTGAGAAGTTAAGGGAGGGATGGGGAACACTGGCTGAACTTTTGCATGGTCAATCATGGGAGCTGTGGCTCGGAGGCTCCTGGAGGGCCAGAGGTTCCCCACGCCCAATGTCAGGGTTGCTAACAGAAGTCTCCACAGCCCCTGACAATGCAGGAATAGGCACATTCACTCAATAGTTCCATTTTATCAGCCATTATAAATACTCCTTTCTGCTCCTCTAGGGATGTTTTAGGCCACCAGAAATCCCCAGCTGGAAAATCCCCTGGAAAACTCACATGCCCTCTCCCCGAAAACAAAAAAAAGAAGTTTGAACTTCCTGAATCTCCGGCAAACAAGATGAACTCAATTTCTTTCTAACGCTTCTCTGGCTGCGGCTGGTGCCTGCAGCTACTCACGTTTGAACCAGCTCCTGAAAGCACTCTCTCGGAGGAAGAGGAGGAACCACTGAATAGCAGAGGTGAGGCCCGCCTTGCCTGGAATGATGCGATAAGTTGTGGAAATAAGTTGACTGGCTAGAAAGTTCTGCGTGACTTCCATGTTTGAACTTCTTCTACAAAGAGAGGGGAACAGAGGCTGCCTGGAGTCACTCTTCCAGGAAGGAAAGCGCTCTGCACTAGCTCAGAGGCACATGGCACACTGCCCGCCCCAGGAGGGAATCCTAGCCTCAAACACAGATGAAGCCTTACCTTAAGACCTGGAGAGAAAGAGAGACAGAGAGAGAGACAAGATCTTTCGCACAATCTTCCCATTGCCAGCGCTGGCCACCCTACGGGGCCAACAGTTTGGAGGCAATTCTTATTCTACATGGGAAGATTCCCTTCAGCTGCAGTCTGCACCCTGTAAAAGTTGGAGCCAAACCCTGCTTTAAGCCTGAAGAGACACCCCATAGATGTCTGAGGCATTAGAGGGGGTCATTTTGAAGGAATGGGTTTCCCAAATCTAAAAACCTGACTGTGTAGTCAGTCTGGAACGGGCCCCAAAATCCGCATTTTTCCTTCTGCAAGGGAGCATTTCTAAAATGCATTAACTTGAGCTGTTGAGCAAATGCATAACAGGAACCCATCTGTATAAACAAAGCGCTCTCCTTTATCAGTCCATGACGGCAATGTATGGCCTTGACTGTTCCAGTGGAGCAGGGATGGCACGTCTGGGTCTTATCTTACATCCTGACCACACTCTGACGCATAGACCTAGTCTGGGAACAGTGCCAGGAGAGTTGGTGATCTTCTTACCCCAAGATAAGAGTGCTGGAACAGGAATACCCTTATATGGTCAAGAGTACAGGAAGAGGAACACCCTTTTATGGTTAAAAGTACCGGAGCAGGAACATCTGTGATGTCAACCTGCGTGTATAAGCTGACGTGGCTGGATTCCTGGGGAAGTGGGGAGAGGGTGCCTAGAGGATATATATACTGCATGAAATTTCTCATTTCTTTGGACTTGCTGTGAGCTGACCACGCAAGTGCCTTCTGCTATCCGGAGAGCAGAATAAACTCTTTCTCTGAACCAACCCTTGGTGTCATTTGACTTCCTTCCTCCCGTCCGGGAGCAATGCTCACCCTACCAATTGGTAAAGTCCAATAAGGCTACAATTTCACCTCCCTGCCCAGTTTCCTCCAGGTCACAGCTTGAGGCTGCTGCCTTAGCAACCAAGGAAGGCAAAACATTGGGGTCCCTCCAGCTCAGCTAAGCCCACACTGACTTGCAGAGATCCTCCAAGTTTCAGGTAAGGGACATTCTCAGCTCTACCAGGAAGGAGACCAGGGACCTTCTGGCCGCTCTCCCATATGAGCTGCGGCCTTTGCCCTTGAAACAGAACACCATTCCAGTCCTCATGGTTCTGAGTAAGGCAGGTTTAAACAAGGATGTAAGATGCTGTCTTAGAGCAAGACAGGCCACTGGACAATGTAGCTCAGGACTGTCCACAACAACCAGCTCTGCAGGGTTTCAGGCAGGGATCTCTTCCAGTCGTATCTGGAGATGCTGAGGATGGAACCTGGGACCTTTGACATGCTCACTCTTTGAGCAAAGATCCTTCCCTGGCATATACACTGTAGCTTCCTACTCTCTGGACTCACAGATGTCCATGGAGGCGCAGGTCAATTCTGTGTCCAGGGCAGCTGTCTCCCAGCTCCATCTGGTATGCAGGATGAGACCCTCCCTGCCTGCAGACTGTCTCACCAGAACGGTGCATGCTCTAGTTATCTCCTGCTTGGACTACTGCAATGCGCTCTATGTGGGGCTACTTTTGAAGGTGACTTGGAAACTACAATTAAGGATTTCTTGCCCTGCTGCTCCTGGCTGGCCACAGTGGGAGAGTGAGATACAGGGCTCGATGGGCCTTTAGCCCTGCTCCGAAGGGCTTTTCTTACACTCTCAAGTCAGGTGTTGACTCTTGAACTTGTGGGGAAAGCCTCAGAAAAGCATCCAAGTGTATGTCCAGCAGCAGTGAAGTCACACCTGCTTGGGCATGATCTCACACCCTACTTTTCCATTAAGCCCAACTGCAGCCCCTACTTCTAACACGTGGGCAAATGATTTACCGTATTTTTAGCTCCATAAGATGCACTTTTTCCCTCCTAAAAAGGGGAAATGTCTGTGCATCTTATGGAGCGGATGTGTGGTCAATCGCTGGCTCCCTTTCCGGCCACGGCCCCTTGCCCAGGCCTTCATTGTTGAATGTTCTGCAGATGGAGGCTATTTGTTTCCACAGCGACATGTGATTGGCTGATTAGATTATCTGTCTGGAAACTGTAAAAACGGCTCCCTTTCCTTTCCTAAAGAAGTTGCACAACTTTGAGCTGATCCTCAAAAAAGGGGCTTTTCCCCTTTGCAAAAGAAGCTGCACAACTTTGAACTGATCCCACGAAAAAACGGGGCTTTCCCCCTTTCCCCCTCTAAAAACTAGATGCGTCTTATGGTCAGGTGTGTCTTATGGAGCGAAAAATATGGGTAGCTCCTCTGCCTACAGTATGTGCCTCAAAGCTGTGACCATGGGACCAGTCTTCTCCAGACACTGGGCAAATGCACACACCCCACCCTGCTTTCCCTGCTCTGGAAGCCTGGCCGAGAACGGGCCACCACTCCGGCTTGCTCGGCCATCATCTCCCGTGTTGTTTTGGAGGCCGGAAACTGGCCTGCAATTGACCCAGCCCCACCACTCTTGGTACGCCTCCTTGCAGGAAATCTCGAGCCACAAATGCTTTGAAAGAAAGATGGGGAAGACACGGCTTCTCGACTTGGCCACATTTGCACCACACATTCAAAGCGCTATGACACCACTTTAAACCAAAGCTTTCAACTTTTCCCTCTTCTTGCGTAGAATCCTATTCGGAATAAGGGAATTTCCCTTTGAAAAAGGGAAACGTTGACAGCTATGCTTTAAACAGTCACGGTTCCCCCTCCCAAAGAATCCTGGGAAGCAGCGATTTCCGGAGTGCCTTGGGAAGAGGGACTGACTGTTAAAACACCCTGGAAATTGTAGTTCTGGGAGGGGAATAGGGCAGAACTCTCGAGCTGCCGATCATGGCTGTGCTGGATAGCAGTTCAAGCAACAACCATGTTTCCATGATGGTGGGTTCTAATCTTGTAAGGAGGGAGGGTGGAATTTTCTTTCACCTCCTCTTCTCATCCAGCCCCTCTTTGCTCAATTTTAAATGCATGACGGTGACACTGAGAAAATCTCAAATGCCACAAGGGTGGGGGTGACAGAGGGAGTAGGTGTTATAAGCCCGGAATATCCAAGGCACCCAGATGCAATTATTAAATTTAAACACCGCCCCCCCACAAAAAAACCCCAACAAAATCTTCAAGCTGAAATTCCAGAATTACAAACACAACTTGGATGTTTCAATCCAGTTGGAACCAAAAGTGTTTTTCCTGAAATGCTTTGTCCAGAGACTTCCCCCCACTTCTCCTGCCGACATCCCAAAACGCAGCCACAAAAACAGGGGGAAGAAATTCTCTCTCTCTCACACACACACACATTTAAAAGGGGCTTCAAGCACTGAAATTCAAACTTCTTTCATGGTTTCATAATGTGGGATTGGACGATGATGGCATTTGAAATTTGTTTCGGCTCCATTTAATTCCTATGAATGAGCGCAAAGGCAGCTCCTTTAATGCTGTTTTCCATTCCCGCCCCCTCTCTTCCTGGTTCCAGATTTATTTATTTTTTACAAGAGGAAAAAGAAGCACCACCATGACAAATTCCGGAGGAAGGAAAACTCCGTGTAGAAATGTAAGCATTCTGAAAGTTAAATGGCCGCCGAGATGAAATTATATATATATGTATATACGTGTGTGATAGTTTGTATATATAATTTTTTTTTTACATACATACATATATATGTCCAAACAGTGCAAATGGATGTACATTTCTATATCCAGTTTGTTTAAAAAAAAAAAAAAGGAAAAGGAAAGAACAGAAAAAAACCCTCAGCAGAGTCCATCTTTGAACAACAGGAAGGGGGGCAAACTGTGGGGGGGAGAAGACCCCCCCCCCATAATTTTCAGTGGTAAGAAACGGGATTCCCTGCTCCCACCTCCCTCTCTTCCCACCCTTCCTGCTTCCAACAGCTTGGCTGGATCTCTGCCTGCCCCCCCGCCCCCCCCAGTTGATTTAACATGAAATTCACAAATGGTATTATTAATATTTAGTTTTAAGGGCTTTAATACAATAAACCATTTCCCCCTCTCTCTTTTTCGTTTTTAAAAGTGTTAATTTTCAGGAAGGGGGGGGCGGGGAAAGGGATAATACGTTTTGCTTCTCGGTCTGTCTGTCTGTGTGTGTGTGTGTGTCTGTGTGTGGTTGTCTGTTTTTGTCCATGGCGGCCGCGAGGCTAAGTCGTAATGTCTCTGTGCTGTGTCCGCATCATCTGAAAGATGTTCTGGAAAGGAGACCAAAAGAGAGAGAACGACGGCTGAGATACCAAGAGAAGCAATGGAAAAAGTGATCTACGGACACAGACCCTCACCACAAAATCTGCCTTGCGAAAGCATTCCTGGTGAACGCTGACAAACTCCTCGGAAGGGGCTTTCATGGGCACCTTAAGTGGCGGGGGAACAGCAGGAGGCGAAAGTTAATAAAAGGAGGTTGGCCGGCTGGCCAGCAGACCAAGGTCCTCAGCTTGGGCTCAGGCACACACCGCCTTGCCCTGGAGTGATGGAAAGTCAGTTTCCCCAGGCAAAGAAACTACAAATCCCAAGATTCCAGGCAGGAAAAGTGATACCGGGCATGCTCAGAAGAGCACTTTCAAAGCAGGGATTGGGGGAGTACCACCCGTGGTGCACAGATGATGTTGGGATTCCCAAATCCTTGACCACTGGGCCACGCCAATTACCACTTCAACTGCAAATTATTATTATGCTAAGCCCACAATGTATGCACGTTAAACTCGTGCGCATTCAGCTTGACATGTATGGCGGGAAATATATAAATAAAGGGGGGCGGAAAGAGAGCAGGGTTCTGGGGAAAATGACTTTGGCAACCCCACCCACCAATGAACCCAACCTGCTTTGGCTGTTTGCACTTTTGGCCTTAGGCGCAATCCCCAGAATGGAACCAACTCCCGCAGTAAGCTGCAGGCTTCACTTTATTAATAATATTAAAGGTAAAGGGACCCCTAACCATTAGGTCCAGTCGTGACCGACTCTGGGGTTGCGGCGCTCATCTCGCTTTACTGGCCGAGGGAGCCGGTGTACAGCTTCCGGGTCATGTGGCCAGCAGGACTAAGCCACTTCTGGTGAGCCAGAGCAGTGCACGGAAACGCCGTTTACCTTCCCACCGGAGTGGTACCTATTTATCTACTTGCACTTTGACGTGCTTTTAAACTGCTAGGTTGGCAGGAGCAGGGACCGAGCAACGGGAGCTCACCACGTCGCGGGGATTCGAACCGCCGACCTTCTGATCGGCAAGCCCTAGGCTCTGTGGTTTAGACCACAGCGCCACCCGTGTCCCTATTAATATTATTAGCAACACTTAGAAACTCATGTTTTGAGCCAGATCAAGTCTTGGAAGACGTCTCGGCCCAGTTTGAGACGGGGCACCTCTCTGAAGCAGACCAGAGAGTGGGGTTAGCTCTTCCCAACCTCAAACACGTTCCGCACAACGCGGAAAAGAAGCAGAGCTCTTATCCTGCACTTGCGCTTGAAAACTGGGGGGTTGGGAGGGTCCTCATCCCCTTACCTTGCTGCACATGTTGTCTTTACTGCAGTTCTTGTTATCCTTGTCTGTCGCCTCTTCCTCCACCTTTGAAAGGACAGGATTGTTTTAAGAGGAAGTATGGAAGCGAGCGGCGGCCAATCAGCTCCAGGAGCAGAGGTGTCAGCCCCGCCTCTTCCTCCACCCTTCCAATCAAACCTCTTGAGGTCCACCTTGACAGATCGCTTGTCTTCCCCAAACCAGGCGCACCTCCAAATGGGCTCTGACCACCTGCACTGTTCCTGCCAGCCCCAACGTCACATGGCTATGCCAGCAGGGGATTGTGGGAGTCCGAAACATCTGGAGGTGCACTAGGTGGGGTGGGAAGACTAAGGAGGCAACCAGGAATTTGGAGGCAGTGTTCCACTGGCTCCCAGCAATAATAAAAATGGCAGCTCTTCCAGTTCTTGGCTTGCACGTGCCACATAAGAGCCCTGAAGCTAGATGAGGCCAACGGGCTCTTCTAATTCAACAGCTTCTTCCTCATGGTGGGTAAACAGATTCTTCCAGCAAGTCCACAGGTGGGGCTTAGGGCCCTCATAATTACGGGACTGCCTCTCCTGGTCTGCCCCACAAAGGACCTTAAGGTCCATGAATAACCATAGCTTAGAGGTCCCGGGCCCTAAGGAGGCCAGACTATCCTCCCCCAGGGCCAGGGCCTTCTCAGTGATGGCTCCGACCTGGTGGAATGCTCTGTCCCATGAGACTAGGGCCCTGCAGGATTTAACCTCCTTCCGTTGGGCCTGTAAGACAGAGCTATTCCACCTGGCCTTTAATTTGAATTCAGCCTGATCTTTTATTTCCCTTCTCTTCCCTCCCCCTCCCCTTTTATGAAGATCACCCGCTCTGAGACCCCACAGCTAATTCTCCCCTGGTCTCCTCACTGGCCCAAGTAGGACCAGTTCAGCCAGCTAGCCCTGGGGATTATCCAATGCTTATTTCCCCTAAATTGATTCTTGATTTTTATTGTTATTCGTGTTTTTATACTGTATTTTATGCTGCTTCTACAATTAGGTGTTTAAAATTTGTTGTTAGCCGCCCTGAGCCCGGTTTTTGAACTGGGAAGGGCAGAATATAAATAAAAAATTATTTTGATGATGATGGTGATGAAGGCAAGAGCCCTCCACACTGTTACTCATAAGACAAGCCCTACCGGATCAGGCCAGAGAGGGACCACCTAGTCCCGCATCCTGTTCGCAAAATAGCCAACCAGATGCTCTAGTACAGCATTTCTCAACCTGTGGGTCCCCAGATGTTGTTGAACTACAACTCCCATCACCCCTAGCTAGCAAGGCCAGAGCTCAGGGATGATGGGAGTTGTAGTCCAACAATATCTGGGGACCCACAGGTGGAGAAACGCTGCTCTAATAGGAACCCTGCAAGCAGGAACCAGCCAAGCACAAGACAGCGATAGACATGAACAGGGTCTCTGCCCTCTCCCGAAAGGAGCATCTCTTAGTGGCTGCTGCAGAACCACTTTGCAAAACCCTTTCCCAACCTGGCAGACAAGTTTTGCCAGTCTTGCACACTGAGAACCGTAGGGAAGATATCTCCTTGTGGAAGGCAAAAACACGCTTTGCATCACCATAAATGGTGCCAAACGGGACTCCTCACCTCTTTCCGCCACTTGAGCTCGCAGAACACTCGCTCGAAACATTCGTGCATGTAGTTAAACTGGAATGGGGTGGGAGAGAGAGAAAGAGAAAACACAACCATCTCTCAGGGCTGAGGGTTTGCACCTCTCATTCGGCTCCGCCATCCCAGCCGCAGCTGAACCAACCAGACGCCTCTTCCCCCCAAAAGGTCAGAGGCTGGTGCCCCCTGGTGGCAGCTCCAAAAGCATCACTAGATATTCCGTGCCCCTGCCGCCTCCCCGATGCCTCGCTGTCTTCCCCGTCGGCCCACACTCACGTAAGGGGTGAAGATCTTCACCCAGCGTGGCTTCTTTTCCCCCCGTGCGTATTCGAAGCAGAACGCCATGCCCTCCTCGTCGGTGTCCCATCGCTGCATCTCGTCCCATTCGAAGGCTATTACCTGGTTCTGAGAGAGCGGAGAGAGGGCGGAGGTGTCATCGAGAGGGAACGAAGACCTCCATGGGTGTGGGGGCCTTTCAGCCGCTCTCGCCCCACTGCGGAGACCCACCCCAACCGCCCCAGCCAGGGACCCCTGGCGGCTGACCTCTAGCTGACCCTCCTCGGTGCAGGCATGGAGTTTAAAGTGCTTGATGCTGATGGCTGTGATCACGTGACCCTTCCGCCGCGAGTCGCAGGAGC
This sequence comes from Podarcis cretensis, assembly GCF_951804945.1. Lineage (NCBI taxonomy): Eukaryota > Metazoa > Chordata > Lepidosauria > Squamata > Lacertidae > Podarcis > Podarcis cretensis. The sequence continues at coordinate 3,565,308 of NC_137186.1, forward strand.
AGTGCGGGAAGATGATCTCGTTGTAACCCTCGCAGGTCCGCAGCATGTTCAGGTACTGCAGGGGAGGAGGCCGCAGGAAGTGAGGGGGGGGATAGAGGATGCACCCTCCCTGCTTTCTAATCTGATTGGCTGAAAGGCCCGCCAATCAAGCACAGTCAGCGCTGCTCCCACATCCCGCTTCTTAGGGTTAATTATAAAGCGATGCTTGCCCATTTATGTGCTCATTTAAGAGGATTTAAAAGCCTCGATAAAATGCTTCCCAACCCTGTCCACCCAATACTGGAACAGTAAAATAATTAACGGCGTATCGGCTTGTAATTCATTTCACTCAATTTTAACTCTTCTATCTAAAAGTAATTTTTTGTGTACAGTTCTCTCCCCTTTTTCCTTTATCGGCTTCCTACTTACCCTTCTCTTTTAATAGATTAAAATCAATAAAAAGTTCGACTATATTAGGAAAGCATAACCAGCATTAGACTAAACGTCTTTGAAAACGCCAACGTTAAAATTGGCAAAGGCACAAAACGAGGCTGTCCTCTCTCACTGCTGCTCTTGGCTATTCATTACTAGGGAACCTCCGGCAGCAGCGGCGAGGGAGGTTTTCAGACATTAAGGGCTATGAAACGCACAACATAAAATCAGTTTATTTGCAGATGGTGCCGCTCTTTTGATTTCCGATCCAATCCCATCCATCGCCAAGATTAAAACTTTATTAACTCGATGCAGTCAACGTGATCAATTCTAAACATGAAATACCAATCAAAAGAGAGGGAAAGGATCTTAAAAACTCAAGTTACAAAATTCCGCATACGATATAGGAAAGGCATTTCGCTGCTTCCAGGCGCTACAGCCCAGCAGGCGGGAACAGCAAAGCCCACATCCCAGAATGCCTTTCTCTGAATGGGGGGGGGGGTAGGGGCCTTCCCTTACCATGACCATCTTCCGTTGCTCACAGAGCTTCTGCAGCTGGTAGGACTTCTCCTCGGCTTTAATGTACCCCTTCTTCACGTCATCAACAGCCTGGATGACATAAGAAGCATTCAGAGACCGGCCTGGTTCTTCGACTAGGGTCAACGCCAGTATTTTTTGTTTCTCCTTGGCTCGGCTACCACAATATCACCCGGGTGTGCCTAGACCAGTTTTGATCACCCTCCATTCCACTCCACTGTCGATCTCCGTGTTTTGCTTCAAACGCCACGCCAGCTCCTGACGTCCTGTCATTAGGATTTCCAAGTTTCTAGTCCTTATGCTTAAAGCCCTAAACGGCCTTGGTCCAGTATATCTGAAGGAGCGTATCCACCCCCATCGTTCTGCCCGGACACTGAGGTCCAGCTTCAAGGGCCTTCTGGCGGCTCCCTCCCTGCGAGAAGCCAAGTTACAGGGAACCAGGCAGAGAGCCTTCTCGGTGGTGGCGCCTGCCCTGTGGAACGCCCTCCCAACAGATGTCAGAGAGTACAACAAATACCAGACTTCTAGACGACATCTGAAGGCATCTGAAGGCAGTTTGATGCATTACTGTATTTTAATATTGTGTTGGAAGCTGCCCAGAGTGGCTGGGGAAGCCCAGCCAGATGGGTGGGGTATACATAATAAATTATTACTACTACTACTACTACTATTATTATTATTATTATTATTATTATTATTATTATTATTATTATTATTATTATATAAAGGTATTTTTAATAGGCATCCTATGACCGCCTGACATACAGTCTAGATTTTGATTCTGTGTCTTTCAGCTTTATTAATCTGCACTGTTATTAGTTTTATCAAAGGTAACTGCTGATTGTTATAGAATGTTTTAATGGTCTGCTGACTGCCTGTAAAGAAAGCAAAGTTCAGGTAACTCGCAATTTACTTACATTTTACTTTTGCAATTGCAGCTTTGTGGGGGTGGGGCGTAATAAATAAATAAATGGAGAGTGGAGGAAATCCACTCTGCATTTATTTATTCCACACACACACACACACACACACCTGCACTAATATGCAATGGCAGCACCTGAGTCCCCATGCCACTTTCCCAAAGCCAGGTGGGCAAGGTGCTGGACTTCTGGCCCTGCCACCTCCTTCCCAAAGGCAAGCAAGCAGCCCTGCACCCTTGCAGTGAGTGGGCCCAGTTCCAGGGGTTCCTGGCTTTGCACCATTTTGCTCATATGCGCAGTAGGCAGGGACATAAACCCCTGTGTAAGATGCGAGTCACTTGTAGTACAGTGGGCGCTCGGGTTGCGAACGTGATCCGTGCAGGAGGCACGTTCGCAACCCACAGGGTTCGCAACCCGCAGTGCTGCGTCTGCACACACACGGGTTGCGATTCGACGCTTCTGCGCATGCGCAAAGTGCAATTTAGCGCCTCTGCACATGTGCGACCGCCAAAACCCAGAAGTAACCCGTTCTGGTACTTCCAGGTTTCGGCGCGTCCATAACCCGAAAAAAAGCAACCTGAAGTTTCTGTAACCCGAGGTATGACTGTACAGTGGGGCCTCGCAAGACGAAATGAATCCATTCCGCGACTCTCTTCGTCTTGCGGTTTTTTCGTCTTGCGAAGCAAGCCCATTAGCGGTTTAGCGGATTAGCGCTATTAGCGGCTTAGGGGCTTAGTGGATCAGCTGTTAAGCGGCTCAGCGGATCAGCTGATAAGCGGCTTAGCGGATCAGCTGATAAGCGGCTTAGCGGCTTAGAAAAGGGGGGAGAGGGGAAAAAACCCGCAGGAACTCGCAAGACATTTTCGTCTTGCGAAGCAAGCCCATAGGAAATTCGTTTTGCGAAGCACCTCCAAAACCCTTTCGTCTAGCGGGTTTTCCGTCTTGCGAGGCATTCGTCTTGCGGGGCACCACTGTATTCTGAAAGAGGGAGGAAAACCTCTCTGCCCACTGTCACTATGCCATGTATAATTTTAAGCACTTCTGTTCATGCTACCCCAGCTGCCTTTTACCTCCTTCTCCCGCTCCCTGGAAAGATTGCAACTGACATGTCGCATATGGTCCTCTCGTGTCTCTACAGGCACTGTGCGTGTGAGACCCTCTGCAATCCGGGGGCGCCTTCAAAAAGGAGACGGGCAGACACACATACACAAAGACCGTGTGAGCACAGAGACCGCCCGAGGGCGCCCACCTGGTGGAAGAAATAGGTGACCGCCAGGTCGTTGTCGTTCAGAAGGACCTCCTCCTCCGTGGTGAAGAGCCACTTCCGGATCGTCAGGCAGGTCCCTGGCACGGCCGAGGTGTAGTTCTGCACGTAGAGCTTGTGGGGAAACTCGTTGGGCGCCAGCTTCCGCACTGTGGGGGGGGATGCAGAAATGTGAAGGGGAGGAGGAGGAGGAGGAAGTGAAGGATTGGTACCACATATGCAGAGGGTGCTCATTTAATAATAATAATAATAATAAATTTTATTTATATCCCGCCCTCCCCAGCCGAAGCTGGGCTCAGGGCGGCTAACAACAATCAAAATAATCCAACGATTCTAAAAACATTTCATTATAAAAATTAATTAAAATCAAATTGATGGCAACCATTAAGCAAAATTCTGTGCAGATTGCCAGAGGAGGGGGGTCAGGCTGCGCCCTGACCAAAGGCCTGGTGGAACAGCTCTGTCTTACAGGCCCTGCGGAAAGATATCAAGTCCCGCAGGGCCCTAGTCTCTTGTGACAGAGCGTTCCACCAGATTGGAGCTGCGGCCGAGAAGGCCCTGGCTCTAATTGAGGCCAGCCTAACCTCTCTGTGGCCTGGGATCTTCAAGATGTTTTTATTTACAGACCGTAAGTTCCTCTGTGGGACATGCCAGGAGAGGCAGTCCCATAGGTACGAGGGTCCTAGGCCGTATAGGGCTTTAAAGGTTAAAACCAGCACCTTAAACCTGATCCTGTACTCCACTGGGAGCCAGTGCAGCTGGTATAGTACCGAATGAATGTGATCTCGCAGCGAAGACCCCGTAAGGAGTCTCGCCGCGGCATTCTGCACCCGCTGGAGTTTCTGGATCAGTCTCCCCCCACGGATCCATAGACAAAGATGCCTAAACTCAAACCAGATCCTTTTAAACTATTTCACTGCCTAATTCCAGTGGGTGGCCCTGAATTACAATATTCTGGGTTGTGGGGAGAGAGAAAAGCTCATTTACCGTATTTTTCGCTCTGTAAGACGCACTTTTTCCCTCCTAAAAAGTAAGGGGAAATGTGTGTGCGTCTTATGGAGCGAATGCAGGCTGTGCAGCTATCCCAGAAGCCAGAACAGCGAGAGGGATTGCTGCTTTCACTGCACAGCGATCCCTCTTGCTGTTCTGACTTCTGGGATTCAGAATATTTTTTTTCTTGTTTTCCTCCTCCAAAAACTAGGTGCATCTTATGGTCGGGTGTGTCTTATAGAGCGAAAAATATGGTACTTCCTCCGCAACGTGTAGAATCTTATAAAGGTATCATGCATTTCCCCCCACTTAGCAGTTTCTCGTTTTTTCTGGATTTTGTCTGCTGCTTGAGCTTTTCCCTCCTAGGGAAGGGGGTCAAGGAAATCTCTGAACATGCAGAAGAAAAACACACACCCCACACACTCTGAACCTCCCACCCGGCTTCAGGCCTCACCAAATGAGTGATTGATCACTTCAAACAAGGCAAAGTAGTTGGCGGTTGTGCTGTCCATCCCAACTTTGGCAGCAACAGCCTGGAGGGCAAGAAGAGGGAGAAGAGAAAGAATAAGCATCAGACAAACTGGGGGGGGGGGCGGTGTTTAATCCCTGGGACAGCGCAAGGCACAGCAGGGCTGCCTCTGGGCACACGACTACCCCTTCAAGGGATGCTAATACACACACAGAACGGCTGGCAGGGTTGTCGCTTGCAGAACACTCTTCCATCTTTGGTGCCCTTGGGTTTCATTATTCTGGTCTCATCAATAAATATCTCAAATTATATCAATAAACAGCTCAAATAGCTCAAATCGCCTGTTCAGGCCTTCCCACCACTGTCGCCACTGAGTACACGGGCTGATAATGTGAAAGCTGGTCAGTCTACAGACATTAGCTGCAGCTGGGATTTCAACTGCCCAGCAGTGGAAAAGCTTTCAGACAATCTACCTCTGTCTTTGTGTCACATACGAACGTATGGACTTTGGCTATAGCAGGGGGAAATAACATCAATTGCAGACCTCCAGAAGGACAGAGGACTCAGAACGCTTTTATGTCAGCTGGTGGGAATTTATTTCTTATGGTTTGGACGCAGTGTGATGAAATGCCCTGCTGTTGCACCTTTGGGTTGTTAGTAAAGGTCATTATGTTACAATAAAAACATGAATAAAAAACCCCTCTCAAGTCAGTATTTATCTATATATACACACACTGGTAGATTACATTATATGTGTCAATTCTCTACATTCTGTCACGCTGACCAAGTGACAGGGCTGAATGCAGACAGGGGCTCACTCTGTTAGCCAAGATGTTTTCATTTGCTTTTAATGCTGTGGCCCACCCTGGCACCTTGGAGCAGTGTATCCCAACTTTGGGTCTCCAGCTGTTTTGGGACTACAATTCCCATCATCCCTGGCCACTGGTCCTGCTAGCTAGGGATGATGGGAGTTGTAGTCCCAAAACAGCTGGAGACCCAAGGTTGAGTAACCCTACCTTAGAGTGAATGGCGAGTAATAAATTAATAAGTAATAATCATAATAGGTTCCACTGTACCTTAGGGCTGTTTGTAAAGGTTCTTATGTTACAACAGTAATAGTAATAATAATAATGATCATGATGATGAAGAAAAGTGGGTGAGCTGTTAATTCTCAAGCCAGACTCTGAGGCCAGAGGCATGAAGCCTGACCCAACCCCCACATCTGCTTGCTATTTTAGAGCAGCGGTTCTCAACCTGTGGGTCCCCAGATGTTGTTGGACTACAACTCCCATCATCCCTGAGCTCTGGCCTTGCTAGCTAGGGGTGATGGGAGTTGTAGTTCAACAACATCAGGGGACCCACAGGTTGAGAAAGGCTGTTTTAGAGCAAGGACAAAACAAAAAAAATTCCTTCCAGTAGCACCTTAAAGACCAACTAAGTTAGTTCTTGGTATGAGCTTTCGTGTGCATGCACACTTCTTCAGATACACTGGCATGCACACTTCTTCAGATACACGGACTGTATCTGAAGCAAGGAGCAAGGACTGAGTGCAGCTTCTTCTTGCAAAGTGATTCAGGCTTTGGAGGTGGTTAGGTCAGCTCTTTGCAATTCAGCCAGTTTCAATTCCCAATATTAAGGCGGTGGGGGAGGTGTGAGAGAAGGAGGAAAGGGCTGGGGCTCTGAACTGAGCAGGGGTGGGAAAGGCTGGCGACAATGGCCTGGCCTTCTAGCTTCCTCTGCTTGGCGCGGAGAGCCTGCCAAGGCCTCATTCTGCTACTGGAGACAGGCAAAGAGCCACTCATAATGGCACACCCCAGTGCAGACAGCCACGAAGGGTGCCCCACACTTCCCTTTTCGTGTCTCTCAGGGTGGAGTTTTCCCACACAAACAACTCAGTGTGTCACGTGCAGAATGGGAAGTTAAGCCCGGATATACCCTCTGTCTGAAACCCCAGACAGCTGCTGCCTGTCTGTGCAGACAATGCTGAGCTGGATGGAACAAGAGGCTGGCTCGGTAGAAGGCAGCTTCTCACATTTCTAAAAGTCTATGGAGTCTTCCTTAAAAACAAAAACAGTGCATAAAGAAATCCGAGCCTGTTTGTTTCTTCCTCTGTTGCCAGTGAGGAAAAGAATCCCTAGATGCCGCCCTGCCCTCCTCACCTGATACACCTGGTCCGTGGTGCTGTTCTTTTTGACCCGGACGGTCACTGTTGTGATGTCCGGAAGCGCCACTCTGAGCTCCACGTCTGACACGCCGTTGTAGTTCTAGGGTACAAGGGCAGAAAGATAAAGCCAGGATTTATTGTTTTTGTTTAAAGTATGCCTCTCACGCTCCAGTCCCAGGTTTTTAAGGCTGGTTTCTCCAGGGCGCAAGGAAAGGATTCTCAGCTATGAGAAGCAATGTCGCAAAGAGAGGGGGAGAGAGGGGAGCTAATAAATTATTATTATTATTATTATTATTATTATTATTATTTATACCCCGCCCATCTGGCTGGGTTTCCCCAGCCACTCTGGGCGGCTTCCAACAAAACACTAAAATACAATAACCTATTAAACATTAAAAGCTTCCCTGAACAGGGCTGCCTTCAGATGTCTTCTAAAAGTCTGGTAGTTATTATTCTCTTTGACATCTGGTGGGAGGGCGTTCCACAGGGCGGGTGCCACCACCGAGAAGGCCCTCTGTCTGGTTCCCTGTAACCTGGCTTCTCGCAGTGAGGGAACCGCCAGAAGGCCCTCAGCGCTGGATCTCAGTGTCCGGGCTGGATGATGGAGGTGGAGACGCTCCTTCAGATATACTGGACTGAGACCGTTTAGGGGTGGGGGGGAGAGCTTTGGCCCTCCAGACGTTGCTGAACTGCAGCTCCCATCAGCCCCAGCAAGCATGCCCAATGGCTAGGGGTGATGGGAGACGTAGTTCAGCAACATCTAGACGGCCAAGGATTCCCTGCACCTAGTCAAGTGGAACTCTGCATTATCAAACTGGACTCTTTCCTACCATGAGAGGCTGGGGGAATCGAGCCGGCCTAAAAAGGTATGGGACAGCCACCGGTCTGGAAAAGCCTTTGGTCCCACCATAATGAGAGGACGGTGGACTGTGGCTTCCCTGTATCATGGGAGACACCCTTCTGCACAATTCTTTAGAAGTACAGTTGTATCTCAGGTTAAGAACTTAATTCATTCCGGAGGTCTGTTCTTAACCTGAAACTGTTCTTAACCTGAAGCACCACTTTAGCTAATGGGGCCTCCTGCTGCTGCTGCGCCGCTGCTGCATGATTTCTGTTCTCATCCTGAAGGAAAGTTCTTAAACCGAGGTACTATTTCTGGGTTAGCGGAGTCTGTAACCTGAAGCGTATGTAACCTGAAGCGTATGTAACCCGAGGTACCACTGTATAGGTAAAGGTAAAGGGACCCCTGACCATTAGGTTCAGTCGTGACCGACTCTGGGGTTGCGGCGCTCATCTCGCTTTACTGGCCGAGGGAGCCGGCGTACAGCTTCCAGGTCATGTGGCCAGCAGGACTAAGCCGCTTCTGGCGAACCAGAGCAGTGCACGGAAATGCCGTTTACCTTCCTGCCGGAGCGGTACCTATTTATCTACTTGCACTTTGACATGCTTTCGAACTGCTATGTTGGCAGGAGCAGGGACCAAGCAACGGGAGCTCACCCTGTCCTGATTGGCAAGTCCTAGGCTCTGTGGTTTAACCCACAATGCCACCCGCGTCCCTTATACTTTTTGAAGTATACCCTGCTCCAAAGGAGCCCGGGGCAGCAAAAGGATCGATACTAATACAACTAAGACTTCTTTAAAAAGGTTCAATACAACCTTCTAAAAAATCATTTAAAACTCATAAAAGCCATCACTTATTCTTAAAATAATTTCAGAATTTCCAGGAAGGGAACTTTCAGCTATCAAATGCCTGCGTGAACAGGGGTGGGTGGGTGGGTGTGTTCCCCACAAATGAGGAACTACCACTAAAAAAACCCTGTGACAGGTCAAGCATTCCCCCCCCCCCCGTGGCAGTGGCACCACCCACAGGCCCTCCCCTGCTGATGGCTGGACCTGAGATGGTTGATAGAGAGGAAGGTCTCTTTGAGGCGCCTGGGTCCCCAAGCCCCATGGCTCAGAAGGCTCTTTGCCTGGAGGGCCAAGCAAGTTCTTGCTCCGGAAGGGCAGCTTCTATCTACACCCACACAGGAGGCTAGCTATGCATGTACAGGTGGGGGCCTTTCCCCCCAGGACACCTTGTTCTGCTTTTCCCGTTTGTTGAGATGCATGTCCCGCTCTTCTGCCAACTATGTCCTCCGCAAAGAGGCTCAAAGTATGCCGCTCATAAAAATGAAATGAAATGTGACGGGCCAATCCACTTAAACAGAAAGCAGGAGCGTGGGTGTTAGTTTTTGAAAAACAACAACTAGGAACTCAAAACACACATGATTTCCCAACTCTCCTGAAATGCCTGGCAGGAAAAGTCATTGCTGAACTTCTCAGAGCTCTAAACACCTTGATGAGAGAAGCCGGGGATTGAACCTACAGACTTTTGTTAATTATTTATTGGGGGGGGGGGGTTTGCACTGATAGCCCACCATTTTCTGCAAAGAGCTCAAGATGGTGCGCATGGTTCTATCCCTCATCATTTAATCCCCATAACAATCCTGTGAAGTAGGTGAGGCTGAGAGGCAGCGACTGGCCTAAGGTCACCCGCTGAGTTTCATGGGCAAGTGGGGATTTGAACCCTGGTCTCCAAGGACTTAGTCCAACACCCTAAAGGTAAAGGGACCCCTGACCATGAGATCCAGTCGTGGCCGACTCTGGGGTTGCGGGGCTCATCTCGCTTTATTGGAGCCGGCGTACAGCTTCCGGGTCATGTGGCCAGCAGGACTAAGCCGCTTCTGGCGAACCAGAGCAGCGCACGGAAACGCCGTTTACCTTCTACCTATTGATCTACTTGCATTCTGACGTGCTTTCGAAATGCTAGGTTGGCAGGAACAGGGACAGAGCAACGGGAGCTCACCCCGCGGCGGGGATTCGAACCGCCGACCTTCTGATCGGCAAGTCCTAGGCTCAGTGGTTTAGACCACAGCGCCACCCAGGTCCCTGTCCAACACTCTAGGGCATACTTTAAGCATCAACTGCACATGCTCTGGCACCTCCCTTGAAGCGTCCGGTTTTTTGCTCGCCTACCTCATCTGACTCTGACAAGAACTCCTGCATGATGTCGCTTTCCCCGATGACCCGGATGGAACACACTGCAGAGGGAAGGAGAACGGCTCAGTTAACGGGCAGGAAGTTGGTACAAAAATGGTATTATACATCTGTAAGGTTATATCATATTACAAAATCTGGAAGTAAGAATTGTTGGATGAAATGTGGAGTGATGGGAAAGTACAGTCATATGTGGTGGGATTGTCTGTTAGTTAATGAATTTTGGAAACAGATTGGTATAGAAATATCGGGAACTTTGGGTAGGATGGTGGGAATATTTAAATTAATGGTTCTTATTAGTCTGAGTAGCACCGAGATAAAAACAAAAGAGGAATGTAAATGGATAAAATTGATGGTAACTGCAGCCAGACAGATTATAGCGAGAAATTGGAAAAATGCAGAAGAGTTAGAGGTGAACCAATGGAGGAAAAAACTGAATAATATTATAATTTATTATAATATCTAACTATAATATCTAATATTATAATATCTAACTGAGAAGATACACAGAATGAAAGGGTTTAAGGTCCGTGAGAAAGAGGAGGATTGGCTTGAGAAGATATTGAATTATTTGGGTAGGTTTGAACAATTTGGGGCAATTAAAATGTTAAAAGTTAAATAAACCTTGTGGATGGAGGAGTGTTAACGTATATAAAACTGTACATATGGTTGATTTGAATATGTTATTATTGATTATTTATACCCAATGTATCAGCCACCTGGGGGGTTTCACTGTTTGTGTTTTGGTTGTTGGTAAAAAAATTTAATTTTATTTTTTTAAAGTTAACGGGCAGGAAGAGGGCATTGGCAGGACAAGAGGAGGTCTCGGTCCCTGGATCGTTTTCAAGTCTCCTTGGAGTGTGGTGGGTCTACCCCACTGCCAAGCACAGACCCCCACCTGCTTATTCCAAGGCCACCCCAGAACATTTAGCCTGTAAAAAACTGGGGAGGGGACTGTATTATGTGCTTGCCAGGTGGGCTGCTAATGCAATTTATGTGAGGAGGGAGAGGGAGGTAGTGTCCCCCGCCCTTCCAGTACTGATCAAATTCACACCTCCTTAGCTACAGGACTGGGTGCTCCCAGGATAATCTTTGCACCTTCTGCCTTACCCAGACTTCCATGCCAGAGGAGGAATCTGAAGGGCTGGACAGGAGGCAAAGGCTGTTTCCTGTCGACCTCAATTCTCAAAGCTTCCAGGGCAGCCTGAGGCTCGATTAAAGAACTGTCAGGGCCAGAGATGGGCAGCCTGAGAGGCCTTCTGGATGCTCTCGGGACTACAACTCCCATCGTCATTTGCCCATGCTGGCTTCTGCGGCTGCTGGGACTTGGAGTCCAGCCACATCCGGGCGGGGCCACAGACATTTCCCAGGTGATCGATCGAATGAGGTTTAACCGGTTGCATGATTTAATGCATCTGCATGTATCTGCTTATTCTCGTAACTCTAAATAAAAAATGCACCCGCTCCGAAAAGGAATTCCTCCCCGCCAAGCCTTATAAAGAATGCCTCTTTTAAGAGCATTACTTGTTACCTTGCCCTGAAAACAGGTTCTGTTGCTCAAATTTTTTAATCTTAAATTACTGGTGCTAGTTTTTTCTTATTGACAGTTTTATTGGGTTTTATACATATATAAGCCTCTTTGAGGCTTTCTGAGTAGGTTTGTTTGCTTCATACAATCAAGTTGTGTACAGTGGTACCTCGGGTTAAGTACTTAATTCGTTCCGGAGGTCCATTCTTAACCTGAAACTGTTCTTAACCTGAAGCACCACTTTAGCTAATGGGGCCTCCTTCTGCCGCTGCACCGCGGGAGCCCGATTTCTGTTCTCATCCTGAAGCAAAGTTCTTAACCTGAAGCACTATTTCTGGGTTAGCAGAGTCTGTAACCTGAAGCGTATGTAACCCGAGGTACCACTGTATAAGTGTTTCGGAACTAAATAATAAAATAAATGCATGCAAAATCTGTGGCGTAATTCACTGCAGGGGTACTTTTAAAAATCAAATTATTAGCCTTTCTGAAACCTTTTGTTTCAGCTCCACTTCTAAGGAAGCAGCTGACCAAACGGTGGTTTGTTCAGATGAATCGGCTGTCGGTGGAGAATATGCCAACGGCCCCCTCCCTGACACACATGCTCTTCTCTGCGTACCCTTTTCCAGGTATTCCTCCAGCCCCCGCCGCCTGGCATCCAGCTGCTGCTCTGACAAGGAGAAGGGCCACTTGCCCGGCAGGCGGGGGAAGGTGAAGCTGGCAAACTCCCGCTTCAAGTTCTGGTGCAGGATGGCAAACTCGCGGTACCGCTTGGAACACAGCTGCCGGCCTGCCATGTAAACGTTGTAGACCTGGGAGGGAGGCAGGAAAAGGGCAGGGGGGGGAACAAGGTGAAGGTGAGTCCGTGTGTTGCAAACATATGATAAAACCATAAAACAGTTACAAAGAAAACATCAATTAACCACTGCCAAAGGATATACTCAGATAATTATTATTATTATTTATTATTTATACCCCGCCCATCTGACTGGGCTTCCCCAGCCACTCTAGGCGGCTTCCCAAAAAAATAATAAAATACTGTAATACATCAAACATTAAAAGCTTCCCTAAACAGGGCTGCCTTCAGATGGGGGTGGAGATGCTCCTTCAGATATACTGGACCGAGGCCGTTTAGGGCTTTAAAAGTCAGCACCAACACTTTGAATTGTGCTCAGAAACGTAATGGGAGCAAATGCAGGTCTTTCAAGATTATATGGTCTCGGCGGCCGCTCCCACTCACCAGTCCAGCTGCCGCATTCTGGATTAGTTGTAGTTTCTGGGTCACCTTCAAAGGTAGCCCCACGTAGAGCGCATTGCAGTAGTCCAAGCGGGAGATAACCAGAGCATGCACCACTCTGGCGAGGCAGTCCGCAGGCAGATAGGGTCTCAGCCTGCATACCAGATGGAGCTGATAAACAGCTGCCCTGGACACAGATTTGACCTGTGCCTCCATGGACAGCTGTGAGTCCAAAATGACTCCCAGGCTGCGCACCTGGTCCTTCAGGGGCAGAGTTACCCCATTCAGGACCAGGGAATCCTCCACACCTGCGCGCCTCCTGTCCCCCCAAAACAGTACTTCTGTCTTGTCAGGATTCAACCTCAATCTGTTAGCCGCCATCCATCCTCCAACCGCCTCCAGGCACTCACACAGGACCTTCACCGCCTTCACTGGTTCTGATTTAAAAGAGAGGTAGAGCTGGGTATCATCCGCACACTGATGAACACCCAGCCCAAACCCCCTGGTGATCTCTCCCAGCGGCTGCATGTAGATCCAGCAAAAGTGCTGGGGAAGGGCAGTAGCTCAGGGGTAGAGCAGCTGCTTTGAGTGCAGAAGGCTCCAGGTTCAATCCTGACTACATCCCCAGGTAGGGATGGGGAAAACTCCCTGCTTGAAACCCTGGAGAGCTGATACTGGTCATTGTGGACAACACTGAGCATGATGGACCGATGGCTTGAATCGGAATAAGGCTCTTTGATCCAGTTAGGGGGTCGATAAGCAGAGTGCCCCAGCTATCTCCCAGGCTGCTTACCTTGCTGTGTTTTTTAAAAAATATAATATGTTGCTGTTTGAACACCAGTTTGTGAATATTTTTCTTATCAATCAACTTTTTGTAAGCAGGAAGTTGCCTTACATCTAGACTCACATCAAGCTCAATATTGTCCACACTGGCTGGCAGAGTCTCTCCAGGAGATGGAAACTCGGACCTTCTGCCTGCAAAGCAGGTGTTTTACTGCTGAGCTGGTTTTACTTATCCACGCTCTCAAACACCCCACACATGTTCTCGTTATTCCCTCCTCTTAGCCCAGTTATGCCAAAAAAACCTTGAAGTTCTTACTATCAAAAATTCTGATTTGTTTCTTAAGGAGAATAACACAGTGTAAGTAACTGCATAATCTATAGAGATGCACTGCCCAGGGCAGGGGGGAAACAAACCTCTAATTCTGTCCGAAAATCAGATCTCCCTCCAGTACGTTATATGGTAGGGTTGCCATACGTCCGGAATTTTCTAGACACAGCCGGAATATTGCAGTCAGAAGGAGTGCCCGGGCAGAAACCGCTGAAATGTCCGGAAAAATCCAGATTTATGGCAACCAATGTTGGAAATCTAGATTTCCTTAAAAAGAGTTCAAAAACCTCATATATATTTTTTGAGATTTTGCAAAAAAAAAAAAAAAAAGTCAGCAAATTTGTGGAGACCCCTAAGTCATCAACTCCAATTTAGCACATGATCCTTTCTAAACAAGCACTTTGCCTCTCCTTGGAAATATAGTTCCTGTTTCACAAGTGGGGGGGGGAGAGGAAGGGGGTGGAAATCAATGCAACATCCGTCTTGCCCGTTCAGTGAGCAAACTTCCCCACTGTACTCAGAGCCCGTAAATAAGCTGTCTCATTCCAATTAGTGATGAGTAATTTATAGCCACACACACACACTTTCAAACTGGCACAGGCTAAAAGGTCCCAAACCCCACAAGACCAGATGGGATCTGAAGGCTTCACTGGGTCCTTTGGGAGTTTGTGGGCAGCAGGCTGCTTTGGAACAGGCCGGCACAGAAGATGGGCACACGCCCCACTCCTGCAGGGCTGGCACATGACCAGGAATAACACCGCTTTTCAATGGCTACCGAAAGACCCACGAGGGGTGAGCTATGTTTTGGAGAACGTTTGAAAGAGGCGGCGTGGAGCAGCTCTGGAATGGGGATGGGACGTCCTTGGTTCCTCCTGGGCAGAAGAAGCAGTCGGACAGAGTGTCCTCTGCAACAGAATCACCTTATCCTGGCTACTTTACTCAGTGCATAGCAGGATAAGGACAGCCGGTGGTCTTCACAGACGGGAGTCCAATGGCAAAGACGTCCCCCTGGAGTGGCCATGCAGATAACACGTTTTGCTGCACCTAGGTCGCCTTCATGCCACACACTGAAAGGACATCACTTCCCCCAAAGAATCCTGGGAGCATATTTTGTTGTTGTTGTTTCGTTGTTTAGTCGTGTCCGACTCTTCGTGACCCCATGGACCAGAGCACGCCAGGCACTCCTGTCTTCCACTGCCTCCCGCAGTTTGGTCAGACTCATGTTTGTAGCTTCGAGAACACTGTCCCACCATCTCGTCCTCTGTCGTCCCCTTCTCCTTGTGCCCTCCATCTTTCCCAACATCAGGGTCTTTTCCAGAGAGTCTTCTCTTCTCAGGAGGTGGCCAAAGTATTGGAGCCTCAGCTTCAGGATCTGTCCTTCCAGGGAGCACTCAGGGATGATTTCCTTAAGAATGGATAGGTTTGATCTTCTTGCAGTCCATGGGACTCTCAAGGGTCTCCTCCAGCACCAGAATTCAAAAGCATCCATTCTTCGGCGATCAGCCTTCTTTATGGTCCAGCTCTCACTTCCATACATCACTACTGGGAAAACCATGGCTTTTACTATACGGACCTTTGTTGGCAAGGTGATGTCTCTACTTTTTAAGATGCTTTTTAAGAGCATAGTTTACCCCTGCACAAAGCTACAATCCCCAGCACCCTTAAACTACAGTTCCCAGGCTTCTTCAGGGGAAGCTTTAAATATGTTTTCTGTGGATCTGGCCAAAGTGAGGTTGACTTTCTTTCCATCACCAAAAGAGGAATCTCAGAGGTGCAACATGCATCAGCATGCTTCCTTCACCAGGTTGGGTCAGAGTAGAATTTGCTCCAGGTGCCCTCTCCTTCAGAGGTGAGGCCAATGGCAGCTAAACGGGTTGTGGAATGCCTTTCGCAAACCATTTGCCCAGTGTGCGCACACGGCCTGCTCTTATCCTGATGAAATCGGTTGCCATTTTGTCAAGCCACAACAAAACAGCCATTTTATCGTTTTGGATTCATCTGTTTATTGGCCATTTCCCGGCCTTACCCTTAGAAAAAGTCATGAAGGATAAGGCTACCTGTGGCTACTAGCCAAAATGACTATGTTCTACCCTCCCCTGTCGGAGGCAGAATGCCTCTGGGGATCCCAAGCAGGGAGAGTTGCTGCTGGCCCTCTGGCCTTGCTTGTGGGCTTCCCAGAGGCACCTGGCTGCATGGGCAGGACGCTGCATTAGACCCATCAAGCTTCTTCTGGTGTTCCTGTGCTGTGGGCTGAACCTGGAACCCCTGCCTGCCAAAAGGATGCTCTGCCTCTCAATCCATCCTGCTTAGGGTTCATAGAATCATAGAATCATAGAATCCTAGAGTTGGAAGAGACCACAAGGGCCATGGAGTCCAACCCCCTGCCAAGCAGGAAACACCATCAGAGCACTCCTGACATATGGTTGTCAAGCCTCTGCTTAAAGACCTCCAAAGAAGGAGACTCCACCACACTCCTTGGCAGCAAATTCCACTGTCAAACAGCTCTTACTGTCAGGAAGTAAGGTGTTCCTGCACCAACAGGAAGAGAGTCTCCAGGATTTCAGGCAGGGGACCTGTGCAGCCCTAGCTGGAGATGCCTTGAGGGACTGAACCTGGGACTCGCCATGTGCAAAGTCTACCACTGAGCAACAGTGGCCTTGCTTGAATGGAGACTTGGACATCGGAAGATGCAGTAAGAGCCATACCCAGGCCAATTCTGGGAGTCTGGGAGTGTTGAGAGTTGTCAAGAGGTCCCTAGTCTCCTCCCATAGCCACAATTCCTATACAGTGGTACCTCTGGTTACGAACTTAATGCGTTCTGGAGGTCCGTTCTTAACCTGACACCGTTCTTAGCCTGAGGTACCACTTTAGCTAATGGGGCCTCCCGCTGCCACCACCACACGATTTCTGTTCTCACCCTGGGGCAACATTCTTAACCCGAGGTACTACTTCCGGGTTAGCGGAGTTTGTAACCCGAAGTATTTGTAACCCAAGGTGTTTGTAACCCAAGGTACCACTGTAGTGGTTTAACAAACAATCACTCTTTCGCAGGGAACTCTGGGAATTGTAGCTCCTAGGGAAAAGGGTGTGCGTCTCCTAACAGGTCACAGCACCCTTAAAAAAACTACAGCACCCAGAATCCTTAGGGAGCAAATCCATGGCTGCTGAAAAATGACATCACGGTCATGTGTGGTGTCTTTGAGTTCTTTCTGCTTGCCGGAAAGCTCGGGGATGAGGCATGGAGTTGCCAAAGACTTGCACAAGCAGTTTGGAGAAAAGGGGACTCCTGCTGTTTTTTCCCTCCTTCACATTAGAAAACAAGAGGAATCCCGTTCCTCTCCCAGAGAGGAGGAGACAGACAGGAGAGTTGCATACGGGCAAACACTGAAAGCCAACACTCTCTTTTGCCCAAACATTTGCTAGCCAGACTCTATACCAGTCGGGGAGCAGAAAGACATCCAAGAGGGACCCCCCAGCCGGGCTGGTACTCACCACAAACTTCTCACCATTCTGTTCCACATGCTTGTAGGTGGGGATGGAGATGGGCACCGCCTGCTTCTCAGTGTAGTCGTAGAACGACTGGCCCAGAGAGTCGTCGCTCGGGTCGAGGTTGTCGGCCTCGTGGGGGGGCACCGAAAGAACCGTCAGGATCAGCTCCTTCTCCCCCGCCCGGATCAGGTCCACCACTTGCTTGTGCGTCGCCCCTTCGACGTTCACGCCGTTCCTGGCAGAGGAGAAGGGGGAGACGGTTGTTCCACAAGCTTGAGGCAGGCGCCAACGCTTTTGGAGTCAGTATTGGCAAATAAAAACGGGTGCAGAAACTGAAGCGACAGAACAGCTCTAGGATTTAAAAATCAGAGGAAAATAAAGGGACAGGGGGTGTTAAAATTCAGGACTTTCCCTGCTGCCTTACGTCTGCTGTATCAGGCCCCTCTTAAGACGTGTAAAAGGCTGGGAAGAGATAGGAACAATCCCAGGCCAGAGTTAGGATGAGCTACTATCTTTTGTGAGTAGTAAGGGATAAGAATTACTTTTAAGAGAGGGCTCCGTATTCTACCTATTCTATTTCTATTTTTTGTAGCAGCTATTTTATCGTATTATGAAAAACTTTAATAAAAATCTCATTACAAAAAAGAAGTGTGCCTAGCTATTGCTTGCCAACATCATTTAATAATAACCTTGGTGGTGTGTGGATTTCAAGATGATCTCTGCTGCAAGCTGCGCAGACTCCTTTTTTACAAGCATCCACTAGGAAATAAAAGGAGGGTGGCAACATGAGATCGGGCCTTTCTATACTTGTGGGGTGCTCTCCCCAGGAAGTCTCGCCTGGCACCATCTTTTGGAGGCTCCAAGCAAAGACTTTTCTCTTTGCCTCGGCTTTCGGCCCTTGATTTGAATGGTGGTACTGTGGCCTCTCTGAGTGGGGTGGGATGAGTACGTCCTGATCTGTCTTATCTGTTTAGCTGTGTTTTCAGACTGTTGCTGGATGTTCGTAACTGGTTTCAATGCAAGTTGATCTGTGGAACTCCGTGAGAAATGCAACTAACAAATATTATAAATAAGCCTCCCGCTGAGGGCTGCTAGATGTCCTTTGCTCTCATTCTTAACTTCTTCTCTAAGCCACTGAGCCACTAGCCCAGAAACCTATGCAGTAAAGACGATTTGGTGGAAATATTTGGAAAGTGATGTCTATGGGGAGGAGGTGCATTTAGAGCAACCTGACTTCTCTCTCTCTCTTACACACACACACACACACACACACACACACACAATGATGGGAGCTGAAGGGGCAGCAATTCTTCAGCAGACACCTTGCAGCTCAGACTAGTTACTAAGGCTGCAGAACTTGCCCCCTGCCGCCCTGTTCAATGCCATTTACAAACTCGACAGGAGCCTGTCACATCCCGTTTAAGGCGCACGCGGGCAAAATCATTTGGGAACTTGGGAAGGAAATGTTTTGTAAACAGAGCCGTGCGGGGAAGGCAACTTTCTGGCTCTTGAAATCGCAACACACACACACACACTTCCCCCAATAGAGAGGAATTTCCTTCTCGGGGGACTTTTACTTGCAGAGAACAATGCCTCAAAAGTCCAGAGGAGCTTGGGCGAGCCTGAATTCAGAGAGAACATTAGGCTTGAGGGAAAAATCACCCACGGGGAGCCTGAGACATTTATCTTCAAAACAACAACAACAACAAAGCAATAGGCAGATTAGAAGCCTGTATCTTACAGCAGCTACTAGACTGTGCGTAAAATTGTTAATTAGAAGCACTGAGTCCCTGCACATCTGTGGCTCTTGGTCTCCCTCCAGAGTGACCAAGAGAACAGACAGGTCGTCCATGTGCCCCTCGCCAGTGGGGGGGGGTCGTCTGCAGGATAGCAAGAGAGCCATTCCCCAGCTCTGTATATTAAATAGAATCCGATTCACCAATGCAAGGCCAAATGAAGAACAGGAGGTGTGGGAGGGGGAGACTTCCAAGGAAAAGAGACAACCATTGCCAGAGAGCAAATGCGGTGTGGCAGTTAAAAGGGAGTCAGACTAGACCCTCGGAGAGACCAGGGTTTGAATCTCCACTTGAACATGAAGCCTACTGGGAGTGACCTTTGGCCAGTCACTGCCTCTCCATCTAAGCTCCCTTTCAGGGTTGTTGTGGGGATTAAATGATGGGAGCCAGCGTGCAGCTTCCGGGTCATGTGGCCAGCAGGACTAAGCCGCTTCTGGTGAATCAGAGCAGCGCACAGAAACGCCGTTTACCTTCCTGCCAGAGCGGTACCTATTTATCTACTTGCACTTTGACGTGCTTTCAAACTGCTAGGTTGGCAGGAGCAGGGACCGAGCAACGGGAGCTCACCCCGTCACAGGGATTCGAACTGCCGACCTTCTGATCGGCAAGCCCTAGGCTTTGAGGTTTAACCCACAGTGCCACCCGCGTCCCTTAGTACAGTAGTAGTAGTAGGATTAATGCAGGAATCTTCACCTTTAAAGTCACAGCTGCAGGATGCAGTGGGGAGGAGGCTGTCAAATCTGGTCTTGACCACACAGGCCCGAGAAAACTGACCACAACAAGCGAGTCTGTTTTCAAAAGGCTCATGTCTGCCAGCACATTGGGCGCACACCCTGACCACAGTTCCCTCACAGACCTCCAAGGAGGAGCACTGGCTTTCTTTTCCCGCTACAGAACTAAATTTAGCTGTGTTTATTCGGTTGGCAAGATTGTGGGCTAAAGGCATCTAAAATAGTTTATTCAACAGTTTAAAGAGTGGTGGGTGTCCTGGCTCCCACGCCAGCAACATCCCGGCTAAATGGACATTATCTGCTGCTGAAATAAAATAAACATCAAGGTGTGAGCCAATCCCAGGCCTCATCCATCACAAGGAAACTGCCTGCCCATGAACTAGAGATCCAAATTTGTGTTTTACTTCAAGGGCCATGCCAGGGCAAGTACATTTCAAAAGAGTAAAATAGCTTACAATCTGAACAAATTGCCACTGAAATGACTTCGCTGTCGCTCATCCCCCAGGTTATGGCCACGTTAGGCTACTATAACAACACTCAGCAAGGGTTGCTCCTAAAGAGCACTTGGAAACCTAAAACCATTGCAGAATGTGAGTTCAGCTCATGACTGGAGACCATGCTCCAGGAGAGACAGGGGAGAATGTGTGGGAGACAGGTCTCTCTCAGTGACAGCACCAGGATGACGCAATTCCCTTCTAAGGGAGGCTGAATTAGCCAGCAGTGGGGAGCCTGGACTCAGGACGCCGTGGCCCTTCCGATGTTGCAGGATTCCAACTCCCACCTGTAGTCAGGTTTTTTAAAAATTGCTCTACCTTGTTTTGCTGCCATTTATCTAAGCAGACAGTTTAACCTTTATGCTGCAGTCTGAAGGTACATGGGGCTTTTGGAACCGTACTGAAGCAAAGCTGCTCTAGGCATGGTGGGTGACTGCAGGGGAGCCAATGGGTCCATCAGGGTCGTCAATGGGACACTGCTGGGAATGCGGCCCGTCTGAAAAGAATCATAGAATTATAGAATAGAATCCTAGAGTTGGAAGAGACCACAAGGGCCATCGAGTCCAACCCCCTGCCAAGCAGGAAACACCATCAGAGCACTCCTGACATATGGTTGTCAAGCCTCTGCTTAAAGACCTCCAAAGAAGGGTGCCTCTGCTAGGAAGCGAAGACAATATTGAGCTGGAAGTGCCAATGCTTCAGCTTGGTGTCAGGCAGCTTCTGATGTTCCCTAGATGCAACCTGTACCCTCCTTTCTCTCCCTTTTTGCAGCTAAACTCCTTGTTCCTGCGTTGACATGCACAGCTAAAACGTGGAGGCGAACATGAGCAAAGCCAATCTCTGCAGCAGTCAGCTGGGAGCAGCAACCAAAGTCACACTTTGTAGAGTGAAGGAACTAACTACACAAGAGTGCCTTTGCTACGTCAGCTGCAGCCACGATGAGGGTCAGACCCAGGGGCAGGGAAGACCCCCCCCCACAGGACAGCACTTGGGCCAGGCAGGGAGAGATGAACACAGGACCAGTTCCCTGGAGCTCACCTTGGCAGAATGAAAGAGTCATTGGGTGCATGCATGGCTATTTAAGAACACGGTACAACTGCACCTTCGACCCTGGGGATGAAGCTGCTGGTCCCTGGCCCCAATTCGGCTCCCGACCCTCCCATGGCATCTCCACATGCCACACCAGAGGGGACCGAAAGGCTAGGACCTTTTCCAGTCAGGTCTCCATGGCAACCCAGCTGGGAACAACCAGCAGCGAAAGCCAAGAGCTGCAGATCTGCAAAACGGAGAAGCACAGAGGGAAGAGATCGCCAGCGGCCGCTGGTGCTACCGCTGCCTCTTTTTTTAGTGAATGAATTAATTGTTCAGGTTTTGTTGTGCTTCGGTTCTCTTCCTTCTTATGGAAGAAAGGGAAAACAAGTACCAGGGAGTTGCCACGCTCTGAATCTCAGGGACGTTTCCTGGTTCTCGCCCCTGGGACCTGAAATCTGGCCCTTCCCACAAGGAACCTCTTGTTGTTGCAGCAGACCTGCCCTGTCCCCAGGGAGGATTGTTTGGAGAAGGAGAGCGATTCCAAACTGAGGCCAAGCCAAGCAGATCTGTGGATTTCTTATCTATCTATCTATCTATCTATCTATCTATCTATCGGCAGAGCTTGGACATTATCATCATTGTTATTATATTTATTTATAACCCGCCTTTTTCCCCCTGGCAGGACTCTAGGGAGCTTACGGATAAAAACAAGAACTGCTAAAAACACAGAAATTTTCAATTGTTAAAATACAATTAAACACTGGTAGAACTAAAACTATCTAAATATATGACATCTGTTTAAAACTATACATGCTGTCGGGATGGGGGGGTGCTCTATCTATCCCTCCCCAGGCATAGGTGCACAAGATCAACTCTTGCAATCAGAGAGGAGGGTAAGGCAGGTGGACTGGACAGGCCTGGTATAAATAATGAGAATTTGGCAGCCTCTGTTTTCCCGCCCGCCCTTGCCCGGTTGCAGCACAGCAACATTAGCCACCGACCGACCGCCAAGACACTGGCTATCAGGCAGGCCCAGTGCCGGACCGGGGGCTGCCGCTCGATTTGCTTTGGCCTATGGAGCCAAGGGCCCCTCGCTTCTCTTTTCTCTCTGCCAATTTCCCCGCCCCTTGGTGAAAGGTGGCTGGCCTTTGGGCAGCCGAACATCCTTCGGGTCACTGGTTCATGACCCACCCTGAGACTGAGCTGAGGAACGGAAACAGTGGGCGGGCTCTGCCACGATGTACAAAAAGGCTCCCTTCAATGGGCATAGCTTTCATCACTGCCAAGTTGTGCAGGTGGTACCTTTTTTTCCCCCATCTGCATTTTAGGCAGAAAGTGTCTTTTATCAAGTTTTCATTTCTGTGAGCAGCCTTGATTCCTGGTTCTCGGGGGGAAGGTGGGATGTATAAAAATAAATAAATAAAAGGAGGAGGCGGAGGAATGGCAGCAGCAAGGCACTGACCTTGGTTCAGTAACTAATAGACAGCCAGCACAGATCTTTTGCCACTGGTATAAATTCTTTCAAGTGCACTGGTGTACTTCTCAAGGTTGTGGGAAGCAGGGGAGGCTGGTCTATGACACCAATGGGGCACTGCCACACCAGCCTCCTCCAAGCCCACCGGCCTGCCTTCTTGCTTACCCGGCTGGCATGCAAGTCTCCTCCTTAGCATCAATATTCTTGAATGCAGCAGGAGGATGGGGGACAAAACCCAACTCTCCCAGTGGGCACCAGCCACCACTGGTCGGGAAGGCAAATGAGCTAAGAGCTGCAGCTATGCTCTGAAAAGCTGGTTCCCTCCAGACATCTCCTCTTCCCCACACAGCCGCCCAATGCAGCGCCTTGTCTGGGCAAACTGAGGCACAGCAAAAATGTGCTCCCAAAGAAACTGCACGCCAGCCGGATCTCACACAAGCACATTTGCTTCGGCTCCAGCAGATCCAGAATTCTCAGCACGGGGGAATTTCAATTTAACAAGCCTCCTAAAGACGCCTGGTGCTGGCGAGGCCCCTTCCAGCGCAGGCCAAGCCCTGCCAGCTATTTCCTTTGGGGCAACAGCCTGGAAGCAGTCCAAGTAGTGGAGCAAGAGCCCCGCCAGGGATTTGCCCGCACTGCTTTCCTCTCGCATGCTTTCGCGTAATTTGTTTTGTTTCAATTAGGAAGTCTGCAACAAAGGAACACAGTCTTTGCTCTTTTGGGAAGAGCTTCAGCCACTAAACCACACTGCAAACGTTATGGGGTCATGCTGAAGGTGGTTTCGGAAATTAAATGAGAACAAAAGAACATAGTTGTGAAACTGTTTTAAGAGTGTTAAAAACATTAATATGATGGTTTGTATTGAAATATTAATTTTAAACAGCCAGTGCTTTGAAGCACTTGAAAGCATCAACCACCAGAAACTATAGAGAGATGCTGCCAGGCATATCTTTATGGGCGGTGAGTTCTGCATTCTTGGGGCCACCACCGAGGAGGCCCTCTCAAGAGCCACTCCCACCCCTCAAATGTCTGAGGGCAACAGAACCACCAGGAGGGTCTTTTTCACCGATCATAACCCCCAGGCTAGTCTGTACGGAAGGAGGCACTCTTTCGTATACTTGTGGCTCAAATCGTTTAGGGCAGACTCTATTATGCCCATTTCACAGATGGGGTGTAGGAGGCCAGGAAAGAACACTTTGACTAACTAGCCCTACCCAAGGCATTTCGTGATTGGCCAGAACTCCGCCCCCCTCATCCCAAAGAGGATACAGTAGAGCTAGAAGAGGTGCAGAAAAGGGTAACAAAAATTATCAAAGGACAGAGCCGTTTCTCCACTGGGGAAAGGCTAACATTGGGGGCCTTTTCTTTCTTTTTCTTATAAAAGCGTCTAACGGCTAGATAGGTAGGAAAGAGGTTCGTATCATTATTAAACAGTATAAGGAAGCAGTCTTTCCCCCACTGAATACGAGAGCTGTGGATCACCCAAAGAAGCTGAATGGCAGTAAGTCCACAAAAGGAAGGGTAATTCTTAAAACCCGTTAATTAAGCTGTGAAATTTATCTAAGGCCACAAATTTAAACAGCAGAGCTAAAAAGGTGATGACTTTATAGAGCCTCTGGGTTTAGGGACAGTCTATCACTGACTACCAGATGCAGGGAATTAACAATAAGGGAGGGCTACCACCCTTCACAGGAACACGGATGGCGCTGTGGTTTAAACCACTGAGCTACTTGGGCTTGCCGATCAGAAGGTCAGCAGTTCAAATCCCTGCAATGGGGTGAGCTCCCGATGTTCAGTCCCAGCTCCTGCCAACCTAGCAGTTCGAAAGCACGCCAGTGCAAGTAGATAAATAGGTACTGCTCCGGCGGGAAGGTAAACGGCGTTTCCGTGCGCTGCTCTGGTTCGCCAGAAGTGGCTTAGTCCTGCTGGCTGCATGACCCAGAAGCTGTACGCCGGCTCCCTCGGCCCATAAAGCGAGATGAGCACCGCAACCCCAGAGTCATCCGCGACTGGACCTAATGGTCAGGGGTCCCTTTACCTTTTACTCCGCTTCCTGAGCAAGTACAGAAGCACCCACAAAACACCCTAATGCAGAATCCCGCAGCTGGGGTTTTTTGTTTTTTTTTAGTGCTAAGACAACCCACAAGACAGAAATATTTTGGCCTTGCTCACTCTGCCGATCCCTTCACCGAGCCATTTCCTGGCACCCTCTCCCAAGCTCGAGCACTGTGAAAATATCCCAACGTAGATGGGACACCGCCTTGCTTTCAGAGACCGATTCTATGCCTTTGCCAAGCTTTGCATTCCCCTCGGCTCACTGAGACCGTGGAGAAAGCAGGTAACTAAAGGCTGCCATCCTCAGCAGGCTTTACTTGCAAGTAACGCTCACTTCCTGTCCAGCTGAATGCATCAGGCAGATATTGCAAAGCGTTCAGATGTTCAGGAGCGTTGCTGCCTCTGACCGTGGAGGCAGAGAACAGCCTCTGTGGCTAGCAGCCACTGACAGCCTTCTCCCTTGCGACTTTGTCCAATCCTCTCCGCCCAATCCTAAAACCATGCCCAGGGAACCTTCAGAAGACATCTGAAGGCAGCCCTGTTTAGGGAAGCTTTTAATGTTTAACAGACCACTGTATTTTAATACTTTGTTGGAAGCCGCCCAGGGTGGCTGGGCAGACCTAGCCAGATGGATGGGGTATAAATAATAATTTTTTTTATTATTATTATTATTATTATTATTATTATTATTATTATTATTATTACAGTGGTACCTAGGGTTACATACGCTTCAGGTTAAAGACACTTCAGGTTACAGACTCCGCTAACCCAGAAATAGTGCTTCAGGTTAAGAACTTTGCTTCAGGATAAGAAATCGTGCTCCGGCGGCACGGCGGCAGCAGGAGGCCCCATCAGCTAAAGTTGTGCTTCAAGTTAAGAACAGTTTCAGGTTAAGTACAGACCTCTGGAACGAATTAAGTACTTAACCCGAGGTACCACTGTAGTATTATTATTATTATTATTACTACTACTACTACTATTATTCATATGGGCCTGAGCAGCTGCACTATTCAACCTTCTTCTCCTCCTCCTCCTCAAATCAGGGCGGTGTGGCCTTAAAGATGCAATCACTGTCACAAATCCTACATAGGACAGTAAGGGACCTCTGCTGGGGCGGGGATCCAGGTTTCCCAGATCTTGGGCACTGGTGGTGGAGGAAAAGGAAAGCGTCTTCTTGCCTCAAGTAGCTTTGCCCAGGCAATAACTTTTTCAAGGTGCCTGACACCCTCCTATTAAGTAACCTATCCACTCTACAAGGAGGTGATGCCCAGAACGCAGGAATGGTTTATGATCCTCCCTCAAGGGCTTTCGGCTGATAGCGGAACAGTAAAAAAAGAAAGTGAGACCAAGAAGGGGAAGGAGGAGAGCGGCCAGGATTTATGAGCCAAGTCACATTTACTGGCATGGGCGTGGGAGCAGGGGGGCTGCTGCTGCTTCCAATGTCACTCCAGTATTGGCAGAGCCACCGAGCAGGACTGCAAGGGAATATCGTCATTCTATCTGGTGGGGGAACCTAACTAGATCCCTCCAAAGTGCATAGAAGGGCAAGTTCTGTTATCAGAAGCGACTCCGAATGAACAGAGACCCTCCACTTTGTATGCTCCCGGCAGCAGCTCCGGCAAAATTAAAAACCAGCCTTTAAAGGACGGGTATCTTTGTACTGCATGATAAAGAGTTTAGCTTTTGTTCTGTTGCACAGGCAAGCGGGTGACCTCATGATTCGCTGTGTGCATCAAGGACGGGATGGGAAGCAAAGGGGCTTTCAAGCAGGAGGGTTCAATATTCTGGCTGCCAGGGCAGTTCAATCATCTCTGGAGGGGGGGCCAGGAAGGCTCCTTGTCTGGAAGCTTATGGGTGTGGGAAGCTGTCTTATCAGGCAGGCCACTGGTCCCCTAGCCCTGTGTTCCCCAACCTGGTGCCCTCCAGATGTTTTGGACTATGACTCCCAACAGCCCCCAGTCAACTACTGGGGAAGGCTGGCCTGGCATGTGTAATCTACTCCAATGTCCAAGGGCAAAGGCTTTCACCAACCTGGAGATGCCAGGGGACTTTCTGCATGTAGAATGTGAACTCTGGGGACTTTGCTCTGCCTTTGTCTCCGCCCCACTGTTACTGGACTACAACATCAATTGGCCCTACCAAGCAGGGATGATGGGAGTTGTAGTTCAGCCAAGGCTCCTCCCACACCTGTCCTGGCCTCCTTCCCTCTCTTCACCTCCTTTGCTCTGCTTTACAAAGTGACTCAAAACTTTTGTTTTTCCTTCTGAGGCAATTCCTTTTCCTCCCCACGGGTTAATTATTGCAAAGGTTCTACTTTAAAAGAAACACTCTGCCCCCTCTAGTGCAAAGGTCCCCTCCAAATCCCCTCTTCTCTCTAAATTTTATTTTTTTAGACTGCAAATGCACAAAGAGGTGGCACCCAGATTTGATCCCCGGCATCTCCGTGTAGGGTGGGGCGGAATCTCTCTGAAACACTAGAGAACTGCTGCCAGTCAGTGTAGACAAAATTAAGCTAGATGGACCAAGGGTCTGCCTTGGGTTAAGTCAGCACTTTCTCTCTGCTGTATGAAGGGACCAGTATGTCTTCTTCCTGTCCAGTGCCCAGAATACTTTAGGCACTTTTGCAAGTTATGAATTTTGGGGATGAGGATTACGATGTCAGCTAACAATTATTCACCACTTTGCCTAACTGTAGGGACGCGGGTGGTGCTGTGGGTTAAACCACAGAGCCTAGGACTTGCCAATCAGAAGGTCGGCGGTTCAAATCCCTGCGACGGGGTGAGCTCCCGTTGCTCGGTCCCTGCTCCTGCCAACCTAGCAGTTTGAAAGCATGTCAAAGTGCAAGTAGATAAATAGGTACCGCTCCAGCGGGAAGGTAAATGGCGTTTCCATGCGCTGCTCTGGTTCACCAGAAGCGGCTTAGTCATGCTGGCTACATAACCCGGAAGCTGTACACCGGTTCCCTCGGCCAATAAAGCGAGATGAGCGCTGCAACCCCAGAGTCGGCCACGACTGGACCTAATGGTCAGGGGTCCCTTTACCTTTACCTTGCCTAACTGCATCCCTATGTGTCGCCACCCTACCAGGGGAAACGACTTGTTTCCTCCTGGCCCACTGCAAAGCACCATCCCACCTTCAGCTTAGAAGACACAGAAGAGCAGCAGACTATTTAGCAGCTGGAAACAAGACTTCTGGGAAAGCAAACTCCTCAGTCTGGTTTCTTAGAAGTGGGGCACATGGCTCTTGGGAATGAGGCACAGAACCTAGCAGAACGGTCACAATAACCAGAATGAAACTGGGGCAAAGGAACGCAATAAAAGTGTCCTCAGTAGATTTTATGTCACGTAGCGTGAACTTTTGTTAACTTCTGCAACTCAGAAATTAATAGCACAATGACACCTGTTGACGTGGCAAAACACCATCAGTGGTGCTGAAATTATAACGCTTGTTGTAAAAAAAGAAATCATTCCTACGATTATGGATACTGATTGAGAATCATGATTTCAGGGTTTTTCCTCTAAAGCAAATAACTTTTTTCCAGCCTCAGGGTCACATTACCTCATAAGCAACCTATTGTATTATTCATTCATTCATTTCTCACCTTTTCCCCCAGACAGGGAACCAAGGTGACTCTAACCTTTGTGCAGCAAGGTGCATTCCAGCCATGGAAAAGCAGAAGTTCCCACACACTTCTGTCTTTCATCCAGGCAAGCTTTTGAAGGACGCATTCCAGCTAGGCAAAAGCACTTGAGGAAGGTGCTAAGCCAGGGAGATTCATGACCTGGAGGAAGTCCAGAGGACCAGACAGAGAGGCATTGAGGGCCACATTTGGAATGGGGGCCGAAGATTTTCCACCTCTGATCTAAAATATATAGGTCTTGATCACTGAACAGTGCCTCTTCGATGAATACTAGTCAACATGAAAGTCTGTTATTGTTTCCTCCAAGAAACACCTGTTGGTCTGTACATTGGTTGCCTAATCCTGACATATCCCAAGCTGCTAAACAAAAACTATCTTGTTCTCAAGCGCATCCGAAATATCCAGGACCTTCCACCAGACACTACTAAAAAGAACAACTCATTCTCTAAACTGTTTGTTGAAAGCCACTGGATTAGATGACATTTGTTGCTGCAAATTTCCCAGGCCAGGAAATTTAAAACTTTGATTTTTAAAAATGTGTATATCAAGAAATGCATTGGTAGACAAGGCCAAAGATCTCTCTTAGCCCTGCCTACTTGCTTGCAGATGTGGCCAGGCAGATATCTTTAGCAAGCCTGTAAACAGGGCAGACAAGCATCTGACTTCCCCAACTGGGTAGGAATTTGTGAGGCAGAGACAGGAACAATCTTTAAAACTCTTGTGTTTATTTAAGTTTCCTGGACTCTGACTCCTAGGGTTAGCCAAGCACAGTGTGGACCCACTGAGATTAAAGGACGTGGCTAACTTGGGCCCCCTGATATCCGTAGAGGATAACCTAGCTGGATACAACACATAATTTGGTCCAAGACAGTTTGGCACCTGAGGCAAACCACAAAGGGGCATCTCGTTCCATCCTGTCCCCCACCTGCTGAGGAAGAAGAGATCGGTGAAGATCTCTACAAGGAACAAGCACGGTATCAAGATCTACCATACATCGAGAACAAGGGAGGAGAGGGTCCTGAATCACGCCGAGCAGAGCCCCGGAGGGCAGCCCTTGCCATTTCCTCCCTAGGGGTGGGAGGAGACCAGCAGCAGTGCCTGTTTGCCAAGCGGCCATTTTGGAGGGGGCACTGGGAGGGCTGCAGAGGAAGCAGCAGATCCAGCTTCTAAGGAACATGCACCAGCCACCTCTGCTGCAACAGCTGCAAGAGATGCATTCCCTGGAGGCCAGATGGACCCTGCTGCCTGAGGCGGTCATCCCATCTTGCCTCACGGGTGGGTTGGCCCTGCACACTGAGCCCTACATCACTTCCTGTCGTGAAATAAGGGCTTGACTCACTCCCACACCCAATCTTAAAGAATAGGGCCAGCTCATGACCATAATACCTGAAGGATTTGGACCTAAATAGTATTCAGAATGATGGGAGGTGGGCAGGAAAGGCTGGAGGCCCTTCGTGAAATCCATAGGGTTTGTCTCCAACTAAGTTCTAGAGGAGATCCACTGTAATTCATGGGCCCAAGATCATCATTTTCATTGGGTCTACCACCAGTAGGACTAGCATTGGGTACAGCTCACAAGCGTCATCCTCCAAAGTCAGGATCATGCCACATTACCCACAGCCCTCTAAACATAGCATGCAAGGTGTGAGAGGGGGAGCCATTCTCCCTCTGAGCACCACTACCTCAGTGATTTGAAGAATAATAATAAATTTTATTTATACCCCACCCTCCCTGGCCAGAGCCGGGCTCAGGGTGGGTAACACCAATAAAATTTCAGTAAAAACATAATAAGAAAAAAGAAAAAGAACAATTTTAAAATACAACTTAAAATGCAGTGTAAAATGCAGCCTCATTTTAAAAGTCAAAACCATAAAGGGGAGGGAAACATAAGGGTCAGAGTGAGTCCAAACCAAAGGCGAGGCGGAACAGCTTTGTCTTGCAGGCCCTGCGGAAAGATGTCAAGTCCCGCAGGGCCCTAATCTCTTGTGACAGAGAATTCCACCAAGTCGGGGCCATTACTGAAAAGGCCCTGGCCCTAGTTAAGACCAACCTAAGCACCTTATGACTTGGGACCTCCAAAATGTTGTCATTTGTGGACCTCACGGTCCTCCGTGGAGCATACCAGGAGAGGCGAAATTACATCCAGTGTAAAAGTATGCCAGCTTCAACTCTGTGCTGTTTCACTTGTATAATAAGAAATCAGGGCTACATTTCCTGGGAAGGCTTTAGATATTTTAAGTACAACTTTAAAATACACAAAAAGGCTCATATTCACCTTTCAGTACCAGTAAACAGAGTCTTATCTTTCCCAGGGCTAGCTTAAATGATCATTGTTAAAAGCATTTATATGGCATGATTCAGTTTAGACTCAGAGGCAGCACGCCTCTGAATACCACTTTGCTGAGAATCACTGGTGGCCAGTGTGCTGTTGGACTCAGGTCCTATTTGCAGGCCTTCCAAAGGCATCTGGTTGGCCACTGTGAGAACAGAATGTCAGACTAGATGGGCCACTGCCCTAACCCAGCAACACTGTTAAGGTAGGGAACCAGTAGCATGTTCCTATTACAGACCGA
Organism: Podarcis cretensis; assembly: GCF_951804945.1. Taxonomy (NCBI): domain Eukaryota; kingdom Metazoa; phylum Chordata; class Lepidosauria; order Squamata; family Lacertidae; genus Podarcis; species Podarcis cretensis. The sequence continues at coordinate 3,596,256 of NC_137186.1, forward strand.
GGAGAGGGATTGGGCAAAATTAAGGGCAGGGTTGACTTGCAACATGAAATAGGACTCACAGAATTTCTCCATGGGGATGGGAAGAGATTGCACATGCCTAGAAAATGGAGTCACACCCCTTGCTGAGCTTATTCACAAGAACCTAAAGAGTATCAAACAGGTGGTGTCCTGCAAAAGACCAACCTCTCATTGTGCCAAGGGGTTCACAATCTTTAATGCTACACGGATTAATGCTACACAGAATAAACCACAGAACAAGCAAAATGTTTTAAAGCCATACATGCTCGGTTGCATGTGCAAATATTCAGAGAGACAGCAACAAAGTCCTTCTGAGGTGTTCCTCAGAGAAGGATGACAAGTTAAAAAAAAAAGTTTTCTACCCGGAAAGATTCAGTAATGTCTGTAAACCACCAGTATGACCAAAATAGGGAGTATATTTGACACTTCCAATGCATAAGAAAGAGTCCTGTTTTGATCCCCATGGTGAGTTTAATAAGACCCCATTTGTGCGTCCACGGAAGTTTAAATGCCAAATGTGTTTGGTCAGGTGCAGAATCCCGGAAGATATGAAGGGTCCAATATCATTTTTCGTTTCCCCACAACCCCATCCCAGAAGTTGCTAGATTGCTGTTCTAGGCCACGTTAGTGGCAACCTTGCATTGACCTAATTCCTCATTTTACAGCACAAACCACCTCTTCTCCTTCTTAAATGGAAGTGACCCTATTCCACGCAGGCACTGCAACCTTATGCCACTGCCAAGCACCGGAACAAATTGTCCGCCAAGCCAGCAGCATGCAAAACGAAAATCCCCACCCAGGGTTGACTAAGAAAGTTGTCCATGCTGGGTTTCATTCATGCAATGGAAAAACCAGTGACTTTTTCTCCAGCTCATGGGAACATTGCCCAACTAACAAGACTAAAATGAGGACACGTTTTTTCCCCTTCTGCTGACATCTCCCAAACTCACTCAGCACAGAAAACTCAAAGCACCCACTAGTAGGGAGGGTAACTGGTCTTGCAGTGAAGCTGGCCCTGTAGGCAATTTTTTTAGCCATCCCATGGCCTAAACATTTTAATTCACGGAGCCAGTAAGGGAATCCAAAGTCAGCACGTCCAAAGCATCCTTCCAACTGCTACAAAACTCTTCATTTTCTCCTAGTAAATAGACACTCTTTGTCGGTGTTCAACAAAAAACGTTTAAATGAAACAGACGTTCTTAGGAACTGGTTTGCTCTGAACAGGGGAAGAAACAGAAAAAGACCAGCTGACTTGTACACCAGTCCTAACAAGACACTGATCAGAGAGCAACAGAAGTGCTTCAATCTTGTTTCTAATTATTGCACCCACACCCAAAAAATCCGCTCCCAAGTGTTGCAAGAGGTGCTACTCCTACTCATGAACAGACTCTCATTGAAATCCACACAACTAACGTAAGTCCACTAATTTCAAATAGTCTTCTCTAAGTAGAACTTGGTTGGCTGCAACCCCCAAAAAAACCACCAGGTTGGGAGAACTGTCTCCAATCCAAAGAATACTGAGAAACATTTTCTGCTACTTTTGTCAGGGAATATCAGGCTTTATTAAGCAGGACCATTTCAATGCAACAGTTTCATGGATAACCTGGACACAAGTCCTCCTCTCTATTCCACCTTCATGGAGATGATGTTTGAGGGGAGAGCTTGGGAAGGAATAGACTGAACTAGGAGCTTTTTAATGTAGGGTTGCCGTATGTCTGGTATTCAGCCCCCTTAAGCAGTGTCCGGGCAGAAATCGCTGAAATGTCTGGGAAAATCCGAACGTATGGCAGCCCACGTCAGTAGAGTAGATTGGTTATTTTCATTTTTAAAAAAGCAACCCTACTTAATGAAAATAGCTACCAATACTAGTATATTCAAGAAGGCAGAGATTGCCCATGATACTTAGGGGGGGCATTGCCTCTAAGAGAAGACATGGCCCCCAAAAATCTTGTACCCCCCCAACTATTATCTTATTAATGTGAAATTCTGAAAGGCAGCTTACGCTTCATAAAGTCCCAGTAGCAACAAAACCATCTTCTAGGAGAGGAGGAGGGGAATCAGCCACAGCAGAACAAAAAAAAATACGTTCAGCAGAAACTAAAGTCAGTTACACAGGGTGGTTAAAAAATAAATAAATCAAAATCAAGCTTCTCCAACTTATAACTGGGGGGAAATAATAAGGGACTCCCAGTTTTCATCTGTATTCAATACCCCCTCAATCATCCCTTTGGGGAAGGAAGGCCAGACACAGGCATATATTCCAGCCCTGCCTGCGGACTTTCAAATCTTTTTACCTGTCTAACAGAGAAAAGAGAGGTGCTTATGAGAACAGGTGAGCGAGTAAGGTGTCTCCAAGTGGAGGATCCCACATAGGGTATGGTCTGAAGGCACAGGGGGCTACCACTAACCAGGCCTGGGTTGGAGCAGTGTATTAACAGAAGACTCCCTGGGAACCCCATGCACCCCACTGCCTTGGGTTCCATGATGGAAGAAAGGTGGGGTTTAAAAAAACCAACTCCCTACATTTTATAACATTACACTCACTTTTCTTTCATTAACATGCAGGGAAAGAGGAACCTGGAAATGACTAAAAGCCTGAAGCTAAAACAAAGCCTTGAATAGGCCATGGAAAACAATTAAGAAAAATAATAATACTGTATCTTAATAATAACCATCCCCTACAGCTGTAGCCAGTCTTGAACCAACCATTCTAAAGAGTAGCATTATCTCTGATGCAAGATATCACATTATTAACTGTTGGTGGAGGAATGGGGAGGGGGGCTCCCCATAACTCTCCTTGCAGTTATAGGGAAATCCTAGATATACAAGGGAGAGGGCTGTATGCTGTCCTCTGGGGAGGTAATAAAGCAACTTTAGAATTTTGCTATAAGAATTGTGGGTGGTTTATACCAAAGCAAAATGCTCCTGTAGAAGAAAGTTTAAAGCAGCAATGATGTAACCTGAAAAACCCTTACACATTGCCTTTAACAGGGAGAATATTGCTACATAAACCATAAGTAGAGAACTCTTTCCCCACAACCTAAACATTCCTTTGCTCAGCCTGATATAATCTGAGAATACTCTATCAAACTTTTTTCATTTCTAAAGAGGGAATAATGCAATAAAACTTCTGAGTGGGTGTCCTTTCCCCCAAGTACCCCCTCAACTATAGTGAAAACCTTGAACAGGCCAGTTTGCAAGTAGCAGCACGATATGGTATCCTCCAATATGTGAGGAACATTTCTATATAATTGCAGATGGGTTGCCCCCCAAGAGGATGGGGAGCTCCACATATCCCCTCACCTTTAAAGGAAATCTTAAATATAAAGAAGGAGTGTGAGCTATATGGTGTACTGCAAGAATGTAATTTTTTAAAACAGAAAAAGAGAGAATATGATTACATAATTTGAAATGGGTTATAAAAACAGTGTGCATATGATGTGGTGGGAACAATCCACTGCCTGCCCAACAAATCTCAGCTGTAGTGAAAAAACAAATGTAGTATGATCTATTATTTACTCTGAAACTAGGTATGTTTCCCAGAGGGTTAGCTGTGCTGGATTCCTATAGAATAAGCTTTTTTTAATAAAAAAATAAATAAATAAAAAGTATTGTGGAATTTGAAAGCTGGCTTATTGGGACATATAAGCTTTGCTAAGTTTCCGTCCACTTCATCAGATGCCCCTCGTAAATCCATTAAGACTTATGTCTTAATAAATTTATTGGCCTTCAATGCTTCACAAGACTCTTTCTGCATATCTATATATGGGCTGTATCTGGCTAAGTCATCCTCAGTGCAAACCTACTAACATCAATGCACTTGGCTAATTTGAGTCCATATGATTTCAATGGGCCTACTCTGCGTATAACTGAGCAAAATGCAACTGTGTGTGAGGGGGGGCCATAGTGCACACACCCCTAACATACATATATATATAAAGTAAAATGTATTATATATATATGCTCAGTGGCGTAGCGTGGGTTGTCAGCACCCGGGGCAAGGCAAGTAATTTGCGCCCCCTAACCCGTGGATTTGCGCCCCCTAACCCTAACCCCCAGATGTTGCGCCCGGTGCGGCCGGCCCCCCCTGCACCCCCCACGCTACGCCACTGTATATGCTCTGGGAGTACATGCACACAGATGCATATATAGATATATGAAGAACATGACTACATAACTATAAGCCACTTGGAGATTTTATTACAACCAAGCAGTATATAAATTTGGTGAAATCAACAAACAATAAATAATGGTGGCAGGTTACAAAAACGCATCCCCTCACCTGTGGTGCAAATCTTGAATGGGGCTGTGATACTAAGAAGCAGCACCATCTTCAGCATCAAAACACAGATGAATATATAGACATAAACTCAGGCATAAACATATACTCGCTCTACACATGTGTGCTTGTGTGGGCACTGCGAAAGGACAGTGCTAGTGATAAGGCAAAGTCTTGTCAACACAACTGAACCTATGCATAAACTCAGGAGCCACAGACCCACAGGGGAAAAAACAGGGAAGAGATCTAAAATTGGGATTTGCAGGTAGCTGGAGTTAGACCCCTAAGCAGAGGCATCAGCTGTGGCATTTGATGAGTTTGAAGAACAGAAGTGAATTAAATGCATGCATGGGTGTATATACATATGCATACTGTGTATCTATCTATCTATCTATCTATCCATACACACATATGCAAATAAAATTCCGGGATATACAACCTCACGCTGCACACGTGTGTGCAGAAAGGGGGGAGAGGATGCTCTGAATTATATGCATGCATGGGTGTATATACATATGCATACTGTATATCTATCTACCTATATATATATATATACACACACAAATAAAACTCTGGGGTGTACAGCCTCACGCTGCACACGTGTTGGTGTGTACACACACACACACACACATGTGGAGAAAGAGGGGAGCTGCAGGTGTGTGTTTTGGGGGGCCCGCCCCCCATACTCACACCTTGAGGATGCTGTCCCCTTTGCATGGGTGTATATACATATGCATATCCACACAGGCATTCAAATAAAACTCCGGGGTGCACATGCTGCACACGTGTTTCTGTGTATGTGTGGAGAAAGGGGGGAGAGGATGCTCTGAATTATATGCATGCATGGGTGTATATACAGATGCATACTTATATATACACACACACACACGCATGCACACAAATAAAACTCCGAGGTGTCTAGCCTCACGCTGCACACGTGTTGGTGTGTACGTGTGGAGAAAGGGAGGAGAGGATGCTCTGAATTATATGCACGCATGGGTGTATATACAGATGCATACACGCACGCAAATAAAACTCCGGGGTGTACAGCCTCACGCTGCACACGTGTTGGTGTGTACACACGCACACGCGTGTGGAGAAAGGGGGGAGCTGCAGGTGCGTGTGTGTTTTTTTTTGGGGGGTGGTGGATGAGGGACCCTCCCTCCCGGCCCCGCCCCGCCCCCCCGTACTCACACCTCGAGGATGCGGTCCCCTTTGCGCACCCCGGCGCGCTCGGCCGCCCCCCCGCCCAGGACGGCGCTGACGTGCTGCAGCGGCGCGTAGAGCTCCCCGTTGATGCTGCGCAGCTGCCCGCCCTCGCTCACTTGCCCGCGCACGTTGAACCCGTAGCCGGACTCCGACTTGACGATGCGGACCACGCGGGGCCCCGCCGGGGGGGCGGGAGGCGGCGGCGGCGGCTGAGGGGGAGCCGAGGGGGTGGTGGCGGGGGCGACGGAGGAGGAGGGGGGAGCCGGCGCCGTTGCTGCTGCCGACGACGACGACGACGACAAGGAGCCCGAGCCGCCGCCGCCGCCGCCGCCTCCCCCGGAGCTGCCGCCCCTCAGCGGGCCCGGCAGGACGGAGCGCGGCAGCCCCTCGCTCCCCTCGTCCGCCATCTTGGCGCGAGCAAGACGCCGCCGCCGCGGCTCTTGGGCCCCCCGCCCCCCCCCCTCGGAGAGCGCGAGCGCTGTCACGCGACCGGCCACGCCCCCTTCGCCCTCTCGGCCGCCGCCGGCTCCCTCCGCCTCCTTTCCGGCTCGCCGGCTTCCGTAGGCGCCGCCGACGCGCACACGCACGAGGACGCATGCGCACAAGCGGGCGAGCCGATTCCACGCACACACTTCGGTCGCCAGCTGCGCTTTTTTTTTTTAGGACTACAGTTCCCATCATCCCCGAACACTGGTCCCGATAGCTAGGGATGATGGGAGTTGTAGTCCCCCCCCCAAAAAAAAACACAGCTGGAGACCCAAGTTTGGGAAAACTCTGGTCTAGTTAGAGTAAATAATAAATAATAATAAATTTCATTTATATCCCGCCCTCCCCAGCCGAAGCCGGGCTCAGGGCGGCTAACAACACTAAAACAGTGCAACATTATAAAAACATTATAAAAGTTAATTAAAATCAAAATTGATGGCATAAACTAAAGTTTTGTAAAGATTGCCAAAGGCCTGGTGGAACAGCTCTGTCTTGCAGGCCCTGCGGAAAGATGTCAAGTCCTGCAGAGCCCTGGTCTCTTGTGACAATAAATAAATAAAGTCAAATGGGCCTTAGAAAGCACTGCAAATAACAAGGCCAGTGGAAGTGATGACATTCCAACTGAACTATTTAAAATTTTAAAAGATGATGCTGTTAAGGTGCTACACTCAACATACCAGCAAGTTTGGAAAACTCAGCAGTGGCCAGAGGACTGGAGAAGATCTGTCTACATCCCAATCCCAAAGAAGGGCAGTGCCAAAGAATGCTCCAACTACCGCACAATTGCACTCATTTCACACGCTAGCAAGGTTATGCTTAAAATTCTACAAGGAAGGCTCAAGCAGTATGTGGACCGAGAACTTCCAGAAGTGCAAGCTGGATTTCGAAGGGGCAGAGGAACCAGAGACCAAATTGCAAACATGCGCTGGTTTGTGGAGAAAGCTAGAGAGATCCAGAAAGACATCTACTTCTGCTTCATTGACTATGCAAAAGTGTTTGACTGTGTCGACCACAGGAAACTATGGCAAGTTCTTAAAGAAATGGGAGTGCCTGATCACCTCATCTGTCTCCTGAGAAATCTCTATGTGGGACAAGAAGCTACAGTTAGAACTGGATATGGAACAACTGATTGGTTCAAAATTGGGAAAGGAGTACGACAAGGCTGTATATTGTCTCCCTGCTTATTTAACTTATATGCAGAATTCATCATGCGAAAGGCTGGGCTGGATGAATCCCAAGCCGGAATTAAGATTGCCGGAAGAAATATCAACAACCTCAGATATGCAGATGACACAACCTTGATGGCAGAAAGTGAGGAGGAATTAAAGAACCTTTTATTGAGGGTGAAAGAGGAGAGTGCAAAATATGGTCTGATGCTCAACATCAAAAAAACCAAGATCATGGCCACTGGGCCTATCATCTTCTGGCAAATAGAAGAGGAAGAAATGGAGGCAGTAAAGGTTTTACCTTCTTGGGTTCCATGATCACTGCAGATGGTGACAGCAGTCATGATATTAAAAGATGCCTGCTCCTTGGGAGAAAGGTGATAGCAAACCTAGACAGCATCTGAAAAAGCAGAGACATCACCTTGCCAACAAAGGTCCGTATAGTTAAAGGTCTGGTTTTCCCCGTAGGGATGTGTGGAAGTGAGAGCTGGACCATCAAGTAGGCTGATCGCCAAAGAATCAGTGCTTTTGAATTCTGGTACTGGAGGAGACTCTTGAGAGTCCCATGGACTGCAAGAAGATCTAACCTCTCCATTCTGAAGAAAATCAGCCCTGAGTGCTCACTGGAAGGACAGATCCTGAAGCTGAGGCTCCAAGACTTTGGCCACCTCCTGAGAAGAGAAGACTCCCTGGAAAAGACCCTGGTGTCGGGAAAGATGGAGGGCACAAGGAGAAGGGGACGGCAGAGGACGAGATGGTTGGATAGTGTTCTCGAAGCTACCAGCATGAGTTTGACCAAACTGCGGGAGGCAGTGGAAGACAGGAGTGCCTGGCGTGCTCTGGTCCAGGGGGTCATGAAGAGTCAGACGCGACTAAACAACAACAGCAGTAGCCTGTGTGGTTCCCTTGGCCAAGCCAAGGGAAAAGGCGAGGAGGGCGGGGATCATGGGAGATGTAGTCCCAGGAAGGGTGGTTGTATGGTAGGCGGCTTTTCCAGGGGTTGATGGACTACAGTTCCCATCATGCTCATCGGCCCAGCTGATCATTGCCTACCAGGCGGGCTGCTGGGGGAAGATGGGAGATGCAGTCCAGCAGCCTCTGAAAAGCCCACCCCCACTGTTCCTCTCTGGGAGGCTAGAAGCTGCCCAGGGTGGCCAACAGATAGATATACCATCTAAAGAATAGATTAAAATAGTGTGTGTGTGTGTGTATCGTGTTTCCTTTTATATTTTGTTGGAAGCAAGCTGTCCAGCGCATCTAGGGCAACCCAGTTATGCAGGGTGCAAGTAGTAAATTATTGTTATTGTTGTTGTTATTAATATTATTATGAATTGCACATTTCTTCTCCAAGTCGCTCAAGATGGCATACGTTGTTCTCCCCCTCCATCATTTAATTCTCACAACAACCCTGTGTGGTAGGTTGGTCTAGACTCGAGGCAGTAATTCGCCAAAAGTTTTAAATCTTTGACATTTTACTATGCTTTTTTAAGTGCTGTGAGCCGCCCAGAGTGGATTATTATTATTATTATTATTATTATTATTATTATTAGAGTGGCAATTTGAACTGCAATATGAAAATCAGGTCCTAGTTAATTTACAATGAACTAAAATGCTTTGAGACTTCCGCGCTTCACAGCATAAGCAATATTCAAGTGGGGATGCTCTTTAAGAAGAGGAAGACGACCAGAACTGCCACTGACATCAGTGAGGAACTGCTGCTCTGAGGCTGTGTACATAACGCCCATTTAAAGGTAAAGGTAAAGGGTCCCCTGAGCATTAGGTCCAGTTGCGGATGACTCTGGGATTTACTGACTGAGGGAGCCGGCATACAGCTTCTGGATCATGTGGCCAGCAGGACTAAGCCACTTCTGGCGAACCAGAGCAGTGCACGGAAACGCCGTTTACCTTCCTGTTAAGTTGTGGGTTGACATAGCAGACGACACAGCGATTTCTCCCAAGCAGCTCTTTATTTGCAAGCTGGAACAGAACTGCCTGAGCAGCTCAGTCAGCCTGCTTATATAGAGCTCCGAACAATTGTAACTGTTGCAACGTTCTAAAACTATCCAATCACTGAACGTCACTTTCGATCCTTCATTTGCATAACTATCTACAGTATCCCCCTGCTGGCCCAGGGTGAGAACTTCAGTACATAACACTTCCCGCCGGAGTGGTACCTATTTATCTACTTGCACTTTCCCGCCGGAGTGGTACCTATTTATCTACTTGCACTTTGACTTGCTTTCGAACTGCTAAGTTGGCAGGAGCTGGGACCAAGCAACGGGAGCTCACCCCACTGCCCACCTAATCAGCAAGCCCTAGGCTCAGTGGTTTAGACCACAGCGCCACCTGCGTTTTACTCTGCATCAAATGCCCTACCAAGGTTAGCCACGATTCTATGAAATCCTGCATTTCCCCCGGAAAAACAGCTTCGAACCAAACAGGAAAAAAGACCGGCCTAGACGCAGGTGGCGCTGTGGGTTAAAGCCTCAGCGCCTAGGACTTGCCGATTGAAAGGTCGGCGGTTCGAATCCCTGCGGTGGGGTGCGCTCCCGCTGCTCGGTCCCAGCGCCTGCCAACCTAGCAGTTCGAAAGCACCTCCGGGTGCAAGTAGATAAATAGGGACCGCTTACCAGCGGGAAGGTAAACGGCGTTTCCGTGTGCGGCTCTGGCTCTGGCCAGAGCAGCGATGTCACGCTGGCCACGTGACCCGGAAGTGTCTCCGGACAGCGCTGGCCCCCGGCCTCTTAAGTGAGATGGGCGCACAACCCCAGAGTCTGTCAAGACTGGCCTGTACGGGCAGGGGTACCTTTACCTTTACCTATCTGTGTTTTAAGCTGGTGAGGTATACACAGTCTTTGAGCCTTTTTTGGCTAAAGGATGGGACATGAAAGCCATAAAGAAATCCTAATAAACCCAATAAAAAGGTGGAGAGACTTGCAACATTAGAAGCAACAGTCATTACCATCTAGTGTCATATTGCCTCCCTGCCCAGAAGACCATTAAGTCCAGCGTCTAAAATCACTTTATTCTCCGAGCTGGAGGGGAATGTGCATCAACCCTCATAGGAGTTTAACCCTAGGGGGGGAAATGTTACAGGATTTGCAATTTTGGGCAAGTCACATCCAAAATGAGGGAGAAGGGGGGGAAATGCAATTCCCTGTCCATGTGCTAATAAATAATAAATAATAAATAAATATTAGGCACTGCATGTTAATTAATTATCTCAATTATTAATAACTCATTAATCAGAGCCTAAATCCTCGTCGCGGAGCTTCATGGGAATTGCAGTCCAGGGCAGCCTAAAACGGTTCGCTGGGCGCCGCTATGCCAAGACTGCGCACGCGCCTTTGCTGCAATGCCTCATGGGAGTTGGAGTTCAGGGATGGAGGCAGGCAGGCAAGGACACGCCCCTTTGGAACGGCCGCTGCTCCAAGGGGAAAAAAACGTGAGCGGGCGGAGAGTTACGTTCTCCTTGCCTCGCGCGGCGTCAGGGGAGGCGCGCCCCGCCTCTTTCGCGCAAGGGCTTTCGGGGGCTGTAGTTCCGCTGAGTGGGGCGTGGGTAACAGGTTGCCATGGGCAACCACAGCCCTGGGGCCTGGCTTGGTTCTTTCCCCTTCCAATTCCCCAGCTTGCAACGTTTTCTAAATCCACCCTTGAAAATAAGAGAAAAATAAAACCGAGTTTTGCTGACAACATTCGCTGTTATGATAGCCATGTTATTTAGAGTCATAGAATCAAGCATATGAGTTGGAAGGGGGCCCAGCCAGATGGGCAGGGTATTAATAATAATAAATTATTATTATTATTATTATTATTATTATTATTGTTGTTGTTGTTGTTGTTGTTGTTGTTATTATTAACCCAACCCCCCACAAGGCAGGAATCCCAGCTAGATCATACACGGCAGATGGCCTTCAAATACGTTGTTCTGAAGTTTACAAATTAACCTTTCCATATTCAGTGCTACTTTCCTGCTCACATAAGAGTAATATTAAACCGTACCCTGCTTTTGTTTTATAAACAATTTTGGGCATTACGGCTGTTATTTTGCATTGGCCATACTCAGAGCAGACCCACTGAAATCTGTGGGCATAACTACGGCCACAGAATTGTGGGAGTTATAGTTTGTTAGCATCTTAAAAAGCAGAGACATCACCTTGCCTACAAAGATCCGTATAGTTAAAGCTCTGGTTTTCCCACTAGTGATGTATGGAAGTGAGAGCTGGACCATCAAGAAGGTTGATCGCCGAAGAATTGATGCTTTTGAATTCTGGTGCTGGAAGAGACTCTTGAGAGTCCCATGGACTGCAAGAAGATCAAACCTCTCCATTCTTAAGGAAATCAGCCCTGAGTGCTCACTGGAAGGACAGATCCTGAAGCTGAGGCTCCAAGACTTTGGCCACCTCATGAGAAGAGAAGACTCCCTGGAAAAGACCCTGATGTTGGGAAAGATGGAGGGCGCAAGGAGAAGGGGACGACGGAGGACGAGATGGTGGGACAGTGTTCTCGAAGCTACCAGCATGAGTTTGAGCAAACTGCGGGAGGCAGTGGAAGACAGGAGTGCCTGGCGTGCTCTGGTCCAGGGGGTCACGAAGAGGCGGACACGACTAAACAACAAGGGTGCTGAGAGTTCTTAGGAGATCTCTGTTCCCCCTTCCCAGAGCTACAATTCCCAGAGTTCCCTCCATACCTGTCCGCATTTTCCTCGGAGACTCAGGGAAACCTATTCCGAAAGGCTAGAGGCACCCTTCTCCTCCCAGAGGCATCCGCCAACCAGAGGAGGAGAAGTGGGCGATATTAATTAACAGCTTGCGTATTTGATTGTCAACACATATGGGCTAATGGGAAGCAAATCGAGTCAATGTTTGCAAATGCTCACAGCTGCGTCGGCTTAAGGGGAAACAGCAGGGTTGTGCGTGTTGTTGTTTTGCACTCAACCAAACCTCTGCAATAGCAAATGTTTGCCTGGAAGGCCCGCCTGCAAGAGTCGCGCACCTGGGCAGGTAAAAGCGTTTGCATTTTCCGCATGCAGGGACACACATCCCTGGGTGCAGCTAGCTGGACATCGCTCTATCATACAGGAGAGGGAGCCTTCATTTAGTCCCATCTTTGCTGAATTGGAACACAGCAGGGTTTGTTTTGAAATTTAAAAATTGAGGTCTTATAAATATAATAAATGTTCATAACTGCATATATAAACCACATGTCTGAAACCCCACAGAAAAAGTCCTGAAACCATTTTGTCCCTCCATAATTGACCTCAAATATTTCTCTGCAAGGTCGAAGGAAAATGGAAAAGCCTCCCCATTGTCTTTTCCTTCACAAGTCCTATCTTAAGAGTATGTCTGTGTATGAACAGGGTGAGCCTGTGACCTGGCTCAGGAACTAAGTATTTATCATTACAAAAGACTGGCCAGGATCCCCAGGTAATCCAATCAAGGGACCATTAACAGGTAACCTGCCAGACAGGAGATAAGCACCGCACTCAGATTTCTGTTGTAGACCGCTCTTTCTGTGATTTAGGTATGATGTGTCTGGGGGTGGTCTTTGACTCCAAGGCAGGGAATTTAAAATGTCTATATAAGGGCGGACACACCCTCCTTCTCCTGCGTGTGAGGGGAGCACCCTGTTGCAACAGTTCAATAAAGATCAGGCTTACAAGCTGCTTTGCTTCTCAGTATTCTCTGGTTGGCCTCTGTTATTTTCTCCGACCGATGGAGAACCTACAAAAGACTCTATAAGGACTCTTGTGTTCCCCATAAGGGCATATTTTTGTTTATTACAGTTTCCAGGTACAGTGGTGCCTTGCAAGACGAAAAAAATTCGCCGCGAGTCTCTTCGTCTTGCGGTTTTTTCGTCTTGCGAAGCACCCCTATTAGCGGATTAGCGCTATTAGCGGCTTAGCGGCTTAGAAAAAGGGGAAAAAAGGGAAAAAACTCGCAAGACTCGCAAGGCGTTTTCGTCTTGCGAAGCAAGCCCATAGGGAAATTCGTCTTGCGAAGCGCCTCGAAAAACGGAAACCCTTTCGTCTAGCGGGTTTTTCGTCTTGCGAGGCATTCGTCTTGCGGGGCACAACTGTATTACTGCCTCAGATTCCCGACACAACAAGCCTTCCCTCCGGAAAGCAGGCTTCCCTCCGGTTTCAGAGTTACATGAGCTTCGTATTATGAGGTGCACTAAAGAAACAGAATTGAAAACCCGGGGTGGTTTCTGCATGCGATGGGGATGTTGTCGACTGCTAGCGTTTTCCCCGCCCCTTGGCCATGGGTGAAATCTCAGAGTGGGCTGTGGGTTTCGGGGGTTTTGCACCAAAGACAGGCTAACCCATCAGCTCTGCTGTGAGATCAGTTCCCTCAGGGCTCCTCACCCATAGCTGTCACCCGGGGGCAGTCATTCCCTCCTACTCCCTTGGTGGGAGAGATGGGAGGCAGAAAACTTGCTCCATCAGCTCTGCCAAAAGGCCAGCTCCAACAGGTGCCTTCTACCCCCACACTGTGCCAGCATTTGATCATGATACCAAAAAACATTGTTTAAAAATTGGGTCCTGAGTTTGTTTGTTTTCCTCCTCCCTCCCTGTGCCTTTTTCCTTGTGTGTCATGGTGGTTTCTCTTTCCTTCTTTCTTTCTTCCTTTCAAGATTATAAGCCTGCAGGCAGAGACTTGTCTTGTTTTAATTGAATGTAAGTAAGCCCCTCTGGGAGCCCTTTTGTCTGAAGAGGGAGATAAAACACTCTAAATAAGTTAGGTACTGATAAGTAACCCTTTCCCACTCCATCTCAGAACACTATGCAGAATGGGGCTTTTCTGAAAGATGCAAGAACGCTTCTACTGGAAGCTCCACTGTAGTCAACCTACCGCTTAATTTACACTATTAATTTCCCAGGCCCTTAACCATTGGGGTCTAGGGTACGTCAAGTCCCCCAGAACCCTTATATCCCAGAGGCCTTCGGGGGAGTCACTGTTCACGGTCCCCCACGGGTCAGATCCAAGAGGAGCCATGCAAAATTTATGGAACTGCCTTCCAGTTGGGGTCAGACAGGCCCACTCTCCCTGTTGAACTTCCAACACCAAGTGAAGTCTTCTTCCATTCCAGCAGGCAGGTAAACTGAATCCCGATTTTATGGGTTCCACTTACTTTTATCTGCATTGCATTGTTTTTCCCAGCTTAAGAGACGAAGAGGTACGCAGTCAAAATGAGTATAGCCAGCTGCCCTGTGGAAAGGATCCCAATGCCCTTTAAATAGGTTAAAAAGGGAAAGGTAAAGGTACCCCTGCCCGTACGGTCCAGTCTTGACAGACTCTGGGGTTGTGCGCCCATCTCACTTAAGAGGCCAGGGGCCAGCACTGTCCGGAGACACTTCCGGGTCACGTGGCCAGCGTGACATCGCTGCTCTGGCGAGCCAGAGCCGCACACGGAAACGCCGTTTACCTTCCCGCTGGTAAGCGGTCCCTATTTATCTACTTGCACCCGGAGGTGCTTTCGAACTGCTAGGTTGGCAGGCGCTGGGACCGAGTAGCGGGAGCGCACCCGCCGCAGGGATTCGAACCGCCGACCTTTCAATCGGCAAGCCCTAGGCACTGAGGCTTTAACCCACAGCGCCACCTGCGTCCCCTTTAAATAGGTTAAATAGGTTAGCAGCATATATTTTTGAAGTCTGTCCATTGAATGATATTGCTTGTAAGCCACACCTTGGTAAGGTTTGTATCTTGAGATGCAGGATCTAAATTACAACACATCAATCATGCTGTCAAAAGGGAGGTGATTCATCCTCATGCAAGTTTCTCAGGGACCAGGCCTACCACTCAGACTTACCAGAAAAGGCTGACTTTTTCTCTGGTGCAAGTTTTTAATTGTTTTTATCAGGTTTCAAATAGATATAGAAAAATTTTAAAACCCTCCTTGTTAAGTTGTGGGTGAACATATCAGACGACACAGCGATTCTTCAAACAGCTCTTGTTTATTCATAGGCCAGAACAGAACTGAACTGAAGGGTTCAGCCAGCCTGCTTATATAGAGCTCCACTAGAACGCAACAGTAACCACTTTCTGTAACTATCCAATCACTGAATGTCACTTTCGATCCCTTATTTGCATATGTGGACCTGAGTGAAAACTATCTACAGTATCCCCCTGCTGGCCCACGGTGAGAACTTCAGTACATAACACTCCTCTGGGTATAGAGGATGAATCACAATACAGATATTTTGATAAAAGAAAAAGGGACAAAGTCCATTAACTTTGCGATTGTTACTATACATTCTATTACGTTTACATGCGGGATCTCATCTACAGCTTCTATGGCAGATTCAGCTTCTGCTTTGAAATCTCCCAAATAAGAGTTTCTTGAAGGAAAATTGTCAAAATGGCCATGTTGTTTGGTAATTCCCTTTTTCCCAAGCAAGGATAATGCAAACTTTCACCTTTCAATAAAAAGCTGTTTGCATCATTGAAAGCTGTTATTGTGTTTTCCTTTTAAGACAAAAGATGTTAACGTATGACTTGTTTTTACTAAACTAAAACCTCAGTATTCAGGTTAAATTGCCGTGAGATAAATAAGTGGGTTTTGGGTTGCAGTTTGGGCACTGGGTCTCTAAAAGGTTCGCCACCACTAGTATAAGGCACCTCTCTGGGTTCCCAAGGCTTGCCCTCCAATGCAGAGACATGTATAGGTTTTGCTGACAAGTTGTGTTCATCCTTATCTATGTGGAAGCCGCTGCCTGCAGCGACTAAGACAAGAGGGGACCCACAGCATAAATGCAGACCCCTCCAAGCCTCTACATGCCCCCGGCACCCTTTGCAGGCCACACGCCCTCACCTCCCTTGCTTTGCATGCCCCTCGAGTGTTGGATGGTAGCTAATGGATCATTTTCTATGATTCTATAGGGAACCAGGCAGAGGGCCTTCTCGGTAGCGGCGCCCGCCCTATGGAATGCCCTCCCACCAGATGTCAAAGAGAAAAACTACCACCAGACTTTTAGAAGACATCTGAAGGCAGCCCTGTTCAGGGGAGTTTTTAATGTGTGACATTTTAGTGTATTTTTGATCTTTATTATTATTATTATTATTATTATTATTATTATTATTATTTCTACATGGCTGAAATGCATCCTTGAACTCTGATGATGCTTCTTGCTTACCTGACGGGCAGACAGAGAAAGGGCTGTGTGTTTAGAAACTAGCCTTCTGTAGAAAAAGGTAAAATTTGCATGCGTTGATCCACTCCCTTTTGCCCACTCCGGTAAGTGGACCTCAAGGGGTTGCCCAGAAGGGAATGTGGCCCTCGGGCAGAAAACATTCCCCACCATGGACTAGGACCCTGCCTTCCCCAACCTGCAGTTGTTGTTTTTCTGGAGAGCTGCCATCGTCCACGCTTGGGGTTGAAGGAAGTTGTAGCTGAGCCAGACAGGGCTGAGAGTAGGTTGCAGGCGCGAGGGACCTTTGGCCCATCAGATGTCGCTGAACTATAACTCCCGCCAGCCCCACAGGAATGGGTTATAAGCCAGGGGTGATGGGTGCCATAGCATCCGGGCGGCCAAAGGTTTCCGGCAGGCAGGCAGGCAGACCCCAACTTTTGCAAAATGAATCCAGATACAGTAGCCTTTGTTCTGACCCAGCCAAAAGGTGACTCCTAACGTTCTCAAAAGCAGGTGTGGGCGCACCAAGGAGCTCTCTTCGAGGGATGGGGGTCAAGCCCCTTTGAGCTGCAAAGTTTATCAACCGATAGTAGGCGGCAAAGATCTTTTTTAGAAGTAGACTCAAAGCAAACCCTTGCTTTAATGCATGGGTAGGCAAACTAAAAGGACGTGGCTGGCGCTGTGGTCTAAACCACTGAGCCTCTTGGGCTTGCCGATCAGAAGGCTGGCGGTTCGAATCCCTGCGACAGGGTGAGCTCCTGTTGCTCGGTCCCAGCTCCTGCCAACCTAGCAGTTCGAAAGCACATCAAAGTGCAAGTAGATAAATAGGTACCACTCCAGCGGGAAGATAAATGGCGTTTCCGTGTGTTGCTCTGGTTCACCAGAAGCGGCTTTGTCATGCTGGCCACATGTCTGTGGACAAACACTGGCTCCCTCGGCCACTAAAGCGAGATGAGCACCGCAACCCCCGAGTCCTCCGCAACTGAATGGTCAGGGGTCCCTTTACTTAGGCAAACTAAGGTCCGGGGGGCCAGATCCAGCCGAATCGCCTTCTAAATCCAGCCTGCGGGCGGTCCAGGAATCAGCATGTTTTTACATGAGTAGAATGTGCCCTATTATTTAATATGCATCTCTGGATTATTTGTGGGGTATAGGAATTCGTTCATTTCCCCCCAAAAAACATAGACCGGCCCCCCACAAGGTCTGAGAGACAGTGGACTGGCCCCCTGCTGAAAAAATTTGCTGACCCCTGCTTAATGCATATGAAACACCTCCTCTTTTTTTTTAAACACTCAACTCAGTATTTATTTCTACATTCACACAATGCTAGATTACATTATACGAGTCGATCCTCTACGTTCTGCCACGGTGCGGCGTGGGCAACCGACAGAGTTAAATGCAGACATGGGGTAATCTCTGTTCTCTAGGGGGCTAGGCCGAGTTTGACGGGAGAAGTTCACTCGCGGCCTGAGAGGTGGATGGGCAGTCGCTGAAACATATTCTTTCAGAGGCGAGAAGAGGCAAGAAACCAGGACAAGAAACCTCCTCAACTTTGTCCAACCCAATGCGCCTTTACACTGTTATTAATAATCTGAAAACAACCCTTGATAGGCGTACTGGCTTGAACGGGGATAAAAACTGAACGTCCTAGCACTGGACGGAGCTAATAGCCATATATATACACGACGTATATAATTATATATATAATTACTAAAAAGGCACTTTCTTTCCAAAAAGGGACCAGCCTTACAGATCAATTGCAAGAAATGCAAAGGTTCCTTCTTGCGGCCTTTGGGTGGGGCAAAAGCGTCCTTTTGGCCTTCAAACGTCCTCATGTCCCGTCCCGATCAAACCCCTTTTCAGAAAATCCTCCTTTTTTTCTTTTTTTTGCGGCTTCAAGCAGGCCGTGCTGCTGGGCGGATGGGGCAACCCAGAGAGTCCCACCGCATGCTACAAGGGAGTTGTCTGCCTCTGGGGAGTGAGCAGCAAGGGCGAAGCAGCTGGCGATGGACTAAGGGCCCGGCGAGCTTGCAGAGGGTTCCTTTTTCGGGGAGCGGGGAGCGGAGGAGAGGAGTTTGAGTTCATGTTTCCAGCACTCGGATGAGAGGCAAAGGTTTGGGGCCTGGAGACTTGGTGAGCCGTTTGCTGCAGGAGAGAGAGAGAATAAGCCGACATTAGGAAACGTGGAGGTAAAGGTGTTGGGATATTCCGTTCCACCTTGAGCAACAGGAATGACTGTTGTGTGTCACATGCCTGTTTACACTCCAGCACAGCTTGCTGGAAAATTTGTGTATAGCTTTTGCTTTAGCTGACTTGCTTTGGACACGGAGATCAGACATGTTTCCTTTTGTCCTGATGTTCCGTATTTTTCAGGGACACGGGCAGCACTAGGGACACGGGTGGCACTGTGGGTTAAACCACAGAGCCTAGGGCTTGCTGATCAGAAGGTCAGCGGTTCAAATCCCTGCGACGGGGTGAGCTCCCGTTGCTCGGTCCCTGCTCCTGCCAACCTAGCAGTTCGAAAGCACGTCAAAGTGCAAGTAGATCAATAGGTACCGCTCCGGTGGGAAGGTAAACGGCGTTTCTGTGCGCTGCTCTGGTTCACCAGAAGCGGCTTAGTCATGCTGGCCACATGACCTGGAAGCTGTATGCCGGCTCCCTCGGCCAGTAAAGCGAGATGAGCGCCGCAACCCCAGAGTTGGCCACAACTGGACCTAATGGTCAGGGGTCCCTTTACCTTACCGTATTTTTCGCTCTATAAGACTCACCCGACCATAAGACACACCTAGTTTTAGAGGAGGAGGACAAGAAAAAAAATGTTCTTTCCCTCTCTGCGCAGCACCTCTCCAGTGAAGCGAAGCTAGGAGAGAAAGGGGGATCGATCCCTCTTGCTCTCCTGGTTTCAGCGAAAGCTGCGCAGCCTGCATTCGCTCCATAAGACACACAAACATTTCCCCTTACTTTTTAGAAGGGGAAAAGTGCATCTTATAGAGTGAAAAATATGGTGCACTGAACAAGCTGCTTGCAAATATGCTCACACAGCCTCTCCGGCCACTTCTGTTTGTGCAGCGTTATCTCTGCTGAGTCGCATGCCCTGGCTTCTGAAGCTCGGGCCGCAGATTCATGCAGCCCCAAGGACTGGAGTTCGCCCGGCACGCCGATCAGTGGGCTGGAGCCAGCTGGGGGCCTGCCAATTGCCCCCATTTCCTTGTCTGCATGCCAACATAAGGATGGCCTTTCGCTCACATGGGCCTACTTGGAGGTTGCTGCCTGCGTACCTTCACTTGGGGAATGTCAAGATCCCAGTCCCCATGGGTTCAAATAGGTTCAAGGGTTCAAATAGGAACACAGGACGCTGCCTTGCCAATCTGCTCACCATCGTCAACACTGATTGGCAGCGCCTCTCCGGGGTTTCAGGCAAGACTCTGTATCCCGGCCCTAATGGGAGATGCTGGGGACATTCTGCTTGCCCCCCCAGGGAGCCATGCCCCTTCCAAGGTATGTTCTGCAGTGAGTGGGTAGGACTTCTAGCTTTTTGCAGTGAACTGAATAATAATAATAATAATAATTTATTATTTATACCCCACCACTCTGGGCGGCATCCAACAAAACACTAAAATACAATAACCTATTAAACATTAAAAGCTTCCCTAAACAGGGCTGCCTTCAGATGTCTTCTAAAAGTTTGGTAGTTGTTTTTCTCTTTGACATCTGATGGGAGGGCGTTCCACAGGGCGGGCGCCACCACCAAGAAGGCCCTCTGCCTGGTTCCCTGTAACTTGGCTTCTCACAGCGAGGGAACAGCCAGAAGGCCCTCGGAGCTGGACCTCAGTATCCGGGCAGAACAATGGAGGTGGAGACGCTCCTTCAGGTCTACTGGGCCGAGGCCGTTTAGGGCTTTCAAGGTCAGCACCGACACTTTGAATTGTGCTCAGAAATGTACTGGGAGCCAATGTAGGTCTTTCCAGACCGGTGTTATGTGGTCTCGGTGGCCGCTCCCAGTCACCAGTCTAGCTGCCGCATTCTGGATTAGTTGTGGTTTCTGGGTCACCTTCAAAGGTAGCCCCACGTACAGCGCATTGCAGTAGCCCAAGCAGGAGATAACCAGAGCATGCACCACTCTGGAGAGGCAGTCCGCGGGCAGGGAGGGTCTCATCCTGCGTACCAGATGGTGCTGGTAGACAGCTGCCCTGGACACAGAATGTGCGGGTGAGCACTTCCTAGGGATTCTGGCCCATCGCTTTGAAGGCGTGTTAAGCAATTCGCATTTTAGGAACGTGCAAGTCGCTTTGGGGAGGGGGAATAGAAGAGGGGTGCACAAAAGCAGCTCATGGCTCAGAGAGTGTAGGGGGTGAGGGGCAAGACCCCACCAGGCAAGGCCTCTTTCCACCTGCCTTGCCCCACCCTCCAGTCTCTGCTTCTCATTTTGTACTGCATTATGTTGTGTACTGTGGCTTGCTGTTGTTTTATTGACTGGAGTTGGGAAATTACTTATTTTAACTGTTAAGAGTGCATTTCTGTTTAATCTTGAGATGCTGATATTTAATATTACAGTGGTACCTCAGCTTACAAACCTAATTCGATCTGGAGGTCCATTCTTAACCTGAGACTATTCTTAACCTGAAGCACCACTTTAGCTAATGGGGCCTCCTCCTGCTGCTGCCGCACCGCCATCACACATTTTCTGTTCTCATCCTGAAGCAAAGTTCTTAACCCGAGGTACTATTTCTGGGTCTGTAACCTGAAGCGTCTGTAACCTGAAGCATCTTTAACCTGAAGCATCTGTAACCCAAGGTACCACTGTATTCTATATTATTCTAATGAATGTTGAATGTTATTTTATTTGCATATTGTATATTGTATTATGCATATTGTCTTATTTATTATGATGTTAGCCACTCTGAGCCCAGCTTCGGCCGGGGAGGGCAGGATACAAATAATATATATATTTTAATTATTAATTATTATTATTATTATTATTATTCCAACCCAGGCCGGATGCCACTGCCCCTAAAGGGCAGGTGGCAACCCTTCCACCCCGCCCCCTCTTCCCAGCCGCTCACCTGCTGACATACTCTGATTTGGAGCGGGGCCTTGCATTGTGGACCCCGGAGCTCTGGGCCTGCTTTTCAATGAGGTGCTCCATGCGGTCGTGCATCTCAAGGTTCTGAAGGGAGCAAACACGAGAGTGAAAGGGATGATGTCACTGAACTGCAGAGGGCTGCTCTAAATGAACTGGGGGTGGGGGGCTTCCAGCTCTAAAACCGTATTAAAAAGAGGGGCATGTTCATTATACCGGCAACATTTCGCTCGGGGAAAAGGGAGGCAGACAGAACTGGTCTGAACCAATGGAAGAACAAACGGCATTTCAGTAACGGCAGCAAAGCATCATGGTCTGGACGTGGCAAGAGAAAAACTACGCATTTGGCAGAAACTGGCAAAATGTGCATTAAATTCCTCTTTGATGGCGCTGTTTGATCTGCTTTGATGCTCATTTTGGCGGGGAGGGACAGCAGTCCCACCTGCAAGTCAGTTTCATGCCTGTGTGTGTCCCTTCAACACACCTGGAGAGTCAGGTTGCAAGAGTCTGCTCTGGACCCGGCTGACATTCCCGTGGCACCGCAAACACCCCACCAGGGGGCAGCCAAGGGCTCTTCTGGGGCAAGGAATGCGCTTGGTCTTTCACCACCCAGATTGCCAACTTGCAAAATCGAAATGCAAACACCCCGCCCTACTCCAAAATTGGATGACGCATTTTCTCCAGATTTCACGATGGGAAAGGATGTGAAAAAATAGGTGTTTTTAAGGCTGTGTATGCAGCCTTAAAGCACGTGCAAAAACCGGGTCTTTTTTTAAGGCTGCGTATGCCATGCCTTGTTTTTACAGGCGAATGCACTGAGAAGTATTAGCGGTGCATTTTACGTTTTTAAAAGAGTATATTGTACGTAAGGAGAGCATCCAAAATGTGGGCTTCAGGGGTGGTGCCCTACTCAGCGTAGACCTCTGCCTAAATTAGCAAACCTAAGCTAGGCATGTTGATTTCAATGAGTCCTAGTAGGACTAACGTTGGATAAAATTGTAATAATCTGGAGCCAAATGCACAAACATCGTAGGGAGAAATATGATCACAAGGTGAGCTGATAGGGGACTGCACTGGATGGCGCTAAAAGGGGACTACAGTGGGGCCTCGCAAGACGAAAAGAATCCGTTCCGCGAGTCTCTTCGTCTAGCGGTTTTTTCGTCTTGCGAAGCAAGCCCATTAGCGGCTTAGCGGATTAGCGCTATTAGCGGCTTAGGGGCTTAGCGGATCAGCTGTTAAGCGGCTTAGCGGATCAGCTGATAAGCGGCTTAGCGGATCAGCTGATAAGCGGCTTAGCGGCTTAGAAAAAGGGGAGAAAAAGGGGGGGGGACCGCAGAAACTCGCAAGACATTTTCGTCTTGCGAAGCAAGCCCATAGGAAATTTGTTTTGCGAAGCACCTCCAAAACGGAAAACCCTTTCGTCTAGCGGGTTTTCCGTCTTGCGAGGCATTCGTCTTGCGGGGCACCACTGTATATGGGTTTGCAGCCAATGATAGCCCTACTCAATGCATAGAAAAACAACTCATGAGAAAACCTAGGCCTTTTAATGACAACATCTTGCAGGCAATTGGATTAGGAACTTTAATGAAAATGGCTGCCTACCTCAGCCTCCAGGTAGGCCACACGTTCTTTGAGTTCTTGGATGATTGTGTCTTTGGACTGAATCACAGTCTTGGAGTTTTGAAGCTGTGGAGAAGGAGGATTGTTAGAAATGAACAGCCCTGGAGTTTCCAGAAAAGGAGACGCTAGCTGCAAACATACCCCCAAAAGGCCCAGGTTAAGTTGCACCAGGGACGCGGGTGGCGCTGTGGGTTAAACCACAGAGCCTAGGACTTGCCAATCAGAAGGTCGGCAGTTCGAATCCCTGTGACGGGGTGAGCTCCCGTTGCTCAGTCCCAGCTCCTGCCAACCTAGCAGTTCGAAAGCACATCAAAGTGCAAGCAGATAAATAGGTACCGCTCCAGCGGGAAGGTAAACGGCGTTTCCGTGCGCTGCTCTGGTTCGCCAGAAGCGGCTTAGTCATGCTGGCCACATGACCCAGAAGCTGTACGCTGGCTCCCTCGGCCAATAAAGCGAGATGAGCAACCCGAGTCGGCCACGACTGGACCTAATGGTCAGGGGTCCCTTTACCTTTTAAGTTACACCAGGGGTTTAAAACTAGCACCCCCACCCCCAGAGAAAGTGGGATCTGTAATCTTGGGGAAGGTGGGAGAGAGACAGACAGATCTCAAAGCAAAGATGCAACATCCAACTTCAACTCCCATGAAGTGGGGCCACAGCTGTCAAAGGAGGAGTGAGGAATCGGCAGAAAGCTCCCGATGTTGCTGGACTTCAACTCCCAGCAGCCCACAGGGTCAAAGGTCAGGAATGCAGCTGTAATCCACTACCACCGATGACACAGAAATGTCTGAAAACACTCTCTCTCTCTCTCTCTGTAGTTAATGCATGCTGCTTGATTAATTGGGCTCCTAGAGCAGCTTATAAATCATTTTAAAAATGCAACAGCCCCTCCCCATAGGCTTAGAATCTAAAAAGTCGCAACACACAAGGAAAACCGATTGGGAGGGAAGAGGAAAGAAGGAAACTCAAAGCCCGTAAGTTGCAAAGTTGTCCTAACGACCAGCTGGGAGGCTCCAAAGGTTTTTCTAACACAATTTAAGTTTGAATCCCTAATCCTCTGGCGATTTGCAGAACTTTCAGAGAGAGAGAGAGAGAGAGAGAAAGAAAATCATCACTGCATCAGCCCCAGACACCTCCATGAAAAGGGCTTAGTTACAGGAGTCCTTTTGAGGTGTGAGTCACTCAAAAGATGGGAGGTCAGTTTTAAATCAAACAGAAGCCAAATTAATTGGCACAGGGCTTAAGAGTTAACTCTTTCCCAAGTCAGGGAGATACACACACGGCTGGTTTTAAAGGCGGAGAGACTCTCTCATTTTTATTTGTTAATCTTACCATCTGGTTTCTGTTATGTTTGGCTGTTAGCTCACTTTCACCGTCTAGACTTACAAATGTACGAAGACAAGCCTATCCAGACATGCAGAGCATTGACATGTGTTTTAATATGGCTTTTTATAGCTCTCCATTAACTATTTTTTTGAAGGTTTTAAAGAATTGTTCAACAGGTTTTTGAAAAACAGATAATTCCCTTGCTTTATTGTCTCTGTAATCTGCTTTGTGGTCCAATTAGCTTTTTCACATTCAAGTGACATATAAACTCTCCGGAGTAAAATAGGTAAGAGCAGATACGCAAAAATTCTCTTTTGGGTTACTCCCAGTGGCGGCCTGGTGCCGATTGGGACTGGTGGGGAAGAAGGCAGAGAAATAATCCCAACGGGAGGCGGAGCCAGAGCTAACGGGAGGCGGAGCCAGTGTCAACAGGGGTGGAGCCTGTGTCAACAGGAGGCGGAGCCAACTTCCTCTACTTCCGCCCCTTCTTCCTCCTACCTGCCCAGTTCTACAAGGGGCAATGCTGAGACCAAGGGTGTCAGGTGTGCGTGCAGGAGCCGGGCCCTGTGACCAGTAGGGCTTCGCAGGACTGGGGCCTTCCTAAGTTTGCTCTGGAGAGGCAAGACGCGGCCACACAGGTGAGGCCGATTGGTAACTCGCTGCACCTGGTGGCAAGAGCCGGGAAGGGATATAAGGGCAGCATTTTCCCTTCGGCTCTTGGCCACAGCAACACATTCCCTGCCTTGCTGCGTTTGGCTTCTTGCTTCCTGATCCTTGAACCTTGGGCTTCTTGATCCTCTGACCCTTGACTTCTTGACTCCTTGCTTCTTCACCCTCGGACCCCTGACTTTGTGACTCCTTGCTTCTTGACCCTCGGACCCCTGACATCGTGACTCCTTGCTTCTTGATCCCCTGACTTTGTGACTCCTTGCTTCTTGATCCTCTGACCCCTGACTTTGTGACTCCTTGCTTCTTGACCCTCGGACCCCTGACTTTGTGACTCCTTGCTTCTTGATCCTCTGACCCCTGACTTTGTGACTCCTTGCTTCTTGATCCTCGGACCCCTGACATCGTGACTCCTTGCTTCTTGATCCTCTGACCCCTGACTTCATGACTCCTTGCTTCTTGATCCTCTGACCCATGACTTTGTGACTCCTTGCTTCTTGATCCTCGGACCCCTGACTTCATGACTCCTTGCTTCTTGACCCTCGGACCCCTGACTTTGTGACTCCTTGCTTCTTGATCCTCTGACCCCTGACTTTGTGACTCCTTGCTTCTTCACCCTCAGACCCCTGACTTTGTGACTCCTTGCTTCTTGTTTCTCGGACCCCTGACTTCTTGACTCCTTGCTTCCTGACCCTCGGACCCCTGACTTCGTGACTCCTTGCTTCTTGATTCTCGGACCCTTGACTTTGTGACTCCTTGCTTCTTGACCCTCGGACCCCTGACTTTGTGACTCCTTTCTTCTTGACCCTCGGACCCCTGACTTTGTGACTCCTTTCTTCTTGACCCTCGGACCCCTGACTTTGTGACTCCTTTCTTCTTGACCCTCGGACCCTTGACTTTGTGACTCCTTGCTTCTTGACCCTCGGACCCCTGACTTTGTGACTCCTTGCTTCTTCACCCTCGGACCCCTGACTTTGTGACTCCTTGCTTCTTCACCCTCGGACCCCTGACTTTGTGACTCCTTGCTTCTTGACCCTCGGACCCCTGACTTCGTGACTCCTTGCTTCTTGATCCTCGGACCCCTGACTTCATGACTCCTTGCTTCTTGATCCTCTGACCCATGACTTTGTGACTCCTTGCTTCTTGATCCTCGGACCCCTGACTTCATGACTCCTTGCTTCTTGATCCTCGGACCCCTGACATCGTGACTCCTTGCTTCTTGATCCTCTGACCCCTGACTTCGTGACTCCTTGCTTCTTGATACTCGGACCCCTGACTTTGTGACTCCTTGCTTCTTGATTCTCGGACCCTTGACTTTGTGACTCCTTGCTTCCTGACCCTCGGACCCTTGGGCTTCTTGACTCCCGGCTCTCGGACTCTTGGCTTCCTGACTCCTGGCTTCTGGACCCCCGTTCCTGCTCCCACCCCGCCATCTTGTCCCCGGTCCTGACATCCCCTGCCGGGACTTTGATCCCCCATGAACCGGACCATGACAAAGGGTGAGGAGGAAGCGAACAGGCAGGGCCCCCCCTCGTACTGGTTGTTAAGCAGGAAGCTAGGCAGGGAAGGAGTTGGCTGAGAGCAGAGTGGGAACAAGGACGCTGGACTCATCCTGCTCTTTGCATTACGCTCGGGTCTAGCACAACATTACCTCTGGAGACAGCAGGATGTCACGCTGCCGGCAAGCGGAGGGGTAAGAGTGGAGGAAGGAGAAAGAAGCAGGTTGCATAACCCAAAACTCAGGAAGGGGACAAGGCCCCCAAAACGCTCCATCGTAGCCGCAGCGCACAGCTCATCCCCAGCACCCACCTGCTCAATCATCTGCCGGACCTTCCTCTGCTGGCTCTTGAGCATGTCATCCAAGTGGTGTATCTTTTCCCGCAAAGTGGCAACTTCCTTCTCCAGTTTGGCCGACCTGAGAGCAGGAGGACGAAGAAGAAGGACAAAGAAAGAGGCCACAGGTTATGCAAAAGCCAGTTTCGTAAGATCCCGCTTTTCGTTCCAGCTTGAAAAGCGGCTGCACGGCCAGCTCCTCATTTACGCGCTCTCGGGGCACATACGTGCATTGCTGCGAACTCGGGCGCAGCATAAAAGGGGGCGGAAACAGCCCCGTAGGAGCACAAAAACGGCCCCATGACAACACTAGGGAGGTCCCAAGTAGCAAGATTGGTCTCAACTAAGGAAGTTAGATTAGCCTCAACCAGAGCCAGGGCCTTTTCAGTACTGGCCCCGGCCTGGTGGAACGCTCTGTCTCATGAGACCAGGGCCCTGCAGGATCTGATTTCTTTCTGCAGGGCCTGTCAGACAGAGTTGTTCCACCTGGCCTTTGGCTCAGAATCAGTTTGATTCCCTCCCCCTCTTTCTTTTTCCTTTCTCCTCCTATGAAGAGATTGCTCCCTAATTGTTTTAATGTTGTATCTTAATCTTTTAAATTGTATTTTAATCAACTTGTTTTTATTATTGGTTGTTAGCCGCCCTGAGCCCGGTCTTGGCTGGGGAGGGCGGGGTATAAATAAAATTTATTGTTATTATATTATTATTATTATTATTATTATTATTATTATTATTATTATTATTAACTAGGGCCAGGGCCTTTTCAGTACTGGCCCCAACTTGGTGGAACACTCTGTCCCAAGAGACTAGGGCCCTGCGGGACTTGACATCTTTCTGCAGGGCCTGCAAGACAGAGCTGTTCCACCTGGCCTTTGGTTTGGACTCGGTCTGACCCTTATGTTTCCCTCCCCTTATGGTTTTGATCTATGGACTACTTTTAAAATGAGGCTGCTTTTTAAATTGCATTTTAACCTGTATTTTAAATTGTTGTTGTTTTTCCCCTATTATGTTTTTATTCTAATTTTACTGGTGTTAGCCACCCTAGCCCATCTCTGGCCGGGGAGGGTGGGGTATAAAATATTATTATTATTATTATTATTATTAATGATTTATTAATCACTCAAAAATAACATGTAGCAATCCCAGCACTGAACTTTGAGGCCTGTGGAGCATTGGGAGTTTGAGCAAGGAGTGATCACAGTGGAGTTTGGTGGGGGGTTTTTGGTTTTTTAAAAGGGTTTTCCAAAAGTTTGGAGGGTATTTGGCGGTTTTCCCTATGGTGTTCCAATATATGTGATTTCACTTAAACGTGTTGTGCCTCGGAATGTAACCCGTATGC
The DNA here is from genome assembly GCF_951804945.1 of Podarcis cretensis. NCBI lineage: Eukaryota > Metazoa > Chordata > Lepidosauria > Squamata > Lacertidae > Podarcis > Podarcis cretensis. The sequence goes on from NC_137186.1 coordinate 3,624,411, forward strand.
AAATGGGGATCTGCTTATTATCTCTCCTCCCATCCCATGCCCTGTTCTATGCTATCCGTCGCAAAACCCTACTGGACGCAAGTCAGACACAAGGCCCCAGCCCCACAGATCCCCGCCTGGGGCTCAACCCTCTCACCTTTCCTGCTCGGCAACTTTGTCTTTCTCGACGCTGCGCAGCTGCTCCAGCTCCGACTCGTCGTCTCTCATCTTCTGCAGCAGAGTTTTGTGCTCCTGCAACGGGGAGAGAAGGGCAAGCGGGGTTAAGGTGGCTGCCGTGAGGCTCTCAGATCCGGCAGCAGGCCTTGCAAAAAACCCGAAAAGCTACGCCTAGGGAGGGGAACGCCGTAGGGCTGGGCAGTATTCCTGACCCACAGTACACACATAATTTGCTCTCGCTAGAGGCAGCGACACCTGCCAACTTGAATGTCTTTTTAAAAGAGGACGAGGCGGATTCACAGATGGTGAAAAGGGCCACTCTTCTTCTTAGATTCCCATTCTGTGCAGGTGTGGGTACTTTAAGCCAGTATTTCCCAGCCTTGGGTCTCCGGCTGTTTTTGGACTCCCATTCCCATCATCCCTGCTAGCTAGGGATGATGGGAGTTGTAGTCCTAAAAACTGCTGGAGGCCCAAGTTTGGGAAATGCTGCTTTACGATACGATAATCTTTATTGTTATTGTCCCATACAGAACAAGGAAATTGGAAGGGGAAAAAATCTACACAAGACATTCAAAACCAACAAGCCTGCTATCCCAGCCTGGTTAGCTGCCTAAAAACTCTGATACCCCATTTTAAAAATACAATACACTCCCATAGAGACCCCTTAAAGTAAAGGTAAAGGGACCCCTGACCATTAGGCCCAGTCGTGGCCGACTCTGGGGTTGTGGCACTCATCTCGCTTTATTGGCCGAGGGAGCTGGCGTACAGCTTCCAGGTCATGTGGCCAGCATGACTAAGCCGCTTCTGGCGAACCAGAGCAGCGCACAGAAACGCCGTTTACCTTCCCGCCGGAGCGGGACCTATTGATCTACTTGCACTTTGACGTGCTTTCGAACTGCTAGGTGGGCAGGAGCAGGGACCGAGCAATGGGCGCTCACCCTGTCGGGACTCGAACCACCGACCTTCTGATCGGCAAGCCCTGGGCTCTGTGGTTTAACCCACAGCACAAAATCACATTTGGATAGAAACGGTTTCTCAGGCGGCTAGTCCTAATCTTTTAAGCTGTAAACCAGCACGTTTTGGGTTGAATGGTATTGTTACATTTTTTATTTTATTTTTTTAAAGGCATTCTGGTCTACGGCTGCTCCTTTCCAGGGTCTAAAGAATTGTTTGGTCTCTGATAAGTTTGCTAGACTGTTTTTAATGCTATCTTCTGCTTGCAAGGGCCACTTCAAATAAAAGACAACTAGAGAAAAGAGGGTTCTGAATTAAACAAAAGGTACAATTAGATGCATCACCAAACCAAGCAAATTTGCACCCTCTCTTAATTTTGGCCCAGCGGCACAACGGCTTTCGCTGCGCCAATCTGCCCTGCGGACAACCGCCGGCGTCTTCCATCAAGCAAAAGTACCTTTTCCATCCCTGTCAGGAGTCTCTGCAGCTCCTCCAGCTTCAAATCCTTCTCTTCCAAATCCAGTTCCGCCCTCCTGAGAGCTGCTCCCGAATGTTCGGCTTCCCTCCGATAATGGGAAATGGACGTCTGCAAGAAGAAGGGAGAGGGGGCACTTTTGCATGCATGTCGACCGTTTCACACACACACACGGCTAGCGAAATTGCATGGTTCACCCCAAAAGGCTGGCAACCATCAATGTGGAGGCCATGACAAGGGGTCCCTTCCCTGGCCATCAGCTCAAGCATCTCATCCAACCGGCAGCGCAGCCTCAGAGAGGGTGGTCCTTGCAACCACGGTCAAGGATGCAGAACCACGGGCCTCCCAGGTGTTGCTTAAGAGAGGATGTTGGGCCAGATCAATGGTTCTCAAAGTGGACAGAACCACTCCTGGGGGAGAGGGGAGATTACCCAGCAGGGTTCGAGGAGGGATGATGTGTGTCACTGTGCGTGATGCAGGGAAAACCATGACTACTGCAATGCGCTCTACGTGGGGTTACCTTTGAAGGTGACCTGGAAACTACAAATAATCCAGAATGTGGCAGCTAGACTGGTGACTGGGAGTGGCCAAGACCACATAACACTCGTCTTGAAAGACCTACACTGGCTCCCAGTACGTTTCTGAGCACAATTCGAAGTGTTGGTGTTGATTTTTAAAGCCCTAAACGGCCTCAGTCCAGTAGACTTGAAGGAGCGTCTCCACCTCCATCGTTCTGCCCAGACACTGAGGTCCGAGGGCCTTCTGGCGGTTCCCTCCCTGCGAGAAGCCAAGTTACAGGGAACCAGGCAGAGGGCCTTCTCGGTGGTGGCACCTGCCCTGTGGAACGCCCTCCCAGCAGATGTCAAAGAGAAAAACAACTACCAAACTTTTAGAAGACATCTGAAGGCAGCCCTGTTTAAAAAGGTAAAGGTAAAGGTACCCCTGCCCGTACGGGCCAGTCTTGACAGACTCTGGGGTTGTGCGCCCATCTCACTTAAGAGGCCAGGGGCCAGCGCTGTCCGGAGACACTTCCGGGTCACGTGGCCAGCGTGACATCGCTGCTCTGGCGAGCCAGAGCCGCACACGGAAACGCCGTTTACCTTCCCGCTGGTAAGCGGTCCCTATTTATCTACTTGCACCCGGAGGTGCTTTCGAACTGCTAGGTTGGCAGGCGCTGGTTAGGGAAGCTTTTAATATTTAATAGGTTATTGTATTTTAGCGTTTTGTTGGAAGCCGCCCAGAATGGCTGGGGAAGCCCAGCCAGATGGGCGGGGTATAAATAATAAATTATTATTATTATTATTATTATGAAGCCAGGCAATGCTCTGCATAGCTCTGTCCTTATTTCAGACACCGTGATATTGTTAGAATTCCTGCTCCGTGATTGCAGTCATGGGATTTTATTTTTCACATGACGGTGTATGTTTTGACTCCACAGAGTGGGAAGTGACGCAGACAGGATGTTTGTGTTGCTGTGTTCCGTGAAGTGGGACTATTGTCCTTTGTCCTTTTTCTCTTTGCTGTCTGATGCTAGAGAAAGGGGGAGCCATGTTGCAGTGCTCCGTGTGTGTTTATATGTAAAGAAAGTAGATTAGCCCAAATGCTGAGTTGCTGAGGTCTGTCACGCATGATGCACAAACTCTGCGGATCCCTAAGTGTGCCGGTGTCGCTTGGCATCGGTCGCTGTGATGTTCAGGCTGAAGAAAGCTTATGAAGCTCCCAAAAGTTCGACCAGGAGGGAGAGTACATGCCGGTCGGGCTTGTGTCTCTACCAGGGTCCTACTCGTGTGTAGGCCGAGCTCCTGACAGATATATCAGTACAGTCGTACCTTGGAAGTTGAACGGAATCCGTTCCGGAAGGCCGTTCGACTTCCAAAACATTTGAAAACCAAATTGCAGCTTCTGATTGGCTGCAGGAAGCCCCGCCAGAGGTTCAGGTTCCAAACGAGCGTTCGGAAACCAGAACTCTCGCTTCCAGGTTTCAATCGTCCGGGAGCCAAAATGTCCGGGACCCAAGGCACGACTGCATATTGCAATGTTTAGCTGGTGATATATCGCAATGCTGAAAGCCAGGTATCAACCAGCCCTACACCGGGGTGCCGGAGGTGTAAATAACTGTCACACTTTGGAAAACTGCTATCCCTGGATCAAGTTCATCAATTTTGTTGAATTACTCAAGCTAAACTGTATTCAGGATTTAACCTCCTTCCGCCGGGCCTGTAAGACAGAGCTATTCCGCCTGGCCTTTAATTTGAACTCAGCTTGATCTTTTATCTCCCTTCTCTTCCCTCCCCTTTTATGAAGACCACCCGCTCTGAGACCCCACAGCTAATTCTCCCCTGGCCTCCTCACTGGCCCAAGTAGGACCAATTCAGCCAGCTAGCCCCACGGATTATCTAAATTGATTTCTGAACTTTGAATTTTATTGTTATTCATGTTTGTATACTGTATTTTATGCTGCTTTTACAGTTAAGTCTTTTAAATTTGTTGTTAGCCGCCCTGAGCCCAGTTTCTGAACCAGGAAGGGCAGGGTATAAATAAATTTTTATTATTATTATTATTATTATTATGAACTGGATTTTGAAGAAATGTGCAATTGATTGCGACTGCTTTGAATGTTATTGCGTTATGAGCTTCCTGAGCAGGTAGCTCAAACTGCAGTTTTCAATCATGATTTTTGTAGGGTAAGGTTGCGGGCCCTGGGGATGAGCTTATGGAACCAAGGAAGCAGTGACCCCCATAAAAGTTTGGGAACCCCTGGCTTGATCCAGTCTTGTGTTCTGACCTCATAAGCGGCTCTGTCCGACTGGTGGCGCTTCTCAGCCTCTTGAAGTTTCGTGAAGAGCTTCTTGGTGGTCTCCCGCATTATTGAGATGTCTTCTCCGGGGTACGTGGGCTCATCCTGAAGAGAGGTAAGGTTTTTAAGCAAGGGGGACCTTTTTCGGCCGGAGGGCCACCTTCCCATTTGGGGGCAGCCTCCCGAGGGCCGCACACCAGCAGTGGGCGGGGACAGAAACAAGAGTGGGCGGAGCAATGAAAGGGGATGTTTTGTTTTTTATGATAGGTTAGTTTCCTACTTCGCTCTCTCTCAACAGATTGAGGTTGAATCCTGACAAGAGAGAAGTACTGTTTCGGGGGGACAGGAGGCGGGCAGGTGTGGGGGACTCCCTGGTCCTGAATGGGGCAACTGTGCCCCTGAAGCGACTAGGAGCGCAGCCTGGGAGTCATTCTGGACTCACAGCTGTCCATGGAGGCGCAGGTCAAATCCGTGTCCAGGGCAGCTGTTTACCAGCTCCATCTGGTACGCAGGCTGAGACCCTCCCTGCCCGTGGACTGTCTCGCCAGAGTGGTGCATGCTCTGGTTATGTCTTGCTTGGACTACTCCAATGCGCTCTATGTGGGGCTACCTTTGAAGGTGACCCAGAAACTGCAATTAATCCAGAATGCGGCAGCTAGACTGGTGACTGGAGCGGCCGTCAGGACCACATAACACCGGTCTTGAAAGACCTACATTGGCTCCCAGTCCGTTTCTGAGCACAATTCAAAGTGTTGGTGCTGACCTTTAAAGCCCTAAATGGCCTCAGTCCAGTATACCTGAAGGAGCGTCTCCACCCCCATCGTTCTGCCCGGACACTGAGGTCCAGCTCCGAGGGCCTTCTGGCGATTCCCTCACTGCGAGAAGTGAGGTTACAGGGAACCAGGCAGAGGGCCTTCTCGGTGGTGGCACCCTCCCTGTGGAACGCCCTCCCACCAGATGTCAAGCAGCTATCTTATTTTTTAAAGACACCTGAAGGCAGCCCTGTTTAGGGAAGTTTTTAATATTTAATACTGTATTGTTTTTAATACTCGATTGGAAGCCGCCCAGAGTGGCTGGCAAAGACCAGACACAGAGGCCTGGAGGGGCACATTTAGCCCCCCCCCCCAGGCCTGAGATCTCCCCACCCCTGAACTGCCAACGATGGACTCCCATCTCCCCATTTGGTGCTGACATCCAGGGTGGTGCAATGGTTAGTGCGCCGGACTGGGCTTCAAATCCCCACCAGGGTGACCCCGGACTAAGCCTAACCTACCTCACAGGGTTGTTGTGAGGGGGGCGGGCTGAAGAGAAAGGGAGAGGTGCATAGGCCACCTTGAGATCCTTGGAGAAAATATGGGGTATAAATGCAATAATAAATAACGTGCAAACGAGTCACAAGCAAGCTGGCTCACCTTGCCCATGGCATTTATTAATATCTTTCCTCCCTAAGAAGTTCCAAGGCAAGGGGCAGGGCTTTCACTTCCCTGGCTTCTCCTTGCAAGGTCGGCGCCCCCAAAAATCACCCAGCGGCAGAGTGAGGATGCCCTACCCCACTGGCCTGAGGCTCTAACCATTGCACCACACTGCTTCCCCTCTCTCCCCTAACTTCAGCTCTAGGTCAGAGCGAGTGAACAAGCCGGCCCTTTTGTGACCAGCCCAGTTTCTCCCCAACCTCAGTTCCTTCCAGACATGGAGGCCACCTGTGAACGGCAACCGTACCCCCACCACCACCACGGACTCTCGCACACGGACCTGGCATAGCGACACGCTGCGAAATGAGGTAGTTCTGTGAGGACGGATCCCGTTTGGCTTGTCCAGCGTTTTCTGTGTTTAAAGACATACACGCAAATAATATAAAATTAAAATGGAGAAATGGACCAGAACAGCATCTCTTTTCGTGACAGAACTCCACACAGAGGTGTCTCTCACACCCTTTTAATCATGCAGATAAAGAAACCATATTTATCGCCAGGGTTTTAGCAGCTGACAGGTTATGCCATTTTCAGGACAGTTTTCAAAAGTATATTACTTATGCAATTTATCACAATTATTTCAATGCTTTTTTGTGTTGTTTTTTTCAGATTGCCCTGTGACCATTTTTAGTGAAGGGCAGTATAGCAATCTCTTCATTATTTTATTAATAAGCGGTTATAATAATTGACATCAGAGATGTACAGTTAATATGCAACTGAATAAAAGTGGCTCTCTCTGTGTGTGTGTGTGTGTGTGTGTCTGCACTTGAACGATGGTTCCTGAGGCAAAGGAGCAACAGTGCCTCCATTTTGGGAAGCCACCTGGAAACAAAACGGCGGACTCAAACTTTTGGAAGTGCAGCGATTTGGACCCCTCTTAATGTTTGGGAACCAAATTTGGCAAGGCGGTCCTTGGGACTGAGGAGCATGGTTTTCTCTAGGCCCAAATACTCTTGGGCGCCATTTTGAATCAAGATGGCGGACTCAACATTTCAAAGCTGCAGGGTCCATGGGTTCATGAAGATACCAACAAAAGGTAAGTTTGGAGATATTCACAATACCATAATCAAAAGGCTGCTGCTCGCCCCCGATGGGGCCCTTTAGGCTAAGCAAATCAGTCTCTTTAAGCTTAAGCCAAGAAAGAGCATTCTCTATAAGACTGAATATCAATATACAATATCAAGACCTTGAGGTTAGACCACTGAAGAAGCCCGGAAAACTACCTTGGGAGTGTGCTACCTGCAAGCCCCAGTTAAAGGGTCCCATCGGGGGCATACAGCGGCCTTTTGATTACTTGGACTGCCAGGGCGAAACAGGTGCAAAACGCCGGCACCCTGTTTCTACAACTCCACTAGCATCTCTCGGTATTGTGAATATCACCAAACTTACCTTTTGTTAGTATCTTTGTTAACTTATCTAATAGACAGAGTTAAGCATTTGAAAAAAATCTATTGAAACTGGACATTATAAGTTCATCTTAGGTTAGGTAGTTTGCAAGTCTTTGTGGCTTTGTTTAATGTTTTGTATTTTTCTCAGGTGGTTGATAATGTATGTACAGTGGTACCTCAGGTTACATACGCTTTAGGTTATATACGCTTCAGGTTACAGGCTCCGCTAACCCAGAAATAGTGCTTCAGGTTAAGAACTTTGATTCAGGATGAGAACAGAAATCGTGTGGCAGCAGAAGGCCCCATTAGCTAAAGTGGTGCTTCAGGTTAAGAACAGTTTCAGGTTAAGTACGGACCTCCGGAACGATAACCCGAGGTACCACTGTATAATTATTGTTCTGTGTATATTACCGTATTTTTCGCTCTAAGACGCACCTAATTTTTGGAAGAGGAAAACAAGAAAAAAAGTATTCTGAATCCCAGAAGCCAGTCCTGGTTTCTGGGATAGCCACACGCAGCCTCTCCCAAGCAAGGGAAGCCTTCATCCCCTGCTGGGGAGAGGCTGCACGCAGCTAAGCCTCCCTCAAGGGCCACGCTCCCTTTAAAGAGCGCGCGCATAGCTGTCAACCGTCCCTTATTTGGCGGGAAAGTCCCTTATCCCTGCTGTCCCGGATTGATGATGTCCCTTAAATTCCCCGGGTTTCAAAGGAAACAGCTCCTCTCCCTCTCTCCCGGCCAGGGAGGAGGGAGGCTCCACCTGTGTTGCTTGGCTACGTTGCTCACCCAATAAGGAGTCTGAGAACGACTGGGGGGTGGAGCTTGCATGCCTTGTGCCAATCAAATCGGCCGCCTTGCCTGGGGACTCGCCTTTGCTCAGCGCTTCCCAGCGGAGAGGTGACAGTGGTTTTCCTTGCTGCATCCCCTTTGCCGGGTTGCTGCGCTGTGGGAACCACCGCTTGAGGCTTCGTTTGGCTGCTGGCTGGGCTTTCTGCCTTTGGCTCGGAGGGGCTCAGAAGTTGAAGCTCCATGTGCTCTGAAAATCCCTTATTTTGGCTGCTGATCCCTTATTTTCAAATCTGTAAGTTGACAGCTATGCTGCATGCGGCGTATGTGTGCGGCTCTTGGGGGCTTTTCCCTGAGGAGGGAGATGGGCAGCCCTTCTCCCTCCTCGGGGAAAAGCCCCCAAGAGCTGCACACACGCTCCACACACTCTTTAAAGAGAGCGCTGAGCAGAACCTCCCGCCTGCATTTGCCCCATAAAATGCACACACATTTCCCCTTACTTTGTAGGATGCGGAAGTGCATCTTACAGAGCAAAAAAATACGGTAAGTGCCAACGTGTTGCATGAGTCACAATACTTTTATCAGCAGCATTTTATCAGGTTGCATTTTTCTAGCAGGGTCCATGGGGGCTGCTGCTTCCTGAGCGACGCCAGTCACTCCTGCTCTTCCCCCGACACACAAACACACACAAACTCCAGTCACAACCTCTTAGCTTGGCCGACCTCACAGGGTTGTTGTGAGATAAATTTGGGGAATTTTTTTTTGTTGGGGGAGAGAAACACTCCGTACATCGCCCTGGAATTCCTCGAAGGAAAGACGGGATATAAACAGAGCCAAATCCTCGTCTGCTCCCCCTCTGGCTCAGCCTAACCTCTCCATCTCAGGCAGATGAAGATGATGGAATTTATGGAGCTGGCTGATCTCACTGGGAGAATCCGCGACCAGAAAGGACTACCAAGAAGACCGGAAGAAATTTAAAGACTATTTGAACAAATATTCTAATATTAAAGAAATGTAACCACTTGAAAGAACCAATCAGGCCTAGGATTAAATTAGACTTAAATATATAAATAAGAAAATGTACTATAAGAAAGGTAAAGAAATTGGAATACGACTGTAATATTGTTTTATGAAATAATGATATTGGAAACTGCTACATTCAAATTAAGAGGAAATTCAGACGGAGGAGATTAGAGGAAGTCAACTAAAATGTTTATGGAAATGGATTTCAATTAATTAATTGAGGGTTTTTTTCTGTTTACGAATTTTAAGTTTGTTATTCTTTTTTTCTCCTTTTTCACTTCTCTATTGTGTTGTTGCATATTTTCTTTTTTGTTATGTCTATTGAAAATTAATAAATATTATTGTCAAAAAAAAAAAAAAACCCTCTCCGTCTCAGACTTTCTCATCTCTGAAGGAACCGAGCAAAAACCCATCAGGCTGGCTGCGGTTGCAGACCTCCCAAAACTCTTGGGAAACGCCGGGGACTTTTGCTAAAGGAACCGCCAAACACTTCAGAGCGGGGAGAGGCCCTCGCTGTGAGGTGTGGCAGGCAGGCAGCTGGCCAAGACAGGCAGACAAAACACAGAAGGCAACTCCTGACAGATACTTTCCAGCTAGCAAAGCAATTACGGCTTCAGATCCGGCAGCGCTTCTAAGGCGGGCGTGAGTCAGCGAGCTTCTTGATGCAAAAGGGGGGGGGGAGAGAGAAAACACCCTTTGGTGCCAGTTAGGCGGAGCAGATTTCTATAACCAAGCTCCAACACAAGGCGTTCCTCTGCACAAAGGTTTGCCTTTTGCAACTTGTCTTAAGGGCCTTCCTTACTCCCCTTTGCAGAATGCATCAGCAAGAATGCACAAATATATTTTTTTTCTGGGGTGGAATCTGTGCATTGGTGGGAGAAGAATACACTGGGTAGCAACAGGTTTTTTCCGAACTGCTGAAGAGGCAAGCCTCCCTTTCTGGCTGTAGCTGAAAAGTTGCTTGCCTCTTCAGCCGCTGCAGTAAACTTCAAAAATATTTGTTATTTCTGCACACACACACACACACACACACACACCCCTACCTTTCAGTGCCCCGTTGAGAGTCCGTGCCCCCAGCTCCTTCCGTTTTGCAAAATTACCTCCCCGCTACTTGCCAGCACACATTATTTAAAAGGATGCTAATTACCGCTTGGAGATGACAGCCGTCACTTTTCAGTTGATGGAGGCTCTTTTCGTTCTGGGCCCTGTCCTCGGCTCGGGCTCGGAGGTAGACCTGAGTCACAGAGGAGAAACCACAACACCCATCAAGTCCGGGAAGGAAAGCTGCCCCGGTAGGAAGAAGGCAAACCCGGCGCAAGATGGGGCAGTTGGGGAACGGTTGAGGATCAGGGCTGGGGGAGCAAGTTGGAGCCCTCCAGACGTGGCTGGACTCCAAGTCCCATCAAGCATGGCCAGACACCAGGGATGAGGGGAGTCGGTAGAAAAAAGACAGTCACGGAACTGAGAATTGCACAAAACAAATGAAAATCCCTGAAACGAGAAGTAATCGACTAGAAATATTCTCTTGTAGAAATAAGCTAAATAATAAAAATCAAAAAGTTTAAGGGGAAAAATTAGAAAAACCTTGCTTTACCTAGGATTATAATACCAGAAGTTTGGGGAGTTCTACCCTTTTTTTGAATTTTGGTCCTTTAAAGTTTATGATTTTTCTATTTCCTTCTGAGGAAACTCAATAGTTTAGTGAAACGAGGTTTGTAGCCAGCATCCCATTAAGGCTTTGTTCAATTTTAGGTTTTTCTAAAATTTTTTCTTAAACTTATTTCTATTATTTAGTTTATTTTTACCACGGATGACGGGAGCTGGAGTCCAGCAAAATCAGGAAGTACGTAGCCTCCTCTGTAAGCTTCACCTACACTGCCTTGTTGCTGAACTGCAATCCTTCCCCCTAACAGCAAAGATTCTAGTCCTCATGTTTCGAAAAAGAAGCCAGAGCCACAGCACCCGGCTTCCCCTTGCAAAGCATCCTGGGAACTGCGGCTCTGAGAGGGGGCAAACTACAGTTCCCAGGAACCGTTGAGGGGAAGCAAAGGAAGAACGGATTCAAAAACTTACAGAACAGGCGGAGAAACTTACCGGAGGAATAAGAAATCAAGTTAACAAACTTTTTATAAAAGAATGGAAATGGTTTATTGAATATTTACTGATAAATTGTAAACAGATAAGAACATTGGCAGGATTATTGCAATGACCTGCAGTTCTATAAGAGCATATACCGTATTTTTCGCTCTATAGGATGCACTTTTTCCCCTTCAAAAATGAAGGGGAAATGTGTGTGAGTCCTATGGAGCGAAGACGCCATAGCCCCGCGACCCTCTCCCGGCTGGAGAGGTGATGCGCGGCTATGGCAGGAGCCTCTATAGCCATGCGTCACCTCTCCAGCGGGAAGAGCTCGCGCGGGGCTAAAGAAGCACCCCACAACCCTCTCCCAGCTGGAGAGGTGATGCGCGACTATGGCAGCAGCCTCTGCGCTGCGCCTTTCCGCTGCTCCCTGACCTGCTCTTTGGGGCTGGTGGTGGGCTTCCCCCGCCAGCCCCAAAGAGCAGGTTGAAAGGAACCTGAAGCCTGGAGAGTGAGAGGGGTCAGTGCACACCGACCCCTCTCACTCTCCAGGCTTCCAAGGTAGCCACCTGAACGCACCTTAAACGACACCTTGTTTTAGAGCGGGAAAACAAGAGGGGGAAAATTCTCCCCCTCTCTGCGCAGCACCTCCTGCCACTTCGCTGAAGGGGCGCTGGGCAGAGAGGGGGGATTTTTTTTTCCTTGTTCTCCCCCCTCTAAAACAAGGTGCGTCCTATTGTCCGGTGCGTCCTATGGTGCGAAAAATACGGTATTTAAAGCAGATGAATAAATGAGCAAATTAAGTGGATATGCAAAAGGTATTAAAAATAAATTTAAGGAACTGCGGAAAGAAGGAGAAGGAAGTCAAAGTTATGAAATGTTAAAACGATTGTGAAATTAGTGAAATGTATAAACCTGAAAAGCATAAATGAAATGAAATGAAATGAAATAAAATGAGCCCTTGAGGAGAAGGCAGGTGCTTTAAATGTACACCGTGACCTTAAACAGGAACACAGGAAGCTGCCCTTCCACAGAGCCAGGTCACTGGGGTCTACATACCTCAGTGCTGCCAACACTGGCTGGCAGCTGCTCTCCTGGGTTTCAAGAAGAAACCAACCCCATCTGGAGATATGGGGGGCAGGATTGAACCCAGGAACTTCTGCATGCAAAGCAGGGACTCTCCCCCAGAGCTGCACACATTCCCCCCCTTAAAATGAAGCAAGGCTCCAGTCCTCATGGTTCTGAGCAAGAGGGCTGCTTTAAGCAGAGGCACCAGAAGTTGCCTTATACTGAAGCATCAGGGCATATAGCTCCATACTGCCTACACTGACTGGCAGCTTCAGGCAGGGCGTCTCTCCCAACCCTGCCTGGAGATGCTGGGGTTTTGCACCTGGGACCTTCTGGTTGCAAAAGCTACAAGACTACAAGACCCTCCCTGAAAAGCCGGTTCCTTCCTTCTATTTTTCGCTCGCAAACAACACCCTGTCTGCTAAAAATAAAGCCGCGAAAGCCGAGCACCGGCTGGTCCCAGCTCACCTTGATGATTTCCTCGTCGCCCTCGCTGGACTTGATGTACTCAGACGCCAAGGCGTGGCTGTTGGGGGGCCGGTTGGCCACCATGGCAAAGGCCCTTCCCACCGGCTGCGGGAGACAAAATGAAGACTTTGTGTGAGCAGATTCCCTTTTCTGCTTGCCCTCTGGATTTTAGATTGAACTGATTTTAGAATGTATTTTAATTAATTGATTGTGATTTTATTTTATTATTATTATTATTAAATTTATTTATTCATTTTTTCAATACAAACAACAACCACAAAAGGCACACACAACAAAAACCACAGTAACACTAATAACACAATTTAACAATTCAGATTTGAGTACGGATATACCTATAACTACACCTTTTTAACAATATTTCCCCACCTCTCCTCCCCCTACTTCCCACCGCCTTATCGTTTAATTGATTGTGATCTTATGCAACTGTCGCTCTGAGCCCAGCTTCGGCTGGGGAGGGCGGAATAATAATAATAATTATTACAGTGTTACCTCGCAAGACGAATGCCTCGCAAGACGAAAAACGTGCAAGACGAAAGAGTTTTCCGTTTTTTGAGTCGTTCCGCAAGACGAATTTCCCTATGGGCTTGCTTCGCAAAACGAAACGTCTTGCGAGTTTGTTTCCTTTTTCTTAAACCCGCTAAGCCGCTAATAGCCATGCTTTGCAAGACGAAAAAACCGCAAGACGAAGAGACTCGCGGAACGGATTAATTTCGTCTTGCGAGGCACCGCTGTATTATTATTTGTTATTATTATTATCATTACTACAGTGGTACCTCGGGTTACATACACTTCAGGTACAGACGCTTCAGGTTACAGACTTCGCTAACCCAGAAATAGTACCTCGGGTTAAGAACTTTGCTTCAGGATGAGAACAGAAATCGTGCGGTGGCGGCACAGCAGCAGAGGGAGGCCTCATTAGCTAACGTGGTGCTTCAGGTTAAGAACAGTTTCAGGTTAAGAACGGACCTCCAGAATGAATTAAGTACTTAACCTGAGGTACCACTGTATTATTATTGTTGTTGTCGTCGTCATCATCATCATCATCTCTCCGGGGAGGGCCAAGTTAGCAGTGGGAAAGCTCGAAGGGAGGTGACGAGGGACCTGAGGGCCACACTCCCTTCCTGGGTAGCCTCGTGGGGGCCGCACTAAAGGAGGCCCAGGTGCAAAAGCAAGGAGGGCAAAGGATTCTCAACTCCGCAAATAAATGAAATGAATGGAAATCTATACGATGCCACCCATCTTTAAAAACAATTTCGGCCGTCCTCTGGGCAGTTTCTCTTAAAATTTTATTTCAGTAGCACTGGACACACACCTTGCAAGAATAAATTCTTCACTGGTATGCTGGAAAGGCTGTGGAGAGCATGGTTCCTATTTTCATGACTGCCAGGAGTGCACTTTTGGGAAAAGGTGTTTCGTCCGTCCTCCAAAATCACTAAACAGTCTGTTTCTCCCAATTTGGCCCTTGCTTTTATTAGATCCGACTCCGAATCTTACTCTCAGATGCAAAGAAATAATTTCCTTCTTGCTCATACCGGCATTTGGACTTCTTCTCTCCCCCCCCCCTTCTTTATTAATGAAAAACAAAGACATTTAAATGCCCTCATCATCCCAAGGATGCTTATGGACAGGGTATAGTGACTGAAAACGTTTCATGAGCCAATGTGACGGTTAGATATTGACTGGAAATGTGGCCAACATGGCAGCAATGTGTAATTAAAGCTTATTATTAGGAACATTTTATAATGCTGTAGTAAGAGAGAAAGTTATATTGCAACTTTAAATTTCATTTGAAGTCTATTGTCATGACTTGCTTTAATATTAACATTAATAACAATTTTTTAAAAAATAAGCTCTGCAAATCAGGCAGTTCTACAGCCCCACAAAACCCAGAAATTTCTATATATAGACCCAAACACACCTCCTTCCCCTCATTACCAGCTGCGCAGCCTGGGAGTAATTTCGGACTCACAGCTGCCCATGGAGGCGCAGGTCAATTCTGTGTTCTGGCAGCTGTCTACCAGCTCCATCTGGTACGCAGGATGAGACCCTCCCTGCCCGCAGGCTGTCTAGCCAGTTATCTCCCGCTTGGACTACTGCAATGCGCTCTATGTGGGGCTACCATTGAAGGTGATCCAAAAAGTACAGCTAATCCAGAATGCGGCAGCTAGACTGATGACTGGGAGCGGCCGCCGAGACCACATAACACCGGTCTTGAAAGACCTACACTGGCTCCCAGTACGTTTCCGAGCACAATTCAAAGTGTTGGTGCTTACTAACCCTCCACCCCAGAAAGAAGATCGTTGCGTTTTACTAAACACAAGCAGGAATGCAAGAACTGTGTGGAGTGGATTATAGTTAAAGAGATGACTGGTAAACAACGAGAACGGAGGAAAATTTTATGACGCAGCTTAAAATGGCGCCTCGCTAAGACAGGCTTGCCTGAGAAAGAAAGACAGGGGAATGAGGATCAGGACCACTGAAATGTGAATGATGATTGGAATGTGATCTTAACCTGACAGAGCCCTCCTGATATACTTGGCAAGCCTGAGAAAATTAAAGGACAGACCGAAGATAATTTCTTTATGGAAGCGTGGAATGGCGGCTGTCCCTAAGTGGTATGATCTTTGGAGAGTACAAAACCCACACAGAGGATGTCTGTCTCTAATCTGCTTGTGAAGATTATCAGAGATCGCAAAGAAAGGAATATATGATAACAACAAGATGAAGAACAAAGTAATAAAGGACTACAGTCGTACCTCGCAAGACGAAATTAATTCGTTCTGCGAGTTTTTTCGTCTTGCGATTTTTTTCGTCTTGCAAAGCACGGATTTTGGAAAAGCTTCAAAAATTACCAAAGTCTTCAAAAACCTCAAAAAAGGCTACCACACCGCGTGCTATGAGTTGCTCCTCAAAGTCAAGTCGCAACTGCATCCCCTGAATGCACGGTTTTAAGAAAAAGGAAACAAACTTGCAAGACAAAGGAAACAAACCTGCAAGACGTTTTCGTCTTGCGAAGCAAGCCCATAGGGAAATCCGTCTTGCGAAGCAACTCAAAAAACGAAAAACTCTTTCGTCTTGCGAGTTTTTCGTCTTACGAGGCATTCGTCTTGCGAGGTACCACTGTATCTGGATAGAACTGGATAGAACTGCTTAATGAAAGCAGCAATATAAGTGATGTTTGGACCCATTCGGAGCTTGATGTTTGGGTACCCCCAACAAAATTTAAAATTTGGCTGTATAATTTGGAACTAATGTGATTTGGATAATGTGATGTGATTGGCCTGTTAATAAAAATTATTATTAAAAAAAACAAAGTGTTGGTGCTGACCTTGAAAGTCCTAAACGGCCACGGTCCAGTATACCTGAAGGAGCGTCTCCGAGGGCCTTCTGGCGGTTCCCTCATTGCGAGAAACCAAGTTACAGGGAACCAAGCAGAGGGCCTTCTTGGTGGTGGCGCCCGCCCTGTGGAACACCCTCCCACCAGACGTCAAAGAGAAAAACAACTACCAGACTTTTAGAAGACATCTGAAGGCAGCCCTGTTCGGGGAAGCTTTTAAAGCTTAATAGGTTATTGTATTTTAGTGTTCTGTTGGAATCCACCCAGAGTGGTTGGGGAAACCCAAATCGCTCCCCATAATGAGGACCTGGACATTGTCTTTCACGCCACATTTAACAAACATGGCTTCTTCCCAAAAGAACCTGGGCAGTGCCAGATTTACGTATAAGCTAAACAAGCTATCGCTTAGGGCCCTACTCTCTTGCCCCCCCCCATATACTTCTTAATTGCATTTCACTATTAATATACTGTATTTTTCTGTGTATAACACGCCTGTGTATAAGACGCTCCCTTTTTGGGGGGACTCAAAATTAAGAAAATGGGGGGGTTGCCCCTACGTATAAGACTACCCCCCCCCTTTTAACGTTATTTTTTAGTAACAAAAAACAAAAAACCTAGTCTTATACATGGAAAATACGGTACTTCTTCTAAATTGTATTTCAGTTCAACAATTACTTTGATAAAATACATATTTTGTGATGTGCAAATGGCTTTAGATACCTATTAGGTCCATCAATTTCCATATAGCATATATTCAGCACAAAAAACAGTGACAATTTGTTGTTGACAAAGGACAGCTGGGCATATAAAGGGCCCCATTACCTTCAGGAGCTGAGGGCCTCATCAAACCTAAATCCGGCCCTCATCCTGGGAACTGTAGCATTTTAAGGGTGCTGAGAGTTATGAGTTATCACAAAGCTACAGTTCCCAAAATTTCCTAGGAAGGTTCAGTCAAGCTGCTGAGAGTTGCAGCTCTGTGAGGGGAACTGGGGGGGGGGGTCTCCAGACAAATCTCAGCACCCGCAACAAACTACAGCTCCCAGGTTTCTTTGGGGGCAGTCGTGGCTGCTAAAATAGTATAGCAGACGGGGCCTTATTCACACAAGCCACTCACCTTTTGCTTTCCTTGGTCGCGCCTGTCCCCAGGGAGGTCATTCTGGAGGGTCAGTCTTAGTATTTTCACACTGTCCTGGAAAAGAAGACGGCAAAGGAAACACGCTCAATACATTGGCTTAGCAACATTTACCACTATTTGCAAATTGCATCCCAAAGCGATCTCTAATATAACAGCCGCAGAAAGGTTGTCATTCAAGGTGCTGTTGTCGATTTCGTTCGTGGATCGTTTCCCATGAGGCATCCCAAATTTGCGGCATGATCAAAACATAATCAACCATTATATAGAACTGCATATGCAGTCTATAAAATATGTATAAACAGGTGAAACTCGAAAAATTAGAATGTCGTAGGAAAGTTCGTTTATTTCAGTAATTCAACTTAAAAGGCGAAACTAATATATGAGATCGACTCATGACATGCAAAGCGAGAGATGCTTCTACTTCTCAGAGGTCCAATCTTGCTCGATTTGCAATCCTTGTCTTGCTGATTTCCTTGAATTTTCTGATTTTCTGAGATTGTTAATTTGGGGTTTTCATAAGCTGTATGCCATGATCATCGCAATGGTAACAAATCAAGGCTTGACATATCTCGCTTTGCATGTCACGAGTCTATCTCATATATGACTTTCACCTTTCAAGCTGGATTACAGAAATAAAGGAACTTTTCCATGATATTCTAATTTTTCAGTTTCACCTGTAGAACAAATCAAGGCTTGACATATCTTGCTTTGCATGTCATGAGTCTATCTCGTATATGAGTTTCACCTTTGAAGCTGAATTAGTGAAAGAAAGGAACTTTTCCACGATATTCTAATTTTTCGAGTTTCACCTGTATATCCTAAAATACAAAACACAGTCTCAACATAACAGCGGTTGCTTGAAATCAACTTGCACCCATCTAAGAGAGAAGGAAGCTGGGATGGAGATTTTAGAAGGCTGTTGAAAGAGGAACTTATTAAACAGGTGCCAAAAAGACGAGAGAGAAGGCACCTATCTGATACGTGCAGTGCGAGGGAGTTCCGAAGGCTAGGGGCCACCACACAGGAGGCCTGGTTCTGTGATGGTGTGAAGCAGATCTCCTGATCTCAAGAATGACAGGCCTCAGCCGAAGGCTTCATGGGATGGGTCGACTTTACA
The DNA here is from genome assembly GCF_951804945.1 of Podarcis cretensis. Lineage (NCBI taxonomy): Eukaryota > Metazoa > Chordata > Lepidosauria > Squamata > Lacertidae > Podarcis > Podarcis cretensis. The sequence goes on from NC_137186.1 coordinate 3,642,684, forward strand.
GAGGGATCTGAAGCAGGGGAAATGAAGTGCCGTCTAACAGCTGAAGAGATTCTTCCAAAAAGGCACTATTATGAACAAACCCTAGACAGCATCTTAAAAAGCAGAGACCTCACCTTGCTAACAAAGGTCCGTATAGTTAAAGCTATGGATTTCCCAGTAGTGGTGTATGGAAGTGAGAGCTGGACCATAAAGAAGGCTGATGGCCGAAGAATGGATGCTTTTGAATTCTGGTGCTGGAGGAGACTCTTGAGAGTCCCATGGACTGCAAGAAGATCAAACCGATCCATTCTGAAGGAAATCAGCCCTGAGTGCTCACTGGAAGGACAGATCTTGAGGCTGAGGCTCCAAGACTTTGGCCACCTCATGAGAAGAGAAGACTCCCTGGAAAAGACCCTGATGTTGGGAAAGATGGAGGGCACAAGGAGGAGAAGGGGACGACAGAGGACGAGATGGTGGGACAGTGTTCTCGAAGCCACAAACATGAGTCTGACCAAACTGCAGGAGGCAGTGGAAGACAGGAGGGCCTGGCGTGCTCTGGTCCAGGGGGTCACGAAGAGGCGGACACGCCGAAATGACTAAACAACAACATGAACAAATAACAGCTTTGGGCGACTAGCAATTCTTAGTGAACAGCCAGAGGTGGTAGAGAACAACTACCGTATTTTTCGTCCCATAGGACGCTCCGTCCCATAGGACGCACCTAGTTTTTTTGGGGGGAAATAAAGGAAAAAAATTTTTCCTTTATTTCCCCCCAAAAGCAGGTCGGGGAAACCGAACCAGGTCGAGGAACGGCGCTGCGCCTCCCTGAGCTTGTGGGGCTGGCCGATGTCTGCCTCAGGCGGCAGGCTGCTATCCGCAGCGTGGGGAGCCCTGCGGGGAACCCCTGCAGGGCTCCCCACGCTGCGGATGTCTTCCTGAAGCCTGGAGAGCGAGAGGGGTCAGTGCGCACCGACCCCTCTCGCTCTCCAAGCTTCAGCGAAAGCCTGCATTCGCCCCATAGGACGCACCCAGATTTCCCCTTCATTTTTGGAGGGGAAAAAGTGCGTCCTATAGGGCGAAAAGTATGGTACTCTGCATGCAGAAGGTCCTGTTTAAACTACCCCTGTGTTCAGAACCATGAGGACTGGAGTCTTGATTTGTTTTTGGAGAAGGCGGCTCAGGGGCAGAGCGGCCGTTTTGCATGCACAAGGTCCCAGCTTCCATCGCTGGCGTCTCCAGGAATGGCTGGGGAACGTCTCCCGGTCTGAAACCCTGGCAAGCAGCTGCCAGCCAGTGCAGTCTGCACTGAACTAGAGGGACCACAGGTCTGGGTCTGCAGAAGGCTGCTTTCTGTGAGCCCCCCAAACCCTCCCAGGCCTCAGGCTGGCTCTGCAGGAATCAATGCAAGTGCTGTTCTGCCCGAGAGACAGGCACTCATTTTTAATTCGTGGGAGACAGTTGGCGCGGAGAATTCGTTTCCGCCTCCCTGCGCTGTGTAAAGAGCTTAACATGCAGGCTTTCCTTTTCTCCTTCTGCCCCTAGCCAAACTTGTTCAGCAACTTGTTCTCAGCCTTGTAAACAAGTGTGAAAATAGACTTATTTTAGCCACACACAGAGAAAGAGAGAGAGAGCGCGCCAGACATCGGGGCTCTGAGACTCAGCAAAAGCGACGCTCTTATGGTGTCTTCTCTCCCTGCGAAGTCGACCACAGCGTTCAGTTGCTGTGCACACGTCCAACAAACTCAGGGCGAACGTTTTCACGGCAAACGGCAGCCCACGGCAAAGGATGATGGAGCAGAGTTGGAAACTCAGATCTGTATTTAGCCAAACGGCTCCTTAAACCAGGCTTACAGAGCGGCTTCCAAGTCATGTTTTTCAACGTGACTTCTCGGTTCCTGAAATTCATTCCAATTGTGCAGATAAAACGTAACGGGAATAATTCTACAGGACGTGTTGCTAATGTGTGGAAACAGTCAAGATCATGGGCAGGCAAACTAAGGCCCGGGGGCTGGATCCAGCCCAATCGCCTTCTCAATCCAGCCTGCGGATGGTCCAGGAATCAGCGTGTTTTCACATGAGTAGAATGTGTCCTTTTATTTAAAATGCATCTCTGGGTTATTTGTGGGGCATAGGAATTCGTTCATTTCCCCCCCCCAAAATATAGTCCGGCCCTCCACAAGGTCTGAGGGACAGTGGACCGGCCCCCTGCTGAAAAATTTTACTGACCCCTGGTCAAAATCCAAGGATCCCCAGACGTGCAACTCCAAGTGGTGCGGGCAGGTGTCTGGTGAATTTTGAACGCTGGATGGGAGCTGTAGCCGGAAATCACCTGAAAGGCATCATAGAAATGTGGAGTTGGATGGGACCCCGAGGGTCATCCAGTCCAACCCCAGACAATCTCAAAGATTAGCCTCAACCAGAGCCAGGGCCTTTTCAACACTGGCTCCAGCCTGGTGGAACGCTCTCTCTCTCATGAGACCAGGGCCCTGCAGGATCTGATTTCTTTCCGCAGGGCCTGTAACACAGAGTTGTTCCGCCTGGCCTTTGGGCCTGGAATCAACTTGATCCCCTCTTTCTTTTTCTTTTCTCCTCCTGTGATGGAACTCCTATTTGGGGACTTCCCTGGCTTTTTTCTGGCCCACGTAGGACCAGTCTGGATAGCTAGCCTTGGTGAAGACTTGACGTTTTCATCCCCAAAGAAGTTTTTGAGTTTCTGCTGAAATGAGGCTGCATTTTAATGTTGTATTTTAATCTTGTTTTTAAGTTATTATTTATTATTAAATCCTACATGACAGGTGGCCTAGGCCTGGTTTACTGGCGAACCACCCTACGTTCAGACACCCACTTGATGTCCTGAACGCATTTTATGAAATGGAGTGACACGGGGGGTGTGGTGTGCAACAGTCAATGTCACACAACACCTGACACAGGGCCTCTCTCGACAAATTTGCACGCCATCTGAGAGCACGCTGTTGCTTTTCTTTCCTGCTGGTGGTCTCCTCGTGAGCAGATTGCTTGAGTGTTGTAGCTGCTGGTGCCAGCCAAGATCCTTCTGCCGTTCAGCTAATTAACACGGCGCTACCAGCACACGGACAAGTACGGCGTGATCAGCAAAGCGTGAGCATTTGGGCAAGAGAGAGAGCACCTGCCAACTTCCGCACATCACACCTCTGTGGAACTGCACACACCTGTTTAGGATACCCGTGACCCCACCTGGACGCCCAGGGGGCCACAATTAGGACCGACCCACGTTCCCCGTGCTTTAATCGCCAGCAATTTGTACGTGCGCCGCCAGCCCTTGAACACCCAATTCCAGTTGAGAGGGAGGGCGTTCCAGAAGCAGCTTCGAGAGCACATCGTCTTTCAACATGACACAGAAAGGCGTACCTTAATTACCTGGCGGGCAAATGGCTCTAGCGAAGCCTATTAAAGTCACTGTCGTCGTCTTGTTTGCAGTTTTTTAAAAAAACACCATTCCAGCTCCACGTTGGCAGGCGACCAGGAGTTCGGGCCGACCTGGGGCGATTTGTGGCACAAGGGCAAGGCATCCTCCGCCCACCTCTGACATTTTGGGGCTTTCCCCCCTTATTCTGGGTCTGTCCCAACTCTCGATTACGACATCCGGGGTTTATGAAGCAAGAATCAGGAACAAACCGGGACGGCAACATTTTTTAGGCAAACTCGGAGCAGGATCTCCGCAATGCCTCATTCCACACCCAGGACAACCCAGCTGCTGCTCCAGAGGTGCAGGATCTGCCCTGAACAAATGCTCTCACGTTTGCAAGAAGATATTTGCCTTGTTTTTTGGGCGGGGGAGAATTCGGCTGGAGATAGCAAGCAGAGTAGAAGAGATTGCACCACATCTACCTGTCTGGAAAGGAATTTCGACCCAGAGAATACAGTCGGTATTCCGCTTTCGGTTCGCTCACAATACGTTCCCCTCTGCGCTGAAAAGAACTCGCCTGGCATAACGTAAGGGCTTTATCATTTACGTAATGTAATTACGCAAGTTATGAGGTTTCGCCACGGCAGAGAGTGAGACGCACGATGTAGCTTTTGGCAGAAGGCAAACTGCAGGGGAACAGAAACGGCGCCACGTGCAACCACTACAGGGCAGAACAGAAAATGCCTTCTTGCTTCCCGCACCAAAGCCTGCAGAGCTGCAGAACCAAAACAAAAAATATAAACAGGCTCGTTCTGTTATCCAGGAGCATGCAAAACCCACACATAATATGATAGTAAGCTCCAAATTCTGATCTCAGAGAATTTCAACTTTTAAAAGCACATACACACAAACAAGGTTGTAGTCCTCATTATGCACAGATAAACTTGGAAGAATGCAGGTGGTGCCTGCAGGAATCACCAAAACAAAGAGGGTGGCTGGAATATCGGCCCTTGTCTGAAACAATGCCTTCATTCCCCGCCCCCCCCCCTTTTCTCCATCTCCTTTGGGCTAATGCCTAGGTCAGAGGTTCTCAAACTTTGCTTTCCTGCCATGGGCCACATTAAAATTGCCAAGAGTCCTGCGGGGCAAACGGCGTAATTATTTTTTTTCTGCCCATGGTAGCATTTGCAATTCTTTTTAACCTGCATTTTTATTGCTTCTTTTAGTTCTTACACATTGTACTCTATCATGTTACAATCCGAATTCCATAGGATTCAAGCCATAATACGGCAACGTAAGAAGCAGAAGCAGCAATAAAAATACAATTAGAAGCCAATTTGAATCTCTGCTGCTATATGAATATTTGATGGGGGGGGGGCGTTCTCCTAACAACTCTCAGCAGCCTAAACTACCATGACCAGAATTTGTTCCAAGTGATATCACAGTGCTTCAAATACCATGGTGTGAATGTGGCCATACACAACTCACAAATAAAAGATGCATTTCTGCGCCCACAGTAGGCTTCCCCAACCTGGTGCCTGCAAAATGGACGCTGCTGGGACTCCAACACCCATCATCCATTGCTGGCGCTGCCAGTGGATGATGGGAGTCGTAGTCCAACACTTCGGGGGGGGGGCCATGATCTAGAGCCATGGTTTCTTCAACTTGGGAGTTGTTGCTGAATTACAATGCCCACTAACATATGGTCGAAATTCGCTGGTGTAAAGAGGGTTGATTATCTCCAAGAGATTCGACTAACTGCAGATTTTCTTCCAACGGCTGACTACCTTTTCCCTGTTTGGGTGACTGGCTCCAGTTCCTGAAATATGAGGATTTGTGGCAGAGATCTACCAGCCCCACCAAGAATTCTGAAGGTTTGGCAGGTCAACCGAAGCAGTTATTAACCTGGTCTCTATAGCAGCCATTGCCACGCAAACACAAAATACACAGGTGAGATTCTGCAATCGCCCCATATATGGTAAGGGGGAGGGCAGAACTTCACAGATCTGCTGAGTGTTTCAGGAAATGAGTCACTGCATTCACCAATATCAAGGTGGGAAAGCCCCTAGGGGAATTATATATCCATACACACACACACACACACACACACACACACACACACATATGCAAAAATAAAACCAGCCCAGAAAATGCAAGTCAAGGTGTAGAAGTTAATATTTTGTTAACGGTCAATGAGCTTGCTCTATGTAAACAGCCTAAGCACGGAATTTTTCCTTCGCATCCAAGGTGAATCTTATGCTTGTATATTTTGGAAGCATGCCGAGAACACTTTAAGAGTCACAGTCTTTCCCCACACACACTCCTGAGAGAATCCTGGGAGCTGTAGAACTACAATTCCCAGCACCCTGAAACCCTACAGTTCCCAGGAAAAAAGCGCAAACCCAGGTGTAAGTTCTTAGCTGCAAATTCTTCTAGGTGGCCAGCCGGGATGGGAAAGGAGAACAGGCACAGAAGTGGATAATCCTGCCGCTGCTTAACATAGATTCCAAACAAGACAGTCCCTACCTCAATAATTTTATTTTATTTTTAAAAAGACACACAAGGGAAAAGGGACAGGGAGGGAAGAGGAAAACTCAAGCACCTATTTCTCAACAGGTGTTCCTGTAATGACCAAATGCTGGCGCAGTTCAGGGGCAGGAGGTGCCTAAGGGAACGGGGTCTCCAGAAAAGATGATGAGACGTGCCCTATTGATTCCCAACTCTCCCACTGACACAGCCTGATGGAATGGCTTTCCCCAATGAAATATGGGGGGAGAGGCGGCCGAATGGAGCTGATCTGCCCCAGCAGAGGCAATGGAGGGAGCTCTGCTTCACAGATGTGGTCCAAAACCTGTGGACCAGGTTGGGGGTGGTTGCTCTGGCCAATCGGTCAATGTTCTATTTTATTTCTTGGCTAGGGAAATGCCCGACCTTAAAGCAATTAAGGTTCATCCCAGTTCAGAAATCATGCAAACATTGGCAGTTGCTAGAGATCTGCACCATCTGTGGACTCGAGACTCTGAAAAACACCCCCTTAGCGTTTTTGCACAAAGAGGCATCGCAAAATCAATTTTGCAACTGAAAAGAGCATCTAGAACAGCACTATTACATCAAGCAGGGGCTGTGGGTGGGTGGTCTTCGTCACAGCGGCACGCAGGTTTCCCCAGGTTTTCAGAGCATCAGTTCCCAATGTATCTCCATTCACCTTTGCTGTCCACCGCTCAGCCAGATTCCTCTTTTTAAAACCTCAAAAGGCATTATGTGCTGTGTCAGGAGAGCTGTGACACGCATCTGGATCCGTCACTTCAAGCCGAGGTGCGATCAGCTGAACGAAATTGCGGCTAAGCCTCGCGGCTCTCTCCTGAGAAATAAATGACTGAACGAGCAACATGCCGCAATTTAAGTCCCAGGAGATGTCTTGATTACGCAAATGCGATTCTCCCGAGTCCCCGGCACAATTACCCACTCGGCAAGGGGCATGTTAAATGTTGCAGAAAGATTACAGCCCCATTTTCCACGCCGGGTTATAATTATCTTTACATTCCTCACTCTATCAGAACCCATTTGCGAGCGACGTTTATGAGAAACATGAGGTCAGAGCGATAGGTATTTTTCAAGACACTAATGAGCAAGAAACACATAACCAAACCCCTATTTGTAGTTTCCCCCCCAAGGTTAAGAGGAATGGGTGTCTTAAAACAGCCGTGGGGGTGGTCACTTACGCTGAGTAGATGCTGCCTACAGGTAACGAGTCTTACTCATTTTTTGAAAACCACTTGGAGGCTTTTTACAATCAAGGTTTGTATAAATTTCATTAAATAAGTAAATGTATTTACTTCTTCTCTAAGACGGGAACTAATAACAGGGCGGTAATGGGAGGGCGGTGTCTTAACTGTGGTGGCTCCCTGGGGGGAGAAGGAGCAGTCAGGTGTAGAATGAGAGTCAGACTAGGTTCAGAGTTCAAATCTCAACTCAAGTCACAAAGCTCAATGGATCAGGGTGATTAGGCTGAGAGGGAGGGACTGGCCCACATTTACCGTATTTTTCAATCTATAAGATGCCCCCGCTTTTGGGGGGGGTGGAAGGATGTATCCGTGTATAAGAGGCCCCCTAATTTTTGACATTATTTTCTAGCGAAAAAACCTAGTCTTATACACGGAGAAATAAGGTAATTAAGTGGAGATTTTGAAGCAGGTGATATTTTCCAACGCTCATCAATTAAAAAGGCACTAATTGACATATTTTAGCCAATGTGGTGCACTGCTGTATACTGGTCATGAGGACGCGGGTTCCAAATTCTATTGTATGAACCTTAAGTCGGTCACACAGTTCTACCTCACAGGGATGTTGGTAGGATAAGATGAGACCACGTACGTAGCCTTGGGAAAACTGGAGGAAGGACAGGTTAAATAAAAATAAAAAATAACAGCCGCCACCTGATAGGATGTGAACAGAAGAAAAAGTTTGTGGCCTCCTTTACAAGTCTGTTGTACAAAGCCTTCACATTTTCTCTTCAGCAGGGCTTAGAGCCCAGTCAGAAGTCTTTTCCACAATACTGTAATTTGAGGTGGGTTAACTGGAGATACTGGGCATTGAACCTGGGAAAAGAGGCAAGTTACTAGTCCTCAGTGTGCTTAATCACTAGTATCCACCCAGGCAGGATATTAGCCACAAAATCCCTCTGGGTTTGTTGTTGTTGCTGTTGTGTCATCAACCTAACATCACAAACTTCCGACTCCCAAACGCAAGCACGTTATGTATTTGATAATAACTAACTCCCAATCGGGGCGCGGGTGGCGCTGTGGGTAAAAGCCTCAGCGCCTAGGACTTGCCGATCGCATGGTCGGCGGTTCGAATCCCCGCGGCGGGGTGCGCTCCCGTCACTCGGTCCCAGTGCCTGCCCACCTAGCAGTTCGAAAGCACCCCTAAGTGCAAGTAGATAAATAGGTACCGCTTTCTAGCGGGAAGGTAAACGGCGTTTCCGTGTGCTGCGCTGGTTTGCCAGATGCAGCTAGTCACGCTGGCCACGTGACCCGGAAGTGTCTGCGGACAGTGCTGGCTCCCGGCCTCTAGAGTGAGATGAGCGCACAACCCTAGAGTCTGGCAAGACTGGCCCGAACGGGCAGGGGTACCTTTACCTTTACCTTTAAGTCCCAATTGCAAGCATGTTATGTATTTGGTAATAACTAACATTTATATTGGGACGCAGGTGGCGCTGTGGGTTAAAGCCTCAGCGCCTAGGACTTGCCGATCGAAAGGTCGGCGGTTCGAATCCCTGCGGCGGGGTGCGCTCCCGCTGCTCGGTCCCAGCGCCTGCCAACCTAGCAGTTCGAAAGCACCTCCGGGTGCAAGTAGATAAATAGGGACCGCTTACCAGCGGGAAGGTAAACGGCGTTTCCGTGTGCGGCTCTGGCTCTGGCTCTGGCCAGAGCAGCGATGTCACGCTGGCCACGTGACCCGGAAGTGTCTCCGGACAGCGCTGGCCCCTGGCCTCTTAAGTGAGATGGGCGCACAACCCCAGAGTCTGTAAAGACTGGCCCGTACGGGCAGGGGTACCTTTACCTTTAACAGTTATATAGGAGTCCAGCTAGCAAGACTCTTGTGATCCAGGATGTAATTGCAGAAAGGCCACAGGCACCTAGTGGACAGCGCCTGTGACGTCACTGGTAAGGCACCCTTGGTTGCTAGAACGTGGATACGTTCACACAGTAGCCACAAAACTGGCTCATCCCAAAACAAGAGGTAGGTAAAGGTAAAGGGACCCCTGACCATTAGGTCCAGTCGCAGCCGACCCTGGGGTTGCGGCGCTCATCTCGCTTTACTGGCCGAGGGAGCCGGCGTTCAGCTTCCGGGTCATGTGGCCAGCAGGACTAAGCCGCTTCTGGCGAACCAGAGCAGCGCACGAAAACGCCGTTTGCCTTCCCGCCAGAGCGGTACCTATTTATCTACTTGCACTTTGACGTGCTTTCGAACTGCTAGGTTGGCAGAAGCAGGGACTGAGCAACGGGAGCTCATTCCGGAGCGGGGATTCGAACCGCCGACCTTCTGATCAGCAAGTCCTAGGCTCAGTGGTTTAACCCACAGCGCCATCTTATAACAAGTTTGGGATGGGCTTAGCACACAACTGAAGAAAATAAGAGTTGTCAAAACAGTCACTTTCCTCAAGAACGCAAGCTGGGGGAGGTTGGGAGAAGAGGTTTATAAATCTACCCTGCAGAGACAAGGAATGCTATTGTTATGACACTGCCTAGGAATTTTAAAATACCTTGTTGGAGTCCTGAGATGCCGCAGCTGCATTCAGTGGCAGTTTAGCTTTAATTTCCACCTTAATCATTACTTGTAGGAGAGGGGGGGATTGTTAATTCGGGAAAACTTCAGTGACAAAATTCAGTGGCCTACGGTTCTTTACCGCCATTTAAAATTCAGCGCGATGTGGCGGTAAACTGATTTTTAAAAGGCCAGTTTTCTAACGCAAGGCATTGCAGTGTAAATGGAATGCTGGAAATCAAGGCGTAAGCGCTACAATTTATGACCAGTAAAACTAGCACACACAAAAAGCCCACACCTGAATGTAGCCCATGTCTTGCAAACTATTTTTTTTAAAAAATATACTGTTTTCCAAATGAAATCTGAGTCACAAAGACACCATTTCAGAAGTCTGTGATAAGCCAGACGTTCACATTCATAACCCTGCCTAATAAGAACAGAGGGTCACAGTAGATTAAAAAAACAGGTAACTTTCCTTCTCAATGATCACACAATACATCCCTGGCAAAACAACTTTTTTTTTTAGGAGTGGGCAGGGAACGACCATTGTTGGGGCAGGGAGATTTGAGTCGCATCCTAGCTAAGCATTCCAGTTGTTTATTTACATTATGTTATTACACTTATTAGGGACGCAGGTGGCGCTGTGGGTTAAAGCCTCAGCGCCTAGGACTTGCCGATCGAAAGGTCGGCGGTTCGAATCCCTGCGGCGGGGTGCGCTCCCGCTGCTCGGTCCCAGCGCCTGCCAACCTAGCAGTTCGAAAGCACCTCCGGGTGCAAGCAGATAAGTAGGGACCGCTTACCAGCGGGAAGGTAAACGGCGTTTCCGTGTGCGGCTCTGGCTCGCCAGAGCAGCGATGTCACGCTGGCCACGTGACCCGGAAGTGTCTCCGGACAGCGCTGGCCCCCGGCCTCTTGAGTGAGATGGGCGCACAACCCCAGAGTCTGTCAAGACTGGCCCGTACGGGCAGGGGTACCTTTACCTTTACCTATTACACTTATTAGTCTTTTAAAATAAAACCACACAAAGCCAACTCAAAAGCAACAAGCGAACATTAAAACCAGCATAAAACAAAACAAAAAGACAATTGTGTTTTTAAAAGGCAGGATTAAAACATCCCACCCAATCAAGGAGCCTACAGATAACGAAAGCCGAAGGCCTTGCAGAAAGGTAAAAGGTTTCCTAAAGGTGAACAATGATGGGGATCAGGTGAGCATCCCTGTTTCTAACCAGAAGAGACGGTTTCCCCCCTTTGACCTTTTCTTACTCTCTCAGAAGCATATATATATGCTAAAATCCACTCAGAAGCCTTCCTCCTTCGGCTTAAAATTAAGTTTTGTACACCAGCCAACTGACCACTTAAATGTTGTCAATTCGCCAGCAGTCAAATATTCTATGAGGCTTGACAAAGTGGACGGCTGTCTACTTAGCAAAAACAGCCTTTGTTTCAGGTTTGGCTTTTTTAAAAAAAAAAAATGCTTGCTGTTACGTTTGCTTTATTTGGCTTAATAGCCTTTCTTAAAAAATGGACTTGAAGCAGATTCTGTGTTCCAGGATTAAATAAAAAGCGCGTGTCATGATCTGTTTGTTTATTGGGAGCCTTAGGGAGTGTTGTGCAAAGTTGGAACATTAAATAAAAAGGAGCTGGATTCCTTTGCTACTGAACCAGAGTTACCTACTTTGTTTTTGTGTTCCGCCTACCTGCTAAGCCTGCTGATTATTTAAACTTTAAACGATTTAAATCACATTTCTGTTCCAACACAAATAAAGTGCAAAATGCTTCACTGTAACTTGACTGGTCAAATGGATAATTTTATTTTTTTTTCTTTTTTGCTGGGTCAAATGCCCAAATTTTTATCCAAGCGACAGCTACTCATTAAAGAAAGGGGGGGGGGAAATTCCTTCAGAGTGTTGTTGTTGTTTTACTTTTTTAAAATGCCAAGACCCGGACAAGGAATGAGCAGCAAATTAAGCCAAGGAAAAGGCTGGGAAGGAGAAACTCATTATCTTGGCCTTTTAAGGTGAAGGATGTGACGGTCAAAGTTCATGCTTTGATTCAGCAATTTCAAGAATTTGGGTGGGCAGAGGAATTTGCAAAACCAGGTAAAACAGCAGAGAAAGAACAAGATAAGGAAGAAGAGAGAGAGAATTCAGGTGAACTACCATACCCTACCTATCTCTCTAAGGAGAGTAAACACAGGTAAATTTAGCTATTGAGTCAGACCAACCTGGGCAGTTTACAAATCTGTGTACCAGAGGTTTTATTTACAATTAAGTGGCACGTAAATTCTGTTAAATAAATACTGGCAAATTAACAAACACAACAGACACCCACTCTGTTTTGCAAAAGTGCAAGACATTAACATCCGCCTGAACTTGCATTAATTTTTTCAAAAATATGTTCCCACCAGCCATCCTTTCAACTCCTACCTCACCTCCCTTCCCCCAAAAAGGACTATTTCGGGAACATCTCATTAATTTGCCCTCCTCATCTCCCAGCGGAGACATCAGATAAGCAACCATTTTCAGCAGCAAGGAGTGGCATCATCATGTCATCACTGGTGCCATCCCAGAGAGATTTGACATGTCAAAACAGCCAACCTGCAATTCCTTCAGATAACAGTTTTAAATCATGTTCGACCTTCCGCTGCTTCTCAGGCACCGGAGAAACAAGACATTCCTAAGAGTCTGTGACCAGAAGGAGGGGGGTTACCAGGAAGAATGGACGAAATTTAAAGACTATTTAGTAAACTATGTTAAGTTAAACTAATTGGAGAAGCTTGCAAATAACAGATAGGACATAATCAGATAATAGGATGAATTAATATGTTTAATACAGAGTTGGAAAGGAAAATAAAAATATTTTAAGTGACTAAGTTAGTTTTATAAGAATAGTGGTTTTGGGAAACCGTTAAAATGATATACACTGAAATTCAAGCAGGGGGATATGAGGAAGTCACTCAACAATGTTACCAAGTTTGGTTTAAATACGGTTGAGATATATGTTTGTTTTTCTATTTGTGTGTTTGTTTAAAAAAATTTTTGGAAAATTAATAAAATTTTTGGAAAAAAAGAAAAGAAACGAGACTCATTCCTGCGTCTCACAGTACAAAACACTCCGATCAAAGACCATGCAACCCCATTGGAAGCCCCCCCAAAATAGTAAGATGTTGGAAAACCCCTAGGGACTCCCCAGGTAGCAGGCCAAGCCCCAGTTGCTGACTCCCAGACCCCTACAACTAAATCTACCCTGGGATTTAAAGAGTCACAGGGATCCTGCTTTAAGAATTTTATTTGGGGGGGCAGTGGGAGATGGGACAACCCCAAACTCACCAGAGAGAGATGATCACTAGGTGACCTTCACAAGTGACAGGTAATGGTGGGAGAGTCTCTAAAAAAGTGTTTCCCAACCTTAGGCATCCAGATGTTTTTGGCCTACAACTCCCATCATCCCTAGCTAGCAAGACCAGTGGTCAGGGATGATGGGAATTGTAGTTCAAAACAGCTGGAGGCCCAAGGTTGGGAAACACTGCTCTAAAACAGGGTGGATCTGATTTAAATCACGATTTAAATCACTAGTCAGTAAGACTTGATTTAAATCTTTCCTTTTTGGAATAATAAATTTCCAGAGCGGTTTTTACACTTATATCAAAAATTACTGATTTGGTTATACTATTAGAAATACATAGACAGATAATTATGAAATTACTGTGAGGTTCAATAAGTGAACTGTTTATATTTGGACAACTTTTCTGCGGTACTTTATTTGGAAGGAGAAAAATAATCATTTACTTAATAACAATTTAAACAACTTATTTAACTAAAGCAATAACATTGTAGCATATGTATCCATGTTTGTTAACTTAAAACAAATCCTTATTTCCTGATGAACAGCCTTTGGACTATAATGTAACCTAAACAGAAAACTACCTTTAGAAAAAATTTTCTTCCAAAGCATTTTATTTTTAAAATCCTATTTAAATAAAAAAAATCCATTTTTTTTAAAAAAATCAGTGATTTTTATCCACCCTGCCCTAAAATAAGTCCTAGAAGAAGAGAGGCCTTTAGTAACTGCAACCTCACAAACATATAGGAATAGATGTCACCTCCGGGCTACCACATACAACAAAAATCACTATGACAAAAGTTAAAACACAACTGCAGTGAACACTGGTAGTCCTCACAAACTCATCAGGTGGCCTGAGGCAAATCATTTTCTCCTGGCCTCCATTTCCCCCATTGCCATCTGCAAAATGGGCACACAAAAGTGTTTCATTCCTTGCTTCCAAGGGTCAATGTTACGGCCAGATGATACGGCACACAAAGACAAAAACTTTTTGGGGAATCCTTTTTCAACTGAAGCATGGCAATTATGTCCTAAATCTAGCCACTGCCTTTGACATTTTGCACAGATCACCCTGCAAAATAAATACTTCTCAAAACCGTTGAGCCTCTCAAATATTAAGTGTTACAACTCAGAAGTCACCGCAGGAATAGCAGTAAAAAATTATATAGCCTCCTCCTTACAGAGGAGCGTATGCTATGTATTTCTTTAAAACACAGTTTGCTTTTCTCCATTTTTTTTAAACAGGACACCCAAGGAAGAAGCAAACAGAGCAATCCGATCAGCAGACTCATGCATACATATAGGCAGTGATCCTAGCTACACCTACTCAAAAGTAAACCCCACAGAATTCGATGGGGAGTCACTTCTGAGCAATCAAACTTAGGTTTGAAGCAATAGATTTGTTCTTTAAATCTTGAGTCTACTTGACTTTAATACAAGTTCAGACTAATCCCAGATAAAAAATGTGTCTCTAGTAGTCTCTTCCACACCAAATAGGAGCTTTTTGGCCCAGAATTGAGGATATCATGCCTCCCCCCCCCCGAAAAAACTATAACCTCTACTTTAGGGGTGACTGGCAAAAAAAGAGACAGAGACTAAGAAATACTGTATATATGTGTGGAACTTGCTGACATAAGGGTCAACTGCCCATGCTCAGAGGCAACCTTTACAAAGCGCAATGAGCGACAGCTAGTATTTACATTACGAGTAACCACCACACAGGACTATCTTATACAGTACTTATTTAACTGAGTGCCAACTGCACTCAACTAACAGGGCGATCCTACACAGGTCTACTCAGAAGTAAGTTCTGCTAAGGTTCAAGGAGTTGTATTCTCAGGGACAAGATTACAGTCCAAGTGTTTACAGGATTCAACCTTGATCTGCCAAACACACACCTACACTTCTGGCTGCTTTTAGTATCGCATTATAATCTGATTTTGACTTAGAACGAACTTGTCTATCTTTTTGACAGTCGTTTTTCTTTTTACATCTCAGACGCCACATTATTCTTAAATAATGTACAGTACTGCATTTAAACACACAAACACACAATCACAATACTTCATTTTCTTTTTATTTTCTTTTAAGTATCAACAGGGCACATCGCTTTCCAAGGGTGTGAACTCGATGCTCCTCAGAGTAGACCCACTGAAGAAACACAACGAATTCAGGTTCAGAAAATTCAGTGGACCTACTCTGAGTAACATTTAGCAACCTAAAATCTTTTTTTTTTCTTTTTAAAAAATAGCAAATAAAGTTACCAAGGAACGATGCTTTACAAAGGGGAAGGAATTTTTAAAAAATGATATTAAAAAGGAAAATACTTGCTACGGGACCTGTTTGTTACTCTTTATGATTGCCACAGTCTTGCAAAGGTTTCAAATATTAGAGAGAAGTAAAATTTATTTAAAAGTTTAATTATTATCTATAAAGCCTCGAACAGGTGCAGAGGAACGCTGCTTTACAAACAGTAAGGAATTTTTAAAAATGATATTAAAAAGTAACATACTTGCTACGGGACCTGTTTGTTACTCTTTACGACTGCCACAGTCTTAGAATCATAGAATCCTAGAGTTGGAAGAGACCCCAAGGGCCATCGAGTCCAACCCCCTGCCAAGCAGGAAACACCATCAGAGCACTCCTGACATATGGTTGTCAAGCCTCTGCTTAAAGACCTCCAAAGAAGGAGACTCCACCACACTCCTTGGCAGCAAATTCCACTGTCAAACAGCTCTTACTGTCAGGAAGTTCTTCCTAATGTTTAGGTGGAATCTTCTTTCTTGTAGTTTGGAACCATCGCTCCGTGTCCGCTTCTCTGGAGCAGCAGAAAACAACCTTTCTCCCTCCTCTATGTGACATCCTTTTATATATTTGAACATGGCTATCATGTCACCCCTTAACCTCCTCTTCTCCAGCTCCCTTAGCCGTTCCTCATAAGGCATCGTTTCCAGGCCTTGGACCATTTTGGTTGCCCTCCTCTGGACACGTTCCAGTTTGTCAGTGTCCTTCTTGAACTGTGGTGCCCAGAACTGGACACAGTACTCCAGGTGAGGTCTGACCAGAGCAGAATACAGTGGCACTATTACTTCCCTTGATCTAGATGCAATATTCCTATTGATGCAGCCCAGAATTGCATTGGCTTTTTTAGCTGCCGCGTCACACTGTTGGCTCATGTCAAGTTTGTGGTCAACCAAGACTCCTAGATCCTTTTCACATGTACTGCTCTCAAGCCAGGTGTCACCCATCTTGTATTTGTGCCTCTCCTTTTTTTTGCCCAAGTGCAATACTTGCCATTTCTCCCTGTTAAAATTCAACCATCTTGCAAAGGTTGTAAACATTAGAGAAAAGTAAGTTTTATTTAAAAGTTTAATTTTTATCTATACAGCCTCGAACAGGGGAGGCTGAAAAGGTGCAGAGTCGCTTACCGGGTTCTCTCCCTCCGGTTGCACATCCACCAGCGTGCAAAGGCTCCGTGCCCCGTTCATTGCAGCAAACCTCACCCGCCAGCTCCGCTCCCGGCGACGCTTCCTGACGACTGAAGGCGCATCCGGCCGCGCCCGCTCCTTATATACCGGCCACGCCCACTTCCCCGCCCCTACCGCCTCGGCACGCCCCTTCGCTTCTCCCCTTACTCGCCCGGCCACGCCCACCCTCCGTTCTGCAGCGTCATCTCCCCTCGCGCTGGCCACGCCTCCGCGCGCTCTCAAAGGCCCGCCCACCGTTGCCGTCATTCTTTTGTCCGCCGCGGCTCGGCGACTCCTTAGGCTCCGCCCCCTTCCCCTCCCAACTCCCTTTCCCCGCACATGCGCACTCGCTTTGTCCCTTTATATTAATGCATTGGCAATGTATACAATCTATTAACTAATTGGTTAGTCCCACGCATAAAGTCTGCAAACGTTTGAGGGCAGGGAATTGCCGCTAGAGTCAGGATGCCTGCCGTCCTCAGTGATCCAGCCTTCAGTCAATAATAATTCATTTTAATATTTTCAGTAATTATTAATTATTGGCTATTAAGCAATTAATAATTACGTATAAACTCGTTATTATTAAGTTTTGGCTACTTATGGCGATTATTAATAAACATAATTAAGAAATTGCAATTTTATTTAAAAATTACAATTGTAATTGTTATTGATTAGCCTTATTAAATATTAGTAATGGTCATGCATTAGTTACTGAGTGCATGGTATTGTAAGCTACCTTCCAGGCTCGGGTAGTTTACAGGTAGACTGCTTTGCTCAGAGATTGCTTGAGTTTTCATTGCTTCCAGATACAGCATGAGACACACAATTGTTTTGCAAACAGCATCAGTCAGAGATACACAAAACAACACATTCTGGGAAGGCTTTTAATGTTTGGGTCGCCTGTGTGTGGAAACTGGGTTACTGCACAAAGGGGGAAATAGCTCAGCTGTCAGAACATGAAACTCCATCTCAAGGGCTTGGGTTTGAGCCCCTCATTGGGCAAATGTTTGGGCAAATAAATACACACACATACATATATGCAGCAGTGTTGAATAGTGGTTAGAGGGCTGGGCTAAGATCTGGGCGTGTCCAGGGTTCAAATCCCCACACAGCCCCATGACGTTGGTTCAGTCACAACCTCTCAGCCAAACCTACCTCACAGGGTTGTTTTGAGAATACAAGGGTGGGGGGGGGGAGAAGCACATGGGCTCCCTTGAGCTCCTTGGAGGAAACGTGGGATAGAAATGTGATAATGAACAAACTAAATCTATAAAGTAGAAACACCAAGCACCACATCTCAAGAGCATGTGCAGAGTGCATTTTGCCTGTGCTATTAAGCAGTCGCCTTCAGGCACATCTCCACCAACCTGACATGGAAGGTGGCCTCCTGGAGCCATCGTTGGCCCATAAACCCAGGACTGCAGCTTGGCAAGGACAGTCTGTGCCAGTTTGCTCCCAGGCCCTGAAGCCTGAGCTCAACAGTGGCCAATATCTTTTTTTTTTGTTTTTGTTTTTCTGACAAGGCCCACATGCCCTCAGGATGGCAGGTGCCCCAAACCAAATGAGTGACATTCTCTCTCTCTTGAGTGGCACATCTCATTTTTTAAAATTATTTTTATTGATTTTCCAATAAAAACATCCAATTAATATATCCAATCATAATACTCCAATTAAAATAAAAACCTAAAATTTAGAAAAGACCAAATTATAGTCCAAATTATAACTATTAATTTTCCGGAGCTCCCCATAGTCTGGATCTCTGAAGCATATCTCCACATCTCAGTCCAGCCTCTCCTCGTTGATTCCATATTTTCCACATCTCGGTTTTAATGCTTTAGGCACATCTCGTGTTTAATGCACCCTCTGTGAGGCATGCTCTTTTCAGCTGTGCAAACCTCCACCCCCTGCCCACCCATCAATGCCCGTAGGTCCCACCAGTGCCTGGCATGGGGAGATGGCAGAGAGTGTGAGTCTGCTGATTCTCTCTGTGGCTTTCCATACCACTGGGAATCAGTTCTGCTTTGAAGGCTCCTGGCCCCCTGGAGCCTTCAAAACGGGGGTCTACAGGAGTCAGTCCCCCCACCCCCGTGCTGTTAAGAATGTAAGAAGAGCCCTGGAGCTGGATCAGGCCAATCTCCTGTTCTCACAATGGCCAAATGCCCCTATCTCAACCCAGAAATTGAGATAGACTGTCTCTGGAGCTGGAGGTTCCATCAGAATATCTGAGAAGCCCTGCTGGATGAAGCCAAAGTCCCACCGAGTCTCACATCCTGTTCTTACAGTGTCCATAAGGGACAGCTACACATTGCTGCATTGGGGGGGTTGGACTAGATGGACTCAGGGGTCCCTTCCAACTCTATGATTCTAAGCAGAATCTGATCTCCCCATTTTGTTGTTGTTTAGTCCTTTAGTCGTGTCCGCCTCTTTGTGACCCCCTGGACCAGAGCATGCCAGCCACTCCTGTCTTCCACTGCCTCCTGCAGTTTGGTCAAACTCATGCTGGTAGCTTTGAGAACACTGTCCCAACCATCTCGTCCTCCGTCGTCCCCTTCTCCTTGTGCCCTCCATCTTTCCCAACATCAGGGTCTTTTCCAGGGAGTCTTCTCTTCTCATGAGGTGGCCAAAGTCTTGGAGCCTCAGCTTCAGGATCTGTCCTTCCAGTGAGCACTCAGGGCTGATTTCCTTCAGAATGGAGAGGTTTGATCTTCTTGCAGTCCATGGGACTCTCAAGAGTCTCCTCCAGCACCAGAATTCAAAAGCATCCATTCTTCGGCAATCAGCCTTCTTGATGGTCCAGCTCTCACTTCCATACATCACGACTGGGAAAACCATGGCTTGAACTATACGGACCTTTGTTGGCAAGGTGATGTCTCTGCTTTTTAAGATGCTGTCTAGGTTTGTCATTGCTTTTCTCCCAAGGAGCAGGCATCTTTTAATTTCATGACTGCTGTCACCATCTGCAGTGATCATGGAGCCCAGGAAAGTGAAATCTCTCACTGCCTCCATTTCTTCCCCTTCTATTTGCCAGGAGGTGATGGGACCAGTGGCCATGATCTTCGTTTTTTTGATGTTGAGCTTCAGACCATATTTTGTGCTCTCTTCTTTCACCCTCATTAAAAGGTTCTTTGATTCCTCCTCACTTTCTGCCATCAAAGTTGTGTCATCTGCATATCTGAGGTTGTTGATTCTCCCCATTTAGGATCCTACAGAACAGAGCTACCAAGGCTAGTAGCCCTTGATAGCTGCTCCCCTCCTCTCTGTATTCATCCAACGCTCTTTTAAAACCCTCCAAGTCAGTGGTCATCGATCTGAATCTGCTGAGCAGGGTCATCCAGAGATTTGGAGTGCGTTGTCATCAATTCGCTGATGACACACAGCTCTTATTTCGCCTTTACATCAGAAAGTGCAGCGGTGAATGTGCTGGTTTGGTGTCTTATTTCGGTAATAGGCTGGACAAGAGCCTCGAGCCCTAATCTCCAGACCAAGAGAAAACAAGCAGGCTCCATCTTTCCATGTGAGATATTTGAGATATTTGAAGATAGCTCTCATATCTCTTCTCAGTCACCTCTCTTCCAGGCTAAACATGCCCAGCTCCCCTACAGTGGTCTACACACTAAAGGAGACAATAGAATTATCTATTGAAGAATGGAAGGGACTTGACGTTTTGTTCCTGAATAACAAAGCCTCTGTAGAGGAATTACAAGCTTTTTGGAATTAGAACATTTGTGCAGGAGAGCAGGGGGGAAAAAGAAAAAAAAAAAAAAAGAGGAGAAGAGAGAACAATAAGAACAACAAGAAAAACAAGAACTGGACAAAGTTGGAAGATAGACCCCTCCTTAGATTGGACATTTGAAATTAAAGATGATTAAAAGATGGTAAAGACTTTTAAAAAGACGGCAAAGCGAACTGGTGAAGGATTATGGCTTAGATGTGGGAGCTCCAGGAGACAGTGGATATTGATGGACATTGGGAACGCAACCGGGAAAGGGGGGAGGGAAATTTGGAATCCAAAGGGTGTTAAATTATATTTTATTCTTTTTTTAATTCTTTTATGTTAATCTGTATCTTATATTAAAGAGGGGAACTCGTGGAAGGGAACAGGTCGATTTTAGGGGATGGGAAAATATTTTTTTAATTGAGTTAATGATAATAATTTTAATTTGGGGTAAGAATTTGTTGAATTTATTTGAAAGAATTGGAATATAAGAGGGGGTGGGGAGGGGGAAGTCCTGGAAAGATGATATTGAAAATAAGGTCTTAAATTTGGATGTTTTTCTTTTTTTGTTATATTTGAAAATCTTTAATAAATATTAATAATAATAATAATAAATAAATAAACATGCCCAGCTCCCTAAACCATTCCTCATAAGGCTTAGTTTCCAGACCCTTGATCATTTTGGTCGCCCTCCTCTGCACATGTTCCAGCTTGTCAACAGCACCCAGAACTGGACACAGTATTCCAGGTGTGCTCTGACCAAGGCAGAAGAGAGTGGGACTATTACTTCCCTTGATCTGGACCCTAGACTTCTGTTGATGCAGTCTAAAATAGTGTTAGCTTTTTTTTGCTGCTGCATCACATAGTTGACTCATGTTGAGCTTGTGGTCCACCAAGTGGTACCTTGGGTTACAGACGCTTCAGGTTACAGACTCCGCTAACCCAGAAATAGTACCTCAGGTTAATAACTTTGCTTCAGGATGAGAACAGAAATTGCGCGGCGGCAGCGGGAGGCCCCATTAGCTAAAGTGGTGCCTCAGGTTAAGAACAGTTTCAGGTTAAGAACGGACCTCCGGAATGAATTAAGCTCTTAACCCGAGGTGCCACTGTACTGCTGGCAAGCCAGGTGTCCCCCATCCCATATTTGTGCATCTGGTTCTTCCTGCCAAAGTGCAGAACCTTACATTTGCCCTTATAGAAATTCATTTTGTTAACTTGCTTGCACCCAGGTCTCCAATCCGTTAAGGTCATTTTGAATTCTGATTCTGTCTTCTGCGGCATTAGCTACCCCTCCCAGTTTGGTGTCATCTGCACATTTGATGAGCACCCCCTCAATTCCTTCATCCAAGTCATTTATAAAGACGTTGAAAACAACCGGCCCAGGACACAACCCTGCGGCACCCCACTTGCCAACTTTCCCCCAGGATGACGAGGAACCATTAATGCAGCGGTTCTCAACCTGTGGATCCCCAGATGTTGTTGGACTACAACTCCCATCATCCCTGAGCTCTGGCCTTGCTAGCTAGGGATGATGGGAGTTGTAGTCCAACAACATCTGGGGACCCACAGGTTGAGAACCACTGCATCAATCTTTGGGTTAGGTTGGTTAACCAGCTACAAATCCACCTAACAGTTACCTCGTTTGACCCAGAGTTTACCAGTTTCCTCATGAGAATATCACGGGGGACTTTGTCAAAAACCACACTGAAATCAATATATTGTATACTACACTCCCTGTGTTCAAATTTAAATCAGTCCTATAACCAAAACCATGAGAACTGGAAACTTAACTGTTATATTTAAGGGATAAGGCGTAGTTCCTAGCAGCAGATCTCAAACACACACACACTGGGAGGCGAGGCCAGAGAAAACCCATGACAGGAATAAAGTTATTTGATGTGAACACATCCGTGTCTTTTTATATTCTCCGTTCCGGTTGTTGATGTAAGGAAAGGCCAGCGCTTGTGTGAGAGACACACCCCTGAGAGTTAAGGATAAATTACAGGGCTCGCTCACCCTGCCAGAATCGTAAGGTTTAAAACGAAAACAAGAACTGGGTAAGGGCTTTTGTTTGCTTTTACTCCGGCTGAACCCTTAGGAAAAGCTCCTGGCAGTTTCATCAGTAATTTGTTTTTCCCCCGCTATAGAATCATGAGAACTAGAAACATCCCATTTATTTATTTTTTAAAGAGAGAAACCATGCATTTGCTCCTTAAATAAACACCAGGGTTTGAGCAATAAAGCTAGGCCTGCCGCGTCTGTCTATTTGCAAACGGCTGTGTGTCTTTGCATCTTAATCAAATACAGCGGAGCCACAGGAAGCAGGTGCTCTAACACAGAGCCACAGCCTCTCTCTTAAAGTAAGGCGCTAGTCCTCATGGTTCCTGAATACAGGGCTGCTCTAGAAAGCCTTATCTAGGTCTTATACCTAGTCAGTACAATGCTCTGCCTAGCTTCATACTGTACTGGTTTCCTCTGTGGGGTTTCAGTCAGGGATCTTGCTATAAAGCACATTTAAAGAGCACACACACACAAATCCAAGAAAAAGAATTGTAGTTTGTTAAGGGTGCTGAGAATTGTAGCTCTGTTAAGAGGTAAACTATAGTTCCCAGGATCTTTGCTGTGTGCATTAAATGTGCTTTAAATGTGTGTACGCAGCTTATTCTTCCTCAATCTAAGAAATATTACGGAAACCAAAGATCTGGCTTGTTAGCAGTGTAAAATTCAGCCCTCTATATCACCTCCTGGCAAATAGAAGGGGGAGAAATGTAAAGAATGTCCTTCAGAGGCAGTGAGAGATTTTACTTTCTTGGGCTCCATGATCACTGCAGATGGTGACAGCAGCCACGAAATTAAAAGACACCTGCTTCTTGGGAGAAAAGCAATGACAAACCTAAACAGCATCTTGAGAAGTAGAGACCTCACCTTGCCAACAAAGGTCCGTATAGTTAAAGCTCTGGTTTTCCCAGTAGTGATGTATGGAAGTGAGAGCTGGACCATCAAGAAGGCTGATTGCCGAAGAATGGATGCTTTTGAATTCTGGTGCTGGAGGAGACTCTTGAGAGTCCCATGGACTGCAAGAAGATCAAACCTCTCCATTCTGAAGGAAACCAGCCCTGAGTGCTCACTGGAAGGACAGATCCTGAAGCTGAGGCTCCAAGACTTTGGCCACCTCATGAGAAGAGAAGACTCCCTGGAAAAGACCCTGATGTTGGGAAAGATGGAGGGCACAAGGAGAAGGGGACGACGGAGGACGAGATGGTGGGACAGTGTTCTCAAAGCGACCAGCATGAGGGAGGCAGTGGAAGACAGGAGTGCCTGGCGTGCTCTGGTCCAGGGGGTCACAAAGAGGCGGACACGACTAAACGACTAAACAACAACAACCATGTACTGAACCAAACCCTCGATCCGTGTACCTCAGTATGGTCTACACAAGGCATGTCCAACTTCCAAGAGAATGGTAAAGGTAAAAGGTAAAGGGACCCCTGACCATTAGGTCCAGTCGCTGATTGCTGAAGAATGGATGCTTTTGAATTCTGGTGCTGGAGGAGGCTCTTGAGAGTCCCATGGACTGCAAGAAGATCAAACCTCTCCATTCTTAAGGAAAGTGCTCACTGGAAGGACAGATCCTGAAGCTGAGGCTCCAAGACTTTGGCCACCTCATGAGAAGAGAAGACTCCCTGGAAAAGACCCTGATGTTGGGAAAGATGGAGGGCACAAGGAGAAGGGGACGACGGAGGACGAGATGGTGGGACAATGTTCTCGAAGCTATCAGCATGAGTTTGACCAAACTGCGGGAGGCAGTGGAAGACAGGAAGGCCTGGCGTGCTCAGGTCCAGGGGGTCACAAAGAGTCGGACACGGCTAAACGACTAAACAACAACAACAAGGGTGCTGAGAATTGTAGCTCTGTCAGGGGTAAACTATAGTTCCCAGGATCATTGCTGTGTGCATTAAATGTGCTTTAAATGTGTGTACGCAGCTTATTCCCTATTCAAAGTTTCTTCCTCAATCCAAGAAATATTACGGAAACCAAAGATCTGGCCCCTCGCTGACACACACAACCTGTCCTAACACCCCCCCCCCCATTTTATCCCTAGCCCCTTGACTCCTCAACTCCGCTTCAAGAGATCTCCTTGCCTCTGTGACATTTTTGATATTCCTCCCTTCCTAAAACTGCTTCTGGCCACAAAAATACTAATTCCCCGCCTGTCGACTCTCTGCAGTTCCATCCATTTTTCTGCATTCCGCGACTGCCCTTTGGAGGCAGCTGAACATTCTGTGTCATCAGAGAAGGTCATCCAATGGGAAAAGTGTTCGCAGACAATGGCATTTTTTTAAAAAAAGCAGTTACACACACATGACACATAACGAAGAGCAACTCTGTTCTTGGAACTTGTATCCTGGAAGTCATCAGGAAATCCTATCCACCCCCAAGGCATTGGTAATGTCACTGCCAATGACATTTTGGAACAATACAAAGAACAAAACAAATTTAAATACGTCCTGCACAGGTCAGGAATTTTAATTAGGTGAGGCCGAGAAGGAACTTGAGCGGTGCGTACACAAAACACATCCCTCCCACCCCGAGAATCCTGGGAAGTGCGGGGGGCCGCTAGGGACACCTTGGAAGATGGCCGACAATACCATCTATCTAGCTTGCACAAGGTAATTAGAGGCTGATTATGGGGAATAAATCAGTCTCCCTCGTCTTCTCAGGGGTTTGGGAAGATGCTGCCTCACCTGCAGTTGCCATAAATCACCCCCGAGTTCGGAAGAAGGAGGGAGTGAGAGGCACTGGGCGGAAAGCCCTCAGGCAGGCTTTGGAACTCCCTGAAGCTGCTTCCAAGAGCGAAACTGGTTGCGTTGCTTAAGAGTAACAAAAATTGGAGAAGTAAACGCACATGCTTCGAGTGAGGTCAGGAGTATTTTATCTGCTAAATAATTCCACCACTGAGACGATGAAGAATGGGACGGAAGGAACAGAGGACAGCATCAAAGATCGCAGACATATTGGTATGCTGAACGGAATGGAAAGGGGGGGAGACTTTCTTCTTTTTCAATATGATTTACCTAACAACCCTCCCCCTTAGAAGAACCGTCACAACGACTAATTGCAAGTGGGATCAAAAATAAACTTGGGGGGGGGGAATATACGAATTAAGGTTTTACTCTGTGAAAGATTTGGAAAGAAGAAAGGCTCTCTTTGTGACGCAGTTATAAAAGTGATCCGACACCAAGAGGCAGACCTTTGCTGCAAGATTGGTAGTCTTAGGGAGGGTGAGCCGTCATTCTGCTATCAGGTTTGGATTGTAAATCCGAAAGGGCAATAACCCTCCTGGACAGACTTATTTACGATGCAGCGGGTCTGGGAAAATTAACGAGCAGACATTTAGACTGTATTTCATCGGAACGGAATAAGATGGCGATGCCCACTCGAACGGGACTCTTGGACTATTGTATCTATGTGAGTGAATTACGAGAGAGCATTACAAAGTTCACACAGAAATATAAACAAGACTGTTTCTTTCAACTCACTTGTGGAGACAACTCAGAGGTGATTGAGAAGAGAAAGGGTAACGACAAGGAGATGAGAAGACAGGATTGTGACTATATTGTAAACATCAAAGCAGCAGGAATATAAGATGATTGGACTCCTACCGATCTCGAAGCATGGGTACCCCCCACAAAAATTTATAATTAGGCAAAATATTTGGATTTTATTATTTGTATTGTTATAATTTAGAATAATTAGTATGATATGATTTGGTAAATGGAAATTTAATAAGAATTAATTTTTAAAAAAAGAGAATCCCAGGAAGTGCAGTTCACCCTTCAGTGGTCTGCAAGTTCATAGCGCCCGTAAAAAACTACAGTTCCCAACATTATTGGAAGGGTGCTTTTAATATATGGTGCGTGCACAGTCACAGAATAAAAAAGGAAACAGGAAGTTTGTTTGGCCAAAAGAAACAGAGGCTGCCATCGTTTGGGGGGTAGAGACACCAAGTGACAGGCAGAAATTCTGCAGGTGCAGCTTATGTTCTTTACTGCAGCTCTGTGCTAAGGGGGAAAGCTTCACCTGTGAGTTTTCTGCTGGACAGGCAGCTACTGAATATTATCCTGAAAGAGCATTAAAGATAGCAAGCTCCCCTCTCAATATGTATTACATCTGATCAGACCGAGAGATAGAGAAATATTGTTATATTCATGTTATTGTAAGTTGCCTTGTGCTTTTAAAAAATGGGGAGAGAATTTTTTTCAAAGGAGGACATTTAAGAAGGAGAAAACCTGCATTTGCTGGATCCGTTCCCTTCGGTATCTATTTTATAATTTTGCTTTTCATCTTTTAATTTTCATCTGTTATCTGTCGCTATGCTTGTTCTCTCTTATATGCATTATATTCATTTTCGTTAAAAAAGAAACAGAAAAGCTATACCAAAATAATAAATAAATTCCTTTCAGCTTTTCCGCCTGCAAGTCTTCACACCAAATAGTCTGCAGCCTGCAAATTTGTGTTGGCTATGCATGACATATTTCCT
Source organism: Podarcis cretensis (assembly GCF_951804945.1). Classification (NCBI taxonomy): domain Eukaryota; kingdom Metazoa; phylum Chordata; class Lepidosauria; order Squamata; family Lacertidae; genus Podarcis; species Podarcis cretensis. Next base: position 3,669,379 of record NC_137186.1, read on the forward strand.
ATCTAAATTTGACTGCCTCCTCCAGGTGATTTGAATATACTTCTCCATCAACATGCAAATGTATTTTCTTTTCAAAAAACACAGTTGGTTTCTTTCAAATGAATCAGACCCCGAGTTCAAATTACGCCCCTTCTGCTGTGCCAGCTCCTTGAGATCTGGCTGAGTTACCAGAATTCAAGATGAGCCCAGCAATATGCCTTTTCCTTGAGAGGGCGTCTCTGCTTATCGCATCGTCATGTCAGCAGATGCCTCCTTAAATATCTTGAAAACATATTGAGGTTTTGTCCAAATGCTAATTTGTTTAATTGATTAAATGAGTCTAATTACAGAGGATTAATCACACGTACAGACTTCTTTTTTAATCAAGTTGCTGAAAACATGTCAAGCAGCGGCGTAGCGTGGGTTGTCAGGACCCGGGCAAGGCAAGTAATTTGCGCCCCTAACCCCTAACCTGCCGCCGCTGCCAGCTTCTTCTTGCTGCTGCCTGGGCTGGGGTATTTACGGTAAGGTAGCCACGGCGGCGGCAGCGGGTCCGTGTCAGGTGATCTGAGGCGAGTTGCCGCTGGCGCTGCCGCCCAAACGACGCCGCTTGCCCGGAGGAGGAGGAGGGCAGAGAGGCGAGGAAAATGCAACATGGCCCAGCAGCTGCGGCGGGGCTGTGAGGAGGGGCTGCCTGGCGCACCCTCCGTGGCCCTGACGCGCGGGGACGGCGGCGAGCGCTGAGAGCCGCTGCCTGCCGGACGCCTTCAGTCCGGACGCACGCGCAGCTCGTCGGTTCCGCGAGACATGGGGCTCTGCTACAGCCTGCGCCTGAGGCTCTTCGGCGACTCCGGAGGCAGCGAGCGCGCCCCCCCAGATGTTGCGCCCGGTGCGGCTGGCCCCCCTGCACCCCCCATGCTACGCCACTGATGCCAAGCACACGTCAGTGAATATTCAACACCAAAGCAGGTGTGTTGACACACACACCCAGAACGAGGGTTTATTGGGGTGCAAGGCCACCCCATCCAATAGCCTGGGTGCCCCTCAATAACAGATAACCATGCAATCGCTACCAACACATCTTAAGTCCTGAAATAACTCATTTCCATTATTTATTACATTAATATCCCAAGGTTCTTCTCACAACAACGTTGTGAGGTAGGCTAGGCTGAGAGGCCATGACTGGGCCATCAAAGCTCCATGGCTGACTGGAGATTTGAACCCGGGTCTCTCCCTAGTACGGCACTCTAACCACTACACAACCACTGCCTCTGAAGTGCCTCAGGTTCCCCCCTCCTGCCTTACCAAGTCAAATTGCTTCAAGAAAAGGCATCCGTTTAGCGAAGAATTGGAAGAAACAAGATTTACCAACTATCAAAGAATGGCAGATGAAGATGAGACCAGAGAGACGAGACGGTGGAAGAAGAATGGAAGAAGTTTAAAGAATATTTCAAAATAATATGTTAATATTTAAATCTTAGAATAGCTTTGGAAGTGGATATAGGCTGTAGGGTTAGAAGTAGAAGATAGGGTATTTTAAAATAGTATTATTTTTAAGTATAAAATGTGAAGTTATTTTAAGTGTGATTAAAAAAAAATTAGAAATTATAATGCTAAAGATGAAGTAAAATGAAAATCAGATATGGGGGACTTGGGGAAGTGCACTTAACAATGTTTAGAAAAATAAGGCTATGACAAGAATTTGTTTGTATTGTTTGTCTTTTCTGTTTGCGTTTTTTATTTTTGTTATAAAATTAATAAAAAAATCTGAGAAAATAAAAAAGAGCAGGCGTCCGTTTTCTGCCGGTCGCAGTGCGGCTCGCTGTCTCGAGTCGTCGGGAGCTTTTAAAGAAGTCTGACAAGGCGCAGGTTCTGGTCCAACACTCTGACTGGCACATCTCACAGACTCAAGACTCATCGGCGCATTAAACGGAGCACAAGCCGTGGGCCAGCGCTTGTGCAAAAGGCTGTGTACACTTGTGGGAAAGAGTGAACACGTCTGTCGTTGAACCTTAGAGGTGAGCAGCTACATGGCTGCACAGCTTGTGTACAGTGGTACCTCGGGTTAAGTACTTAATTCGTTCTGGAGGTCCGTTCTTAACCTGAAACTGTTCTTAACCTGAAGCACCACTTTAGCTAATGGGGCCTCCTCCTGCTGCTGCTCCGCCAGAGCACGATTTCTGTTCTTATCCTGAAGCAAAGTTCTTAACCTGAAGCACTATTTCTGGGTTAGCGGAGTCTGTAACCTGAAGCGTCTGTAACCTGAAGCGTATGTAACCCGAGGTACCACTGTACTTGTCAAATGCAGCATGTAAACACTCGTTGCAGGAGAAGGTGAGCAGAAGGTTCTGGATTTAATTCCTGGCATCTCCTGGTAGGGCTGGGAAACAGCTTCCCATCTTCTTCCTATCTTTAAATCAGCCCCATATTTCGAACGCTGAGGACTGGAATCTTAATTTCTTTTTAAGGAAAAGACTGCAGCTTAAATGGGCAGGGCAGCTGCCCTGCATGCAGAAGATTTTAGGTTCAATCCCAAACATCTCCAGGTACAGCTGGGAATGTTCCCTGCCGGAAACCCCTGGAGAGAGCCTGCCAGTCAGTGTAGACAATATTGAGGTAAATGAACCCCTGGGCTAACTTGGTGGGAGCCAGCAGCTCCCAGTGTTCCTACGAGAGCCTCCTCTGAAAGATATAAAATGAAGAGACATCTTTTTCTCTCTCTCACCAAAGCACTCACCACACCAACAGCCAGATAGACCCCCCCCCTTTCTGAGGCGGGAACACCTCCAGGGACTCCCCGCAGGTAGACCACTCCTGGCTGGGGAGGCTCTATCTGGCCTCATCCACACAGACCTAGGAGAAACATTTATCCCCCTTCAGGGATGGCGTCTAGACGGGAGCGGATTTTGCCCGAGGGGTCAGCCGTGAGCTTCCTTGGCCCCAAATCACTTGACAGATCTCCATCTAGTGCAATTTTGCTTCCCAGAGTTGCCTGCACACCATATCTTTAAAGCACTACCCCCCAAAGAACCCTGGATACTGTAATTTACGCCACAGAACTACAATTCCCAGCACGCCCAACAACTTACTTTTAACACCCCCTCCAATAACCTGAGAACTATAGTTTCATAGAATCATAGAATCATAGAATCCTAGAGTTGGAAGAGACCACAAGGGCCATCGAGTCCAACCCCCTGCCAAGCAGGAAACACCATCAGAGCACTCCTGACATATGGTTGTCAAGCCTCTGCTTAAAGACCTCCAAAGAAGGAGACTCCACCACACTCCTTGGCAGCAAATTCCACTGTCAAACAGCTCTTACTGTCAGGAAGTTCTTCCTAATGTTTAGGTGGAATCTTCTTTCTTGTAGTTTGGATCCATTGCTCCGTGTCCGCTTCTCTGGAGCAGCAGAAAACAACCTTTCTCCCTCCTCTATGTGACATCCTTTTATATATTTGAACATGGCTATCATATCACCCCTTAACCTCCTCTTCTCCAGGCTAAACATGCCCAGCTCCCTTAGCCGTTCCTCATAAGGCATCGTTTCCAGGCCTTTGACCATTTTGGTTGTCCTCCTCTGGACACGTTCCAGTTTGTCCGTGTCCTTCTTGAACTGTGGTGCCCAGAACTGGACACAGTACTCCAGGTGAGGTCTGACCAGAGCAGAATACAGTGGCACTATTACTTCCCTTGATCTAGATGCTACACTCCTATTGATGCAGCCCAGAATTGCATTGGCTTTTTTAGCTGCCGCATTTTTTAGTTTACTTCTCCCAGAGCGACAATTCCCAGCACCCGTGACAAACAACTTTTATAACACCCCCCCCCCAAGAATCCTGCAGTTCACCCCTCGTAGTGCTACATTTCCCAGCACCCCTGACAAACTACATTTAAAGCAGCCATGCACCCCAATAACCTGAGAACTGCCATTTACCTCTTTTAAAAAAGCTATACATTTCCCAGCACCCCAACAAACTACATTCAAAACACACCTACCCCTCCAGAATCCTGGAAATTTTAGTTCGCCCCTCACAGAGCTACAATTCCTAGCACCCTCGACAAACTACAATTCCCATATCTTTTTGTGGAGATCGAATGCGCTTCCAAAACGTCGCCAATCCAGTTCATCCATCCTTCTGCCGCTCCTGGGCCAAATTTGGCACAAGGTCCGCCAGTTGCTGACCCAGGTCACCAAGCAGACTCTGCGGGAAGCCCCTTCCCCTTCAGAGACTCACCTGGGGGCAAAAGACCCTCCTCTCTTCTTCTGGGCCCCAGAGATGAGGGTGCAGCCAGCTTCTCCCTATTCCTCCGGCCGGCATGGAGAGCCTCCTGGGACGGTTCCAGGAGGCCATAGCGCCTTTTCGGCTCGGAGCATCTGTCGACAACAACCTCTCCTTCTTCTTCTTCTCCTCACCTGCCTGAGCTGAGGAGCCGGTCTGACCTCCAGCTCGGCTGAGAGAGGCGTTCCATCTTTCCCTTGGGCTGCTCCTCCTCCTCCTCCTAATTGTCACATTCCCTCGAAATTACATCATGGAGGCCCAAGACAGAAGGAAGTCTTCAAACACATCGGGGAGACTGGAGACTGCATGCACAAGGACAGAATTAAAGCAGATTCTCCCGTGGGAATGTCTTGTTGTTGTTTTAAAAATTTATTCATTTTTCTTTTTCATTCATTACATACATCTCAAATTCTGAACGTTTACTATATAGTCCTCCCCCCTCCTCTCCAAGATTTTCCCCAACTTCCGCTACTAGTTTGTTTCTCCTTTCACCCGCTTTGCTATCTCTCAGCAGAAAAAGATAATATTTATTTATTTATTTATTTATTTATTTATTTATTTATTCATACATACATACATACATACATACATACATACCCTGCCCATCTGACTGGGTTTCCCCAGCCACTCTGGGCGGCTTCCAATAAAACACTAAAATACAATAACCTATTAAACATTAAAAGCTTCCCTAAACAGGGTTGCCTTCAGATGTCTTCTAAAAGTTTGGTAATTATTTTTCTCTTTGACATCTGGTGGGAGGGCGTTCCACAGGGCGGGTGCCACCACCGAGAAGGCCGTCTGTCTGGTTCCCTGTAACTTGGCTTCTCGCAGGGAGGGAACCGCCAGAAGGCCCTCGGTGCTGGACCTCAGTGTCTGGGCTGAACGTTGGGGGTGGAGACGCTCCTTCAGGTATACTGGACATAACATCAAACCTAAAAACATAGAAATAAAAGTAAATACACCATCCTATTTCACCATCTTCTAAATATTTTCTGATGCTGATAATGTGGATGTTTTTTTAAATCCTGCCATCAAGTCTATTTTTTTTTAAAAAAATAATATTTATTGAAAATTTCCAAATATAACAAGAAAAAGAAACATAAAAAAAACAAAACATTCACTTTACCTTCTTTTCATTAACATCCTTCCAGGACTTCCCCACCCCACTCCTTCTTGTATTCCAATTCCTTCAAATAAATTCAGCAAATTCTTACCCCAAATTTTAAACTTATTATCATTAACCCAAGGTTAAGGACATTTTTTTAACCCCTAGAATCGACCCCTTTTCCCTTCCACGAGTTCCCCTCTTTAGTATACAGAACAGAATAAAATAAAAGATAAAAAACAATGTATAATTTTACACCCTTTGGATTCCAAATTTCCCTCCCCCCTTTCCCGGTTACGTTCCCCAATGTCCATCAAAGTCTGCTGTCATCCTGGAGATCCCACGTCTAGGCCCAAATCCCTCACAGCTGCACTTTGCCGTCTTTTTGATAGTCTTTGCCTTCTTTTTAATTGTCTTTAACTTCGAACATCCAATCTTGGAAGAACTCTGTCTCGAAGAGGTCCATTTTTTCCATCCAGATCTCTATATTTAGGAGTAAAACTCCAATTTTATTTCTTTAAGCCTTTTCACTCTGAATGTCCCAAATGTTCCGACTTCCAGCTTTGTCCAATTCTTGTTATTCTCTTTCCTCACTTTCCTCTGTTTTCACTGCAAAAATGTTCTAATTCCAAAAGCTTCTAATTCCTCTACAGAGGCTTTGTTGTTCAGGAACAAAACCTTACGTCAAGTCCCTTCCATTCTTCAATAGATAAATCTATTGTCTCCTTTAGTGTAGAGACCTCTGTAGACAAAACAGTGTTCCATTTCTGCAGTTTTCCCAAGAGATAAGAAATCCTATTCAATTCCATGCATACAGCAATACTTGTAGTGTCCCAAAGCCCCTCTAGGGGGATTGTGGTAACTCAGTTTCCTTCCAGATCACACCCAACAGTCAAAATAACTTGTTATCCCTTGTTTTTAACAAATTATATCCAAATTGTAACAAATGTAACCGGCAAAGTCCTCGTAACAAAGATCTCTTTTTATTCTTCAACTTTGACAGTTCCTTTGACAGCTGTCAAAGCTTCTATTTCTCCTCGCCAGGCGCTCTCACGAATCGCTCCCGGTTCCCGGGGGGGGGGGTTACGTTTAGCTCACACGTTCCACTTTTCTCCTCCAGCACAGTCTTATAATTTTCCATCGTGAAATTAATAACTTTTATCAATATAAAACAGCTCTCGATCTTAATTGTCGAATCCTTTGCTTTAAATCCTCTACAACGGGGGGAGACGGACTTCCTTTTTGCACCTCCCCCGCTCGTTCCGAATTTAAAAAAAAAAAAATTTCTTCCTTTTAAATCCAATTTTCCCAATTACTCACGGGTTATTCTTTTTAGTCCAAATTTTCAATGGAAGAAGTCAGCGCTCTCCGTCGAATGGCATGCGGCTTCGCTCGGCAGGGGAAGCGGAGGACTCATAGCACCACACCACCCCCCGTCCCCCGCTCCGTAGCCTTTAAAAAGGCTCCTTCGCGGGTCGGGGGGGCGCAAACGGTGCCCGCCGAGTCACCATGTCCATGGGTTTCAGCGCCCATGGTTTTTGAGGGTCCCCGCGTCGCCGGCGCGGTAGGACCCAGCCCCTGCCGTGCAGGCTCCCTCCGGAGCTCGGAGGGAGTCCGCCATTCGGCGATGGCGCCAACCCGGAAGTCTATTGACTTTCTTTGTTTCTGCAAATATAATATGAATGGTTCCCAATCTTTTCCAAAGTCTCTGTTGTCTTTTTCTCTTAGTCTATCTGTCATTTTTGCCACTTCTGCATCGTTCATCAACTTCTCTTGCCGTTGTTCTTTAGTTGGTATTTCTCCAGTCTTCCAATTTTGTTCAATCAATGTGTTGTTGTTTTTTAAGGGTGCTGGGAACTGTAGATCTGCCCATGGGGAAACTACGGTTCCCAGGATTAAGAACATAAGGAAAGCCTGCTGAATCGGCCCAAAGGGGGCCCAACCAGTTCAGCATCTGATTCTCACCTTGGCCAACCTGAGGCCTGTGGGGAACCAGCAAGCAGGATTCAAACTCTTTCTCCTCCTGTGGTTTCAGCGACTGGTATTCAGAAGTGTTATGTACTGAAGTTCTCACCCTGGGCCAGCAGGGGGATACTGTAGATAGTTATGCAAATAAAGGATCGAAAGTGACGTTCAGTGATTGGATAGTTTTAGAAAGTTGCTACAGTAACGTTGTAGTGGAGCTCTATATAAGGAGGCTGACTGAGCCCTTCAGTTCAGTTCTGTTCTGGCCTCTGAATAAACAAGAGCTGTTTGAAGAATTGCTGTGTCGTCTCACATGTTCACCCACCACTTAACAAGAAGCACTGCTGCCTCTGGCTGTGGAGGTTCTGGTAACCTCCGTTAATTAATACATCCAATCCTCTTTTACAGGTAAAGGGACCCTTGACCATGAGGTCCTGTTGTGGCCAACTCTGGGGTTGCGGCACTCATCTCGCTTTATTGGCCGAGGGAGCCGGTGTGCAACTTCCGGGTCATGTGGCCAGCAGGACTAAGCCGCTTCTGGCGAACCAGAGCAGCGCACGGAAATGTCATTTACCTTCCCGCCGGAGCGGTACCTATTTATCTACTTGCATTTTGACGTGCTTTCGAACTGCTAGGTTGGCAGGAGCAGGGACTGAGCAACGGGAGCTCACCCCATCGCGGGGATTCAAACCGCCAACCTTCTGATCAGCAAGTCCTAGTCTCTGTGGTTTAACCCACAGCGCCACCCGCGTCCCTAGATATATAATAAATGTTCATAAATGTACTAAGTACATAGATCAGCACAGGAAGACCGACCTAAAACCATTTTTGATTCCCAAACTGACCAAATGTTTTCTTTGCAAGGAGGGAGGCGGGTCAGGGAGCCTTCCCACTGTCTCAGGAATTGAGTAATCAGCATTTTAATGGGTGACAGACTATCAGGAAAGGCAATCAGGAAAGGCAGATAAACTGGCAGACAGGAAAAATGCGTTCAGATTTCTGCTGTAGACCGCCTTTTCTGTGATGTAGGTATGTGGGGGGTGGTCTTGGGTTACACCCCTTCTTTGATGTATGTATGACGTGTGGAGGGGTACCTCGGTTTTTTAACGTAATCCGGTCTGGAAAACCATTTGAGTTCTGAAATATTCAATAAGCGAAGAATTTACTCCTGGAAGCATTTAATTAAGGAAAATTCAATATGGAAGCCGCGTGGCCAGTTCGACTTCTGAAAAGCATTCAAAAAACGAAGCAGTTACTTCCGGATTTTGGGTGTTTGAAAACAGAATGAATCAAGAAGGGAGTTTCAGGTAGAAAGACACGCTTCAGAATAGACCCCCAATCAGGATTGAATCCTCCATTCCCCAGCCATAAATGGGAGGGTAATACTGAGTTGTGGGACGCAGGTGGCGCTGTGGGTTAAAGCCTCAGCGCCTAGGGCTTGCCGATCGAAAGGTCGGCAGTTCGAATCCCTGCGGCGGGGTGCGCTCCCGCTGCTCGGTCCCAGCGCCTGCCAACCTAGCAGTTCGAAAGCACCTCCGGGTGCAAGTAGATAAATAGGGACCGCTTACCAGCGGGAAGGTAAACGGCGTTTCCGTGTGCGGCTCTGGCTCGCCAGATGCAGCTTTGTCACGCTGGCCACGTGACCCGGAAGTGTCTCCGGACAGCGCTGGCCCTTGGCCTCTTAAGTGAGATGGGCGCACAACCCCAGAGTCTGTCAAGACTGGCCCGTACGGGCAGGGGTACCTTTACCTTTTTAATACTGAGTTAGATGGAACAACGGCCAGACTACACAGGGAAGCTCCCTTTGAGGCTGGTGTCTCCTGAATTCAATTTAGAGGGCTTTGTTTAAAGCAAACTGTCAGGGAGGTGCCATCAGTACTGGAGGGAGAGAGCCAAAGCCAGAGCGATTCCAGAGGGCGTCCAGGGATCGGGAGAAGCAGCCCATCTTCTGGGGAAGAGAATCAGCGTAGCACCAGTGGAGAAGGGGGGCAGGTGGGGGAAGTGGCGAGGCGGTCCCATGACTCCTTGCCTGGGACCAGCGGGGAGAGTAGGGGTCCTCCGTTGCCCACGCCCTCCCTGCGCAGAAGGCTTCCGCGCAGAGAGGGTAGGCGGAGACTAGGCGTCAAAGAACTTCTTCGCTGGAAGAAGTTTAAGAAACGCCCACTGACGGATTCTGCCAGCGATTGAGTCAGCCACGGGCAAGTGGCTGTCCGGACAGAGGAGGTTCACTTTGGCAGCCCAGCCAGGTGTTGGCACCCAGCCAGGGAGATAAGCACCTGCTTACACACGAGCAACCCCCTTAGGAACCTTTACACAAACATATGTAGGGAAACTTAAAATGGCTTCTAAAAGAAACAGATAAAACTGTTCCAGACTGGAAAGATGGGGATTACACATAACATCTACATGCAGCTGCTGGGAGAGATCACCAGGGGGTTTGGGTTGGGTGTCCATCAATATGCGGATGATACCCAGCTCTACTTCTCTTTTAAATCAGAACCAGTAAAGGCAGTGAAGGTCCTGTGTGAGTGCCTGGAGCCGGTTGGAGGACGGATGGCGGCTAACAGATTGAAGTTGAATCCTGACAAGAGAGAAGTACTGTTTTTGGGGGACAGGAGGCGGGCGGGTGTGGGGGCCTCCCTGATCCTGAATGGGGTAACTGTGCCCCTGAAGGACCAGGTGCGCAGCCTGGGAGTCATTCTGGACTCACAGCTGTCCATGGAGGTGCAGGTCAATTCTGTATCCACGGCAGCTGTCTACCAGCTCCATCTGGCATGCAGGCTGAGAGCCTACCTGCCTGCAGATATTCTTGCCAGAGTGGTGTGTGTTCTAGTTATCTCCCGCTTGGACTACTGCAATGCTCACTACGTGGGGCTACCTTTGAAGGTGACTCGGAAACTGCAATTAATCCAGAATGCAGCAGCTAGACTGGTGACTGGGGGTGGCCGCCGAGACCATATAACACCAGTCCTGAAAGATCTTCATTGGCTCCTGGTACGTTTCTGAGCACAATTTAAAGTGTTGGTGCTGACCTTTAAAGCCCTAAATGGCCTTGTTCCTGTATACCTGAAGGAGCGTCTCCACCCCCATTGTTCTGCCCGGACACGGAGGTCCAGCACCGAGGGCCTTCTGGTAGTTCCCTCGCTGCGAGAAGTGAGGTTACAGGGAACCAGGCAGAGGGCCTTCTCGGTGGTGGCGCCCGCCCTGTGGAGCAGATGTCAAGGCAAAAAAAACCTATTTTACTTTTAAAAGACAACTGAAGGCGGCCCTGTTTATGGAAGTTTTAAATGTCTGATGCTGTATTGTTTTTAATATTCGGTTGGAAGCCACCCAGATTGAATTCAATTTCAAAGACTTTTTTTAAAGGGAAGTTTAAAAGGTCTTCCATGAACCAGATGGAACCACCCATGCCTGGTGTGATAGGAATTTTATGGTCTTTGATATATGGTAATATTCATAACCGCACATACATAGATCAACACAGGAAGACCAACCTGGAACCATTTTGATTCCTAAACTGACCAAATCCTTTCTCTGCAAGGTTAAACTGGAAAAGCCTCCCCATTGTCTCTTTCCTCACAAATCCTGTCTCAAGGATATGTCTGTTTGAATAAGGTGTGAGCCTGTGACCTAGCCCAGGAAATAAGTATTTTACCACTACAAAAGAATGGCCAGGCTCCCCAGGCAATCCAATCAAGTAACCTGCCAGACAGGAAATAAGGACAAGAGAAAAACAACATTTAAATTTCTGTGATGTAGGTGGGATGTATCTGAGGGGTGGTCTTAGGTTACACCCCTTCTGTGATGTATTCATAATGTTTCTGGGGATGGTCTTGATCTAGATCAGTGTTTCCCAACCTTTGGTCTCCAGCTGTTTTTGGACTACAATTCCCATCATCCCTGACCACTGGTCTTGTAGCTAGGGATGATGGGAGTTGTAGTCCAAAAACAGCTGGAGACCAAAGGTTGGGAAACACTGATCTAGAGGATGGGAATTTCAAAAGTCTTTATAAGCCCTTGCACAGCATTTTGGGGGTTCCTCCTCCTTTCCTGCGAATGAGGGGAGCACCCTGTTGCAACAGATCAATAAAGATCAAGCTTACGAGCTGCTTTGCTTCTCAATATTTTCTGGCTGGCCTCTGTTATTTTCTCCTACCAATAGGGAAACTATGTAAGGACTCTATATGGGCTCTTGGATACCCCATAAGGGAAAAAAGGGCATATTTTTATTTACAACACTGGGATGATGGGCTTTACACCAATCTCTAGAATTGAGTGGACTGGGGGCTTGTAACTTTGACAGGCACGCATTCTTTATAAAGCAGGGGGCAACACCAGTTGTAAAAAGTATCATAATTAGTCATCAAAAGGAGTAAATAGGAGGATAATGAAAGGGGAATGGAATTGGATAAAACACATGTTAATGAATACAAGGCAGCTCAGGAATGGCTGGATGAAGTCCATGTCCAACAATTAGTCAGGGAGGGTAGGACACCTGAAGGCAGTTTTTGTCTACAAGGGAGGGACTTGCGGTCCTGGAATCGTATAAAAGGACTTGTTGCCCCCCCCCCCATTCTAACAACAGCTCATCTCACCTTCACCTGAGTACTTCTCTTGAGACCTTGGTAAGTGAGAGAACTCCATGCCTTTTGCTGCCTCTTCCTTTCCAAACTTCATTCTCCGCTTCCTTTTTTGAACCCAGACCCGCCTCTCCTTGCTCATCATCTTTCTCATTTCCTAAGGGCACTTTGGCTATTAAGGAAGACTCCTTTCGTATGGAGTCAGAGCGATCCTCCATATAGTTCAGGTCTGTCTACAGGAGGGACGGGGAATATCAATGGTCCTCCCAGAGTTGCTGGACTACAACTCCCATCCTTCCTTGCCATTGCCTGTGCCAGCGGGGCCTGATGGGTGCTGGAGTCCAGCAACACCTGGAGGCACACAGATACCCCCACCCTATTCCTGGTCCACACGGACTGGTGCTGGGGGCTCTCCTAATTTTACTTTGAGATGCCAGGCATTTCTTTCTCCAAAGTGTATTTGGCAGGGCTCCTAGAACACGTTGCAAAAAATCAGATAGGAAAACAAAATGAAACACTGAAGGGGTAGCTTCTTGGTGCAAGTTTAGCTTTGCAACTGCAAAAAAGCACAGCATAAAAGGGAAAGGGGGTGAGGAAGGAAGAGGTGATTATGAAGCCATATACCTTCCATTGGGGACGCAGGTGGCGCTGTGGGTTAAAGCCTCAGCGCCTAGGACTTGCCGATTGAAAGGTCGGCGGTTCGAATCCCTGCGGCGGGGTGCGCTCCCGCTGCTCGGTCCCAGCGCCTGCCAACCTAGCAGTTCGAAAGCACCTCCGGGTGCAAGTAGATAAATAGGGACCGCTTACCAGCGGGAAGGTAAACGGCGTTTCCGTGTGCGGCTCTGGCTCGCCAGAGCAGCGATGTCACGCTGGCCACATGACCCGGAAGTGTCTCCGGACAGCGCTGGCCCCTGGCCTCTTAAGTGAGATGGGCGCACAACCCCAGAGTCTGTCAAGACTGGCCCGTACGGGCAGGGGTACCTTTACCTTTACCTTTTATACCTTCCATTGTCAAATATCTTAAGGGCTGTGGCATTGATGACAGAGAATATCTGCTTTCTGTTGCTGGAGAAAGTGTGGGGAATCTGTGGCTGCCATGGGGTTGTTGCATTCCAAGTAGTATTAAATCTTAGTATTAAATCTCAACAGCATATGGTAAACACAACATAAAATGGTCCCAACCAGAGAAAGGGTTTGTGTATGAGAAAGAGAAGGGCACAAATATATAATAGAATTAATATCTTACATTTGAGTTTCCTGAGCTCTCACACCCTTCAAAGTTTATTCTGAGGGGTCAGGACAACCTTCAGCTCCTAGAAACACAAAAGAAAAGCATGAAAATGTAATAATTTCAGAGTTCGCAGGAACAGACAAGGATAAAGAAGAATGCTTTTAGATCTTTTCTCAAAGTAAGTCATAAGGATGATAGACACTCTTCAGAGGGCCACGTGTTCCAAGAGGAGGAGCTGCCTGGAGGAAGATCATCTCATGAGCTTGCAAGGGAGACAAACCCGTGGGTGACACCACCAAGAGTCCTCCAATGCTAGACTGCTGCACTATAGCTGGCTTGGGATTTTTTAATGATAGAGAATGTTTTTAACGAACTTGCATATTGTGTTGTAATCTCCCCTTCTTCCTCTCTGTCTTCACTGCTGGTGGTAGGGCTTGTTGTTGTGGTTGTTGTTTTGTTATAAATTGGATGTGTGAATCATCATGAATGTGTGAATAAATTGGATGAATGTTTGCTCATCCTCATTTCAGATCCAGTACCCATCACTCCAAAATGACCTGTGGCTACACTTCCTCCTGCTGTTACCCAGTTGGCGGTCTGGCCTCGCTGAAACCAAGTTGTGGCTCTGGGGGCTTTGTGCGAAGTGGGGCCTTAGGAGTCTGGGGGGGCTTTGGCTCCCTTGCAGTCTATGGGGGTTCAAGTGGTGGTGGAGTGTCATCACGTAGCCTCGCTAGAAATCCTGCCGCCAGTGTTGATCGCATCACTCAGGTACCACCATTAGAAATAATCATCAAGCCACCTTCATTTTTTGTGATCTTCCCAGGAGCAATACTTTCTGCCTATTGTGATCCAGTTCGTGTGGGAGGACACATCGCCCGTGGTGGTACATAGTCTGTGGGAGGAGACCAGGGACACGGCTGCTCTAGACGCTATTTGTGCTATTAAAGAGAGCAGAATGACCTCACCGGCAATTGACGAACTCGGCATGGCCTCACGACTGATTATCTCATGGGCCTTGGTGCCAGAAATGCCAAGCGTCCCCAGTTCAACCACCAAGTTTACTGGATTCCCAGATGCTTTGCTCATCCATGTTTGTCTTACAAATGTGCAGCTGCTTCCTAGGATGTGTTGATCCCAACTTCTATTCACTATGCATTTCCTCCTCCTCCTCCTCCTCCTCCTCTTCTTCTTCTTCTTCTTCTTCTTCTTCTTCTTCTTCTTCTTCTTCGCTTTTGCTGTGGAATGTATCTCCAGTTGAGGCACAGATGTTTGAATGAATCCAACTTGTAATGCGTTTGAATGCCATAGAAACATAATACAAATTGATTTTAGCTCACAGTTTTTTTGACATTCACATTTGGAAGTGTCCATAAGTTCATTAGGAGAAAATAACTCCTGGTAATTTTGCTTGTTTCTGAGAGACTTTTTATTGCCCAAACATGGTGGAATCTACAAGGTTTGGGAGGAGACTCATAGTATAAAAAAGGGGGGAGGCTGGCTATAGCTTTGAAAATAACCCACAATGCAATGGTGCTGACAGGAAAGGAGGGAAAGTGTTAAGTTGTGGGTGAACATATCAGACGACACAGCGATTCTTCAAACAGCTCTTCTTTATTCAGATGCCAGAACAGAACTAACTGAGGAGCTCAGTCAGCCTGCTTATATAGAGCTCCAGAACAATTGTAACTGTTGCGACTTTCTAAAACTATCCAATCACAGAACGTCACTTTGCGATCCTTCGTTTGCATACAAACTATCCAATCACAGAACGTCACTTTCGATCCTTCATTTGCATAACTATCTACAGTATCCCCCTGCTGGCCCAGGGTGAGAACATCAGTACATAACAGAAAGGATGCCTTTTATGTCATGTAATGTCTGTGTGATGGCCTGGGAATCCGATTCAGAGGCTGAACCGGAGGAATCCCAGCCTGCACAGGAGTCCCCGCCTCCAGGGCCGGCTGAACTGGGGCAGGGCCTTGATTCTGAAGCGCCTGCACCTGTGCCGGATCCTCAGGAGCAGGCACCAGGTGAATGGCTCCAGAGGTGGTTGAGGACTCAGTGCCTGCAGGTGAGTCTCCCCCTGGGCCCAGTAACCCTTCAGCCTCTCCTGAACTGCAGAGGCTCAGGGCAGAGAGGCGAAGGGAACTGGTTTCTCCCAGGAGGAGTGTTCGCCTTAAGGCCAGGAGAGGCGGGTCTCCTGGGGGCCGGGACCGCCCCTGGCCTCAGAGAAGATAAAGGCCAGTCAGCCCGGTCCCAGGTTGCGGGAGCAATGTCGTTGATGAGCTGTTTTGGCCAGCACCCAGTCCTGTTTCTCCCAGAGTTCCTGTCCTTGCCCGGCTTCCCTCTGCGGACCCCGCTTCACCCGTGGAGGACTGTCTGCCAACCCTCAACTCAGGTCCTGGACCTCGCCCCACGGTAACCTCCCCCCCCCCTCGACCAGCACAGTCTGCTTATTTACCAGATGGAGGGAGACACCATTCCTGATAGGGATGACTCCCCTGTGGGAAACAGGCAGGGTCTTCAACTTGCAATGTCCTCTCCAGAGGGGAGGAATCACCCCATCTCTCCACAACAACCCTGCCTGCTGCAAAGGTGGTTGTGTCTTCATGTCTTTCTCTCTGTGTAAAGAGAAACACTTGAGTGCTTGCTTGAGTTGTGGGGTTTCCCCCTTTGCCCTGTCCTCTGCTTCATCCTGTTTGCTAGATCATCATTCTGATCATCTTTGTTTTACTGTGTTTTCCAGTTGCCTCCCCCCCCCCCAGCTTCTTCATTCTATTCATGCTTCTCCCCACCCCCCGTGTTGTCTGGGGAAGGAAGAGTCTAGGGGGCAGCTGGATTCCGACCCGAGTGCCGGGCAGGCACAGGAGAAGTCCCCAGAAGCAACTGGGCCAGGAGCTTGTGTTTCCCTTCTATTTCATAAAATGTCATGAATGCCATTCTGTTGGAACAACTCAGAGTTTCTTCAGGAGGCCTGCATATGAAAAAGGCTTACAAAATATTTAATCAGTTTCATTGCCAGCAATCTCAAATTGTTGAAAAGGAGAAGGAGAAAGTTGCTGTTGTCGAACCTAAAGCAATACAAAGGGGAGCTTAAGTCTTACAGAGGCGAATTGAAGACTATAAGTTGAGGCCCTTTATGATTGAAACTAGAAAAAGTCAGATTTTGAAGATCGGAGCCCGGCCTGGACTGGAAAAGGAAAGTTGGAAAGATCCCTCTACGCAGGGATTAACTGACTTTTGGAATATGGACTTGGGTCAGGAGGAGACTGGAGCTCGGGGGGCCTTTGGATTTGGAGGAATTTTGAAATATGCCCTGAAATACTTTATGGATCCTAGCTTTAATTATGGAAATTTGGCTGACCTGTCGAGAAGGAACAGAAGTATCGTTGGATTGGAGTTTCCTCGAGATCTGCTCTTTAGCATCAAAGAATATGAAGAAGACTGGCAGAAGGGACGTGGAAAAGAGTTAAGAGCCTCGGACATAAGATCTCCAGGTTGATGGACTGTATGGAGTGGACGGACGTGTCTGGCAGAGCCCGAGACCGGGGAGAGGAGATGGTGGAAGAAGATTGGAAGATTTAAAGTTTATATATAGAAATATTGCAAAATTAATGAGTGACAGGAAAATGTTGGAAAGAAATTTTATGGCCTTAGTAGAAATGCTATAAGGAGTTAAGCTTAAATAAGTATACTAATTTTAATGGAAATAAGATTAAAAATATGTTAAGATATTTATATGATAGAAAATAGAGAAAGATGGAAAGGAATTGCTGAAATAATTAATGGAAGTGGAATACAAAGAGGGAGGTGAGAGGAGGTCAATGATACAAGGGAATGAAAGAAAGAATATGGAAAAGGAACGATGTATGTTTTTAAATTGTTTTTGCTTTGTTTAGTTTAGTTTATCGTGTTAGATTAATGTGTTAAGGTTGTGTTTTGTATGGTTCACATATTGTATTGTATTGCTTTATGGTTTTTTTGTTTTCTTTTTTGTTGTTGTTGTTGTTCTTGCTCTTTTTTTTCTCTCTTGTCTTTTTTTCCTCTTTAAAAAAGTAATAAATATTATTTTTTTAAAAAAAGAGATTCTACTCATTCAGCCAGTGGACAGGATGGAAACATATGAGGATCTCATTTATTCAAAATGTATTTGCACAACAGGTTTTTTTTTTGTGTGTGTGTGTGTGTGTGTGCATGCTTCCGTTTTTCAGTGATTCCACCATGAAAAACCAGTGTGATATAGTTGAAAGCCAGTTGTGGCATAGTGGGAGACCAGGGTTCTGATCCCCACTCAGCCATGAAAACAATGGGAAGATTACAATGTAAAACTTCAGAGATTTTCCATCTTAACAGGGTTACAGATTTATTTATATTTTTCTGGAAGCTGCTAACATGAATAAGAATGCTAAACCAGATAGGACTAGGTTTCCCAAAGTGGCTTTTACTTAAAAAAAAAAAAAAATCAATTCATTTCATTTCAACATCATTAACGTTCAAAAATTTTACAGTTCAATTTACCGTTAATTTCTTTAACCTTATCTTGCCTTCAAAACAATAAAATTTCATAATTTAAACCATATTTTTAAACTTAACTCCTTCAAACCTTTCTGCTAAGGCCAATTAGTTCCTTTCCAGCACATTCTAGTAATAAGGTAAAATAAGAATTTGCAAGAACGGATTGATATTAGATGAAAATTTGAAGTTATAATATGGGAGGATAAACAATAAGAGGGTATGAATTTGCTGAACCAACTTTTAAATGGAATACAAAAAAGGGAGGTGTGAGGAAGTCAGGAAAATAAGTAAATGAACGGAAAGAAATTGAAAAGAGGGATTTTTATTTTTTATTTTTTTATTTTTTATTATTTTTCTATGTTAAATTTGGTTTTTGTATTTTTCTTGTGTTTTTTTGTTTATCGTTTTGTAACTTTTTTCTTGCTAAAATTTAATAAAATATCATTATAAAAAAAAATCAATTCTAAGCTTTTAATTCAAAGAACGAGAACAGAGTCAAAGCATAAACCGCAGCCCCTTGTCAACAGAGGGCTATAAACACAAGTGACAATGTATGTGTGCAGCATTCAAAGAACATCTCCCAAGAACATCAAAAGACCTTGTAACACATTGGTTTAAGTGACACGTTTGGGGGGGGGGTTCAGAGGAGAAACATTTCCTACATTAGATATATTGGCAAAATGAGACCGAAGGCAGAGGGGTGAACCTCATCTAAAACACATCACGGACAAAAGAAAGCAGAGATTTCTAAAATCGACTGCTCACGAGGACACCGGTCTTGAGCTCCAGGGCAGGGAATTTAAAATGTCTAGACGTTGTTCGAGGTCCTCCTCCTGAGGCATCTAATCATAGCCTGCATTTTTATTAAGGCTTGATCAGGGCCTGTATTTTAAAATGAGCTTAAAGATTTTCAAATGTTTCATGCCAGGCAGAAGAGCAGCTGCCTAAGAACCTTGGCAATGTTTTCCTCCTGGATAAGGGGGCCCCCTGATTTATAGCAGAAAACAATTCTCAAAGTCGTAAAAAGGGAATTACAGGCTGACAGCCAAGGTTACACTGACCCTACATATTACAGAAGATAAAAAAAGAGATAAACATAATTAAGAGTGGGTAAATAGTAAAATAAAACCATGTGCCTCCCATTCAACTTGAGCCATATTTTCCTAAGGTTGAAAGGTCAAGAGCAATGGAAAAGCATCTAGCTGGCAGAAAGGAAGAGAATATTTTGGGAAGTCTTTTTCTAAAGTTGTTTCTTTCTTAAACTGAGATCCTTTTAAGATTTCTTTTCCTTTTAAAAGGTTATTTATGTTATGTATTAAATATATTGGCTTAAATGTAATTATGCAAAGGAATTAGAAGCTAAGAAATGTTAAATCCTTATGCTAGATTCTTATTTCATATAGTTGGAAGAGATCACAGGGGCCATCAGCCACCAGCCCAGCCCCCCTTGCCAAGCAGGAAACATCATTAGAGCACATATGGTTGTCAAGCTTTTGTTTAGAGACCTCCAAAGGAAGGAGATCTTTCAATGATGATCCTTGACATCTGTTTAAGATAAAAATTTAAGATTAACCATCTGTTTTGGAGGGCAATAGGGCGAGGTGAGCTGGTAATTACGGTTCCTTGTTGAGACACATGTAAGATATATTACTACTTATTTGTCATTTATAGATAGAAGAATATATAGCTTTTTGTTTCCCATAAAAGGACAAGAGGAAATGGGTGTATCTTTTGTGATTGGTTCTAGCAAACAATAGGAATTTCAACCAGGCTGATTGGACAGAGGCAGCCACAGGAGGAGCAAGGGGGCTGGATTAAGGAAATATAAGTGCTGGCCAGAATGGCAGGAGGCCAGGCCAGAGCTTGGTAACCATATACCACTGTGCCTCATATTTATTTGTCTGACAAATAAATTATTTTAATTTCTCTATTGCTGCGTTGAATATTTCATTCCAGCTAAGCGTTAACCACAAGCAGGGTGCTACACTCCTTTCCTGCATGCGAGGGGAGCAGCACCCTATTGCAACAGATCAATAAAGATCAGGCTTACTAGCTGCTTTGCTTCTCAGTATTCTCTGCTTGGCCTCTGTTCTTTTCTCCTACCAATTGGGAACCCACGTAAGGACTCTATATGGGCTCTTGGATACCCCATAAGGGAAAAGGGCAATTTTTGTTTACAACACTCCTTCCTTGGATGTTTTTAAGCAGAGGTTGGACGGCCCTCTGTCATGGATGCTTTCGCTGAGATTTCTGCATTGGACTGGATGACCCCTGGGACCCCTTCTAACTATGATTCTATCCTTATGCAAGACAGCTTGCTCTGAAAAATACAGAAGATCAGCCACCGGATGAAGCAGAAGGGCAGGCGCTGCTCCCTGGAAGCTTCTACCTGGAAAGGTAGGCAATGATCTCTGATTGGCGGCTCCTCCTAAGGAAACTCAGCGAAACTTGAGCGACAGGAGCCTGCAAAAGTTGCACAGCAGAATTGGATGTGAACTTTGTCCTGACCAGCTGAGCAAACACAAACAGTGCCCAGCCCAGGCCACAGTTTGCCACTTACCCCAGCAGCTGATAACTGGGGCCGGTTTGGCAGATTTTAGATATTTGAGATGTAGCAAAGCCACTTTCCTTCTCCTGAGGGAAGGAGCTTCGGGGGTGCAAAGGATCTGCTACTGGGAAATTGGTAGATTGCCAGGAGGCTGCTGAGTCTTTCTCAGTAGACCAGAAAACCTTGAAAGCCTTTCTTGACTCGGCTCTAACTGTAGGCAAGCTCTGAGCCTCGGTGTTCCACAGATGTAAAATGGGCCTGCGTGCTGCCGCTGCTGCTGCACCACGTTGCTTTTTCCTCCTCCCTCCCAATCACTTTTCCTTTTGTGCCATGTCTGTTTTATTCCTTCATGCTTCCAAGCTGACCTGGAAGGCTTTTCCAGCAGTGAGCAGCGGGTTAAAAAATGCTTTGAATGGATGGATAAAAATATTCATTCTAGCCTGGTGTGAATTTCTTTCTTTCTCTCTCTCTCTCTCTCTCTCTCTCTCTCTCTCTCTCTCTCTCTCTCTCTGTTTTTCACCTAGAAATATGAGTGGTTGTGAATGAGAACCTAAAGCATGGGTAGGCAAACTAAGGTCCGGGGGCCGGATCCAGCCCAATCGCCTTCTCAATCCAGCCCGCGGATGGTCCGGGAATCAGCATGTTTTTTCCTTGAGTAGAATGTGTCCTTTTATTTAAAATGCATCTCTGGGTTATTTGTGGGACATAGGAATTCGTTCATTATTTTTTTCAAAATATAGTCCAGCCCCCCACAAGATCTGAGGGACAGTGAGCCGGCCCCCTGCTGAAAAAGATTGCCGACCCCTGAGTTAAAGCTACATGGAACTGTTGCATAAATTAGGGAAGATCAGAGCAAACCTCGCTGGCTCCTCCATCCTACTGAGGTTGCCCTTTCTCTATACCCAACATAGTCATGTTTTCCGTCTCGCCACAGGTATGATGTCACACCTGAGCAGGAGGGAGGCGAGTTCTGCAAACCAGGTGTCCAATTACAGAGCAATTCCTTCGCAGTCTCAGAGAGGTTCCATCACCGCAGATGGCTGAGCGGATCATTTTTGCCCTGTGAATCACCTGGAAGACACGCAACATCTGGCCAAAGGTGGTGTTTACAGGATCACAACAAGGAGGCCGGAAGACTCGAGGCGCAGAGCTCATCTGCTTTCTCTCTCCGTATCCTGCTTTTCTCTTCTTGCTCTGCTTGCTGTTGTAAACTGTAGCAGGAACCCCCCACCCCAATCATTCTGTTTGTACAAACTTCACACACACACTCACACTCACACACTACATACGCCACACTTCTGTTATAAATTCATAAGAAAATTAGCCATAATTCGGATTTGCACTGTTCCATTTTTATTTTACTCCATGAAGGAAGGACTACAAAATGGGGAAGGTTTGATACAGGGCAGCCATAATCCCTTCACCATCCCAGCACATCCACAGGAGCCCTGCCCAGTTGCTATGCCAACCCTGATGGTCCTAGACAGAAGACAATCAAGATCACAAAGAACTTGCATATGGGAGTGGATTCAGCATGGACTGAAACAAAGGACACTGATCAGATCTTCCCTCAGGGGGCAGGAAACTGCCAACTCCCCTTTGTCTCCTGGAAGTGACTCATGGGGAGGGGGAGAGAAGGGAACCAGCCAGGTGACAGGACACTCAGGTTGCCACCACAACTCCTCCCTCAACCCCTCCTATCTGTAATGTATGCATGATGTTTCTGGGGGTGGGCTTGACCTAAAGGTAAAGGTAAAGGTACCCCTGCCCGTACGGGCCAGTCTTGACAGACTCTGGGGTTGTGCGCCCATCTCACTTAAGAGGCCAGGGGCCAGCGCTGTCCGGAGACACTTCCGGGTCACGTGGCCAGCGTGACATCGCTGCTCTGGCGAGCCAGAGCCACACACGGAAACGCCGTTTACCTTCCCGCTGGTAAGCGGTCCCTATTTATCTACTTGCACCCGGAGGTGCTTTCGAACTGCTAGGTTGGCAGGCGCTGGGACCGAGCAGCGGGAGCGCACCCCGCCGCAGGGATTCGAACCGCCGACCATGCGATCGGCAAGCCCTAGGCGCTGAGGCTTTAACCCACAGCGCCACCTGCTTGACCTAGAGGAGGGGAATTTCAAAAGTTTTTAGAAGGCCTTGCACACCATTTTTCTGTGTCTTTTCTCTCACCTGCAAGTGAGGGGAGCACCCTGTTGCAACAGTTCAATAAAGGCCAAGCCTACAGGCTGCTGATTTGCTCCAATTTACTCTGGTTGGTGTCTTTACTTTTTGTCCAAGGGAGCCCTCGGATTTTTCTGGTAACAAAACAAAATCTGCCCTTTTTCCCTTATGGGGTATCCAAGAGCCCCATATTGAGAAGCAAAGCAGCTAGTAAGCCTGATCTTTATTGAACTGTTGCAACAGGGTGCTCCCCTCTCACGCAGGAAAGGAGGAGGACCCAGGACAAAGGTGTGTCCGCCCTTATGTAGACTTTTGGAATTGCCCACCCTCAAATTCCAGACCACCCCCAGAAACATCATACCTACATCACAGAAAATGCGGTCTACAACAGAAATCTGAGTGCATTGTTTATCTCCTGTCTGGCAGGTTACCTGTTAATGCTCACTTGATTGGATACCCTGGGGAGCCTGGCCAGTCTTTTGTAATGATAAATAAAATAAAAATAAAAACAAAATATGCCCAGTGCTATGGATTTGATTTTTTTAAAAAAGGAGGACGGCTTAGGAATGGACAAATTTCGGCTGCCATCTGCAGTTTGAGGCTTATCTGCACCAGCTTGCAATGTTCAAAGTCCTCATGATGATTTGCCAGCATCTTAGTGCGTATTTTAAAGCGTTGGGAAATGGCTGAGGTTATTGGCAGACCCCCTAATGATTTCCCTGCTTATTGTAGCCATTGTTAATGGGCTGTGCTAAGCGACGCTGGGTGGTTCTTAATTGCCTTTTAATTGCCTCTTTCATTTTCTAGAAATTGTTCTGTACAGAATGCAAATCGCTGATAGAATTCAATTTGCCGCGCCATAAAACACAATCTAAGAAACAAAAGAAGCAATCGTGAAGTGGTTAAATAACTCAAGATTGAATATCGAATACAATGGGTGTTGTTATAAGAATTCGAAGGTCTCAAATACAGAATAAATGTTCATAAACGTACAAGGCAAACGCACATGCATAAGTATAGTGTCTGAGAGCAATCCTGAAGCAATTTTGACTCTCCCAAATTGACTTCAAAATTTTCTCTGCAAGGAGGAAGGAAATGGGAAAAGCTTTCCAATTGTCTTTTGACTCTAGGGGCTTATACCTCCCTTTTCAGATACAGTCTGGCAAGTATCTGTTAAGCTGAGCAAACTATCAGTATACTTAAGAGATTCAGGAACTAAAGTATTTACCATCTCAAAGGAATGTCAGGCTACCCAGAAAATGCAATCAAGTAAGGCATTATCAGGGATCCTGGCAGACAGGAGAGAAGCAACACTCTCAAATTTCTGCGATGTAGGTATGATGTTTTTTTGGGGTGGTCTTTTTGGGACGCAGGTGGCGCTGTGGGTTAAAGCCTCAGCACCTAGGACTTGCCGATCGAAAGGTCGGCGGTTCGAATCCCTGCGGCGGGGTGCGCTCCCGCTGCTCGGTCCCAGCGCCTGCCAACCTAGCAGTTCGAAAGCACCTCCGGGTGCAAGTAGATAAATAGGGACCGCTTACCAGCGGGAAGGTAAACGGCGTTTCCGTGTGCGGCTCTGGCTCACCAGAGCAGCGATGTCACGCTGGCCACGTGACCCGGAAGTGTCTCCGGACAGCGCTGGCCCCTGGCCTCTTGAGTGAGATGGGCGCACAACCCCAGAGTCTGTCAAGACTTTTTAAGGCATTATCAGGGATCCTGGCAGACAGGAGAGAAGCAACACTCTCAAATTTCTGCGATGTAGGTATGATGTTTTTCTGGGGTGGTCTTGGGCTTCAGGGAAGTTTTTACTGTGTGACATCTTAGTGTATTTTTGGTCTCTGTGGAAGCCACCCAGAGTGGCTGGGGAAACCCAGCCAGATGGGCGGGGTACAAATAATAAATTATTATTAATTATTATTATTATTATTGGGCTACAGGGTGGGCAATGTCAAAAATCTTTATAGAGGCTGGTACACCATTGTTCGGGGTTCTCCTCCCTCCTGCGTGTGGTGTGTGGGAACCCTATTACAACAGTTTATTTCCTTTAATAAAGATCAGGCTTACTAGCCGCTTTGCTTCTCAATATTCTCTGTCTGGCATCTGTTATTTTTCTCCTACCAATAGGGAACCCACTTAAGGGCTCTACACGGGCTCTAGATACCCCATAAGAGAATTAAACATATTCTTTCTTATGACAGTGTGCTGTTCCCCGACAGCCTTTCTCAACCTGTGGGTCCCCAGAGATTGTTGAACTACAACTCCCATCACCCCTAGCTAGCAAGGCTAGCGCTCAGGGATGATAGGAGTTGTAGTGCAACAACATCTGGGGACCCACAGGTTGAGAACCGCAATGGAGCTGGTGGATCACTGAGAGGTGCTCAGATCAGGTTGGGAACTCCTAGAGGGCTGGATCAGGTCCTGGAAAACAAGCAGTAGTAAAAACTATGCTGGTGAAATGCTTGTGTTCACAGTGAAAACCATCTCACGCTTGTGACTAGGACTGGAGCAAGCACAGGGTACGTCTGCCCTCATGGCCAGTCGAAGGGAGAGGGGGAGGGAGGGGAGGGGGCAGGAAACAGGAAGAGAGGAGAAATGACGTCACACACAACCCCCTCTACCATTTACATTTTCTATGGTCTGACTATCTGCCTCTCAGCAAGACAGCTCTGTGGCATTAACCCCTTCTCATGCTAACTAGCAAGAACATTCATTTGTTCGGCGTTTCCCAAATTCTGCTAATCTCCCAAATTTTGATCAGCCGCTGTCTCGCTAAGGCATAACTTACTTCGCAGGGCTGTTGTGAGGAGAAAATGTGGAGGGGGAAGAACTGTATATGCCACCCTCCTGGGAGAAAAAGGTCGGATATATATAAATGTAAGAACTAAATAAATACATCATCAACTGATTGTTCTTATTTATTGATCATTACATTATATTATTGGGACGCGGGTGGCGCTGTGGGTTAAACCACAGAGCCTAGGACTTGCCGATCGGAAGGTGGGTGGTTCAAATCCCCGCAACGGGGTGAGCTCCCGTTGCTCAGTCCCTGCTCCTGCCCACCTAGCAGTTCGAAAGCACGTCAAAATGCAAGTAGATAAATAGGTACCGCTCCGGCGGGAAGGTAAACGGTGTTTCCGTGCACTGCTCTGGTTCGCCAGATGCGGCTTAGTCATGCTGGCCACATGACCCGGAAGCTATACGCCAGCTCCCTCAGCCAATAAAGCGAGATGAGTGCCACAACCCCAGAGTCGGCCACGACTGGACCTAATGGTCAGGGGTCCCTTTACCTTTACATTATATTACTACTACTACTAGATTTCTTACCCTCCTTTCCACATAAGGTCTCAGAGTTAGGGTTGCACCAATACAAAAATCAATATTTAAAAGTAGCTTTGGAACAAATGACAGGAACAGGGCGGATCTACTTGCATGTCATTCTCATGAATATATGCATTTCTACACACACTTACCCCGAACTGGTGTAGCAGGTAAGAGTGTCAGGCTAGGACTTGGGAGATGAGGGTTCAAATTCTGCACGTGGCCATGAAACTCACTGAGAGTGACCTTGGGGTCCAGTCACTGCCTCTCAGCCTAGCCTACCTCACAGGACTGTTGTGGAGGTTAAATGAGGAGGGAGAGAACGATGGACACCACTCTCTCCTTGGAGGAAAAAGTGGGATAGAAGTTAATGAAATAAATAAATAAAAATAAAACAACGCCTGCCTTTTTATAGACATTTTTGGTGGGTTAGAGGAGGGCGTTGCAAAATCTGGAGAGGTGCAGGTTGTGGAGAATGGCTGTTCCGGTTCTTACACTGTTTCAAGAAGTGCAGGAGGCCAGGGAGCTCCTTCGTTAAAACAGGAACCGAGCCAAATTTATCCGCCATCTCCAGTTTGGCGGCGGGAAAAAGTTAATGTGTTAGTTTTCGGCTCATGGCGGTGTTTGTCTTGGAAACCGCAGCTGCCTCTCAGGTTGATCTAAATCTGCTTTCAATAAAATGAATTAGCTTGTAAAAAAAATAATATGGGGGAGGCAATGGCTGTGGGCAGATCTATAGATAGATATATAGATATATATGGCCTTCCGATGATGTGAAAGTCTTGCTGCTCTGCTACCGTCAAGCTGAATGTCCCTTGAATGGCTGAAAACATTTCAGGGTCTTTTGGCATAATTCTCTTTTTTACTGGGGTGGGGGCTGGGATTTGGTACATTTCAAACAAGGAACAGAGAATGCCTCTTTCAAGATGGTATTAATCAATTAATAAAGCTCTGTTTAAATCAGGCGACAGCCCTATTAAGAGCGAATTCAATTCGAGAAACGGAATGTGAGCTGCAGACATCCACTCAGCAGGTAGAGACTTCTGTGCCAGGGGAAAGGTGCACCAGTTGGATTTCTGCCTGACGGTTACAGGTGTTTTTGCCCACAATGACAAAGGGGGGGGGGGCGGGGAGGGGGAAAGCCCTAATTTAGGGCTGTGGACCAGAGCTGAGAGGGCTAAAATAAAGCACAGCTCATAAATGGCGTGAAGTTGTGTCAAGAAAGGTTTTATTCCTGCAGATCCTACCAGGATTACACTGCCAGATTGGGGAAGCAGGCCGCAACATGACTTCAGTCTAATTACAAACAAAACTGAAGGAAAATGTGATATATACTGCATGGGTGTGCATGTGATTTTACATAGGTAAAGGTAAAGGTACCCCTGCCCGTACGGGCCAGTCTTGACAGACTCTGGGGTTGTGCGCCCATCTCACTTAAGAGGCCAGGGGCCAGCGCTGTCCGGAGACACTTCCGGGTCACGTGGCCAGCGTGACATCGCTGCTCTGGTGAGCCAGCGCAGCACACGGGAACGCCGTTTACCTTCCCGCTGGTAAGTGGTCCCTATTTATCTACTTGCACCCGGAGGTGCTTTCGAACTGCTAGGTTGGCAGGCGCTGGGACCGAGCAGCGGGAGCGCACCCCGCCGCAGGGATTCGAACCGCCGACCTTTCGATCGGCAAGCCCTAGGCGCTGAGGCTTTAACCCACAGCGCCACCTGCGTCCCACAACGTGATTTTACATAGATTATACCAAAACAAGAGCAGTAGCCCCGTCGTTGTACGAAAGGCGATCTCTTTCCCTTGAGAGAAGTGAGATGCCCGTTTGACAACGGTCTATTTATCAGCCTCCTGTTCTCAAATTCCCCTTTGAACCAAGGAATCCAGATAGACTGCTCCTGGACCTGCAGGTTCCATAAGGACGCCAAGAGAGCCCTGCCAGATCACCAGGCCAAAAGGGACTCGACATCCTTTTTCCCACGGTGACCTCCCAAATTCCCCAATGGGAAGAAGCCCGCAAGCCATACCTGAGCACAATATCAACAGTCTCTGCTTGCGATTCCAGCAACTGGCGTTCAGAAGCATACATGCAGCTGCTGGGAGAGATCATCAGGGGGTTTGGGCTGGGTGTCCATCAATATGCGGATGATACCCAGCTCTACCTCTCTTTTAAATCGGAACCAGTGAAGGCGGTGAAGGTCCTGTGTGAGTGCCTGGAGGTGGTTGGAGGATGGATGGCGGCTAACAGATTGAGGTTGAATCCTGACAAGACAGAAATACTGTTTTGGGGGGACAGGTGTGGAGGATTCCCTGGTCCTGAATGGGGCAACTGTGCCCCTGAAGGACCAGGTGCGCAGCCTGGGAGTCATTCTGGTCTCAAAAGTGTCCATGGAGGCACAGGTCAATTCTGTGTCCAGGGCGGCTGTCTACCAGCTCCATCTGGTACGCAGGATGAGCCCCTCCCTGCCCGTGGACTGCCTTGCAAGAGTGGTGCATGGTCTGGTTATCTCCCGCTTGGACCACTGCAATGCGCTCTATGTGGGGCTACCTTTGAAGGTGACTCGGAAACTGCAATTAATCCAGAATGCGGCAGCTAGACTGGTGACTGGGGGCGGCTGCCGAGACCACATAACACCGGTCTTGAAAGACCTACATTGGCTCCCAGTATGTTTCCGAGCACAATTCAAAGTGTTGGTGCTGACCTTTAAAGCCCTAAACGGCCT
Organism: Podarcis cretensis; assembly: GCF_951804945.1. NCBI lineage: Eukaryota > Metazoa > Chordata > Lepidosauria > Squamata > Lacertidae > Podarcis > Podarcis cretensis. The sequence goes on from NC_137186.1 coordinate 3,697,783, forward strand.
CGGTCCTGTATATCTGAAGGAGCATCTCCACCCCCATCGTTCAGCCCAGACACTGAGGTCCAGCACCGAGGGCATTCTGGCAGTTCCCTCATTGCGAGAAGTGAGGTTATAGGGAACCAGGCAGAGGGCCTTCTCAGTGGTGGCGCCTGCCCTGTGGAACGTCAGATGTCAAAGAGATAAACAAGTATCTGACATTTAGAAGACATCTGAAGGCAGCCCTGTTCAGGGAAGCTTTTAATGTGTGACATTTTAATGTATTTTTAATCTTTGTTGGAAGCCGCCCAGAGTGGCTGGGGAAACCCAGCCAGATGGGCAGGGTACAAATATTAAATTACTATTACTATTACTACCTCATCCAGTGGTGAACTCAGCCACATCCACTGCTAGCCCTGCCCTCCATCAATTTGTCTAATCCTCTTTCAAAGCCAAGGGCATGCCAACGAACCAGCGCAGCGTTGTGGTCACAGGAGGAGAGACCAGGGTTCGAATCTCCACTCAGCTGCAGAGCTCATTGGGTGACCTTAGCCCAGTCACTGCCTCTCAGCCTCAGCTGATTAAATGAGAACCATGCATGCCACTTTGAGCTCCTTGGAGAAAAAAGTGGGGTATGGATGCAATAAATGAATATACAGTGGTGCCCCGCAAGACGAATGCCTCGCAAGACGAAAAACTCACTAGACGAAAGAGTTTTCCGTTTTTTGAGGTGCTTCGCAAGACAAATTTCCCTATGGGCTTGCTTCGAAACGTCTTGCGAGTTCTTGCGAGTTTGTTTCCTTTTTCTTAAAGCCGCTAAGCCGCTAATAGCCATGCTTCGCAAGATGAAAAAACCGCAAGACGAAGAGACTCGCGGAACGGATTAATTTCGTCTTGCGAGGCACCACTGTAATAATAATATTCAATAATAATAATGCTAGGCAAATATGTGGGCTGCCTAGCTAAACCTTTCCCCATGACCCCTGGGAGAATCCTAGAATTGTAAAGTAGGGTCATCTAGCCCAGGGGTCAGCAACCTTTTCCAGCCGTGGGCCGGTCCACTGTCCCTCAGACCTTGTGGGGGGCTGGACTATATTTTGGGGGAAAATACGAATCAATTCCCATGCCCCACAAATAACCCAGAGATGCATTTTAAATAAAAGCACACATTCTACTCATGTAAAAATGCAGTGATTCCTGGACCGTCCACAGGCCGGATTGATAAGGCGATTGGGCCAGATCCAGCCCCCGGGCCTTAGTTTGCCCAGCCATTATCTAGTCCAACCCCATTCAATGCAGGAATCTCAACCCACAATCCCCAATCCAATCTGAAACCATTTGCCGCTCAGCTTTGCATGCAGAACGACCCGGGTTTGATCTCCAGATCATAGCTGTCAACCGTCCCTTATTTGGTGGGACAGTCCCTTATCCCAGCACCATGTCCCGCTGCTGTCCCTTATTGATGATATCCCGTAAATTTCCCGGGTTTCAAAGGAAGCAGCTCCTCTCCCTCCCTCCCTCCCTGCCGGCCAGGGAGGAGGGAGGCTCCAGCTGTGTTGCTTGGCTGCGTTGCTCACCCAATAAGGAGTCTGAGAACAACTGGGGGGTGGAGCTTGCATGCCTTGTGCTGATCAAATCGGCCGCCTTGCCTGGGGACTCGCCTTTGCTCAGCGCTTCCCAGCGGAGAGGTGACGGTGGTTTCCCTTGCTGCATCCCCTTTGCCGGGTTGCTGCGCTGTGGGAACCACCGCTTGAGGCTTCGTTTGGCTGCTGGCTGGGCTTTCTGCCTTTGGCTCGGAGGGGCCCAGAAGTCGAACATGCCTGTGCCCCTTGGGAAATCCCTTATTTTGGCTGCTGATCCCTTATTTTCGAGGCTGCTGGTCCCTTATTTTCAAATCTGTACGTTGACAGCTATGGATGAATGAATGATCTGACTGCATACAAGACAGCTTCCTAAGTTCCCAAAGGCTGAAGCCACACACCACAGGGTGGAGTTCTGCTCCTTAAAGGACTGGGAAGAATAACCACCAGGAGAGTGTGGGAAACTTATCCGCTTATCAGACTGGCTTCCCCCAGCTTTGCTCAATATGTAGGCCAGAAGAGGATCCGATTTCAGGGCGTGCCGGAAACCCATTCCTAGGCACCCAGCCCAGCCCTCCAGCAAACTCCCTTCACTCTTTTGAGTTACGCAACAAATCTCTGTGCCATTTCCCCAGCAAAATGCGATACGACTGAGCTACACCAGGTTGCAGAACCACTCTGCGTGGGCCTGGGACATGTCACAAATATTGGGACTTCCTGGTGGCCCAGGTAAGTGTTAGTGCTGACAAGGGTGCAGAAGTTTGCCTCCCGAGGTGGGCGGGGCCAGAGGCAAAAGTGGGAGGGGCAATGGATGAGAGGCTTAACTTTGTACAACTGCTAGGCAAAAGCTAGAGGTTTTCACACACCTATGCACCAGGGTAAGTCTGGGGGCCGATGCAAAGAACCAGAGGGCCACATAGGGAGAAATCCAGTCGCTTCAGAGCTTAGGGACCGGCAAGGGTCAGCGCCAGGCCTTGAGAACCATGCTCCTGGATTTTTCTGTGGAGTACCAGTGCGGTTATTGTCATTTTAGGTGCCCGGCAAGGGAGAAAATTCTTCCCCTCTGGGTTTTTGGGCGAGGTACCACTCAATGTCGGGACGCGGGTGACACTGTGGGTTAAACCACAGAGCCTAAGACTTGCCGATCAGAAGGTGGGCGGTTCGAATCCCCGCAACGGGGTGAGCTCCAGTTGTTCAGTCCCTGCTCCTGCCAACCTAGCAGTTCCAAAGCATGTCAAAGTGCAAGTAGATAAATAGGTACCGCTTTAGTGGGAAGGTAAACGGTGTTTCCGTGCGCTGCTCTGGTTCGCCACATGACCAGGAAGCTGTACGCCGGCTCCCTCGGCCAATAAAGCGAGATAAGCACCGCAACCCCAGAGTCGGCCACGACTGGACCTAACGGTCAGGGGTCTCTTTACCTTTACCTTACCACTCAATGTCAATGACTCCCTCCCTTCTGTTTTCAAGGCTGTCGCTGAATCGAATTGAGCTCCTGTGGGATCACAGAGTCATTGCAGAGTTGGGAGAGATGCCTGTCTGTGAAGACAAGGTGTAGTTGTATCACTGGACTCTAGTTCCTATAAAGTAGTACCTCGGGTTACAGATGCTTCAGGTTACAGACTCTGCTAACCCAGAGATAGTACCTCGGGTCAAGAACTTTGCTTCAGAATGAGAACAGAAATTGGGCGGCGGCGGCACAGCAGCAGAGGGAGGCCCCATTAGCTAAAGTGGTGTCTCAGGTTAAGAACAGTTGCAGGTTAATAACAGACCTCCAGGACGAATTAAGTTCTTAACCCGAGGTACCACTGTAATCCCTAGGCACCATGGCCAATAGTTAGGGATGACAGCAGCTCACGTCCAACCTCTGCAAGCAGCACAGCTTCTTCCACTCACAACTCTTATGTTTTAAATCAGGGGTCAGCAACCTTTTTCAGCAGGGGGCCGGTCCACCGTCCCTCAGACCTTGTGGGGGGCCGGACTATATTTTGGAAAAAATAATGAACGAATTCCTATGCCCCACAAATAACCCAGAGATGCGTTTTAAATAAAAGCACACATTCTACTCATGGAAAAACATGCTGATTCCTGGACCATCCGCGGGCCGGATTGAGAAGGCGATTGGGCCGGATCCGGCCCCCAGGTCTTAGTTTGCCTACCAATGTTCTAAATGATCTTGGGACCAGTTTTACCTGTGAGATCACCTTGCCCCATGCATGCCCACTCAGCCTCTCTGATCTTTGGAACTGCCTGCCTGTTGACGTTTGGCTTTTGCCGTATTCTTTTCAGCATGGACTGAAAGCGATTTTGGTTTAAGCAAACCTATCCAGACAAGTAGATGCTGACATTTTTTAAAAAAATTATTATTATTTACTTATCTTTAAATGTTTTAATTTAAATCATTATAATCAGGCATTTTAATGATGAAAGGATAGATTCACCCAAGGCCTTTACCACATACCAATTTGGGGGGTGGGAGAGTGGGGGTGGTCAGAAAGTTCAATTCGTATAGGACTTTAGGGGGGGGGTTGGAAAAAAATCAATGTACACGGTTGTGGTGTGGGGTTGTGTGTTTTTTTTTGTTCTTTATTAAAGGAAAATAAATCTGGAGGGAAATCAAAAATTACAAATAATAAAAACCAACCCAGATCGTATATTATAGCAGCCATTTAAAACTGTACAAATCCGCTGTGCTGGGGATGAGGGAACCCTCGTTACGAAACAATCCTCTTTGATCAGGTTTTTCTCCCTCCCCCAAATATACACACTTCTAAATTATTGCATTACTGTTTAAAAAAGAATGAGAGAGAGAGAGAAAGAATCACAACTCCAAAAACCTAGGTATAAAAACCTCACCCTCAGGTTTTGCCCCAGGGAAACTGAAGGAGGCAGGCTGGGAGGGGGGCATCCAAAACAAGGGAACATTTTCAAGACATCCAGTTCTGAAAACCAGGTTCCAACAAAACACAGTCCGTCTTGCCCTGACGCACGCAGCGGCGCCTGCTACCAAAAGCTGGATCTCTAAACAAATGACCCGGATTGGGTTTTCATGTATCCAGAAGGTAGAACCGGGCGGTTTGTTTTGTTATTGCGACTTGAGGCCTGAAGATGCCTACTCCTTTTTTGCTCTCCGTAAATCTGAGCGGGTAGTTGGCAACCTGCGGACCCCTTCACAAGACGATTACCGGTCTGAATCACTTTATGCAACCTTCAAGAGAGGGAGAGGTGAAGCGAGAAACTCATCTGAGCCCAGAAGCTGGATAAAAGGGACAAAAACAAGGCAGGAGTTTTTTTCCCATCTTGGCCAAATGACATTTCAAAGACCTGCCACACCTTTGGCCCACCAGATGTTCCTAAACTCCCGTTAGTCTTAGTGAGGATGGCCTGGGATGATGTGAATTGTACTCCAGCAACTTTTGGATGGTCAAACTGTCTCCACACCTGATCTGCAATGTAATGGCTAAATTTGACAACAGAGGAGGCTGATTTGAAGGCTGTGTGTTGCTCCAGCTGCCGGTGGACATTGCAGATCAACTCATTCCACTGAATTCCTGACGCCCAGCGACTTCTGCAGTCCGAAGCCATGTTGAGGGTTGTGGAGAACAAACAAGACGTTATCCCCACCCCGATTTGCTATGACTATAACTCAAAGACATGGACGGCGTCGACGAAATATAAACCACAAGCTCTCCTGAGAGAAAGATTTGCAGAAATAATCGGTTCAAAGACATTTGCATGAGAACACTTCCAAAACAAGGGGAGTGGTCTTCCACAAATAAGATGGTAGCTCTGCTTTTGATGCTGGCTGCAATGCAGTCGAGTTTCTTGGGGACTAGATGCCTTGTGTGTTCTCGGCAACACACCCAGTAAAACCTCTTGGACGTTTCTGCAACCACTGAAGCAAAGAAGCTAAGATCTCCCCTCTGACCCACACTGTATTTGGAAGATTTGTGCTGGCAAAAGAGATGAGCCTCCAGAGACTGCCAAAATAGTTGTGGGGGCAAGGTGGTGCCAGCCAGGGGGGGTGGAAACGATCTTGCCTCACTTTTTTTCCTGCCAAAGGTGTAATTTCCCCTCCCCACAAAATGTGCAGCCCTTTAAGCAGGGCTCGTTTCAGTGCAAAACAGAGTATCCAGCCAGGAACCAGCACTTTAAAGTCGTGCTGAAATCCCTGTTTTAGCGCCATTGTGATGATGACCGCACAGCGCCCGCTTTTGAGAGGGGGAGCCACAAGGCAAGCAAAGATGGGACCTAGCAAGACCTCAAGGCCGGACCATGTGTATGCAGAAGTATAAAAGGCAGAGGTGCGCCTCATGCCTTTGATGGTGCCATTCCAAGCATGGCACAGCCAGTCGGTTCCCGCGTGAAACAAGTACATTAAGAGTGAGCCCTTCTCCTGGGACACTTCCATGATAAGGCACTTGGTGCAAGGCCTGGAGAGGTTAAATTGGGGCACCTGGGTACTGTTAAAGAGGGCGCAGGGAATCCTTTTGGCCCAGCAGACCAGCTCCGACATATGGGTGGGGCAATGCTCCTGTCAATTCACCTGATGTCGGGCTTTGACAGGTGGGCAGTCACACCCAACCTATCAAAGCTGCTTGTGCAGTGCTTCCCAGGCGCCTGACTGAGTTTGGGGAGTGCAAAGCCCTTTGTGATATCTGAACTTGGCCTTTCTCGAGGTCTGGCAAAAGCGCTTTCTGCAGGAAGCGGCTGTGCAGTCCCGTTTGCCTCACGGGGAATGCAGCTGTGAAGTGTGGCGATTCAGTCTCCCCACCCCATAGATTGGCTGTTCAATCAAGTTCCCCCTAAAAGGAACTCTTCTGCGCAGCTGACCTCACCACACTGACATGCCCCACACCTGATGTCACAGGTGGTTGCGGTTTGGGGCGGAAACAGCCTCGGGGGCTAAACGGAGATCCATGCCAGGCCACGGCCACATCCACATCTGGCCTGTGGGTCCGAGGTTCCCCACGCACTGTGTTAAGGGGACAGGGTGGAAAAAGCAGCCCTTACTAAGGTTTGATAACGCAGCCGTATTCTGCTGCGCGACACAGTTGCATCCTCCGACGCCCAGTCTTGTGCGAAGCAGAGTTTTCCCAAGGAGAAGTCCACAAACCCCCAAATTGTCACGGAGGCGTTCTTCCACGGAGTTCGGAGCTCATGTTCCACCTTCGCGATGCCCCAGCTGGAGACATGGCACAGCGATCGGCCCGGGAAGAAAAGGGGCAGAGGGGTGTGCGTTTTGCAAACACGCCGACAGTCGTATGCGAAGGATTGCGTGCGGTGCCTCCGACAGAGCCAGTGGTTGCAGCGGGGGCAATATCGTACCCTCGGCTGTTAGGTAGCGTCTTAGCCAAGCGAGGGCTCCAAAGGGCAATCAGAAAAAAGAGCTATTGCTGTTCTCCCGTCCCCCCGACAGAGGAAACTGTCAGCATGGATCCGAGAAGAGTATCTTCAGAACTGGCCGTCCCGATAGGGTTGCGAGACCAGAGTCTGGCTTTGCTGTTGCTTTAGGAATCAGGAGCGGAAAACCCCACGGCCACGATGGGACATAGTTTATATACAAATAGGGAACGGGGACACATGGCTTCTCCAGATCTCGCCGGACTCCCAACATCTGTCATTTGGGGCTGATGGGAAGTCCAGAAACATCTGGCTCCCCACCCCTCATTCAGAAGACCACAAAGATTTTTCTCTCTTTAAAATTTCCATGCTGGAGATGGCAGATTTCATGAACTCATCAGCAGACAAGAAGTTCGTCTGACATGGCCACCATCCAGCCAGGTCGGTCCTGGCCAATGGCAGCTGGAGTCAAACATCATTCAGAGGTTCACCATTCCTGGAAGGGTTCCTCAGGTTAGTCTTGGCCTCATTCCCAACGCAGAACCCAAAATGCCTTGAAGAGAAAGCCAAGGAATGGTGCCTCGCTGATGGAAACTGGGACTGCTGTTCCCTCCAGATCTTATTGGCCTACAACTCTCATCAGCCCCAGCCAGGATGGCCAAGGGTCAGAGGTGACAAAGAGCTGTCTGCAGAGAGCGCCAAGTTGGCTACCATGGCTCGATGGCCCCAGCCAGATCCTCTCTCCCTGCAAAATGAAAGGACTGACATTTGGGGAACGGTTCGGAACAGAGCCCCAGTTCTGCAAAATGGCAGCTGGTGACCCGGGATGGTGGTAACAGAAGCTGGTTCTAATTTACGCTGCTCCAGTCAGCAAGAAGCTTAAAATGGAGGGAAGTCCTATTGACCTCGCCATCGGCGTTTCAATGGCCGCTTGCCCAATTTCTGCATCAAGGCCGTCGCTCGTGTTGCCATCCCAGGCAAATCCCAAACGACGTTTCAGAATCCCGTCGCTGAAAGATTCATCTTCACTTCCTGGGTGAGACGGTTTCAGGTGACGCATTTAGGAGAGGGTCGTCCGAGGACATGAACAGGAAATTCCAGAAAGGGGAGCAGGGCAGATGTCCAAAGATGAAGCAGGGATCGGCTTCGAGGGTCTCGGTGGCGAGAAAAATCTATGAGCGGAGATAGCTGCCCAGCGGGAAAGTCACAAGTCATCTCTTCCCATCCCGCGCGCCTGGTCTTGAAAACTCACTGGGATGGACAAGGGCACAGCGATCAGTATCAGTAGTTAAGGCCACCTGAGGATCTGTTTTCTGCAGATCCATATATACATGTACCGCAAAGGGGGGGGAGCGGCTCCAGGTCTCCCCCCCTCCCAAGACACATTCCACTATCTCCCCAGATCCCTCCATGAAACATTATTGCACATCCAAATTTGGAACACATGCAAAATTAACATACATACACAGGCCCTATATATATATATATATATCTATATCTATGTACACATACATATGCAAAAAATTAAAATTTTGGTTTAGAAAAAGCAAAAAACTGGAAGATTCTATTTCTTAATCATTCACCAGTTGCCCTGAGAACCAGATCGAGGGGGGTTTAAAAAGAGAGAGAGAGAAAGTTCTGTCATCATTTCCATTTTACAACCGGCCTCTCGTTGCCCCATAGCAAGCAAAGAAAAAGAATAAACATAAAAAATATATCCTTCACTTCGATAAAGAGGTCTGTTTCCATCTTCAGGCACACAACATTTCGGAGAGAGGAATCTTCCGGCTGCTTCGCCAGGGACCGGCAAATGCGAGGACGGCACTTCGGACGGGTTTCGAAGTGTTTTAAAAGTTCAGGGATCCGCAAAGGGGTCGGCCAGAAGATGCTAACAGGAGCTGGTCTGGAGGTTCCCTTCCGTCAGAAGCGAGGCGATGGAGGACGGGCCGTAGGCGCTGTCAAACTCCTCATCGGAGCTCAGGTGGTCGTCCTTCAGGGATGACTCGGCTGTGGACCGGGCTGCCTTGCGCCTGGTGGAGAAGGGAGAGAAAGGTTAGGGGGCAGATTCCCTAAGAACCTGGGAATCGAGGTAGACTGCCTATGGGGCTGGAGGTTCCATAAGTACATCAAAGAGCCATGCACCTGGGTTAGGCCAAAGGGGGTCTATCTAGGCCAGCATCCTGTTCTTGCAGCAGCCAATCGGACACCCCAAAGATGGTAATAATAATAATAATAATAATAATAATAATAATAATAATAATAATTTATTTATACCCCAGCACTTCCCAGCTCAAAAACTGGGCTCAGGGCGGCTAACAACAAATTTAAAACACTTAATTGTAAAAGCAGCATAAAGTACAGTATAAAAACATGAATAACAATAAAATTCAAAAATCAATTTAGGGGAAATAAGGATTAGATAATCCCCAGGGCTAGCTGGCTGAATTGGTCCTACTTGGGCCAGCGAGGAGACCAGGGGAGAATTAGCTGTGGGGTCCCAGAGCGGGTGATCTCCATAAAAGGGGAGGGGGAGGGAAGAGAAGGGAAATAAAAGATCAGGCTGAATTCAAATTAAAAGCTAGGTGGAATAGCTCTGTCTTACAGGCCCAACGGAAGGAGGTTAAATCCTGCAGGGCCCTGGTCTCATGGGACAGAGCATTGCACCAGGTCGGAGCCATCACTGAGAAGGCCCTGGCCCTGGGGGAGGATAGTCTGACTTCCTTAGGGCCCGGGACCTCTAAGCTATGGTTCTTCATGGACCTTAAGGTCCTCTGCAGGGCAGACCAAGACCCATTTCCTCAGGACCCACAAAGGGTCCGCCCTCCTTACCAGAGGTCCTTCTCCAGGGACTTCACGCGGCTCTGGAGCTGCTCATTGGTCTCGTGCTGCTCCTCCAGCTCCCGCAGGGCCTTCTTGCGTGCAGCTTCCAGCCGCTCGATCTCCTCTTCTGCCTCGTCCACTTGCCTCTTCAACGCCTTGACCCTCAGGCTTAGCTATGGGAGGAAGGAAGGAAGGCCTGCTCAGTTTGACTCAGGGGTAGCAGCAGGGAGATCTGGGATGCCCTGGCAACTGAAGGGCCCAGCGGAGACCTCATAAATACATGCTGGCTAATTTAACTCCCCCCCCCCCCCGTAAGGAGTGGAATCATCATACAGCAGGGTCTTTCCCCTTTAAACCTTCCAGTGCAGCAGAACCTGTCCTTTGGAACTCCCTGCCAATGGACACCAAGGAGGCAGCCTTCACTGAACTCTTTTTTAAAAAATCATCATAATTATTAATATTATTTTCGCTGAACTCTTTTCAGCGTCCCCTTGAAACATTTTTGTTTAAGTTTTGAAACTTAGTTTGTGATTATATTATCAGTAGTGAATATGTTAAAATTTGTTGTAAAACCTAATAAAAATATTTTTTTTTTTAAAAAAAAAAGGCAAGCCTATCTAGACACGGAGAAGCTGCATGTTTTATCTCTTTCTCAGCTAGAGTTGATTTCAGTAATACTTTTAACACCAATTTTTAATAGCATTTCAAATCAACGATTTTAGCGTTTGGTTTAACAATCCAGCAGGAAAAAGATAAATAAGTGGCAACCAGGCAAAAAGCACTCAGTTGCAGAAGATGAAGCTGGGGCTATTTGTGTGCAAAGCTCTATACCCCGCAATCTTGGGCCCTCCCTGTAAAAGTAAAAGTAAGGGTCTAGTCCTCAAGGTTCTGGTTTTAAGCAGAGGAAGCTGCCTCAAACAGAGCCAGGCTCTCAGGTCCACCTGGCTCCAAAGGCTTGAAAGAAAACTACATGAAAATGATGTATAGATGGTATATCTTGTTGGGATACTGCCAGGGAAGACAGAGTCCATCATGACCCCACATCGTCTCCGTTGCGATCCATCAGCCTCCCGTAGACACGCAGTATCATTCAATTAGCGACACGAGCTCCAGAAATAGCTTGCCACATTCCAGAGCTGATGCACGCTCTATCAGCAGAATTCGCACAGCGAAAGATGCACGCAGGAGAGCATTATTTACAACTTTATTCAGCGTTGGTCAGAACAAAGAAAACATGACTGCCTGCTTCAATGTCTCAGGCAGAGAGAGAGAAACGAAAGCAAAGACAAAACAAACTTCCTGTGAACAGGAAATACACAGACTCTGTGACTCACAAAGCCTGCTCCCTTTTAAGGTGGAGCGGAAATATCCTAACATATCACACCAGTACAAATAGCAAAAATGTACAAAACCAGGTCAAATATATGCTGGAGACGTAAAGAAAAAGAAGGTACTTTTTATCATATGTGGTGGGAATGCAGAGAAGTTAAAAAATTTTGGGAAATGATTTATAACAAACTGAAAAAAAAAATGTTTAAAATGACATTTGTAAAAAAAAAACCAGAAGCATTTTTGTTAGGGACTGTAGGACAAGACCTGCCAAGAAAAATAAATAACTTATTTATGTATGCTACAACAGCAGCAGGAGCCTTGTTAGCACAAGGAGATGGAAGAATGAGGAAATCCCAACGAAAGAACAGTGGCGAGAAAAACTGATCAGCTATGCGGAATGGGCCAAATTGACATACAAAGGACAATCGTGACTTCAAGGAAGAACTTTTTACAAATTATCTAAAAAGACAACAAAAAGATTTGGACTCCTTGGCAGGTTTTGAATAAACAGCCACAAATTTATTACTTGAATACATGATAGATAAGGCAAGGATAGGGACAATTTTATAATATGCAGAGAACAATATGTGCAAAGAAACCAGAGAGGGGAGAAAATAATGTAATTGAATATTTGGATTGATAATTTGTTATGCTGAAATGGTCTAATAAAAATATTTTTTGAAAAAACACACCACAAAGGCGGGCTGTGGTGGTCCAAGATTTCAGAAAGGGACATCTTTCTACAGCCCTGTCTGGAGATGCCTTTGGGGGTCTTCTGAGCTCCCCTGCCCACCCCCAGCTCACCTGGTCCTTCTGGTCGTTGACATGCTGCCTCTCATCATCGATCTGGATGGTCAGCTCCTTGACCTTCCGCTCCAGCTTGCGGTTCGAGGAGACCAGGACGCTCTTCTCCCTGTGGCGACAGGGAAGGAAAAGGGGGGAGCTGATTTCGGAAGAGTCCGACCACTGAGCTCAGCACTGCCTGCACTGAGCGGCAGCGGCTGTCCAGGGCTTCAGGCAAGTGACATTTCCAGCAAAACATGGAGGTGAATTCTGGTGCTGGAGGAGACTCTTGAGAGTCCCATGGACTGCAAGAAAATCAAACCTCTCCATTCTGAAGGAAATCAGCCCTGAGTGCTCACTGGAAGGACAGATCCTGAAGCTGAGGCTCCAAGACTTTGGCCACCTCATGAGAAGAGAAGACTCCCTGGAAAAGACCCTGATGTTGGGAAAGATGGGGGGCACAAGGAGAAGGGGGCGACAGAGGACGAGATGGCGGGACAGTGTTCTCGAAGCGACCAGCATGAGGGAGGCAGTGGAAGACAGGAGGGCCTGGCGTGCTCTGGTCCATGGGGTCATGAAGAGTGGGGCACAACTAAACGACTAAACAACAACAACAATGGAAGAAGGGGGGGAAACTTTGGTCCTCGCGGTGTCGCTGAACTACAACTCCCATCAGCTTCTACCTCTCTTTTAAATCAGAACCAGTGAAGGTCCTGTGTGTGTGTCTGGAAGCAGTTGGAGGATGGATGGCGGCTAACAGATTGAGGTTGAATCCTGACAAGACAGAAGGACTGTTTTGGGGGGAACAGGGTGTGGGGGCCTCCCTGGTCCTGAATGGGGTAACTGTGCCCCTGAAGGACCAGGTGCGCAGCCTGGGAGTCATTCTGGACTTACAGCAGTCCATGGAGGTGCAGGTTAATTCTGCGTCCAGGGCAGCTGTCTACCAGCTCCATCTGGTACGCAGGATGAGACCCTCCCTGCCTGCACACTGTCTGGCCAGAGCAGCACATGCTCTGGTTATCTCCCGCTTGGACTACTGCAATGCGCTCTACATGGGGCTACCTTTGAAGGTGACCCGGAAACTGCAACTAATCCAGAATGCAGCAGCCAGACTGGGGACTGGGAGTGGCCGCTGGGACCACGTAACACCGGTCTTGAAAGACCTACATTGGCTCCCAGTACGTTTCTGGGCACAATTCAAAGTGTTGGTGCTGACCTTGAAAGCCCTAAACGGCCTCAGCCCAGTATCCCCGAAGGAGCGTCTCCACCCCCATCGTTCAGCCCGGACGCTGAGGTCCAGCACCGAGGGCCTTCTGGCGGTTCCCTCACTGCGAGAAGCCAAGTTACAGGGAACCAGGCAGAGGGCCTTCTTGGTGGTGGCGCCCACCCTGTGGAAGGCCCTCCCATCAGATGTCATCTGAGACCCCACAGCTAATTCTCCCCTGACCACCTTGCTGGCCCAAGTAGGACCAATTCAGCCAGCTAGCCCTGGGGATTATCTAATTGATTTTTTATTTTTATTGTTATTCATGTTTTTATACTGTATTTTATGCTGTTTTTTAACTAAGTGTTTTAAATTTGTTGTTAGCCGCCCTGAGCCCAGTTTTTGAACCAGGAAGGGCGGGATATAAATATTATTAATTATTATTATTATTATTATTATTATTATTATTATTATTATTAATTACTGAGCAGGGTACCTGAACCCCGGTTTCCCCCATGACACTCTGACCACTACCCCACACTGCCTCTCCACGACTTACCTCTCTTCAGCCTGGAGTTTGTCCTGAAGCTCTTGAATGTGCGATTCCAGCTGGGAGACGTTGGCGCTGGGCTTCTGGAGGACCTCGCTGCTGGCCAGGCGGCTTTTCAAGTCTTTGTTCTGGAAAGAGAGATTTGGAAGCGGGGAGGTTTAGAGGGGAAATGACCAGCGGCCGGGGACAAGTTCCTGCATGACCTGTGTTAAGTTGTGGGTGAACATATGAGACGACACAGTGATTCTTCAAACAGCTCTTGTTTATTCACAGGCCAGGACAGAACTGAACTGAAGGGTTCAGCCAGCCAGCTTATATAGAGCTCCACTAGAACGCAACAGTAACCATTTTTTGTAACTATCCAATCACTGAACGTCACTTTCAATCCCTTATTTGCATATGTGGACCTGAGTGAAAACTATCTACAGTATCCCCCTGCTGGCCCAGGGTGAGAACTTCAGTACAGTGGTGCCCCGCAAGACGAACGCCTCGCAAGACGGAAAACCCGCTAGACGAAAGGGTTTTCCGTTTTGGAGGTGCTTCGCAAAATGAATTTCCTATGGGCTTGCTTCGCAAGACGAAAATGTCTTGCGAGTTCCTGCGGGGTTTTTTCCCCTCCCCCCCCTTTTTCTAAGCCGCTAAGCCGCTTATCAGCTGATCCGCTAAGCCACGAATAGTGCTAATCCGCTAATGGGCTTGCTTCGCAAGACGAAAAAACCGCAAGACGAAGAGACTCGCGGAACGGATTCTTTTCGTCTTACGAGGCACCACTGTACATAACAATCTGGAAGGGACTTCTGTGGCTAGGGTTGCCACCTTTGCTCTGACAAAATACTCTCTACAATATCCTTTTTGAGATGAGGGCACCAGCCTTTCAGAAGGTCTTTGCGTGCATGGGGAAACTGAGGCAGAAAAGGACTGGAGAGAACAGCGCTCTGATCTTCATTGGACCAATACTTTCATTAAAAGCCTCTTGCAGGATTAAGAAACCAGAAGCCTTTCTACTTGGAATAATAGGACTGGAATTGCCCCCAAAAGATAGTAGGTTGTTTTCGTATGCCGCCACAGCGGCAAGACTTTTACCAGCCAAAAACTGGAAATCGCAAGAGATACCAACAGTAGAAGAATGGCAGATGAAGATGTTGGACTTTCCGGAGCTGGCCGATCTGACTGGAAGAATCCGCGACCAGAAAGAAGAGGTGACATAAGAGGACTGGAAGAAATTCAAAGAATATCTAGCAAAATATTGTAATGTAAGATAAATAGAAAATTCCTGGAAGTAACAAATAGGCTTAGGGGTAGAATAAGAATATGTGTTAGTAATTATTTTGGATTTCAATATTAATAAAGGAGAAGAAGTTAAATGAAAGAAGTTAATATTATTGGAAGTAAGAATTTGGAGAACTGCTAAACAGGTGATATAATAAAATTCAGTTAGAGGGGATTTGAGGAAGTCAGTTATTAATGTAATGAAATTAGGAATTTGAAGTAATAATTTTTCTTTGTGCTATTTTTTGTTGTGTGTTTTTGTAAGGTTTTTCTTTTTACGTGATAAATGTGAAAATCAATTAAAAAATTGGGGGGGGGGGAAGCCTCTTGCAGGTGGCTTCTGGCTGAGTCAGCAACTTGGGGTTATCAGCAACAAGATGGAGAGCAAACACAGAAACACACACACACACACAAAAACACACAAACTCCGGCTGCACAGGGTTATGTAACGTCCCGGGCCGGGCTGAACAAAATTCCCCTCCCCGCTTCAGAAAGCAGGAATTTTGATTAGCAGAGTTACATAACAGTAATAATTGCTTTCCCCTTGCTTTGCAGTGCAGCCAAGTTGGGTGATGGTGGGAGGCCCGGTTTTGCTGCTTTTCTTTATGAAAGAGAGAGAGGAATGCAAAAAAAGAGCTCCTGTTCTCTCTCATCTGTGTTCAGACATGTTTTGGGCCACAGCTCCCAAACAGTAGCACAGACAGGGAAGCGCCAGCCCACAGAGACCTCTGCCAAATCCCTTAGAAATCCGGTTTTCGTTTAAACAAAACAAAAGGGGAAGAAGAAAGAGGCTAGTCCTCATGGAGGCCGAGAAACACGCAGAGGCCTATCGGAAAGAGGTTTTCTTTCAGGCCTCAAAGCAACCTGAGTTTTGTGCCAAAACTCCAAGGCTGGTGCAAAAGGATAGCAGGCAGGCAGGCTGGACTACTAGGGAAATGGTAATATGAATAATAATCCTAAATTAAGTGCAGTGAAATGAGGACGCACTGCAAAAATCGACACCGCAGCAGGCAAGCTTCCCTGTTCCACAGAACGCCTCTCCAGGCGATCTCTCCCTTTCCGTTTATAATGAACATTTTATCACATGTGGTGGGAATGTAAAAAGGTGAAATGCTTCTGGGAGATGATATATAATGAGTTGAAAAAAATGTTGAAATATACATTTATAAAGAAACCAGAAGCATTTTTATTGGGCATTGTGGGGAGTGACATAAATAGAAAGGAATGTAAGCTCTTTTTATATGCAATAACAGCAGCAAGAATATTACTGGCCCAAAAATGGAAGCAAGAAGAATTACCGACAATTGAAGAATGGAGGATGAAGTTAATTGACTATGCAGAATTAGATAAACTAACAGAAAGGATTCGAAACCGGCGAGACCAGAAATTCACGGAAGACTGGAGTAAATTTACGGACTATTTGAAAAGTAACTGTGAAGAACAGACGACGTTTGTAGGGTTGCAAGAAGTTTTGTGAGGAGTATTATTAGAAGAATTGTAAAAATGGAGAAGGGGAAGGATGATTTGTTAAGACATGTAAAGGCAATATAAAGTTAAGAAATGCATAAGAAGTGGTTAAAATGGTGGATCATCAGAGGTGCTGATGGAAGTCTAAAAAGATTGTATAAGTGATAAGTTTTGTGGTACATTTTATAATTTATATGTTAAAATTATTTTAAAATATTATAAAAAATATATATAATGAACATCCAGAAATGAAGAAGCGCTCTGCTGAGCTCAGAGGCTTGCTCACTGCTCTGCAATGTTTCGAAACAAACCGGTTCTGTTGCTGCTTAAAACTAGGAGTAATGTAATGCGTTAATTAGTAAGCATTTGGTCATTTGGCCCAATTAAGGGCCAAACGAGGCACGAGCCTGTTCTCGCGCTTGTCTTCCTTCCCTGGGGACGAAGAACATCTGTGGTGAGGAGGGCACCGAGTGCGAGAAAATGGAGAGGCGAGGAACAGGCTCAAATATCCCCTTCCTTGCTCCCCAAATTCAGTTTTATTCCTCACATAGAATAGCAGAATTATAGAGTCTGGAGGAATTCTGGCCAAACCCCCCTGCAATGTCTTTTTTAAAAGGCCCAGGTGTGAATGTGGCCCCCAAACCCCTTTCCTTGGCCCCTGGGACTCTCATAAAGGGTGGGGAAGGAAGCTCAGAGGATGCGACGCCTGCCACCAATTTGCTTTTTACTATCTAATGTGGTTTTAACTGATGTCACTTAAGTTCATCACTGTGTTCCCACCATCCACGGATCTCTCGGTGTGAGGGGGGTGGTTTAATAAATGCAATTTAAAAATCCTGTAAAATTCCTGGGAAGGAAAGGGATCGGAAGCACCCAGCCGCACCCCTTGCAACTTTTTCATAAAAGGTAAAGGTAAAGGGACCCCTGACCATTAGGTCCAGTCGTGACCGACTCTGGGGTTGCGGCGCTCATCTTGCTTTATTGGCCGAGGGAGCTGGTGTTTGTCCGCAGACAGCTTCCGGGTCATGTGGCCAGCAGGACTAAGCCGCTTCTGGCGAACCAGTGCAGCGCACGGAAACGCCGCTTACCTTCCTGCCTGAGCGGTACCTATTTATCTACTTGCACTTACTTTCAAACTATTAGGTTGGCAGGAGGAGGGACTGAGCAACGGGAGCTCACCCCATTGCGGAGATTCAAACCGCTGACCTTCTGATCGGCAAGTCCTAGGCTCTGTGGTTTAACCCACAGCGCCACCCACGTCCCTTGCAACTTTTCCATACTTTGGCTCAAATGCACCAACTTAAAAACAAAACTCTTTGCATGGTAAGCTGCGATTCCTGGATTGGACTAGACTAGATGATTCTTAAGGTTTCTTCCAACTGCACAATTCTATGATTCTGCAGGCAATATTAGTCATACACAAGAGTAGACCCATTTGAAACTAATGGGTTGAGTGACTCATGTCTATTAATGTCAATGGGCCTCCTCAGAGCATGACTAACGCTATAAAATCCTACGGCTGCAGGTCTCTTCCCATACAACCCAGAGCCGAGTAGAAGTTTATGCAAGAAAGCTTCTGATCTATTGCTTTAAAAACAAACAAGAGCCATCCCACAACGGCTGGTTTTCAGCGCTGTAAGAAAGCTTCCATTCCCCCCCGCCCCGTCCCGCAAAAAGGAATGTTGGGAACTATAGTTTGAGGGTTCTGGGAACTGTAGCTTTGCAAGTTCCCAGGATTCTCTGGGTGGAAAGAATGTGCTCTGAATGTATGGCACGTTGGCCAGTCTAAAATTTGTGGCTCTCCAGGGCTCCAACTCCCAGCAGCCACTGGGGTTGCTGGGAGTTGTAGTCCGGCGGCGCCCAGAGGATCGCAGATGTTCTAGCCCCATCCCTGTTGAAAGAAGCAGGTTTCTCTCTCTCTCTCTCTCTCACACACACACACACACACAGGCAAGAGGCAAGACGTAGCTCAGCTTCTCGTGAACCTGGGGGCCTGGGAGAGGGTGATAATACAAGAGGAAAGTCTGTTTGCAAAGGACAATTGCAGGGGGTTGGTCTGAATGACCTTGTGGGGTACCTTCCAGCTATGCAATTCTACAATAAAGGTCTCTACAGGGAACGCTCTGAGCCGCACGTGGCCGGCGTCCAAGCAGAGTGTCGCCTGGGCTGTTTTCGCCCTCGTTAATTGCACAGCAACAGCGGCTCGTTTATTGAAATGTCTCGTGGGGGTTGGATTTTGAAATGGTGCAAATTACATAACCCGTCTCGTCACCCCCCCACGCCCCCAACTGCTACAAGCCCAGACAGGCAGGGCTCCTGCAGATGCAGAAGGCAGATCTGGTGGGGAAAGAGACTGCTGGGGAAGTTTCCAGGTCGAAACCCGCTTCCGAACAACAACTGCTTCGAACAGAGCCTGAAACACCACCCCCCACCGTCCGAATGCCAGTTGGGGGGCAATATTACACCACTCTGGGAATTTCAGCTCTGTGAGAGGGAATAGGGAGAGAGGGGCCTCCTAGCAAACCACAGCTGCCAATTTTATTTTATTTTTGAATTCTCATCTTTATTTTAAGTATTAAATCCCTCCACCGCAAAAGAACAAAAAAAAAAAAAAAAAGCAAATCACCTCACATACAATTCATAAAATTATTCCATAAATTGTGACTTCCCTAATCCTCAATATGGGTCCATTATTACCTTGTTGACTGCATATTTTTTAACTTATCGTTAATTGTTTGTATTCATGGTGGAATATATCATTGCAGAAGTTATTCAAAAGATGTCAGAGATCTTATCTGAGAACAATATAATTTGAATAAGTCCCTTTCTTTATTAAACTCTTGGTTTGTTTGATTCCTAATTTCCCCTGTCATCTTTGCCAATTCTACATATTCAAAGAACTTCACCTGCCATTCCAATTTAGTTTGGATTTTATCTCCCTTCCACCATCTGGCACTGCCAAAATTATTTGAAGGGGGAGCCAAAGCATTCTCTGTTTCTGGTGTGAACTTGGGACTCAGAAGGATTAGAAACAGAAGCAACAGTAGCCGAAATATCATCTTTGGGTGAGACAGGGGCTAGATAAAAAGACTCCGGACTTTAAAATAAAAATCAATAAATAAACTAGCCCCAAGACACCACCATTATAAGCTTCTGGGGGTCTAAGTAGATCACAAGCTTAACATGAGTCAACCGTGTGATGCAGCAGCAAAAAATGCCAATGCTATTCTAGGCTGCATCAACAGAGGTCTGGAGTCCAGATTAGGGCATGTAATAGTCCCCACAGTTGTGATGTATGGAAGTGAGAGCTGGACCATAAAGAAGGCTGATCGCCGAAGAATGGATGCTTTTGAATTCTGGTGCTGGAGGAGACTCTTGAGAGTCCCATGGACTGCAAGAAGATCAAACCTCTACATTCTGAAGGCAATCAGCCCTGAGTGCTCACTGGAAGGACAGATCCTGAAGCTGAGGCTCCAAGACTTTGGCCACCTCATGAGGAGAGAAGACTCCCTGGAAAAGACCCTGATGCTGGGAAAGATGGAGGGCGCAAGGAGAAGGGGATGACAGAGGACGAGATGGTGGGACAGTGTTCTCGAAGCTACCAGCATGAGGGAGGCAGTGGAAGACAGGAGTGTCTGGCGTGCTCTGGTCCAGGGGGTCACGAAGAGGCGGACACGACTAAACAACAACAACATTCTGCCTTGGTCAGAGCACACCTGGAATCCTGTGTCCAATTCTGGGCACCACAATTTAAGAAGGATGTTGACAAGCTGGGCAACCAAGATGATCAAGGGCCTGGAAACCATGCCTGATGAGGAATGGTTGAAGGAGCTGGGTACATTTAAGCCTGGAAAAGAGGAGACTGAGAGGAGATATGAGGGCCACCTTCAAATTTCTCAAGGGCTGTCACATGGAAGATGGAGCAAGCTTGTTTTCTCCTGCTCCTGGAGGGTAGGACTCGAATCCATGGCTTCAAGTTCCAAGAAAGGAGATTCCATCTAAACATCAGGAGGAACTATCTGGCAGCAAGAGCTGTTTGGCAGTGGAACAGGCTCCTTCAGGAAGTTGTGGACTCTCCGTCCTCTGGGTGGTGGGGGAGCAGAATCAGCCAGTTATTATCTGCATCACTTTAAAATCATACGCGGTGGCAACAGGAGGATCGCTGAGTCAGCAAAGAGAAGGTGCAGACCTGACCGAACACGCCGATGGCAGCCTCACCTGTCTTTCCAGTGAGATCTTATCGCACTCCAGGTCCTGTCGCACGGAGCGCTCTTGAAGGAGTTCGGCCCGCAGCTGGTCGATCTGGAGGGAAACAGAGAAAGGAGACAGTGTTGTCAGCAGAGCACCCTGGCTGCGTCAGACAACAACAACAACAACAACAATAAGAATAAGAATAATAATTTTATTTATATCCCGCCCTCCCCAGCCGAAACCGGGCTCAGAACAGCTAACAATAATAAAAGTAACAGCGTTTCCATAAAATCACAATCAATTGATTGAAATGCATTCTAAAACCAATTCATTCTAAAATCAATTCAAAATCAAATTGATGGCAACCACTGGGCTAGAGTTCTATGTGTATTACCGAAGGAGGGGGTCAGGCTGTGCCTTGGCCAAAGGCCAGGCGGAACAGCTCCGTCTTGCAGGCTCTGCGGAAAGAGGTCAAGTCCCGCAGGGCCCTGGTCTCTTGGGACAGAGCGTTCCACCAGATCGGGGCCAGTACTGAAAAGGCCCTGGCCCTAGATGAGACCAATCTAACCTCCCTGTGGCCCGGGACCTCCAAGATGTTTTTGTTTGAAGACCACAAGGTCCTCCGTGGGACATACCAGGAGAGGCGGTCCCGTAGTACACCGCAGTATCCCAACCCAGTGCACTGATGCAGCCTGCAGCCAGCTATGCCCATCTCAGTCCAGCCACCAGACGAACTAGTTTGTTTGTTCAGGGTGCTGAGAGTTGTTAGAATATTCCAGGCATCCCCAACCTGCGGTCCTCCAGATGTTTTGGACTACAATTCCCATCATCCCTGACCACTGGTCCTGTTAGCTAGGGATCATGGGAGTTGTAGGCCAAAACATCTGGAGGGCCGCACATTGGGGATGCCTGGAATATTCTAACAACTCTCAGCACCCTCAACAAACTACACTTCCCAGAATTCCTTGGGGTTTAAAGTGGCACAACGCTGCTTTAGACGCAGCCCGCGTTTTGCAAGCAGCCAAGAGGTCGACAGGCGCCATCTCCCCTACCTGGTCTCTCGTGCGGTTGATCCTCTCTGTCAAGAGTTCCACCGTGTTCCTTTCCTCGTCCAGCTCCACTTCGAGGCGTTTCGATTTGTCCTGAAAAGCCATTTTACGCGTTTAATCATACGTTATCTGCTATCCTGCCCATGAGTGCAGGTATCATTCAGGCCATGACATAAAGGCGGCGCATTGAGCTGGCTTCAGAAATGGCACTGAAGCTCTGGAACTGCGTGGGAAAAGGCCACAATAAAATGTTGCTTGCAGGGGGGAAAACCCAGCCCTGACCAGAAGAAAGGAAAGCCTGACTTTAATAATAATTATCTCATTTATATACCAACTTTTGCTCCAAGGAGCTCAATCTTTAAATTGTATTTGAAACTGTATTTTAAATTGGTTTTCCTCCCCTATTATGCTTTTATTGTAATTTTACTGGTGTTAGCCGCCCTGAGCCCAGCTCTAGCCAGGGTACAAATAAAAAATTATTATTCTTATTCTTATTCTTATTCTTATTAGCTTCCTGTGAGCTTCCTGGCTGTGGACAGAGATTTGAACCCTGGTCTCCCAGGTCATAAATCTTACAACCCTAACTACCTCTAGCTAGTGGGATGCACTGGCCAGAGTGTGGGACTACCACAAATCCCCACTCGGCCACGAAGCTCTCGCTGGGTGACCTTGGGCCAACCCGCAATCTCTCAGCCTGTCATTACAGGGCTGCTGGGAAGATAACATCAGCAGAGGGAAGAATTCTACAAGCCACCTTGAGCTCCCTGGAGGAAAGGTAAAGGGACCGCTGACCATTAGGTCCAGCCGTGTCCGACTCTGGGGTTGCGGCGCTCATCTCGCTTTATTGGCCAAGGGAGCCGGAGTACAGCTTCCGGGTCATGTGGCCAGCAGGACTAAGCCGCTTCTGGCGAACCAGAGCAGCACACGGAAACGCCATTTACCTTCCCACTGGAGCGGTACCTATTTATCTACTTGCACTTTGACGTGATTTCGAACTGCTGGGTTGGCAGGAGCAGGGACCGAGCAATGGGAGCTCACCCCGTCATTGCGGGGATTCGAACCGCCAACCTTCTGATCGGGAAAAAACAAAACCATCAGACCGCTTGGTTTAATTTCTGACTGTTTAAACTTGGGAAATAGGTTTTTGCCATGGTTGTTTTACAAAGAAAAGGGGGGCTTCATGTGGAAAAATGCAGTGTTTGCAAATGTGTTGCAGCAGGAGGAGCCGGAAAACACATCTGTGCTGTGTTGCTATTTTTAAGCACATGCAAAAATTATCAGGTTTTACCAAAATTGCTGGGGGTGGGGTGTTTGTAGCAGAGACAGATGAATCAAACAGCTGTATGGGGGACAGAGAGAGACTTTTTGGAAAGCAGCGCTGCTGCCTCCTGCTGTTGGCTAGGAGGTGTTGCATGCATGGGGGACCCAGGCCAGAAGGCACAAAATTGCTATTTTTTCTTGTTTTGACAAGGAGAGCAACCCTCCCTCGTTTCCAGTTTTCTATCCCCCTACAATTCCCAGAGTGCTCTGCGAAGGGGGAGCGATTCTTCAGCCCCTCTGGGAGCCAGATGGAGGCAGGAGGAGTCTCCTAGCAATTCTCAGGACCCTTGCCAAACTACAGCTCCCAGAATCCTTTGGGGGAAGCCAAAGGCTGTTTACGAAGATGCATCACACTGCTTTAAATGTGTGCTGGAGCCACGGGTCTGGAGGTCTGCTGGGATTCTCAGTTCAGGAAAGAGGAAGGCAGGGGAGGGTGGAAATGCAAACCTCCAGGGCCTTGACTTGCCGGGATCGATCGTCTTGCGACCTCCGCTTGGACTCCATCTCCTGCTCCAAGTTGTGGAGCCGCTGGGCCAGCAGTTCCTTGTCCAGGACGGCGTTCTCACGCTCAGCTTGGGCATCCTGCAGGGCTTGCTTGAGACGCATCACCTGGAAGGGAGGGAAACGGAAGCGGGTTTGCGAGGAGGTAGACCAGCATGCCTTTCTGGAGGAGTCAGAGATTCGAACCCAGGCCCTGCCTCCAACCTGGAACTTGCGGGAAACCCCCATGACCCTTGGGTGTTGCTGGACTACATCTCCCATCATCCTTAGCTGCCACGTAGGGCTGCTGGGAGCTGAAATCCACACTTGCCCTACAGCCACACTGACTCTCCCACCGGAGGCAGTCTCAGCGGAAGCCCACAAGGCGGGAACGAAAGAGGCAGCCCCCCTCTTCCGGTGCGTTCCCCTAGCATCAGAGATAGACTGCCCCTGCACAGGGAGGTTCTGTCCCCAGCTATCGGGAGTGAATAAGGATGCTGGATCAGGGCAAGAGGCCCATCCAGCACCCACTGGGAAAGGTGGGGCGGAAGGCACGGGGACCAAAGAGTAGGAAGAACCCGTGCTTATCTCCCGCTTGGACTACTGCAATGCGCTCTACGTGGGGCTACCTTTGAAGGTGACCCGGAAACTGCAATTAATCCAGAATGCGGCAGCTAGACTGGTGACTGGGGGCGGCCGCCGAGACCACATAACACCGGCCTAGAAAGACCTACACTGGCTCCCAGGACATTTCAGAGCGCAATTCAAAGTGTTGGTGCTGACCATGAAAGCCCTAAACAGCCTTGGTCCAGTATACCTGAAGGAACATCTCCACCCCCATCGTTCTGCCCGGACACTGAGGTCCAGTGCTGACGTCCTTCTGGCAGTTCTCTCACTGTGAGAAGCCAAGTTACAGGGAACCAAGCAGAGGGCCTTCTCGGTGGTGGCACCCGGCCTGTGGAACGCCCTCCCACCAGATGTCAGAGAGAAGAACAACTACCAGACTTTCAGAAGACATCTGAAGGCAACCCTGTTTAGGGAAGCTTTTAATGTTTAATAGGTTATTGTATTTTAGTGTTCTGTTGGAAGCCACCCAGCGTGGCTGGGGAAGCCCAGCCAGATGGGCAGGGTGTATATATAATAAATTATTATTATTATTATATTATAGTGGCAATGAAAAGCGGAGCCAGCTAACTCTAGTTCCTCCCCATCCTTGTTCTTCCTGCTGAGTCTCATGGAGACCAAAGAGGAGGAAGACAGCCGCGGACAGCTCACCTGGCCGAGACGACTGGCCCCACCTAGCCCAGTGTCCACTGCTACCTCTGGGGTCTCGCAGCTCCCTGCTCATTCCACAGCCCCTTCCTTGCATTGTGTTCGCCTTTTGATTTTGGAAGCAGAGAAAAGGGGAGCAGGGCCCTCTTCCACCCCGTCATACCTCGTCCTGCAACCGCCCCAGGTTGTACTGCATTTTCTCCACCTCGGTGTTCCTGTCCTTGGCCTGCTTCTGGGAGTCTGTGATCTCCTTGCGCGACTTCTCCTTGTATTCCTCCAGCTGAGTCTGCAGCTTGGACAGGGCGCTGTGGGATTCCTGAGCCATCTGATCTAGCTGGAGGAGAGGAGAGGGACTCCAGGTGAAACCTCAAGGAGGATGTTTTAATCATCATCAACCTTTATTACGGTCCAGAGACCCAACAAATCATTACAAAGCAATGCACAATTCATACAGCCTACCTCCGGGTTGAACAAGCATTTTGTTCAAAAGCTAGGGATCATTGGTTCTTGCAACCATGTTTTAATCACGACCAGTTAAGTGAGAGATTTTACTTTCTTGGGCTCCATGATCACTGCAGATGGTGACAGCAGCCACGAAATTAAAAGACGCTTGCTTCTTGGGAGAAAAGCAATGACAAACCTGGACAGCATCTTAAAAAGCAGAGACATCACCTTGCCAACAATGGTCCATATAGTTAAAGCCATGGTTTTCCCAGTAGTGATGTATGGAAGTGAGAGATGGACCATAAAGGCGGCTGATCACCGAAGAATGGATGCTTTTGAATTCTGGTGCTGGAGGAGACTCTTGAGAGTCCCATGGACTGCAAGAAGATCCAACCTCTCCATTCTGAAGGAAATCAGCCCTGAGTGCTCACTGGAAGGACAGATCCTGAAGCTGAGGCTCCAAGACTTTGGCCATTTCATGAGAAGAGAAGACTCCCTGGAAAAGACCCTGATGTTGGGAAAGATGGAGGGCACAAGGAGAAGGGGACGACAGAGGACGAGATGCTGGGACAGTGTTCTCGAAGAGACCAGCATGAGTTTTACCAAACTGCGGGAGGCAGTGGAAGACAGGAGTGCCTGGCGTGCTCTGGCCCAGGGGGTCATGAAGAGTCGGACACGACTAAACGACAACAACAGTTAAGTCTGGCTCCAAGGACCAGGAAGACGGTTAAGGCCCTTCCCAATTTCCCCCCGTCTCCAAGAACTGGGAGGATGGCTGGCTCCCCCAATTGACCAGAGCAGAGATGGGGAAGCTCAGCATTTTGCATTTTTAATACATGTTTATACAGCTGTGGAAGAGCTAAAGCTCAGTGGTAGGGCATCTAAGGTCCTCTCTAACACACACGCAAAATACAGGGTCTCTGGGCGTCTCTCTGCACAGCCTGACCAAGATTCTGCGTCGCTCCCTCTCAGGACCAGCGAAGGCCAAGGCATCATCTGCTGGCTGCTCCTGTCATCGCCTTGTCCACCCTCGCGGGCCCTGTCACAATCCTGCTGCTCTGTTAAAAGCCCCGCCAGATCGCCCGTGTCAGCTCCTTAAACCTCAGCAGAAAATGGGAGCTGGCAGCAAGGGCCTGGTTCCGAATGATCTGGCTGTCTTCTCATGGCCGGCTGGGAGCGAACGCCACCCCCCTCCTGCAGTGCTGCGGCAGCCGGCTTTGCAGCAGAGACCCTGAGAGGGAGCTGAATTCAGTCCACATAGAGCTCTAATGTGAGGCAAGGCAAGGCAGAGACACACCGAGGAATTGGTTTTGCAGGCCTGCCAAAGCTGAGGAGGCCCGTGCCTCGGTGAGGGTGTTGATAGGAGTCCCAAGAAAAGGTAAAGGTAAAGGGTCCCCTGACCATTAGGTCCAGCCGTGTCCGACTCCGGGGTTGTGGCGCTCATCTCGCTTTACTGGCCAAGGGAGCCAGCGTACAGCTTCTGGGTCATGTGGCCAGCAGGACTAAGCCGCTTCTGGCAAACCAGAGCAGCGCA
The DNA here is from genome assembly GCF_951804945.1 of Podarcis cretensis. NCBI lineage: Eukaryota > Metazoa > Chordata > Lepidosauria > Squamata > Lacertidae > Podarcis > Podarcis cretensis. The sequence continues at coordinate 3,724,391 of NC_137186.1, forward strand.
CGGAAACGCCGTTTACCTTCCTGCCGGAGCGGTACCTATTGATCTACTTGCACTTTGACATGCTTTCCAACTGCTAGGTTGGCAGGAGCAGGGACCGAGCAACGGGAGCTCACCCCGTCGCGGGGATTCGAACCGCCAACCTTCTGATCAGCAAGTCCTAGGATCTGTGGTTTAACCCACAGCGCCACCCGCGTCCCTTAGGAGTCCCAAGTATCGTGTTTAAATATATGCAACCATACCTCATGTTGCATCCGCTTCCGGTTGTGTTTTTTCAGGTTGCGGACTGCCAAAACTCGTAAGTACCGAAACCCAGAAGTAATCCGGCAGAAGCACTAGATCGTGCTTTGCGCATGCACAGAAGCCCTGAATCGCAATCCGTGTGTGCGTAGACGTGGGTTGCAAACGTGCATCCCGCATGCATCACATTCGCAACCTGAGCATCCACTGTAAAAGCGATCAAATCAAGGATACCAGGAGGACAGGCAGCTTTAACCCCCCTGGGGGACAACCCACTTCGAAGTAATCTGAGCGCAGAGCCTTCTCAAAAAAGGACAGGAACCAATCAAGAGCATGACAGTTGGCTGGTGAGGTCACGGCCGCTAGCCAGTTGGTGCTCATGAGCGACTGCCATTTGCTTCGATGGGGCCTTCACGGGATAATTTCAAAGTGAACAGGGCTTACTCTTTAAACCATCCTTTTCTACATCTGCCCATGAGGCCTGGTACCCTGGAGACCCTAACTCCGTGGTAGAGTATCTGCTTTGGACAAAGAAGGGCCCTGGCACAATCTTCCATGCAGGGATGGTTGAATGTTAAGAAGGATGCTAGATCACAAATAATTGACCACCACTAAACTAGATGGAATTAGGATGATAAGTAGATCGAGGAAAATATAAATCATTTGGAGAACGATTAGATTATGTTTAAAAGAATAGGACCTAAGAATTTAAATAAGATGATAATTTGCTGGTTAAAATTTAAGACGATGTAAGTGGGAGCGGGAGATGTGAGGGAGTCCAAAGAGGTTTTGAAAATATGTTATGATATATGCTATATTGTTGATTATTTTTGCATTTGTATTTAAAAAATCTTAATAAACATTTATATATATATAAAAAAAAACCTGCGGGACCAGAGATTCACAGAAGATTGGAAGAAATATACGAACTATTTGAAGAGCAACTGTAATCAACAAATTACACTAGTAGGACTACAAGAAGTTTTGTAAGGAGGAATATACAAACCATTGCAAAGAAGAGAAAGAAGAGAGATATTATTTATGAGATTTAAATGTAATAGTGAAAGTAAGAAATGTATATTAAGTGAATAGATTGGAAAATTTTCAGATGTGGTTGATGGAAGTAAAAAAAAACTGTTTAAGATGTAAAAGTACAGTCATACCTCAGGTTACTTCAGGTTGAGCATTTCCAAGTTACGCTCCGCGGAGACCCAGAAGTATCGGAGCGCATTACTTCCGGGTTTCGCCGCTCGCACATGCGCAGATGTTCAAAATGGTGTCATGCGCATGCACTGAAGCGGCAAAACGTGACCCACGCACGCGCAGTCGTGTCTTACATTCTACTCAGGATGCAAACGGGGCTCCGGACCGGATCCCGTTCGCATCCAGAGGTACCACTGTATGTTTAATTATTGTTGAAAATGATATGTTAAAAAAAACTAATAAAAAAAGAGAATTAGGCAGGTCCTCTACAAAAAAAAAAAAAAAAAGGGGGGAAGCAGAACTTAAGAGCCGCCAATAGCCCATCTGGTCCAGCCTCCTGTTCTCACAGTAGCCAACCAGATGCCCCCAAGGGAAACCCACAAGAGGGATCTGATCGTGGTAGCAACGCTCCCCTCCTGCAGATTCCAGCAACTGGATTTCACAAGGGGCTTCCATCCGTGGAGGCAGAGCGAAGCCATCGTGGCCAAGAGCCACTGATATCCCTCTCCTGCTCCATGGATGTCTCTCATCCTCTTTTAAAGCCAGCCACGAAATTAAAAGGCGCCTGCTTCTTGGGAGAAAAGCAATGACAAACCTAGACAGCATCTGAAAAAGTAGAGACATCACCTTGCCAACAAAGGCCCGTGTAGTTAAAGCTCTGGTTTTCCCATTAGTGATGTATGGAAGTGAGAGCTGGACCATAAAGAAGGCTGATCGCCAAAGAATGGATGCTTTTGAATTCTGGTGCTGGAGGAGACTCTTGAGAGTCCCATGGACTGCAAGAAGATCCAACCTCTCCATTCTGAAGGAAATCAGCCCTGAGTGCTCACTGGAAGGACAGATCCTGAAGCTGAGGCTCCAAGACTTTGGCCACCTCATGAGAAGAGAAGACTCCCTGGAAAAGACCCTGATGTTGGGAAAGATGGAGGGCACAAGGAGAAGGGGACAACGGAGGACGAGATGGTGGGACAGTGTTGTTGAAGCTACCAGCATGAGTTTGACCAAACTGCGGGAGGCAGTGGAAGACAGGAGTGCCTGGCGTGCTCTGGTCCATGGGGTCACGAAGAGTCGGGCACGACTAAATGACTAAACACAAGGTTAGTGGGCTTGATTGCCTCCTGCAGAAAGGATTTCCACAGATTAACAACAAGCTGCATGAAGTCATCCTTCCTTTCAACAGCCCCAAAATCTTCCAACGTTCAGCTTCCCTGAATGCCCGTGAGCTCTAGTCTTAGGAGGGAGAAAACCTAGGGTTATAAGTCTTTAGAGAATTAGTTCAAATATATCAGTTTTAATGAGAAATAAGATTAAATAAAGTAAAAATTGTTGGATAATTGGTGAAAGAGAGAATAAATTACAGGATATCAAGATAAATTATTAGGATAAAAACAAGATGAAGGATTTGCTGAAATACCTATCTGAACTAGAATATAAAGAGGGGAGGTGTGAGGAAGTCAAGGAAATAAGTTAAAGAAAGGAAAATATGTAAAGGTTTGACTTGTTCTTTTTTCTTTTTGATTTTTTGACTGTATGTATTTTCAACTTTTTTTTTTTCCTGTTTTCGCTCTTTTACTTTTTCCTGGATGTGATTTGCTTTTATGTACTGTTTTTGTTTTCTTTTTTGATTCTTTTTGTAACCTTTAAAATTTGAATAAATATTATATGAAAAAAAAAAAGGAGGGAGAAATCCAAGCTCTCCATGCCATGAATAATTTTTATAGACGCTTGCTGGTTAATTAGCAGCGGCCAGCCAGCCCGGGGGGCACCCACCTCCTTCGTCAGCTTCCCGACGCTCTTGTCCAGCAGGCGCTTCTCCTCCTCCAGCTCGGTCTTGGCGCGCTTGAGCTGCTCCTTCTGCGCCAGCTCCTCGTGGAGAGAGGTGCTCAGGTCCTGGTGCTCCCGGGAGAGTCGGTTGAGGCTCCTCTGGGCGTCTTCCAGGCGGCTCTCCAGAGACCGCTTCACCAGAAGCAGCTCCTGTTCCTGGTCGGTGGCGTCCCCCAAAGACTCCTCCATCTGCTTGCGGTCGGACTGGGAACGGGGGGACAACAGTGCAGGAACTCCCGTCAAAAAAGGGAGACGGCGGCGGTACACAGAGCAAGAGATCTGCAGCTGCTCCTTCAAGTCCCTATTCCTTAAGAACGCAGGCACTTCGGATCGGTCCCCGTCCACCTACAGTTTAAGGCAGACTTTCTCAACCTTGGGTTCTCGGGTGCTGTTGGACTACCACTCCCATCGTCCTGGATTGCTGCCCCTGCTGGCTATGGACGATGGGAATTGTATTCCCCCCCAATAAATTTTTATTATTTTATTAACGCAGTTTTATACAATACAGTGGTACCTCGGGTTAAGTACTTAATTCGTTCCAGAGGTCTGTACTTAATCTGAAACTGTTCTTAACCTGAAGCACCACTTTAGCTAATGGGGCCTCCTGCTGCCACTGCGCCGCCAGAGCACGATTTCTGTTCTTATCCTGAAGCAAAGTTCTTAACCTGAAGCATTATTTCTGGGTTAGTGGAATGTGTAACCTGAAGCGTATGTAATCTGAAGCGTATGCAACCCAAGGTACCACTGTACATCAAACCACATATATACTCTTAGCTCTGCCGAGCTTGTGACTTCCCTCCTTCCCTTCAACATGCATCCCTTATTCTTTTAAATCGCGTATTTTAATACTAAACCTCTTTATCTTTACACTGTAGGAGTTATTTCAATCCTGCCAGTGTTTTCAGAGTTTTACAATTATCCTTTAAATGCACCATAAATTTACTCCAACTTTCCTGGAATCTCTGATCGTCCTGATCCCGAATCCTGGACGATAGGAATTGTAGTCCAACAACATCTGAGAACCCAAAGTTCAGAAAGCCCGGTGCCTTGGTTGTCAAACGGCTTGGCTCCCCAACAAATCGGCTCCCCCAACACTGCAAACCTGGAAGTGAGTGTTCCAGTTTGCGAATTTTTTTTGGAAGCCAAATGTCTGGCGCGGTTTCCGATTGAGTGCAAGGAGCTCCTGCAGCCAATCGGAAGCCGCGCCTTGGTTTTCGAACGGTTCCAGGAGTCAAACAGACTCCTGGAACGGATTAAATTTGACAGCCAAGGTAATAGTCAGCCTGGATAGGTCAGATGGTTAGGCAGGGGTCAGCAAACTTTTTCAGCAGGGGGCCGGTCCACTGTCCCTCAGACCTTGTGGGGGGCCGGACTATATTTTTTGGGGGGAAATGAACAAATTCCTATGTCCCACAAATAACCCAGAGATGCATTTTAAATAAAAGGACACATTCTACTCATTTAAAAACACCAGGCAGGCCCCACAAATAACCCAGAGATGCATTTCAAATAAAAGGACACATTCTACTCCTGATTCCCAGACCTTCCGTGGGGGCCAGATTTAGAAGGCGATTGGGTCGGAACCGGCCCCCAGGCCTTAGTTTGCCTACCCATGGGTTAGAGCACAGGGCTGGTAATGCCAATGTTGCAAGTTCAGTCCCCATATTATTTTTATTATTTTTATTTACTGAATTTATATACCGCCCTATACCCAGAGGTTCCCACGGCGGTTCACAGAACACAATCAAAAAATAAAACCCCATATGGGACAGCTTCATATTCCTGCACTGCAGGGGGCTGGACGAAATGGGCAGCTTTCAGCAAAATATAAAAGCAGAACAAAACACCAAACGTTAAGAACTTCCCTATACAGGGCTGCCTTCAGGGCTGTCTTGCAGAAGTCCCGGGGCTAAGCAAACTGGCGGCCAAGGGATCAGTGATGGAAAACTTTTGTCTGGGTTGGGATACAGTTCCCCGCCATGGTGGGAAAATAAAGAGGCTTGCGAGAAACTGCCCCAACCTCTCCCTTGTGATCTTCGCCTGCCCCGCCAGAAGGTAAAGGTACCTCCAGTTTGGCAATCTTCTCCTTCAGCCTGGCCTCTGTCGCTTGCCAGTTGTCTGCAAAGTGCCTGTATTCCTTGAGCTGAGTCTCTAGGCCAAGGATCTTCCGCCGAAGGTCGTCGTTCTCCTCCTGCGTCTCCCTCAAGGTGGACTCTACCGCCTTCTTCATCTGCTCGGTCGCCTCCTTCTCACCTTCCAATGAGGACTTTACCTGATGGAGGTAGGATGGAGGAAAGAGACAAATAGGTTAATTTATTTATTTATTTTTTTAAAAAAAGAGTCAGGCATTTAAGTTTTTTATCTGTACTTTTCGAATTTATACATTTCATTAATTTTACACTCCGTTCAACGTTTCAAAATTTGACCTCCTTCCCCCTCTTTCTGCGTTTCCTTAAATTTATTTTTTCGTATCTTCTGCATATCCGAATTCATTTGATTTACTCATTTAATTATCTACTGTAAATAGATACCAGCCAGGCGGAATAGCTGTGTCTTACAGGCCCTGCGGAAGGAAGTTAAATCCTGCAGGGCCCTGGTCTCCTGGGACAGAGCATTCCACCAGGTCGGAGCCATCACTGAGAAGGCCCTGGCAGAAGATAGTCTGGCATCCTTAGGGATGTTCTTATGTGACGGGTGGGGGGAACTGAGCCCAGATGGGCAGGATGGATGCGCCACCCCATGCCCAAGGGCCAAACTTCAACAGAGGGTTGGGGTCACCTGTGTGTCAATCAACCTGACATCACCGTGGGAACTCTGGGCAGGGAGCTGATTGCAAAGACACACACACACACACACCCAGCAAAAAAAAAACCAGGGATCCTTGCCTTGAAGGCCTCTTCATAATCCTTCTGTAGCTGCTGGACGTTCTGCTGGAACTGCTGCTTCAGCTCAGCCATTTCCTGGTCGTGGCTGCCCACTTCGTCCTCCAGATCTAGCAGCTCCCTCTCCCGCTGGCGGAGGAGGTCGTCTTGGGCTTGCTTGGACAACGTCAAGTCTCTCAGCTGATCCCGGACCTCACGCAGCTCCTGCCAGGATGGGGGAAAAGGAGAGAATTAGAAAGCCATGAACACACACACACACAAATCCACAGAGCCTGGTGGAGACACAGCAAGCATCCATCGTGGAAGAAAAGAGTTCTTGAGCTACAAGAGATCGGTATGACCATTAAATTAATAAATTCAGTGGTACCTCGGGTTACATACGTTTCAGGTTACAGACTCCACTAACCCAGAAATAGTACCTCGGGTTAAGAACTTTGCTTCAGGATGAGAACAGAAATCGTGCGGCGGCAGCAGGAGGCCCCATTAGCTAAAGTGGTGCTTCAGGTTAAGAACGGACCTCCGGAATGAATTAAGTACGTAACCAGAGGTACCACTGTAATAGGTAAAGGTAAAGGGACCCCTGACCGTTGGGTCCAGTTGCGGACGACTCTGGGGTTGCGGCGCTCACCTCACTTTATTGGCCGAGTTAGCCGGCATACAGCTTCCGGGTCATGTGGCCAGAATGACCAGAGCAGTGCACGGAAACGCTGTTTACCTTCCTGCCGGAGCGGTACCTATTTATCTACTTGCACTTTGAATTGCTTTTGAACTGCTAGGTTGGCAGGAGCAGGGACCGAGCAACGGGAGCTCACCCCGTCGCGGGGATTCGAACCGCTGACCTTCTGATCGGCAAGCCCTAGGCTCTGTGGTTTAGACCACAGCGCTAGAGTGAAACAAAAAGCTTCTGTGATTAGCCCCGCCTCCTGTCTGCCCCTGGCCTCGCCCACAGAACCTCTGACCATTCCCCATAAGCCCACCCACACTGCTGCAAGCCAGAGTCTGCCCTAGGAACCCCCGTGAAACGAGCGAACCTTTCTGAGGGCACTGGCCTCTCCGGAATCGCCAGCACCGTTCCGGGCCTGATCCGCTTCCTGCCGCACGGCTGCAAAACGCTCCCGCATCTCCTTCAGCTCCTCCTCGAAGTCCTCACGTTCCACCTTCACCTGCAACAGCCTGGAGATGGTCAAAAGAAGGAGAGCCAGAAAAAGGAGGCATTTAATTGTGATTTGCTAAATTCGCACCCGCCCTTCCGCTAAAGGCAAGATAAGTGAAACATCTAAAATGGGAGTTCTCCACCTGTGGGTCCCCAGATGTTGTTGGACTACAACTCCCATCATCCCTGAGCTCTGGCCTTGCTAGCTAGGGGTGATGGGAGTTGTAGTCCAACAACATCTGGGGACCCACAGGTTGAGAAAGGCTAAAAGCTTCTAGGACAGATCATAGAATCATAGAGTTGGAAGAGACCACAAGGGCCATTGAGTCCAACCCCCTGCCAAGCAGGAAACACCATCAGAGCACTCCTGACATATGGTTGTCAAGCCTCTGCTTAAAGACCTCCAAAGAAGGAGACTCCACCACACTCCTGGGCAGCAAATTCCACTGCCGAACAGCTCTTACTGTCAGGAAGTTCTTCCTAATGTTTAGGTGGAATCTTCTTTCTTGTAGTTTGGAACCATTGCTCCGTGTCTGCTTCTCTGGAGCAGCAGAAAACAACCTTTCTCCCTCCTCTATGTGACATCCTTTTATATATTTGAACATGGCTATCATATCACCCCTTAACCTCCTCTTCCTATGTTCCTATGGGGGGCAGGGACAGCGGTTCTCAGAGGGGGCTGTGTGCCACACTGGCATGGCAGGAGATGGCGGCAAGTGTGGCAGGAAGAGTCAAGGGCAATCAAGGAAACATTTAAACCTACTTTACCCCTGTAAATTTCGCAAAGATTTATCACAATAGTGATAATCTATGTTGGAAATGTAAAGAAAAAGAAGGTACCTTTTATCATATGTGGTGGACGTGCCCCAAGGTGAAAGACTTCTGGGAGAAGATTTATAATGAATTGAAAAAAAATGTTGACATATACATTTATTAAGAAACCAGAGGCCTTTCTTCTTGGAATAACAGGTTTGGAACTGCCCAAGAAAGATGTTAAATTATTTTAGTATGCCACAACTGCAGCAAGAATTTTGTTAGGTAAGAATTGGAAAACACAAGAAGTTCCAACAGTGGAAGAATGGCAGATGAAGATGATGGACTTTTTGGATCTTACCGACCTGACTGGAAGAGTCCGCGACCAGAAATAGGAGGAGTACCAGGAGGAATGGATGAAATTCAAAGATTATTTAGTTAAATATGTTAAGATAATTTAATTGGAAAAGCTTGTAATTATCAGATAGGCTTAGGATTTAAGTATGTAATGTTAGGAATTAATATGTTTAAAGCTAAAACAGAAAGAAAGAAAGATGTTAAGTGATTAAGTTAATTTTATGAGAAAATTGGTTTTGGAAAACTGTTAAAATGATATACACTGAAATTCAACTAGGGGGATTCGAGGAAGTCTCTTAACAATGTCACTAAGAATACAGCTGAGATTTATGTTTGTTTGTTTAATTTTTTTAAAAAAATCAATAAAAGAAATTGGAAAAAAACCAAGGAAACATTTAAACCTTTCAGTGTAGTGTAGCATCAAAATATTTGGGTGTTTTTTTAATTTGCAGAATATGGATAGATATTCAAAAGCATTGGCTATCCTCCCAGAGTTCTCCAAGACATATTGTTTCGAACTGGGGTTTTCAACTCTGACAAATACCAAAGGTCAGAAAAGACAAAGGCTTCTGTGTGTTGACGAGGAGATGAGAGTTTCTCTGTCTCAAATTAGACCTCATGGAAATGAGATTGCCCGGCCAAAGCAAGCTCATACCTCTCATTGAGCTTGCATACATACTTCAGGTACATAAGTCAGAGGCTCGTTTATATTTCGGGAATTATATTTCGTGCTTTTATGTAGCTGTGCTGTTTATACTTTCTGCATGCCCCATGAGCATACTAATAATAATAATAATAATAATAATAATAATAATTTATTATTTATACCCCGCCCATCTGGCTGGGCCTCCCCAGCCACTCTGGGCGGCTTCCATAGAAACCAAAAATACAGTAAAATATCACACATTAAAAACTTCCCTGAACAGGGCTGCCTTCAGATGTCTTCTGAATGTCAGGTAGTTGTTTATCGCTTTGACATCTGCTGGAAGGGCGTTCCACAGGGCGGGCGCCACCACCGAGAAGGCCCTCTGCCTGGTTCCCTGTAGCTTTGCTTCTCGCAGGGAGGGAACTGCCAGAAGGCCCTCGGTGCTGGACCTCAGTGTCCGGGCTGAACGATGGGGGTGGAGACGCTCCTTCAGGTATACAAGTCACTGTATTCTATGTCAGAAATCAAGCACTGCGAGGAGTTTTAGCTTTTGTTTTCCAACGTGTTTCTTAGCGATTTAAAACAACCACAACCACATCAGTTTGGCACCAGCAAATTTTTGTTCTGGAAGTGTGGTCCAGAGGAAAAAGTTTGAGAACCACTGACCTAGGCGGAGGAAGCAGGGGGGTGACTTTGAAAAACAGGGGCCTCTGGATCAAGTTCACCTGTTTGGTTGAATTAAGCTAAATCGTTTTAATTGGATTTTGTATCCCATTAATTCTTTTGAATCTTTTTTAAAAAAAATTAATTTAATTTAATTTAATTTCCATGCTTATTACATACAAAAAAAAGGGAACAATACTGAAAAGGGCATACAACTTAAGAGGGGAGGGAAAAGGAAATAAAATGAAATTTACACAATCTGTTATTAAGATAAAAATTATGACAAAAATTTGTGGTTACAATTTCATGTTACAATAAAAGTAAAAAAATCCCATTATCTTTCATACCCGACTTCCCATTTATTCCTTAATTCTTTTTACATAAATTTACTGCCGTATCAAAATACTTTTTTAAAAACTCTTTTGAATGTTACTGTGTTACTGTCTTCCTTAGTGGGTCACGGAAAGCCCCATTCAGAAGAATCCTTTTTTATGTGATAGGGCAGGGGCATTGCGGATGAGTTTATGAAACCAAGGGGGCAATGGGACCCCCCAAAAAATGTGGAAAGTGCTGTCTAGGCTGCCCCTCGCTACAGAAGCCTAAAAGGCTGAGGCACTATATGTGGGGCATTTGTCCCAAGGAGAAAGACTTCTGGGAAAAGATTTATAATGAATTGAAAAAATTGTGGAAATATACATTTACTAAGAAACCAGAGGCCTTTCTACTTGGAATAATAGGTCTGGAATTGCCCAAGAAAGATGTTAGATTGTTTTTGTATGCCACAGCTGCAGCTAGAATCTTGCTGGCCAAAAACTGGAAATCACAAGAAGTACCAACAGTGGAGGAATGGCAGATGAAGATGATGGATTTTTCGGAGCTAGCCGACCTGACCAGAAGAGTCCGCGACCAGAAGGAGGAGGAGTACCAAGAGGAACGGAAGAAATTTAAAGATTATTTAGTTAAATATGTTAAGATAATTTAAACAGAATTACTTGCAAGTATCTGATTGGCCTAGGATTTAAATATGTGATGTTGTAGAATACTATGGTTAAAAGTTAAAATGAAAGAAAGAAAGATGTTAATAGATTAAATAAATTTTATGTGAACTCAGTTTTGGAAAACTGCTACAATGATTTATATGGAAACTCAGCCGGGGGGATTAAAGGAAGTCACTTTAATAATGATAACAAAAGTGGAATTTTTACAGTCAGGATATATGTGTGTTTGTTTGTTTGATGTTTTCTTTCTTATGTTTGTGGATATATTTGTTATAAATTTGGGGAAATGTAATTAATTTTTTTTGAAAAAAATAAAGGGCTGAGGCACTGAGAAAAACGCAGGACACACCAGCGACCCACATGCTGCCTTGAGCATAAAAATCAATTGGCTCAATTTTTAAAGATTTGGGGAGGAAACGGGGAGGACGGGACGACTCACTCCTGCTTGGTGCTTCGCAGCTCGTCCTTGTTCTTCTGGAACATTTCCTTCCAATGGACAGCCTCCTCGCTGCTCTCCTGCAACTCCCTCTGCAGATTTCTCACCACGGTGTTGATCTTCTGCCTCTCCGACTCCAGGCTGGCCTGATCCTGGCAAGAGACGAGGAGAAGCAAAGCTACGATTTCCCCCACGTGCAAAAGCAGGCTGGCGCTTGAATCTTGCAGCAAAAGGCAGCGTCGTCTAGCAAGCCCAAAGTCGGCAGGATAGCTTGGGCAGCGCATGTGTGCGCTATGCGCAGCTCTGGATTCAAACAGATGAGGCAGCGGCCCGGGTGATCAGGAAGCATGACGCCTGCTGCTATTCTGGCCTAATGGTAGGGCTGGCCCTGTTTGTCAGTGACGACTGGTGTCGGGAAGATGATTCTGGGGCACCTAGAATGCTTGCTGTCTCATTCTGCCTAATGGCAGGGCCGGCCCCCAGATGAAATCTTATGTCTGTAAGTGGTGAACAGGGTCAGGGCGATGATTCTTGGACGTAAAGGATGTTTTGCCGTCTCCCTCTGCCTAATGGTAGGACCGGTCCCCGGACAAGATGTCAAGTTACCGTATTTTTCGCTCCATAGGGCGCACCTAGTTTTCAGAGGGGGAAATCAAGGGAAAAAATATGATTTCCCCCCCCCCCAAGCTCTGGGAGCAGCGGACAGGCTGCACGCAGCCTGTGCACTTCTCCCAGACCTTCTCCCTGCTTCTGCGGGAGGTGGGGGAATTCCCCCATCTCCCGCAAAAGCCCACAGGAGCCGCGAACCCTTTAAGGAGTGTGCAGCTCCTGCGGGCTTTTCGACCCAGCTTGTGGGGCTGGCGGTGGGGGAAAGCGCTGCTCAAAGACCAGCCTCAAAGACCAGACTCTCCTGGCTTCAGCGAAAGCAACGCAAAGCCTCCGGAGCACAGGCTTCGTAGGGTTCGCGTTGCTATCGCTGAAGCCAGGGAGCCTGCATTCGCTCCATAAGACACAGACACATTTCCCCTTAATTTTTGGAGGGGGGGAAGTGCGTCCTATAGAGCGAAAAAGAGCTATAGAGCTCTTTAAAGGGTGCGCGGCTCCTGAGGGCTTTCCTACCAGGTGGGAGAAGGGACTGATGAGGCCAGCCAGTCCCTTGTCCTTCCTCGGGGAAAAGCCCCCAAGAGCCGCACGGAGCTTGTGTGCAGCTCTTGGGGGCTTTCCCCGCCTGCCTCCCCCCTGCATTCGCTCCATAGGACGCACACACATTTTCCCTTGCTTTTTAGGAGGGAAAAGGTGTGTCCTATAGAGCGAAAAATACGGTAAGTGGTGACCTGGATCAGCACAATGGTCCGTGGGCCAGAACAGATGGACCCGCTGTGGCATGTGTTTCTAACACAATGCCTTATCTCCAACTCTGACCAAATGGCTCTGACTGGTAGCAGCTCTGCAGGGTTGCAGATGGAATAAATAATAATAATAATAATTTATTTATACTCCGCCCATCTGGCTGAGTTTCCCCAGCCACTCTGGGCAGCTCCCAATCAAGGGTTAAAAACAGTACAGCATCAAATATTTAAATCTTCCCTAAACAGGGCTGCCTTCAGATGTCTTTTAAAGAGAAGATAGTTGCTTATTTCCTTCACATCTGAAGGGAGGGTGTTCCACAGGGCGGGTGCCACTACTGAGAAGGCCCTTTGCCTGGTTCCCTGTAACCTCCCTCACTTCTCGCAATGAGGGAACCGCCAGAAGGCCCTCGGTGCTGGATCTCAGTGTTTGGGCAGAACGATGTGGAGAGTTCACGTAAAAGCCGACATGAGGGTCTAAGTCTTGCCACCGAGACTGTGGGTGAGGGCCCATGACCTGCCTGGTATCCCTGCACACAGAAAACTAGCCTGTCAGGGAGAGGACAGGCCTCTTATCCCTGATGTGCTAGATTTCCAAGTGCGAGGGGCTTCGTTCTCATTCACAGAAAGAAAGCCATCTACGTGGGCCTCCCATCTGCAACTGGAGATGGTCAAGCCCAATGGGCTCACCTGCGACACGTCCTCCATGTTACGCCGGAGCTGCTCCATGTCGTGCTGGTACTCCTGCCGCACCCGGTCCAGCTCCCGGTCGTGACTGGCCACCTCCTCCTTCAGGGCCCCCTTCAGGGCTGTCAGCTCCCTCTCCCGCTGGCGAAGGTGGTCCTCCAGCTTCTGCCGGGCCCTCAGAACCTCCTCCAGCTCCTCTCTGGTCTCCAGCAGCTCCTGGGGAAAGAGGGCAGAACTGGCTCTCACGCCATCGGCTCAGCCTTGGCAGGCCGGCTCCATCAGGCACCTTCTGGCACTGAATTGGGCCAGCTTTTAGAGCTTGACTTTTTCCTCTTCCCTCCGTGTCCCTTTTTCCTTGCGTGTTGTGGTTGTTGAGTGGTTGTTGTTGTTGTTGTTAAGATTATAAGTTTGATTATAAGGGACTGTCAAACATAAGCCACTCTGCTAGCCATTTTGGACGAAGAGCAAGGGTAAAAAGGAAAAGGGACCCCTGACCATTAGGTCCAGTCGTGGCCGACTCTGGGGTTGTGGCACTCATCTCGCTTTATTGGCCAAGGGAGCCGGCGTACAGCTTCCGGGTCATTTGGCCAGCAGGACTAAGCCGCTTCTGGCAAACCAGAGCAGCGCACGGAAACACCCTTTACCTTCCCGCCAGAGAGGTACCTATTTATCTACTTGCACTCTGATGTGCTTTCGAACTGCTAGGTTGGCAGGAGCAGGGACCGAGCAACGGGAGCTCACCCCGTCGTGGGGATTCGAACTGCTGACCTTCAGCAAGTCCTAGGCTCTGTGGTTTAACCCACAGCGCCACCCGCGTCCCATGAAGAGCAAGGGTACAAATGCTCTAAATAAGCAAATAAATAATTTGCAAAACAAAGCCTGCGCCTACTTGGAGTTTTTCTTAGAACAGGGGTGAGCAACTTCAGGCACAGATTATCTGTCTGGCCCTCAGGAATCTTCCCAGACCACATCCCATTTCATCCTCACAAACAACCCTGTGAAATGGGTTAGGGCAAAATACAATCATTGGTGCAAGAATACGCCTAAGCGAGCTTCATGGCTGAGCAGGGATTTGAACTCTGGTCTCCCAGGCCTGGGGCAACCTTTTGCCCCCCAGATGCTGACCAACTACAACTCCCATCAGCCGCTGCAACATCTGGAGGGCCAAAGATCCCCCACACCCGGCCCTTGTCCAACACTCTTAACCACAAAAGTGGTTTTGCTTATCTTCCTATAGACATAGAAATGTAAGGCTGTCGTCATGCAGGAAGACCTGTTCAATCGTGGAATGGACTCTCTTGGAATGCAGTGAACTCTCCTATGCTGGAAGTTTTAAATCCAAAATTGGGAGGAGGGGCACCTGTCAGGAATTATTGAGCTGTGATCCCCAAGGTCCCTTACACCCCTACAACTCTGATTCTATTACAGGAGCACGTTGCGGAGCTACGCAGAGACTCCATGGAGCCACTTACTTTCAGCAAAGCATCCCTGTCTGGAGAGTCTCCCATCGGCTCCCGGAACCGGTCCAGCTCCTCCTGCATCTCCATCAGCTGGTCTTCCAAGTCGGCCAACTTGGCTTCTGTCTCTTCCTTGATGGTTTTCATGTCCTTCAGCCTTAAGAATCAGGAAGGAGGAAAGAGAAGGGGGTGGGAGTTCATCTTAACTGTGCCGGGTAGGGCTAGAGGCGTCAGTAATAATAATAATAATAATAATAATAATAATAATAATAATAATATTTTATTTATATCCCGCCCTCCCCAGCTGAAGCTGGGCTCAGAGCGGCTTACAACAATAAAAGTAACACAGCATTCTAAAATCAATTCAAAATCAAATTAATGGCAACCATTGGGCTAGAGTTCTATGGGGATTACCAAAGCAGGGGGTCAGGCTGCGCCTTGGGCCAAAGGCCTGGTCTTGCAGGCCCAGCTCCAGGGTCTTGCAGGCCCTGCGGAAAGATGTCAAGTCCCGCACGGCCGTAGTCTCTTGTGATAAGAGCGTTCCACCAGATCGGGGCCCTTGCCGAAAAGGCCCTGGCTCTGGTTGAGGCCAGCCTAACCTCCCTGTGGCCCGGGACCTCCAGGATGTTTTTGTTTGAAGACCGTAAGGTCCTCCGTGGGACATACCAGGAGAGGCAGTCCCGTAGGTACGAGGGTAACTATCAGACTTTGAAAAGCCGGCATGACTTGATCAAGTTCAATTTTGTCAAATCAATTTCGCCAAACAAGTTTCCATTGGATCGCAACTCATTGCTAGTTTTGAACTTGATTGTGTTGTTGTTGTTATTGTTCATCTTCCTTAGTGGGATTGGCAAGCCGCTAGTCTGAATAATGCTTTTTGTAGGGTTGGGGACCACTGGAGTAGAGGATTAAACCAAAGTCCTTCTGCTGTGTCCTTGCCTACAAAGTTTATTCACCCCATGAGCCTGCAATACAAGTGTCACCGAGACTGCAAGTGACATAGGCGAGTGTGATGGCCTGGGACTCAGACTCGGAGCCAGAGGGGTCTCAGTCCGCACAGGATCCTCTGCCTCAGGCAGCATCTGAACCAAGTCTGGGGCCTGATTCTGAAGAGCCCCAGTCTGCACAGGTTCCCCTGCAACAAGCACCAGCTGGGCCGAGTCCGGGGCCTGAGCCTGCCCTGGCTCCAGATGCAGGGATGACCTCATTGCCTCCAGCCGGGCCATCACTTACAGCTGCTCCAATGCCAGTTGGGTCAGGAGAGGCTGAAGCGGCCTCTGGGTCTAGTAAGCCACCGAAGTCGCCCGAGCTGCAGAGACTCAGGTCTGAGAGAAGGAGAGACCTGAGTAGTTGCAGGAGGAGTGCTCGCCTTCGGGCGAGACAGGGAGGTGAGTCGCCAGGGGATCAGGACCGGCCGCTACCCCAACAGAGATAAAAGGCTGCTGGATCCTGTTTCAGGTTGCGGGAGCAACGTTGCTGTTTGCCAGAACCTGCCTGTGATCCTGTACCTGTCCTTGCCTGGTTTCCTGCCTCGTGTCCTGTCGGACTGACTCCTCGCGGAACCCTTGGATTCAGGACGGGACCTGGACCGCATTGCTCGGGTTACCCCCGGGCCCAGAACAGCGAGGCTGCATGGCGGCGACAGTGGCAAGAGCTGCGATTTGGCCGCAGCCAACTCTGCTCCCCCTCCCCCAGCCCTCTGGATCCAGAAACGGCAGATCTGGACGCTGCGGCTGGAGCTCAAATCCACCCCTCTTTCACCCAGGTGCTATGGGATGCATTTCTACCCTTTCCAAATGGGTGCCACCTGGTGTGGTGGGCGGGGCCAGAGGCAAAAGTGGGAGGGGCAACACATGCAAATTTTTACCTCTGTATAGCAGCCCTGCTTCCCTCTTTCCCCCCAAAGGTATGGTATGTCCTTTTTTGCTGTAAGTCGCGTGGAGACCTTCAGGTGACAAGAGCCCCCACCTGAAGGAGGGCAGGATTCAAGTGCAACCTGGGGGTCTTGAGATCTGGAGGAAAGGGTGGGCTTGCACTTAACTCGGGGGGGAGGGTTCCCCCCAACCCCCCCCCCACAGATTTGCACTTACTCTTGTACGCTGCCCTGGAGTTCCTGGCTTTTCTTCTCAAAGGCCACCCGCAGCCGGTGACACTCTTCTTCCGCCTCCTCCAGCTGGACCTCCAGGTCATGGGGGGCGCCGTTCCTGTGGCCGTTTTGCAACAGCTCCAACCTCTGACGAAGCTGCGTTTGGGGGGGGGCGGTGAAAGAAAGAAAATAAATAGGCCCAGAATGCAACCATCTACAGGTTTTTTTTCCAGATGTTCCGGCATTACCCAGAAGCCTCTGCTTCCACAGCTTGGATGGGAAGGCGTGACAAATATGGTGGCCACAAACCCACCGACTGGGGAGCAGTGGGGAGGGGAGGAAGGAGCAGAGACCCCAGGCCCCTAACCCCAGTATTGTCTACACTGACTGGCAGAAGCTCTCCAGGGTTTCAGGCAGGGAACGCTCCCAGGCCTACCTGGGGATATTTGCTCTACCACCGACCTACATGCCGCATTTTAGATATACCGGTATTTTTTGCTCCATAAGACGCACTTTCCCCCTCCTAAAAAGTAAGGGGAAATGTGTGTGCGTCTTATGGAGCGAATGCAGGGGGGAGGCGGCCAGTCAGTCCCTTCTCCTCCTCGTAGAAAAGCCCGCATGAGCCGTGCGCTCCTTAAAGGGTGCGCAGCTCCTGTGGGCTTTTGCGGGAGGCGGGAGTATTGCCATAGCTGCACACAACCCCTCCGGCCGGGAGAGGCTGCGTGCGGCTATGGCAGAAGCCAAGACAGAAGCTGTCTTGGCATCTTTGCTCTTTGGGGCGGGGAGGATAATTTTTTTTCTCTTGATTTTCCCTTCTAAAAACTAGGTGTGCCTTATGGTCCGGTGCGCCTTATGGAGCGAAAAATACGGGTATGTGTTAAGTTTCTAGTCCTTGTGGTTTTAAGGAGATGGCTGTACTAAATGGGAACAGAGGAAGCTGCCTTGTACTGAACCAGCCCCTTGGCCCATGTAGCTCAGGATTGCCCGACACTGGCTGGCAGAAGCAGGGGACATTCCTGGGGCTACCTGGCGACACCTGGGACCTTCTACATGCAAAACAGGTGCGCTGCCCCTGGAGACACAGCACCTCTCTCCCTAAAGATAAGGGCAAGACTCTGGTCCTCATGGTTCCGAATCGAGGGCTGATTTTAAACAGGGAACAGGAGACACGCCCAGCGCCTTTTTTCCAGGAGCCTGAACCTGGGACCTCAGGAAGGAGAACAATGGCCCCATGTGTTCTGTTTCTTGTTTGTTTTGAGTAGGACCGTGTCCTCAGGGAAAAGACAATACAGGTGAGGCTCTTGTTCCAACAAAAGGGGAAGAGGTGCTGTTGCAGGAATTTATGTATAGGTTGGGGGGGGGGTGTTTGCCCCTCCAGCAGATATCATGCACACGCAGCCCACTACCAAAACCAGCACAATCACTTTTGTGACTTGTCCCCACAAAACACTTCATCACAGTTTCTTCCTATCTATTCAAAGGGCCTCTGCTGCATGATTCCAAATGTAAGAATTCACTGATAAATTTATCTATGTACCGGCTCACTGGGAAAACTTCAGAAATTCATATAGACACGTGAGCTCAGCTCCTCAGCAGCCCCTCTGCCTGAGTGATAATCCCTGGCATCCTGAGACCTGAGTGCCAGACAGGTAGCTATTCCAGAAATAACAAACCCAGATGAAGACAAAAGGGTGGGATTAACTTGGCTGGGAAACAGGGAAATGTAAATATCTCTTTTGTTACACTTGACGGGTGTTTGGTGGAGGGCAAAGAGAACCATGGGGCAGGGTCAAGGATGCTCAGATTCCGGCCACCAGACCTCCCCTTTCATGATGTAACCGTGATGTATGAGTGATGTAGTTTGGGGGGAGTGTAACATGGGGATTAGCAGCTAATAAAAGTTTGGGGGCTCTTTTGTTCGGGGCTTCCATCTTGTTCCACCTTGTGGCAGGTGGGAGTCCTGTCACGACAGTCTTCAATAAAGACCAAGCCTACTGGCTGCTGTTTTGCTCTGGTATTCCTGGCTGGGGTCCTTGTTTTTTGTCCAAGGGAGCCCTCAGATTTCTCCGTTAACAGTGCCAACACACCTTGGTTTCCTCGTCCAACTTCCGCTGCAGCTCCTCCACCTTCTGCGTCTGTTCGCCCGCCAGGGGGAGAGAGGCTGTCGACTGCGCCGTGGGGGCAGCCTTCCCAGAAAAAAAGGGGGGGGGGAGAAGCAAAGGACATCAGATGGGGAGACTCTGGAGACATGGAAAACGGTTGGCCGCTTGGAATTCTAGGAGGAAACCACCACCATCGCAAAAAACCCATAACCTGGATGTGCGTGTTGAGCCCGCTTTTATCTACGCTCTATACAGCTGACTGTGCCCCCAAATACCCCAGTAATAAGATCATTAAGTTTGCAGATGATACAACGGTGGTTGGTTTAATCACTGCTGCAGAGGGGGAGGCGGACTATAGGAAGGAAGTTGAGCAGTTGGGGGAGTGGTGCAGGAAAAACAACTTACTCCTTAATTTAAAGAAAACAAGAGAGATTATTGTGGACTTTAGGAAATGTAAATTGAACATTCAGCCACTTATTATTGAGGGGAAGTGCGTGGAACAGGTCTCGGTGTTTCGATTTCTGGGAATGGAGTTGAGAGATGACCTAACCTGGGGAGAAAACAGCAGAGACCTGATGAAGAGAGCACATCAGAGGTTATATTTTCTGAGAATCCTCCAGAAAAACAACCTCTCAAAGGATCTGTTGATGGCATTTTACCATTGTACCGTGGAGAGTGTATTAACTTATGGTCTGCGTGTGTGGTTTGGGAACTGCACGGTCAGGGAAAAAACAATGCTGTTCAGGGTTGTAAAGACTGCGGAGAGAATAATTGGGTGCCCTCTTCCCACCTTGGATCAAATCTACGCTTCCAGGTGCCATAAGAAAGCTGCAGAGATAGCGCAGGATAGTACGCACCCCGGAAATGATCTCTTTCAGCTTCTGCCTTCTGGGTTATAAAGACCAGGACTAGCCGCCTGAGAAACAGTTTCTATCCAAACGCGATTCTGGTTTTAAACACAGTATAAGGAGTCTCTATAGTATATTGTATTTTAAGATGGGGTTTCAGAGTTTTTAGGGGTTTTGGAATGTCTTATGTAGATTTTTCAATTTCGTTGTTCTGTATGGGACAATGACAATAAAGATATCGTATCGTATCGTCTGCCCCAGCCCCCCTGGGACCGAGAACGAGGCAGCAGAATGACCCCCCACCACGCTTTGAAATGTAAAGCTTGGGCAAGCAGCCTTCTTGCACCCGAGGCCCTTTCCACATCCCTTCAACCGGAGAGTCATCTGTTCGTGGCCTCCCTCCGCCCTCAAGCAGCCGGTCCTCATGAGGTGTCAGTTTCAATAGAGAGAGAAAGAGATCCCTGTCAAGAAACGAGGGCTGGAGGGAGGGCAGGAGAGAGAGGAAAATTTGCCGGGAGAGCTCTTTAAAAAGAGAACTGAAGTTTGCAAAAAGAAAAAAAGAAAGATGTTTGGGTTCATGTTTGAAAAAGTGCTAACAGCTCCCCCCCCCCCCCCCGAAGATGCACAGCAGGAATTCATCACTATCTGAAGCTGAGCAGAGATCAAAGCTTCTGGGCTTTTAAATGGTTTCATCCAAACTCTTGCTGACACAGGGATCGTTTTTTCCCCCTCTGCAAGATATTCGCTGTAAATAGAAAATCCACTTTGCCCCACAGAGTAGAGGACAGGCAGGCGAGAGTTAATCTGTCCCTTTTCCACGTTTCGGGGGTCTCATGGGGAAAGTGGGGAGAAGGGAGACTAGTTTTGGTTGGATAGGGCAATGGGAAAGCTGCCCCCCCATATCAGAAGGAAAATCCTCTTTCTTTGTGGAGAAAATGCACAAAAAATAATAATAATAATCAGCTTCCCAGTAAAGAGAGCAATTGTCGTTCCAGGGCTGGTACAACCAGTGCTTTTTTCTAAAATAAATGTTTAGGGGTACTCTCATTTTCCTACTCATATTAAAATACTGCCCCTCAATGAGGCCAAACTTAGATTCGCAAAATGTTTAGGGGTATGTGCACCCCTGCGTCCCCATAGGGAAAAAAAGCACTGGGTACAACTCTAGACAACCCACAAGTCTTATGGAGGCTTGGGGGACTAGAGTCCTGAGTTCGGGTCCTGCCTTTCAGAACAAAGTAGGGCTCCAGCCCTCATAATTCCAAATAAAAGGCTGCTTTAAAGAGGAGAGGAATCTAACAATACAAGCCACAGGGCCTACCTAGCTCAGCATTGCCAACACTGACTGGCAGCGGGGTTTTGGGTTAGGGGGAGATTCCCAGTCTAGCTGGGGATACCAGGGATCAGGTCTGGGAGGTTTTGTATAACAGAGTGGGGACTCTTCCACCGAGATCGTGGTTTGCACCATGAGACCCTCCCTGCCCGCGGACTGTCTCGCCAGAGTGGTGCATGCTCTGGTTATCTCCTGCTTGGACTACTGCAATGCGCTCTACGTGGGGCTACCTTTGAAGGTGACCCGGAAACCAACTAATCCAGAATGCGGCAGCTAGACTGGTGACTGGGAGCGGCCGCCGAGACCACATAACACCGGTCTTGAAAGAACTACATTGGCTCCCAGTACGTTTCAGAGCACAATTCAAAGTGTTGGTGCTGACCTTGAAAGCCCTAAACAGCCTCGGTCCAGTAGACCTGAAGGAGCATCTCCACCCCCATCGTTCTGCCCGGACACTGAGGTCCAGCTCTGAGGGCCTTTTGGCTGTTCTCTCCCTGAGAGAAGCGAGGTTACAGGGAACCAGGCAGAGGGCCTTCTCGGTGGTGGCGCCCGCCCTGTGGAACGCCCTCCCACCAGATGTCAAAGAGAACAACAACTACCAGACTTTTAGAAGACGTCTGAAGGCAGCCCTGTTTAGGGAAGCTTTTAATGTTTAATAGGTTATTGTATTTTAGTTTTTTGTTGGAAGCCGCCCAGCGTGGCTGGGGAAACACAGCCAGATGGGGGAGAGCTATAAATAATAAATTATTATTATATCATTATTACGATTGCACATAGCCCCAGGTTCCAATCCTGGCGTCTCCAGTTAGAAGAACAAGCTAGCAGCCGATAGTAGAGAAAGCCTTTCTCAGCCAGAGACCCTGTCCATCAGAGCTTAGCAGACAATATTAGTCTCAAGGGACGATGTTTCTCGCTTGGTGGAAGGCAGTTACAAATGGAAACTCTGGGAAAATCCGGCTTTCGGGTTTCCCACAGTGGCTGGCCACTGTGAGAACAGGATGCTAGCTAGATGGCCCATTGGCAAGCTAGGCTCTGCTTATGTTCTTTGTAGAGTGTGCATTGGGATTAATGCAGAGCTTAGCTATTCCTTTCTTAAAAGGCAGGCTGCCTCACACCCAGGCCTATCCTTTCCCTTAATCCCCTCGTGACCTTCTTGGTATGGTCTCCCAAGAACACAGTAAATAAATCTCCACAATCAAACAAACCGTAGCCATCTCGGGATTTGGAGAATCCGAGGGCAAGTTCCTAGTCCTCATTGTTCTGGGGAGAAGCCCGGGAATATTGGCATCCCGGCGGAACGGATGTAGGTTCAGCGGTCCGTCCTTGTCCCCGTCCCCTCGGAACTGGGACGCATCGACCAGAGAGAGGGCAGGAATCACGCCAAGGAGGAAATGATTTCGCCTCACAGCTGTGACACGGTGTTTTCCGCCAGGTACTTACGGATAGCGCTTGGACCTTCTCGAAGACGAGGTTGGTCTTTCTCTTCACCGCTGCATCACTTTCCGTGTTTCTGAAAGTGACAAAAACGTTAAAAAATAAATAAATAAAACCAACCAGCTCAGCTTAGAATGAAAATCGCCATCATGTCAGATCCTGTTATTCTAAATAGGATCCAACAGAGCCCCGTGTGTGTTTGTGTGCTCCTAAAATGTAATCCAAACATTTACAAAATTTTTTACAGCAGACCCAGATAGGGTTAGGGACGTGGGTGGCGCTGTGGGTTAAACCACAGAGCTTTAGACTTGCCGATCGGAAGGTCGGCGGTTCGAATCCCCGCGACGGGGTGAGCTCCCGTTGCTCGGTCCCTGCTCCTGCCAACCTAGCAGTTGGAAAGCATGTCAAAGTGCAAGGAGATAAATAGGTACCGCTCCGGCGGGAAGGTAAACAGCGTTTCCGTGTGCTGCTCTGGTTTGCCAGAAGCGGCTTAGTCCTGCTGGCCACATGACCCAGAAGCTGTACGCCGGCTCCCTCGGCCAATAAAGCGAGATGAGCGCCACAACCCCAGAGTCGGCCACGACTGGACCTAATAGTCAGGGGTCCCTTTACCTTTACCTTTTACCAGATAGGGTTAAAATATGGTACACACTGGCAAGATGCAAATAAATAAGTCATCTGTGCACCGTATTATATTTTAATTTGCTCCTGTGAAATTTATTTTCAAATAAAATAGCAATAATAGTAGTTCTTTTTATTTTTTTAAGGGATTAAACCCCAATTTCTGAAGAACAGGCTGAATCATAGAATCATAGAGTTGGAAGAGACCACAAGGGCCATCGAGTCCAACCCCCTGCCAAGCAGGAAACACCATCAGAGCACTCCTGACATATGGTTGTCAAGCCTCTGCTTAAAGACCTCCAAAGAAGGAGACTCCACCACACTCCTTGGCAGCAAATTCCACTGTCAAACAGCTCTTACTGTCAGGAAGTTCTTCCTAATGTTTAGGTGGAATCTTCTTTCTTGTAGTTTGGAGCCATTGCTCCGTGTCCGCTTCTCTGGAGCAGCAGAAAACAACCTTTCTCCCTCCTCTATGTGATGAATGGGTATGATGACTAAATGGAGCTTCCAGATTCAGGAGCAATCTACCAGATGCTGTTGCATCCATGCCCCTTCCCGTGAACTTCCCGCATATATCCGATTGGTCAGAGCCCCTCCTCTGCTCCCGCCCCAACGCTTACCCATCCTTGAGAATACTGTAGATGAGCTCCTTTGTGTGGTCGCTGCTTCCGGGCTGAGATACCTCTCGCTGGTCTTTCAGGAGGTCTGGGGTGGACTTCAGCTGGAAGGAAAACCCCAGAGATTAAACCCCAGCATTTTTGAGAGGGAGGGAAGCAGTGTTTTCAAAAGTCTGCTGCCAGTCAGAGTAATAGTAATAATTTATTATTTGTACCCCACCCATCTGGCTGGGTTTCCCCAGCCACTCTGGGCGGCTTCCACAGAGACCAAAAATACACTAAAATATCACACATTAAAAACTTCCCTGAACAGGGCTGCCTTAAGATGTCTTCTGAATGTCAGGTGGTTCTTTATTTGCTTGACATCTGATGGGGAGGGAGTTCCACAGGGCGGGTGCCACCACCGAGAAGGCCCTCTGCCTGGTTCCCTGTGACTTCACTTCTCGTAATGAGGGAAACGCCAGAAGGCCCTCGGGGCTGGACCTCAAGTGTCCGGGCAGAACAATGGAGGTGGAGACGCTCCTTCAAGTATACTGGACCGAGGCCATTTAGGGCTTTCAAGGTCAGCCCCAACACTTTGAATTGTGCTGGGAAACGTACTGGGAGCCAATGTAGGTCTTTCAAGACCGGTGTTATGTGGTCTCGGTAGACAACACAGGGCTAGACTAGGGCATAGGAAACAGCCTTGGTCCATCTGGATCAGCGCTGACCACACTGATGGGCAGCGGCTCCCAAGGGCTTCAGGCGGTGGACATTGTTCATGCTGCCAGGAGACGCCAAAGATTGAACCTGTGACACAGGTGTTCACCAATAAGCAGGTGATATCTCTCGTTTAAATTGGAAGCAGGGAAGGTGGCGAATGTCCTGTGTGAGTGTCTGGAGGTGATTGGGGGGTGGATGGTGATTATCGGATTGAGGTTGAATCCTGACAAGACAGAAGTACTGTTCTTGGGGGACAGGGGGCAGGCGGGTGTGGGGGACTCCCTGGTCCTGAATGGGGTAACTGAGCGCCCGAAGGACCAGGTGCGCAGCCTGGGAGTCATTCTGGACTCACAGCTGTCCATGGAGGTGCAGGTCAATTCTGTGTCCAGGGCGGCCATCTGCCAGCTCCATCTGGTACGCAGGCTGAGACCCTATCTGCCTGCAGACTGTCTTGCCAGAGTGGTGCATGCTCTGGTTATCTCCCGCTTGGACTACTCCAATGCGCTCTACGTGGGGCTACCTTTGAAGGTGACCCGGAAACTGCAATTAATCCAGAATGCAGCAGCTAGACTGGTGACTAGGAGCGGCCGCTGAGACCACATAACACCGGTCCTGAAAGACCTACATTGGCTCCCGGTACATTTCCGAGCACAATTTGAAGTGTTGGTGCACCATATGTTCTCTGTTTAAGAATTGCGAAATAATACGGCCTCGGTCCTGTATACCTGAAGGAGCGTCTCTACCCCCATCGTTCAGCCTGGACACTGAGGTCCAGCTCTGAGGGCCTTCTGGCGGTTCCCTCCCTGTGAGAAGCCAAGTTACAGGGAACCAGGCAGAGGGCCTTCTCTGTAGTGGCACCTGCCCTGTGGAATGCCCTCCCACCAGATGTCAAGGCAATAAACAACTATTTTACTTTTAAAAGACAACTGAAGGCGGCCCTGTTTAGGGAAGTTTTTAATGTCTGATGCTGTATTGTTTTTAATATTCGGTTGGAAGCCGCCCAGAGTGGCTGGGGAAACCCAGCCAGATGAGCGGGGTATAAATAATAAATTATTATTATATTACATATATTTTGTTACAACATTATTAGCCACTCTGGGCGGCTTCCACAGAGACCAAAAATACACTAAAATATGACACATTAAAAACTTCCCTGAACAGGGCTGCCTTAAGATGTCTTCTGAATGTCAGGTAGTTGTTTATTTCCTTGACATCTGATGGGGAGGGAGTTCCACAGGGCGGGCGCCACCACCGAGAAGGCCCTCTGCCTGGTTCCCCGTGACTTCGCTTCTCGCAGGGAGGGAACCACTAGAAGGCCCTTGGCGCTGGACCTCAATGTTTGTTACAACATTATTAGCCATGTGTTGCCTGCTATTGCTTAAAGTTCGTCTGTTTCTGCAACACAGGGGATTTCCGTTGTTACAGGTCTATGCTGATGGGCAGGTGCTTTTAGGGGTCTCTGGTACGAGCCCCTCACAGCGCTACCCAGAGATGGCACTAGGGACTGAACCTTCTGCACGCACGGCAGCTGTTCTGCCACAGAGGTGCATCAAACTGATAACAATCACGGCAACCTTCTCAAAACAAGCGTGCTGAACTGACTGCTTTCCCACCGGTGTAGTGATCAGGTGGGATTGCTATGAGGAATTATAACAAATATAGAGGAAGCCATCTGTGTCAGCAATGACTGGGTTTAAACTATTTTGATATGATTCTTGATCAGTCTACACCCCTGCATCCCTGTTCCATTTTTCTCTCTTCACAAGTCACGTACACACTTAGACAGGCAGGCCTCCTGGGTCCTCAAAAATAATGGGCAGTTTCGTCGATGTAGCTTTCTTATATATTAATCTTAGGATGTTAATCTTAGGGCCAGGAAACAGGTTTCACATTAAGGTGATAATGGTTACTGTCCTCCTGGCCATCCTTCTTATCATGTGTACTGATTGTTTATGACCTCCGGGGTTGCTGTATTTGCTCCTTTGTTGTTTTCATTCATTTACTCCAAAGTATGCATGCCTAACTAGTATTTATAGTTTAACATTGTCCCCACTTGGGGTTTGTTTAAATGCTCAGAGGAAATCTGACTGGTTCTTACGAGCACTGTGTAAAGGACTCTTTTGCGAATAAAATGGCCTGGTGAGGGGTGTGGTGTACGCACTTCCTCCGAGAGCCTTGCTGGTCAAAGCCTCGTGTCTTATTTTTATCAGGGTCTGGTCCTTTCCTTTGGCCTCAGAGCGCAACACACCGGGCCCCCTGGTCTCTGTTTCTAAAGACGCTGGGCCCCGTAGGCTGCCATCAGGAGAAATTGGCACAGACAGCCCCGCAAAAACACAAGGAAAAAGTATCACCTGCAGGTCTGGCTGTGATTTCCTCGCTTGCTTCTCCAAGGCTGGTGCCTCCAGGCTCTTGTTGACCCATTCCCGGGTCAGCTTCGATTTGTCCAGCCCGTTCACTGGCTGCCCAGAGGCCCTGCTGAGGCTCCTGCTTCCCGGGGGCCCGGGATTGGCCACCGAGCCCCCTGCCCCTCCTCCGGAGCCCGCCTGGGGCTCCCCGGCACCCAGCTCCCGGCCGTCGGCCGTGTCATGGTAAGGCACCATCCTGTCGAGGCTCTTGGATCGCTTCCGCTCGTCCAGAGAGAGCCGGTTCCTCCGGGACGGCCGCCCCCGCTGCTGCGCCTTTGCGTCAAACTTGTGGATCAGAGAGTCCACCGAGGACAGGGGCTTTGTGTCGATGTCGCCGGCCGGAGCGGCGGGCTCAGGGGAGTTCGCCACCGCCGGCTTGCGGACGGGTCTCAAGCCGGACAGGCTGCCTGCAGATTCCTCACTGGGGCTGGGCTGCTGGCGACCAGGCAGGTTCATCATGCTAGCACTCCTCACGGCGCCCCCCGGAGGCAGGGGTTGCGGGGTGTCACGGGAACTGGCCCCAGGGGCGCTGGGCTCGGGAGGCTCGTCCAGTTCGGGGTCGAGCAAGGAGCCATGCGACTGAGTCCGCCGCAGCTGCTCCCCCAACGATTTTTTGTGCGGCAGTGTCCGGTAGCCGCCGGCGCGGTGCTGCGGCACGGGACGCCCCTCCAAGCTGCCGGCTTTCGGGGTCCGCCGCGGGCCAAGCTCCTCGTCCGAGGTGCTGTAGCGGGAGCCGTGCCGGGACTGCCTGGCCCCGTACGGGTTCTCTGGCAGGTCGGAATCGGAGCTGAAGGAGCCCGAGGCATCTTTGGAGGAAGATACAGCCCCGGGGGAAGCGGGGAAGGAGTCCTCCCGCTGGGGGCTGCGGGCGGGGGGCCCGTACTTGCTCTCGCCTTTGATCTGCACCCCGAAGGAGTCTCCCCCTTTCTCGCCACTGTTGAGGACCACGAAGGGCTGCCCGTCGATGCCCTGCACCCGCACCGCCACCCCGTAGGAGCCCGGCTTGGAGGGCTTGGGGCGGATCTTCTGAGACTTGCTGGGCTCCTTCAAGTCGTTGATGAAGCGGATCTGGACCCCGTAGTCCATGGGGCCCGGCTTCTCGGCTAGGGTGCCGTTCACGTGGTGGTCCATCCTCTGTAGGTCTGGGGCCTTGAAAGGATCCTGCCAAAGGGGGACAGAGAACACAGGCTCAGAATCGTAGATTATAGAGCTGGAAGGTATCTAGCCTATCCCCTCTGCAGTGCTGGAATAATAATAATAATAATAAATAATAATAAATAAAATAATAATAATATATTTATACCCCACCCTTCCCGGTTCAGAAAACCAGGCTCAGGGCGGCTAACAACAAATTTAAAACACTTAATTGATGCAACAAAAAACAGCATAAAATACTGTATAAAGCGTGAATAACAATAAATTCAGAATTCAAAAATCAATTTAGGGGGAAAATCCATCCAATAAACATTAGAGGAGCACCAGGACTTGTTTTTACCTATCGCAATGGCCTGATCCTGCAGGCTTTTTCTGATGTTCTTGTGCTAGCTAACCCCTGTGAGCCCCTACATCTTAGGCTCAGGATATATAATAATAATAATTTATTATTTGTACCCCGCCCATCTGTCTGGGTTTCCCCAGCCACTCTGGGTGGCTTCCAACAAAGATTAAAAATACATTAAAACATCAGTCATTAAAAACTTCCCTGAACAGGGCTGCCTTCAGATGTCTTCTGAATGTCAGGTAGTTGTTTAACTCTTTGACACACACATATATATGTATATATATGCATGCAAATACGAATATCTACATCCTAAACGCACCGCTCCCCTTCCTTCCAAGGAAGCCGAACCCTGGGAGAGCTCAGATGAGCGGGGTTGAGCCAGTCCACCACCTCTTAGCCTAACCTACCTCACAGGGTTGTCGTGAGGGTGAAATGGGGTTTGGAGGAGAACCACGCGCAGCAGCTTCAGATCACTGGAGCGGCGGTATGTAAATGTAACAGATAAATAAATGAATGAAAAGCAAACAATATAAATGCATCAAACATTTTAATGAGGCGGTGGGGGAGATGTCTCAGGAGGCTGAGCAGTGGGGCCAATCCTGCAAAATCCTAGCTCTGTATATAACCACAACTTCAACTCAACAGGATTTTTCAAATAATATTGCATTATTAATTTCTGTAACCTGCCCTGAGATCGTTTATGGTGAACAGCAGGAAACAAATCGAAAATAATGTAAATTCTTACAACAACCTTCCAAGGTAGGACAGTATTGCCCTCTTATTGTGGATTAGAGGGTGGGTGGGGAGGGAGAGTTAACAGTAGAGGTGAAATTTGAACCCAGAGCGGGTGGGGGGTGAGAGAGAGAAGACTTCCTGGGTTTTGAGATTATTTCCTCAGCCGCCATCCTCCTCCGCTTGATCTCCTGCTCTCAAGATTTTTATGAACCTGCCTTCCTTGCGCTAAGTCTGAACACAACTCCACTGAGCTCAGTACGGCCCACACTGACTGGCAGCAGCTCTCCAGGGGCTTCAGGCTGGCAGGCAGCCTCTCCCAGGAAATGCCATCGGGGACTGAACCTGGAGCCTTGTGTGCAGGGCAGATGCTCTACCCTTGAACCTCAAAATAAAAGACCCTTGTCCTCCTGGTTCTGAGCCAAAGGCTGGATTTAAACAGGCGCAGAGGCAGACAGGATCCCTCTGGACCAGTACTGCCTGCCCAGACTGGCAGCAGCTCTCCATGGTTTCAGGCAGGGGACGGTTTCAGCTCTACCTGGAAATGTCAGAGATTTAACCTGGGACCTTCTTGCTGCTGAGCTACAGCCTTGGCCAGAGATTTAAAACCCTGCATTAATTCAGGGATTAGTTCCACTCTCAGAGACCAGCAGCAAAGCTGCACTTTCACCTCCACACAACACAGCCCGACCGGCAACTCCCTTTTACGATGGTGGAGCGAGAAGGAAAAACAAATAAATATGCAAAGCACTCTTATCAGGTCAAGACAGAGTACAGGTTGCAAGCGTTTCAGGTGGAAAAACACACCCGGCTGCCATCAGAAATCTGCCGCCATGCAGGAATGCAAGGAGACCGAGAGGGTGGGTGAATAACGCCAGCGGAACTTGGGGACCAGGGTGCGAATCCCTGTACAGAGACTACCTGCAAGGACTCAGTCGTCCATGTCTGTAAAATGGGTGGAAAGTGTGGTGGCCAGACCACACACACACCCTGGGAGATTCTGAAATAAAAACGTAAGAAGATCCTGTATAGGATCGGGCTAAATGCCCTTAAGAACCGAGAAATCTGGATAGACTGCTGCTGGATTTGGAGGCTCCATAAGAATATCAGAAGAGCCTGGTTGCTGGATCAGGCCAAAGGGGTTCAGGATAGCATCCTGTTCTTGCAGTGGCCAACCAGATGTTCCAATGAGAGCCCTGCCAGAATGACCTCACCGTCAGGAATGCATAAACAACCCAGGATTTTTATTTACACAGCAGGACCATTCAGAGGGTGTCATCCCAGAGTACCTTTTCGCAAAGACAGCATTGCTCCACCTATCCGGCCAAATAATTGCAGGTTGTTGTCCGATTCGCACTTGGCAGACCTGCCTGTCGTGGGTCCACCCATCTGCCTTGGTGAGCAACGGGCATCTCAAGGGGGCGGGGAGCATCCATGCCTCTAAATCAGCCTAAGTTTCTAGTCCTCAGGAGCATCTGAGCAGCTTGCCTCACACCCAGGAATGCCCTTTGGGGGCAAACCGGGTGTGCCCTGGGAGCGCCTGCGCATGACACATGCTCTGAAGTAGGGAGGTCCATGGTTCAACCTCTGCCACGTCCAGCAGAGTTTGAAATTAGCCAGGCAACAGGGGCATTTCGCACCTGGCCATCGGCCCCTTGCAATCAGGTGGAGGTGCCAGGATGCCACCTGACATCTCCACCAACTTGGATGCCTTTAAAAGAGGATTAGACAAATTCACGGAGGGTAACAAGGCTATGGGAATGCGGGTGGCTCTGTGGTTTAACCCTAGGGCTTGCCGATCAGAAGGTCGGTGGTTCGAATACCTGCGACGGGGTGAGCTCCCATTCCTCGGTCCCTGCTCCTGCCCACCTAGCAGTTCGAAAGCACACCAGTGCAAGTAGATAAATAGGCGGGAAGGTAAACGATGTTTCTGTGCGCTGCTCTGGTTCGCCAGAAGCGGCTTAGTCCTGCTGGCCACATGACCCGGAAGCTGTACGCCAGCTCCCTCGGCCAGTAAAGCGAGATGAGCGCCGCAACCCCAGAGTCATCCGCGACTGGACCTAATGGTCAGGGGTCCCTTTACCTTTACCTAATAAGGCTATTGATGGCTTCTCGCCATGATGGCTGTACTTTGTCTCCAGCAATGCCTCCAAAACTACAGGAGGGGAGAGAGGGCTCTTATGCGCAGTCGTTGTGGCCTCCCCTCGGGGCATTTGGTTGGCCCTGTGAAAGCAGGATGCTGGGCCTCCTTAGGCCTGATCCAGCAGCGTCTTCCTACATTCTAAGCATTCTGAGAGTCAGAGAAACTGTCCAACACAGCTCACAGCTTGAGGAAATCTCTCTCTCTCTGTTTCCCGGAGGAAACTTCCTGTCTCGCACTCTTAGCTCCCCGACCAGCCGGCACGCTCCCTTTTTGCTCAGCCGAACGAAGCCGCTACCTTTAAACCAGAAATGAATTTCAAAGGGTGCTGGAGCCTGCAAGGGAGAGGGGGCTTGCGAGGTTTATCCAGGAAGCCGGGAACAATACAGGCGATTGTTTTCGCGAGAGTCTCACTCAGAAACTGGCTCCTTTCAACTCCATCAGAGCATCGCGCGATCGGGGACCGTCAAGAGCATCAATTAAAAAAAACCAAAACGATAATAAGGCAGTGTCAGCGGGAAATGGACCGGCAGAACCTCGCGAGCAGAGAAGCTGGGGGAGCGGTGGGAAGGGGCACCACTGTGTCCATCACCCGCCACAGGGCTGCCAACGTTGTGTCCATCACCAGCTGCCAGGCTGCCGAGCCGAATGGGAAGGCGGAAAAACAAAAGGGTACTGCTCTCCAACCCACCCACCTTGCTTTCTGCAGCTTGCCAAATTACTGCTGCATACTCACTGCGACTGGAGCAATCCGAAAAGAGGAGGGGGTTAGAAGTGCATCCAGAAAGGGACAGGGGTGTGTGCAGAAGAGAAGAGAAATAAACAAATAAAAAAAAAAGTTTGACGCAGCTAAATAGGCAGCCAGCGTCCTCCGTGGCCGAACGCCGTGGGAACCTGGCCGGCCCGCAGACCCGCTCGCGTCCGGGTGCCGGCGGGACCTGACATTTTGAGCGCAGTGCAATGCGGTGGCAGTTTAGCGGCGCCGGTGGCACGTGGCGGTGTGGCTGGGCTGCATCGTGGCATCGGTTCCACGGCAGGCGGGGAGCAGGGAGAGGGAGAGCCAAACAGCCCCGCTTCCCCCCGCTGGCCAGTTCCTTCCTTGCCGCAGGCTCCGCAGATCAGGCAAGCTTCCCGGCCAGCCGTGGGGAGGAGAGCGGCTGGCTGGCTGGCCGAGGGAGAGCGATGTCCTTGAGCCAACGGTCAACCGGAACACTTATCTCGCCTGCTTTCTCCCCTCCGCTGTCCTGCCTGCTCCTGGACACAGGCTTCCAAAGAGAGCCAGGATAACAAGCACAAAGGGGGTCTTCTTCCTTCTCCAGGCAGGGGCGAAGGGCATCAGAAACAGCCTGGGCAAGAGGGGGGGTGTTCTGGGTGGTGGAAGGCAGGCAAGCGAATGGAGCTGGCTGGTGGCGGGATGCAGAATTTGCAACCTCAGCTGGAAGGTGTGTGTTTGTGTGCATGTGGTTTGATCACAGATGGGGAAAGGAGGAGGAGCAGGAGGGGTTTGAGGGTGGCGGGAGGAAGGAGGAGGCAGTGTGGAAAATGAGATTTGGGGATTCAGGTCTTTGAGAGACAAGATTTGCTGTCCCATGCGGAACAGCCTCTGCTGCAGAGAGAGGTGACGGTTGTCAGACAGGATACGGATGCTGTTTGCGTGCTAAGAGGAGGCATAGTGGTTAAGTGTCAGGCTGGGGCAGACCAGGGTTCAAATCATCTCTCTGGCATGAAGGTCACTGTCAGGGGAGGCCTTGGAGGCCAGTCGCTGTCTCGGGCAGCCTACCTCACAGGGTTGTTGTGGGTATCAATTGAGGAGGGGCAGGACAGGACCGTGCATTCCACCTCCAGCTTGTTGGAGAAAAAGGTGGGCTAAAAATGAAATAAATTAAACTGAATGCAGCGGAACGAGCCAGCTACCTTATTTATTTATTAAGTATTCGCTGCCTTTCGGCCAAAGCGGTTTATACACTTTTAAAGGACTAAAACTGATTATATAACATGTCCCTCAAAATGGGATGTGGGAGGAATTTCGCGTTTAGGGGATAGGGATGGAATGAAAATTAAGGGGTGGGGGAATGTAGGTCTATAAAAATCACGCAAGCTGAGGAGAAGAAAAACAGGAGAGGGTGAATAAAGCTTTTGTCTCTTCGACTAGAATTACAGGCCCCCTTACGCACACAAATAACACACAAAGAAGAATCCTATCTGTGGAACTCCCTGCGGCAAGGTCCACTAGCTTACATTTGAAAAAAACAAAAAGGGGAAAGAGGGATTAATCAAAACCGCAAAAATCTGTCGCTGCCTATTTATGTGAGGGTAAAATGGAACTTCCAGGTCCAGAGGCAGTCTACCCTCAAATATTGGGAGGAAAGAGCAGCGGCGGGATATTCCCATCATGCTCTGCTTACAGGTTGTGTGGGAGGCATCTGATTGGCTACTGCAAAAAGCACAGTGCGCTGGAATAGCTTAAATTCTTATTTTAGACTTGGGGGTGGGAACTCTGTGGACACCTGGGTTCCAGGTCCCATCAGCTGGGATGGCAAGAACACAAGAGGCGGTGGCAGGATCAGGCCAAAGGCCCGTCTAAGTCCCGTATCCTCCTCTCACAGCAGCCAACCAACCAGAGGGAAACCAGTGAGCAGTATTTACGGAGGCAGGGCAGGGGAGCAAACTTCCAAAGCAGCTCTCAGGATCTGAGCCAAAATAATAATAATAAATCCCGCATCTCTTTGGCTCAAGCACACACCTTTCCGATCAGAAGGAACAGCAGCGGCGGGAGCTCTGACACGGAGGAGGCCGTTGCTTTCCTGCAAACGCAGCCGACGTGGACACAGACAGGGCTTGGAACACGGCAAGCAACCCAGGCGGAACGCGGCTGCCAGTTTCCGTCCAACAATCGCTGGGCAGGCGCCAGCTCTGTATCAGCGGAGGGAGGAGGAGGAGCTGAGTCAGGTGCCCGTCCGAGGCTGGCATTCACTCCCTGGGCCCAACAAACGGAGGGGGCAAAGGGGGCTGCCATGAACCTCCACCCTCCCACCCGCCGATGTACCTGGTCAAGTGACCACTGCCGTTTCAGAATCGCTGGGAAAGCGAGAGCCGCAAGAATGCGAAGCCTCTCTGACCCTCCCCGGCTACAGACTTGTGACTTACTTGTTTTTAATGAGAGTCCTTTGGCTTTTTAGGAAACTAGCGATCAGCTTTATGCCCAGGCAGGAGCATTCCCCAGGCTTAACGGCTAACAGATTGAGGTTGAATCCTGACAAGACAGAAGTACTGTTTTTGGGGGAGCAGGGGGAGGGCGGATGTGGGGGCCTCCCTGGTCCTGAATGGGGTAACTGTGCCCCTGAAGGACCAGGTGCGCAGCCTGGGAGTCATTCTGGACTCACAACTGTCCATGGAGGCGCAGGTCAATTCTGTGTCCAGGGCGGCTGTCTACCAGCTCCATCTGGTACGCAGGATGAGACCCTCCCTGCCCGCGGACTGTCTCGCCAGAGTGGTGCATGCTCTAGTTATCTCCCGCTTGGACTACTGCAATGCGCTCTACGTGGGGCTACCTTTGAAGGTGACCCGGAAACTGCAATTAATCCAGAATGTGGCAGCTAGATTGGGGACTGGGAGCGGCCGCCGAGACCACATAACACTGGTCCTGAGAGATCTGCATTGGCTCCCAGTACGTTTCTGAGCACAATTCAAAGTGTTGGTGCTGACCTTTCAAGCCCTAAACGGCCTTGGCCCAGTATACCTGAAGGAGCGTCTCCACCTCCATCGTTCTGCCCGGACACTGAGGTCCAGCTCCGAGGGCCTTCTGGTGGTTCCCTCACTGCAAGAAGCAAAGCTACAGGGAACCAGGCAGAGGGCCTTCTCGGTGGTGGCACCCGCCCTGTGGAACGCCCTCCCTTTAAATGTGAAGGAAATAAGCAGCTATCTTATCTTTAAAAGACATCTGAAGGCAGCCCTGTTTAGGGAAGTTTTTAATATTTAATGCTGTACTGTTTTTAACATTTGATTGGGAGCCGCCCAGAGTGGCTGGGGAAACTCAGCCAGATGGGCGGGGTATAAATAATAAATTATAATTATTATTATAATTATTAACTTGTGATAGACTGAACCTGGGACTTTCTGCATGCAAAGCAGATGTTCCACCACAGGGCTACAGCCCTTCTCAGGCAGGAATAAAGTGAGACTCCAGTCCTCATGGTTACGGACAAAAATGGCTGGTTTAAACAGGGGCACAGAAAGCGGCCTTACAAGCAGTCAGGCCATTGCTCCATCAAGCTCAGCACTGCTTGCTCTGACTGGCAGCGGCCCTCCAGGCTTTGGCAGGTGCTTTTGGAAGCCTCACCTGGGTATCAAACCTGGAGGTCTGCCGCTGAACTGTTGTCCTTCCACTAAACAGACTCAAGATCCTAGTCCTCATGGTTCTGACTTAAACCAGAACATAGAAAGCTGGCTTATCAGACTATCACCGTATCTAGTTCAGTATTGTCCGCACAGACTGGCAGCAGCTCTCCAGGGTTTCGGCCAGGGGACATTCCCAACCCCTCCTGCAGGTGCCAGTGGGGATGCAATCTGCAACTTCCGCATGCAAAGGAGGTGCTCTAGCCACTAGGCAATGACCCTTTCCTAAATCTGCACAAAGCCAGGAGTACATATTCAGGGTTTCCTCCCGCCTAATCGGCACCCGGCAATCCCAAGCACACAGATTTTCAAAAAGAGCATAAGCAAATCCTCCTGCGATTGGGCCCAATCACCCCCTCATCTCGCTTTCTATCTGGTTTGTTTGTTGTTGATTTTGTACAGCAAATTGAAAACCAAGATGGCTAATTGCTAAAGATACTCCATACTTTTTTTGGGGACGACGACTCCTATTTCCAAAATTAGGAGCCCATGTGCCAACGGAGCCTAAGATATTCCTGCTTGGATATTTAAACAGAGAGATCAAGAGGTGGAAACCAATTTGATTACTGCAGCAAAAATAATAAGTTGCAAAAATCACCTCTGATTCCATAGGAGTGCACTTAATCTGGAGCACAGCGAAAATGGTCAAACTTATCGCAGGAGACTCCTGTACAAGCAAAACAACCAACCACATTTATGAAAAAATGGGTGTTGGCTCAGCCAAGTATAATGACATGAGATGTTCTCAGTTTTTTGTAAAGTATTTTTTGTTGGAAATTTAGTCACTGTATTGCAGAAGTACTGCAAACTTTAAAAATATCCGTGATTTTAATTTACAGGTTCACAAACTACAATTTCCATTGAAATACACCCCCCCACACACAATCAAAGCACAGAATAGCAAACATATTAAGGTCTCCAATGCAATACATACAGTGGCCCCTCGGATTAAGTACTTAATTCGTTCCGGAGGTCTGTACTTAACCTGAAACTGTTCTTAACCTGAAGCACCACTTTAGCTAATGGGGCCTCCTGCTGCCGCCGGAGGACGATTTCTGTTCTCATCCTGAAGCAAAGTTCTTAACCTGAAGCACTATTTCTGGGTTAGCAGAGTCTGTAACCTGAAGCGTATGTAACCCGAGGTACCACTGTATTTCAACCTAGTGTTAAGCCCAAACAGAATACAGTGGACATACAACAGCGTCAATCACACAAGCGTGTCACCGTTTTCTATCAGTTTCCCAGCAACGGGAAAAATAATAAAGCAGATCCAAACTTCTCTGGAAGTCCACCTCCCTGAATCGAACAACCATAGAATTCTGGTGCCCAAAGGGACCTCAAAATGCCATCTAGCCCAGCCCCTTGCAAATGCCAGGGATTTCCTGCAAAGACAGCGAAGCCTAGTGAAATCTTTGCACATGCCATGGCAGATATGTGTGCCTGGGGGAGGAAATCGCAGCGCGTCAGCTGCCACCAGAAATTCCCCGGAGCTCAGAGCCTAGGAAACCAGCCCCCCCCCCCCCCCCCGGGAAGAAATATATACAGATGCCTGACCAATCCCATAATCTACAGCTCATTATTTCAATCCTCTCTAGATCATTAGCGCAACAAGATTTGCGGAGGGGAGCATAACCTCTCCAGCAGAGTTCATGTTACGCGGAGTACGGTTCTTCGATGCGATGCAATAGATGGGGAAAAAACACCCCCCATTTTTCTCGAGTGGGGAGGGGAAAATTTGCTGGAGGGGGGGTGGGATGTTGAGTGGGAAAGGCTTAAAAATTCCCTCTTCCCAATGCCACCCTGCAGCCTGAGCGGGACTGCGCTGTTGAAGCATATTGGAAAATCAGTGGTTTTCAATGAATATCTTAAAAACTACACGGACAAGACAAATCTCCTGAGAGATATAGAATGAATCTAGAAAATAGAGGAATATGTAGTAAAATTTGTAGAGAGAAAAAAAGTGGAAACCTAAATAATAAAAATGTGTATAGACCACCAAAA
Organism: Podarcis cretensis; assembly: GCF_951804945.1. Taxonomy (NCBI): domain Eukaryota; kingdom Metazoa; phylum Chordata; class Lepidosauria; order Squamata; family Lacertidae; genus Podarcis; species Podarcis cretensis. Next base: position 3,761,950 of record NC_137186.1, read on the forward strand.
TGTAAAATAGCACAATGAGAATATTTGGAAGTCAAATACTTGGGTGTATTCACGTTGGGTATGTATATAGGTAAAGTATGTATTGTATGTACAGTGATTGTATGTACAGTGGTGCCTCTGGTTGCGAACGGGATCTGTTCCAGAACCCCATTCGCAACATGAGCAGAACACAACCCGTGTCTGCACGTGCGCGGGTCGCGATTCACTGCTTCTGCGCATGCGCGTGACATCATTTTGAGCACCTGCGCATTCGCGAGCAGCAAAACCCGGAAGTAACCCTTTCCTGTACTTCCAGGTTGCCGTGGGATGAAACCTGAAAAGATTTAACCTGAAGCAAATCTAACAAGAGGTATGATTGTATTGTATGTAATGTACTGTATTGTCTATTCTTAAGCTTAATAATTTCCCAATAGTGATGGATGGAAGTGAGAGCTGGACCATAAAGAAGGCTGATCGCCAAAGAATGGATGCTTTTGAATTCTGGTGCTGGAGGAGACTCTTGAGAGTCCCATGGACTGCAAGAAGACCCAACCTCTCCATTCTGAAGGAAATCAGCCCTGAGTGCTCCCTGGAAGGACAGATCCTGAAGCTGAGGCTCCAAGACTTTGGCCACCTCATGAGAAGAGAAGACTCTCTGGAAAAGACCCTGATGTTGGGAAAGATGGAGGGCGCAAGGAGAAGGGGACGACAGAGGACGAGATGGTGGGACAGTGTTCTCAAAGCTACCAGCATGAGTTTGACCAAACTGCGGGAGGCAGTGGAAGACAGGAGTGCCTGGCGTGCTCTGGTCCAGGGGGACACGAAGAGGCGGACACGACTAAACGACAACAAACAAGCTTAATAAAATATTACATATTTCTTTTTTAAAAAGGAAAATCAGTTGTAAGGATTTAAGACGAGAGGCCTGAATTCAGCCTACGAAAGAAAAGAGGGAGCAATCATCTTCGCACATCTGTAGATGGAGCAAGCTTGTTTTCCGAGTTGGCAGGAGGGGAACTAACGATTTTAAATGGCAAGAAATGAGATTTTGACTTAAAACCAAGAACCTGAGCTGTTGAGACAGCGGAACGAACTCCCTCAGAGGGTTGTGGACTCTCCTTCCTTAGAGGTTTTTAAGCAGAGGTTGGACGGCCATCTGTAAGGAATGCTTTAGTCGAGATTTCTGGGGTTGGACTAGATGACCCCTGGGGTCCCTTCCATCTCCACAAGTCTATGATTCTACAGAAAGGTCTGTCTAGTCCAGCTCCCCACAGAGGCCATTCGGGAAACCATAAGCAGGGCAGGAAGGCAACGTACAGCCCTCCTCTGGCTCCCTGCAACCTGGTGTTCTGAGATATGCTGCAACTGAGCAAGGAGGCTCTACTGAGCCGTCACTACTAAAAGCCGCTGGGCCCACGGGACACACACACTAAACACAACACAATTATTTCTTATGACAAAGCTAATTGTTACTGTTAGAGATCCTCTAACAGAGGAGAGACTCAGCCAGATGAGTGGGGTATAAATAATAAATTATTATTATATATTATTATCTGATTAATACAGTCGCCCACAGGACCCTAAGATTTGAGCAACCTTTACTAAGGGCTGCGCCTTTATTTTTTTATTTTATTACTGCATTTATATCCCGCCTGTTCCCAACCAAGAGCACATATTGATACAGGAATGTATTAGATAAAATGTAAAGAAATATACAATAAGAAGAGTGCGTTCATTTGTAAAAAAGGAATATACAACGGGATAGACAGGAAGTCTAGTGTGTTGGTATATATATGATTTTGGGGGGGAAATTGTTTTTGTTTTTTCTCTTTGCTCTTTTTTTGTTTCATTTTCTTTCTAGGTATATAAAATTTGTATATAATTTTTGTATACATGTTAGAAATTATATTATAGTAAGTCCTGTAATGGAATACGACAACGTTTACGGATGTAATATAAGGATGTTAACAAATAAATAAAATGCAAATTCAAAAATAAAATAAAATCCCGCCTGTTCTCCCCCTCCCCTCACCTCAAAAGCAATTCAAGGCAGCACACCCTCCGCCATTTAATCTTCACAATAACCCTGCGAGGCAAGTTAGGCTGAGATATAAGCAGCGGCCCAAAGTGATGTTGCCAAGCAGGATTCGAACCTTGGTCTCCTCCTGGGTCCAAGTCCGGCACTCTAATGACTACCGCACACCAGCTCTCTCCACAGGTTCTGCCCTGTGGAACTCCCTGCCACAGGTCCGGCAACCATCATTCCAACCTTCCCCAAACTCTGTTATTCAGACGGGCTTTTGCAGCGTGTGTGTTTTTTCGTTTGCTGGTTTTTAGGCTGGCAGGTGCTTAGAGAGTTCAGGGAGCAACCTGAAACCGCCACACCTCGGGCTTGCATCATCGATCCGTCCTTGCAGGTGCAGCAGGAGGAATGGAATTCCAGAGGCATGAGAGCAGCCCTTCACCTGTTGCGCAAGGACTCGCCGTCCCGGGTAAATAGCAGCGATCGGGACGGCAGGGACGTCCTTGCCATACGGGGAGGAGAAGGGCCTGCAGTCGCTCTCGCTTTTTCCAGGCACAGGATCTGAAGACTGTGGGAAGATTCAGGGCAGAGAGAGGAAAGTACTTCGGCACAGAGCACGTAGTTAAACTGCAGAACTCGCTTCCACAGCAGGCTGAGGTGGCCATTACCCGGCAGAAGAGTTTAGGAAGGAGCAAGGGACCCTCAGACCTCTCTAACTCGACTCAGGCAACAACACAACTGCCCTCCTCAGGCCATGCTCCTCCACAGGTTCCTCAGGTGATTTTACCTGGCTGAGCCTGTCCCTAGAACTAGGAGACCGCCTAGCACAGGGGTAGGCAACCTAAGGCCCAGGGGCCAGATCCGGCCCAGTCGCCTTCTCAATCCAGCCCGCGGACGGTCTGGGAATCAGCGTGTTTTTACATGAGTGGAATGTGTGCTTCTTTTTAAAATGCATCTCTGGGTTATTTGTGGGGCATAGGAATTCGTTCATTTTTTTCTTCTTCAAAATATTGTCCGGCCCCCCGCAAGGTCTGAGGGACGGCGGACCGGCCCACGGCTGAAAAAGGTTGCTGACCCCTGGCCTAGCGCTTGCCCATGATGGAGACAGGGACAAGTTCACATCATACCATTGTCAGGGAAAAAACAATGCTGTCCAGGGTTGTGAAGACTGCGGAGAGAATAATTGGGTGCACTCTTCCCACCTTGGATCAAATCTATGCTTCCAGGTGTCACAAGAAAGCTGCAGAGATAGCGCAGGACAGTGCGCACCCTGGAAATGATCTCTTTCAGCTTCTGCCTTCTGGAAGAAGGTACAGGGTTATAAAGACCAGGACTAGCCGTCTGAGAAACAGTTTCTATCCAAATGCGATTTTGGTTTTAAACGCAGTGTAAGGTAGTCTCTATGGGAGTGTATTGTATTTAATTATGGGGTATCAGAGTTTTTAGGGGGCTAACCAGGTTGGGATAGCTGGGATAGCAGGCTTGTTGGTTTCTGAATGTCTGATGTACATTTTCAATTTCGTTATTCTGTATGGGACAATGACAATAAAGATTATCGTACTTAAAGCACATGTGTATCCTAGAATCTGTAGTTTTCCCCCCTCGCAGTGCTACAGTTTCTAGCTTCCTTCTACAACAACACCACAGCAACCTTGTAATGTTGGCTAAAGGCATTTAATTTCGGTTTTGCCTCTTCACATGATTCTTTGGGGATGGTAGTCACAGGCTTTATATGTGTGTAGGTTATGCATTTGATGTCTGGTGCAGACCTGACCTGGATCCCCAGCGGCTCACTGAACTCAGACATTTTTGGGGGAAATCCCAAACCAAGAGTTAAGAGCCCCACCTACATGGCCACCCAAAATGCAGCCCTTCAGCCTGAAAACAGTTCCCTGCCTTGGTTTAGGAGAATGTGCTGGGCGTGCATTTCAGGTTTTATCATTCCGCAGGCAAGGAAAGCAAAAAAAGAACAAAACCCCGAGCGTCGTTAATCATAAGCTACGCTCCCCAAAGAGAAACAAACAATGCATAGAAATTGCTTCCTGCTTTTTCGGATGCCCCTGAAGCATTTCTCGGAGTGTGCGCCATCAAAGCATTAAAAAATCACTCTTTCCGCACCCCCTGCAAAATATCCCAGCCGACAATTAAGAGCAGTGAGGCTTTCAATGGGGGAAAGGAGGTGAGCTTTGACCCCCGGGAAGAGGGCATTCAAAACCCCAGCTTCCTGGTCTGGGACCAGCTGTCAACATGGCGAAAAACCAGCGGCTACACCTCTTTGAAAGCCATTCAGGTTGGCGGAGGGAGTAGCTTTCTCATCACAACAACCTTGCGAGGTAGGCTGAAGCTATTTAATTTCAAATTTGAGGCTGGGGGAGGTTTCTGGGCGAAAATGGAAGAGTGGGAAATTCTGTAGTTAAGTTTCAGTATTATTAAATTTATTTAAAGCCTCTTTCTGTTAAAAAAAAAAAAAAGACTCAGGGCTCCTTGCAACAGGTGAGGATATGCAAATATTGAAATAAAAAAAGTATAATATAATGTAGCCACCAACAATTCTTTTTAAAAAAAACCACCCACCATTTTGTGGTCACACACTGTTCCAACCTGGAGACACAAACAGCAGCCAAGTTGTGTTTTTTTAACCACATACAGAGGACTTTTTAAAATACTTTCTTCCAACAGAAACCTGAACCTGGTGGGGGACAGGAGCAAAAAACCAGCCTAACAGGTTGGAGTAGGATAAGGGAAAGGGGGTGAAATTAATTTGGGAAGAAAATAAAGTCAGTTTCTTTGCCAAAACACTGGACTGTGGAGCCAGTATAAAAGGGAATTTTTTTCCACCAGGATCTCGAGAACCAATCCTGCGGTTGCGATCCTAGGCTTACCTGGGAGCAAGTCCCTTTGAACTCAGTCGGGTTGCTTCCGAGTAGATAATGGATAGGATTGCATTGTCATGGGGTGAAGAACATTACAAATGTGGCTGTGATTATGGCAGAACTGACGAAATGTGCTATCTGGAAAGGGAGGTGTGTTCTGAATATTTTCCTCAGGTGTACACACACTTACACGATGATGCAGCCAAACTCCATGCAATGCAAGAGGTTTTATATCAAGGAAAGTAGCAGGAAAATCTAGCAACCATGAGCGAACTTTACATTTTATTTTATTTTTAGGGCAGTAATCCCCAACACCTTCCCCAGAGGTGAAATAAGGACAGCATTTTTATTATCAGAGACAGGGATATGCCAGTCCCTGGGTGCCACTGCCTTCCGATCTGTGAAATGGGTATATTTTAAACCAGGGGTGTTTACGGAGGTGGACTTTTGCGACAGGGACAAGGTTTCTCAAATGACGCATCTGTGACAAAGACCAGCAGGTGACCTCAATTCGATCACCTCTCCGTTTCTTGACAGGTGGCTAAACTTTTCAGCTGGCGACACCCTGAAAGTATGACATTCGGACACCGCCCTTAACCAGAAGTACCAGACCCGTCACTCAAGGTTGCAGGCGAACAGTGGAATTATTCAGATTTTCGACAACTCGCAAAGGGCTCAGGTTATCATGGCCTGCCGTGGAAACTGCCACTTGAGAGTTGGAACATTAAAATTTTAAAGGCATCGCATTAGAGAAGGGAGGTGTAGGGTTCAGCTCATGCCAGCGCTCAAGCCCGACACCGAAGAGATTAACAAAATAAACTCACCAAGGTAGATGCATGCAGGGGGTCTTGTCTTTAGCAAGCGATTTTGGAGACGCCCCAGGAGGGATGTAATCTCACATAATGATCAGACATATTCTCTACTATGCTTACAGAAAAAAAATCATAGATGCTACATACAGGGATGCAGGTAGCAGCTGCCTTTTACGGAGTCAGAAAACAGGTCCATCTAGGTCAGTATTGCCTACACGGACTGGCAGCAGCTCTCCAGGGTTTCAGGCAGGAAATCTTTTCCAGCCCTTCGTGGGTATGCCAGGGATTGGACTATCTGCCAATCTATGTGTGCCCGGACACTGAGGTCCAGCGCCGAGAGCCTTCTGGTGGTTCCCTCATTGCAAGAAGCGAAGTTACAGGGAACCAGGCAGAGGGCCTTCTCAGTGGTGGCACCCGCCCTGTGGAGAACAATAACTACCAGACTTTTAGAAGACATCTGAAGGCAGCCCTGTTTAGGGAAGCTTTTAATGTTTAATAGACAATTGGATTTTAATATTCTGTTAGAAGCCGCCCAGAGTGGCTGGGAAAACCCAGCCAGATGGGCGGGGTATAAATAATAAATTATTATTTATTATTATTATTATACGTACACCATAGGCATGAGGCAGAACATACCAAGCTTTCATTTAAGTTATTTAATAATACAGTCATACCTCGGGTTACAGACACTTCAGGTTTTTTTTTTTTTGGTTACGGACCGCCGAAACCCAGAAGTACTGGAATGGGTTACTTCTGGGTTTTGGTGGTCGCACATGCGCTGAAGCGCTAAATCATGCTTTGCACATGCACAGAAGCATCGAATCGCAACTCGCACGTGCGCAGACACGCCGCTGTGGGTTGCGAATGTGCATCCCGCACGGATCGCGTTCACACCCCGAGCGTCCACTGTAATAATATTATTATGATTTATTATTTATAGCCCGCTCATCTGGCTGGGTTTCCCCCGCCACTCTTGTTAAAAGGAGTGTGTGCCGATTGTGCGACTCATACAGGACGCCTAAGGTGGTGGTATAAAGACATTTTGGACTTGCATTCCCCACAGAACAGCCCCATCCCATCTCATCTAGCAAACCAGTGATGTGTCAGGACATTAATATAAAAGATTCCATCAGGATTTTAGGATTCTGGATCCGGAGGGGGCTGTTTCTTTAACGCCACAAGGCCTAGAAACTTGAACTCGCTAGCCACGTTGGTTCGTTTTTATATATTTTTAGAAACCCTTCCTTTCAGCAGGGCAAGAATTGATATCGATCGCCCTTCGTTTGCCCTCTCGGCCGTTGACCTTTGACAGCAGCTCCTGCTGAAGCTGAAATCTCCAGGGGGCTGGCCCTTGTGGATTTATTTTATTCAAAAAAGGGAAAGAAAAAAGGTCATCAGTTTAGCTAGATCTAAGTCCACTCCCCGCCCCCTCTTACTTTATCCAAACAGGATTTGACAATGGGCAAATTCTTTGCAGAAATAGCCAATTAAGCAATGAGGTCTCCCAGATGGATGTGAGAAACCGCAGCTCCCAGCAACTTAAAGGCAGCAGCCCCAGACACTGGGATATTGTTCTCCATTCATGGGGAAAACTAGAATTTCAGCCTTTACTCTAGTTTCAATCAGGTGATGGAAGGGAGAGAGGAGGACATATACCCTGAAGGTGTAAGAGGAAACCTCAAACTGAATACCTGGAGAGAGAGGATGGTGGCCAAAATTCCTACAAGCACATACAAAAATAGGAGAAAAGACGAATTTTGCAGTCACTTTGGAACGAAGGCTGCAATCCTAACCCTACTTACATGGAAGGAAGCCTTGCTGAATTCAGGACGTCTTATGCAGTGCTTTTTGCCTAGAAAGAAAAATTGCCAGTACTCTGTACTCTTGAGCACCCCCAGAAAAAAGCACCAGACTTATATCAGAAGCTGCGCTTTGGTTCCCAAACTGTTTCAGGAATTGAACAGACTCCCTGAACGGATGAAGTTCAGAAACCAAGGTTCCACTGGATAGATTTCACAAAAGCAGCTGTGTTTTTCAATGCAAAGATGTGTCGCACCAAGAAGGTCGTTCTAAATTTTAATTGTAAGAAGGGGCAGTGTTACGGGAAAGCAATTGTCAATTTCAATGCAAGTATGTAGTTCACTTTTTGTGTGCGCGCACGCGCATGTGTGCATGCGTGCGTGAGAGAGAGAGCTTGACCCTATGCATCCTTACTCAGAAGTAAGCCCCAATAATGTTGACTGTATGTGTGCCTAGGATAGCAGTTTAAGGCTGGAATCTTATTTCACTGTAACTTTCCTAAACTGTTCCAAATCAAAAGACAGTTAATTTTTTGCAAATTTGGGAGTGGGACAAGGGCAGGGGGACATGACCACAGCCGGATTTAGCAACAGAGGGGCTTCATGGTGAGGGGGGTTGTTTCCAGTTAGAAAAAGCTTGGGGGGGGGGAGGAGAGAGAGAAAATGACTCCCATCTATCAGCAATGCAAAGATTTGCTCTATATATCAGGCCTGTCATTTGTACCAGAGCCAGTGGTACAAATGGCTAGAGTGTTGGACTATGACCTGGGGGATCAGGGTTCGAATCCCCATGCAGCCACTGGGTGCCCTTGGGCCAGTCACGAATCTTTTAGCCTAACCCTCCTCACAGGGTTGTCGTTGACGATGAAACGGGGAGGAGGAGGACCTTGGAAAAATGTGGCGTACGTATGAATGTAATACAGTGGTGCCCCGCAAGACGAACGCCTCGCAAGACGGAAAACCCGCTAGACGAAAGGGTTTTCCGTTTTGGAGGCGCTTCACAAAACGAATTTCCCTATGGGCTTGCTTCGCAGGACGAAAATGTCTTGCTAGTTCCTGCGGGGTTTTTTCCCTTTTTCCCCCTTTTTCCTAAGCCCTAAGCCGCTTATCAGCTGACCCGCTAAAAGCCACTAAACCGCTAATAGCGCTAATCCGCTAAGCTGTCAATGGGCTTGCTTCACAAGACGAAAAAACCGCTAGACGAAGAGCCTCACGGAAGGGATTAATTTCGTCTTGCGAGGCACCACTGTAACAGTATATAATGTTGTTGGGATTCCAAATCTCCAGCACAGCCAAACGGCCAGGAATGAGAGTTCAGCAACACCTTGAGGGCATCAGGTTCCCTATCCTTTGAGAGAGAGACAGCAAATCTTTGCATTGCTGATATAGCTGGGGTCATTTCCTTCCTCCACCCCCACCTCAATGCGGATTCCTTCGCATTCCAAAAGGTCACTTAGTCAAAGGCCTCTTTTAATCCCTTCCTCCCCAGGGCAAAGGAACAACACCAGCTTTGCCTTTAACTGTGGGGCTGTGTTGTTTTTAAAGAACCCTTTGCTGCTTCTTGGATACGAAGAAAGTTGGTTTATTCATTTTATGCATCTTGAGCCTTTCCTCCAAGGATCTCCTGGTTTTCTCCTCTCAGCAACCCTTCTAGGTAGGTTTGTGCACATCCAACAGGTTAAGCTAAGAGACTGTGCGTGGGCGATTTGAACCCTGATCTCCCATGTGCGGTGATTAGGAGTGTTGGACTAGGACCTGGGAAACCGGGGTTCAAATCCCCTTATTCAGCTATAAAGCTCGCTGGGTGACCTTGGGCCAAGTCTCTGCATTTCAGTCTAACCTACCTCACAGGGCTGTTGTAAGGATAAAATGGAGGTGAAGGACAGAACTATGTTCATCATCTTTAGATCCCTGGAGAAAAAGCAGGATATAAATGCTGCGACAAATTAATAATAATAATAATAAAAATAGCAGAAGAGGGATTTGGAGCTTGCAATCAGGGGTTATTACGAAGCCAGGCAGAAAACCTCCCAAGAGAGAGGCAAATTAATGGAAGGTAAGTCTACCACTGGGACGTGGGTGGCGCTGTGGGTTAAACCACAGAGACTAGGACTTGCTGATCAGAAGGTCGGCGGTTCGAATCCCCACGACGGGGTGAGCTCCCGTTGCTCGGTACCTGCTCCTGCCCACCTAGCAGTTCAAAAGCACATCAAAGTGCAAGTAGATAAATAGGTACCGCTCCGGTGGGAAGGTAAACGGCGTTTCCGTGCTCTGCTCTGGTTCGCCAGAAGCGGTTTAGTCATGCTGGCCACATGACCCAGAAGCTGTACGCCGGCTCCCTCGGCCAGTAAAGCGAGATGAGCGCCGCAACCCCAGAGTCGGCCACGACTGGACCTCATGGTCAGGGGTCCCTTTACCTTTAAGTCTACCACTGGCTAAATAGAGCCTCCATGTTTGGACACAGTATACCTCTGACTGCTGTAACTAGGAAATGGCTCTCTGGACTTCCTAGAGGCAACTGGGAAACAGGAAGTACAGATGGACCCCTGATCTAATCTAGCAAAACTCTCCCGTTCTCAGCAGCCATATAACGCTTGGGAATGGCACCGCCATCTTCCAAGACACACTACCTCTGAAAACTAGATGCTGCAGTCAGGCAATTGCGGGGGGGGGGGGGGGATTTTGTGACCCTCTTTCTAGTCATTGTGGAAAGTGGAGTGCTGGATTAGACCCCAGCAAGGCTTAATTAGTTTTGTTTCAGGCCCCTGAGCCACCGGTGGTTTATGCGCATAAATGCACCAGAGTCAGTTACTCTTCCCTTCCACCCGAAGAGTTCTATGATGCACAAAGGTTTGCACACATCTCTCTCTTCTAGCGTCTAGTTCAGGCTTCCTCAACCTCAGCAATCCAGATGTTTTGAGACTACAATTCCCATAATCCCTGTCCTGCTAGCTAGGGATCATGGGAGTTGCAGGCCAAAAACATTTTGCGCCTCCTACCTTATAGCAATTACCAACACCAATGTGACTCTAAAAAGGCAATCCTTTGGGTTACACGCTTGGGAACATTAGCAGGTGGTTATTTATTGAAGAGCAAGATTGGAGCAGGAAAAAGAGAGAGGCAGGCCTGCCTTCACAATCCCTTGCAGTAAAAGAATGCAATGACCAGAGAGTTAATAAAAGGATGATTTTATCCAGAGTTGGTGGTTTTTGGAGCCATCAGTCACCAATGCCATACACATCGCATCAAAATAAACCATTCCCAAAACTGCTCAAAGTTTGAAACCTTAGCTAACACAAACAGATCCCCTTCCAGGATCAAAGTCCCTTTTTGGCTGAACATAAACTACCAGCTTTAAAAAACAGCTAGGTTATTCTTTTTCCTCAATTTGGATCAAAGCTGCAGCAGAATACAGTATTTCAAAAGTAATGACAGGCTAAGATACGGCTTTCGGCTGACATCTTGTGTACACCAACCTTGGTCAAGAGGGCAGCCTCAGAGCGGCTTTCCTGCATGAGGTTTGTGGCTCCCAGTGCAATCCTGATTTACACCAGAGAAAACCCACTAGTGGGTTCCTCCCATGGTATTCTGAAGGTGCATCTAAATAAACCTTCTCCGGCCCTTCTGAGTTCGTTTATAGTTAGACAGCAGAAAACACCAATTCCTTTCCTGCTATCCTGCACCAACCCATCACACAAACAGGGGTGCAGTGCTGCCTCGCAAGACAAAATTAATCCGTTCCGCAAGTCTCTTCGTCTAGCGGTTTTTTCGTCTTGCGAAGCAAGCCCATTGACGGCTTAGCGGATGAGTGCTATTATCGGCTTAGCGGATAAGCAGATAAGCGGCTTAGAAAAAAGGGGGGAAAGGGAAAAAACCCCACAGGAACTCGCAAGACATTTTCATCTTGCGAAGCAAGCCCATAGGGAAATTCGTTTTGCGAAGCGCCTCCAAAACGGAAAACCCTTTCGTCTAGCGGGTTTTCCGTCTTGCGAGGCATTCGTCTTGCGGGGCACCACTGTACGTTGATGCAAGATGTGATGGAATAACGTGGTGCAAATCCCAAAGAATGTAAAGGAACACTTCCAATCCCTATTCCCACTTTCCGTGGAAGGAAACCGAGCAAAGATTTCAAAGTTCCAAGGCACCAGAACCAGGGATCAACATTTAGACTCCTGGAATTTCTGCCAGCTCTTGCTAGTCAGCCCCACAAAGAGGCCAGTCCACACCGTTCAGAAAGCAGCATGCCAACAAAGCGTTCCTCCCCAGAGTTATCTCAGTTGGCGTTTTAAAGGTGTTCCACTATGGGAAAATATAGCCGGAATGGAAGATAGAGGAAGCACAGCCCCACCCTGAGACAGCAATCTTGGAAGGGAAGGGGGGATTTGAGAGAAGGGGGAGCAAAATTCCAGGTGTGGGGTGTAGTTGTAGGGGGAATTCTCTGTGCACAGGGCAGAAAATCAGGATCAAAATTGTGTTTTGTGTGTGTATGTGTGTGAGAGAGAAAGTGCCAGGCTGTGACAGATTATGGGGGCAGGAATAGTGACCATAAACACACTGTGTGTGTGTGTGTGTGTGTGTGTGTGTGTGTGTACACACACAGGAAGTATTTATCACAAATGGTGTACCACACCCCTAGAAGGTGGGAGTATAAAACCAGAAACTGCACCAAGAGGATTGTATTCAATGTTAGTTCCACTCTAGAAATTAACTAACAGTGCCAGATTTGGGGCAACCCGGGTGCTTCCCCTACATAGGGCGCTGAGCCGAGGGGGCACAAAACAATACAGGAAAAAGGGAATTATTGTGAAAATAATAAATATTTAGAGGCGGGCATCAAATTTCTCCTTGCTTCGGGCACCAGATTACCAAAGTCCACCCCTGTGACTAATGCAAGTCCATGAATTCTAATGGGTCAAACTGGAACTTAGCTGGATGCAACCCAGAAATCCCAGTGATAAAAATCAGTGTTAGGTAGGTACTTAAGTTGGGGAAGGGCGGCTGGACAGTGTCCCCTGAGGACTAGAGAGGGTGGGCAGGCATGGTACCCGAGAGCACTGATCTTTTTATCCAGATCTGGAGCCACTAGCGATTCCCGGATCAATCCAATGCACGTTTGGATTTTAGAAGGGGGTCCTGTCTCTGAAAAAGTTGAAGAGGAGTACAAACCCAAAACAGAGTGCAGCTGGACCAAAAGAGAGAGATATATACTGCCTGGATTTCTTTCCAAGGAAACATAGTAATTCTTTAAAGGGCGGCCGGGAGGGGGGACACCAATAGCAGCTGGAAGCAGGAGGGTTTATAACAATTAATAATAATTAATAATCCACAAACTCCCCCGGGACTGAAAGGAGATAGAGTAGCTAAGGTGGAGGGCAAAAATGAGAAAGCGGGGGTCCGGCAGCCTAACCACCCCCTCCCACAAATAAAAGCGCCTTAAGGGCAAGGGGGCGGCTGTCCTCGCTTGGGGACAGTGAACTGGGGAAGGGCAGAAACTGGGGTGGGGGGCGATACCCATAAAAGGAAATGGGGTGGGGCGCACGGCTGGGACCGCTGCTTTCAAAAGGAGGGTGGGAAGGGAAGGAGAGAGCCTTATTCACGAGCCAAAAGGGGGCTTTTCCCCTCTTACTCACCCTCTGGGTTCCTCCTCCTCCTCCTCCTCGGCCGCCCCCACCTGCCCGCTCGCCTCTCACACCTTCTGCGCCTCTGCCCGGGCGGGCGCAACCTGTTACCTGAGCCAGGCGCCGGGGCCACGCCCACGCCGCTTCCCATTGGCTCTGCCGCTCTGGGAGGCCCGGCCCCTTCGCTTGCCCCTCCCTCCCTCCCCGGGCGACCACGCCCCCTCCGTCTCCACTTCGCCCCCCCCGCTCTTCTTTCTCCCCTTCCCCGAGCTCGGTAGGCGTGGCATAAGTGTCCGCACGTCATCAGGCGGGAATGGAGCGGGGCGGAGGATAAAAAAATGGCCGCCGAGTTTCGGGCGAGGGGGCGGGGCTGGAAGGAGCCCTTAGCAACCGGGCAGTGAGGCTGCCTCGGCCTTAGCAACCAGGCCAGGCCTTGGCCTTTCAGAAGAAAGGGCATTTTATTTTATTTTAATTCGTTGTTTTTATAGAGCTTTTGTTTTGGCTAAGTGTAGAAAGCATCTTTTTAAAAACTGGAAATAAAGATAGCTGGGTTGTGTGGCCCATTTATATTATACACACACACACATATATATATGAATACATGTATATATATATATATGTATGTATGTGTATGTATGCATACAATATATATGCATGTATATGTGTATATATAATCCATTTTAAAAACACAGGCGATTTTTTATTTATTTAAAAAGTCAAAATTTTGAGGCTTAATAAAGGTCTTCAGGGTGATACAGGACCCTTTTGTCGTTTTGCAACAACACGCTGTCAAAGCTACAGTGGGTGAGGGAGGCGAAAGCACTCTGGACATGCTCCATGGAACTCTTCTTTTTGTTTTGCATAGTCCAAGGCTGGATCTTGGCCTCACAAACTGGCTGGGCCGCTGTCTGGGTCAAAACTGAAGCCTTGCCAAATCCCTACAGCTGGGAGATTGACGTGTGGTCAGGATGGCCAGCCTGCCAAAAACTGAAGGGTTGGTGGGTGAAGAACTCTGTTCCCTCATAACCCCCTTTCCTTGACTCTTGGTGGCTCTCCACGAGGCCAGAACGACATTTTGTCTTAATTAAGCCGGGTTTGACTTGGGGGACGCCAGTTCCTGACCCCCTGTTTAAAAATGCCTGCATCGGCCATAGCTGTCAACTTACAGATTTGAAAATAAAGGACCAGCAGCCTCGAAAATAAGGGATCAGCAGCCAAAATAAGGGATCAACAATAACTTTGAGAAAACACATATTTTGTTGCGTGCAAATGGCTTTAGATACCTATTAGGTCCATGAATTACCATATAGCATATATTCAACACAAAAAAACAACAACAATTTGTTGTTGACAAAGGACAGCTGGACATAGGAAGGGCCCCATTACCTTCAGCAGCTTATTTAAGGGACATCATCCATTAGGGACAGCAGCGGGACATGGCGCTGGGATAAGGGACTGTCCCGCCAAATAAGGGACGCTTGACAGCTATGGCATCGGCGACTACAGGAAAAGTTCTCGAGCCGAACTTCTTATGTCCGGGCAAAGAGTATCTCAGGACAGCTGGCACTGGCGAGGGAGACTCTTCCCCAAGAGCGATGAGGCCATCGAAGACGAAGCCTTTTCCGCTCGCGATCAATGCATGAACTCTGCAACCCTCTTGCAAACAAACAAACAGCGCTTCAGACATGGCCGTGGCTGACCCCTTTCGGATAGCATGTCGATTTGATTTTGGGTAGTGAGCCCAGAAGTTAAGAAAACATTGCCGTGAGCCACATCTGAGGGCGCCGGGGAGATCAGATTAGATCCTTGATGGGGAAAGCCGAAGTTTAAAGAGACGTCTCCAGCTACGGCTGCCTGGGAAATTCTCCTCTCTAAACTGCAACCAGATTTAAGATTCTTCTTGACACTTTCTGGCTCAACCAGTCATTAATTTCAGGGGTTTTTTTAGATATATATATATATAGTATATAAAAGCGCAATCTTTATTATTCACTGCTCACAGTTCATAATAAACAGCTCAGGGCAGCAAACATATGGTGCCAATCTAGTTTGGCTTCAAAATAGCCCCGCAAGGGAGGCTAAGCTAAGAGACAGCGATTTGCCCAGGGCTTTTCTCATTCGTTTAATAACGGAGTAGGGATTTGAACGCAGGTCTTTGCAACCCAGGTTCGAGACTCTGTTTGCTATGCCACAGGCTCAGCAGTCTATCATCATTTCATTATTTGCTGCTAAACTTTTATTCTTGTTTTTCTAGACAAGTTGAAAGCAGCAACTTGCTGCATGTCCATCTCATATTGCTGCAGGCTGCTCCGCTCTGCCTTGCAAAAGGGTTCTGTGTAGCTCGAAAGCTTTCATGCTCCCGAAGTACAACACAGACCTAAACTGGTCAAGAGATTTAACTTCCACCTCCTTTGTGTCTCCTGTTCCTGTAAAGCCCTCTACTGTGTGCTACCTGGAGTAAGAGCAGCACTACGAAGGAAGGGATCCACTGCCTCTCATTCTCTTTTCCAGCTTCTCTGCCTACCAAACCAGCAACACCTAATTTTGCAATGTTATGTGCCAGGTGCAGTTGGAGCAGTCCATTATTCCCCACTGAGGCGCAAGGCACCTTTAGCCACCATCAGAGGAGAAAACTCCTGTTGCATCTCTGTGCGAGTCCCTGTTCTGAGTTCCTGCTCTGCCTCCTTCAAATAAGGAGGTTCCACTCCGAGGGCCTTCTGGCGGTTCCCTCCCTGTGAGAAACGAAGTTACAAGGAACCAGGCAGAGGGCCTTCTCGGTGTTGGCGCCTGCCCTGCGGAAAGCCCTCCCGTCAGATGTCAAGGAAATAAACAACTATCTGATGTTTAGAAGACATCTGAAGGCAGCCCTGTTCAGGGAAGTTTTTAATGTCTGATGTTTAATGTATTTTTAATCTTTGTTGGAAGCTGCCCAGAGTGGCTGGGGAAACCTAGCCAGATGGGCGGGATACAAATAATAAATTGTTGTTGTTGTTGTCTGATGTTTTAATGTATTTTTAATCTTTTGTTGGAAGCCGCCCAGAGTGACTGGGAAAATCCGGCCAGATGGGCGGGGTATGTTGTTGTTTAGTTGTTTAGTCGTGTCCGACTCTTCGTGACCCCCTGGACCAGAGTACGCCACTGAAGTACTTCCACTGCCTCCCGCAGTCTGGTCAAACTCATGCTGGTAGCTTCGACAACACTATCCAACCATCTCATCCTCTGTCGTCCCCTTCTCCTTGGGCCCTCCATCTTTCCCAACATCAGGGTCTTTTCCAGGGAGTCTTCTCTTCTCATGAGGTGGCCAAAGTCTTGGAGCCTCAGCTTCAGGATCTGTCCTTCCAGTGAGCACTCAGGGCTGATTTCCTTCAGAATGGAGAGATTGGATCTTCTTGCAGTCCTTGGGACTCTCCAGAGTCTCCTCCAGCACCAGAATTCAAAAGCATCAATTCTTCAGCGATCAGCCTTCTTGATGGTCCAGCTCTCACTTCCATCCATCACTACTGGGTATGCATACATGTTATTGTTGTTGTCGTCATCATCATCATCATGCCCACAAATACAGGAGATGCTCTCTTTAACCCTGGGAAGGTACTACTCTTACTAGCTCTAAAATAAAATATGTGGAAGGTGTGTGTAAACTAGTATGCTGCAGGTAAGTTTGGCAAGAATCACCATGCAACCCTTTGTGGCAAACAGAACAAATGCCGGTCACCATGGTCACTTGCCTGTCAACATAGAGGGGGAAAATAAGAAGATAATACTCAACAGCAGGGAACATTTGGATCACTCGATTTGGACCCGTCACATTCCCTTCAGTTTCTACACCACTGGTGATGCTGGCACAGTCGCGGAGAAGGTTTGCACGGTCTGGTTTGAGCATTACCGCTCCTGACACCTGGATGCAGAGCTCACCTCACCGATTCCCCTTCCGGGCGGCAACGCAAAGACGGCACGCCACCTCTCACCTTGGGCTCCTGTCGGGCCTGTCTCCTTCCCTTGCGCTGACCATTTTATCACCTGCTGCCACTGCGTTCCCCCGAAGGGCCCCTTCCTCCGCACCAGGCAGCAGCGGAGAATGGCGGAAAAGAACAGCCAGATCGACAGGGGAGAGGTGGGCAAAGAACAGGTATGACTTGGTCTGGACCAGCCTGTGTTTTCACGGTGGCGGAGAAGCCTGCTCTGCTTTTCTGCCCTGGGCCTCACATACACACAGCTCCCCGGGAGCCGGACGACTCGCTGCAGAACGACGCATCCCTCTCCTTTGGCCCTAACTACTTCAATTTGCCAGACCCATCGCTGGAGAGAACAAATTAAGAACAAGTGTTTATTGTCTGCTGCTGCGGTAGGGGAGTCTGTTCTATCTCTCTGGAGCAGCGGTCAGGAAGTTTGAATCTGGCTCCCACGACAGATGAAAGTAGGGAATGTGGTTCTTCGATCATCCCAACAGTGGCTGCACCAGTTGCATTCATATGCTCTGCAGTCATTGGTCCTGCACAGTTTTAAAAGTAAGGCAGGACCAAAAAAAAAAAAGGGTATACTAAGAAATCTTAGCCAAGACATCACGATCTTAAGCAGTCTGCTGGGATCACTTAAACCTTGAATGGTGTGGACTGCTCCCTTTGTGGGGCCGACTGGCAAGAGTCAGAAGAAAATCCAGGAGCTTAAACATCAATGTCTGATGGGGGGGGGGGTCTTCAGGCCTTCTGTTTTCTTGTACACATACTAAAGCAAATAGCAGGTCCGTTTCCTATCAGCTGTTTCAAGAGTTCTGTAGATCAGATTAGATCAGATCAGAAGGAAATACCAACACTCTTCTTCCACCGCTGGTGAAACCGAAGTCCAAAACTCCCTCAAGAGTGTGGACTGCGCAGCTTTTACAATCCAGTAGTTCAGCGAGTCCCATGGAGAGTCCCATGGACTGCAAGAAGATCAAGCCTCTCCATTCTGAAGGAAATCAGCCCTGAGTGCTCCCTGGAAGGACAGATCCTGAAGCTGAGGCTCCAAGACTTTGGCCATCTCATGAGAAGAGAAGACTCCCTGGAAAAGACCCTGATGTTGGGAAAGATGGAGGGCGCAAGGAGAAGGGGACGACAGAGGACGAGATGGTGGGACAGTGTTCTCGAAGCTACCAGCATGAGTTTGACCAAACTGCGGGAGGCAGTGGAAGACAGGAGTGCCTGGCGTGCTCTGGTCCAGGGGGTCACGAAGAGGCGGACACAACTAAACGACTAAACAACAACAACAACAGTTCAGCGAACTGCTGGCTCTTTCAAGACACCTGATAATTGTTGCAGTTGAGAATCCTATTATATACAAATACACTTACACGCCAAGAACATGAGAAAAGTCCTGCTGGATCAAGACAAAGGTCCATCTAGAGTTTTTAAAGCAGAAGTTGGATGGCCATCTGTCAGAGATTATTTAGCTGTGACTCTTGCACTGCAGAGGGTTGGACCATTTCAGCTAGACAATATTACCATTCTGTTATCCTTCTCTTGCAGTAGCCAAGTAGATTGAAACCTGCAAACAGGACCTGAGAGCAATAATGTTCTCGCCACTTGCAGTTCCCAGCAACTGGTATTCAAAGGAATACTCCCTCTGACAGTGAAGACAGAACAGAATCATCGTGGAAGCAGGTAAAAGGTAAAGGATCCCTGGACAGTTGAGTCTAGTCAAATTCGACTAATGGGTGCAGTGCTGATCTCGCTTCAGGCCGAGGGAGCCGGCGTTTGTCCACAGATAGCTTTTCTGGGTCACGGAGCCAACATGACTAAATTGCTTCTGGCGCAACGGGACACTGTGATGAGTGCCAGAGTACACAGAAATGCCATTTACCTTCCCACCGCATTGGTATCTATTTATCTACTCACACTGGTGTGCTTTCGAACTGCAAGGTTGGCAGAAGCTGGACCGCCGACCTTCCAATCGGCATGCCCAAGAAGCTCAGTGGTTTAGATCACAGCACCGTTGCAAGTGCAATTAATTTAATTTACAAACTGTATGTGAATCGCCGGAGTGTGGAATGTTAATCTCTTCTTCAGATACGCCACTCTGTTCAACTGGCTTTTTAAAAAAGTTGTTGTTAAAGTTTTTCTTGTGCTGCAAAACAAACAAATAAACAAGGAACAGAAAATATAGGACTTGCACTTTTAAGGTCAAAACAATCTTGTATTGACAACCTCTCCCTGCAGCAATCACAGCATTCAGGCTGTGGGAATCCTGTACCAAACCACACCAGTTTGGAACGACGATCCTGGAGGGTAAAGGGTGGAAGCCAGCCAGCTCCCATTCTTCCGCAGCCCCACAAGCGATTTGCTGCAGCGCATCATGCCAGAAACCTTGTCACCCAAATGATGCTCTGCGCTGGGTAATCAGCAGCTCGTTAACCTTAATCATATCACCGCACTGTCACTTTCTTTTCTGTGTAAGACGGCTGGGGAGGGGTGCAGGGGGGAACGGAAACGGACCAACCACAAATGTTTGGCGCCATCACTCACGAGAACACCTCCGTGCGACACTGCCAGCTTTTTCTTGGGATGGTGAAGGCCAATTCTCTAATTGGAAGCAGGGAAAGTTCAACGGGAGAGACCCTGAAGGGGGGCAGGCATCAGCAAAAGAGGAACAGCCCTGCATTATGCTTTCCCCACTTCTCTGTGCAGTGACGGCATTTTGAAGCGTCTGCCGCGATCTTTTTTCCTGCACATAGGGACATTTGGAGAGCCCTGTGGGATCAGGCACAAAGGAGCGTTTCCACCCCCATCGTTTTGCCCGGACACGGAGGTCCAGCGTTGAGGACCTTCTGGCGGTTCCCTCTCTGCAAGAAGCCAAGTTACAGGGAACCAGGCAGAGGGCCTTCTCGGTGGTGGTGCCCGCTCTATGAATGCCCTCCCACCAAATGTCAAAGAGAACAACAACTACCAGACTTTTAGAAGACATCTGAAGGCAGCCCTGTTTAGGGAAGCTTTTAATGTTTGATGCATTACTGTATTTTAATATTTTGTTGGAAGCCGCCCAGAGTGGCTGGGGAAGCCCAGCCAGATGGGTGGGGTATAAATAATAAATAAATTATTATTATTATTATTATTATTATTATTATTATTATTATTACTATATAAGCTGTCCACCATCCTGTTCTCACAGTGGCCAACCCAATGTCCCCACTGGCGTGCGGTCAGTGCACTGGGGAACTAGAATAATCTCCTACATGTTTCCTTGGTGCCTCCTTCCCAAAGCCCAGGAAGCTTCTGCCCGGCTTAGCGAGAGGGAGGTAAAAGGTAATGGTAAAGGGACCCCTGACCATTAGGTCCAGTCATGGCTGACTCTGGGGTTGCGGCGCTCATCTCGCTTTATTGGCCGAGGGAGCCGGCGTACAGCTTCCGGGTCATGTGGCCAGCATGACTAAGCCGCTTCTGGCGAACCAGAGCAGCGCACGGAAACGCCGTTTACCTTCCCGTCAGAGCAGTACCTATTTATCTACTTGCACTCTGACGTGCTTTTGAACTGCTAGGTTGGCAGGAGCATGGACCGAGCAACGGGAGCATACCCCGTCATGGGGATTCAAACCGCCGACTTTCCGATCGGCAAGCCCTAGGCTCTGTGGTTTAACCCACAGCGCCACCCGCGTCCCTTCTAGGGAGGGAGGAGCAATGATCAAATGTGTGACATCACCCTCACAAGCTGGCGCCTCTGGTCCTAACTGTCCCCCTTTGAAAAAGTTCACTGCATGTCCCTGGGTGCCCCTGTGGGAAGCCCACTCGCAAGAGCTGAGCGCATCAGCAACTCTCCCCTTCTGCGGTTTGCAGCGTGTTATGTTCAGAGATACCCTGCTTCCAACAGTGGAGAGTCCTCTGCTGTTGTAAACAAAATAATCTGCCCTTTTTCCTTTATGGGGTATCCAAGAGCCCATATAGAGTCCTTACGTAGGTTCCCTATTGGTAGGAGAAAAGAACAGAGGCCAAGCAGAGAATATTGAGAAGCAAAGCAGCTAGTAAGCCTGATCTTTGTTGATCTGTTGCAACAGGGTGCTCCCCTCATTCGCAGGAAAGGAGGAAGACCCAGAACCAAGGTGTGCCTGCCCTTATATATAGACATTTTAAATTTCCTGCCCTGGAGCTCAAGACCACCCCTCCATACATCCTACATACATCACAGAAGGGGTGTAACCCAAGACCACCACCCCCACATGCCTACATCACAGAAAAGGTGGTCTACAGCAGAAATCTGAGTGCAGTTGTTGATCTCGTCTGACAGGTTACCTGTTAATGCTCACTTGATTGGATACCCTGGGGAGCCTGGCCAGTCTTTTGTAATGATAAATACTTAGTTCCTGAACCAGGTCATGGGCTCACCCTATTCAAACACTTAAGACAGGATTTGTGAAGGAAAAGACAATGGGGAGGCTTTTCCATTTTCCTTTGACCTTGCAGAAAAAAAAACATTTGGTCAGTTTGGGAATCAAAAATGGTTTTAGGTCAGTCTTCCTTGTGCTGATGTACGTACGTGCTTGGTTGGTATATTTATGAACATTTATTATATATCTAAGACTTTAAATTCTCATCTTACTGCCTTCTTACTTACAAGTGCCTCTAAGTTCAGCAGCAAGGAGCAAACAGCCCCAGGGGCGTCACAGGTGTGCAAAAAGTACTGTACTCAAGAGTCGCGTCCTGCTTGCAGGCTGGCCACTGCTAGAAAAGGATGGGGGACTTAGATGGGCCTGATCCAGGATGCTGTTTTCTGTTCTGATGATGGAGGGCTCTTGCCTGTGGAAATCTGATTGGCCCCGGCGAAAATAGGCTTGCTGGATGAGGTGGGCCTCTGGTCCATAGCTGTCAAACGTCCCTTATTTGGCGGGAAAGTCCCTTATCCCAGCGCCATGTCCCGCTGCTGTCCCTTATTGATGATGTCCCCGGGTTTCAAAGGAAGCAGCTCCTCTCCCTCCCTCCCTCCGTCCCTGCCGGCCAGGGAGGAGGGAGGCTCCAACTGTGTTGCCTGGCTGTGTTGCTCACCCAATAAGGAGTCTAAGAACGACTGGGGGGTGGAGCTTGCATGCCTTGTGCCGATCAAATCGGCCGCCTTGCCTGGGGACTCGCCTTTGCTCAGCGCTTCCCAGCGGAGAGGTGACGGTGGTTTCCCTTGCTGCATCCCCTTTGCCGGGTTGCTGCGCTGTGGGAACCACCGCTTGAGGCTTCGTTTGGCTGCTGGTTGACTAAAATCCCTTATTTTGGCTGCTGATCCCTTATTTTCGAGGCTGCTGGTCCCTTATTTTCAAATCTGTAAGTTGACAGCTATGCTCTGGTCAGATCCAGCAAAGCTCTCCTGACGCACTTTTGCCAGTTCCCTCCTCCAGGAAAACAGCCTGCTGTTGGAGCCAGCTGCAGAAATCTGTACCTCTTTTTCTCTCTTTCTATGCCTGCCCAGCGACAAGCTGTTTCCAGGCCTTAGCCGAGGTGGTTGGCTAAGAGCCATCCCAAAACCTAGCGAGCAAGCAGATTCGGCTCGCTGGTGCCTATTAAAGAAAATATGTAAGTCTTTTGTCTGATTAATAGCCAGAAAGAAAGATGAATCGGTCTCCTTATGGCCGTAAGCATGATATCTGCAATACCGCTGTTGGCCTTTTAAAAAAATAATAATAATAAAGACCGGGGGGTGCAAGGTAGAAGGGGAATTATATCCTTTGCCTACCTGTCAATAGGGGAAAGTGAAACAAAATGTTAGATTCAGGTTCCTCCAGTTGCTTCCACAAGGCCCTACCCACCAGCTTGGCCAGGAAGGACGAAGCCACAACTGCAGATAAGGAATGTGTCCTGGCCTCCTTTATGGGCGTTGTAAAATGTGAAATGAAAAGCAGGTGGGAAATAGGCGGGGTGGAGATACAATCTTGCTAGCGTGGCTTCCTCCTCGTTCAGTTTACAGGTCATAGAATCATCGAATCCTAGAGTTGGAAGAGACCACAAGGGCCATCGAGTCCAACCCCCTGCCAAGCAGGAAACACCACCAGAGCACTCCTGACATATGGTTGTCAAGCCTCTGCTTAAAGACCTCCAAAGAAGGAGACTCCACCACACTCCTTGGCAGCAAATTCCACTGTCGAACAGCTCTTACTGTCAGGAAGTTCTTCCTAATGTTTAGGTGGAATCTTTTTTCTTGTAGTTTGGAGCCATTGCTCCGTGTCCGCTTCTCTGGAGCAGCAGAAAACAACCTTTCTCCCTCCTCTATGTGACATCCTTTTATATATTTGAACATGGCTATCATATCACCCCTTAACCTCCTCTTCTCCAGGCTAAACATGCCCAGCTCCCTTAGCCGTTCCTCATAAGGCATCGTTTCCAGGCCTTTGACCATTTTGGTTGCCCTCCTCTGGACACGTTCCAGTTTGTCAGTGTCCTTCTTGAACTGTACCCCGCTCATCTGGCTGGGTTTCCCCAGCCACTCTGGGCGGCTTCCAACAAAGATTAAAAATACATTAAAATATCACACAGTAAAAGCTTCCCAAAACAGGGCTGCCTTCAGATGTCTTCTAAAAATCTGGTAGTTTTTCTCTTTGACATCTGGTGGGAGGGTGTTCCACAGGGCAGGCGCCACCACCGAGAAGGCCCTCTGCCTGGTTCCCTGTAACTTGGCTTCTCGCAGGGAGGGAACCGCCAGAAGGCCCTCGGCGCTGGACCTCAGTGTCCGGGCAGAACGATGGGGGTGGAGACGCTCCTTCAGGTCTACTGGACCTAGGCCGTTTAGGGCTTTCGAGGTCAGCACCAACACTTTGAATTGTGCTTGGAAACGTACTGGGAGCCAATGTAGTTCTTTCAAGACCGGTGTTATATGGTCTCGGCGGCTGTTCCCAGTCACCAATCTGGCTGCCACATTCTGGATTAGTTGTAGTTTCCGGGTCACCTTCAAAGGTAGCCCCACGTAGAGCGCATTGCAGTAGTCCAAGCGGGAGATAACCAGAGCATGCACCACGCTGGCGAGACAGTCCGCGGGCAGGGAGGGTCTCATCCTGCGTACCAGATGGAGCTGATAAACAGCTGCCCTGGACACAGAATTGACCTGCGCCTCCATGGACAGCTGTAAGTCCAGAATGACTCCCAGGCTGTGCACCTGGTCCTTCAGGGGCACAGTTACCCCATCCCAGGTAGACTGCCTCTGGACCTGGGGGTTCCACAAGGACATCACAGAACGCTGCAGCTGGGTCAGGCCAAAGGGGGCCCATCTAGTCTAGGATCCGTTTCTCACAGCGACCACCCAGATGCCCCAAGGGGAAACTAGCAAAGAGAACATGAGCGCAACAACACTCTGTCACTAACAGTCCCCAGCCAGCTGGTATTCAGGGACATCCTCCTGACACTGGAGTTAATAATGAAGCAACCATTGATTTGCAGCTATTGATAGCCTTATCCTCTGTAAGTTTACTTATCTAATCCCCGTTTTAAAGCCATTTAAAATGCCTCTGTAAGCAAATTCCAGACTTTGACTGTGAAAGAAGACATCTTTTTTTCCTTTTTCAAACTTTTATTTTCAATGCAAAATTACAGCAAAAATTACAAACGTTGAATCCAAAATAAAAGCAGTACAAATAAAAAAACACAAGAAGAAAAACAAACAAACAAAAAACAACAACAAAAAACACACATCTACAAATAAAACCATATCATCATTCTAATCATTACGTACATATACACATATTGACTTCCTTCCTTTGTTCTAAGACCCCGAAGCTTTGCAGGGTTAAAGAAAGAGAAAAATGGTACAAAAAGTATAAAGATAGAGGTAATCTACATTAGACACAACAATTTAGACAATTTCTTTATTACAGTAAAGTACTGTATATTTCGCATATTTGGAATGCTTAAAATTAAATCAAGATGGTTTTATTCCACTCACATTCCAAAAGAGGGATAAGCAGATAGAAGCATCAAGACAATTCACCTCTTATCTTTAAAGGCTAAAAAAGGAAAGGAAGTCTCCCATATCTAGGAGAGATTTGAAGAGACTTCATTTTCAGTGTGTGGGGAGAGAGGGGAGCCCAGCAGAGGCAAAGGAGGAACACATGTTTTGTCCCACATTAGATTTCTGAAAAAAGAAATAAAAATATTTTCCTCATTGATGCTCTTGACTTACAAATCTGCTTTCTATTTGACTGAAGTCAGCTGTATTGGTTTTGACAGAGTTAAGCTTGCACTTAACTCCACTGCAAGACACATTTTAATTTCCAGTTTACAATTACGCCGCAATTTATGAGAAATGCCTGCTCTTCCCCATAATCCTGGCATTGCCTCTAATCCCTCAGCAAATGACTTTACCCAATATAGCCACACACACACCCCTAAATCAATCTTCTGTTCCTATAGTTCTGGGCACCTCTCCCCATAAAGGATATTGTAGAGTTGGAAAATCTTTTTTTAAAGGGCAAGCAAAAGGTTAGCATGGCTTTCTCCTCAGTTCAGGATGCAGTTATGGCTACCAACTTGGGTGGTTTGAAAGAGGATTAGACGAATTCCTGGAGGATCAAGTTATCAGTGATGACTAGCCGTGATGGCAGTACTCTGCCTCTGCAGTCAGAGGCAGGAATGCGTCTGAATATCAGTTGAAGGAAAACAGGATGTGGGTGGCGCTGTGGTCTAAACCACAGAGCCTAGGACTTGCCAATCAGAAGGTCGGTGGTTTGATTCCCCGCAATGCAGTGAGCTCCTGTTGCTCGATCCCAGCTCCTGCCAACCTAGCAGTCTGAAAGCACACCAGTGCAAGTAGATAAATAGGTACCACTGCGGCGGGAAGGTAAATGGCATTTCCATGCGCTCTGGCACTCATCATAGTCCTCCGTGCGCCAGTAGCGGTTTAGTAGTCCTGCTGACCGCATGACCCGGAAAGCTGTCTGTGAACAAACGCAGCCTCCCTCGGCCTGAAAGTGAGATGAGCGCCGCAACCCCATAGTTGCCTTTGACTGGACTTCACCGTCCAGGGGTCCTTTACCTTTTTAAATACCTGAAGGAAAACACAGGAGGGGAGAGGGCTGTTGTGGTTGAATCTTGAGGGTTTCCCAGTGAGGCATCTCTGTGCCCACTGGGAGAAGAGGCTGCTGAACTACCAGTACTTGGGCCTGTGGCCTGATCTAGCTAGAGGGCTTGTCTGATGTTCCCATGGAACTTCCAGGTTCAAAAGCAGTCTACCTTGATTAGTAGGTTATTAGGGGCATTTGGCCATGGTGTGAACAGGAAGTCAGACTAGGTGGATCAATGGCCTGATCCAACTGGACTATATATCTATATCTATATCTATATCTATATCTATATCTATATCTATATCTATATCTATATCATCTATATCTATATCTATCTATCTCTATATCTCTATATATCTATATCTTTATCTAGGGACGCGGATGACGCTGTGGTCTAAAACACACAGCCTAGGACTTGCCGATCAGAAGGTCGGCGGTTCGAATCCCCGCGATGGGGTGAGCTCCCATTGCTCGGTCCCTGCTCCTGCCAACCTAGCAGTTTGAAAGCACGTCAAAGTGCAAGTACAGTGGTGCCTCACAAGACGAAATTAATTCGTTCCGCGAGTCGCTTCGTTTTGCCATTTTTTCGTCTTGCGGAACGTGGATTACCCGGGTATTAACGGTTTTACGAAAAAGGAAGCAAATCCGCAAGACGTTTTCGTCTTGCGAAGCAAGCCCATAGGGAAATTCGTCTTGCGAAGCACCTCGAAAAACGGAAAACCTTTTCGTCTAGCAAGTTTTTTGTCTTGCGAGGCATTCGTCTTGCGGGGCACCTCTGTAGATAAATAGGTCCCGCTCCGGCGGGAAGGTGAACGGCGTTTCCGTGCGCTGCTCTGGTTCTCCAGAAGCTGCTTAGTCCTGCTGGCCACATGACCCGGAAGCTGTACGCCGGCTCCCTTGGCCAATAAAGCGAGACGAGCGCCGCAACCCCAGAGTCGTCCGCGATATTTTTATTAAATTTTCTGTTTTACAATTTAGAAAATTCATTTAAAATATCAATGACTTCCTTTCTTCTCTTTCCATGGTTCATTTTCCATAACATAAATCCCTGCATATTTTAGATCAACTAAACCATTCAGTATCCCTTATCACATCCGTCAAAACTTATTTACACTGTTGAATTTATCTTAATGGTGCCAACGTTTTCAAGTGTACACAGTTCCCCCCGTATACTGTATTCAATAAACATTTTCCAAATTTCTTTAAACGTGTGTTCTTCTTGTTTTCTTATTCTATATGTTAGGTCCGCAAGCTGCACATATTCCATCAGTTTAAGTTGCCATTCTTCTTTAGTTGGGACCTCACTCGTTTTCCATTTTGGGGCTAACAAAACACGGGCCGCTGCAGTGGCATACATAAAAAACTCTTTAAAAATATTTGTATTCTAATAAATAAAAAGGTGTATAATGCAAGGAATGACATACAATATTAGAGAGAGAGAGTGTGTGTATATTCATTACTATTACATGAGCAAATTCTTGGTATACAGTAATAATAATTACAGAATATACACTTAAATACCACAGTAATGGGTAAAAGAGGTGTGGCGTTAACTGATGCCACACTCAAGATGGCGCTTCTCCATTCAAGTAACAGGGAAAGAGCGCCCCCTCGAGGAAAGAAAGCTTCAGAAACTCGGGCTCAGCTTAGCCCATAGAGGTTTCAAAAGGCTAGAGCGAAACTTCTGGCAAAATGCGAGCGTAGACAGCAGTCGTTGCTCTAGCCGTTCGCATCTCTATGATGGAAGCGCGGGAAACTTGTTCCCTTTGAGATAGCGGAAGTGCTCATAAAGTCTGCGACGGCGTTTGTCACTCTAGGCCTGCTTTATCTACGGGCTCTAGCTAAGTTTTGAGCAACACTCAAGATGGCGACACCGGGGGGCGGGAAACATGCCCTCTTAAATTATACAGCCCCTGCGGCCCCCTTCGCACCACAACTTCCCAATATTAAAAAGTACTTTCGTGCTTCTCTGCGGTCTGCGTTTCCTAGGACGTATGATATATTACCTTTTTTAAAAGAGAGATGCTTCAGTTTCGCCACACACAAAATGGCGGCATCTCACGGTCTTCGGCTTCCTGTACGGGTCGCCGCCGAGGACAAAAAAAGAATCCCCGAGCGCCGCGCATGCGCAGAATGCCGGCGCCTCTTCCTGCTCAGTGACTAAGCTGCGGCTCTTCGGGGAAAGATGGAGGTTCCGCCGCCGTTCTCGCTGCCGCCGTTTTGGGCCGGTGGTCCCGCTCCGGGGGCGCTTTACTCACCGCCCTGCCCGGGAAACGCACCCGGGGTCCAGGCCGAGGGCGTCACCAGGACTCTGTAAGGGGGCTGGAGGCTGGGCGCCCCCAGTTAGGCCTCAAAGGGGGAGGGGGAGAGAAAATGCGCCTGTGATGTCACCTTGCTGACGTCACGTCAGGTTGCTGACGTCTCTGGGTTAGGGTGGGCAGGAGGGGGGGGTTGGGGGAGAAGAATGGCTAAATTAGACAAATTATATCTTGTCTAAATGGGCATTTATTTATTTCAGAAGTGGGGGCCTCTGTGGCCCCATCCGGATGTTGCTGGACTCCATCTCTCAGCACACACTCCAAGCAAGGAACAAGGGTCCAATTATATCCCGGTTTCCCCATTTAGCCCATCAGCATCTAAATAAATGGACCAGATTCACAGACCATATCCTGATCTGGCGGGGATGAGGGCATAGAGATATACTGCAGCTATTTATGAAGGTTTTAGGTACAGGTATTGTGAGTTTTATTTGTGAAGGTTTTAGGGACGCAGGTGGCGCTGTGGGTTAAAGCCTCAGCGCCTAGGACTTGCCGATCGAAAGGTGGGCGGTTCGAATCCCTGCGGCGGGGTGCGCTCCCGCTGCTCGGTCCCAGCGCCTGCCAACCTAGCAGTTCGAAAGCACCTCCGGGTGCAAGTAGATAAATAGGGACCGCTTACCAGCGGGAAGGTAAGCGGCGTTTCCGTGTGCGGCTCTGGCTCGCCAGAGCAGCGATGTCACGCTGGCCACGTGACCCGGAAGTGTCTCCGGACAGCGCTGGCCCCTGGCCTCTTAAGTGAGATGGGCGCACAACCCCAGAGTCTGTCAAGACTGGCCCGTACGGGCAGGGGTACCTTTACCTTTACCTTTTTATTGTGAGTTTTATTTGTGAAGGTTTTAGGTATAGGTATTGTGACCTGGTGGGACGCGGGTGGCGCTGTGGGTTAAACCACAGAGCCTAGGACTTGCCTATCAGAAGGTCGGCAGTTCGAATCCCCGCAACAGGGTGAGCTCCTGTTGTTCTGTCCCTGCTCCTGCCAACCTAGCAGTTCGAAAGCACCTCAAAGTGCAAGTAGATCAATAGGTACTGCTCTGGCGGGAAGGTAAACGGTGTTTCCGTGCGCTGCTCTGGTTCGCCAGAAGCGGCTTAGTCCTGCTGGCCACATGACCCGGAAGCTGTACGCCAGCTCCCTCGGCCAATAAAGCGAGATGAGCGCCGCAACCCCAGAGTCGGTCACGACTGGACCTAATGGTCAGGGGTCCCTTTACCTTTACCTTTATTGTGAGTTAATGTGTTGTTAGTCACTTGGAGACTTTCAGGTAATAAGCAGCTAAGAAGCCTAATAGAAAATAATACCCTCTTACTATTTGTTAGGAGGGACTTCTTAGCTCTGCCTAGGATGGTGTGTCTGTCCCAGGGCGGTGGGGACAGAGTGGGAAATAGGTGTTGTGTGAACAAGCAGCATTTTGTGGGGTTAGATTTGACTGCCTCAAAGGGAGAGAGTACAAAATGCTAGCACAGGAGGCTGACTTATACCAAGTCAGTCCATTTAGTTCAGTGCTGTCCACACTGACTGGCAGCAGCTCTCCAGAGGTTCAGGCAGGGGACATTCCCAGCCCTGCCTGAAGATGCCAGGAATTAAACCGGGGAACTTCTACATGCCTAGCAGATGCTCTACCACTGATCTACAGTCCTTTCCCCCAATAAAGAGTCAAGTAGGAAGAGGCACTCGAACACAGCAGGAGATGTGGGGCTGCTTTGCCATTTTTTCCAACTCAAATTATTCCCCACAGAGAAGGGGGAGCTGCACGCTGACCCTCTGATGCTTCTTGTTCCCCTCAAAGGAGCCCCATGGTGACAGGCACCTCAGTCCTGGGGGTGAAATTCAACGGTGGGGTGATGATTGCGGCCGACATGCTGGGCTCCTATGGGTCGCTCGCCCGCTTCCGCAACATCTCCAGGATTATGAAGGTCAACGACAGCACCGTGCTGGGGGCTTCGGGCGACTACGCTGATTTCCAGTACCTCAAGCAAGTCATTGAGCAGATGGT
This sequence comes from Podarcis cretensis, assembly GCF_951804945.1. Classification (NCBI taxonomy): domain Eukaryota; kingdom Metazoa; phylum Chordata; class Lepidosauria; order Squamata; family Lacertidae; genus Podarcis; species Podarcis cretensis. Next base: position 3,792,357 of record NC_137186.1, read on the forward strand.
GTAAGTCTGAAGTTCTCCAAACCGACGGCAGGGAGCAGATGGAGGCCTTTTAAGCCTCTGTCTCTAGTTCACCTCCTCCAGGCTCTGCCCTCTCCTGGAGAAATTTAGAACCTTAAAGAACAAACCTGAAGACAGACAGACCTCCTCCTCTGTCCCATTGCCTGCCTCCTGGGGCACCTTATCCTGTTGGACTATGAGAATCCCTGGTCTGGCCCTGGGGGTCCGGGAGGTTATTCTGGGGGCTTCTGTCTGCCAGGCTCTGTGTCCCTCCGATATCCAGCAGCCAGCTCCGAGCCCTGAACAGTTAGTGTAATCTAAAAATAGGCTTGAAATGATTCTTGCATAATTTTGCCTCCCAGCAACAGGCTTTCCTTAGCAACAGACTTCTATATTAGACGTGCTCTGATAGTGGCTGTTACTCTGTCCACATGGTTGAAAAGCAGAGAGACGGAATGATTCTATGTACCGTATTTTTCGCCCTATAGGACGCACCATCCCATAAGGCGCACCTAGTTTTTTGGGGGGAGAATAAAGGGGAAAAATCGCCCCCCCCAGGCGCGGGGCTGGGGTGGGGGAAGCCCGAGCTTCCCCCGACCCCAGCCCCCAAAACAGGCAACTTCACAAGCCATGGGAGCCCGGCCCCGGGCTCCTGCGCCTTGAGGAGAGCTGCGTGAAGTCTGTGCGCACCGACCCCTCTCTCTCTCCAGGCTTCAGCGAAAGCCTGCATTCGCCCCATAGGGCGCACACACATTTCCCCTTCATTTTTGGAGGGGGGAAAGTGCGTCCTATAGGGCGAAAAATATGGTATATTGTTTTACTTTGTTTTTCTTAGACCGGTATTTGCATAAGTTGTACAGTGGTACCTTGAGTTACAAACGCCTCAGGTTACAAACGCTTCAGGTTACAAACTCCGCTAACCTGGAAGAGTTACCTCAATTTGAGAACTTTGCCCCAGAATGAGAACGGAAATCGTGCACCGGCGGTGCAGTGGCAGTAAGAGGCCCCATTAGCGAAAGCACGCCTCTAGTTAAGAACAGTTTCAGGTTAAGAACAGACCTCTGGAATGAATTAAGTTTGTAACTAGAAGTACCACTGTAAGGTTAATTCTTCAGCAAATACTTTAAGTAGAACAGGAATAGATGAGGTGTTCGTTCCCGCATGGGAATTCATCAGCAGATGAGCTGAACCAAGAAAGAAAAGCTTGGAAGACTTTCTGGGTGACTGCGGACTGAGAAAGGAGCCCCAAATGTTTGGCATAGTGTGCCGACATGAACTTGGCCTGGTTCCTTAGCTGGCCCTTACGTAGTCTGCGACTGTGTGTCTGGGTTATTGCTGGATTCAGGCGTCAATATGGGGGGTCCCCATTCAGCTCCGAGCCTGATGTTCCCCACTCCTTGCCGTAGAGCACCAGGTGCCGCATCTAATCTGGCTTCCGCCCTGCAGGATCGACGAGGAGCTCCTGGGAGACGGCCACAGCTACAGCCCCAAGGCCATTCACTCCTGGCTCACCCGGGCCATGTACAGCCGCCGGTCCAAGATGAACCCCCTCTGGAACACCGTGGTGATAGGCGGCTTCAGCAACGGAGAAAGGTAAGTCACCCTGGGGTGCGATGGGCGGAAAGGTTGGGAGCGCTGTTGGAATCAGCATTCAGATGGGATTGGGATGAGACCTCTGGCTAAAGTGCTCTGCCTGCCTGCCTTTTTATGCGGAGAGGGTTCATCCTGGAAGATAAAGCTTTTAATGGCTACTACTCATGTTGGCTATACTCTTGCCTCCTTGCCAGAAGCAGCGATGTTTCTGAACACCAGTTGCTGGAAACCGCAGGAGGCGAGAAGGCTCTTGGCCAGAGTCCTGCTTGTTGTTTTCCCACTGAGGCAATTGGGTGGCTGCTGTGACAAGAGGGTGCTGGACTACATGGGTGCTTGGCCTGATCCAGCTAGAGGGCTCTTCCGAGTTTCCTTTTTTTTGTTGTTGTTTATTTACTTATTTATTGATATCTCAATACATATGCCCCGCAGAGGACCTTAAGGTCCATAAATAGCAACACCCTAGAGGTCCCAGGCCCTAAGGAAGTCAGATTAGCCTCAACCAGAGCCAGGGCCTTTTCAACTCTGGCTCCTGCCTGGTGGAACGCTCTGTCTCATGAGACCAGGGGCCTGCAGGATCTGATTTCTTTCTGCAGGGCCTGTAAGACAGAGTTGTTCCGCCTGGCCTTTGGCTTGGAATCAACTTGATCCCCTCCCCCTCTTTCCTTTCTCCTTCTGTGATGGAACTCCTATTTGGGGACTTCCCTGGCTTTTTCTGGCCCACGTAGGACCAGTCTGGATAGTTGGCCTTGGTGAAGATTTGACGTTTTCACCCCCAAAAAGTTTTTGCCTTGAGTTTCTAGTGAAATGAGGCTGCATGTTGTACTTAATATTGTTTTTAAGTTGTATTTTAATCAATTGTTTTTATACCTGGTGTTAGCCGCCCTGAGCCCAGGGTGGGGTATAAATAAAATTATTATTATTATTCTTACTAAAGCCCCCCCCCTTCTCAGTTTCCTAGGTTACGTTGACATGCTCGGGGTGGCGTATGAAGCTGCTTCTCTGGCGACGGGATACGGTTCTTACGTGGCACAGGTAAGCGTCTCTGTGTGGAGGAGGCACACGGTCTCATGTTAAGAGGTGCCAAAGATCCGGTCTGTGCCCAGCCGCTTTTGGTTGGCCACTGTGAGACCAGGGTGCCTGATGAGCCATGGGCAGGACTGTTCTGGCCTTCTTAGTTCCCATTGCTTGCGGCTGCACAGCTGACGGTTTTATTTCTCCCGCTCTATCACAGCCACTGATGAGGGAAGCCTTGGAAAATAAGCCCGTCCTGTCTAAGCAGGAGGCCAGAAGCCTCCTTGAACGCTGCATGAAAATCCTCTACTACAGAGACGCCCGCTCGTTCAACAGGGTGAGTCTCCCACTGTGCATCTTGGCTGTAGAACCATGGAAGGGTGGGACTTTGCGACCTTCCTGGTGTCAGGATTTGCATCTCTCACCAGCCCTGGCCAAAGGTCACAACTGATGCTGGTAGACGGCCTCAGGAGGTCCTGTTTAGGGCAAACGTGTCTGGCAAAGAAGGTCTAACCTATCACTCTTCTTTCTCTCAGTACGAGCTCACGACGGTGACAGAGAAAGGCGTGGAAGTAGAAGGGCCCATCTCCTCCGAGACCAACTGGGAAATAGCACACCTGGTCAGGTAAACACACCTCCCTTTGGATGGGCATTCAAAGGAAGCAGTTTGCAGCTGGCACAGTACAGGAAAACTCCCAATTTACCTACATGACCTTTGGGAAGGTGGCATTTTTGGAACCTGCACTGTCTGGACACCCTCACAGAAACCCCCTCGGCTGCCAAGAACATCAGAGAGGTCCCTCATGGAAGTTCCACCTCCCTCAGAAGTTTGGGGTTCCCCTAAGTTGTGGAACCTGCTTCCCACAGAGGCGAGGCCAGCTATGCAGTTTTTGGCTCAAGACTTGCCTCTTCAACACGGTTGCTAGGTGCATTTTTAGGGTCTATTTTTGTGATTGTCACATGTTTTGGGCTGTTTTGAGTCATGTGTTTTTAAATAGTGGTCGCCTGCTCTGGGACCTTAGCAGGAAAGATGGGGAAATAAACCAAATAAATAACATCTTTCAGATTATCCTAGAACTCTTTGTTCTGCTCCCATTTTCGTGGCTTGGCTCACCTCACATTACCTTACCTTTGGGAACAGGAGCTGAAAAGGCCACTAGATTTTCCTTTTCTTGCCCAGGGAGCCATCCAGCCCCTTTAGAGCTCTTCCCAGGTCACACCTCTTCAGCACGCCACACCCACGTCGTTTTCGCACAGGCGTTTTGGTTGGCCCCTGTGAGAGCTGACACTTGGCTAGATGGGCCATTGGGCCAGGCTCTTCTTAACTTCTTGCCTGGGCCCTCAAGTGTGTTTTCCTGGCCCAAAGCCATCCCTGAACTGCAATGATGCCTATAGAAGGGTGTCTAGAAACCTCCTTGACCTTTGCTTGGCCTCTAGCCTACTGGGCAGTGAACATCTTATCCATGGCCCCCCTAAAGCTCCCCACAAGGGAATGTGGCCCTCGGTGTATAAAAGGTCCCCCTGCCTCAGACCCTCCAGATTAGCTAGGTTTTGGGTGTTTATATATGAACCTTGAAAGGAATATGCAGGTCTTAGAGTGAATGACTGGCTCCTAGCAAGAGGCACGCACACCTCTGCGACCAGACTTAGCAAACCTTCTCGTAGCAACTTTATGAACGTGGTTAAATGTCTGTATCTAGTATCCCTGGGCCCAAAGGCTATAGTAATTCCATATTCATACCCTAAATACTGTGCTTCATTTTGTCTTAAAAACGATTTCCTGTTCTGCAACCATTTCTAGACATCGTGCAACTCTTGCCTCCTGCTAATTTGGGTACTGCCAACCTAATTTCCCCCCATTTCCTCCCCCTTTCTCTGCAGCGGCTTTGAATGAAGCTCAAGAGCTCGTGGGCAGTCTCTGTTCCTGTCAAGAGATAATCCCAAATCCCTTGCGATGCTGTTTGATGCCTAATGTTTCGGCAGCTCCTCAGACCACGTTTTCTTTTTTTGTAAACAGAATAAATGAGGTTTAGACTCTTTGCCTGTATGTACATGTCATGATTCTTATACTTTCACTGTAACTTTCCAGTTTTCTCTGCTATAAGCTCCCTGTCGACCTGAATCGGGCATTCCTGATCCTGTGTCATCTTAAAGCGTTGCTGGCTTCTCCCCTTTCTGAGCTTGTCAGACTAATCTTGTGGTGAGGCTGTTTGTGTGTGTCGTGGGGGGAACCAACACTTATAATTAAAGAAAGTAGAGTGGGAGGTGCATTTTTGAAAAAATGCTTCTCCATCTACTGAAAGCGCCCAGAAAATTCACTGCATTGTAGAAAGCTGACACATCAAGGAAGAAGCCTGCGGTCCAGCCTTTCTTGACACTGATTTTCTACCACCAGGGGAATGTATTATTTGATGTAGGGGGAATTGGTCAGACTCGGGGGCTGGGGGCTAAACTGAATGTGGCATATCAGTCATGCAGTTAGTGACTGTGTGAATGGGTCTGTCCTTTAGGGGGAAATTAATCACTAATGAATGGTGCTGTTTGCGCTTGTGTGGTTCAGTTCCAACACAGATCCGGAGAATGCACATGGACACTTTACTTGCCTAGTAGATGAGAAGAAAAAGGGGGCCGAGATTGGAAGCCCACTTTCTGCAATTTGACAGGCATGTACAGGCTCAGAGTTTGCCATCCCTGCCCTCAGTGAACCCGACGCCCCTGCTGTTACCAATCTCATTCTTAAACCCCTGATAAGCTCAGGAGGAGCCAGTACAACTACCAACACTTGGGGCCACTGAGAGGCATTCAAAACATCTGAATAAGCACCGTGTTGGCTATCTACTTTTCAAAGCACCCCGGCACCAAGTTTGAGAGCTGCTCAGTCTTGAGGGGAAGGCTGGATAAGGGGGCGTGACAGTGTCTGCAGAGAAGGAAAAGCAAGAGAGGAAGAGTCAGCTAAAATGGTTCGGGTGGGGATGGGGAGGAAGATGAGCCCCTTGGGCTGGAAAGGGGAAAGATGATGGGATGGCAAGATCCACTTTGGGCAGGGGCTGGGGTGGTAATCTGTGCGTCCAAGAAAGGAATCTAGTGTATAACGGGGAGAGAGAAAACTATCCAGTTGCTCCAGATCATGCTAATCTTATGCTTGTCTACAAGGTCACCTCTTGGTGGACCTTTTCTGAACCTCTTCCAACTCTACCATTATCCTTTTTGAGATGTGGCAACCAGAACTGTACAGTATTACAAATTCACGGAAAAGACTCTCTTTGGGGATCTGGCCCAAATAACTTTCCTCTGGACCCCACAACTGAAAATGCAGCTGAATGCCCCCTTTTGCTGCACGATCAGCACCCACAGACCCCCCCCCGCTAACCTCAGCATCATACAGCTGTGCTGTCTTGGGCTGATGGAAGATGAAGTACAGAATACCTGGATGGAGGAAACCAGGTTGTATCGGGCATCCTGCCTGAAGCTCCTGTTAATTTACAACACGCACAAAACTTCTCCCCGCCCCGTCCAGCTGTTATTCTCCATAATAAAAACACAGCGTTTATAAATCCATTTCCCTGGCTTTATTAAATGTTCCACGTATGTACATTTTAGAGATTAATCATTTACAGGTCAGCCCACCCTGTTTCCTTCTTCCCTTGAGTCACTGGGGTGGGGAGCGGGGTGGGCATATTGGGGGCTTCGGGGAAAGGGAGGGAAGGCTTCGGCCACAGAGGAGAGTCTTAAAACTTCAACGGAAAAAAGTAAAACCAGAAGTGGCATGAAGGGCAGGGGAGGGAGGAGGCTCCCACGTTCTTCCGTCATGTCAAAATGCTTTTCATTGTTCAGACCATAATACGTTACGATTTTTAAAAAACTCTCAAACATGCAAACAGTAGAAAAAACATCTCTCTTTTTGTCTTTCTTTTGTCTCTGTTTTTTACGCTGGCAGTGAAAAATAAAAACAAGTTCTCCCTTGTTTTTTTTGAGTGTGCAGCTGGGTTCAACCGAAGTAGCAAATTCGGGGTACGTAGTGTGTCTTGGCGCCGTCGGAGAAAGCAGGATTCAGTAGCTATCGATACGTTTCCAGAAGGTTTAAAGTCAATGGTCCAGGAGAGGATTAGCTTGCAACCAACGAGTCAACCGGAAAGGATGTTGCCAACCTGAACGGAGTTGTCAAAAGGCTTGAAGCTTCCACAGTTTATACTCTTGTTAGGAATCAGAAGGAGCAGGTGCCCAGTAGTTTAGCCAACGGACGAGGAAGTGAGGAAGTTACGGCAGCTGCCTGGAAGTCCAGGTAACTCTCGACCAAAGTGGATCATCGGTCAACCCAAAGCATGGCACTTCTATGTCTATAAAGATCCATTTGCTGGTGACCAACAGGAGGGATCAACCCCTTTCCTGTCCCTAAACAACGGTGTCGGCCTTTAATTGCTGTCCTCTTTGTTAATAAGGAAACCTCAAATTTTCAAAGGGCGGCTACAGAATGTTCAATGTGTTAAAGGAAACATTCATACCTTAAAAGAAAGAAAAGATGTTATCACCTAGAAATCAACATTTCTGGATCCAAGTGTTAAAAAGGGGAAGGTAGGGGAGGTCTGTGTTATGACAAATTTTTTAAAAAGTGGGGTGGGGTGTAGAGATTTTCATTCTTTAGCTACATACTGGTGTTCCTTGGTTTTTTCAAAAGAAAAAAGGTCACATTGATGATGTGGCTTAATTAAAAACCTTTTTTTGCACAGTATAAAACAAACACAACCCAGAAACTATAATACAGTGAGGTAAAGAAAATGAAAAGCAAAAAATAATTCACCCACAATGTATCTTCAGAAAATAGCAACACAGTGATTTAAGAAAAAACAAAAACAAATTAAGCACATTTTTTTCTTTTTAAAGAAATGAACAGACAGCATAAAATGGCTATCAGTCTGCGTGTTCACCTACTAATCTCCCGTAGCCACAGATCCACAGGGAAGTGAAAATGGTCTCATCCAACATTGATTTTCATATATATATATATATATATATATATATATATATATATATATATATGAGAGAGAGGAAAAGAACTCTTTCTCTGGATCAAGGGGGAAAGCACTCAGACTTCCATCAGATCCAAGTCAGCATCCTCAAAGCCGTAGAACGATTCTGTCTCGCTCTCCCCTTCAAAGAGCTGGTGGAGGATCTCGGGGTTGGCGGATTCCTCGGCTGGCGCGACCGATGCCCCGTCCTGCAGCTCTGCCTCTTCCTCCTCCTCCTCTTCCTCCTGTGGCTCGTTGTTGAGCTTCAGCTGCTCCTCCAGCGAGGCAATGAGCTCCTCCTGCATGTCGGCGTTGCGGGTGGGTGTGTTGGCCGTGCCATCGGGGCCCGGCAGCACACTGGCCACCAGAAAGGACTGTTGGACCAGTTCGGGGCAGTCGCTGATGACCTCGAGCACCTCGGCCAGCCAGCACAGGACCAGCTGGAGGAGGATGTCCGAGTCGCACGTGGAGTCGGCCATCTCTTTGGCCTGCTCCTTCCACTTTTTGTGCAAGAAGTTTTTCACGGTCCTTTTGATGCAAACGTCCAGCGGCTGGTTTTTGGAGCTGCAGCCGGCGGGGACGACGGCCGGCAGCGTGTTGGAGGAGCTCAGCACGGAGAGGACCTCTTCCGAGAGGTGCGTCCGGTGGCAATCCAGGACCAGCATGCCTTTGCTGTTCTGGCTCTTTATGTGCTTGTGCCACACCGTGGAGGACCATGACTCCATGATCTCGTCGTCGCTGTAGCCGCCCTCCTTCACCTCCAGCACAATCGTCTCCGGGACGTTGGCGGCCTGCTCCACCCGGCCCCGGTAGAAGACGAGGGTGGGCAGCACGCTCCCGTCAGCCAAGATGGCCAGGACCACGTCGCACCAGGGCTCCCCCGTCCCCACCGTCTGCAAGGCGTTCTCCTTCCGGTCGTCGCTGCAGAGCACTTCCACGTCCAGGAAGAGGGAGATCTCGTCGATGGCGGCGATCATGGATAGAGGCAGGTCCTGGGTGTGGATCTGCCGCTGAACGAACTCAATGAAGCAGCTGGCACTGCCCTCGACGTCCTTGGGCAGAGGGTGGGCCACTGCCCGGCGGTTGTGCGTGCTGAGGTTGTGTCGGAGCATGAAGCGGACGGCCCACTCGTAGGAGATCTTGAAGCCGCCTTCCAAGGACCGCCCAATCTTCGTGGCCTTCTGGAAGAGGGTCTCCTCGTTGACCGGCAGCTGCTGCTCCCGCTGGGTGAGCACCCACTCTGCCAGCTTCTCCTCTGCCTCGAAGCTCAGGTACTTCCCCTCGGACAGGGAGGCCACGTTCTCCTCCTGGAAAGCCTGGAACCGCCGAAGCCAGCGCCGGATCCGCCGCGGGGGGTTCTTGAAGTGCTCGGCCGCCTGCTCCGTGTTGCAGCACAGGGCGAAGAGGACCACCCGTAGCTTCTTCACCGAGAGCTGCTCCTTTCGGCTCGCCGGCTCAGGCGCTTCCTTCGCCGGCGGCTCCTCGTCCTCATCTTCCACGTTCAAGCACTCATCTTCGTCCTCCTGGATAATGGTGGGAGCTGGAGTGGGAGTGACGACAGGGGGTCTGTTGTCAGCTTCAGGCTCCTCCTTCTCTTTTTCGTCCTCGGGCAGAGGCGAGGCCGTGTTCACGGTAGCAGCTTCGATTGGCGGGTAGGTGGAGCTGGGGGCCTTCACGCCTCTGTCAAATGGCTGGGCAGGCCTGAAGGGTGGGAGAAAAAAAGAAAGACGGGGAACGTCTTTGAGTAGTTTTCTCTCTTTATCTCATCAAGTTTACACACCACTTAAGGGGGGGGGGAGAAATCTCAAAAGCAGTTTACAAAGAGAATAAAGCAATAAAATTATCAGTAAAAACCATACAAAACAATTCTCAAGATGATTCAAAAGAGAAAAGATCACAGCAATTAACTAAAAGCAGATTAAAACATGTATCTACATTCTGCACGTCTGGGGAGGCTGAACAAAAATGTTTTTAGCAGGCAGTAAGAAGAGTACAGTGAAGTCACCTTCCCTGTTGATACACAGGGAGTCTCAGAGTATGGGTGCTGCCACAATAAAATATTTCTCACAAATGTGGAATGGGTATGATGTGGCACTTGTAACCAGGCCAGTTTTGCAGTAAAAGAAAGAGAAAAATCCCTCATGAATCTGCCCATATGGGAGGGAAATTGGGGAAAATTTACCTTGAATGCGAACTCCAGGTGGAACCTGTTAGAAAAAAGAGGAAATACAAGTATTGAGAGGCTGAGCTTGCACCAGGCGGCTTGTTAACAAGGAACACACAAAGGGACTGGACAGCCAGCCAGGGACAGTGGCAACAGGTGGACTCACAGCACAAGGGCAGAGGAAAATGCAGGGGCGTTCTGGGAACTATTAGCCATACCCTGAGTCTGCACAGCAATCCATCACTACACTTTTCCATCAGCATATAAACTGCCTCTTAGGATGGCGACAGAGAACCAGCTGCAAGCAGCTCACAGACATCATACCATGCTTTACCCCACCCTGGCTCCCTTACACACCAGACTAGCTCCCCCATCCTCTCCCTGCCTATTCTGCCTTCCTGAAACTGGCCTTGCTCTCTCCTAATGGCACCCTCCTGTTCAAGCCTGCAAATCTGTCTTGCCCCTCAGTCAAGCGCCGCTGTGGCCTGGTGGTCTTCCTGGAAGAGTCCTGGAACTTTTTGTACTTATCTAGTGGGCGACAGCGTTGCCCTCCCTTTATTTCCTCATCCCTTGTTGATACCCAAATGTGTGTGTCTCAAGGACAAGTTCTGTGGACACGTTCTGAGAATTGAAACCCAGATCCACTGCTCTTTGAACCCAGAGTTTCCTAGGCAGCTGCCCCCAAGGACTTCCATCGCAGTCTCTGAGCTTGTTGGGAAAGGAAGAGCAAAAAGGCTGGAAGGCAGCAGGAATGGTGGGGATGGCAGAGGGAGTAGAACTGCAGCAAGGGCAAGAGTGAAGTGTTCGAACATTTTGGCTAAAAGACTGAAAAAAGTATTAGCAGAGGTGATACATAAAGACCAAGCTGGCTTTCTCCCTGGTAGACATTTGTCTGATAACACGAGGAATATAATCAACATCTTAGAAAAATTACAAGTGAATATCAATACAAAAGCAGTTTTGATATTTGTAGACGCGGAGAAAGCCTTTGACAACATTTCTTGGAGCTTCATGAAGAAAAATCTTCAGGGGATGGGGGTTGGTCAAGGTTTTGTAAATGGTATAGGTGCAATTTATTCAGAACAAAAGGCTAAATTGATAGTTACTAATGTGGTGACAGAAGAATTTAAGATGGAGAAAGGGACATGACAAGGCTGCCCAATTTCCCCTCTCTTGTTTATCTCGGTCCTGGAGGTCCTGCTAAATATGATCAGAAGGGACCATCGGATCCAAGGTATTCAGGTCGGAGTTAAACAGTTTAAACTTAAAGCTTTTGCAGATGACCTAGTATTGACATTACAGGAGCCAGAGTCTAGTACTAAAAGGGTTTTGGAATTAATCCAGGAATTTGGTCAGGTGGCAGGTTTTAAGTTGAATAAACAAAAAACTGGAAAGGAAGAGCAAAAAGGCTGGAAGTATATCAAGGCAGCGGGAATGGTGGGGATGGCAGAGGGAGTAGAACTGCAGCAAGGGCAAGAGTGAAGTGTTCAAACAGGCTTGCAATAAAACAGAGAGAGAGGAAATGCCCCCCCCCCTCTCTCTCTCAGAAGAGAGTCTCAGTTCCAGTGGCGTAGCATGGGTTGTCAGCACCCGGGGCAAGGCAAGTAATTTGCGCCCCCTAACCCGTGGATTTGCGCCCCCTAACCCGTGGATTTGCCCTAACCCCAGATGTTGCGCCCGGTGCGGCCGGCCCCCCCTGCACCCCCCACGCTACGCCACTGCTCAGTTCAAAACCATGGGAAGACAGTGCGGGCCATACTGAGATGGACCAGTATAGGGCAGTTTCCTAGGTTATAAGACACATGTGGTGGTGGTGGTGATTCTTTTTGGTGGGGAACTCTGTTTGAATGAGCAAACGCTGGGAATGGAGGAGTTGGGAGGAGCCGTGCTGCATCATCCAATTTCCACCTGCCCCCTCCAGCCCTCACCTCGTAGGAGTACGTTGCTGAATTCGTGCGAGGGGTTGAAGACAAGGTGCTTGGCCATCGCGTCGCCTTCCGATGTGGCAAAGAGACATGCCGAGCAAGCCAATCGCACTCCGCTGTGAGGCAGAAATGAAAAGAAGGAAGATCATCCCTTGCCACTCGCAAGCGTATTTGATTCCCAAACATCTTCCCTTGTAGACAAACAACAACAACAACAACACCCCCTCTGCCCTGGCAATGGACATCTTGATTTAGCTGCTCAAAAGATAAATCACATCAGGGTGGGGAACCTGAAGCCCTTTGATGTGATTCTTTGGGGATCTTGTTATAAGTGCCGAGAACTCCAACACATTCATTACACACACACAGACACACACACACACACACGAAAACTGTCTAAGCCTCACTGATGAAGCATGTCAGAAAACAAGGTTTCTAAAACAACCACAGACCTTGGAGGGCTGGTTTAAAAAGTTATTAATTCAATGTTTGAAAAGCCAACCCCAACCCCCCCAAAGTGCTCTCTCCACTAAGGCTGGAGTCAAGCATTTTGAGCTGAGGTTCTGCAGCATTCGTTCTCCAGACCCAGGAACTGCCATTTGCGATTAGCACAAAAGTGATTAGATACATCACACACAGGAAAGCTCATAAGGCAAATCTACACTACAAAAATACAAGTCGTTGCACCAGTTCAGCTCACAGACTTAAAATGGTCTAAACCAGCGTTTCCCAACCTGAGGCCCTCCAGCAGAGGCTTCAAGTGACTTATTGATTCATGGTTTGCTTCTCTCCAAACAAACCACAAGCAAAGTCCTCATTGTCATTGCCATCGCTTTCTTTAACATAGCGGGGTTAACCTTGCACATGAACCAAATCCCTCTCGTTTTAATTGTCATAGCTCCAGCCACCCTGCAAGGAATTCTGGGAACTGTAGGTTGCTGAAGAGGCTGAGAGTCATTCTTGGCTTGACTACCCCCAACTGGGCCAGAGAGTTACAAATATTAGGTGTGAGAGAAGGATTATTAAGGCAGGTTTAGGTCCACGGTGTAGACGAACAACACACCAGAACATTAAAAAGCTGCTAGCTAGCAGGTAAAAAAAGGAAATTATTGTTCCAGGGAAATTTCTGCCTTACCAAGCAGTGTAGTTTTTGAACAAGGCCAAGTACTTCGGACTCTTGCGAGGAACGTGGTTGCTGGTAAAAAGAGAGCAAGCAAACACACACAAATGAGGAAAGGGAGCAATTCTTAGGGACTCCCACAAGCCACCCACTTCCTTAACGGGCCCAGCAAACACTTCAGCCCAGCAAAAGTGGGTGCACAGGTCACAGAAAGAGAAGAGCAGGCACACTCTTGCCCCCTCCTGCTTCAGCCGGAAGGAAAGAGTTAGCCGATGCAACAAAAGATCCGAGGAGGAGGAGGAAGAGAAAACCGCTTGGCCTGACTTACTTGATCATGTGGTTGGCATAGGCGCGGGAGCAGCAGGTGCTGTAACGGCATAGCGAGCAGTGGACATAGGTGGGGAAGTGGTTTGGGAAATCCGGGATTTCGAAGCTGCACTCCAGGCACGTTTGCCGGCCAAGGACGCTCCTGCAGAGAGAAAGGGGGCAGCCGGTCAGGGGCTGGGTTCCAACAAAGGATGTGGGTTTTGCTAAGAGGCTTTGGCAGGTGTTGCACCACGGTTGATGATGCGGCAGGCTAGTGCCACAGCTGTGGACTCCTTCCTGGTTTGTTGTCCTGTATTGCCTTAAGCCATAAGGACCAGACACTTGCGTTAAGAAAAAACCTTGAAAATGTAGTCCTGTTGCTTCTTTTATTAAAAAAAAAGCCAAAACACCACCAAATTAAATGAGCAATTCTGTAAAGGACGTTTGGGTCATTGTGCACCCAAGTCGAAGTGCAGGATTTGGATTTTGTAGCTGGAATCCCACAACTAGCCAGGTGTTCAGCTCATAGCAGAGGCGGCTTCCTCCTTGCTCCGTTGGCTGGGACAGTGCAGGGAAGCATCTATACCAGGGGTTGGGAAGAACCTCAGGCCGAAGGGCCAAATGCGGCTCCCAAAACTCCCTCCAGCAAGCCTGGAAAGCGTCAGCTGTCGAATGTAAAGAGGAAGCTGCAGAATCTGAACCACTGAACTGCACAGTTCCCACCCTCCCACCCGCCACAGACTGTTATTATTTCTAAGGGATATTTTAGTGGGAAATTTAGTAATGAGCTCTGACATCTTCCTGACGGCTTTCTTCTGGATGTTCCTCTGGTAAGGTGGGCACAGGAAGTTGGGCTGGGGGTCCGCCGAGGCTGAGAGCAAGGTGGTGTCTTGGAGGAGGCCTGGGGGCATGTCGTTGGCAGACAAGGGCACCGTCCGCGGCTGCCCTCGGGAGGCCCTGATGGTGACCTGTGTCGCAGAGGAGGAGAGAGACTGCAATGAGAACACTCAAGCGCTATACAGATACAGGTGGGGTTTCAAAAAGAAAAAAAGTCTCCAAATGATGCCTGCACCTCATTTGCATAGCCCCACCCCTGGGAAAAGTGGGAGGGGTTACCCATTCCCAAGTAACCTTCCTCACCAGCTGAGGGGAAGCCAGAAATCGATCAGCATTAAAGATAGGGACAGAGGAACTAGCTGGAAATGTATTTTATTCATGTCTTATATTTATATCCCACCTTTCAAGGTGGCCTACAGACATCTCCTCCTCATGTTATCCTCACAACCGCCCTGTGAGGTAGGCTAGGCTGAAAGACAGGCCAGGATCACATCTAGTGAGCTTCATGGCTGATGGGGGTGGGGTGGGGTGGGGTGGGAGAGGGAGAGGGAGAGAATTTGAATCCTGCTCTCTCAGGACCAAGTCCAGCGCTCTACCCACTACAGGCAGGTGGGGAGCCCTGGGAAACTATGCAAACAAGTCCACACAAGTTTCTGGTCCACAAACATTTCAACCAGCCTGCCTGTCACTTTGTGCCTTAAAAAAGAAAGCGGCGTGGGGAACCACATAGACAGGGAACCTTAGTAATGTCTGCCTGCTAGATTGTGCAGTGAGGACTGCCTGTCCCCCCCCCCCCGCGCCCCCCAGGCGTCCCTCTCCGTACCTTGGTGCCTGGTTTTAGCCCCTCCAGCTGCTTGGGCTTGCGGAAGGTTTTGTGGTGCTGCAGCTTGTGCTCAATCTTGTCCTTGGCAAAGAGGAACTGCAACCGGCACTTGTTGCAGTGATAGATGCTCTTCTTCTGCAGGAAGAATTGGAGTGGCATGAAAGCGGCGTTGACGCAGCAGCAGTAGGCAGTGGCTTTTGTCGTAAACGGAGGGAGGGCGGGGAACCCGCGGCCCCTCCAGATGTTTCTGACCTGGCCAGTGTGGTCACCACTTGGCTGGCGTTCTTACCCACCATTATATACCCACAACAATCCTGTGAGGTAGGTTAGGCTAAGAGGCAGGGACTGGCCCAAGGTCACCCACAGTGAGCGCCATGTGGCCAAGCAGGGATTTGAACCCTGGTCTCTTCCAGGTCCTAGGTTGACATTCTAACCCATGGGTGGGCAACCTAAGGCCCGGGGCCACATCTGGCCCAATCGCCTTCTCAATCCGGCCCGCGGAAGGTCCAGGAATCAGCGTGTTTTTACATGAGTAGAATGTGTCCTTTTATTTAAAATGCATCTCTGGGTTATTTTGGGGGCATAGGAATTCGTTCATTCCCCCACCAAAAAAAAATACAGTCCGGCCCCCCACAAGGTCTGAGGGACAGTGGACTGGCCCCCTGCTGAAAAAGTTTGCTGGCCCTTGTTCTAACCACTACCCTCAGGACTCTCCTGCCCCATTCTAATGCACAGGTAGGCTTCAAGATAAACAAAAAATAAGGGTGGGAAATCAATAATTATTTCTATATCCCTGCATCTTCCCCACCCCCACCCCCTTTAGAATTTTTAGTCCTGGTTTTTACTTTCTGTTACATTCTCCAACTACCCCTTAAAAGGGAAGCTGAAACCAGATGTAGAGTTGAAAGGCACCTCTGGGAAATGCTTCAGAGACCTCTATGGCCTCAGGGGTTGAGCTGAGGAGGAGGGCGCAGAGGAGGGCCAGAGAATTCAGCTGGCCTGCATGGCACTCCCAATCACCAAGGGGACCAGGTGAGTGCTTCACCTGCAAGGCCAATTTACCTGGTGCCTCATGAAATGCTGCTGGAAGGCGTTGCCGTTCTTGAAGACCTTGAGGCAGTAAGGGCAGAGGAGATGCCGCGTGTCCTCGTGGACCATTCGGAAGTGGCTGTCTACTTCGGAGTAGAGTGACGAGCGGTACTGGCAGACCTGGAGGGAGCCATGAGTACAGAAGCATGAATAGACGGTTTTGTTTTCTTTTGCAAATTCAGTACAGGGGGGAAAACAGCAACACCGAAACGAACAGTCACAGATTTCTCGTATGTTACAGTATGTTTTTGGAAAGAAGTGATAAGGATTAAAATCAGGTGAGCAATAAGTAAATCAACTACCTGATACAAGCCCTCCAAATTCCAGCCTGGGTAGCTGGAGGCTGTGAACTCTCAAGAGAAGGATCGGACCTTTCTTGTCTGGCATTTTGCCTTCAGCAATGGCTTAATGTGGGAAGCTCATAATTATTTCCTAAACAACTTTGAGGTGGTTTTAAAAATTAAAATAAAAATAAAAATCAAGAGATATATAAATAAATAAGGAGTGTGCGAAGGCCATGGCTCTCCCATATCACTTTCTCCCCCTGCACAGAAACTCCCATACACCAGAAACTAGTATTCAGGGGTAGACTGCCTCTGTGCATGGAAGTTCCATTCCTACTACATTGTAGCTAACAAAGGGGAGAGGAGGCTGGCCAGACTCAGTGTGGATTCTCAGTTTGTTGAAGCCAACTGGGTGGGTTTTTTTTTTTGGGGGGGGTGTTCTCCATACCTGGCAAACGTAGGGCATCTCCCCTGGCTTGTGAGTGTCCTTCATGTGCTGCAGGAACATGGGCTCGCTCTCAAAAGCCCATTCACAGATCTTGCATTTCGCTGTAACGCAAGAGGGAGTCTGTCAAAAAGGAGGACGCCAGGAGGATTCAGATGCCACCCCAAACTGCAGAAGGCTTGCAGGGCCTAGCACTCAGATAACCATCCCCACACCCCATTAAGGGTCCCTGTTGGTCATGAAACAAAATCATATTTAGGTTTAGTTTCCCATTCTCCTGGACCCAACTGTAGAGGTAAAGGGACCCCTGACCATTAGGTCCAGTCGTGACTGACTCTGGGGTTGCGACGCTCATCTCGCTTTACTGGCTGAGGGAGCCAGCATTTGTCCGCAGACAGCTTCCGGGTCATGTGGCCAGCATGACTAAGCCGCTTCTGGCGAACCAGAGCAGTGCACGGAAATGCCGTTTACCTTCCCGCCAGAGCAGTACCTATTTATCTACTTGCACTTTCGAACTGCTAGGTTGGCAGGAGCAGGGATCGAGCAACGGGAGCTCACCCCGTCGCGGGGATTCGAACCGCCGACCTTCTGATCGGCAAGTCCTAGGCTCTGTGGTTTAACCCACAGCACCACCCGCCGCGTCCCCGGACCCAACTGTAACTATGCCTAATTACATGCAGCTCAAAAATGCAAATCCTTCCCCTTTCCCCTATCGCCTCCTGCAATCCCCTGGAGGCAGGGAGCAGCCCCTGGTACTCTGTAAATAATGCCACTGTTTCCTGCCCTGTCTGTGGTGAGCAGAGCAGACAGTCCTCCTCTGCACCAAAGGAAAAGGGAACCTCTGAAGGAAGCCTTTTTTCCAGTGCAGGCTATGACCATCGTGGAGACCCTTCCCATCTCCCCCTGCTGAGATGTTTTGCGGGGGGGGACAGACGGACAGGGGGAGACACTTTGGGGCTGAGCTTACTGGTCGATTCGTAGGGGCTGTGTACATTCTCCAAGTGGCACTGGAGCTGGAAGGGCGTAGAAAACTGCCGGTAACAATGCTGGCAGATGGTGTGGACGTCCACCTCACCGTTCTGCTGATCCAGCTCGACGTGGTGCTTCATGTGGTTCATAAACCTGGAGGGGTGGGGGAGAGGAGCAGACATTTCTGTGGTTACTTCAAGCGGGGGAGGAATCTCTTCCTGTTTCCCCTTGCTGCTCACTGCAGGCAGCAGCTCCGAGTGCGAAGAGTGCCTCTCTAAATACTGCTTGTTGGGGAATGGTGGCACTGGGCTTGCGTCCTGATCGTGGGCTTCCCGGAAGAGGCACTCTGGATGGCCATTGTGGGAAAGGGGATGCTGGAAGGAGATGGGTCCCCTTTGGCCTTTGCAAATCCTTAAACGGGACCCGAGCACAAGAGCCTTATTCCTTCCCAACAACTGGAATCCCAACAACTGGATTCCCAACAACTGGAATCCAGAAGCATGACTGGCTCTGTCTGTGGAGACAGAGCATGGCCATCAAGGCTAGCGGCCAAACACAGCAGATAAACCTCCTTAAAGTGGGCTGGCTCTCTTTAAGACCAGAGTGGGGAAGCTGTGGCTCTCTAGCTGATGCTGGACGGCCAAAGTCCCACCCCCCCCCCAGCATCTTCCGGAGGGCCACACCTCCTTCTCTGGCTGGCTTTGCCACAGCCCTTCCTCCCCCCCCCCCCGACAACGCTTCACCCATTGCCGTTTACCGGATGTTGTTCTTGAGCCTCTTGGTGCAGTGCGGGCAGCGGAAGGACGTTGGCACCTTGGGGAAGTTGAGCAGCTGGTTCACCTTCCCGCCGTCCCGGCCGTAGTAGAAGTCATCCACCAGCATTATCAGCTTGCTCTGCGTCCCGTCGCCCGTGCCGTCGCTGTGCTCAGAGACTTTGGCTGGCGGCGAGAGGGCGGGGATGGGGGTGGAGGAGGGGGGCGAAGTGACGGCGGCCGCTTTCTCCGGGGAAGGGGGCTTGGGGGCTTGGATATTTGGTTCAGACTCCAGGGGCTTCCCTTTCTTCAGGAACTCCACCATTTCAGGGCAGCAGTACTGAGGAAAGAAGGAGGAGGTCCTTGAGTTAAGGTTAATATACGAATGAAAGATGAGAGCTACTGGATCAGGCCAGCCCAACATCCTCTTCTCACAGTGGCCAACCAGATGACTCTGGGAAACCCGTGAGAGGGCTCTGAGTACAAGAGCACACTCCCGTCCGTTCTAGCAACTAGTATTCGGAAGCATCCCTGCCTCCAACTGTGAATTTGCTTAAACAAAGGTCCTTTCAGTCCTGAATCTCACTGCCTATCAACTTTGCAGGGTGACATCACCACCGCCCCGCTCCCTGAGCTCCCAGTTTTTTTTAGCAACAGCAATCGACCTGAGCTTCTGCTCTGGGCAGACACCATAGTCCTTTGACTTTATTCTCGGCTGCCAGCAGTGTGTAACGCTGCAGTGGCCTTGATCTCATAATTCGGGAAGGGGGTTACTTACACACATAT
The DNA here is from genome assembly GCF_951804945.1 of Podarcis cretensis. Taxonomy (NCBI): domain Eukaryota; kingdom Metazoa; phylum Chordata; class Lepidosauria; order Squamata; family Lacertidae; genus Podarcis; species Podarcis cretensis. The sequence continues at coordinate 3,811,464 of NC_137186.1, forward strand.
GGCCTCTTAAAGCTTCAGTGACTCTAAACTGGGCATTGCACCGGGGACAGACTTTCCGCCCGCTGTCCTGCAGGTCGAAGGCGGGGATGGGGGAGGAGCTGACTGTAAAGGGAAGAAAAAAGGAGAAAAGGTCATGGCTAGCATCCAGAAGCCCTGCAACTACCTTTTTGGACTTCTCGCTTGGGCTGGTCACATTTTTCCTTTCCCCTGGATCTCCCTTCCCACCCTATGTAACAATGTTAGACAGAGCTATCCAGGCTGTGCTGTCAACTCTCCCATAGTGCACCCCATCTGTTTCTTGCACATAGGAGGGCATATTTGCATGGCACCACCTCCAGAGTGAATGGGAGAAGTCACCCACCTGATACCCTCCTCCATCACTAGGGAATTCCAGTTTTCTGTGCAATGGGCGGAAGTGAGGCTTGATGCTGTGCTTTGGGACCAAGTTACAGTTGGAAGCTGCCCAAGCCCAGGCTGCTGGCAGAGCTTACCTTTCTGCGACGAAGACTCCGAGATGCCTGCTCTCTGGGGGACATGCGCCGGGCTGTTGTTGGAGACCACAATGGGGCCCGAGCTCTGGCCGAGGGAAGGGACCGTGTTCAAGGTGTTCACCAGCTTTGCCACCTCGTTGCTGTTCTCCCCAGTCACCCCGGGCCTTTTCACCGTCACGAAACTTGCAATGCTCACTGTCAGGGAAACAAGCGTTTTTGAGTTGAAGAACAGGGAGATGGAGCAGAATGTTTTTATTGTTGTTGTTAGATGGAGAAAGCAGGAGAGGGCTGGCAAGCTTTCAAAGTATGTTACAGGGCAGACAAAGCAGTTAATAGAAAAACATTTAAGTATATTCCCTTTGGAAATATAGACCCCAGCAATTTCTGCGTTTTGGTCACAAAATGCAGGAAGCGCATTCCTTCCACACACACACACCCTTTCAAAAGAGATGAATCGGTAGACAGAGCATCTGCTTTGCATGCAGAAGGTCCCAGGTTCAACCCCAGGCTGAGCTGGGAAAAGGACTCCCATCTGAAACCCTGGAGCGCTGCTGCCAGTCAGTGTAGACAATTCTGAGATAGACGGAGCAAAGGTCTGACTTGATACAAAGCAGCATCCTAAGTTTCTTGGAATGAAAGCCAGATAAAGGCTTGCAGGAGTGAGAGACGTATGCTGTAAGCCTGCTGGAAATGGCAAAGACAGGAAAGCAGTGGTCTATCCCTTCCCTCTTGTAGACTGGATTTTAATATCACTTTATTTCCCTCCTTTGACTTGACATCTAAGGACTAGTAATAAGCAACTGAAGAACATGGAGCCCATTGGTCATCGGCCTTTGGATGGACTGACTTAAGTACCTTTTGTATATATGGAAGCGAGGTGTTATTAACAGGGATGTTGCAAGGACAATGTCAGAGAATGTATCATTTAATAGGTAGGAGCTACTGAGCTGGGGTGCCCCAAGTTAAAATCCCTGCTTACTGGGTGACCTTGGGCCCATCTTTTCTCAGCCTGAACGATCTCACAGGTTTCTTGTGTGAGGGATGAAATGGTGGCAGTGTGATCATGTATGCTATCCTGAGTTCTTCAGCGGAAGGTTTTCTTCTTCCCTCCCCATCCCTTTTTCCTTTTGTGCCATGCCTTTTCAGGCTGTAAACCTGAGAGGCAGGGATTGCGACATTTTTTAAAAAATTGTCACCTGTTCCAACTGAAGAGTAAATGCATAGATGCTTTGAATAATTAAAAAAAATGTAATTAACAAATAGTCTTGTAATGCACTGGTTAAAATTAATCATTAATCAACATGATCTGTTTTTCTTATATTTGCATACTTTCACATTCTGCCCTTCCCTGGAGTAGAGCGGGAGTGTTTTTCCTTAGCCCACCTCCCAATCAGATGGACAAACGGTGAGCATTTGCTGTGCCATGAGCCCCACATAATGCAGGGGCCGCAGCAAAACCCAGGGGCCGCAACGTTTCCCAGCTCCTCCAGACAAATGAGGACCAAAGTAAGACCAGTTTTTTCTTTTTCTTTCATTTTTAGTTTCCCTCTCCACGGGAAGTCTTACCTAATTTGGGGTTAGTAGCTTGAGTGGACTGCCCTGGTTGCTGTACAGTTAACTGTCCCAGTGCGGTTGGCTGTGCTGGAGTAGGAGTGGTGGTGGTGGAGAAGGTGCTGGGAGAGGACTTACTTTGCGGTTGGGCCTGGGACTGCGGTACTGTGCTCCGGATGGTAAGGGTGGCTGGAATGACCGTCGTGAACGTGTTGGAAGACGGCCGGACCGGCATGGCCGGACCGGGTCTCACCTGGGCCATTTGGGAGAAAACCTGAGGGACGCCGACTGCAGGCTTCACAAACTGGGTGCCCGGGGCTGCAAAGGAAAGGAGGGCACAGTTACCGTCCCGTCGGTCCTCGAGACTCTGCCATTCCTCCAACGGATCAAATCAGTCAGCTTGCTCATTTCCATTCATTCTAGAAATTCTAATCAGTTCCAGGAGACTCTCCTGGAAAAATTATTACTGCTGTTATAAGGAAGTGCCCTTCCACTTATGGGGCAAATCAGTCAACTTGCCCATTTATGCTAACTCAAGGCACTTTAGAGCAATCTCCATATAGATGGAACAGGAAAGTCTCTCAATTTCTGGCTGCGATTAACCAGGGCTTTTGTGTTTTGTGTGTGTGTGTGTGTTTTTTACTAAATACATCAATCCTGCAAACACATCACCCTCAATCCAATTAAACGTTACAGACACTGGTCGAGAGGTGGCCATACTTCATAGATCATTGCAATAGGAATCTAGGAAATATTAAGCTTCAAAGACATTTATTACCTGCCCTTCACCCTAAGGTCCAAGGGCGGGTTACAACACTAAAACACAATATTAAAAACAGTTTAAAACAACTTGCTCATATTTGCAGAAATGTGATTTGTACAATTCTCTAAAACAATTACATATTGGGCTGTTGATGTTTGATAGATTTAAAAACAGATTTTAATGTTCTTATTTTTAATGTCTGTGTGACAAAAACTGCAGAGGCTGAAACCAGGAGTGGGGGGAGATCACCTGTGCTCCTCTAATTGCTGCTGGACCACAACTCCCAGCAGCCCCAGCAATTAGAACGGCCATTGGGCAGAGATCAGGGGTTGGGAGTCCAGCAACATTTGGAGGGCCACAGATGTTCCCCACCCATAATCCAAAAGAAGGCAGTCTTCCCTATCCCCAGCATGGAAAATGCGCTCTCTCTTTTCTCTTGCTTTTAACAGAAGTACACAGGGGGGAAAACCCTGAAGACTTTAAGCCATGACTTTGGTCAGCCATGAATCCTGGTTTACCACGCAGTGCAAACTGGTTTTGTGGCTGAGACCTGGTGTGCGCCCCCCCCCCCACTCTCCTCCACCTCCTGCTACCCTCTTTCTACTTCTGTACTTTTTCTCCCGCCTTTGATAAGCCTGCCCTCGCGCTGCATTTTTTGTAAACCCAAATGAGGCAGAAAGATGCTATATAAGCGAACCTCTAGGATTATATATATATGAAGATAATACAGTGGTGCCTCACAAGACGAAAAGAATCCGTTCCGCGAGTCTCTTCGTCTTGCGGTTTTTTTGTCTTGCGAAGCAAGCCTATTAGCGGCTTAGCGGATTAGCGCTATTAGCTGTTAAGCGGCTTAGCGGATCAGCTGTTAAGCGGCTTAGCGGATCAGCTGTTAAGCGGCTTAGCGGCTCAGCTGATAAGCGGCTTAGCTGATCAGCTGTTAAGCGGCTTAGCGGATCAGCTGATAAGCGGCTTAGCGGGGGGGAAAGGGGAAAAAACCCGCAGGAACTCGCAAGACATTTTCGTCTTGCGAAGCAAGCCCATAGGAAATTCGTTTTGCGAAGCACCTCCAAAATGGAAAACCCTTTCGTCTAGCGGGTTTTCCATCTTGCGAGGCATTCGTCTTGCGGGGCACCACTGTATATTCATCACACTTTCTTTGGCTAAGGAGACACAGGTGCATAGGAGCTCTGTACCTTCAAAGGAGGCGGGGCTGGGACTGAGGAAGCCCCTCCCACTGAAGGTGACAGCAAAAACGTGAAGCTTTTCACATAGCCCTGCCTCTGCAGCCCATACTCTGGTGCTGGAGGGAAATTTCCTGGGCCTCTTTTCTTCCCTTTTGACACCTACTGGCCCAGCAGCCTGACCCCTCCTCACGTTCACCGTTCCAGCCTCTGCTTTACCTGGGACAAGTGTAATGGGCCGCACTGTCTGGCCTTGCTGTACATTCAGGACAATCCCAACCTGGTTCATCGCGTTCTGCACAGGCCGGACGTTTCGCACGGGGAAACCCTGCAACGTGCAAGCAAAAAGAAGTGGATTTAGCAGGATTATCTCAACAGCAGGCTTGGGGCAGACAAGGAGGATTGCTGCATGCTGCAATTCCACAGGAACTAAGGGACCTGGGTAGGCTTGTCTAAACACAAACATTTTTAGCATTTAAATTAAATACAAATTGTACAAATAAATTAATAGTGCAGAATTTTTTTACATAGAATTGTTCAGTCTGGCACTGTATTATAGAGGTTTCTGAATTATTATAACATTGAGTAAAAAGTGTACACAGCTCTGGGGATGAGTGGATTCTCTTAACATTTCAGTCAGCTCATTGATCAAGGTGTCACCCTGCTGGCCCAGTCAAAGCCTACCACGGAACACAGTGACAGGCCAATGGTACCATCCACCAGCTCCAAATGTGAAAAAGAAATAAATGAACTACACATCTGCATAAAAACATACCAGGAATGTGCCAGGTACTCATAAAGAGTTATCAACAGAAGAAGAGCTCTGTCGGATCCTCAATGTGGCAACATACAGAGTGGTCCAAAAGTATACTGCTTTAGAATCCACTTTCTTTGTGTGTGACTTAAGTTTGCAGTCATCATTCACAATAACAGTATAATAATCCTTTTATCTGACTCCACTATTCTTTCCAACTGCCAGCCTGAAATTTAACTGCCACTTTGTTGTGTGTCAGTGATGTGTACCCATATAATCTGTTGTGGTGAATTTCACTGATTCAACTGTATACCTACTTTGCGGCTACCCTGCACTTCCTGCAAGAGCCAATGAGATGCCTTTGGAAAACCCATAAGCTGGGCAAGAAGGGGGGGAGCATACCCTGTTGACTGCCCCCCCCCAGCAACTGGTATCGAGAGGTAGAAGAGGTGCTGCCCCTCCCTCACCTGAGTCGTGATGAAGATGGGCTGACTGGTCACCGGGGAATTGGTCACATGGTTGGCATTCTGCATGACCTGCACAGGCCGGAGGACTGGTTGGGTCACCACTGTGCTGAGGCCAGAGCCTGGGTTCTGCGTGAGGATCAGAGGCTGCCCACCTTGCTGAACGAGAGGAGTCCCAGCTGGACAAAAGAGAAGGGCAAGTGGGCAAAATCATCATTGTCACCTGCCCTACAACTTCCAACTCTTGCGGGATCAGCTTTGTCACTTCAGGGCCAAACAGTGGCTTGGAGGACTGGTGGTGGAGTCAGGTGCAAAATGGCGCTCCAGCAGGGTGGAGCCAATTATCTATTACATATACACCAGGATTCCCAAGATTATTTGAGGGAAAATACAACTTAAGTGGCATCAAAGCATGAATGTGGCAAATGGGAAAGTGGGTCATTTACTTAATTGGCAGGATTCGTACTGGCCACAGAATCCCATTTTCCTTGGCAAAGTATTTGGGTGAGTTGGATATTTGAAGTGTGTGGCCTGCAGATCCTAACACTCGCCCCCAAACCAAGATCCTCCCATCCAAAGCCTCTCCCCTTACCGCTGTTGTTTGCAAAAAGCGTCACCAGCGTCTTCTTTGTGCTGTCGCTGTTGGGTCCCCCACTGCCGCTGACAGATGTGGAGGTTGTGAGGCCACCACCAATGGATGCGTGAGCGACGATCGGCATCGGGGTGGCAACTGGCTGCACGCTCACCGAAACTGCCAGGAAGGAAATTCAAAATGGTTTACTGCCTGCAGGTACGGACAAAGAGGACATCCACATGGCGTAGCTCCTCATGCAGAAACACTCAGTGACTAATTGACACCAGGAAAGCACCTTGACTCTATTCCTTTCAGCACCTGCTAAAAAAACCATTCTTGTTTAGGCAAAGCCTATCTAGACATCTGGTATTTAGCTCATCATTTATTTTAATTACTGTTTTAATGTTTTAAACAGTTCCCTTTAACTATTCTTACTGATAATTTCATTGTCTTATTATTTCTGTAAACCACTTTGAGATTTTTTGTTCTTTCTTACAATGAAGCAGTACATAAATTTTGTGGGGGGAAATAAGTATCAGCCAACAATAAAAGGCTCTGGATCTGAAAACCAGTGCAGAAGCACTGCAAGGGAACTAACAGGATGGAATGGTCCTCCATACCTACTTAAATAAATAAATAAATTTACTGAAAATAAAATAAAAATCCCTGCAGACAGAAAATCAGTATATGATGGAACCTTATCTCACTCTATTATACTGGTACGAGATTGGCTTCATTATTATCAAATATTGGAGGTGTTTAATCAAGACAGGAAAATTGGCTTCCAAGTGGAGAAATCAAAATTAGAAACAGAATTGTTAGAACCCAATACTAAGAACTTATCAAGAATGTATAACCTGTTGTTGAAGTGGAATACACTAGATGAGACAGTTAAATCAGCTATGATTAAGTGGGCACAAGACACTGGTCATGATATTATGTTTGCTGACTGGGAACAGTTATGGACCACCGGAATAAAATTTACGGCATGTAATGCCTTAAGAGAAAATATTATGAAAATGATTTATAGGTGGTACATGACCCCAGTCAAGCTTGCGAAAATTTATCATTTGCCCAATAACAAATGCTGGAAATGTAATGAGACTGAAGGTACCTTCTTCCACCTTTGGTGGACTTGCCCAAAGATTAAGGCCTTTTGGGAAATGATTTATAATGAAATTAAGAAGGTACTTAAATGTACTTTTCATAAGAAACCAGAGGCATTTCTTTTGGGCATGGTCGGCCAACTGGTGTCAAGGAAGGATAGGACTTTTTTTATGTACTCCACTACGGCAGCAAGGATTCTTTTAGCAAAGTATTGGAAGACACAAGAATTACCCACATTGGAAGAGTGGCAAACGAAAGTGATTGACTTTATGGGACTGGCGGAAATGACTGGCAGAATCCGTGACCAAGAGAAAGAGACGGTGGAAGAAGATTGGAAGAAATTTAAAGTATATCTTAAGAACTGTTGTAAAATTGATGAGTGCTAAAATGTCAAGGGAAAGGAAAAGATAGAATTATAGCTGTATTTGGTTGATGAATTAGGAGAAAAAAATTGAAAAAGAAAATAAGTTATTATTTAATTGGAGCGAAGGGTTGTTGAAAAAATTTAAAATAAGGATGCAGAGAGGGGGAGGTAAGGGGAAGTCCGAGAAAGAAGGTTTATGAAAAGAGGATCTGAAATTATACTTGTTTATATGTTCTTGTATGTCTATGTGTGTATGTTATTTTGTTTTAAATCTATGTTGGAAAATTAATAAAAATTATATTAAAAAAAAAATTATACTGGTTATCTATAAGCAAAGAAAGCTGATCGCCGAAGAATTGATGCTTTTGAATTCTGGTGCCGGAGGAGACTCTTGAGAGTCCCATGGACTGCAAGAAGATCAAACCTCTCCATTCTTAGGGAAATCAGCCCTGAGTGCTCACTGGAAGGACAGATCGTGAAGCTGAGGCTCCAAGACTTTGGCCACCTCATGAGAAGAGAAGACTCTCTGGAAAAGACCCTGATGTTGGGAAAGATTGAGGGCACAAGGAGAAGGGGACAACAGAGAACAAGATGGTTGGACAGTGTTCTCAAAGCTACAAACATGAGTTTGACCAAACTGCAGGAGGCAGTGGAAGACAGGAGTGCCTGGCATGCTCTGGTCCATGGGGTCACGAAGAGTCGGACACGACTAAACGACTAAACAACAACAACATATGCAAAGATTCATTCTTTATTAGAGGAGAATCCAATCAGATGAATGAATCCCCACCTTCAGCATGAAGTATGATCCTCCACTAAAAGTAAACAAACCAATAAACACAGCGCAGAGAAAATTAGCATGTCATGGCTGAGGGTGAAAGGTGATAGCTTTCTACATGCAGGGACATACTTGGTTTCCTGTGTAGAAGCAGGTTGGGAATGTCCCCACCTAAGAGCTGCTGCCAGTTGGCGTAGATAATACTAAGCTAGATTGACAAATGGTCTGATTTGGTATAGGGCAGCTTCCTATTGACCTCTCCGGAACCATGGGGATTGGAATATTGCTATTATTTTTAAGGGAAGGTCCACAGCTTGGTGGTGAGTCATCTGCTTTGCATGCAGAAAGTCCTAGGTTCAAACTTCGGCATTTTCAGGTAAGGCTGGGAAAGACGTCTTGTCTGAAACTCTGGAGAACTGAAACAGTCAGTGTAGATGATACTGAGCTAGATGGGCCCAAAGGTTTAGAGAATAGCTTCTCTCTCTATCTCTCTGTCTTTCTCTCTCATAACCTTAGAACTTGGGGATATCCAATGAAGCTGAACACTGGAAGGTTCAGGACAGATAAAAGGTAAAGGTAAAGGTAAAGGGACCCCTAACCATTAGGTCCAGTCGTGGCCGACTCTGGGGTTGTGGTGCTCATCTCTCTTTACTGGCCGAGGGAGCCGGCGTACAGCTTCCGGGTCATGTGGCCAGCAGGACTAAGCCGCTTCTGGCAAACCAGAGAAGCACATGGAAATGCCCTTTACCTTCCCGCCGGAGCGGTACCTATTTATCTACTTGCACTGGTGTGCTTTGGAACTGCTAGGTTGGCAGGAGCAGGGACCGAGCAATGGGAGCTCACCCCGTCGCGGGGATTCGAACCACTGACCTTCTGATCAGCAAGTCCTAGGCTCTGTGGTTTAACCTACAGCGCACCCGCGTCGACAGATAAAAGAAAGTATTTCTTCATGCAGTGCATAGACTATGGAACTTGCTCCCACAGGAGGCAGTGATAGCCACCAAGATGGATGGCTTTAAGAGAGGTCTGGACAAATTCTTGAAGGACAAGGACATCAATGGTTACCAGCCGCAATGGCTAGGCTCTGCCTCCACAGACAGAAGCAGCAATGCTTCTTGAATACCATTTCCTGGAAGCCACAGGAGAGGAGAAGACTCTTGTGTTTGAGTCTTGCTTGCAGGTTTCCCACAGGAATCCAGTTAGGCACAGCGAGAACAGGCCATTGGCCTGATGTCAGGGAACTGACACCGGAGCCAGAGGTGGAGGCAAGGCTCTCAAGCGATGCTGGAGAGGGGCCCAGCAGGGAGAGAGGGAGCTCATCGGCTGGGGAAGGAAATCAGCGTAACACCAGGGATAGAGGAGGGCAGATGGGAGAATCAGCGAGGGGGCTCCAAAACTCTTCGCTGGAGACCAGCGGGGAGAGCACGGGTCCTCCACTACCCACACCCACCCTGCACAGAAGACTTCCGCGCAGGGAAAGTAGGCATAGACTTGGCGTCAAAGAAACGCCCACTGACGGATTCTGCTAGCAACTGAACAGCCACGAAGTGAAGGGCTGTCCAGCCAGAACAGGTTTAACCAGGCTACCTAGCCAGGAGTGGCAGTAACTTACGCACGAGCAACCCCTTATAACCATTACACCTGATCCAGCAGGGCTGTTCTTACGCACCTGCAACCATACAGCCCAGAAAAAGATCGAACATCTCACCAGCTGCTTCTCAGAATCTAAGACCCAAGTCTCACATACCAATCTCAAATTGAAGCTATTCTTTGTATCAGCCAGAAGGCAGGGAAGGAGCAAATCGGAACAGCCAGACAAGAAGACAAGCTATTAAATGTGCCAATCTGTTACACCCACAAGGATATTAATAGCTAGGGAAGGAATAATGGTCCCCCCCCCCCGTCTTTGCATGTAAGACTAAAGAACAGAGACTGAATTCCATTGGTAAAGGGGTTGAAGATAAAACTACCAATATCATAGCATTCTTATACAACTGTATAGTGGAACCACACTAGGAACACTGGGAAACAGTTCTGGTTAGCAACCACACCTCAAAAAGGATATTGTGGAGCCAGAAAAGAGCAAGCAAAATGACCAGGACTGTGTGGAATACTGGACCAACTCTCTTTCCAGGAAAGGTTACAACATTTAAGGCGTTTTAAGTTGAGAAAAAGGGTGAATAAGGGACGTGATAGAGCTGCATAAAACAATACATGCTGTGGAGAAAGTGGATAAGGGTAGGTTTTTCTTGCTATTTCATAATACTGAAACTCAGGACCATCCAAGGAAGATGAATTGGGGGAGATTAAGGACAGACAAAAGGAACGACTTCTTCAAACAGCGCAGAGTTTAACTGTGGAGTTCACTACCACAAGAAGGGGTGATGGCCACCAACTTAAGACAGCTTTAAAAGGGGACTGGCCAGATTCATGGAAGAATAATGCTATCAAAGGCCCGCTAACCACAACAGCTTTGTACAACTACCTTCCACTGTTCGGAGACAAGATGTCTTTGAATACCAGCTGTTGGAAGTTATAAATGAGGAGAGGTGCTGTCACACTCAGGTGTTGCTTGTGGGCTTCTCAAGGGCACCTGGCTATGATTATTATTTATTAACTGTGTGCATTACTCCCACCAAAGTCTTTAAGGTGACTTACAAGATACAAAGTAGTAAATACAATTTAAAAATCCATAAATACAACCGCATAGGAATATCAACGGCCATTTTACAAAGCTGTGCGAAAAGGGTTCCCATAAACAACATTAAAATCTGTCAGCGGTAGAAAGATGATAACTCCCCAAACCCTAAACACCACATCACTGCTGAAATTAATAGAGCTGCTAACGTTCAGTGAAAAGCCAAGGAGCTTACTTGCCAGGAAGTATGGCCAGAGAAGAGTACTGGAACTCTCTGCTCCGCCAAGACTTGACAAGCCTTTTGCTAGTAATAAGGATAATTCTGGAAGGACCACAGCTTAGTGGCAGAACATCTGCTTTGCATGCAGAAGGTCCCAGGTTCAACCCCACCCCCTGGCATTGCCAGGTAGGGCTGGGAATGTCCTGTCTGAAACCCTGCAGAGCAACTAGAGTCAGCGTGGAGTCTGAGTTATACAGATCAATTCTGTCTGGGTATAAGGCAGCTGCCCATGTTTCTCTTATGAAGCAATTGTCAAATTCCAGGAGACTCTTGTTCCATGCCCACCTGGAAGGGACATACATAAAGGCTCAATTCATGCATTATGAAAATGGTAAGACACAGAAACAGAACCAAATGCAAGATTTTTTTTTTTTTTTAAGCATTTGGAAAATGAATGCTGCAGTACATCAGATTGGAAGGCAGATGAATTATTTAAACTGGGTATGGATGGCATACCACCCGAAATGAAAACTGCCAAGCAACGTAATGTAGAATTTGTGTATCATCTTACATGAGTTTTGTTTTGTTTTTTTAAAGAAGGAAAGGAAGAGGATCATTACCTGTAGCGGTTTTGTCAACCGAATTGTAATCTTCAACCACAGAGTCCTCGATCACATCGCTGATTTTCTGCCACGGCTCCAGCTCCTCCTCCTCACATTCCATAAATAGGTCTGTGTCCGCCATCCTGGGGGTGGGGGAGAAGAAAATAAAATTTGTCAATCTGTCTTTTGTGGGGAAAGGAAGAACTGAGGCCTAAGCCAGGAAAACATGTGCTATCGGTCCAATGGAACGGTTCTCAAACTTCCTCCCCTCTGGGAACTCTCTCCACGTTCAATGAATGTAAGAAGAGTCTTGCTGGATCACCTCAGTGGCCAACCAGATGCAAATAAGAAGTTCCACATAAGGTGGACATGAGCACAAGGACTCTCTTCTCTCCACACCCCGTTTCCAGCAACCAACAGGCACAATGCCTCTGACAGTAGTGGTTTCAGAATTCCTTATGCATTCTAAAGGTAAAGGTAAAGGTACCCCTGCCCGTAGGGGCCAGTCTTGCCAGACTCTGGGGTTGTGCGCCCATCTCACTTAAGAGGCCAGGGGCCAGCGCTGTCCGGAGACACTTCCGGGTCACGTGGCCAGCGTGACATCGCTGCTCTGGCCAGAGCCAGAGCCAGAGCCGCACACGGAAACGCTGTTTACCTTCCCGCTGGTAAGCGGTCCCTATTTATCTACTTGCACCCGGAGGTGCTTTCGAACTGCTAGGTTGGCAGGCGCTGGGACCGAGCAGCGGGAGCGCACCCCGCCGCAGGGATTCGAACCGCCGACCTTTCGATCGGCAAGTCCTAGGCGCTGAGGCTTTAACCCACAGCGCCACCTGCGTCCCACGATGCATTCTAGCGGCCCCCAATTCTTGATCATCCTGGGAAGTGTTCAACACCTGCCAAAGGCTGATCAAATACCAGCCCTGCCTGCGTACCGAGATTGCTAGAAGGATCTCTTCTCTGTATTCCACCACTGGGGGAACGAGGCTATGTGGTAGTGCATGGCGGGGCCTTCAATGTGGTGGCTTCCCAAATGGGGACAGCCCTTCCCTTACAGGTAGAGCCAGTTCCAAGAGCATTATCATTTCACACAGGCATGTCAAGTTTTGTAAAGTTGATGGTTGTTTTAACCTGCTCTATTTTTCAATGGTATATTTCAGCATGTTGTTTATTATTTGTTTGCTTTTATCTGTGCCCCACCAGAGAACAGATGAGAGAACAGATTATAAATATTATTTTATAACTAAAGTAAAGAGGAAATATTGTCAGATCTTCCACAAAGCCATGATGCTGAAAGTCTTTGAGGAATTGGCCCAATGCCTATTTAGAACAACTGCTAAACTGAAAGTTTAAAAAGAAGAAGAAGAAGAGTTTGGATTTGATATCCCGCCTTTCACTCCCCTTCAGGTGTCTCAAAGCGGCTAACATTCTCCTTTCCCTTCCTCCCCCACAACAAACACTCTGTGAGGTGAGTGGGGCTGAGAGACTTCAAAGAAGTGTGACTGGCCCAATGTCACCCAGCAGCTGCATGTGGAGGAGCGGAGACGCGAACCCGGTTCCCCAGATTAGAACCACTACACCACACTGGCTTTGTAGAACCACTACACCACACTGGCTTTGTGTTTTGTTTTTTTTTAAATACTTGCTGTTACTTTGTTTTGCTTCAGTCATTTAAATTGTAACTGTATGTCGGCTGTGATACATACTATCACATTTATATAGCTTTGAAAGAATTATTATTAGTACTTCATTTCATTAATATTACAACAAAATACCCATGAAACCAAATTATGACACTGCGGGAACTCTTTAACTCAGGGGTCAGCAACCTTTCTCAGCCATGGGCCGGTCCACCGTCCCTCAGACCATGTGGTGGGCCAGACTACCGGTATATTTTGGGGGGGAAATATGAACAAATTCCTATGCCCCACAAATAACCCAGAGAGGCATTTTAAATAAAAGGACACATTCTACTCATGTAAAAACACCAGGCAGGCCCCACAAATAACTCAGAGATGCATTTTAAATAAAAGGACACGTTCTAATCATGTAAAAACAAGCTGATTCCTGGACCGTCCGTGGGCCGGATTTAGAAGGCAATTGGTCCACATCCGGCCCCCAGGCCTTAGGTTGCCTACCCTGCTTCAACTGGTGCCAAGATAACATTCCTTCTATCTAGTTCTTATTTTCAACAAATGAGGAGTACAAAAAAGAAGAAATGTTCCTAAAACGACGCTTTGAAAGAGTGAAGGTGATCAAGGAAACACAAGGATTTCACTGCTTTTCCCCATCTACATCCAGTCTAACAGAAATTGTGACTGAGGTGTACTCCTTTAGCAATGAGATTGAGAAGTTTGACACTGAAGGAGGTACAAAATCTCTGGATATGTGCTGTTGGTGGACTATGAAAGTGAAAAAGGAACCGTGACTTCTTTCACCCGCCAAGCCCAGTATCATCTTCTGTTTACCCATCTAGCCGGGATGCTCTTAAGGCAGGGCAAGAGTCAACCAAGAACTGCAACTGGCCGCACTTACACTTTTGACAAAAAATGAAACGTTGTGTTGCTACAGATGCTCTTTAAGAGAGTTTGGTGTGAAGTATAAATAATGGAAGAATCAATGTTTTCAGACCCGTTTCATGTGTAAGGTTTCCACACACACCCATAATTTAGTTTGATATGCATTTTGTTGTAATGTTCATGAAATGAAGTACTAACAATAATTCTTTCAAAGCAATTCTATAACGCAGCAGCAAGCTATCACTCTACTTTGGAACATGTTTTTAAAAGAAAAGCCTGACTAGCTTTTCAGATACCTTACAATTGCATAAGTTTCTAAATAAATGCCTGAAGTAACTGATATTATAGTTTGAAGTCTTGTTTCTTCTGTTATATTTTACTCCAAGAAGACCTATTCACCCTAAATAGAACCCAGTAAGGCAGATATGTACAAAATATTTTTTCCAATGTGATCCCATTGAGAGCCCAAAATGAAATTTTGCAGGTAGATCTTAGAAATATTAAATAATCAATACAATATTTTTTGAAAAAGTTTCATCATTAATTTTTAATCACTTTTTAAATTTTTAAATTTTGTAACTTAAATCTAAAATTTAAAGTAAGTTCATCTTTTGACATATCATATTAAAATCCCAAGAAGTTCTGAAGAGATTGGTGTTTTAGTTTTAACGTATCTCAATGCTGGTTGAGCTTTTAAGATTTTTGTGTACTCCAACAAGGCCAAAATTGTCATTTTTTTTTTTTTGACAATTTCAAACCCTCATAGCTCACAAACGGGATGAGATAAAAAGCTAAAATTTTAGATTTAAACTTTGTTTTGATCATTCAACAAGTGTACAAAATATTAAGAAAATTGGATGACAAGGTAAAAAAGTTGGATCACTTGATATGGAATGAACCAGCTGAGGTGCCACATCCAAAAAGGTGTTCTCATTGGTAGAGAGAGAAAGTGCCAAAGAAGAACCATCCCGTGAACTCTCTCTGCATTCAAAGCTTGCTGACATGGTTCAAAGTTATAAACGATTCACTGCAATTTTATTTTGCTTGTTTGAAGCAAAATTTCACAATACAGTACTGTAAACAGTTAACAGATTTGTTGGGGGTGGATTTTGTAATTAACACTAAAGCCTAAACCTATTGATAATTCAGTGTTATGTTGTTGTCGCTCTAATTTAATGCTTGAGAGTTATTTGTCTGGTTAGATGTCCAGCTTCTCCAAATGCTACAATTCTAACCACTCTTAGAGGAGGTGACTTTATTATTATTACTTAATTCATACACCCTAAACAAAAAATTATATTCACAGGGCAGCTAAAAAATGTCCTCTTAAGGGATCAGTTTTGCTATACTTTTTGCTATTCTTCCATATATGTAGCATTACATTTGCAAAACAAAGTTGATGTTTACTGCCGTTTTTTTTGATCAAGCAGCTCAACTAGCTCTGCTCCAGCCATCCAGCCTGATCTGGCCCATATGCTGCTTGGCCAGATCTACGGCAATGCCATGATAGCAGCAGGCCTGAATGATGACCCCCTGGCCAACCCTGAACTGGCTGAACAAGCTCCTTGACAAAGCCCTGAAGAAGCACTGAAAGTCTGGACTCTCTAAGACTTTAAAGCTCAACAACTTTCGGGGTGTCCTAGTTTTTTGTTTCTGAAATATGGCAACCCTAGTAGTTTCAATTTTAATGGGTTGTCTGCAACCAAATTTTACCCAAAGTAGACCTACTGAAATCAATGGACCTAAGTTAGTCATGTCTATTAGTAATTTCAATGTGTCTACTACTCTACTGTTACATTATTTCAACAATTTGCATACCGCTTAATCGCGGTCCTCTCTAAGCAACGTGCAAGAGAATTTGAATGGACTGTTTCCATTTTAGCTGGTTGTGTTAGTTTGCATGATTCATTTTATTATTCCTATGTGCTTTTAACCAGCTTGAAACTAGCATGAAAGTCACTATTGCAGATGCTGCTTTGATTGGAAAGATGTTGTAGCAAGCAACTAAAAGTGAATAGAGAGACTTTTGCCGTTCGGCCTCCTGCCTTTCAACTCTTCAGATAACACCTCTTGGCTTAAATTCCACCTTCTTGTGGATGATTCCATTTCCTACCTCATTAAACTTTTACTCTCTGTCCATTGCGCTATTTGCCACCAACTTCTTGGTCACCTACTGAAGCCAACTCCCTTTGACTTCCCATCCTCTTTTCCTCGCAACCTCCGTGGGTCCTCTGTTACCAGGGTTTGCATCCAACTGAGGTCCATTCATTTCAGCGGGTCTACTATGAGCAGAAAGCTGGATGCTACTCAAGCGATACAGCTGTTTTCAAACCCCTTGGGTCCACAATGATCAAAGGCAGGGAGTCACAGGCCTGGAAACCAAATACAGTTCTCCAAGCCTCTCTGTCTGACCCTCGAGATTCCCTCCAGGCCACACACCTCCACCAACCTTGCTTCATAGCCTACTTGAGTCTTTTTGCTTGGTTGGGATGTCCCATTGAACTCTGATAATTCTCTTGGTTGCCTGCATCAACATGTTTGAAGATTGAGAACAAACATAGCCTGGCATCAAGATTCACTGGTCTACCTACAACCCCAGCACATTATTTTAAACCTCCAGAACTCTTCAAGAACTGCAAAGAGACAAATTCTAAGCAGGCCACGTGTCCAGCCTCAAGCACAAATTTGTACCATTTCCACACACCAGTTCAACTAAGTAGAAATCTTCCCCATTTCTTCTTCCCTTCAGTTTTCCTCCCAAAGCCTTTGCTGTACATAATTTTGAGACCCTAAGGCTTCCCTGATTCAATCCAATTATTTAATCCAAGTGATAAATAATGCTAACATTTTGCTTTCTGCCACCTCACAGGCAGATGCTTATTCGCAAACATGGACCCAGAATGTGCTAAATGTATCACAAGATATCTTTCCCCCCTTCTAAACCAGATTCGAACATATTAGAGGTTTGTTCTATTAAAATAGACCTTTGTGGGCATTAAGTAATTAAGTTACCGTACTTAGTGTACTTAATTGATTAACAACCTGGCACAAATAATAATAGCAGACCACTTCCTTAACTTAAGCAGCCAAACCAGTTTTAAATTTTCTTACAACAAGGAAAGGAATCATTCCATTATTTTCAAACTGAGTGCCATGAAAAATGAAAACAGTGTTTATTATTTACATATACAGACTGGTTGTTGTCTGAGATCTCAAAGCAATTTACAATGGATAGATATGAGCACAGTAAAGTAAGTACAATAAAATCTTCCACCAAGTGATTTGTAAAACAAATATATAAACAATATCCATACATAAACACAATACTCACGTAAATGAAATCGGGGAGCACTACAAGGCAGCACAACGTAACATTTCAACCAGCTAAGACACATTGTCATTACACCCACTCACTTGGTCTACTCACCTTCCATGCAACCACCATACTCCTTCACTACCTCAACCAACCACTCATACATAAAGCACTCATACTCAATATTATAATTACAATATTATAACCCACATACAAAGGGTATGATGGATGTACCCACTAACCAAGCCTTCACCAATCTGATGAAAACCTCCAGATCTGGATGGCTGTGGGTGATGGAAGTTATAGTTCAAAACAGAGGATAGCACATTGGTGAGGTTTCTGCTCATCTATACCCCTTGAAGGAGGGAGGCCATGGAGTGTTGATCAAAGAGGACTGGACAAATCCATTGAGTAGGCTATCAATGGATACTAGCCTTGGTGGCTATGCTTTGCCTCAACAGCTGGAGACAGCAATGCTTCCAAATACCAGTTGCTAGAAAACCACAGAGGGGGAAAGGGTTCTTGAGCTCAGATCCCTCTTGCAGGTTTCTCACAGGCATCTGGTTGGCTACTGTGAGAACAGGATCCTGGACTAAATGGGATACTGGCCTGATCCAGCAGACTCTTCATGTGTCCTTATTCCCACTCTGCTAATATAGGCGGGCGCTATGGCCCTGAATGAGGAAGGACACACAGGCTGATGAGGAAGGACACACAGGCTGACTCAGTTCACCTTACAACTGTCATGGGGGGTATTGGGGGGGGGTATCCCTGAAGCATCTAATGCTGACTGATGCTCCCTTGTTCCTTTCACATCAACACTATTAGGTGAAGCTCATTAACTGCGTTTCCATTTTATTTTCCAACCAGCAGCATCAAACCCTGTGCGCCACTGTTAGTAAGTCATACAAGATGAACAGAGTTAATAAGCCCACGTAATATAAGAAAAGTCCCCAAGTGTTACAACGCTCCATGCACACACACACACCACCCCCCGGGAAAAAGAATGGCTGAAAAATTGCTGAGGAAAATGAGAGGCTAAAACCATCATACTCATATTTAGGTTATTGATTTGGTCCTGAACTTTTTTTAAAAAAGCAAGGTTCACATGGAGGTGAATCTCCTTCACCATGGGCGATCAGATGTGCGGCTATTTAAAAAGCCTGTGTGAAATTACATTGTAATGATTGCAACTGGAATAAACACATATTATTCCGCTCCTTGCTACAACACACACACACACACACACACTTCCCATTTGACTAATTTTAAAATATAAGTCCGCTTGGGACAGGCACCTCGCCTTTTATCTAGAAAGAAATGCATATTCTTCCTGTAGTTACTCTCCTCCTCCTTCTGTTGCCTCTTCTGCCACGGTTGGCCCCAGTGGTTGGAATGGTTGGGAATTTGCTGGGGGCCCACACTGGTGGATCATGTGTTGTGTGTGTGTGTGTGTGTGTGTGTGTGTGTGAATAGCAACAGCACCTCCCCGCAAGACCTGCTCCTCTCCACCATTGCAACCTCCTTGCTTGTTTATCAGCCTCTTCACTCTGGTCCAGAAAGTGTTAGTGGTGAGAAAGTGGATCAGAAATGACACTCTCAGGTATCTTATTCGTTCTCTGCTTGTCAAGCAAGCAGCTCTGTTGCCATGAAGAGGAAGAGAAGGAGATGGTGAAGATGGTGGAGAGGAGGTAGATTCGCTGAGGGGAGGAGGTTCTCTGAAACCTGGAGCCAACACTATCTCCCACATTAAATTTCACACTGGACCTCTTGTACATCATAAAGCATCATGCACATTGACAATGCTACCAGCAAGTAAATACCCAGAGATTGCTACGGTGTCACCTCTCTCAGAAACCCAGTGCACTCAACAGCCAGTATTTAACCGAGACCTCACAACACCCACACAGGTTGGCAAGGATACACACTTGATCAACAGTAACAGAAGAATGGGGGGGGGGATGCACAGGGACCGTGCTCCAATAAGAAGCAACTCAGGAGCAGCCAGCCAGCCAGTCTGTCTAGGAAACTGGTCTTCCTCTTCCAACCAGGAGCACAGTGCCAATCTGCTTTTAGCATATTAAAAGTCAGGATGATGAAAACATATTATGCCTGGGTGAAACACAGTGAGTGGCTTGTTTACTGACGGTTGTTATCAAGGGGTACCACGGCCATAACCACAGAGTCAACGGCTGTGGATATTTTGACAGATAAGCAATATGTAAAAGATACAAAATGTGTAAAAATGCTAGATGCTGCAAGGCAGCCTGAGAACAGTGGAAAGAAGGAATTTGTTTACAGCAAAGGTGGCTAAAGCTTTGGCTCTCCCAGGAGTTGTTGGACTCCATCAGTCCCCACCTAGGATGGCCAGCAAATGGTCAGGGAGGATGGGAACTTGAGACGAGAGATATTTGGAGGGCCCACAGACACCTGCATTACAGCAATCACCAAAGCTTTCAGACCTTTAACCCTAACACACAACATAGGACCAATCTGCTTCATAAAAAAACCCTGCACACACTCATTATATTATATTATTATTATTATTATTATTATTATTATTATTATTATTATTACTTCCCCTTGCTTTTCTCTCTACTTCCTGCCTTTTTTCAATATTTCCCCTTCTCTTAAAAAAAATTCCAAGAAGAAAAGAAAGATAGCAATGCCACATTTGTGCATTCTAGCCCATTGGTTGAAATCCAGCAATTAATTAGACCAGGGCTGGGAAAACTTTGCCCCCCCCCCCATGTTGTTTGGCTCAAACTTCCATCAGCCCTAACCACCATGGCCAATAATCAGACACAGTGGGAACTGTACTTCAGTAACATCTGGAGAGCCACAGGTTACCCACCCCTGAAACAGAATTAGGCTTACAATTCCAGAGGGCTGGCCACATTTTGTAAGAATAAAAAACCAAGGATCCAGTGGCTCCTGAAAGATTATCACGTTTCTCATGCTATAAGGTTTCTTGGGCTAGAGACCACTTTTCCAAATCTGACCAAGTGGCCTGTGGTCCTCTGAAGTGACAGTCTTTTAAGACGCCACAGGACTCAGCTGTTTGAAGCTACAGGGTGGTTAAACGGGGAGCTTATTTTTAGCAGAAAAAGGAGAAAGGAAGGTATTGTCCTGGGATTCGCCAGTGTGTGTGTGTGTGTGTGTGTGTGTGTGTGTGTGTAATTTCCAGGCTGCCCATCACTGACAAATTTGGTTATAGTGCTCCCAAAATCAATTAACTGATTGTTAAATTTATTGCCTACTCTTCACCAGCAGGTCCCAGGGTGTGGTTCCAACAATTACAAATGGCACCTAGGAACATGTAAGATTTCCCCCCTTACTCCAGCAGCAACTTGGAATATTGAAGGTGTACATGGTTTTCCCAGTAGTGATGTATGGAAGTGAAAGCTGGACCATAAAGAAGGCTGATTGCGAAAGAATTGATGCTTTTGAATTATGGTGCTGGAGGAGACTCTTGAGAGTCCCATGGATTGCAATAAGATCAAACCTATCCATTCTTAAAGAAATCAGCCCTGAGTGCTCACTGGAAGGACAGATCGTGAAGCTGAGGCGCCAATACTTTGGCCACCACATGAGAAGAGAAGACTCCCTGGAAAAGACCCTGATGCTAGGAAAGATGGAGGGCACAAGGAGAAGGGGACGACAGAGGACGAGATGGCTGGATAATGTTCTCGAAGCTACCAGCATGAGTTTGACCAAACTGCGGGAGGCAGTGGAAGACAGAAGTGCCTGGCGTGCTCTGGTCCAGGGGGTCACAAAGAGTCAGACACAACTAAACAACAACAACATGGCACAGAAAGCTGCCTTATATTGAATCAGATCCTTGATTCAACTAGCTCAGTTCTGTCCACACTGACTGGCAGTGGCTCTCATGGAAGTGCAGGGAGTTGAACCCAGGACCTTTTACTCTGTTTTACCTTTAAAACAGAGCTGTGGTCCTTGCCTCAAAAATAAAGCAAGATTCCAGTCCTTGGGATTCGGAATGATCGGCTGATTTGAAGAGGGGCATAGGAAGCTGCCCTACTGAGTCAGACAGTATTATCTGCACTGACTGGAAGCAGTTCTCCCAAGATTTTAGGCAGGAGTTCTTCACAGCCCTAGGTGGGGATACTGGGGATTGAACACAATATCTCCTGCATGCAAAGCAGCTGCTCTACTACTGAGCTGCAGTTCCTCCCCTCACATTTTCATCAACACATTATTATTATTATTATTTTAAAGGGTACATTAATAATGTCATACTGGCCAGAGGGATTGAGGCTGGATGGTTCTGGAATGCAACAAGCCAGCCCCAGATCCAATTTCTCGTGACACATTTTTCAGGCCAAAGAGTCTACGACTTCCTCAAACTACTGTTAAGAGAAGAGAAGCTTTCCAACTCAAAAGGTCCATTTTCCTAGCAGGAGATTCTGATTCAACAAGAAGCATGGCACCTGGGAGAACTCCTGGGAAGAGGTGAGTAGAAGAAACAGTCACCTGACAGACGGCAGAACTGGTTTAAAACACACACTCAAAGGTTAGTCTTGAAGGAACTGACAAGATACTACACATTGTTCAATTACATGCATGTTTACAGAGAAATTCAGTCAGACTGCCTTGAACAGAACAGGATTCTGCAGAGGTCAGACCTAGGGTCACGCACTATTCAAAATCCACATTAATTACATAAACTAGGGGTAGAGCATCTTAAAAAGTAGAGACATCACCTTGCCAACAAAGGTCCGTATAGTAAAAGCTATAGTTTTCCGAGTAGTGATGTATGGAAGTGAAAGCTGGATCATAAAGAAGGCTGACTGCCGAAGTATTGATGCTTTTGAATTCTGGTGCTGGAGGAGACTCTTGAAAGTCCCATGGACTGCAAGAAGATCACACCTATCCATTCTGAAGGAAATCAGCCCTGAGTGCTCACTGGAAGGACAGATCCTGAAGCTGAGGCTCCAAGACTTTGGCCACCTCATGAGAAGAGAAGACTCCCTGGAAAAGACCCTGATGTTGGGAAAGATGGAGGGCACAAGGAGAAGGGGACAACAGAGGATGAGATGGTTGGATAGTGTTCTCGAAGCTACCAGCATGAGTTTGATCAAACTGCGGGAGGCAGTGGAAGACAGAAGTGCCTGGCGTGCTCTGGTCCATGGGGTCACAAAGAGTTGGACACGACTAAACGACTAAACAACAACAGGGGTAGAGACTTTTTCAGCTTGAGATGCGCATTCCCTTTCAGGCAAGCTTTTGAAGGTGACATGTCTGCAGTGGGCAGGGCCAGAGGGTAAAATGAGAGGAGCAACTAATACCAATTTTACCTATATAAGTTAGTTTCTGCACACACTCACACAGCATTCTGTATCCTCTATCCAGAACAGCAAGAGGTGTAAAGCAGGGCTACTGAGGGGGGTTGACTGGGAAGCAGGGTGTATACTCTCAAGAAGGGTTATGAGGGCCAGAGAGAGAAGGCTGGAGGGCCACTTTCACCTCCTGTGCTTGAGGTTCCCCACCCCTGACATATATGCTTATGAAAATGAGACAAAAGTAGGAGGATGTGCAACCATTTCTGAGGAAAAAATCGAAATGATCAGAAACGAAGGAGAAACAAGATGCAATTGAATGGAAGTAGAAGTTAAGTGTAGGTGTTACACAGAAGGTTATCGAATACGTTAAGTTTATGATGGGGCAAAACTCACTAGCTACTCGCACTTCGAAAGGAAGATTCAGGAATTACAGTACGACAAAGTGGACATGAGATAAATCAACAATAGGTTGCTATGATACAGAAGAATGTTGCATCAATGAAATATCACAGCCAAGATTCTGGAAGCAATGGAACTGGTCTATTTTGGACCAGTGAAGCATCTCTTGGGCAACCCAAAAAAGTTGGAAAATAGGGAGATAGTCTGAGGAAAGTCTGAAGATACGGGGTGTATTTAGCATAGATTAAGGAAGATAAACAGGACTTACTGCTCGTGTTTTCAGATAGAATGGATAGATAAGATAGATGGATAGATAGATAGATAGATAGATAGATCTGAAGAAAGTGAATGGTTGGTCACCCTTCAAAGGATGTTCAAATCTCAGCTTAGTGAAGAAATTCACTGGGTGATGTTGGGCTACTCTCAGTCTTTATCTCTTTACAGGGTTGTTGTGAACACTAAGTAGGTAAACTCTGTGCACACTTTCCTAAGCACATTGGGAAATGGTATATTTAAGTGATAGCTCAGAGCATAGTATATTAGAACCAGCCGACCAATTCAACAGTTTATTTATTCATTTGTTGTTGTTGTTGTTAAACAATGTGGCAGAGTCCTGGCTAGACAATACCATCCTACATTGAAGAAGAGGGTGTCCTTCTTCCTCATGGAAATAGGATTGCCAACTTTTGAAAGAGCCCATGAATCTACAACCTCAGTAGCAGTTTGAGCTGCAGATAGCAGCAAGTACATTAACACTCATCTCAATGAGTTTCCTATGCACAGAGTGCTTTGTTTGTTTGTTTTTTAAAAAAATACAGTCTTGACATTGAAAACTCCGCTGAACATGTAGATAATTTAATCCATTATGGTGCTCATGCTGATGTCTGATATTACAATAGGAACAAGTGCTAGAGAAACAGTGATATATGTCAATAAAATAAAAACACCCTTCTTAAAGGACTACAGTATTTTGTTCTAGGCACATAAAGGTAGGGGCACTGAGAGATTGTGTCCTAAATTTATGCAAACTATTATCCTAAATTTATCACCCAATTTATTTTTCTTATATATGGGTGGACTACTTGGATCCCACCCCCCCAGACCTTGTAACTAACAAAGGATGCCCAAATCTTGTGTTTCGAAGACTCCTGAACTCACTTATTAGGGAACAAATCCCACAGAATACACTAGGATTTACTTCAAAAGGAAAACGCTTAGAAATACAGGAGCCTTCTAGTATATCAAATCTGGGGACATTCGTCACCTTTCCACAGTAGGGGTTTACACATCATAATCCCTACACAGCAGACAATCCCTTCACAGAATTTGCCACCATGTATACAGGTGCCAATTTGCACTGTGATCTGTGAGCTATAAGTTTATACCACCTGCCATGAATTCACAGGATGCCCTAACAGCAACAAATATGTCTGCCTCAATGCCCACCTGTACTTTGGAGTTAAGAAAAATGGGCCAACATACTGTCTTGTTATATAAGCACATCTCCATGATGGCCTGGTTCACACTTAACTTGGTTTAAGCCACAGTTTAACAAGCGATGAGTTGTCCCACAGACAATCAAAGAAGCCATGGCTTTTCTCCAGCGTTTGGTTTGTTTCCCAGCTGCTTTTGCTTAGTGCCTTTGTGGGTTACTGAGCATCTGAGCATGGGGTAGCCAAACAAACCATTATTATTATTATTTATTAAATTTATATACCGTCTTTCATCAAAAGATCTTAGGGGCAGTTCACAGAGAATTAACCATAATACCCAAGACGTGGTTAAAGCAAACCAAGTTTTGCAAGCCAACAACAAACCAGGGTTTCAGATCACTGCCTGTTGGGCAGTAAACAAACCACAGTTAAGCAGCTGGCCTTTGCATGCAACGCTAAGCCATGGTTTAATAAACCATAGTTTAAGCGCATAAGGGCCCTGCAAAGGCCTGTCTAGCCCCGCATGCTATTCATACAGGGGTCAACCAAAGGCCTCTGGAAAGCCCACACGCTGGACCTGGGCACAGTAATAATAATACAGTCATACCTCGGGTTACAGCCTCTTCAGGTTGCTTTTTTTGGGGTTATGCACCCGCCAAAACCCAGAAGTACCGGAACGGGTTACTTCTGGGTTTCGGCGGTCGCGCATGTGCAGAAGCGCTAAATTGCAACCCGTGTGTGCGCAGACACGCCGCTGCGGGTTGCGAACGTGCATCCCGCACGGATCACGTTTACAACCAGAGCATCCACTGTACAGTGGTGCCCCGCAAGACGAACGCCTCACAAGACGGAAAACCCGCTAGACGAAAGGGTTTTCCGTTTTGGAGGCGCTTCGCAAAACGAATTTCCCTATGGGCTTGCTTCGCAAGACGAAAATGTCTTGCGAGTTCCTGCGGGTTTTTTCTCCTTTTTTCCACCTTTTCCTAAGCCGCTATGACGCTTATCAGCTGATCCGCTGATAAGCCGCTTAACAGCTGATCGCTAAAAGCCGCTAAACCGCTAATAGCGCTAATCCGCTAAGCTGTCAATGGGCTTGCTTCGCAAGACGAAAAAACCGCTATACGAAGAGCCTCACGGAACGGATTAATTTCGTCTTGCGAGGCACCACTGTACTTTTATTGTCATTGTACAACCTGTGTACAATGAAGTTAAACAACAGCACTCTTCCCACTTGCAATTCCTGGCATATGGTATAAAAACACATACTGCTTCTGACAGTGGAGGACACAGCCATCATGCCTTGTAGCCACTGATATCCTAATCTCCCATGCTCATGCCATTTATTAAACCAGGCCACTGTATACAAATGTGACATATCCCTGAAGCCATAAAGGTGTCAACCCACCAGCCTCCTTGCTGCACGGATGCAGAGTTGGGAAACGGTGGCTTTCCTCCCTACGTTGCGCGGACGATCATTATGTTATAATGCACAGAAGAAAAATTAATGGGAACCTCACCTGTAGCTCTTAGCCCAACAGCTGACCCTAAGCACAGGGAATGTGGGAAGCCCCGGCCGCGACTGTCACATGGCCGCAAACTCCCTGCACAAGAAGACTTTGGCAGTGAACAAAAACAGCCCTCGGCGTGAATTAGTATGGAAAGGGTGGGTTCCCCCCCTGCAACTCTCACAGAACTCACATCGGCAACGGCAAATGCGGAATTCTATTTAATGCAGAATAAAAGGAGCTGTGTTGCCTCAAGGTGGTTGACATGACAACAAAGTCAGGTCAAGGGATGAAGCTTCCTTTCTTAATTCTGATGGGGGGGAATGGAGGGGGTTGTCAGAATATTAAAAGCCCCCCTGCCCAAGTGAACATATTCTTAAATTCTGTTATAATTATGTGTGTATGTGAGGGGGGAGGGAAGCGATTTCTGAAGCGAAGCATCTCCCTTACTCTTTTTTTCCCCCACCATCAAAGTGAGGGAAATTCAAAACCAGCTACTTCCCACTCAAGAGGACCCCAACAAAATATCATTATTCCTCCCAATATGGATTTAAAAATCACCTTAGAAAGCAGAGCACCTCATGCTTTAGTGGGGGGGGGGAGGAGGAGAAAAATAATCCCTTTGCCCAACATGGCCGCCCACCCAGCAACTGAATTGGGTGCATTAGATTAATATATTCATAAATTTGTACTATGTATGTGTGTGCGTGTGGATGGTGTGCAGATACATGGAGCCCTATGGTTTATTCTGATTTTAGCGTGCATTTATGCTTTTACTTAGTACCTCAAAAGAGACTAGGGGGGGGGTTTGAGGGACGAAAAAAAGAAGATTGGGAGTGGGCGGAGGGAGACGCCGCGGCCACCTCACTCCGTTTTTCCCCCTCTTTCTCGTCCCGCCCCTCAGGACGAAGTAGTCCGGGATCACTCCGCGCCTTCCCCTCACACAGCGAAGGAGGGGCGGAGGGGAAAATGGAACAAGCCCCGCCCCCCCTCAACCGAGGTATTCCGCCGCCTAGCGGGCGGGAAAAAGAGCGAAGCCCCGCCCCCTTTCTCCCCCTCGAAGAACGAGGCCCCGCCCTCTCCCCACATCCCCTCCAATCGCCGGCTTTCGCTTCGCCCCTCGCGCCGCCTCCCCCCCCCCTCACGGAACGTCTCGCTTTGTGTACGGCGCGCGCCCGCCCGCCCGCCCCCCCTCCCTCCCTCCCCATAATACGCGGCTGAGGTAAAATATATATATTAAAAAAAGCGGGCCGTTGTGAGGAGGGGGAAAGACGAACGAGGGGAGGGGGTGAAAAAGAGACCCGGGGCGGTTCGAACCGGTTCCCAACGGTCTCCAACCGCCACCTGCGTTCCGTTGGCTGGCGCCCGCGCGCCGCCGCCGCCATGGCGCACGCGCGCTCCCCTCACACACACACACACACTCACTCCCTTCCCCCCTCGCGCTGCCGCTCCCCTCCCCCCATAGCTAAGCGGGCCGTGCCTTCCGTCGCGTCCGCCTCTCCCCTACATAACGGAATGGCGCCAACTCACCTTCCAGGCTCTGGCCGCCGCGGCTGCCGCCGCCGCCGCCGCCGCCGCTGCGCCGCCTCCTGTCTCCCTCCTCAGAGCCTCGGAGGCTTGGCGCGTCCACACTCTTAAAGGGACACACACACCCCTCGGAGGAGGAGGAGGAGAGCGGCCTAGCATGAGCTTCTACGCGCACCCCTCCCTCCCTCCCACAAATCTCCGGTTTATTTTTTTGGGGGGGGGGGGCGGGGAATAAAAAAAATGGTTGCGGGTTGATACTGAAGGAACAACACACACACAAAAAAAGGGGTCCTGGCTGGCGGAGGGATACGGTGACGTCATTTCCTCCGTCCCGCCAAGCGGCAAGCGGATTGGCTGGGGGAGTGACGTCACTGGCAGGCTGGCACACCCTAACCCAACCTGGTGAAGTTTGTCTGAGGCATAAATTATTTGGGGTGATTCCCCCCCCCTCCCCTCTGGTTCCTCCCAGTGTTTTTTTTTTGGGGGGGTGTCTTTTTTTTAAGGTATTTTCAAGCTAGAAAGGGAAGAACAGGTGGTGGGGGGAACAGGGGATCAAGGTTGGCCATTCCCCATTGAAGGAGACGTTAGCGCATCACGCCAAACATTCAGCTCTTGTTGCATTTACACTGAAATATGTTACTGTTTTCATTTTTCCCTCTGTTTTCCAACAGATGCAAAAGTTCTGGAGGTTTTGATTTGGCTCCGCTGTTGGGAACTCATTGGCGCTCAAGTAGAAGCATGGAAGGCCGCACCATTCCATCAAACAAGTGTTGAAAAGAAGCGAGGCATCAGAAATAACCCTGCCACTGGGATTTTGAAGACTGATTATTTAAATTATGCATACATACAGACATACATATAATTTTTTTAGAAGCATTTGAGATTACTCAACTGCAACAAAGTCTCCCATGGATTTCAACCCATTATGTGGGCAGTCTTACTTTTCCCCACTAGATGATCAGTTGTCTCTTGGGACATTTAATTAATTAATAACTTATTTAATAATTATTTAGTAACGTTCCAATAGTGCCTTTGCACTCAAAGAACTTATAAGACAGCTCACATCCATAACTTTTCATAACAGGATTGCCTAAAAAAACTGCAGATCACAATAAAATCATCATTCCGGTTGAAACCAGGTCCAAACAAAGCATATGTTGAACAACCCACACACACCCCACTCCAAGAAAATAAATAAATTAAATGTCCAAATGGCCTAGTGGAGACAAAAGTGTTCTAAAAGTCAAAAAGAAGACGCTAATAGCATAGTTATCAAAGAGAACAGCATTTGATACAACATGATCAGAGGAAAAAAACATGCTCCGTCACATCAAGCCAAAAAAATTGATGTCTACATAAACCTTGACTATAATGAAGGATTATGTGGGGTTTTGGAGTATTAAAAAAATTATCAGTCATTAGTTTACTTCATTGTTGGGATTGACCCAAACTTTTAAAGCCATCAAAATGGACTGAGGCCTAAGACTTCCTAGTGACTTTGGCAGAAAATCAAAATGGCACCCTCTGCTATTGCAGAGGTGGACTTAGGGGAGCACCATGGGTTCAGTTGCCCTGGGCATGGAGCGTTGGGGGCACCTCAACCATGAGGTAGAATGGAAGGTGAGAAGCAGGGGGCACTGAATTTTGGCATTGTGCAGGGTGCCGCAGAAATCTGAGACTCCCAAGTTCTGCTGCTGGCTGCAGTAAGAATACATATAATAAGTGAAATACTGTAGTTGACAGTTGGCAGACTTTTTCCAGAATCTGTCTTCTTAGAACTGGGGTCACTGTGCTTGATGATAGGACTTGATGGTAGAAATCAAGATGAGGAACATCCCTTTGCAAATAGTTTGTGGCTCCTGGGATTCTTCCTCTGAATTAATACCTATAATTTCCACTGTCTTGTTGACAAGATACTGAACACAATTGTTCCTGTTGTATACGCTGAGCAAGTGCCCAGAGGCTCCGTCCTACTTCACTAAGCATTTTAACGCTGAAGGTCTTTAGCTAGTAGTTAATTACAGCTGGATATGTAGGTGGCAAAGTGTGCTGGCTTAACACCCGTGTCTCATAACAACTTAATGGTCCCCTAGTGCAATATTACTTGGGCTGCTTTGCAACAACAGATTCTGCTAGTTGGAAATTATGAATGAAGGGCCAACAAATTTCTGTAGCTCTGGGTACTATAAAGGTGTTTTATTATGTTTCCACAGCGAGTGGGCAATGCCACAAAGTCAACAAGTCAACAAATTGCGGTGGATACCCAAAGTTTTATTTAAAAGCAACAACTTCCCAGCAGAAGTTACACTGTATCTGGAAATGCTTCTTTGGTTTCCCCTCAAACTAGATGGAAACACAACTCGTTTTGATAAAGATGTTGCATTCCCAACACCTGAACTGCAGCCAAAGGTAACGCCAGCTGGCAGCCGGATCACAACATTATCATATTGATTGCAGTATGTGTAGCCCTTTATGAAAATGGCAAGAAGTTATTGGCAGCTTTAGGAGAGGCAACAAGTATTCATCAGAGCAGGTAAATATTGGTTCCTTCAAAACATACTAGTTCAAAAACCAGTTTCCAACCTCCTGTCACCAACAGAATTCAAAATGATGTTATAGGCAAAGGGGTCGAGATATGGATATGCTCGTACCCCTTCCAATCTGCGCCTCATCCCGAGGGACGCGGGTAGGGTGAGCAAGGATTACTCACCTCTGTCACTGGTGCTGTGCAATGCCAGGTCTATAGGCAATAAAACCGCCACCCTGTGAGATTTCTTTATCTTGCAGGGAGTCGAGCTGGCTTGTGTGACGGAGACCTGGGTGCGCGAAGGGGCAACAGTTACCTTACGAGAGATGGCGCACCCGGGTTTCTCCGTCCTCCACCAGTCGCGGACTGTGGGCCAGGGGGGAGGGGTGGCATTATTAATCTGGGAAGATTGTCCTTTCAGGGCTCTACCATCGCCATCGATCCCCGGCATGGAATGTGTTGGCCTAGTGTGGGGCTCCGAGGAGAGCTTGGCTGTCTGGCTGGTGTACCGGCCACCTAGCGCACCAGCAGCCACCCTGTCAGGCCTATTGGAGGCGGTGGCCGGCTGGGCCTTGGAGTTCCCTAACCTATTGGTATTGGGGGACTTCAACATCCATGCTGATGCCACTCCCTCCTCACAGGCTCTGGACCTGGTGTCTTCCATGGCGACACTAGGGCTCTCCCAGTTTGTTTCGGGCCCCACACATCAAGCAGGCCACACGCTGGATTTGATCTTTGGCGTAGGTATAGATGTGATCATGTCTCCTTCGATGAAGGTGCCATGGTCTGATCACTACGCTCTGAAAGCCAGGATTGACTTTCCACCCCCACCCTGCTTAGGTGGCAAGCCGATTTGGGCTCGCCCGCAGAGGCTGATGGACCCTGATAGATTCCGCCAAGCCTTGCAGGACCTTGCTCCCCCTGGCGACTCATTGACTGAGCTTGTTGAGGGCTGGAATACCCAGCTCCTGGCAGCCATCGATGAGATCGCACCTAAGTGCCCTCTGCGACCCCGCAGAAACCGGGCTCCCTGGTTTACCGAGGAGCTCCGGAAAATGAAGCGGGACCTCAGATGGCTAGAGCGAGTATGGCGGGGTGCCCGTGACGGAGCCTCAAGAACATCTTATAGGGCTTTTATGAAAACCTACGAGATGGCAGTGAAGGCCGCTAAGAAGTCTTACTTCTCGGCCTCCATTGCCTCCGCTAGCTCTCGCCCGGCGCAATTATTTAGTATTATCAGGTCTTTAACGTCCATTGAGGGACAGCCAAATTTAAGTAACAATTTGACACACAGCTGCGAGGCATTTGCGAGCTTTTTTGCGGAGAAGGTCTTGTTGCTCCGCCATGACCTCCCTGCCAATTTGGATACAATAAAGGAACTGGAGGCCCCTCGACTGTCCTCGGGTCCAGTATTGGACCACTTCGACCGGATATCCCCAGCCGATGTGGACAGACTCCTCTGAGCTGGAAAACCCACCACCTGTCCTCTCGACCCGTGCCCGTCTTGGCTGATTAGAGCATGTCCAGACGAGGTGTCGCCCTCCTGGGGGATATCATCAATTTGTCCCTTGGCACGGGGGCATTCCCAGGGGAACTGAAGGAGGCAGTGGTGCGCCCGCTCTTAAAGAAAACATCATTGGATCCTTTAGATCTATCCAATTACCGCCCGGTTTCGAATCTTCCGTTCCTGGGTAAGGTGATTGAGAGAGCGGTTGCTGAACAGCTTGGTGGGTTTCTGGATGAAACATCGGCTCTGGATCCATCCCAGTCCAGCTTCCGCATTGGTCATGGGACCGAGACGGCTCTGGTTGCCCTAACAGATGATCTTCGTAGACAGCTGGATTGAGGCAGGTCGGGGCTGCTGATTCTTTTAGATCTGTCAGCAGCTTTCGACATGGTCGATCACGAACTTCTGGACCACCGCCTTGCCGACGTGGGGATCCAGGGCACAGTCCTTCAATGGCTGCGCTCGTTTCTCTCTGGTCGGGTACAGAGGGTGGCGCTTGGGGGGGAATTGTCATCACGCCACTCCTTGGTGTGTGGAGTACCTCAGGGTGCGATACTCTCCCCGATGCTTTTCAACATCTTTATGCGCCCCCTCACCCAGCTTGTACGTTTTGGGCTGGGTTGCCATCAGTATGCCGATGACACCCAACTCTATCTGTTGATGGATGGCCATCCTGACTCGGCCCCAGACACACTGACCAGATGTTTGGAAGCTGTGGCTGGATGGTTACGTGGGAGCCGGTTGAAGCTAAATCCTTCGAAGACAGAGGTCCTGTGGCTGGGACGGGACGATATGGGATTGGGGGGGCAACTCCCATCTCTTGCGGGGGCGCAATTAGTGCCAGCACCGTCCGTTAAGAGTTTGGGTGTAATCTTCGACACCTCCCTTTCCATGGAGGCGCAGATTGCAGCTATAACAAAGGCGGCATTTTTCCATCTCCGCCAAGCTAAGCAGTTGGCTCCTTACCTCTCTCGCCCTGACCTAGCCACTGTGATCCACGTGACGGTCACCTCCAGACTGGATTATTGTAACTCACTCTACGTGGGGCTGCCCTTGAGACTGACCCAGAAACTCCAGCGGGTGCAGAATGCTGCAGCGAGACTCCTTACGAGGTCTTCGCTGCGAGATCACATTCGCCCGGTGCTATACCAGCTGCACTGGCTCCCGGTGGAGTACAGGATCAGGTTTAAGGTGCTGGTTTTAACCTTTAAAGCCCTATACGGCCTAGAACCCTCGTATCTATGGGACCGCCTCTCCTGGTATGCCCCACAGAGAAACTTACGGTGTTCAAATAAAAACATCTTGAAGGTCCCAGGCCACAGAGAGGTTAGGCTGGCCTCAACTGGAGCCAGGGCTTTTTCGGCTGTGGCTCCGATCTGGTGGAACACTCTGTCACAAGAGACCAGGGCCCTGCGGGACTTGACATCTTTCCGCAGGGCCTGCAAGACAGAGCTGTTCCACCAGGCCTTTGGCCAGGGCACAGCCTGACTCCCTCCCTCGGCAATCTTCGCGGAGCTCTGGCCCAATGGCTGCCAGTGGCTTGAATTAATTAATTTTATAATGAATGATTTTAGAGTGTTGTTTATGCTGTGCTTTTGTACTGTTTTATTGTTGTTAGCCACCCTGAGCCCGGCTTCGGCTGGGGAGGGCGGGATATAAATAAAATTTATTATTATTATTATTATTAAATGAAGGGGCAGTCTTGATTTTTAATAT
The DNA here is from genome assembly GCF_951804945.1 of Podarcis cretensis. Lineage (NCBI taxonomy): Eukaryota > Metazoa > Chordata > Lepidosauria > Squamata > Lacertidae > Podarcis > Podarcis cretensis. The sequence goes on from NC_137186.1 coordinate 3,844,697, forward strand.
ATGGTGTCACATAAGGCGTCTCACATATCACATCCATCAAAATGATAGCATTGTGCTAGTTATGCAAAATATGTTCCCTGTTACACATAATAAATTTATTTTAAAAACATTTTGCCTGACAGGCCTCAGAGAAAACAGTATCCTGTAATGTGCTTCAATTAAAATCATTGTTAACAACGCACAGAATTTTACAATTAATTTATATTTATCTATTGGCTTAAGTTGAAAACTGCCCTTCGGTAACAGGACTTCTGGGGGGCAGAGATTTTAAAAACCTTTCCAGCTAATTAATTTTAAATTTCTTTAATTAATTAAAATAAGCTACCCATAGCTGAAGGCTTTGACTATTGAAATGATTCCCCAAATTTATATATCCTATGGTGGGTAACAGATTTATTTAGTTTAACAACAACAACAACAACCTTTGTTCCTGAATGCTTCTGGTGAGATAACAATATTTATGAAAGTGATATTGTTTCTGATATCAGTCTGTCTCGGGAGGCAATGCAAAAGTGCACCTTTGGAGGCAAGTCAAACTGTTGGAGAGTTGCAGCGCCTGCTGTGGCCGTAGAGACCAATGCAGGAGAGAGATGTTTTATTGCCGACAGGGCAGATGAAGGGGCCCATTTGTGCTGCTGCAGATGCCCCATGGCGTTTCTTCTCTCTGCCCTCCTCCCAGTGCTCATTCCTCCTCTGGTCACTGCTGCAGCTGCACAACCTGTCTGTCTGTCTCCAGGCACTGCGATCACCTGCAAGGGATTCCCATACGGCGGGGTTAATGTGCTTTGCCCATGACTCACTTCCATAAAGCAGTGAGCTCAACACGCAGGCCTGGCAGACCTTCTTCATGGTATTGGTTGTGATAATAATGAGGGTGATGATGTAGTAATATTTATTTATATTTATTTAGAAGACATCTGACATATATACTCTGGTTTCTCTTCAGATCGTATAAATCTTTCACCTTTTATTTAGAAGACATCTGAAGGCAGCCCAGTTTAGGGAAGCTTTTAATGTTTGATGCATTACTGAATTTTAGTGTTTTGTTGGAAGCCGTCCAGAGTGGCTGGGGAAGCCCAGCCAGATGGGCGGAGTATAAATAATATGTTGTTGTTGTTGTTGTTGTTGTTGTTGTTGTTGTTGTTGTTATATGCCCTGACTTTTAGGAGAAGCCCTCATAATGCAGCTTACAATAAAATTCTTAAAATGATTGGCTAAACACATAACAACAACAGCATAAGATAAAATTGAATAGGGTGCCAGCAATAAAATCAATTAACAGCTTGGTGGATTAAAAAACAAACAAACACACATTTAGAAGTCATAGGAAAGGGGCCCAAGTGAAGCTCCTGGGGGAGGAAATGCCTCACAGGACGTTAAAGTAACATATAACTAAAATCTAAAATGAAACAGTAGACCATAGTATAGACCTGGGTTGGCTAACATTGTCCTCCATATATTATTGGACTCCCAACTCCCATCAGCCCCAAAAAGCATGGCCAACAGTCAAGGGTGATGTGAGTTGTAGTTCAGCAACATCTGGAAGGACACAGGTTCGCCACCTCCTGGTCTAGACTGGTCTAGAGAGAGCACAGTTAGTTGTGTTTGTCTCTGTCTGAAATCAGTGGGGAGTGTGGTCTCAGCTATAAAATACACTTTACTGAAAGTAATACTACTAATAATAATTTATTATTTATACCCCGCCCATCTGGCTGGGCTTCCCCAGCCACTCTGGGCAGCTTCCAACAAAATATTAAAATACAGTAATGCATCAAACATTAAAAGCTTCCCTAAACAGGGCTGCCTTTAGATGTCTTCTAAAAGTGTGGTAGTTGTTTTTCTCTTTGACATGTGGTGGGAGGGCTTTCCACAGGGCGGGTGCCACTACCGAGAAGGCCCTCTGCCTGGTTCCCTGTAACTTGGCTTCTCACAGGGAGGGAACTGCCAGAAGGCCCTCGGAGCTGGACCTCAGTGTCTGGGCTGAACGATGGGGGTGGAGATGCTCCTTCAGATATACTTATCAGCTGATCCGCTAAAAGCCACTAAACCGCTAATAGCGCTAATCCGCTAAGCTGTCAATGGGCTTGCTTCACAAGACGAAAAAACCGCTATACGAAGAGAATCGCAGAACGGATTAATTTCGTCTTGCGAGGCACCACTGTACAATAAAATGTTATGGTGTACCCACACTCATAGTAACAGGAGTGCAAACTTCTGGAGCAGGGGTAGCTACCATATTGGCCCGAATATAAGCCGCACCTGAATATAAGCCGCACCTTTAAAATTGGAGGGGGGGAGAAAAAAAGAAAAAATACCCAAATATAAGCCACTCTATTCCTTGCAGCTCCTGGCTGCATACTGGGTGGGAGGAGGAGTTACGCTGCGTTGGCGGCGGCCTTTCCCCTTCCTCACTCTCTCCCTTCCCGGCCTTGGGGGAGAGGATGGGGGACTACGCATGGGGCGGGCACCGCTTTGCGCACTCCTGGCGCTGTTTGCCCCACGCTCCTGGCTGCATACTGTAATGTCATGAATATAAGCCACACTTTAACTTTTCACGGTTGGAATTTGGGGGGAAAGTGAGGCTTATATTCAGGCCAATACGGTAATTTGTGACCCTCCAGGTGTTTTTGGATTCCCATCACCAAGGATCACTGGCCACACTGGTTGGGGCTTAAAGGAGCTGGAGTCGACTCCAACAGCATCTAGAGGGGAAAGTGGCAGAACGAAAGAGCAATGTCTGGGAATACTTACAAAGTGACAGAACTTTCTTTTTTTTAGAGAGAAGAGTATGGTGAGTCATATGATTTCTGTTTGATGCTGGGGATCACTGCGGGCATAACAAGTAGTGTGTTCACTTACCACTTTAAGGCATAATACAGTCATAGTTAATGTTTTTAAACTTAATTACATGAAACACAAATCATGTTTTTATTCTCACATATGACTAAAGCATTATGACACATCTTTCAGGTTCATGAAGTCTAGGCAAATAAATCACATTCACAGAATTTTGATAATGTTGATGTTATTTGTCGGGAACATTTAAGCCAGGAATTTTCTTCTACGGTATCAACTAGTGTCATAAACAAAATCTGCCCTTATTTCTTTATGGGGAACACAAGAGCCCTTATAGAATCCTTTGCAAGTTCTCCATCGGTCGGAGAAAATAACAGAGGCCAACCAGAGAATACTGAGAAGCAAAGCAGCTCGTAAGCCTGATCTTTATTGAACTGTTGCAACAGGGTGCTGCTCCCCTCACACGCAGGAAAGGAGGAGGACCCAGAACACAGGTGTTTCCGCCCTTATATAGACTTTTGGAATTGCCCACCCTGGAGTCCAAGACCATCCCCAGAAACATCATACATACGTCACAGGGGGCTGTCTAAAACAGAATCCTGAGTGTGTTGTTTATCTCCTGTCTGGCAGGTTATCTGCTTGCATTATCTGGATTTTGGCTACTCTTTTGTTGATAAAGGTAAAGGGACCTCTGACCATTAGGTCCAGTCGTGGCCGACTCTGGGGTTGTGGTGCTCATCTCGCTTTATTGGCCGAGGGAGCCGGCGTACAGCTTCCGGGTCATGTGGCCAGCATGACTAAGCTGCTTCTGGCGAACCAGAGCAGCGCACGGAAACACCGTTTACCTTCCCGCCGGAGTGGTACCTACTTATCTACTTGCACTTTGACGTGCTTTTGAACTGCTAGGTTGGCAGGAGCAGGGACCGAGCAATGGGAGCTCACCCCATCAAGGGGATTCGAACCGCTGACCTTCTGATTGGCAAGCCCTAGGCTCTGTGGTTTAACCCACAGCGCCACCCGTGTCCCCTTTTGTTGATAAAGGTAAACGTAAAGGTACCCCTGCCCGTACGGGCCAGTCTTGACAGACTCTAGGGTTGTGCGCTCATCTCACTCTATAGGCCGGGAGCCAGCGCTGTCCGCAGACACTTCCAGGTCACGTGGCCAGCGTGACAAGCTGCATCTGGCAAGCCAGCGCAGCACACGGAACACGGTTTACCTTCCCGCTGGTAAGCGGTTCCTATTTATCTACTTGCACCCGGGGGTGCTTTCGAACTGCTAGGTTGGCAGGCGCTGGGACCGAGCGACGGGAGCGCACCCCGCCGCGGGGATTCGAACCGCCAACCTTTCGATCGGCAAGTCCTAGGCGCTGAGGCTTTTACCCACAGTGCCACCCGCGTCCCCGCGTTATTTTGTTGATATAACTACTTAATTCCTGAATTCAGGTCACAGGCTCACCCTATTCACACCTTAAATGTGCCCTTTAGGCAGGATTTGTGAGCACAGAGACAATGGGGAGGTTTTTTTCAGTTCTTCCCTCCTTGCAGAGAAACATTTGGTCAGTTTGGGAGAGTTCTGATATCAGGAATCACAAGACACAGAAACCAGTAGGAAAACACTTCAGTCTCCCAGGACATTCTGTACAAGATCCCAAAGTAGCTGTCTTATTACAAAAGAATTTCAGAAAGAGAAGACTGGAAAGAGAAGTTGCTGAATTGCAACTTATTACCAAACAAAGGGACGCGGGTGGCGCTGTGGGTAAAACCTCAGCGCCTAGGACTTGCCGATTGCATGGTCGGCAGTTCGAATCCCCGCGGCGGGGTGAGCTCCCGTCGTTCGGTCCCAGCTCCTGCCCACCTAGCAGTTCAAAAGCACCCCTAAGTGCAAGTAGATAAATAGGTACCGCTTTATAGCGGGAAGGTAAACGGTGTTTCCGTGTGCTGCGCTGGTGCCGGTTCGCCAGAGCAGCTTCGTCATGCTGGCCACGTGACCCGGAAGTGTCTGCGGACAGCGCTGGCTCCTGGCCTCTAGAGTGAGATGGGCGCACAACCCTAGAGTCTGTCAAGACTGGCCCGTACGGGCAGGGGTACCTTTACCTTTACCTTTTACCTTACCAAACTTAAAACCATGGAGAGACCTGGTCTGAATAGAGACATTGGATTCTTATCTCATTATACATCTCACCCCTTGTTTTTTCCTGTAAGGCCAACTGCAGTCATTAACAGTCGTCAACAGGTTTACCACACCTATCAGCCAATCACCCATTCCCAACACCCTTCTGAGTAATACAGTGGCACCTCGGGTTACATACGCTTCAAGTTACAGGCTCCGCTAATCCAGAAATAGTACCTCGGGTTAAGAACTTTGCTTCAGGATGAGAACAGAAATTGTGCTCTGGCGGCGCGGCAGCAGCGGGAGGCCCCATTAGCTAAAGTGGTTCTTCAGGTTAAGAACAATTTCAGGCTAAGAATGGACCTCCGGAACGAATTAAATACTTAACCCGAGGTGCCACTGTACCCCCCCCCCCACAATATATATAAGGGTCTGATGACTTCTGTTTCAGTGTATCTGAAGAAGCGTGCATACACACAAAAGCTCATACCAATAACAAACTTAGTTGAGTGAAGAGTCGGTGGAAGAAGATTGGAAAAAATTTAAAGTCTATTTACAGAAACATTGTAAAATTAAGGAATCTTAGAAGGTTGTTGGAATGAAGTAATGTGGTCTTAGCAGATATGATATAAGGATTAGGTTAAAATTGATTTTTTAATTGGTGAAAGACGTGAATAACAGTATATCAAGATAAATTATTAGGATAAAAACAAAGCTGGAAAGGATTTGCTGAAACATCTAATTGAACTAGAATACAAAAAAGGGAGGTGTGAGGAGGTCAAGGAAATAAGCAGCTGAAAAATAAGTTACGGGAAGGTTTGGTTTGTTTTTTGTTTGTATTTTTCTGTGCTGTTTTTCTTTCTTTTTTTCTATTTTTTTGTCTGTTTGTATTTAGTGTGAATTTAGTGTTTTCTTTTTGTAACCTTTAAAATTGGAATAAATATTATTATTATTTTTTTTAAAAAAAAACAAACTTAGTTGGTCTCTAAGGTGCTACTGGAAAGGATTTTTTTTTATTTCCTGTACTGTTTCAGACATGTGGTTTATGTATTTACGTATGTGTTTGCCTTGTACATTTAATTTCTATATATTTGAGACCTTAAATTCTTATAACAATAGTAGTGTACAATACCCACAAATCAGTGCACAGTTAGGCACTGTTAGGGAAGATTCACACTACACATCTGAGGCACGGTCAGTGCATATTTAAAACACATGACTTTCTCCAAATTTCAGCTAATTACCAAAGATGTAGTCCAGCATCCTGTTCTCACAGGGTCCAGCTAGATGCCAAGGGGAAACCCAAAATCAGGACCTGTGCACAACAACACAACTCTCTCTCCTCCTGTGGGTTCCAGCAACTGGCATTCAGAGATCTACTGCCTCTGACAGGGGAAGGAGAGCCTAGCCATTGGGCTTAATAGCCACTGATAGCTTTACCCTCCATGAATTGGCCTAGCCCTCTTTTAAAGCCATAGCTCACTTGGTAGAGCATGAGACACTTAATCTCAGGGTTATGGGTTGGAGCCCCACATTGGGCAAAAGACTCCTGTGTTGCAGGGCATTGAACTAGATGACCCTTCTGGTTCCTTCCATCTCTACCATTCTATTATTCTAAGTTGGTGCCCATCAGTATCTCTGGTGGGAGTGTCAGATGCTGGGGGTGGTTGCTCGTGAGTAACCAGGCAGGACTCCGACCTGGCTTTTACAGGTTTCATTGTGCAAACTATTTACAGTGCAGATCTACCAAGTTCATGTCCGTCTTAGTCACTTGCAGAATCCGGGAGTGGCCCCTTCTGGCTTCTCCCCCAACATAAGAACTTCGGCACCCCAAGCCTCCTGACACAAAGTCAGAAAAGCTAAAGCACAGAATGAACTCAGGCTTGCTAGAGAGGTTAAAAGCAACAAAAAAGGCTTTTATGGGTATGTCCGTAGCAAAAGGAAGAACAAAGAAACAGTGGGGTCACTCAGAGGAGAAGATGGTGAAATGCAAACAGGGGACACAGGAAGGGCTGAATTCCTCAATGCCTTCTTTAGATGTATTCAAGTCTCCAGGGCCAGATGAACTGCATCCAAGAGTATTAAAAGAACTGGCAGATGTGATCTCAGAACCACTGGCAGTCATCTTTGAGAATTCCTGGAGAACAGGCGAAGTCCCGGCAGACTGGAGGAGGGCAAATGTTGTCCCTATTTTCAAAAAGGGGAAAAGAGAGGACCCAAATAATTACTGCCCAGTCAGTCTGACATCAATACCAGGGAAGATTCTGGAGCAGATCATTAAGCAAACAGTCTGTGAGCACCTAGAAAGGAATACTGTGATCACCAATAGTCAGCATGGATTTCTGAAAAATAAGTCATGTCAGACTAACCTGATCTCGTTTTTTGACAGAATTACAAGCCTGGTAGATGAAGGGAATGCAGTGGATGTAGCCTACCTTGATTTCAGCACGGCATTTGACAAGGTGCCCCATGATATTCTTGTAAAGAAGCTGGTAAAATGCGCACTTGACTATGCTACCACTCAGTGGATTTGTAACTGGCTGACTGACCGAACCCAAAGGGTGCTCATCAATGGTTCCTCTTCATCCTGGAGAAGAGTGACTAGTGGGGTGCCACAGGGTTCTGTCTTGGGCCCGGTCTTATTCAACATCATTATCAATGACTTGGATGATGGACTCAAGGGCATCCTGATCAAATTTGCAGATGACACCAAACTGGGAGGGGTGGCTAACACCCCAGAGGACAGGATCACACTTCAAAACAACCTTGACAGATTAGAGAACTGGGCCAAAACAAACAAGATGAATTTTAACAGGGAGAAATGTAAAGTATTGCACTTGGGCAAAAAAAATGAGAGGCACAAATACAAGATGGGTGACACCTGGCTTGAGAGCAGTACATGTGAAAAGGATCTAGGAGTCTTGGTTGACCACAAACTTGACATGAGCCAACAGTGTGACGCGGCAGCTAAAAAAGCCAATGCAATTCTGGGCTGCATCAATAGGAGTATAGCATCTAGATCAAGGGAAGTAATAGTGCCACTGTATTCTGCTCTGGTCAGACCTCACCTGGAGTACTGTGTCCAGTTCTGGGCACCACAGTTCAAGAAGGACACTGACAAACTGGAAGGTGTCCAGAGGAGGGCAACCAGAATGGTCAAAGGCCTGGAAACGATGCCTTATGAAGAATGGCTAAGGGAGCTGGGCATGTTTAGCCTGGAGAAGAGGAGGTTAAGGGGTGATATGATAGCCATGTTCAAATATATAAAAGGATGTCACATAGAGGAGGGAGAAAGGTTGTTTTCTGCTGCTCCAGAGAAGCGGACACGGAGCAATGGTTCCAAACTACAAGAAAGAAGATTCCACCTAAACATTAGGAAGAACTTCCTGACAGTAAGAGCTGTTTGACAGTGGAATTTGCTGCCAAGGAGTGTGGTGGAGTCTCCTTCTTTGGAGGTCTTTAAGCAGAGGCTTGACAGCCATATGTCAGGAGTGCTCTGATGGTGTTTCCTGCTTGGCAGGGGGTTGGACTCGATGGCCCTTGTGGTCTCTTCCAACTCTAGGATTCTATGATTCCTCCTCCCCTCCTTGCATTTCACCCGTCTGCGTAAGCTGGGCGACGGAAGTGGCGTGCGTCCCTCCCGGCCAGCTTGGCCAGGTGAGGTGCTGGGGCTCTCAGCAGCATCCCTGAGCCCTTTCCTACCATCCCGGCCAGGTGAGGCGCCTGGGCTCTCAGCATCATCCTCAAGCCCTTTCCTTCTAGCCTGGCCAGGTGAGGTGCTGGGGTTCTCGGCATCATCCTCAAGCCCTCTCCTCGCTTGGCTGGCCCCTTCCCTCTCTTCTCCACTGGAGGTTTGGCTTTTCCCATCACTGGAAGAGGAACTGCTCCTCAGGAGTTTCGGAGGCTCTCTGTATCCCAACGGCCCCCCTGCCTTCCTCCTCTGTTCCGATGGCAGTCCTCTGACAGGGAGCATATTCCATAGTTTAACCATGAGTCCTTCCTTCTGTCTGTTCTGAATTGTCTTGACATTCAGAATCATTTGATGTCTAGAGTTTTGAGAGAGAAGAAAAAACACCCGTTTACTTTTCCCACACCATTCAGAATTCTTATATACAGCCATCATGCTGCCCCCTCCTTGCCTTTTCTGTAAACTAAGAATTCCCCCCCCCCCAAGTTGTCACTTTCCATCACTGGGGAGTTGCTCTGCTCCCTTGATGGTTTTGGGTTGCCTTTTTCAGAACCTTTTTCCAACTCTGCAATGTTCTTCCTCAGGTGAGGCAGCCAGAACTGTACACAGTATTCCAAGTGCACACCATAGATTTATACAGTGGTCAGTGGTACCTCGGGTTAGGGACGCGGGTGGCGTTGTGGGTTAAACCACAGAGCCTAGGACTTGCCGATCAGAAGGTCGGCGGTTTGAATCCCCGCGACGGGGTGAGCTCCCATTGCTCAGTCCCTGTTCCTGCCAACCTAGCAGTTCCAAAGCACTTCAAAGTGCAAGTAGATAAATAGGTACCGCTCCAGCGGGAAGGCAAACGGCATTTCCGTGCGCTGCTCTGGTTCGCCAGAAGCGGCTTAGTCCTGCTGGCCACATGACCCAGAAGCTGTACGCCGGCTCCCTCAGCCAATAAAGCGAGATGAGCGCCGCAATCCCAGAGTCGGTCACAACTCGACCTAATGGTCAGGGGTCCTTTACCTTGGGCTAAGAACTTAATTCGTTCTGGAGGTCCGTTCTTAACCTGAAACTGTTCTTAACCTGAAGCACCACTTTAGCTAATGGGGCCTCCCGCTGCCGCCATGCAATTTCTGTTCTCATCCTGAAGCAAAGTTCTTAACCTGAGGTAATATTTCTGGGTTAGCAGAGTCTGTAACCTGAAGCTTCTTGGCACAACTCACAACTTGGCTGCTTTCGCAACCCCTCCGGAGCCTGCCAGCGGTTGCTTTGCACCTGACATGCAAGCAAATTTTTTTTTTTTTTAATTAAAAAAACTGCCCCGTTTGCCTGTTATTTTCAAAACTGCACTGTCAGCTCAGGCATGCGCTGGCTGGCGGGCTGCATTTTGCAACACCACCTCGAGCCAAGAGTTTTTGCTAAACTCCACTTGCTTGCTTCCTTTCCTCTCCAGCCCAGGAACCCAAGATGTTTTTTTCTGCCTTCTGAAAGTAGAGTTGGATCTCATCCTGAACTGCGTCTCTGTGTGTGGGAAATAAACACCACCCAAGCCAGGGAACAAATCTGTCCTTTGTGGCTTACTGAAAGTGAGGGAAACTACTGGATTTTGACCCTGAATCCCTCCTCCCATTTCAGCCTCTCCTCTTTCCAGTTGCCTCCTCTAACAGCTTCTTTCACTCAACACTCCCCTTCTCCGCCCATTCAGCTGGTATATATAGCCCTTCAGAGCAGACCTCAGAGTCTGTGCGCCTCCTTTTTTGCTGCTGAATTCCTCAGAATCTGGAAAAAGGGAGAAGCAGAGGACTCCAGTTATGGGTAAGAGAATAACCACCTCTTTCTGCTTTTCACCCAGCTTTGTGATCTGTAGGAAAGCGGAGCTTGCCCTCCTCCTGATTCTTATGTAGCTTCTAGCTACATCAAAATCAGAGAACATGCTCCGCTTTTACGGTTTTTTGCTCTGCAATCCTGTACACACAACCCACAAGCCTCCAAGTTTACATCTTGGGGGGTTGAAAGTGTGTGTGTGTGTGTGTGTTTGTTGCCTTTCTTTTGCAGCTTAACCAGCCAAACTTGTGGGTGCTGGTATGGTTTCTATCGCAGGACCTTTCCATGTGGTCTCTGGTTTGGGTTGCAAGTTCATGCATGTTTCCTCGGGAGTAAAGCCTCGTGGAACTCCAGGAGAGGTTTGCTTTTAGGCAAACGTGCCCGTCTTAAGCGGACTGCGCAACTTTTATCCCCGCAGGGGCAGTCTGGAGAGTACATTCCATAGAAATCCATGGGGCTTCCAGGAAAATACGCTCTCCAAGTACAATAAAAGGTAAAGGTACCCCTGCCCGTACGGGCCAGTCTTGACAGACTCAGGGGTTGTGCGCCCATCTCACTTAAGAGGCCGGGGGCCAGCGCTGTCCGGAGACACTTCCAGGTCACGTGGCCAGCGTGACATCGCTGCTCTGGCCAGAGCCAGAGCCAGAGCCGCACACGGAAACACCGTTTACCTTCCCGCTGGTAAGCGGTCCCTATTTATCTACTTGCACCCGGAGGTGCTTTCGAACTGCTAGGTTGGCAGGCGCTGGGATCGAGCAGCGGGAGTACAATATTTTATTATAAATACACAACCTCATTATTTAATATGCTGATGACAGGACGTTAGCTGAAAGGCTAGCGATTACCTTAAAAGAACTGATTTGACTGGTTCAGCAGGTTTTGCTGGCATCCGTCTGTCTCCGGAGACAGTGGAAGAGTCACCATTGGGGCTAAGTCAAACCGTTGGAGAGTTACAGCTTGCTGCAGCTGTAGAGAACAATACAGGAGAGACATGTTTTATTGCAGCCGGGGCAGATAAAGGCACCCAGTTTTGCTGCTACAGGTGCACCATGGCTTTTTATTCTCTCTGCGCTCCTCCCAGTGGTCATTCTCCTCTGGTCACTGCTGTGGATTCAGCAGGTTTACTCTTATGGATTCTAACCTCACAGATACAGAATCAGAGGCTTGAAAGAGACCCAAGCATATCATTTAGCAGGTTCCCCCAAATCTGGGTCTCCAGATGTTTTCGGACTACAGTTCCCATCATCCCTGACCACTGGTCCTTCTAGCTAGGGATGGTGGGAGTTGTAGTACAAAAACAGTGGGAAACCCAAATGTGGGAAACTGTGGTCTAGATCGATGCACCAGAACCTATGACATTTTAAATTTGACATAAATATGTGTGTGTGTACACACACACACACACACACACACCTACAGACATGTAGGTTAAATAAAACATGTTTCCTCAAAAATACGTTTTTTTTGTTTTTGTTTTACTGAGGCTTACTTCCAAGTAAGTATGTTTAGGATTGAGCTTTAATATTTTTCATAGCCTGTGAGCAGTAATTCCACTTTGAAACCCCTGTCCAGTCCTCTGCATGTTTACGTGGAGATAAAGTTTCAATGTTTTTCAACAGAGTGTTCTCCTTTTTTGCTTCTGTCTTGCATAGAGAGAGCTATGGGCAAATATGCATAAGTAGTGAGATTTTAGGGCCAGCAGATGACTTGCGCAAGGTGCCCCTGGAATGGAGAGACAGTCCTTTTGAAAGTCCAAATACAAAACCTGGAAGATCTGGAAAGTACAGACTGGTCATGCACCATGATCTATTTGTGCCCTGCTTTTCCAAAAGCCAGCCTAAAACACCTAACAACATGATACAAAATTGTATACAGCAATATCAAAAGAGAATCAAACAATCTGAATAGTGAATAAAAGTGAGACAGTAAGCCTATAAACAATTTGGAGACTCACAGCGGTGGGTAAAGGTAAAGGTAAAGGTAAAGGTACCCCTGCCCGTAGGGGCCAGTCGTGTCCGACTCTAGGGTTGTGCACCCATCTCACTTAAGAAGCCGGGGGCCAGCGCTGTCCGGAGACACTTCCGGGTCACGTGGCCAGCGTGACGAAGCTGCTCTGGCGAGCCAGCACCAGCGCAGCACACGGAAACGCCGTTTACCTTCCCGCTATAAAGCGGTCCCTATTTATCTACTTGCACCCGGGGGTGCTTTTGAACTGCTAGGTGGGCAGGAGCTGGGACCGAAAGACGGGAGCTCACCCCGCTGTGGGGATTCGAACCGCCGACCATGCGATCGGCAAGCCCTAGGCGCTGAGGTTTTGCCCACAGCGCCACCCGCGTCCCCCCGCAGCGGTGGAGGGGACCTTAAAGTTAACCTTGTCCAACCCCAGTCTAACTTTTGATACTGGGAAAGATGGCAAAATAGGTTATAAAGTGATCAGTTTGTTCATGCTTGATTAGTAGGAGCAAGCATGGATTTCTTAGGAATAAATCCTGGCTGATTAATCTTGTCTCTCTCTTCTCAAAAATTAGGTTATTGTAGGAAATGCACCAATAACCTGATTCGTGTATTGTGGGAATGCTGTGGACATAATTTATCTTTGCTTCAGCAACGCATTTGACAAAGACCCCCATAATATTTTGTTTAGCAGACTAGTTAAATGTGGGCTTGATGGCTTTGCTCTTCGGTGCTTCTTCATCAAACTGGAGGAAGGTTTTCACTGGGAGTGCCACGCAGCTGTCCTGGGCCCAGTACTTGTTTTAAAAAAAATGTTAGTGACTTAGATGAAAGGGTGAAGGGAATCTTTATCAAATCTGTGGATGACACAAAGCTGGGAGGAGTAGTGAATGCTGGGATAAAATTCTGGTATTACTGTACTTTGATAGAATGGAAATTCAGCAGTGGTAGATGCATTTAAAAAGGGATGCGGGTGGCACCGTGGGTTAAACCACAGAGCCTAGGACTTGCCGATCAGAAGGTCAGAGGTTCGAATCCCCGCGACGGGGTGAGCTCCTGTTGCTCGGTCCCTGCTCCTGCCAACCTAGCAGTTCAAAAGCACGTCAAAGTGCAAGTAGATAAATAGGTACCACTCTGGCGGGAAGGTAAATGGCGTTTCCGTGCACTGCGCTGGTTCTCCAGAAGCGGCTTAGTCATGCTGGCCACATGATCCGGAAGCTGTACGTCGGCTCTCTCAGCCAGTAAAGCGAGATGAGCGCCGCAACCCCAGAGTCGGTCACGACAGGACCTAATGGTCAGGGGTCCCTTTACCATAGATGCATTTAGGCAAAAACCAAACAAACAAGTATACAATGGGAGATACCAGGCTTGGAAGCAGAACATGTGAAAATGATCTTGGGACTAATCAATCCCAAGCTGAGCCAGCCATGTAACACTGCAGCAAAAAAGGCAAATTCCATTTTAAGCTGCACTGATAGAATCATAGTTTCCAAGGCACGGAAAGTAACCACTCCACTTTAGTCTGTTCGACTGGAGGGCTGTGTCATTTTATGGGCAATTAAAATATCTCCAAACTGAAAAGTGAGTTCCTGCAATTTGGATATATCGCTTTAGTATATTGCCATGGTAAGGCCATCTGACACCAGTCGTCGCCTCTTTGCCTTCTTTTGCTTAATCTGTTACTTATTAAATCAAATATACTGCTTTGGGACTTGTTCAGCCCAAATTCCAGTTGAGCCCAAATTCCGGCTCCACTGGCTTGCTGCAGAAAATTCAACTCAAAAAGTGTCTTTTACAGGACAGTTCTACTCATGCCTACTTTGAGTTCAGCCCCACTGAGTTCAATAGGGCTTACTTCCAGGTAAATGTGTGTAGGCTTGTAGCCTTAAAGACTTAAAGATAAGCCAAAAAATAAAATAAAAGCCTGCCTGTTTTTTTGCAATAGATATGCCCCAGCTCATAAAACTCGATACGCTGAGAGGAAGCAAACACATTATAAGGGTTTTTATGTATCATAAAAAAGCATTGACTGCACTAGGGAGTTTTGAAATGGATCCTGAAAAAAACCAAGAGGGAAAGAACGTTGTGAAATTTGGAGCAAAGTGTTGGCAGACCCAAGGCCAAAGCGATGGGCAGCTTATGCAGAGGCCACATTTATCCACTTCTTAGTCTCATGTTTAACTGTGACCAATGGCCATTAACCAAGACTTGTGGCTACCCACCATATTTTTTTTTGCAACAAATTCCATGCATTCCGATCTGGTGGAACACTCTGTCACAAGAGACTAGGGCCCTGCGGGGCTTGACATCTTTCCGCAGGGCCTGCAAGACGGAGCTGTTCCTTTGGCCAGGGCACAGCCTGACTCCCTCCCTTGGCAATCTTCGCGGAGCTCTGGCCCAATGGTGGCCAGTGGCTTGAATTTAATTAATTTTATAATGAATGATTTTAGAGTGTTGTTTGTGCTGTACTTTTGTACTGTTTTATTGTTGTTAGCTGCCCTGAGCCTGGCTTCGGCTGGGGAGGGCGGGATATAAATAAAATTTATTATTATTATTATTATTATTATTATTATTAATTTGGTGTTGGGTGAAAAAAAAAATCCATCCTTTGTCTGTCCAGAATCTGCTGCAAGTTAATTTTGTAGACTTCTGGAGTCAGGTAGGTACCTTGGCAATCTCCTGGTGTAAACCTCTATTTAAGGCACGATCTGAAATGACCTTTTCCAGCTTCTGCCTTCTGGAAGAAGGTACAGGGTTATAAAGACTAGGACTAGCCGCCTGAGAAACAGTTTCTACCCAAATGCAATTCTGATTTTAAACGCAGTATAAGGAGTCTCTATAGTATATTGTATTTTAAAATGGGGTTTCAGAGTTTTTAGGGGTTTTTGAATGTCTTATGTAGATTTTTAAATTTCATTGTTCTGTATGGGACAATGACAATAAAGATATCGTATCGTAAATGCAGATTCTCACAATGCTGGCCTCACTAAAGTAAAGGTAAAGGGACCCCTGACCATTAGGTCCAGTCGTGGCCGACTCTGGGGTTGCAGCGCTCATCTCGCTTTACTGGCCGAGGGAGCCGGTGTACAGCTTCCGGGTCATCTGGCCAGCATGACTAAGCCGCTTCTGGCGAACAGAGCAGCGCACAGAAACACCATTTACCTTCCCGCTGGAGCGGTACCTATTTATCTACTTGCACTTTGATGTGCTTTCGAACTGTTAGGTGGGCAGGAGCAGGGACCGAGCAACAGGAGCTCACCCCGTCGTGGGATTCGAACCGCCGATCTTCTGATTGGCAAGTCCTAGGCTCTGTGGTTTAACCCACAGCGCCACCTCTGCTTAAATACCTCCAGATTCTAGTGCTATGGTGAGAAAGATAAAAGCTTTTCTCTGGATCCACTTCACACACACACACACACACACACACATTTGAGTGCCTTCTAGAGTTCACTGTCAAGTCACACAGCAACAGGTTTGGCCGCTGAACTAAAACATGGGTGCACCTTGCAACTTTTCCCAAGACAGATTGCAGCTTGCAGGAGTCCTGCAGCAGGGGCAGGACATTTTTGGAAAATGTTATCTTTGAATAGCTCCAGGTACTGTTTTGCTTCAACTACAGCCCCCGCCCTGACCATTGGCCATGCTGGCTGGGGCTGATGGAGTTTGGAGGGCACCACGTTGGGGAAGGCTGGCCTCGGATGTTTTACAATGACCCCAGGTCAGGCTCTTTGGGTCGGCGCCCGATCTCTTGCGTGACAGCAGCTGCCTAAGAGGCTTAACAGGACACTCATAAAAAATACAATTTAGAGTGTGGGGTGTGTTTTAGCACAAGTAGCTGTTGGGTGCCAAAAATTCCATTTTCACTCCAGTGCCAAGTTTGTCCATTCCAGAGCTTCATGTTGTTTACACCCATTTCTTGGATCTCAACCAACCTTAAAAGTGGAACTGCTGTGTGGATCTACCCCAGCTGTGAACCCACAGCCCTACATTGGCAGCTTTCTCCAGAGTAGCCATGCAGAGAGATAGCAAGAAGAACCTCGCTAGGTGAGGCCTGTTAACGGAGAAATCTGAGGGCTCCCTTGGACAAAAAACAAGGACCCCAGCCAGGAATACCAGAGCAAAACAGCAGCCAGTAGGCTTGGTCTTTATTGAAGACTGTCGTGACAGGACTCCCACCTGCCACAAGGTGGAACAAGATGGAAGCCCCGAACAAAAGAGAACCCAAACTTTTATTAGCTCCAGTTTGAAAGCAGGTCAAAGTGCTAGTAGATAAATAGGAACTGCTCCGGCAGGATGGTAAACGGTGTTTCCGTGCGCTGCTCTGGTTCACCAGAAGCGGCTTAGTCATGGCCACATGACCCGGAAGCTGTCTGTGGACAAACGCCGGCTCCCTTGGCCCATAGAGTGAGATGAGCGCGCAACCCCAGAGTCGGTCACGACTGGACCTCATGGTCAGGGGTCCCTTTACCTTTTTAATCCCCATGTTACACCCCCCCCAAACTGCATCACTCATACATCATGGTTACGTCATGAAAGGGGAGGTCTGGTGGCAGGAATCTGAGCATCCTGGACCCTGCCCCATGGTTCCCCTTGCCCTCCATTAAACACCCATCAAGTGTAACAAAAGAGATATTTACATTTCCCTGTTTCCCAGCCAAGTTAATCACACCCTTTTGTCTTCATCTGGGTTTGTTGTTTCTGGAATGGCTACCTGTCTGGCACTCAGGTCTCAGGATGCCAGGGATTATCACTCAGGCAGAGGGGCTGCTGAGCAGCTGAGCTCATGTGTCTATATGAATTTCTGAAGTTTTCCCAGTGAGCCGGTACATAGAGACATTTATCAGTGAATTCTTACATTTGGTATCGTGCAGCAAAGGCCCTTTGATTTATAGGAAGAAACTGTGATGAAGTGTTTTGTGGGGACAAATCACAAAAGTCACAAAAAGTGATTGTGCTGGTTTTGGTAGTGGGCTGTGTGTGCCTGATATCTGCTGGAGGGGCAACCCCCCCAACCTATACATAAATTCCTGCAACAGGCCCAAGGTTCACATAGTAGCCCATTGTCCTCTTTCCCGCAATGGGATATTCCCAATGGCCAGCCCTTCCATTAGACAGTGTGAGGCAGCTGCCTCGGGTGGAAGATCCTCAGGGATGGGGTTGGGTGAGGCAAGGGCTCCCTCATGCTTACTGAGCAACCTCATCTAGTGCTTTGGCTTAGAATCACAGAGTTGCAACCTTTGCATTATCAGCACCATTCTCTAACCAACTATCCAGCAAAACAAAATAAAAAAATTCCTTCCAGTGGCACCTTAAAGACCAACTAAGTTAGTTATTGGTATGAGCTTTCGTGTGCATGCACACTTCTTCAGAAAGCTCATACCAAGAACTAACTTAGTTGGTCTTTAAGGTGCTACTGGAAGGAATTTTTTTATTTTGTTTTGACTATGGCAGACCAACACGGCTACCTATCTGTAATTGCAACTATCCAGCCTTAGCACTGAAGGAAGTTTCTGCTCCCAGGCTTGTGCATGCGCATAGGGGGGAATGGACCTATTTGATACAAACTTTGGAGGATCCTAATTGCTATAGTCCTGAGGGCTAGAAACATGTGTTGTAAACAAAAATTGCCCTTTTCCCTTATGGGGTACCCAAGAGCCCATATAGAGTCCTTACGTAGGTTCCCTATTGGTAGGAGAAAAGAACAGAGGCCAACCAGGGAATATCGAGAAGCAAAGCAAAGCAGCTAGTAAGCCTGATCTTTATTCATCTGTTGCAACAGGGTCCTCACTCCCCACGTGAAGGAGGGAGGAGGAACCCCAAACAATGACGCGCAAAGCCTTATATGGACTTTTGAAATTGCCACCCTGTAGATGAAGACCAAGGGACACGGGTGGAGCTGTGGGTTAAACCACAGAGGCCCGGCCAGATGGGCGGGGCATAAGTAATAAATTATTATTATTATTAATTCTAATTTTAAAAGAAAGAAAGTTAAGGTGTGCAGGAAGTTGAATTCTGCATGGGGAGTCATTCTTTACTCTCTGCAGTCCCCTGTCCCAAGATAGCAAACTAAAGACATTCAATCATTATGTTATTAACACTCGATTGGGAGCCGCCCAGAGTGGCTGGGGAGACTCAGCCAGATAGGCAGGGTATAAATAAATTACTATTATTATTATTATTATTATTATTATTATTATTATTATTAAATCAAAAAGTCTGGGAATCTATCCAGGAAAGGCATCTTTTGGGAGCAGCAAAACTGTCACCTGCTGATCTTTCAACCATTTCAATTTGCAGCAAAATGCGGAGATTGCGGCCCTGGATACAAAACACCTTTGGACGCTATGAAAGGTAAGGGGCCAGGGTCTTTGTGGCCACTTTTTATTTTTATTACAAGCATGCCTGTATCTTGCCAACTTTCCAAGGAGTTCAGAGCAAGCTTGCGTACCCGAACAGCACAAGGGGACCCACAATTTATTTTTTTGCCAGTCCCAATTGCTGGCTACTGTTTGTGTTTGCCAACAACCCTGTACTGGGGGGAAAACCAGTGCCTTGTCTGTGTCATCGTACTGGGATTTGAAGGTAGTGCTTTCTCTACTTCCCCACTGCTTTTTCCTTTTGTGTAGTTCCTGTTCTAGGTTGTAAGTCTGTGGGCTGGGATTCCCTTGTTTATAACTTGTGTGCAGCTTAGTAACGGTTTCTAAATGAGAAACAAGAGCATGGTGAAATCCAATCTACCCATTGGTCCACTGAGTTCAGTAATGTTTATACGCTGATTGCCAGTGGCTCTCCAGCGATTTAGCCGGTGATCTTTCTCTTTCTTATATACGGTATATATAGTATTTTTATTGATACTTGTACAAAAATGCATACCTATCACAAAAATATAATACACTGAAATATCTGAAAAAGAACAGAGGCAGGAAGAATATGAAGAAGAAGAAGAAGAAGAAGAAGAAGAAGAAGAAGAAGAAGAAGAAGGAAGGAAGGAAGGAAGGAAGGAAGGAAGGAAGGAAGGAAGGAAAAGCATGGGAAAAGAGAAAAGAAAAATATATATAAAAAGATTTCTAGTTCTCTGTCCTTCACCTAAACATCTTATTCGCTCATTCTGTCGTCTATAAACCAGTACTATTTCCATCTTCGAATCCAGATATTACAAGTTCATTTTCTCTTTCATGCAAAAAGTCCATAAGAAGTTTCCAGTCGTGAGTAAATGTCAATAATGATTTTTTCTCTAATTAAACACATTACCTTTGCCATCTCAGCCAAGTCCAATAGTTTTATCAACCATTCATCTATAGTGGGTAGGGCTGTATCTTTCCATCTTTGTACATATAACAATCTCGCCTCTGTAATCTTACATTGGAGTGAACTTCCATCGTCCTTTTGCAGTTGTGTCTCCATTAAGCCACAAATAAAGAGTTTTGGCTTCAATTGAATACTAAGCTTTAAAATATACTGCATCCATGTATTTGTATCCTTTTCCTCCTCCATTTTACATGTCCACCAAGCATGATAAAATGTCCCTTTGCATTCTGGGCATTTTCATTAAACATTTGAAACACCTTTATACATTCTAAATAGTTTAAAAAGGTAAAGGTACCCCTGATCGTTAAGTCTAGTAATGGACAACTCTGGGGTTGCGTGCTCATCTCGCTCTATAGGCCAAAGGAGCTGGCGTACAGCTTCCGGGTCATGTGGCCAGCATGACTAAGCCGCTTCTGGCGAACCAGAGCAGTGCATGGAAACACCATTTACCTTCCCGCCAAAGCGGTACCTGTTTATCTACTTGCACTTTGACGTGCTTTCAAACTGCTAGGTGGGCAGGAGCTGGGACTGAACAATGGGAGCTCACCCTGTCACGGGGATTCGAACCGCCGACCTTCTGATCGGCAAGCTCTGTGGTTTAGACCACAGCGCCACTTGCATCCCTCTAAATCATGGGTAGACAGCCTAAGGCTCGGGGGCCGGATCTGGCCCAGTCCCCTTCTAAATCTGGCCCACGGACCGTCCGGGAATCAGCGTGTTTTTACATGAGTAGAATATGTCCTTTTATTTAACATACATCTCTGGGTTATTTGTGGGGCATAGGAATTTGTTCATTTTCCCCCTTCAAAATATAGTCCGGCCTCCCACAAGGTCTGAGGGACAGGGAACCGGCTCTCTGCTGAAAACGTTTGCTGACCCCTGCTCTAAATAGTTTATTGGGAGTTAAATACCAATGGTCAGCCAGGAGACCTACCTGCAGACCTTCTGAGACTCCAGATTCCTGGGACCCATGCATTGTAAAACAAGCACTGTACCACTGAAGTGGTCATGCTGATCAGATTGCCTCTGAAGTCATGCACAGCTTAGGAAGGACAAAGGAAGCTTCCCTGTTCCATCTAACTCAGTGCCAGTGTGGTGTAGTGGTTAAGAGCGGTGGACTCGTAATCTGGGGAACCGGGTTCGCGTCTCCGCTCCTCCACATGCAGCTGCTGGGTGACCTTGGGCCAGTCATACTTATCTGAAGTCTCTCAGCCCTACTCACCTCACAGAGTGTTTGTTGTGGGGGAGGAAGGGAAAGGAGAATGTTAGCCGCTTTGAGACTCCTTAGGGTAGTGATAAAGTGGGATATCAAATCCAAATCCAAACTCAGTGTTGTCCACACTGACTGGCTGTGGCTCTTCAGAGTGCCAGGCATGGGACATTCCCAGCGCTACCTGGATGTGCCAGGTTTTGAATCCGGGTTTTGAACTACGGCCCTGCCCTCTCTTGGGACTGGTTGCTTACTAATGTTTCAGTTTTCATTTTTGCACATTAAAGAAATTTAATGAAATTTGCACACCCCCTTGCAAGGTTTCCTGAACTGCAGTCGCCGCCTCCATCAGGGAGGGGCAACTGTGTCCTAACACTTTCAAGCTAAAGAAACTCCCTCTTTCATTTTTCATCCACATCTGGGCACTGGGCTGTGGTTTATGAGGGTATCATTGCCACGGCTACAAATGTATCTGAAATGACCCTGGACTGCTCTCCTCTTCAGTCTTCAGGCCTTCATACCCACCAGTAGGTGATATGTTAAAAGAAATACAGACGTTTTCATGTAGGTTTTTACGTTATGTAGGACTGCCACTCCCCCACCAATATATTTTTATTGGGTTTTACAGTACCAATTTGAATTCAAACATTATACATCAACATCACCATTTAGGATTCTCTGAATCTTATCACCCTCCTCCGCCTTTCTATTGTTACCATTTTCAATCTTTTTTTCCAACTGCCTTCCTTATTTTCTCTATTTTTTAAAAAAACAAATAAACCATTTTTACCATAATTCTTCATATATTACAAGCATTACTCAAATCCTGCCAAAGTGTTTAGTTGTTTACAGTGTTCTCTTAAATACATTGTGAATTTTCCCCATTCCTTCTTAAAATTCTTCTCTTCCTGGTTTTTGATTTTCCCAGTCAATTTTGCCATTTCGGGGTAGTCCATCTCCGTCAGCCATTTGTCTCTGGTCAGAACTTTTTCTTCTTTCCATTTCTGGGCCAGTAGAATTCGCGCTGCTGTCGTCGTATACATGAATAGTCGTTTCTGCACCTAAAATACCTAGTAGAAAAGCCTCTGGTTTTTCCCTAACTGTTATTTGGGAAATAAAAGGACTGCCAAATTTAATCATGTTTGACTGGTTAGATAGATTGAAAAACATTTTGATTGGCTAAAAAGTCCCCCCCCGCCTTAATTCAACAGCAAGTGTTTGAAATATGACTATTATTATTATTATTTTAAAACCAGGTGCTTACAAGACCTTCAGATAGCATTGTCTTATGTTACGGGTTGTGGGAGGAACACCTCTTCATAAGATGGTCAAGTCAAGTAACCTTTATTGGCATCACATAAGAACATTCAGAATACATTTAAAATAGATAGGCCAGTTCGATCTCGTCACCACTTCAACAGCACAGTCATTTGCCAAAGGGCAGTAGAGGCGAGCAATCCGCCTCATCTCTGAGGGTTTCCAGTAAGGGCAGGATCCTGTAGCGTACTTCGGCGACAAAAAAATCAAATAGAGGAACTTGGCTACTGTCTTGGTGAGCTCCTGGTCTCTCCCTTGTAATAAGAAGCATACAATCTCTGTCTCTGGTTTCCATGTTGGAATACATAGATGGTCTAGAAATTGTTGGCGGAGATCATCATACATTTTACATTTAAGGGCCATGTGAGCTAGAGTTTCCACCAGGTAGGCATCACATGGGCAGATCCTATCTCCTTCTGCCACACCCGCAAACCTACCCCAAAGGAGGTTAGAAGGATTAGAATTGAATCATAAGATGGTGTTCCCACCTGTGAGAGAGGAGGGATGCCTCGTTCCCCCCAGTGTGTGAGTGAAGATGGAAGACCTCTTAGAGGAGGCCGGAGGAGAGATAGGGTACCTTGCCTCAAATAGCATTAGAAAGGGCATTCCGTCCCCATGAGGGAGAATGCCTCTTTTCAGATGATACTAGACGAAGATCTCCGTCCTGTGTGTGAAAAAAGGGTACCTCTTTTTAATGAGGTACAAGAAGGGGAGGAATGGCGCAAGATGAGACATTACCTTCTTGCCTGCCTCTTCCCAAACTACCCTGTTGTGATGAATACAGTGGCACCTCGGGTTACAGACGCTTCAGGTTACAGCCTCCACTAACCCAGAAATAGTACCTCGGGTTAAGAACTTTGCTTCGGGATGAGAACAGAAATCGTGCTCTGGCGGCAGCGGGAGGCCCCATTGTCTAAAGTGGTGCCTCAGGTTAAGAACAGTTTCAGGTTAAGAACGGACCTCCGGAACGAATTAAGTTCTTAACCCGAGGTACCACTGTACCTACATCACCAAAAAGCAATGTTTCTTTCCTTCTTCCCTTTAGAACTATTTCTCCCCCATGTGCAAATTCATGCATAAATTCATAAATGAAGCTTTTAAAAAATTGGCCTCATTTCATGGCAAATCAGGGATGGCGGCTTGTGGCTCGCACGTGGGATTTGCCCCCTCAGGCGATATTATCTCACGTCGTTCCCCCACTCCTTTGACCTTGCCAAAGTCTAACTGAAGTCTTGCCCACTGTTTCATTCATGAGCAAAGCAGAGATGTTCCAAGAAAGACACTGTTTGCATTGTTCGTCACATCCAAACGCAGCGGTGAAAGGGTGAGCTTTTCTCCTTTCCTCATCTGGCTCCTCTTAATACCAGTGTAATAAACAAAAAATCTGCCCTTATTCCCTTATTAGGGACACAAGAGCCCTTATAGAGTCCTTTGCAGGTTCTCCATCGGTCGGAGGAAAAAACAGAGGCCAACCAGAGAATACTGAGAAGCAAAGCAGCTAGTAAGCCTGATCTTTATTGAACTGTTGCAACAGGGTGCTCCCCTCACACGCAGGAAAGGAGGAGGACCCAGAGCCAAGGTGTGCCCGCCCTTATATAGACATTTTAAATTGCCCGCCTTGGAGTCAAAGACCACCCCCAGAAACATCATACATACACCACAGAAAGGGCGGTCTACAGCAGAAATCTGAGTGCGTTGTTTACCTCCTGTCTGGCAGGTTACCTGTTAATGGTCACTTGATTGGATTACCTGGGGAGCCTGGCCAGTCTTTTGTAATGATAAATACTTAGTTCCTGAGCCAGGTCACAGGCTCACCCTATTCAAACACAGACATACCCTTAAGACAAGATTTGTGAAGGAAAAGGCAATGGGGAGGCTCCTCCATTTGACCTTGCAGCGAAAACACCTGGTCAGCCTGGGAGTCAAAATGGCTCCATGGATGCTCTCCTGTGCAGCTTCAGACATGTGGCCTATATATCTATGTACGTGTTTGCTTGGTACATTTATGAACTTTTATTATATACATAAGACCGTAATTGATTTATTTCACCAGTGTGTTTGCTTCCCTGTTCCCCCACTCCCGGTGGCTCATACAAGGTTTTTTGCTTTTGGACAGGCCCCCGGGAAGAGATTGTATACCTGCCCTGCATCTACAGGAACACAGGAATAAAGAAACCAGACTACCTGGCAACGGTGGATGTGGACCCCAAATCTCCAACCTATTGCCAAGTACCGTATTTTTCGCTCTATAACACGCACCCGACCATAACACGCACGTAGTTTTTAGAGGAGGAAAACAAGGGGGGGGAAAATCTAAACGAAACAGTGGATGTATGATTTTTGTGGTTCATGCTGTGGCCACAGACATGTGATCTGACAGTGAGTTTGGAGTAGCCCAATGCAAAAATCCTGAGGATCCTTGTGGATCCATGCTTTGTAACCACGTTTTTGTGCCACTGCGGCCCCAGGCAACAGTGGGTGCGTGATTTATTTGTTGCAAGATGTAGCCATGGACATGCTATGTGATCTGATGGTGAATTTGGGGTGACCCAGTGCAAAAATCCTGAGGATCCATGTGGATCCATGCTTTGTAACCACGTTTTAAGTGGGGAGGGAAGGAAAAGCACTCAAGGGACAAGGAGCACGCGTGGGGTGGGTGGAGAAGGATGCTGCTAATAATGCAGAAGAGGGGTATAAGGGGAGAAGGCTCCTCTCCTCTCCCGCTTTGCTCCTTTAAAGCAAGCAGGCTCTGCTTTTCTCCCTCCTCCCCGCTCATCCCCGGCTTAGAGGGCTGAAAAAATTTGCTGCTATGTAGTGCTATGTAGTGAGCTGAGTATGGGACGCAGGTGGCGCTGTGGGTTAAAGCCTCAGCGCCTAGGACTTGCCGATCGAAAGGTCAGCGGTTCGAATCCCTGCGGCGGGGTGCGCTCCCGCTGCTCGGTCCCAGCGCCTGCCAACCTAGCAGTTCGAAAGCACCTCCGGGTGCAAGTAGATAAATAGGGACCGCTTACCAGCGGGAAGGCAAACGGCGTTTCCGTGTGCGGCTCTGGCTCGCCAGAGCAGCGATGTCACGCTGGCCACGTGACCCGGAAGTGTCTCCAGACAGCGCTGGCCCCTGGCCTCTTAAGTGAGATGGGCGCACAACCCCAGAGTCTGTCAAGACTGGCCCGTACGGGCAGGGGTACCTTTACCTTTTAGTGAGCTGAGTGGGGAGGAAAGAGGGACAGTGAGCCTGCTTGCTTTAAAGGAACCAACCGGACAGGAGCCGCTTACACAAGTGTAAGCGGCTCCTCTCCTCTCCCGCTTTGCTCCTTTAAAGAAGCAGGCTCTCTGTCCCTCTCTCCTCCCCACTCAGGGCTCTTCTCCCACTTTGCTGTTTCAAAGCAAGCCACGGAGGAGGGAAGGAAGGGGAACCATGGATCCTCTGCTCACGACTGCAGCAGATCCCCCCCCCGCCACCCCTAGGCATTCCCTCCATAACACGCACAGACATTTCCCCTTACTTTCTAGGAGGAAAAAAGTGAGTGTTATGGTGCAAAAAATACTAAGTATCTTTCAGTGTGCGAAGGCTGGTCACGCAACAAGGCTTGGCATGCGCCGATATCTTCAGGGTTACATTATTGCTCCACAATTGTGTGAGAAGTCCTGTTTGCTTTCCAAGGATAATTCTAAGTCGTATCTCGTAAAAGAAAACCAAAAGACACCCTGACACAACCCCATAGCAAAACCCCACCCTAAAAACACTTTTAAAAGTGCAAACATCGCAATGCGCCTCATTCAGGCTGTTGCAGAGGTCATCTGTGACAGCTGCTCGCTTTAAAACTGGAGAGTTCATTCTTGCAGAACAAAAGTTGGGGTGTGGTGGTTTTTCCAAAGACTTCCCCGTTCATTCTCTAGCGGTTCAGATTGCTAAATCTTTTGTTTGCTGTTGTATACTTAGCCACACACACTGTGGGGCAGTTGATCTGGTCCAGCAAGATATCTTGTCAAAGCTTGTTAATTTTATTTTATTGTATATTTTCAGAAACTTAAATTGTAAATAAATGTTTCAAGTTGCCACGTCGGTGTATGAGAGGGGTGCGGGTGGGGGAACCTCAGAGTGATAGTTGTGTTTAAATATCTTTTTAAAAAAACTTTTTTAAATTTTTTTACCAATCACCAAAACACAAACAGTGAAACCCCCCAGGCGGCTGATACATTTGGTATACAATATTCAATAATATTCAATAATAATATATTCAAATTAACCATATGTACACTTCTATATACCTTAACACTCCTCCTTCCGCAAGGTTTATTTAACTTTTAACATTTTAATTGCCCCAAATTGTTCAAACCTACTCAAATAATTCAGTATCTTTTCAAACCAATCCTCCTCTTTCTTCACTGACCTTAAACCCTTTCATTCTGTGTATCTTCACAGTTAGGTATTCTAAAATTATAATATTATTCAGTTTTTTCCTCCATTGGTTCACCCCTAGCTCTTCTGCATTTTCCCAGTTACTCGCTATAACCTGTCTGGCTGCAGTTACCATCAATTTTACCCATTTGCAAATGCAGTTGTGTTTAAAGTTCTAAATAACTAAGCGTCCAGATATCTGAGAGACCACCTCCCCCTCCTTCCCTACAGACACTCTCAGGTGTTAAGATCGACAGAGGAGACCCTTTTGGGAGTTTTGCCACCCTCAGACGTATAGGGAATAGCAGCCCAAGAGAGGGCATTCTTTGCAGCAGCCCCTAAATGGTGGCGGCTCCCTTCCTGTGGAGAGGCCTCAAAATCTTCATTGTACAGCTTTCACCGTACACCAGAGGCACACCTCTTTACACCTGAGATCTATTTTTATTTAACAAAATTGTATACGCCTCTAAGCACTCTACAAGAAATGTTTTTATTATTATTATTATTATTATTATTATTATTACTATTATTCAAAATTTCAGTCTACAAGAAATGTTGTGAATATCAACAAAATCAGTTATGAGCAAATACAGTGGTGCCTCACAAGACGAAATTAATCCGTTCCGCGAGTCTCTTCGTCTTGCGGTTTCTTCGTCTTGCGAAGCAAGCCCATTGACGGATTAGCGCTATTAGCGGCTTAGCGCTATTAGCGGCTTAGCGGCTATTAGCGGCTTAGCGGCTTAGAAAAACGGGGGGAAAGGGAAAAAACTCGCAAGAACTCGCAAGACGGAACGTCTTGCGAAGCAAGCACATAGGGAAATTCGTCTTGCGAAGCACCTCAAAAGACGGAAAACTCTTTCGTCTAGCGAGTTTTTCGTCTTGCGAGGCATTCGTCTTGCGGGGCACCACTGTACCGTATTTTTTGCCCGATAGGACGCACTTTTTTCCCTCCAAAAATGAAGGGGAAATGTGTGTGCGTCCTATGGGGCGAATGCAGGCTTTCGCTGAAGCCTGGAGAGCGAGAGGGGTCGGTGCGCACCGACCCCTCTCGCTCTCCAGGCTTCAGGAGAGCCCCACCGCCAGCCCCACAAACCAGATGTGGTTTGGAGGCTGACAGCGGGGAGACCCATGCTTCTCCCTGCCGCCAGCCCTGCAAGCTCGGGGGACAGCACGCAGCTTCGGGATCGCTCTGGGACCCGTTCTGGGGGCTGGGGACAGGGGAAGCTCGGGCTTCCCCCTCCCCCAGCCCCGCATGCTCCCAGAGCGGGCTTTGCACAGCTCTCCGCAAGCTGTGGGAGCCCGGCGCGACTTCGCGCTGGCCTCCAAGGTTTGCGGAGAGCTGCCTGTTCTAGGGGCTGGGGTGGGGGAAGCTCGGACTTCCCCCGCCCCAGCCCCGTGCCTGGGGGGGGAAAAAATAATTTTTCCCCTTTATTCCCCCCCCAAAAAAAAATCTAGGTGCGTCCTATGGGCCAGTGCGTCCTATAGGGCGAAAAATACGGTAATTAAAAACATGTAAAAGATAATTAAAATTAAGCAGTGACAGATTAAAGATCAACATGTTGGGATTGTTGTTGTTGTTGTTTAGTCATTTAGTCGTGTCCGACTCTTCGCAACTCTCTTGACCAGAGCACGCCAGGCCCTCCTGTCTTCCACTGCCTCCCGCAGTTTGGTCAAACTCATGCTGGTAGCTTCGAGAACACTATCCAACCATCTCGTCCTCTGTCGCCCCCTTCTCCTTGTGCCCTCCATCTTTCCCAACATCAGGGTCTTTTCCAGGGAGTCTTCTCTTCTCCTGAGGTGGCCAAAGTCTTGGAGCCTCAGCTTCAGGATCTGTCCTTCCAGTGAGCACTCAGGGCTGATTTCCTTCAGAATGGAGAGGTTGGATCTTCTTGCAGTCCATGGGACTCTCAAGAGTCTCCTCCAGCACCAGAATTCAAAAGCATCCATTCTTCGGCAATCAGCCTTCTTTATGGTCCAGCTCTCACTTATTATTATTATTATTAATTTCATAGGTCATCCATCGCCTGCCCATGCCAAATGTCAACGATGAGCTCCACCACACTGGGTGGAACTCCTGCAGCAGCTGTTTTGGGGACACCACCAAAAAGCGAAACAGGCTCATCCTTCCCAGCTTGATCTCTTCCAGGATTTATGTGGTTGATACAGGCACTGACCCACGAGCTCCACGCCTCCATAAGGTACAGGCTTTTCTGGGGCTCACCAGAAACCACACCCTCCATTTTGCAAGTTCCTCTGTTGCTCAGTGAATCAGAAGCCCTACCAGAGTGGCTCGCTGTGCGTCTTCACTGTAGTATTTACAAGGCCATCAGCCCTGAGGTTTTTTTGTAGCAGAACCAGTCGCTCACAAAACATGTAATAATGTTAGCACTATGGATGGGGGAGGGACGCGGGTGGTGCTGTGGGTTAAACCACAGAACCTAGGACTTGCTGATCAGAAGGTCAGTGGTTCAAATCCCCGCGACGAGGTGAGCTCCCGTTGCTTAGTCCCTGCTCCTGCCAACCTAGCAGTTTGAAAGCACCTCAAAGTGCAAGTAGATAAATAGGTACCGCTCAGGCAGGAAGGTAAACGGTGTTTCCGTGCGCTGCTCTGGCTCGCCAGAAGTGGCTTAGTCATGCTGGCCACATGACCCGGAAGCCGTACGCCGGCTCCCTCGGCCAATAAAGCGAGATGAGCGCCGCAACCCCAGAGTCGGCCACGACTGGGGTCCCTTTACCTTTATGGATGGGGAATCAAATCCGTTTAGTTTTGCATTTTTATGCGAGCCAAATGGATTCTAACTTTCCAAGCCCAATGCATGAACTGAAATGCCACCACCCTCCAAAATTCACACACTTCTCTGAACTTTGGGGCGCAGTTCTCCAACAATGCGTACAAGAATGCAAATGTTAAGTGAAGGTGTGCCTAAAAATTCATATACAGTGGTGCCCCGCAAGACGAACACCTCGCAAGACGGAAAACCCGCTAGACGAAAGGGTTTTCCATTTTGGAGGCGCTTCGCAAAACAAATTTCCCTATGGGCTTGCTTCGCAAGACGAAAATGTCTTGCGAGTTCCTGCGGGTTCCCCCCCCTTTTCCCCCCTTTTCCCCCCTTTTCCTAAGCCCTAAGCCGCTTATCAGCTGATCCACTGATAAGCCGCTTAACAGCTGATCGCTAAAAGCCGCTAAACCGCTAATAGCGCTAATCCGCTAAGCTGTCAATGGGCTTGCTTCGCAAGACGAAGAAACCGCTAGACGAAGAGCCTCACGGAACGGATTAATTTCGTCTTGCGAGGCACCACTGTATTAGATAAAACAGCACACAGGAGTGCATTATATTAGGGGAAATTGCTTGCAAAGGTTAATACGTTAAGGGGAAATGGCATTTAAAGAGTATCATAGGAGAAATGTATGCTAAAAATATTCCCTTTACGGTAGTTTCTCTTCTCCTTCATTGATGGAGAATGGTCAGGGAGTGAGGAACACGCGCACAGAATGTTTTCAGGACAACACTAGCGTTACTTTCTCTGTGCAGAAGAAGGCATGATTCACACAATTTCTGTCAGTCCTGTACCCTTGGAATCATAAGAGCTAGAAACTTAGGGGCCGAGAGCGGGGAGGGGAGATGGTGGAAGAAAATTGGGAATTTAAAGTGTATATATTTAGTTGTTTTTTTTTTTTTTAAAGAATTTTTTAATGAGAGATGGAAAAATTGTGGAATGAAATTTTTATGACCCTAAGGGAAACGTCTCAAGGGAATAAGTTCAAATATATTAGTTTTAATGAGAAATAAGTTTAAATAAAGTAAAAATGGATGGATAATTGGTGAAAGAGAGAATGAAAAATTACAGTATATTAAGATAAATTCTTAGGATAAAAACAAAGATGAAGGATTTGCTGAAACACCTATCTGAACCAGAATACAAAGAGGGGAGGCGTGAGGAGGTCAAGGAAATAAGTTAAAGAAAGAAAAAATATGTAAAGGTTTGACTTGTTCTTTTTTCTTTTTGATTGTATGTATTTTTAATTTTTTTTTCTTTTTTCACCCTCTTTTTT
This sequence comes from Podarcis cretensis, assembly GCF_951804945.1. NCBI lineage: Eukaryota > Metazoa > Chordata > Lepidosauria > Squamata > Lacertidae > Podarcis > Podarcis cretensis. The sequence goes on from NC_137186.1 coordinate 3,875,340, forward strand.
ATCTGTTTTTGCTTTTTTACTTTTTTTTGGATGTGACTCGCTTTTATGTACTGTTTTGTTTTCTTTTTTGTTTCTTTTTGTAACCTTTAAAATTTGAATAAATATTATATATATATATATAAAAAAAACTTTAAAAGTACACAGATAAATTTTTAACACCGCACTAACCTTGGCTGTCTCTGTGCCACCTTTTCCCTTAGGCTGTTGAGCCCGTTGACATGTACTGGAAGTGCAACCTGGCTAATCCTCACACCACACACTGCTTGGGCAGTGGCGAAATCATGATCAGCACCATGGGAGACCCGTCCGGCAATGGAAAAGGTGTTTGTTTTGGGCTGAGCAGGCAAAATGAGGTGGTCTGGGCCGGGTTAACAAGAACACTAAGTCCTTTGTGAAGCGAGTCCCAGTCCAGATTTTGAACAGAGAAAATTTCTGTTCTTCCACATGCATGGTTTTTTAAAAAGCAGATTTGCACCATGCCTTTTATTTTGTGTAATATTATTCCAATATTGATGGCTCTGAAGCAGTTTTCCCCTGCCACCAATCTCCTGGGTGTATTCATCTGCTTGTTGGGTTTCAACAGGCACGACTCACACTTCTAGACTGTGTCTTTGCAATCTTAAGGACTACAAACTTAACTTTGAAAAAGGCTAGGGCAGGGGAGTGGAAGGAAGCAGAGATAATTGGGAAACTGAAATGTTAGGATTCTTGTGGGCCAGCTACTTCTTTATTTATTTGTTAAATTTGTTAGTCTCTTTTATCTTGCTTAGGGCAAAGTGACACAACCAAGTTACAGCAATATGCACACATACAGTGGTACCTCGGGTTACATACGCTTCAGGTTACAGACTCCGCTAACCCAGAAATAGTGCTTCAGGTTATGAAGTTTGCTTCAGGATGAGAACAGAAACCGTGCTCCGGCGGCGCGGCGGCAACAGGAGGCCCCATTAGCTAAAGTGGTGCTCCAGGTTAAGAACAGTTTCAGGTTAAGAACGGACCTCCGGAACGAATTAAGTACTTAACCCGAGGTACCACTGTACTCTCTAGGAGAGGTTTTAATTTATTTATTTAATACAAATATAACAGAAAGAAAGAAAAGAAAGAAACAGCATCAGCTCACATTAATATTAAAAATAATCCATCAATCCTGACTTAAAGTATACACACACACACACACACACACACACACACACACACACACATTATATACAGTGATACCTTGGTTTAAGAACAGTCTGGTTTAAGAATAATTTGGTTTACAAACTCCGCAAAACCGGAAATAGTGTCTTCGTTTGAGAACTTTACCTCGGTCTAAGAACAGAATCCGAATGGTGAAAGGTCACCAGCGGCAGGAGGCCCAATTAGGGAAAGTGCGCCTCAGTTTAAGAACGGTTTCAGTTTAAGAATGGACTTCCAGAATGGATTAAGTTCGTAAACCAAGATACCAGTGTGTGTGTGTGTGTGTGTGTGTGTGTGTGCGTATACAAACACACACACAAACACACCGGGTGCCTTCATCTGCAACAAAACATGCCAATCCTATATTGGTTTCTACAACCTTCTAACAGTTTGACTTCACTCCAAAAGACACACTCCTCCATTGACAGACGGATGGCCAACCAAACCATTATAATCTACATTCAAATGTTGAAAGAGCAGCGTGAACTTCCGACCACTGAGTAGTGGATGGAGCATGTTTACCCTTCAAACCTACAAGTTTTTTTGCAACACGCGCACACACCAGCTGGAATCTACAGTAGTGCCCTGCAAGACGAACGCCTCGCAAGACGGAAAACCCGCTAGATGAAAGGGTTTTCCATTTTGGAGGCGCTTCGCAAAACGAATTTCCCTATGGGCTTGCTTCGCAAGACGAAAATGTCTTGCGAGTTCCTGCGGGGTTTTTCTCCCCCCCTTTTCCTAAGCCCTAAGCCGCTTATCAGCTGATCTGCTGATAAGCCGCTTATCAGCTGATCCGCTAAAAGCCGCTAAACCGCTAATAGCGCTAATCCGCTAAGCTGTCAATGGGCTTGCTTCGCAAGACGAAAAAACCGCTATACGAAGAGCCTCACGGAACGGATTAATTTCGTCTTGCGAGGCACCACTGTATCAAATACCTTTTGGAATTTAGAATAATGCATCTTGTTGATGGCAACGATTGTAGCTTCCTGGCAGAGCATCTCCCTTGCATGGAGGAAGCCTCAGGTTCAATCCCTGTCATCTCCAGGTGGGGTTGGGAGACAGCCCTGTTTGAATCCCCAAAGAGCTGTTGCCAGTAGGCAGTACTGCCTTAGGTGGACCGACGTGGCCTGACTCAGTATATAAGGCAACTTCATGTGTTCCTACGACATCTTCATTGGCTCCCAGTACGTTTCCGAGCACAATTCAAAGTGTTGGTGCTGACCTTTAAAGCCGTAAACGGCCTTGGTCCAGTAGACCTGAAGGAGCGTCTCCACCCCCATCGTTCTGCCTGGACACAGAGGTCCAGCTCCGAGAGCCTTCTGGTGGTTCCCTACCTGCAAGAAGTGAAGTTACAGGGAACCAGGCAGAGGGCCTTCTCGGTAGTGGCACCCGCCCTGTAGAACGCCCTCCCACCAGATGTCAAAGAGAACAACAACTACCAAACTTTTAGAAGACATCTGAAGGAGGCCCTGTTTAGGGAGGTTTTTAATGCCTGATGCTGTATTGCTTTTAAAATTCAGTTGGAAGCCGCCCAGAGTGGGAAACTGGGAAAAAGGGTCCAGCCAGATGGGTAGGGTATAAATAATAAATTATTATTATTATTATTATTATTATTATTATTATTGACATCTTTCCGCAGGGCCTGCAAGACAGAGCTGTTCCGCCTGGCCTTTGGTTTGGACTCAGTCTGACCCTTATGTTTCCCTCCCATTATTATTATTATTATTATTATTATTATTATTATTATTATTATTCCTAATTTATTTATTTTTTGTAATGTCAGGTGGTTTCGTGCTGCTGGATGGGGAGACGTTTGAGGTGAAGGGAAACTGGGAAAAAGGGTCCAAGGTCCCTAAGTTGGGCTACGATTTCTGGTACCAGCCGAGGCATAACGTCCTGATGAGCACAGAATGGGGAGTGCCCAAGTGCCTGGCTAATGGGTTTAATCCAGCTGATCTGGAGAAAGGTAAGTGCATTCTTCTGCACATAAGCACTACTGAAGCAAAGGGTGGGTGGGGGGAATAATAATTGTAATAGTGATTTTTTAAATTTATACTCCACCCTTCTGTGGCCCTCCAAATGCTGTTGGACTACAAAGTCCAATCAACCCCAGCCAGAGTGGCAAACGGTCAGGGATGATGACGGGTGCTTTATATAGCTGTCAACGTTTCCCCTTTTTTAAGGGAAATTCTGTTATTCCGAATAGGATTCCTTGCAAGAAAAGTGAAAAGTTGACAGCTGTGGTGCTTTAGTCCCAACATCTGGAAGTCCACAAGGTTGACAGCCATTGCGGAAAAGATAACCAAATTCATTTCCATGAGGGGCAATCATATTCAGGCTGATTTTTCAGTGTGTGGCATGGATATTATTATTATAATTAGAATTTGTATACCGCCCTATACCTGGAGGTCTAAGGGCAGTTCAAAATATAAAACCACAAAATACATCATTAAAATAAAAACAACTCAATAACCCCCTCGCCCCCCAAAAAATAAAACCACATTTTTAAAGGGCATAGGATGTCAATCAAATCAACCAAAGGCCTGGTTAAGAAGGAACGTTTTTGCCTGGCACCTAAAGGCGTTTAATGAAGGCGCCAGGCAAACCTCCCTGGGGAGAGCATTCCACAGACGGGGAGCCACTGTAGAGAAGGCAGCCCTAGGTATAACATGTTGCAGTAATCTAACCTTGAGGTTATACAGTGGTGCCCCGCAAGACGAACACCTCGCAAGACGGAAAACCCGCTAGACGAAAGGGTTTTCTGTTTTGGAGGCGCTTCGCAAAACGAATTTCCCTATGGGCTTGCTTCGTAAGACGAAATGTCTTGCGAGTTTTTCCGACTTTTTTTTCCTTCCCCCCCTTTTTCTAAGCCGCTAAGCCGCTTATCAGCTGATCCGCTAAGCCGATAAGCCGCTAAAAGCCGCTAAGCCGCTAATAGCGCTAATCCGCTAAGCCATCAATGGGCTTGCTTTGCAAGACGAAAAAACCGCTAGACGAAGAGAATCGCGGAATGGATTCTTTTCGTCTTGCGAGGCACCACTGTACAAATAATAAATTCTTTAAGGCAATCTCCCCCACTCCCTGCAACTGTAGCATATGGACAACATTTGTGACAATGAGTAATAGAGACCAAACATGACAAGTATTTATACCTTGAAATGAACTGGTTGTATGTGTCTCCCCTGACAACGTCTCACAAGGTTGTTGCGAAGATTCTGTCTCTGTTTTCCGTTAAGAAAACGAACGATGGCTCTGTGAGCAATAGCATCATGTCTACATGCTTAGTGATTTTGCAAGGGGCCCTGAGACATTTGTTCTATGTCACAATGCAGAACAACAAACCCCTGTGTTGCAAACTTAACACGACAAACAATACAAGCAACACGAAGACCAGTATACTAGATAGCACTGTAATTTTTATTGAATAATATACATGATTTAGTATTACAAAAACAAAATGTGTATACTTGTAAATTCTCTAATATATTTGAAATCAAATGAACACACGTACCGTATTTTTTGCCCTATAGGACGCACTTTTCCTCCTCCAGAAATGAAGGGAAAATGTGTGTGCGTCCTATGGGGCGAATGCAGGCTTTCGCTGAAGCCTGGAGAGCGAGAGGGGTCGGTGCGCACTGACCCCTCTCGCTCTCCAGTCTTCAGGAAGCCCTGCACAACCCTCGAGAGACCGGCGCGACTTCGCGCCAGTCTCCCGAGGGTTGCGCAGAGCTGCCTGCAGTCCCGGGCTTCGCACAACTCTGTGCAGCCCTCGGGAGCCCAGCGCGGCTTCGTGCCGGGCTCCCGAGGGCTGCGCAGAGCTGCCTGCAGTCCCGGGCTTCGCGCAGCTTGGTCACCAACTTGGATGGCTTCGCAAGAGGTTTAGACAAATCCATGGAGGACAATAAGGCTATATTCTGAATGTACTTGCCAGGAATTGCAAGTGGGGAGAATGGCCGTTGCTCTCAGGTCTTGCTTGTGGGCTTCTATCAAGAGCATCCGATTGACCACTGTGAAAACAGGATTCTGGACTAAATGGGCCATCGCCCAGGTCTGGCAAAACTCTTCTTACGTTGTTAGATGGGAGGGATTTTGTGCATAAAATAATGTCTTTCACAGGCAGCACTCCTCACACACCAGTGCTGGGGGAAATCGAAATAGTGACCTCTCTGTAAGCTTTACTTTTCTGCTCTTTATTTACTCTACTTCCTCCACAACCACTGCGTCTTTGAAGGCTGCTACGGTGGCAACATTAATGTGTGGGACTGGACCACCCATGAACTCATCCAGTCCATCGACGTGGGGAAGAATTCCATCCCTCTTGAAATCCGCTTTCTCCACAACCCCGACGCGGCAGAAGGGTTCATCGGCTGCGCCCTCACCAGTGCGATTCATCGTTTCCACAAGACCGCGGTAACAAAAAGGAGTAACGTTTTTAGTAATACTTGAGGAAAGACTGTGGCTCTCTGGCAGAAGATCGTCCCAGGCACCTCCAATTAGAAAAGGCCATTTCTTTGTTGACTTGGGGGAGAAATTTAAATTCAGTTCACGTCGGAAGGCCAACTCACTCAGTTTGCACTTTCTGAAACAGTGTATGGACTGAAATGCAGCCTTCCTTTGAAATTTGCCCTTTTCCGAATTTTGCAGTGCAGTATCACGAACAAAAATGCATATACTGGGGGAAAGTACATAAAAATGCATATGTTCAGAAAGGTAACACACAAAAATGCTTTATACTGGGCGAAATCGATTTGCAAAATTGTGGATATTAGGTGAAATTTCATACAAAAATGTGTTTGGGAGAAATTTGCACTAAAGTGCTGATGAGTTTCCATGAGGACTTTTTAAAAAATCCAAACTGATGTGGGAATGTGGAGAACTGAACTTAAGATGGGGGAAGGGGAGGAAAAACAGAATCTGAAATTGACAGGTGCCTAGTTGGATATGGCCTTGGGGAGCATACTCTGTTGGACCATTCTCTTTTGCAAAAAATTCATTGGTGTACAGCCATACCTTGGGTTACAGCCGCTTCAGTGAGAGCCAGTGTGGTGTAGTGGTTAAGAGCGGTGGTCTCGTAATCTGGGGAACCGGGTTCGCGTCTCCGCTCCTCCATATGCAGCTGCTGGATGACCTTGGGCCAGTCACACTTCTCTGAGGTCTCTCAGCCCCACTCACCTCACAGAGTGTTTGTTGTGGGGGAGGAAGGGAAAGGAGATTGTTAGCCACTTTGAGACTCCTTCGGGTAGTGATAAAGCGGGATATCAAATCCAAACTCCTCTTCTTCTTCTCTTCTTCAGGTTCTGTTTTTTCAGGTAGCGGACTGCCGAAACCTGGAAGTACCGGAACGGGTTACTTCCGGGTTTTGGTGGTCACGCATGCACAGAAGCGCCGAATCGCAACCCGCGCGTGTGCAGACACACAGACATGAGTTGCGAATGCTGCGGGTTGCGAACGTGCATCCCGCATGGATCATGTTCGCAACCCGAGCATCCACTGTATTTGAGTGTATGTGGTTAGAGATGATAAAATAGACGACATTGCGAAGTGATGTGGCAAGGGTCCCTGTGGTAGGGCATCTGTTGAGGCTCTGCACCCTAACAGGGGCCGCGTTAACAACTGCCGGGGCCCCCACTGCAGAACTTCTCTTCCTCTCCACTGTTGCAACCTGCCTGCTTGTTCACCCACCTCTTGCTCTGGGGCAGACATTGGTGGTGGCGAACAGGAAGAACAGTGATTCCCCTCTCTGCTTCCTCATTCCTTCTCTGCCTGTCAAGTAAGCAGGTGAGCAGTGATGAGGAGGAAGAGGAGCTGCTGCTGGCGGTGGTGAGGGGGGGAACTCACGGAGGGTGTTTTGTTTCCCCAGCCACCCTGAGCGGCTTCCAACAGAACACTAAAATACAATAACCTATTAAACATTAAAAGGGATGTGGGTGGCGCTGTGCGTTAAACCACAGAGCCTAGGACTTGCCAATCAGAAGGTTGGTGGTTCAAATCCTTGTGACGGGGTGAGCTTCCGTTGCTCAGTCCCTGCTCCTGCCAACCTAGCAGTTCGAAAGCACGTCAAAGTGCAAGTAGATAAATAGGTACCGCTCCCATGGGAAGGTAAACGGCATTTCCGTTCGCTGCTCTGGTTCGCCAGAAGCGGTTTAGTCATGCTGGCCACATGACCTGGAAGCTGTACGCCGGTTCCCTTGGCCAGTAAAGCGAGATGAGTGCTGGAACCCCAGAGTCGGCCACGACTGGACCTAGTGGTCAGGGGTCTCCTTTACCTTTATTAAACGTTAAAAGCTTCCCTAAATAGGGCTGCCTTCAGATGTCTTCTAAAAGTCTGGTAGTTGTTCTTCTCTTTGATATCTGATGGGAGGGCGTTCCACAGGGCAGGTGCCACCACCGAGAAGGCCCTCTGCCTGTTTCCCTGTAACTTGGCTTCTCGCAGTGAGGGAACCACCAGAAGGCCCTCAGAGCTGGACCTCAGTGTCCGGGCAGAACAATGGGGGTGGAGATGCTACTTCAGGTCTACTGGACCGAGGATGCACACACACACCTCCTCTGCAGTTTGTGGGCAAATGGAAGTATTTGCAGGCAATGCAATTTACCCATTTTACCAATGGGGGCATCCAAAAGGGATCTCCCCACCCCCCAACTGGGTGCAAAAGATCCCTGCTTGGAGCAAAGCACGGTGGGACAAATTGCTGACGGTCCGATTCCCTCTGAACATGTAAAAAGCCAACAGTGCATCAGACCTGTGTTGGCAGGAGTAGGCGTCAGTCCAACTGGCGCTGGAGTCAAACAGGTGCTGTCAGGCGGTGAGCAGGAGGCTCTGCGATCCCAACGGTTGTCTGACGGAGGCCCAGATCTGCAAGCCGTTCCCTCCCCACCCCACTATGCGCAGTTATCGCCTTTGCATCTCAGTGAGTGAATTATTGATCTTTGGCATAATGGGACAGCACAATCATTAACCCGCCTGGCTTACCAGAGGTGGTTCATTGAGCCGCCGCTCCCATTGTAACGGCTGTTTGCTCAGGTCCTGTGTCACCTCCGCATATGTCGAGCTGTGTACATACGATTGTGCGGCGGTTCAAGCCATTAAGCTTTCTCTTCTCTACATAAGATAGGCGCCTGTGATACCGCACAAGAGCTGTTTACTCTGCAGTGCCTCGTGGAGTGGCCAAGAGACAGTGGTGACGGAGGAAGTCTCAGCATTCAGAGATTTCGCCTCTGCCCTGCACTCGCTCTCTCCTGCTGCCTCAGCCCTTCCACCTGTAAAATGGGACTAATAATGTTTGGCATGCCTTGTAACAGAGCCAGGCACACTTCAGGTTTGCAGGACCTGCTTTGAGCATTCCTCAACCCCCCCTTTTTTTTTTACCCCTGAGATCCACTGACTGGAACCAGATGCAAAATAGTGGCTGGAGTGGAGTGGGGTGGGGATCATAAGTGGATTATTCCAACAGCTGGCCTGGAAGCACCCATTCTCTAAGAATCAAATAACAAGATGCCTCTGAGCACATGCTCAGCACCAGAATTTCTTTTCAGCAGTTGTCACACAAAAGTCCACGCCTGGACCCATCCCCCCAAAAAAACTCTCTTCCCCTCCCAGCAGCCTGATTTAGAAATAGGGTAGGAGGGTGGAGGGACGTGGATGGCGCTGTGGGTTAAACCACAGAGCCTAGGACTTGCCGATCAGAAGGTCAGCGGTTCGAATCCCCGCGATGGTGTGAGCTCCCGTTGCTCGGTCCCTGCTCCTGCCAACCTAGCAGTTCGAAAGCACGTCAGAGTGCAAATAGATAAATAGGTACCGCTCTGGCGGGAAGGTAAACGGCATTTCCGTGCGCTGCTCTGGTTCGCCATAAGTGGCTTAGTCCTGCTGGCCACATGACCCGGAAGCCGTACGCCGGCTCCCTTGGCCAATAAAGCGAGATGAGGACTGCAACCCCAGAGTCAGCCATGACTGGACCTAATGGTCAGGGGTCCCTTTACCTTTACCTATTGCTAAAACAACTGGGTGTCAATTCTTGCTGACGTTAAACAATTACAGTGGCACCTCGGGTTACATACGCTTCAGGTTACAGACTCCGCTAACCCAGAAATATTACCTCGGGTTGAGAACTTTGCCTCAGGATGAGAACAGAAATCGTGCTGCAGCGGCACAGCAGCAGCGGGAGGCCCCATTAGCTAAAGTGGTGCTTCAGGTTAAGAACAGTTTCAGGTTAAGAACGTACCTCCGGAACAAATTAAGTGCTTACCACTGTATTGAGCAATTGCCGGCATATTGCAAATCAGTCCAAGGGATCAGCTAGTAGACTTTGATCTTCCTTAAGTCCTTTTGCCTCTCGCAGAGTGTGATCACATTCTCAGCATACATTTAAAGCAACGTTATACTATTTTAACAGTAGCTACTTCCCTCCTCCACCAAGAATCATGGGAACTGTAGTTTGTTCAGGGTGCTGAGAGTTGTTAGGAGACACACTTAAATTCCCCTCAAAGAGCTCCAGGTCTCAGAGTGGCTTAATGGTCAAACCCTCTTCCCAAGGCCTGAGGATCTCCTAACAATGAAGCCGTTTAGGGCTTTAAAGAGCAACACCAACACTTTGAATTGTGCTCGGAAACGTACTGGGAGCCGATGTAGATCTTTCAAGACCAGTGTTATGTGGTCTCGGTGGTCACCAGTCTAGCCGCCGCATTCTGGATTAATTGCAGTTTCCGGGTCACCTTCAAAGGTAGCCCCACGTAGAGCGCATGGCAGTAGTCAAAGCGGGAGATAACCAGAGCATGCACCACTCTGGCGAGACAGTCTGCGGGCAGGTAGGGTCTCATCCTGCATATCAGATGGAGCTGGGAGACAGCCGCCCTGGACACAGAATTGACCTGTGCCTCCATGGACAGCTGTGAGTCCAAAATGACTCCCAGGCTGCGCACCTGGTCCTTCAGGGGCACAGTTACCCCATTCAGGACCAGGGAGTCCCCCACACCCGCCCACCTCCTGTCCCCCAAGAACAGTACTTCTGTCTTGTCAGGATTCAGCCTCAATCCATTAGCCGCCATCTGCCCTTCAATATTAAGAATATATCCATCTGTGCTGAGCGTGACAATGGCGTTCCTGTGATTAATCTCTTTCTGCAGAATGGGACATGGGCGGCCAAGCAAGTGATCCAGGTGCCTAGCAAGAAAGTGGACGGCTGGGTTCTTCCTGACATGCCAGGTCAGTCCAGCGTGGTTTCAGATTTGGGGCACAAGTAGGAATTATCTTGTGGTTTTGAGCAGCTTCCCCAACCCACCTACCAGGCCCCTAGAGGCAAGAAGTTCAGGGCAGCCTAAGAGAGTAAGTTTGTCCCAACGAAAGAACAGTGGCAAGAAAAATTGATGAGTTATGCAGAACTGGCTGAATTGACATACAAACTGCGGGACAAGGACAATTGCGACTTTAAGGAAGAATGGGAACTTTTTACAAATCTAAAAAATAAATTTACAAATTATTTAAAAAGACAACAAAATGAACTGGACTCCTTGGCAGGTTTTGAATAAACATACACAAATTTATTGGTTGATAACATGATAGATAGACAAGGAAAGGATATGTATAATTTTATAACATGCAGAGAATAATATGTGCAGAGAAATCAGAGAGAGGAGCTGAGGGAGTTTCCTGGTTGGGGGGGGGAGGGAGGGATGGAAGGGGGGGGGGATAATGTATGTGATTATATGATTTGATAATTTCTTATGTTGAAATTGCTTAATAAAAATATTAAAAAACAACAACAAATTTACCAAAAAATTTACCAAAATTTACCAAAAAACAAAGTATTTCTTTAAAGAGACTGAACCATAAAAAAAATACTACATCTCCCTGCCCCCCCCAAAAGAGAGTAAGTTCGCTAGAGAGAATAAAATATTAGAGATATGCAATATCTTTGTAGCACCTAGTATATTTCTCTCTCTCTCTCTCTCTCTCTCTGCCCCCCCCCCAATACACACAAACAAGTGACTCACAAGAATGATGTGGCTTCTTTTATTACTCTCCAATCTTCTCCTTAAGGTCTTATCACGGACATCCTCATCTCCCTGGATGACAGATTTCTGTATTTTAGCGACTGGCTTCATGGAGACATCCGTCAGTATGACATCACCAACACCCAGGAGCCCAAACTGGTGGGACAGGTAAAAGCTGGCTTTGAATGAATGATCAGAGCAAATAAATAATTTTTAAAAAATATATATATCAATATTTACCAATAAGGTATTTACTAATAATAATTTACCCACGCGGGTGGCGCTGTGGATAAAACCTCAGTGCCTTGGACTTGCTGATCGTAAGGTCGGCGGTTCGAATCCCCGCGGCGGGGTGAGCTCCCGTCGTTCGGTCCCAGCTCCTGCCCACCTAGCAGTTCGAAAGCACCCCTAAGTGCAAGAAGATAAATAGGTACCACTTTATAGTGGGAAGGTAAACGGCATTTCCGTGTGCTGCGCTGGTGCTGGCTCGCCAGAGCAGCTTCGTCACGCTGGCCACGTGACCCGGAAGTGTCTTCGGACAGCGCTGGCCCCCGGCCTCTTAAGTGAGATGGGCGCACAACCCTAGAGTCGGACACGACTGGCCCCTACGGGCAGGGGTACCTTTACCTTTACCTAATAATAATTTACCAATAAGAGAATGAACAATTTCAAGAAAAGATTCTTTGACTTTGCTGCATACATACTTACAAAAGAAAAAGGCTTTCAACCACCAGCAACACGTGGCAGACTATAGACAGATACTCGTTTTTGAAATTGAATTCAAAGCTAATAAACTATTTTGTTTGATTATGCTGAAACATACTGGCAAGGAGGGTGGGGGGGATTCTTTGTTGTTTATAAATTGTATTATCTGCAAAACAAAATAAACATTTAAATTTCTTTGTTTGTTAAATATCCAGGCTTCCACTGGTGTATAAAAAAGAAAGTGTAAACTGTAAATAAAGTGGTAATTAATACCTGGCAAAGTCACCAATATATGCATGTGTTTAACATCGTACTCCATTTATCAGCATCAGTCGGCAAATACATACAGTGGACCCTCCGGATACGAACTTAATTTGTCCCGGGGGTCCATACTTATCCCAAAAAGTCCGTATCCAGAGGCACCGTTTCTGCGCATGTGCGCGTTGCGATAGAGCGCTTCTGCGCATGTGCTTTTGTGGATGCGCACGCGGCGAAACCCAAAAGTATACTCTTCCGGGTTTGCCACATTTGTAACTCAATTTTACGTTACCCGAAGGTAACGTAACCCGAAGTACCACTGTATATCAATCAAAAACCGTATTAAAATGAAGGACCTTGCCACACAGCGCATACCGTATTTTTTGCTCTATAAGACTCACTTTTTCCCTCCTAAAAAGTAAGGGGAAATGTGTGTGCGTCTTATGGAGCGAATGCAGGCTGCGCAGCTATCCCAGAAGCCAGAACAGCAAGAGGGATTGCTGCTTTCACTGTGCAGCGATCCCTCTTGCTGTTCTGGCTTCTGAGATTCAGAATATTTTTTTTTCTTGTTTTCCTCCTCCAAAAATTAGTTGCGTCTTGTGGTCTGGTGCATCTTATAGAGCGAAAAATATGGTACCGTAGTTAAAACTATAGAGTTTGCTCCCACAAAATGTAGTGATGGCTTTTAAGGAAGATTAGACAAATTTGTAGGTAAGGCTATCAGTGGCTATCAGCCATGCTGACTATGTTCTACTTTCCCTGTGGAAGGCAATGTGCTTCTGAATGCCCGTTGCCGGCAGCTGTATTTTGCCCTAACCAAAAGGGTGAACTGTCTCCAAGGGGCAGCCCAAGGTAGACCCCTTTGCAGTAGTCTATATCTTACCTATCATCAGATGCAGAGGTCACATACCTAGGAAGGAAAACTAGCTAGCAACTAACCAGCCAGATTTTTTTAATTTACACCATCTTGCCAGATGGCCAGTACAGTAGGGAGATTGCTGGCTGCGCTATTTGCCCCAGGAAGCTGACGACTCTGCAAGCATGATTCTGTCCTTTCCTGAGTCTGGTATATTTCCTTGCAGGTTTTCGTGGGAGGCAGCATCGTCAAAGGCGGGCCGGTCACTGTGGTTGAGGACCAAGAGCTGGACTGCCAGCCAGATCCATTTATCATCAAGGTGCATGAGAACCACCACATTCCCCCCTATTTATTAATTGTTTATCACATTTTATATCATGCCTTTAATCCAAGGCACTCAAGAAACACTCCCTTCCTTCCTTCCTTCCTTCCTTCCTTCCTTCCTTCCTTCCTTCCTTTCTTCCTTCCTTCCTTCCTCCCCTTCTGTTTTTGCCCTTGTCACTGTTGTTGTTGTTGTTGTTTAGTCGTTTAGTCATGTCCGCCTCTTTGTGACCCCCTGGACCAGAGCACGCCAGACACTCCTGTCTTCCACTGCCTCCCGCAGTTTGGTCCAACTCATGCTGGTAGCTTCGAGAACACTGTCCCACCATCTCATCCTCCGTCGTCCCCTTCTCCTTGTGCCCTCCATCTTTCCCAACATCAGGGTCTTTTCCAGGGAGTCTTCTCTCCTCATGAGGTGGCCAAAGTCTTGGAGCCTCAGCTTCAGGATCTGTCCTTCCAGTGAGCACTCAGGGCTGGTTTCCTTCAGAATGGAGAGGTTTGATCTTCTTGCAGTCCATGGGACTCTCAAGAATCTCCTCCAGCACCACAATTCAAAAGCATCCGTTCTTCGGCGATCAGCCTTCTTTATGGTCCAGCTCTCACTTCCATTCTTCTTACCTTCTTAAAATCTGGAAGGGCACAGATGTCCTGCACCCCTGCATCTCTCTTTCCTCTTGCTCCAAATAGTCCTTCCACGTACGCCAAGCAACACAGGATCCTCTGGAGTGTGTTAACATATCTGTTTTTTTCAGGGAAAGAGGGTTCAAGGCGGACCTCAAATGATCCAGCTAAGCTTGGACGGCAAGCGACTGTATGTCAGTACTTCCCTCTACAGTGGCTGGGACAAGCAGTTCTACCCAGACATGGTCAAGTAAGACACCTTTCGCCTGGATATTATTATTTTTAAAAGTCAGGGCTGCAGCCCAGTGGCAGGACACCTGCTTCGCATGCAGAAGGCCCCAGGTTCAAACTCCACGTTGGGTCGATAAAGACCCCTCCCTGAAACCCTGGAGAGCCTCTGCCCCTCTGCTCAAAGCATCTTCTTCACACAGCGCCCAGTTAAACTATGGAATTGGCTCCCTTAAGGCCACGGATGCCTTTAAGATGTGGCTTAGAGCCCTCGTATTTACGGGTCCACCTCTCCTGGTCTGCCCTGCAGAGGACCTTAAGGTCCATGAATAACCATAGTTTAGAGGTCCCGGGCCCTAAGGAAGTCAGACTATCCTCCGCCAGGGCCAGGGCCTTCTCAGTGGTGGCTCCGACCTGATGGAATGCTCTGTCCCATGAGACCAGGGCCCTGCAGGATTTAACCTCCTTCCGCCGGGCCTGTAAGACAGAGCTATTCCGCCTGGCTTTCAATCTGAACTCAGCCTGATCTTTTATTCCCCTTCCTTCCCTTTTTATGAAGATTCCCCGCTCTGGGATCCCACAGCTAATTCTCCCCTGGTCTCCTCGCTGGCCCAAATAGGACTAACTTAGCCAGCTAGCCCTGGTGATCATCTAATGTTTATTGGAAGGATTTTCCCTCTAAATTTATTTTTGATTTTATTGTTATTCACGTTTTATACTGTATTTTATACTGTTTGTTTTTTTTGTAGCATCAGTTAAATGTTTTAAATTTGTTGCCCTGAGCCTGGTTTTCTGAACCGGGAAGGGTGGGGTATAAATAAAAAAATATTATTTATTATTATTATTATAAAAAAGGATTAGGCAAATTTGTGGAGGGATAAGGCTTTCAATGGCTACTATGCTCTGACTTCATGGCTGGAGTCCAGTGGTGCTTCTGAATCTCAGTTGCTGGAAACCGCAGATGAGAAGAGAGGGCTTCTGTGCTTGAATCCTGCTTGTGGGTTCCCACTGAGGGATCTGGTCCTGCTTTTCAATCCTAAACAATAGGATTGTTAGCATGTCTGCTAAGCAGGTTAGTGCTTACAGCTATGTCAGGTCTTGAACATCTAGCAATGAAATTCAGTTTGCCTGGAATGCATCTGTACAGTGTGGTGTCAGAAAATGCTTCAGCAGTACCATCTACCTGGTAACCTGTCATCATCGGTGTGTCTGCTGGGTTTGCATCAGCCAAATTCAGCCAGGTTAATACATCAGCAAGCTTCTGCGTTTGGTGTACCAGAAAATTACCTGCCTGGTCTTTTTCTACCTGCAAAGAAAGATAGCTGGGTGCTGGACCAGATGGGCCACTGGCCTGATTCTGCTACTGGACTCTTCCCTTTTGTCCTCAAAAATAAATGATTATGGCCTTATTTCTGCCTTCCTTCACAACATGTTTTCTCCACTCCCGTTTCCCCTCCTCTTCACTTCAGGGAAGGCTCTGTCATGTTACAAATCGACGTGGACACCAAGAAAGGCGGCTTGAAAGTGAATAAGAATTTCCTCGTGGATTTTGGGAAAGAGCCGGAGGGCCCTGCGCTCGCCCACGAGATCCGCTACCCGGGTGGAGACTGCACCTCCGATATCTGGATCTGAGGAAGGCTCCCAGCAGGGCAGAGAGCAGTTGGACCCTTAATGTTGACCCTTTGTCCTTTCTATGTTCCACATATGAAAATTGATCTTGGTGGGGCCTCTAACCAGATTTCCATGTTCTTGCAGACAGGGAGCAAGTTTATAGTCTGTGGAACTGAACAGTACAGTGGACGCTCGGGTTGCGAACATGATCCATGCAGGAGGCACGTTTGCAACCTGCAGCATTCGCAACCAACAGTGGCGCGTCTGCACACACGCAGTTGCGATTTGGCACTTTTGCGCATGCGCAAAGTGCGATTTAGCACTTATGCGCATGCGCGACCGCCGAAACCCGGAAGTAACCCGTTCCGGTACTTCCGGGTTTCGGCGGGTCCGTAACCCAAAAAAAAAACACAACCTGAAGCACCTGTAACCCGAGGTGTGACTGTACAGCTTTTCCTGGACTGTACCACTTCAGGCAGTAAGCTGGGGTGTGGCACGTTAGGACGCTCCCACACAACGATAAAAAAAACATATGCACATAGAAAACTAGTATTTTAGCAGTAAGGCTTATGATCAGCTTTCTCTATGTATAGGGAGTCTGGGGGGAGTGGGAGGGGAAGTTTTCCCAACATGTAGCTCCTGCTTCCTGAAGGCTGAAGGAATCATCCATAGCTCAGTCGGTAGATTATGAGAATCTCTGGAACAGGTGTATTACCTGATGCTTTTAATGATACCAAACTGTCCTGGGTGTTTATTGGTCTGCCTGCCTCTCTCTACTGCAAACTGTAGTCTTGCTCACATGATTTTTTCTGCACGTGATAGATCATCACACTAGGCCTTGGAGCCATTCAATGAAGCTGAATGTGGAAAGATTCAGGGCAGACGAATGAAAGTTCTTCTCCACACAGCGCTTGGAGAGTTTTCTTTCACAACCAATCAGTGTATAAATCTTACAAAATAAATAAACGAATAGCCAAACTGTGGAATGTGGTCCCCGCTGGATGTATCGATGGTTCTTTAAAAGTGTTAGACAAATTCGTGCAGGATTAGGCTACCAATGCCTAGTGACTTTGATGCCAGAGGCAGAAATGTTTCTGAATACCAGTTTCGGGGACTTTCTGGTGGGGAGAGCCCTGCTGTGCTCAGATCCTGCGTCCAGGGGGGTGTCCGGGGGTACAGATTTCCTGTCCCCTCCCCCCTTTGTTTTGACAGATCGGGGGAGGCTCAGGAGTTGCGGGTGGGCAGCCGTTGCCCAGGAGGGGTACAAGGCACGAGGTTTCTCTGCCAGGCAAGGTGCAAAGCCCTTCTTTCACACCCTGTTAAACATAAATGTGCAGAGTTTTTTAAAAATTGGGCAACGGCCAGCCACGACTCCCAAGCCTCCCCTGATCAGTCAAAACAAAGGGGGAAGGGGGCAGGAGATCAAGGGAGGCTCGGGAGACACAGGCGCACCGTGCGCCATTGCCCAGTTTTTAAAAAAACTGTGCATTTATGTTTCACATTTATGTTTGACCTTTATACAATATGCATGTATGCTTGGGCCCAGGGTCTTTTGCCTCACAATCCCCACTACTGACTCCCTGTTGCTACTCAGCTCCCCCCCCCCCCAAAAATAAAGTGTCCCTGGATTCATTGAAAAAAATCTGGTAACCATATTTTAACATTCCATCTTCTTTAAAAGAGTCAACAGGACCCAAAGGCTAATGGATTTTTTTTGAATGTATAAGGTTTGGACCCAAGCACAATTTGTTTCTCATCCTTCATCAGTACTGAATGATGAAAATGTGTTAAAATACCCACAGTCTACAGCAGCCTTTCTCAAGATGCTGTTGGACTACAACTCCCATCATCCCTAGCTGGCAGAACCTTTGGTCAGGGATGATGGGGGTTGTAGTCCAACAACATCTGGGGACCCAAGAATGGCTGGTCTGCAGTGAGATCTGAAATTACTGATGCTGCCTGGCCAAAAATGAATGGTTCGCTCTTTATTTGGTAACTACCATTTTCTGCCACAAGAGGTCACATTCGTATTTTACCACACACCATTTAACTAGGGGGTCTGCCTGCATCCACAATACTGTACATTACTGCTTTTAAACCAACTTGACGATAAGATCAACTGTGTTATCATGACCCACAAACCTGAGGAAGGTGGTCTTCACCAAAAATTATTGGAATTTGTAGTGAGGCTACAATCCCCAGGGAGAGGTTTCAAATTGGTTTAAGGCCTCTCTCAGACATCCTTTTTATAATGCTTATGATTATCCATGCTTATGATAATACTGAGACGGTTATACACAATTCTGTTTGCACCTACGAAAATTTTGGAGAAGACATAACCGCTTCGGTTCCAGTCGTTGCATGTCCTGTAACTTCCAGCTTGAAATCCTCTATCTTTTTATTAGAGAATGTTTTTATGACAGAGTAAGCTGCAGGCATTCCCGTGGAAATTGAGCGCATGTTTCGGAGAAATTTATAAAGTGTTTTAAGAAATAGCAGAAGGGACCAGCATATTAGAGAGGTAATACCTTCCAGGGAAGGTAGGTGACAGGTCAGAATCCAGTTAAGGTGCATTGAGGAAGGTGTATATTACACAACTGGAGCTTCTTTTAGGAAACCTCCAAATTGTTGAGTTTTTATATGTGTAAGATCCAGGACAAAGCGCTGCCTTTCAGAAATCCCCTCCGGGCATCAATTCTGCCTTCGTCCTCCACTATATAACTTTTTACATAATTTTTATTGCAGGGTTTATGCACTCTGATTTTTTTTTAACTAATAGTGGCATATCCCGTATTATTCACTCCATAAGAGGCACTTTTTTCCTCCTAAAAAGTAAGGGGAAGTGTCTGTGCGTCTTATGGAGCGAATGTGTGGTCCCTGGAGCCAAATTGCCCAGGGGTGAAAAGCAGATCATGCTCTCTTTTTTTAGAAAGAGGGAAGTGGGTGTTGAAAGGAAGCAGCTGATCGGCAAGTGATCAGGAGCGAGATTAGGGACTCTATCGATAAAGGAGGCTAAAAGCCCATGGATCCTCAGGATTTTTGCACTGGGTCACCCCAAATTCACCATCAGATCACATAGCATGTCCATGGCTACAGCCTGCACCAAAAAACCCACGCATCCATTGTTTTGTGGGGCCGCAGTGGCGCAAAAATGTGGTTACAAAGCACGGATCCACATGGATTCTCAGGATTTTTGCATTGGGCTACCCCAAACTCACCATCAAATCACATATCATGTCTGAGGCCACAGAATGAACAACAAAAATCATACATCCACTGTTACATTCAGAATATTTTTTTTCTTGTTTTCCTCCTCTAAAAACTAGGTTCATCTTATGGTCAGGTGCGTCTTATGGAGCGAAAAATACGGTAAATATTTTTTAATAAAAAAAATAAGAACCTAACTTTCATGTAGTGTCAAGGGCTGCTGTGACCTCAGCAGCCAATTGACCAATCGCCTCTCCCGTTCTCGTGTCACATCCCACAGCCCAGCACATCTGAAAATGCTGAGCTCGTATCAGCGAGTTGGGTCACACGGTGTAGATCTCAAATGTTCTCATCCTCAGATGCCCAGCGGGGCTTTCAGTCTTGCGTTTCTTGAACGGCAGGCTCCCTCCTTTCAGCCCCCAAACACTTTGGCTCACGTCTTAAGCTTGGGGTGATTTCAGAAGCGGCGATATGGCGACAGGGCGGTTCAAAGACAAAGAAGAAGCGCTAATGAACTGCTGAGCATACATACATATATGCTTGCAGGCCACGCCCTGCTGCTCCTTGGACCCCAGCCATGCGCTTGAACAAGGCAGCCAAAACATTTATGGGAACTTTTAGCTGCGTCATGCTCATTGATAAAGGCAGAGTCATGTGTGTAGCTCACCCTCAGTTGCAATTAATTCCGGGCGCCAGGCAGAATCCGTGCCACCTGCCTCACAACCAGTGCCAAACAACACAAGACGGAAAAGAAGGTGTAATAATGATGAACTGTTTGCAATGATGAACTGGGTGGCGGGAGCACAAAAAGAACGCCATGGGTGTTTATGTTAGGGGTGCGCGACACCCACCTGTCGTTGTCTTCTTCTGTCTGGGTCTGTCTGGCAGATCAGGATGGAATGTCTCAACCCCAGTTGTCTTCAGTTACTTTCCTCTGATCCCCAGTGCCCAGAAAAACCTGTCGAAATCTCCAGTCGTTTGAAAACTAGGAAGTTAAGCAAAAAATAAACACCAGGGGGTACCTTCCATGCGGTTAACGAGCCTATTTTGCACAATTACAAAGAGCACGCCTTTTTTACATCTTGTTTATAAAAAATCTAAACTAAAACAAGTTTTCTTGGATTTGCTGAAAACCCTTCAGCACTTTCTTCTCAAATAACTCCTCCCCCCCCCCAGGCAGTTTTTCCTCTGCACGCTCAGTAAGCAGAGCCCATGGAGACGTTTACCTTAGCCAGGTGATTACTCTCTCCTGAATGACTGCTCCACAGTACAAGTGACCTCAGCAAACATTTCAATTTTGAATATTCTGATAATTTCTACTTTTAGTTAAGTATTTTTATTTATTTACTTGATTTAGGGGAGGCAGCTACCCCTCCTTACCCCCTGGCTACGCCAATCCAACCATCTTCCAATGACCCCCCCCCAGCCAATACCACCCCTAAAGCTAAAGGTAAAGGGACCCCCGACCATTAGGTCCAGTTGTGGCTGACTCTGGGGTTGCGGCGCTCATCTCACTTTCTTGGCCGAGGGAGCCGGCGTCCAGCTCCCGGGTCATGTTGCCAGCAGGACTAAGCCGCTTCTGGTGAACCAGAGCAGCGCACGGAAACGCCGTTTACCTTCCCGCCGGAGCGGTACCTATTGATCTACTTGCACTTTGACGTGCTTGTGAACTGCTAGGTGGGCAGGAGCAGGGACCGAGCAATGGGAGCTCACCCCGTGGCGGGGATTTGAACCGCCGACCTTCTGATCGGCAAGTCCTAGGCTCTGTGGTTTAACCCACAGTGCCACCCGCATCCCTTTACCTTTTTTAAAGGTAAAGGTAAAGGTACCCCTGCCCGTACGGGCCAGTCTTGACAGACTCTGGGGTTGTGCGCCCATCTCACTCAAGAGGCCAGGGGCCAGCGCTGTCCGGAGACACTTCCGGGTCACGTGGCCAGCGTGACATCGCTGCTCTGGCGAGCCAGAGCCGCACACGGAAACGCCGTTTACCTTCCCGCTGGTAAGCGGTCCCTATTTATCTACTTGCACCCGGAGGTGCTTTCGAACTGCTAGGTTGGCAGGCACTGGGACCGAGCAGCGGGAGCGCACCCCGCCGCAGGGATTCGAACCGCCGACCTTTCGATCGGCAAGTCCTAGGCGCTGAGGCTTTAACCCACAGCGCCACCTGCGTCCCTTACCTTTTTTAAAGGCCCCCAAATTGACTAAATTTATTTGCCTTTTTTAAAGGCCCCCAAATTGACTAAAGAGAGAGAAACGAGGGCTTCAGATAAACAGGCACAGTTAGAGATCATGCCATCCCAACGTGTGCTTTCATCAAAGCCCGTGTGAGAAGAGGAACTGGACCAACCGGAATCCGAATCTTCTGCGACTGTCTCCTCCCGAGCTCTGAGATCTCCAAAGGGCGTGTGATCACCTGGCTACAGGTGGATGGGGCGGGTGGGCCAGGAAAAAGGCTTTCTTGGGAGTCAGCTTTTCCCTTAATGAGTTCCTTTACAAGACCACACCTTCCTCACCCACCGTTTTGGCATCCTCTTGGGTGTGTGCGCACACTTATATATTTAGAGGATCCCTCTGGGTATAAGCAGATCTCGAGCATCTTCTTACTACCGTCAGACGCACAAGCCCGGGCTGCCAGATAATGTATCAGACAAAAGGAGGGGTTGTCCCGGAACAAGAGGAGCCCGACAAAGGAGGTAAGAATTGATCCTCTCTGTCTTCAGCCGGCTGGAGCAATAATTAGCATTCTCTTTTATTTTATTATTATTATTTATATGTAATTTTTATTAAATTTTCTGTTTTACAATTTAAAATACTCATTTTAACATCCTTAAAATATAAATGACTTCCCTTCTTCTCTTTCCACGGTTCATTTTGCATATCATAAATCCCTGCGTATTTTACAAAAACTAAACCCTTCCGTATGCCATCAAAACTTATTTACACTGTTGAATTTATCTTAATGCTCACAGCGTTCTCAGGTGTACGCAATCCCCCCCCATATATTCAATAAACGTTTTCCAACCTTCTCTAAACATATGTTCTTCTTGTTCTCTTATTCTATATGTTAAGTCTGCAAGCTGCGCATATTCCGTCAGCTTCTGTTGCCATTCTGCTTTAGCTGGGACCTCGCTCGTTTTCCATTTTGGGGCGAACTAAATACGGGCTGCAGTAGTAGCATACATAAATAAATAACCTTTTTTGACACCTGGGAATTTCAGTCTGAATTATCCCCAACAGAAAGGACTGTGTGTGTGGTTTTTTTTTTTTTGGGGGGGGGAGAACCTTTAAACATTTTTTTCAATTCGTTATGGAGCATTTCCCAATAGCCTTTTACAAGTCTGCCACATGTGAAAGATTGTTCCCTCCACCTCTTTGCATCTTCAGCACTTATCTCATTCAGTCTTATACCTCTTAGCAAGCCTGCTTGGAGTTAGCATTCTCATTTAGTTCGTTCATTCATTCATTCATTCATTCATTCATTCATTCAGGGTCACTCCAGACTGGTGAAGCTTTTCTGTAGGGGCATTGATGCAATAAAAGTGCCTCGGTGATGGATTGATACCAGACCGTCCACACAGAATTCCACTTCCATTACAGTGGTACCTCGGGTTACATACACTTCAGGTTACAGACTCCGCTAACCCAGAAATATTACCTTGGGTTAAGAACTTTGCTTCAGGATGAGAACAGAAATCGTGCGGCGGCAGCGGGAGGCCCCATTAGCTAAACTGGTACCTCAGGTTAAGAACAGTTTCAGGTTAAGAACTGACCTCCGGAACGAAGTAAGTTCTTAACCCGAGGTACCACTGACTGTAGTTATTTTTCTGAGATGCTTCCCCAACGTTACTGCACAATCGCCCTCAGGAGGGGCCACTTTTGCAAAACGAAAGCAGGGCAAAAAATCAAGGGGAATGTTTGTGGCAGGATTTCGGTAGGACGTGAAGGGAAATGAATACAGTGCTGCCCCGCAAGACGAATGCCTCGCAAGACGGAAAACTCGCTAGACGAAAGAGTTTTCCGTTTTGGAGGTGCTTCGCAAAATGAATTTCCTATGGGCTTGCTTCGCAAGACGAAAATGTCTTGCGAGTTCCTGCGGGTTTTCCCCCCTTTCCCCCCCTTTTTCTAAGCCGCTAAGCCGCTTATCAGCTGATCCGCTAAGCCGCTAAAAGCTGCTAAGCCGCTAATAGCGCTAATCCGCTAATCCGCTAATGGGCTTGCTTCGCAAGACGAAAAAACCGCTAGACGAAGAGAATCGCGGAACAGATTCTTTTCGTCTTGCGAGGCACCACTGTATCTGATTGGAAATGAAGCCATATGCCCTCCTTGAAACTTTTGAAAGCAGGATGACACCATCATGAGCACAAATCATCATGACTGCACAATGAAAAGCATGGGGAACCCTCAAGGGAGACCCACACACCCCCAGAGGAAGGCTCAGAGCTGAGAGATTGGTGGTGGGACCCTGAGAAGATGTCAGAGGGAGAAGATTGGGAGGAGGGTCTGGATGCTGAAGGGTGTTGTAAATAAAAATATGCCCTTTTTTCCCTTATGGGGTACCCAAGAGCCCATATAGAGTCCTTACGTGGGTTTCCTATTGGTAGGAGAAAATAACAGAGGCCAACCAGAGAATATTGAGAAGCAAAGCAGCTAGTAAGCCTGATCTTTGTTGATCTGTTGCAACAGGGTGCTCCCCTCATTCGCAGGAAAGGAGGAAGACCCAGAAAAATGTTGTGCAAGGACTTATAAAGACTTTTGAAATTCCCATCCTCTAGATCAAGACCATCCCCAGAAACATCATACATACATCACAGAAGGGATGTAACCTAAGACCACCCCTCAGATACATCCCACCTACATCACAGAAATTTAAATGTTGTTTTTCTCTTGTCCTTGTTTATTTCCTGTCTGGCAGGTTACTTGATTGGATTGCCTGGGGAGCCTGGCCATTCTTTTGTAGTGGTAAAATACTTATTTCCTGGGCTAGGTCACAGGCTCACACCTTATTCAAACAGACATATCCTTGAGACAGGATTTGTGAGGAAAGAGACAATGGGGAGGCTTTTCCAGTTTAACCTTGCAGAGAAAGGATTTGGTCAGTTTAGGAATCAAAATGGTTCCAGGTTGGTCTTCCTGTGTTGATCTATGTATGTGCGGTTATGAACATTGCCATATATCAAAGACCATAAAATTCCTATCACAAGGGGCAACAGGGTTTCGTCAGAAGCCACCGCTGAATAATATCTTACAGGTGGCCATCCATCTTCTGCTTAAAAACCTCTAAGGAAGGAGAGTTCATTCCACTGTTGAACAGCTCTTACTGCCAGAAAGTTCTTCCTGAAGTTTAGTTAGAATCTCCTTTCTTATAACTTGAAGCCATTGTTCCGAGTCCTACCTTCCAGAGCAGGAGAAAACAATCTTGCTCCATCTTCCATGTGACAGCCCTTCAGATATTTGAAGATGGCTCTCTAATAAATAATAATAATAATAATAATAATAATAATAATAATTTATTTATACCCTACCTTCCCCGCCCAGAGCTGGGCTCAGGGCAGCTAACTCCAGTAAAATTACAGTAAAAGCATAATGGGGGGGGGGGACAGGACGGGACCAATTTAAAATACAGGTTAAACTGCAATTTAAAATGCAGCCTCATTTTAAAAGTTGTCCATAGATCAAAACCAAATCAAAGGCCAGGCAGAACAGCTCTGCAGAAAGATGTCAAGTCCCGCAAGACCCTGGTCTCTTGTGACAGAGCGTTCCACCAAGTTGGGGCCAGTACTGAAAAGGCCCTGGCCCTAGATGAGACCAATGTAACCACCTTGTGACCTGGGACCTCCAAAGTGTTGTCATTTGTGGACCTTAAGGTCCTCCGTGGGGCAGACCAGGAGAGGCGGTCCCGTAGGTACGTGGGTCCTAGGGCTTTAAAGGTCAAAACCAGCACCTTAAACCTGACCCTGTACTCCACCGGAAGCCAGTGTATGTTTCCAGGCTCAACATACTCAGCTTCCTCAACCATTCCCAATAAGGCTTGGCTTGCACGCCCTTGGCTGTGTCTTGGTCAGCCTCCTCTGCACACATTCCAGCTTGTCAATATGCTTCTTAAACTCTGGCGCCCAGAATCGGACACAATATTCCAGGTGTGGTCTGACCAGTTTTGAGGTCTGCACCCATGCAAATGATATTGGAAGAGCATAAACAACAATGATTGACACGGACAAGGGAGTTTCCATTCAAGGGTGTACAGTCATCTACCAGGAGCTAATTGCTGATGGAATCTAGCTAGATTAAATGGCCTAAATTACTCATGTGGATTAGTTTCTATTGGTCTACTCTCAGCAGGAATAACATTGGCTAGAACCTTGTGGATGGGCAGTATGGAGGCATTTTCTATTCTCCCTTCTTACTGTACCTTACTTCATCTTTAAATCAGACCTGGACTAGATATAAGGTAAAGGTAAAGGTACCCCTGCCCGTACGGGCCAGTCTTGACAGACTCTGGGGTTGTGCGCCCATCTCACTTAAGAGGCCAGGGGCCAGCGCTGTCCGGAGACACTTCCGGGTCACGTGGCCAGCGTGACATCGCTGCTCTGGCGAGCCAGAGCCGCACACGGAAACGCCGTTTACCTTCCCGCTGGTAAGCGGTCCCTATTTATCTACTTGCACCCGGAGGTGCTTTTGAACTGCTAGGTTGGCAGGCGCTGGGACCGAGCAGCGGGAGCGCACCCCGCCGCAGGGATTCGAACCGCCGACCTTTCGATCGGCAAGCCCTAGGCGCTGAGGCTTTAACCCACAGCGCCACCTGCGTCCGGACTAGATATAGGGTGGCCATATTCCCAAAAGTGAAAATCCAGAGAAAGTTATAGAGCTTTTTTGTGATAAAATAAAAGTATTGGGCCTTTTTTGAATTTTTAAATGCTTTTATAAAAAGCATTAACTATATACTATATGTCTAGGTTTTCCCAGACATTTTGCCAAAAATCCGCCCAGACGCCATTTTCGGGCCGAATCCCCGGATGTGTTTCTGAAAACCTGGACGTGCGGCAGCCCTACTAGATAGCCCATCAAATAAGCCACCTTTAAATATAGGGTTCTCTTCTGTAAAGCAGGCCATACACCCTCAAAACAAGTTTGGAGTGCATTTATTAATGGGCAGAGGCTGCACATGGATATATTGATCATGATTTGTGGTATTGTGAATCAAACACCTTATGTGTGCATTACAGTGACAAACTAAACATTCTCTAGAATTTTTCTTAAAAAAAAGCTTTATTATAGGGTTGTAACCAGTGTTAGATCTTTTCAGTGTAAATCTGTTGAAGTGAATGGACCTGACTGACTTCGATCCATCAATATCTATGTGTCTATTCAGGATACACTACATAACTTAGCTGGACGCATCCCATAATTTCTATATAAACAACATCATGCAACTTCATACTATCTCCACATTCCTTACAAATTCTGAGGGTTGTGTCTAGCGTTAGTCCAAGTGCACCCATTAAGAATAAATGGACCCGACAAACTTAGGGCTATTCATTTGAATGGGTCTACCCACAGTATAACGCACTTGGATCCAACCCATAATATCCCTTGACATTCTCGGAATGCTGTAGTTGGAAGCAGTGTCCAGGCAGAAATCGGCAAAAATGTCCAGGAAAATTCAGATGTATGGTAAGCCGATAATCCTTTAAAATACAGTGGTGCCTCGCAAGATGAAAAGAATCCGTTCCGCGATTCTCTTCGTCTAGCGGTTTTTTCGTCTTGCGAAGCAAGCCCATTGACGGCTTAGCGGATTAGCGCTATTAGCGGCTTTTAGCGGCTTTTAGCGGCTTTGCGGATAAGCGGCTTAGAAAAAGGGAGGAAAAAGGGGGGGAAAGTCGGAAAAACTCGCAAGACGTTTTCGTCTTGCGAAGCAAGCCCATAGGGAAATTCGTCTTGCGAAGCACCTCCAAAACGGAAAACCCTTTCGTCTAGCGGGTTTTTCGTCTTGCGAGGCATTCGTCTTGCTGGGCACCACTGTAGCTCAAAAATGGGATTTCAATAGCTTTAGTCTGAGTGAAGGAAGGTGAGGACAGGTGACCTCACCTAGGCCCACCAAAGCAGGCTCAAAGCTTCTCAGACCTTTTCAAAATCATTTTTCTCAGCAGCTAAAAGGCATTAGCTAAGCATCAGAAACATTCTGCTTGCTGTAACTAAAAAGATTGCAACCAAGGTAGGGAACACAGTCCATTGTTTCTCAGGCCTTTCTGATGCCTTCTGGCCTTGCTAAAGAACCACATTGCAACTTGCTTTCTGTCCGGGAACCATGCCAGAACAAGAGATGGAAACATATCTGAACACTCTGAAACCCCTTTCCTGGCAAGGGTGCCAAGAGTCCCAATAGTCCCAAGACAGCTTTCTGTTCATGCTCAGAGGACTCCTGAGGGAGGAGAAAGGAGGAGGGAACTGGAAAGGGGTATATATGCTTGTGCACATGACTGTGAATTTTGTGCATGCTTTTTGTGAGTTATCACACTTGCTCCTTCTACCAGTTCATGGATGGTAGAAATAAAAGCCTTTTCTTCGAAACTATTCCTTGAGTGTCTGTTGACCCCCACTTCCCTTTCCCAGGCGCAATATTTTTCCCACCCGAGGGCAAAGCCTCATAAGGCTACATGAGTAGTTTATTATGATTATTATTTAATCATGAAGAATTATGATTTATGAATTGCATTTATATGCTGCCATTCTGCAACAGTGGTTTACACTGTTAAAGCACTGAAACAAACAATATAACTTGTAAAATTGGCCCGGTCGGTGAGTGGGGAGTATTGAACACGACCCTAATTACATTTAAAGAAACAACAAACCACACCCTTTATTTTACCTTTTAATCTCTCCTAAAAATTACATTAAAATAATAAAAAAAAAACCTCTCTGTTATCTGGGTATTATCAAAGTGAACTTGGAAGACCAGAGCTCTTTCTTGTTTTCTTTTCTTTTTAAAAATAAATTTAAAATTCTCTTTTAAAATAAATTTTAAAATAAATTTGGCTTTTCAGATTGAAATTTTACAGTCACCTATATCAAATGCATAAAGTAAAAACAAGATTCCAAGGAATCTCTTGGACTTTCCTCATTTCCTCCTGCATCTTTTATGTATCATCCAAATCTTTTTACATCTCCGCTGTGTCCAAAATTCACCACTAAGCTACAAGGGATATTCCAATGTCCTGCTAATGGTTTTAACTGTTTACAATGCTTTTTAAGATAGCTTATCAATTTCCCTCATTCCTTATTGAAATTTTTGGTCTCCCTGATTTCTGACACTTCATTTAAGCCATTTAGGCATAAAATCCATCAATTTGATCTACATGGGCCTCTGGAACCAAGTCTTCCTCTCGTGGTCCGTCCCCTATTCATGCCCCCCAGCCTTGACTGGTCCGTCCTTTATTGCGCTCCCCCCTCTGCCTTTGCCACCTGCCTCCCTTCCAAAGACCGCCAGGGCTGTCGCACAGAGGTTGTGGGAATGGCTATACGAGTGTACAGCTCCACTCTTGCTCAACTCAGACTGCAAGCAGGTGCAAAAACCGGATACTGAGGAAGAAGAAGAAGAAGCAGCCATAAGGCTTCTTGCTCTCAGGATTAGGTCTAGTGGGCTCAGGATGGAAGATTTAGGTTGAATATCGAGGGGCGGAGGGTGTTTTCTTGGTGGCAGCATACATTTAAAATGTTATGATGCCGTGTTCCTCTCCGTCCACCTCCCAAGTATCCTGGGAGTTGTAGTTTCTTAAGGGTGCTGTGGACAGTTGTTAGGAGACATGCACAGGGCCAGATTGAGGTCTGATGAGGCCCTAAGCTACTGTGATAGGAATTTTATGGTCTTAGATACAGTGGTGCCTCGCAAGACGAAATTAATCCCTTCCGTGAGGCTCTTCGTATAGCGGTTTTTTCGTCTTGCGAAGCAAGCCCATTGACAGCTTAGCGGATTAGCGCTATTAGCGGTTTAGCGGCTTTTAGCGGATCAGCTGATAAGCGGCTTAGGGCTTAGGAAAAGGGGGGGGGAAGGGGAAAAAACCCGCAGGAACTCGCAAGACATTTCGTCTTGCGAAGCAAGCCCATAGGGAAATTTGTTTTGCGAAGCGCCTCCAAAACGGAAAACCCTTTCGTCTAGCGGGTTTTCCGTCTTGCGAGGCGTTCGTCTTGCGGGGCACCACTGTATATGGTAATGTTCATAACCGCACATACATAGATCAGCACAGGAAGGCCAACCTGGAACAATTTTTATTCCTAAACTGACCAAATGTTTTCTCTGCAAGGTCAAAATGGAAAAGCCTCCCCATTGTCTTTTCCTTCACAAATCCTGTCTTAAGGGTGTGTCTGTGTTTGAATAAGGGTGTGAGCCTTATCATTACAAAAGACTGGCCAGGCTCCTCAGGAAATCCGATCAAGTAACCTGCCAGACAGGAGATAAACAACAACAGGAGAAAAACAATATTAAAATTTCTGTGATGTAGGTGGGATGTATATGAGGGGTGGTCTTAGGTTACACCCCTTCTGTGATGTATGTATGATGTATCTGGGGGTGGTCTTGATCTACAGGGTGGTGATTTCAAAAGTCTTTATAAGCCCTTGCACACCATTATTCTGGGTTCCTCCTCCTCTCCTGCGGGTGAGGGGAGCACCCTGTTGCAACAGATCAATAAAGATCAGGCTTACTAGCTGCTTTGCTTTGCTTTGCTTCTCAATATTCTCTGGTTGCCCCCTGTGATTTTCTCCTACCAATAGGAAACCTATGTAAGGACTCTATATGGGCTCTTGGATACCCCATAAGGGAAAAGGGCATATTTTTGTTTACAACACTACTGAATGTAACAGGGCCCTTTATACGTCCAGCTGTCCTTTGTCAACCACAAATTGTCACTGTTTTTTTGGGTGAATATATGCTATGTGCGGGGCCCATAATTTACATCATAGGAGCCTACACAACACAAAAGACTGTTGCTGTATGCTGGTTTTATTTTATTTGCTTATACAGTGGTACCTCGGGTTAAGTACTTAATTCGTTCCAGAGGTCCGTTCTTAACCTGAAACTGTTCTTAACCTGAAGCACCACTTTAGCTAATGGGGCCTCCCTCTGCTGCTGCTGCTGCACGATTTCTGTTCTCATCCTGAAGCAAAGTTCTCAACCTGAAGCACTATTTCTGGGTTAGTGGAGTCTGTAACCTGAAGCGTATGTAACCCGAGGTACCACTGTATTTTGGAAACATCCAGGTTTTTTTTCCTTTACATTTTTTGGGGGCCCCCAAGAGAGTGGGGCCCTAAGCTATAGCTTGTTTAGCTTATACGGAAATCGGCACTGGGGACACACACCCTATTCCCCTCCTGGAATATGTTTAGGGGTACTCTCATTTTCCTACTCACATTGAAATACTGCCGCTCAATGAGGCCAAACTTGGATTCACAAAATGTTTAGGGGTATGTGTACCCCTGCTTCTCCCCAGAAAAAAAGCACTGCCCCTATGATTGCATCCCTTAATTGTCAGTCTCTCATTAGAAGTAAATAATTTAAAGAACCTTCAATGGGTGGGGTGTCTGTTTCAGTCCTGCCTTTTTAAAAAAATGTGAGTAAGTTTGACATCTTTCTCTGTTTTTTAATGCTGGTTTTAATGTATGTGCTTTTTATTGCTGTAAGTTAATTTTAATAATAATTATAATATTTTTGATGTGGCTATGCTGACTCTTTCCCTCTCCCTCTTCCAAAACCTACAGAGCAGTGTGGATGTCATGGCCCAGGTTATGCAACCCCTCTGGATGCTATGAGAGGTAAGTCTCAAACTGATTCCACCACCGGCCAGAAAAAATTGAGACCTTATTTCAAGCCACACAACAATCAGGTTTAGCAGTGCTCCCAAATCAAGATTGCTCAGGAGGAAGATTAAGGGATTAGGCACAAGTACAGAGGAGGTGTGGTTTATCAGTGGCTAATAATTATGGCAAAACTTCCAGGTAAAGGAGCAGGATACATTGAAAGACCAGTTGTTGAGGGTGTAAAAGAGGATGTGCTGTTCCGTTTGTGCCCTTCTTGTGGTCTTCCCAGGGACATCCAGTTAGCTGCAGTGGGAGGAAAGGTGTGGGGACTGCTCTGTTCCAGCAGGGCTCAGTTTTTTTATTTTATTATAAGAAAATTTACAAACCATCACTAGCTATAGCTATATAATAGTGGTGTACAATAAAAGCAGGTGGTGCTGTGGGTTAAACCACAGAGCCTAGGACTTGCTGATCAGAAGGTTGGCGGTTCGAATCCCCGCAATGACGGGGTGAGCTCCCATTGCTCAGTTCCTGCTCCTGCCAACCTAGCAGTTCGAAAGCACATCAATGTGCAAGTAGATAAATAGGTACCGCTCCAGCGGGAAGGTAAATGGCGTTTCCGTGCACTGCTCTGGTTCACCAGAAGCGGCGTAGTCATGCTGGCCACATGACCCGGAAGCTGTACACCGGCTCCCTTGGCCAATAAAGCGAGATGAGCCCCACAACCCCAGAGTCGGCCATGACTGGACCTAAGGGTCAGGGGTCCCTTTACCTTTACAATAAAAGCATCAAAGCTTCATAAAACTATAAAATGCAGAAGGATCTCATTCGTTCTCAGAAAATGCTTGGCAAAACAGGAACATTTTCGGCAGGTGACGAAATGTCAGGATTGTTGCCACCTGTCTGATTTCAGTAGGAACAACATTCCAAATTGTGGGGGCCACCACACTAGAAGCCTTGGCTTGTGAAGAAACTTATGCCACATTTGCACTGTTTATTTAAAGTGCTGTGATACTGCTTTAGGCAGTCATGGTTTCCCCTGAAGAATCTTGGGAGCTGTACTTTGTTAAGAGTGCTGAGAGATGTTGAGAGGCCCCTGTTGCAGAGGTACAATTCTTAGAGTGGTTTAACAATCTGTGAATTGTAGCTCTGGGTGGGGCCTCTTAACATCTTTTCCAAGATCTCACACCTGCCCTGTGGAAATCTTCCTCAGATATCAAAGAGATAAGTACAGTAATGATATACTCTTCCATAGACATCTGAAGACAGCCTTGTTGCTGTTTTTTGTGCTGAATATACGCTATATGGTAATTTATGGGCCTAATAGGTATCTAAGCCATTTGCACATAACAAAATATGTATTTTATCAAAGTAATTGTTGAACTGAAATACAATTAAATAGAAGTATATTAACAGTGAAAAAATTTTGGGGCCCCCAAAAGAGTGGGGCTCTAAGCTATAGTTTGTTTAGCTTATACATAAATCCGGCACTGATCTGAATTAAGGCAGCCCTTTATCGGGATGCTTTTAATATGTGCTGTTGTGTTGTGTTGTTGTGTTTCTGCAATATTATGTTGGAAGCCACCCAGAGTGGCTGGGGCAATCCAGTCAGCTGGGTGGGGTACAAAAAACAAGTTGTTAGTGTTATCATAGCAATGATGATGATTCCAGTTACAGATAGGTAGCCGTGTTGGTCTGCCATAGTCAAAACAAAATAAAAGAAAAAAAATTCCTTCCAGTAGCACCTTAAAGACCAACTAAGTTAGTTCTAGGTATGAGCTTTCGTGTGCATGCACACTTCTTCAGATACCTGAAGACACTTCTGAAGAAGTGTGCATGCACACGAAAGCTCATACCTAGAACTAACTTAGTTGGTCTTTAAGGTGCTACTGGAAGGAATTTTTTTTCTTTTATTTTGTTTTGACAATGATGATGATGATGGTGATCCGTACTGAGCTACAACTCCCAGAATTCTTTGGGGGAGGGAAGCCATGACTGGTTCAAGTACTATCATAACACTTAAAAATGTGGCGCAAATGTGGCATAAATAAATACATGAATACTGTCGGACAGTCAGGAGGGCGTCTCCAGATGATCACAATGATCTGGCTGGTGTATAAGGAATGAAAAATAACTCTTCAGGTAACCTGGTCCATTTAGGGATTTCTACACTAACTAACAGGGACGAGGGTGGCGCTGTGGGTTAAACCACAGAGCCTAGGGCTTGCCGATCAGAAGGTCGGCAGTTAGAATCCCTGCGACGGGGTGAGCTCCCGTTGCTCGGTCCCTGCTCCTGCCAACCTAGCAGGTCAAAAGCACGTCAAAGTACAAGTAGATAAATAGGTACCGCTCCAGAGGTAAGGTAAACGGCGTTTCCGTGCGCTGCTCTGGTTCGCCAGAAGCGGCTTAGTTATGCTGGCCACATGACCCGGAAGCTGTACACTGGCTCCCTCGGACAGTGAAGTGAGATGAGCGCCGCAACCCCAGAGTCGGCCACGACTGGACCTAATGGTCAGGGGTCCCTTTACCTTTTTACATTAACAGAACTTAGCTCGGTAATATACCAGTAGCCACTGCAAAGCTTTCAGTTTTGGAATAATACACTCACTGTGTGCTGGTACGCCCGGCACTTTTATCAAGATAATGAGTGCCAGCACCTCGTTTTTTTCACACACAAAAAGTGCTGAATGCACCGGTGCAGAACTGCTCCAGCCAAAAGTCAAGGCATTCTGCATTAGCTGCAGTTTCCAAATCAACGTCAAGGGTGGCCCCACAGTAGTCCAACCTAGTAGTTACCTAGGGCCGCATCATTGTGGCAAGTTTAAATGAATGCTGCTTCGTTGTCTGCATTCAAATACCCTTTCTGAAATGTGTAAGAAACTGCACCCAGAGCGGTGTAGCGGTTAGAGCGCTGGATTGACATCAAAGAGGCCTGAATTAAATTCCCCACTAAACACACATTAAGCCAGGCATCACCTGCCTTGATAAAGCAGTAGCAGGGACATTTACGCTGCCCCGAGGTCCTCGGATGAAGGGTGAAATAAGAATTAATAACCACACTCAAAGTCTTTCGAGTCTTCTATATTAACCTTCCACGCCTCTTAACAGCGCCGCATATTACACTCAGCACAATAAAGGAAAGTTGTCCAAGCTGGCAGGTAACAAATTACTTTCAATTCATCAAAGCTTATTAAAATTTCCCTGGGCGCCTGAATTCAGAAAATGCAGAGTCACTGGGAATTGTGAATCAGAGGATGCTTCTAGGCGGCCTGTTGACTGAGCATTCGTCTTAGGCTGTGGTGCGCACAATACTTTTAAAGCTCCTCCAAAGCCCCTTCTCCCCCCCAAGGAATTCTGGGCACTGTAGTTCGTTGCTGGGAATTATAACTCTTGTGTGAGGTAAACTGCAGTGTCCAGAATCATTTGAGGGAAAGAATGTGTTTTGAATGTGCAACAGAGGTAAAGCTTTGGTTTCCTCCTTGCAGGGAGACCTTAGACGACGGCGGCTATTTAAAGAGGCTTCACTCTGATTTCACTTCCAGTTTCCAGGCACTTCTTTGTCACATAAAGTCTAATATTTTGTGGAGTGTTTTTGACGCAAGACCTTCCAACCATCTTTTAATTGTGCCACCTGCATTTGAGTTGGAGCCCAGTGACAGCTGGAGGACACAAGTTCCACCTCCTGTCCCTAAAACAACTAAGCAGCTCTAATAATAATAATAATAATAATAATAATAATAATAATAATAATAACTTTTATTTATATCCCACCCTCCCCAGCCGAAGCCAGGCTTAGGGCGGCTAACAATAAAATAGTACAACATTCTAAAATCATTTCATTATAAAATTAATTCAAATCAAATTGATGGCAGCCATTAGGCTAAAGTTCTGTGAGGATTACAGAAGGAGGGGGTCAGGCTGTGCCTTGGCCAAAGGTCTGGTGGAACAGCTCCATCTTGCAGGCCCTGCGGAAAGATGTCAAGTCCCGCAGAGCCCTTGTCTCTTGTGACAGAGCGTTCCACCAGATTGGAGCCACAGCTGAAAAATCCCTGGCTCTAGTCAAGGCCAGTCTAACCTCTCTGTGGCCTGGGACCTCCAAGATATTTTTGTTTGAAGACCGTAAGTTCCTCTGTGGGACATACCGGGAGAGGTGGTCCCATAGGTACGAGGGTCCTAGGCCGTATAGGGCTTTCAAGGTTAAAACCAGCACCTTAAACCTGATCCTGTACTCCACCGGGAGCCAGTGCATCCGGTATAGCACCGGGTGAATGTGATCTCGCAGTGAAGACCTCGTAAGGAGTCTTGCTGCAGCATTCTGCACCCGCTGGAGTTTCTGGGTCAGTCTCAAGGGCAGCCCCACGTAGAGCGAGTTACAATAATCCAGTCTGGAGGTGACCGTCACGTGGATCACAGTGGCCAGATCAGGGTGAGAGAGGTAAGGAGCCAACTGATTAGCTTGGCGGAGATGAAAAAATGCCGCCTTTGTTATAGCTGCAATCTGCGCCTCCATGGAAAGGGAGGTGTCGAAGATTACACCCAAACTCTTAACGGACGGTGCTGGCACTAACTGCACCCCCGCAAGAGATGGGAGTTTAATCTTCCACTGAAATATTAAGAACATAAGGAGAGTCTGCGGGATCTGCTCAGTTGCCCATCCAGTTCCGTATCCTGTTCACACAGCGGCCGACCAGATCCCTCAAGCAGGATTTTCAGTTTTAGGCTTTGGTGTAAGCATTCCAGCTTCCGTCTATTGGATCATGGCATACTAACAGAGGATTGGACAAATTTGTGGAGGATAAGGCTAGCCATGGCTGTTAGCCAGGATGGCGATGTCATACCCGCCAAGTGTCCTGGGAAAAACGGGACATCCCATTTTCTCACATGAGATTGCAGCGGCCATTTGGGTGCCACAATCTTGTCCCGGGAAAAGCCAGGTTGCGATTTTTCAGGTTACAGACCGCCGAAACCTGGAAGTACCGGAATGGGTTACTTCCGGGTTTCAGCAGTTGCACATGCACAGAAGCGCTGAATTGCGACCTGTGCGTGCGCAGATGTGGGTTGCGAGCGTGCTTCCCACACGGATTACATTCGCAACCCGAGCATTTACTGTAACCTTAGAGAAATCAGATTCGGTATGTAATATTGGGACAGATTGTAGCCTATCCTACAGGGAACGTTGAGACAAGGTGATATCCAAAGAC
The DNA here is from genome assembly GCF_951804945.1 of Podarcis cretensis. Taxonomy (NCBI): domain Eukaryota; kingdom Metazoa; phylum Chordata; class Lepidosauria; order Squamata; family Lacertidae; genus Podarcis; species Podarcis cretensis. The sequence continues at coordinate 3,911,304 of NC_137186.1, forward strand.
TGTTAGGATGGCATTAGAGGCAGGTAAGCTTTGCAAAAAGATTTCTCTGAGCTTGGGCTGAGCGGCTCAGAGCTCGTCCCTTTGCTCACCCAAGACAGATCCCTAAATATGGACCTTCCCCCCCTGAAGGTCCACGAGAGAAGCTGATCTACGTGCCCTGCATCTTAACTGGGACTGGAACACAGCAGCCTGATTACCTTGCTACGGTGGATGTGGATCCGGAATCTCCCTGCTATTGCCAGGTATCACATTAGATCCGCTTTCTCTCGCCTGGTGCCCCTTCTGGCTCCTTCGCACTACAACTCCCATCAGCCCTAGCTAGTGCAGGTGGGGCTGATGGGAGCTGTAGTCCGAAGCAGCTGGAGAAGGCGTCCGACTTGGGAAAGCTGGCTTTAGGAATCTTTACCACACAGCCGAAAGCCTGTCTTTGGGGACTGTAGCCTCACGAAAGATTCACCTCCAAGAATGGTTGATAAAGATCCACACTTCTCAGGTTGGAAAGTGGCTTGTAGGAAAGAAATTGTTTAGCAGCCAAACTATCTCTGGCCAGGGAAGAAAGCCTTACTTCAGCGAGGCAGCATTCGAATTCAGAACCCACAGCCGAAAGTGGGTCAGGAAAGGCATTGTGTCTCAATTCTGTTCCATGTAAACATGGACTCTGACTCCTTTTGTGTATTGCCAGCAGCGGTTAATTACGCTTTCTGCCACCGGCTGATTTATAGCCTCGGAATCTTACCGAGGTGAACACCGGCGCCTGGGCACCTGCCAGGGGCCTTGGCACTTGGATGAGATCGACTGCTAGCGTGAGCCCTGAGCACACACCCCCCTCACATTAAGTGTAGCCAACGTTTAAATTCCCTACTGTTCCCCCTACCTGGCCTTGCTCTGGGTTACTGTGATAGAAGCAGAGACTCACAGAATTGCAGAGTTGGAAGAGACCTGAGGTCCAGCGCCGAGGGCCTTCTGGCTGTTCCCTCGCTGTGAGAAGCCAAGTTACAGGGAACCAGGCAGAGGGCCTTCTCGGTGGTGGCACCCGCCCTGTGGAGCGCCCTCCCACCAGAGGTCAAAGAGAAGAACAACTACCAGACTCTTAGAAAACATCTGAAGGCAGCCCTGTTTAGGGAAGCTTTCACTGTTCAGTAGATTATTGTATTTTAATATTCTGTTGGAAGCCACCCAGAGTGGCTGGGAAAACTCAGCCAGATGGGCATGGTATAAATAATAAATTATTATTATTATTATTATTATTATTATTATTATTATTATTATTATTATTTAGTCCATCCCACTGCAATGAAGGAATATGCAGGTGGCATTATCAGCACTGCACTCTTAACCAACTGAGCTTTCAGTTTCATTTATACCCTGCGTTTTCTTCCAAGGCGGTGGCGTATATGAATTTTAACAGGGAGAAATGTAAAGTATTGCACTTGGGCAAAAAAAAATGAGAGGCACAAATACAAGATGGGTGACACCTGGCTTGAGAGCAGTACATGTGAAAAGGATCTAGGAGTCTTGGTTGACCACAAACTTGACATGAGCCAACAGTGTGACGCGGCAGCTAAAAAAGCCAATGCAATTCTGGGCTGCATCAATAGGAGTATTGCATCTAGATCAAGGGAAGTAATAGTGCCACTGTATTCTGCTCTGGTCAGACCTCACCTGGAGTACTGTGTCCAGTTCTGGGCACCACAGTTCAAGAAGGACACTGACAAACTGGAACGTGTCCAGAGGAGGGCAACCAAAATGGCCAAAGGCCTGGAAACGATGCCTTATGAGGAACGGCTAAGGGAGCTGGGCATGCTTAGCCTGGAGAAGAGGAGGTTAAGGGGTGATATGATAGCCATGTTCAAATATATAAAAGGATGTCACATAGAGGAGGGAGAAAGGTTGTTTTCTGCTGCTCCAGAGAAGCGGACACGGAGCAATGGTTCCAAACTACAAGAAAGAAGATTCCACCTAAACATTCGGAAGAACTTCCTGACAGTAAGAGCTGTTTGACAGTGGAATTTGCTGCCAAGGAGTGTGGTGGAGTCTCCTTCTTTGGAGGTCTTTAAGCAGAGGCTTGACAACCATATGTCAGGAGTGCTCTGATGGTGTTTCCTGCTTGGCAGGGGGTTGGACTCGATGGCCCTTGTGCTCTCTTCCAACTCTATGATTCTATGATTCTATATGGTTCTCTCCCTCCTCAGTTAATCCCCACAAGAACCCCGTGAGATTACTTTAGGCTGAGAGGCATAGAGGCTGCCCCAAGCTCACCCCAAATGAGTTTTGTTACCAAGTAGGGATTTCAACCCTGCTGTCTCCCAGAGGTCCTTGTCCTCCACTCTAACCACTGCACCACACTGCCTGTGTGGCAGAGATGGCGGCTGAACCCAGGCACTCAACACTGCTCTGAGGGGTTCTGCTTTGCCCCTGGGGCATCTTCCCCAGGGCAATTCACCAGGCCCCCACTGGACCTGAGCTTGGGCTATTCCCTTGTTGGGCTATCCCCACTGCAGGGTTTTCTTCCCTTTCGTTGTGGAGATGCAGAGCTAGACGCTTATAAACAGCAGCGACAGGCAACCTCGATTAGAATCGTCTGGAAAGACACCCCCCCTGGGGGACGATGGAACAAAACTCAAACCTAAGGGGTGGGGAGAGACTTCAGAAGGCGTTGTGGAATGCCTTCGAGCACCGATGGGAGCCTCAAAGATGGTCAGAGTTTCTAGGGAAGCATCTCCGCCTTAGAAGTCCTCTTACGGGTTCATTATTCAACACTCCTCATTCTCCGAAATCAAAGGACTCTGCAGAAACTGGCTGCCAAAAAGCTGAAAGGCGGAATCGGCAAAAGGCAGGTCTTCTTTGCATGGCGGAGATTCTGTCCTGAATCTTTTAGCATTCAGCTTCGTTGGATGAGTTCAATGCCCATGAAAGTCTAGCGCTATGAGAGAAGGAGGAAAAAAATTCTCCACCCACTTCCACCATTCCATACTTAATTTTATATGCATCTATCATGTCCCTTGGGACGCGGGTGGCGCTGTGGGTTAAACCACAGAGCCTAGGGCTTGCCGATCAGAAGGTCGGCGGTTCAAATCCCCACCACGGGGTGAGCTCCCGTTGCTCAGTCCCTGCTCCTGCCAACCTAGCAGTTTGAAAGCACGTCAAAGTGCAAGTAGATAAATAGGTACAGCTCTGGCGGGAAGGTAAACAGCGTTTCTGTGCGCTGCTCTGGTTCGCCAGAAGTGGCCTAGTCATGCTGGCCACATGACCCGGAAGCTGTACGCCGGCTCCCTTGGCCAATAAAGCGAGATGAGCACTGCAACCCCAGAGTCGGCCACAATTGGGCCTAATGGTCAGGGGTCCCTTTACCTTTACCTTTATCATGTCCCTTCTGTCTTGTGGGAAGGAGTTCCGGAGTTTAACTATGCACTGTCTGAAAAGGAGCTTTATATTGCCTCTCCTGATCCCAACCTAATCTAGCAGGGCTCTCCTTACCTCCTTGGTTCGTTCGTTTTTTGAACAGCCATACCGAAACCTGGCTAGCTCAGTCTGTTAAAGCATGGTTCTGACAATTCCAAATTTGCAGGTCCAATCCCCGTATGGGACGGCTGCATATTCCTGCATTACAGGGTCCCTTTGTATGTGCCCTGTGTTATTTCCACCCCCTCTCCCAGTTAAGAAATATTGGGAAGGCCTTTGCTGACAATCTCCAAGATACTTTTTGCTGGAAAGGTGAAGATGAAGCAACTTAATAAGACCTGAGAACAATTAACATGTGTCAAATTAATAGAACAGTTTCTTCCAGATCGGGCAGAGCTGTGCACCTGCAGTTGCCCCAGGGGCAAAATCGACCTTTTTTTCATATCGCTGGAATCACCACTTGAAGTGCTAAGTGATAACTTGTTCAGGTTCCTCAAATAAACACTCCCTTAAATGAAAGCACATGACGCTGGCATCACTTGTCTGGGAAATGTCACTAGCCCCGCAGCAACTAATTTGGGCCCATTAATTCCATCATATACAAGCCCATATTTGCTAATGTGCATCTTCGCATTATTCATTGTGTAAGGACCTCGTGTATATTTTCTCTTTCAGTATTCATAGCCTAGTTGAGGCTCTCGTAAAAGAAAAAGGAAAACGTTTCCTGAAATATACTCAGAGTCGAGTGTGGATTTCATGCTGTTTATTCAGCTCATAGTAGTAAGGAGGCAGGGAAGTTCCCCCAGAATGTCTGCTTTATATACATTATTTACACAATGGGCCCCACATGATTGGCTGATTCTGGGATTCTCCTGTAGGCCAATCAGGTTGCAGATTCACTTCCACCTGGTGTTGGATTGGGTGGCTCCTGCAGACCAATCAGACTGCTGCATTCTGGATTCTATTCTAGGACCAATCAGACTGCTGTATTTTGGATCCTATTGTTCTAGGACCAATCAGACTGCTGCATTCTGGATCCTATTGTTCTAGGACCAATCAGACTGCTGCATTCTGGATTCTATTGTTCTAGGACCAATCAGACTGCTGTATTTTGGATCCTATTCAACTCAGTACATAACATTTCTGTTTTTTAAAATAAAAAGAATAGAGTTGCCCATGTCAAAATATGCCCTTTGTCAGAAGAGGCAGGGGCCAGCCTGATTGTTAGGCAAAGTGAGCAAGCTGCCTCAGGCGGCAGCGAGGGCACAGCTATGCAATGAGCAAAGGATGGAAGACAAAAATGAATTCAGTTCCCATTTCAAGGGGAACCTAATCAGTTTGCACTTTTGGAAATGAGACGCACATGGAAGCGCTTTGGGCAGAGGGGTGGACATCTGCCCCCGCCCCCACCTCGCCCAGAAGTCTTACCTTGCTCTCCCGTCTTCCCAATAGGTGATCCATCGGCTTCCCATGCTGTATATCGACGATGAGCTTCATCACACAGGGTGGAACGCCTGCAGCAGCTGCTTCGGAGACACCAGCAAGAAGCGTAACCGCCTGGTCCTGCCCAGCCTGGGCTCTTCCCGCATTTACATAGTGGATACGGGGACGGACCTGCGAGCCCCCAGGATGTTCAAAGTACGTCTTCCTTCTCTCAAAGGAGCAGGACTGAGCTAGGCTTGGGTAGAGTGTGGGGAGGGTGGATGTAGCGGAAGGGTCCTGAAGATATCATTCATTTATTTCATAATATTTAGGTGCATCTTGGTTGTAAAAAGAATAAAAAACCCCACCTCTCGTGGTTATACCGCAGTTTTATTCTTTTTTATTCTTTTTACCTAAATATTATGAAATAAATGAATGATGTCTTCAGGACCCTTCAGAAAAAAACACCCACGAAAAACAGTTAAAAACAAATATTTAAAACGGTGGTTCTCAAACTTTTCTCTTTAGGCCACACTTTCAGAAATTCGCTGGCAGCACAACGAATTTTTTATTGATAAGGAATACATTGGAAATGAAAAGAAACAACTCTTGGCCCTGCTTGATTTATAACGTAGAAGAACAAAACTACTGTGTGTGTACTGTAATATGATCATGGAACTTCAAGAAAGTATAAAACAGCACAGCAGCCACCTAAGAACATTTGAATCATTCCCAAAATGTAACATTGATTACCCTTGAATATTCCTGCCACACTTACCATCCTCTCCTGCCACACAAGCGTGGCATGCCCTTCGAGAACCGCTGATTTAAAACATTTTCTTTTAAAAAATTACATTCAATGCTAAGCTAAAAACCAGATGAAGACACAGGTCAACATCCTGCGTGTCTGGGGAGAGGGGAAATGTCCTTAGCAGACGCCGAAGAGGGCAGCAAAAGCCCCTCTCTGACATCCACATAAGCCGGGACCACATAACACCGGTCCTGAGAGATCTGCATTGGTTCCCAGTACGTTTCCGAGCACAATTCAAAGTGTTGGTGCTGACCTTTAAAACCCTAAACGGCCTCGGTCCAGTAGACCTGAAGGAGCATCTCCACCCCCATCATTCTGCCAAGACACTGAGGTCCAGCTCCGAGGGCCTTCTGGCGGTTCCCTCATTACGAGAAGGGAGGTTGCAGGGAACCAGGCAGAGGGCCTTCTCGGTAGTGGCACCCGCCTTGTGGAACACCCTCCCTTCAGATGTGAAGGAAATAAGCAGTCATCCTATCTTTAAAAGACATTTGAAGGCAGCCCTGTTTAGGGAAGTTTTTAATATTTAATGCTGTATTGTTTTTAACATTTGATTAGGAGCTGCCCAGAGTGGCTGGGGAGACTCAGCCAGATGGGCGGGGTATAAATAATAAATTATTATTAGTAGTAGTAGTAGTAGTATTATATGGATCTACCCCATATATGGGGTTAATCCCAGTGACTGCAAACTGGAAGTCACTGCAGTTCACACGACAAAAGTAGGATGGAGAAGAAGGGAGGGGAGCTACATGCCCATGTGCTTTTGTTACCTGCACAGGTAAGGTCACGCCCACCTCTGGTCACATGCAAAATGAAGGATGCTCCAGCCGAGGAGGAAACAGGAAGTTTTCGACCGGCTGGAACAAACATCGCCTTTGCATGTCCACTCTAGGAAAACAAGGATGTTGTACTTGACTGCTACTTATGTATCACATCCCACACAAATAGAGGGCCGCATTATTCTCCTGAGGTTCCCACCCCTGAACAATCCAGTCATTATGCCCCACGTCAAAGAGTCTAACCAATCAATAAAATGGAAACGAGCACTTAAGACAGGACCGCTTTTAATGAGTCCAAACGAGGAGAACAAGAAACCACCCTTGTGATTTGGTTGCTGATGAGGAGAAAAGTAGAAATTAGGGAAGGCGTATAGGTAATATTTTGCTGACCCAGAAAAACACCTTTGGCTCACTCCATTATTGGCTGGAGTAAAAAAAGTTTGCTGCGTTGCTGAAGCCAAGAATAGGCTTCAGAGGAGGAGGAGGAGGAGAATGATTCATAATTCATACAAAAGCAATTACGCCCGGAAACTGTAATTAGAGTAGATGATATTGAGACACGATCAGCAGAGGCGGGTCCCCTCCCATCAAAAGTGTTGGCTTTGGCGGGGGATGTTTAAAATGTTTTCAGAGGATGCAGTCGAGATCGTGAGAACAGAAATAGATTGGGCATTAAAAGTAAACATGCCCAGGAAGGGGTAAATTGATATGGTTTTCCTGGTGAAATAGACCAGGAAGACAGAACAGACAGAAAGCCGACGAACGTGTCAAAAAAGAACAGATTTGAGTTCCTCCACCTCTTAACTATGACTTAAAATTCAAATGAATGTATTAGAAACAAGACTTTATATTGCAGTTTTTATACATATACATGTTGTTGTTTAGTCATTTAGTTGTGTCCGACTCTTTGTGACCCCCTGGACCAGAGCATGCCAGGCCCTCCTGTCTTCCATTGCCTCCTGCAGTTTGGTCAAACTCATGCTGGTAGCTTCAAGAACATTGTCCCACCATCTCATCCTCCATCGTCACCTTCTCCTTGTGCCCTCCATCTTTCCCAACATCAGGGTCTTTTCCAGGGAGTCTTCTCTTCTCATGAGGTGGCCAAAGTCTTGGAGCCTCAGCTTCAGGATCTGTCCTTCCAGTGAGCACTCAGGGCTGATTCCATCAGAATGGAGAAGTTTGATCTTCTTGCAGTCCATGGGACTCTCAAGAGTCTCCTCCAGCACCAGAATTCTTGCTTAATTACTTGCTTTAGATATATGGTGAGTTTCTCTGTTATTTCAGTTCTTGAGGTTGCGTGCTTGACCTATTCAGAGTAGACCAATTGAAATTGCAAGACAACTAATTTAAGAGCATACATACATACATATACACATACATATGTGTATGTGTATGTGTATATGTATGTATGTATGTATGCAAATGGGAAGTAAATTGAGTACAAAGTCTGTATCTAAATTCTAATCAGAAATTAATGTACTTAAATTAGTTGTCTAATTTAGAGACAGAGTACAAAGTCTGTCTCTAAATTCTAATCTACAAAATTAATGTACTTAAATTAGTTGTCTTGCAGTTTCAATTGGTCTACTCTGAACAGGTCAAGCACGCAACCTCAAGAATCGAAATAACAGAGAAACTCACCATATATCTAAAGCAAGTGACTTCCTTTAAGAATCCTGGGAACTGTTGATTACCCCTCAAGATGCTATAATTCCCAGCATTCATAACAAACTACGGTCCCCAGGGTTCTTTGGGGTAAGTCATGTGATATAAATGTGTGGTGTCCACACAACTAAAGCAGCGAAAGAAGAAAGATCTAGAAGAGAAATGAGACAGGTTTTATAAGGAGCAAAGAACCATCAACAGGAGAATAAGTTCCTCTGAGAAAAAACATATCTTTATAGAACATGGAGCAATTAAGAACTGATGAGTTCAGCAAAACTCACATGATCCACTGAGGAAAATCATTTTAATCACATTACAGCCCCCACTGGTGACGGCCTTTGGAGTTTGATCTGTGGGTGTGCTGAATCCTGTATTTTAAGAAAAAAGTGCTTTTGTGTAAAGAACAGGAAGAATAATCACACCAGAAACTTAATTCTCTCCCTGACTCTCCTCGCAGGTTATTGAGCCCAGGGAAGTCTTTGAGAAGTGCAACTTGACCTTCCCACACACCTCCCACTGCCTGGGTAGTGGAGAGGTGATGATCAGCGCTTTGGCCGACACACTCGGCAACGGGAAAGGTATGGCCAGCTGTGCTTGTGTGTCACTTATGTCTTAAAGGGTGTGGGAGGCAGAGACCCATGGTGCAAAATGTATATGCAGTTGGCATATGCTACTACAGTTGTACCTTGGCTGTCAAACTTAATCCGTTCTGGAAGTCCGTTCGACTCCCAAAACCGTTCGAAAACGAAGACACAGCTTTCCGATTGGCTGCAGAAGCTTCTTGCACTCAAAGCCACGTCAGACATTCACATTTCCACAAAACGTTCGCAAACTGAAACACTCACTTCCAAGTTTGCGGCATTCAGGAGCCAAAACGTCCGGGTATCAAGGTGTTCAAGAACCAAGGTACACCTGTATATGTTTATAGATGCCTCTGGGCAAATATTTAGATTGCGAGTGGCTGGGGCCTCCCCAGCACTGCATTCTGCACCCAGAGACCCTGTAAGAATAGTTTAGAAACATGAGGATAGCCCGGCCGCTGGATCAGGCCAAAGTCTAGTATTCTCTTCTCACAGTGGCCAGGGCTGGATTAACCATTCAACGAAATAAGGGCATCGAGGGGAGAACCACAGAAATTTTCCATTACCGGATTTACTATGGACCGTATTGTGAATCAGGTTCCACAAAAAAACCTCCCAAAATCAGAGAAAAAATTACACACACACACACATAATATTAATTTTTTATTTTATGGTTTATTATGGTTTATATTTTGAATTAGATATATATATGGAGGCACCAAAGTCTTTAAGTGTTTGGGGCCTCTAACGGTCTTAATATCGCCCTCCCAGAGCCTCCCAGATTTACCTCAGTGGAAAACCCAAAAGCAGGAACCCTCTCTCCACCCGTGATTCCCAGCACTGGATCCGATGGGATCCCTTTGCCTTGACCCAGCAGGGCTTTCCTAATGTTAACTCCCATTGCCCCCCAGCCACCATTGCCAATGATCAGGAAGGGTGATGGGAGTTGAAATCTAGCCATATTTGGGGGGCCACGGGCTCCCCAATGTGGGATAGTTACAGTGCATCCTGGATTACAGTGGTACCTCGGGTTAAGAACTTAATTCGTTCCAGAGGTCTGTTCTTAACCTGAAACTGTTCTTAACCTGAAGCACCACTTTAGCTAACGGGGCCTCCTGCTGCCGCCGCACGATTTCTGTTCTCATCCTGAAGCAAAGTTCTTAACCTGAGGTAATATTTCTGGCTTAGCGGAGTCTGTAACTTGAAGCATCTGTAACCCGAGGTATCACTGTATTTAAACTAAAAGCCTAAAACCAGCCTATATAGGCTCCCCTTTTAAGCTGCAAAGGGATGCACTCTGCTGAACAACAGACATGAGGGAGGAAGGATAATAACAGCTAGAATGGTGACTGGGAGCAGCCGCCAAGACCATATATTGGCTCCCAGTACGTTTCCGAGCACAATTCAAAGTGTTGGTGCTGACCTTGAAAGCCCTAAATGGCCTCGGTCCAGTATACCTGAAGGAGCGTCTCCACCCCCATCGTTCTGCCCGGACGCTGAGGTCCAGCGCCGAGGGCCTTCTGGCGGTTCCCTCATTGCAAGAACCGAAGTCACAGGGAACCAGGCAGAGGGCCTTCTCGGTAGTGGCATCCACCCTGTGGAACACCCTCCCATCCGATGTCAAGGAAATAAACAACTATCTGACTTTTAGAAGACATCTGAAGGCAGCCCTGTTTAGGGAAGTTTTCAATGTTTGATGTTTTATTGTGTTTTTAGTATTCTGTTGGGAGCTGCCCAGAGTGGCTGCAGAAACCCAGCCAGATGGTTGGGGTATAAATATATCATTATCATATTTATTAATATTGAATAAATATATGGTCTCCTGGCAACTATTCACATCCTTGCACCCTACCCCAGTCTCCACACACACACACACACACACAAATGTGTGCCTCCCCATGCCTGTTTGAATTAATTTGCACCCCCGCTACCCTCAATGAACTCAACCCAAATCACTTATCTCCATAAATAAGTCGCTTTCTGAGAACAGTTGTTGTTGTGACTGCAGGCGGATTCATCCTTATTGACACAGAGACCTGGGAAGTGAAAGGGACCTGGGAGCGGCCTGGAGACGAGCCCCCACAAGGCTACGACTTCTGGTATCAGCCCAGGCACAATGTCATGATCAGCACCGAGTGGGGAGTGCCCAAGTACTTTGCGAACGGTTTCAACCCAGAGGATCTGAAGAAAGGTACATCCTTTGTTTGAGACGGGGGGTGGGGTGGGAACACCTGCCATTGAGGCGGTCGATTTCAGGGCCGCCTTCAGATCCCAGTGGTTTGTGGAGTCAGAAAGCAGAGAAGGGGGCTTTATTCCTGTCCTAGTGTGTCACGGTCTGGTTCACGGGCGATGGAAGTCCCGGCTGGGGACGTCGGGACCGGGGGCAAGATGGCGGGGTGGGAGCAGGAACGGGAGTCCAGATGCCAGGGGTCCGAGGATCAGGAAGCAGGGAGTCACAAAATCAGGGGTCCAAGGGTCAACAAGCAAGGAGTCGCGGAGCAAAGGGTTCGAAGGTCTAGAAGCAAGGTGTCAAGAAGCAAGGAGTCACGAAGTCAGGGGTCCGAGGATCAAGAAGCAAGGAGTCACGAAGTCAGGGGTCCGAGGATCAAGAAGCAAGGAGTCACGAAGTCAGGGGTCCGAGGATCAAGAAGCAAGGAGTCACGAAGTCAAGGGTCCGAGGATCAAGAAGCAAGAAATCAAGGAGTCAGGGGTCCGAGGATCAAGAAGCAAGGAGTCACGAAGTCAGGGGCCGAGGATCAAGGAGCAAGGAGTCACGAAGTCAGGGGCCGAGGATCAAGGAGCAAGGAGTCACGAAGTCAGGGGTCAGAGGATCAAGAAGCAAGGAGTCAAGGAGCCAAACACAGCAAGGCAGGGAATGTGTTGCTGTGGCAAAGAGCCAAAGGGAAATGCTGACCTTATATCCCTTCCCGGCTCTTGCCACCAGGTGCTGTGAGTTACCAATCGGCCTCACTTGCCTCTTCAGAACAAACTTCAGAAGGCCCCAGTCCTGCGAAGCCCTACTGGTCACAGGGCCTGGCTCCTGCACGCACACCTGATATAGTGGCACCTAGACTGGTGATGGGAACCACCGACCCATGACACTCGTGTGGACTGGTTGAAAGCAGAGGAATAGTGGGGGCGACCAGCTGGGGAACCCCCAAGGGAAGAAGGCTCAGAGCCCAGGGAGAAGACAGGAAAGAGCAAGTGTCAGAAGCTGAAGAGGTAACAAGATTTAGTGAGTGGGGAGAGTCTGTGGCAAGATTTACCCGAGATGAGTTAGCCCTGAGATTCCTTCGCATATTGTGTTTTTGCCACTAGAGAGTTAACTCCAACTTGCACAGTGTGATTTACTGCTGGCTCGCTCCTGACACTCAGGGCTAAAAAACCCCGAGCAGCCTGTTTCGTTGGGTGTTGCAGGATCGCGACCAGGGTCCCTCTGTGGTTCATGTTGTCCTTGTTTTGTTCCTCTGCAGAGCGCTACGGGCGTCGGCTGAACGTCTGGGACTGGACAACTCACTGCCTGATCCAGCAGATTGATGTCGGAGAGGATTCTGCCCCCTTGGAGATCCGGTTCCTACATAACCCCGACGCCGCACACGGAATGGTGGGCTGCACATTGCAGAGTTCCATCCATCATTTCTTCAAGACAGAGGTTAGAATGAATGGGGGCAGGGGAGCCCACAGGAGTTTGGGGGCCCAGTAAGGGACGCGGGTGGCGCTGTGGGTTAAACCACAGAGCCTAGGACTTGCCGATCAGAAGGTCGGCAGTTCGAATCCCCACAATGACAGGGTGAGCTCCCCTTGCTCGGTCCCTGCTCCTGCCAACCTAGCAGTTCGAAAGCACGTCAAAGTGCAAGTAGATAAATAGGTACCACTCTGGCGGGAAGGTAAACGGCGTTTCCGTGCGCTGCTCTGGTTCGCCAGAAGCGGCTTAGTCATGCTGGCCTCATGACCCGGAAGCTGTACGCCGGCTCCCTCGGCCAATAAAGCGAGATGAGCGCCACAACCCCAGAGTCGGCCACGACTGGACCTAACGGTCAGGGGTCCCTTTACCTTTTTAAGCAGCTGGTGGATTGGGCCCTCTGACTCACTTGGGAATGAGGACGCAGATTTGCATAAAATCTGGGCATTCCATTTGGGGAAGGGATTCTGCATCCTCTACCCGCATTTCTCACATAGCAGTACTTGGAGAAATTAACTTCTAGGGAGTACCTGATCTCAGATGAACCCACCATGGGAAGGAAAAAAGGAAAGGCAAGCTACAGAGATTCCAAGGGCCAGAAAATGAGACAGGAGCAATAAAATATCACTGTTTACTTATCACCTGGGACGCGGGTGGCGCTGTGGTCTAAACAGTGGTCAGCCACTCTGGGCGGTTTCCAACAAAATATTAAAATACAGTAATTTCTCAAACATTAGAAGCTTCCCTAAACAGGGCTGCCTACAACCCTAAATGTCTGGTAGTTGTTGGTCTCTTTGACATCTGGTGGGAGGGCGTTCCACAGGGCGGGTGCCACCACCGAGAAGGCCCTTTGCCTGGTTCCCTGTAACTTGGCTTCTCGCAAGGGAGGGAACTGCCAGAAGGCCCTTGGAGCTGGACCTCAGTGTCCGGGCAGAAGGATGAGGGTGGAGACGCTCCTTCAGGTATACTGGATATACCTTCAGATATACCTTCCTTGGAGATTTTTAAGCAGAGGTTGGGTGGCCATCTGTCAGGGTGTTGGACTAGATGACCCGTGGATCCCTTCCAGCTCTTAAGATTCTTTGATTCTATCCCTTGCACAAGAGGGATAAAAATGGAACTGCCTGTGATTGAACAGCTTCAGAGGAAGATCCAAGGTTTGTAGGAGCACAGACCTTCCTTCGTGCTGAATCCCAGGAAGGGAACCCCAAAACAGAGCTGTGTGTGCAGATTGGTCGAGGAATGCTGACTGATGGTTGAGTGGAGGAAATTGAAAGCCAGGGGTTGGGGAGGAACGCAGTGGTCTGACTGGTTTCTTCAGCAGAGATCCCTCCATACTTCAGCGTCATGGCGCAGCGGATCCCCCTTCTCAACATGCTTTTCTGCTGCAGGACGGGGACTGGGCGGCCGAAAAGGTGATCCAGATTCCAAACAAGAAGGTGTCCGGGTGGTACTTTCCTGAAATGCCAGGTGAGTAAAGAATGAGAAATGGGCGGCCGGTGGCTTGCTTTCTGTTATGTACTGAGTTGAATAGGATCCAAAGTGCATCAGTCTGATTGGTCCTAGACCAATAGGATCCAGAATGCAGCAGTCTGATTGGTCCACAGGAGCCACCCAATCCAGCTCCAGGTGGAAGTGAATCCACAACCAATAGGATTCAGAATGCAGCAGTCTGATTGGTCCTAGACCAATAGGATCCAGAATGCAGCAGTCTGATTGGTCCTAGAACAATAGGATCCAGAATGCAGCAGTCTGATTGGTCCTAGAACAATAGGATCCAGAATGCAGCAGTCTGATTGGTCTACAGGAGCCACCCAATCCAGCTCCAGGTGGAAGTGTATCCACAACCTGATTGGCCTACAGGAGAATCCCGGAATTAGCCTCAAGTGGTGTTTCCCACAGCGCAGCAACCCGGCAAAGGGGATGCAGACATATAAAGCAGACATTCTGGGGGAACTTCCATTCCTCCTCAACCACTATGAGCTGAATAAAGAGCATGAAATCCACTCTCGACTCAGAGTATATTTCACTTTCCATGTTCCTTTCAACTGAATCCAGCAGCCACTGTTCCCGAAATAAAACCTAGCCTCGGATTTGGTCGATAGGGCAGCTAGCTAGCGCCACTTCCTGGAAGACAGAGAACCGGTTGCTGTCGTTCCGTGCTTTGTGAACCTCTTAGATTAGACTACTGCAATGTGCTCCACGTAGGGCAGCCCTTGAAGGCAGCCTGGAATTGTAGTTCTGAGATGGGAGCTTCCTGGCGACTCTCAGCACCCTCAACAAGCTATAGTTCCCAGAATCCTTTGGGGGCTAGAGGAAGCCATTACTGCTTAAAGTGGCATCAAAAGTTCTTTCAACGAATGGTGTGGTCTTTGAATCTGTGTGGCAGAAAATAACCTAGGGAGTGGTTTTAACCTTTAAAGCCCTAGGACCCTCGTACCTATGGGACCGCCTCTCCTGGTATGTCCCACAAAGGACCTTGCAGTCTTCAAATAAAAACATATTGGAGGTCCCAGGCCACAGGGAAACTAGACTGGCCTTGACCAGAGCCAGGGCCTTTTCGGCTGTGGCCCCGGTCTCTGTCCTGAGACTAGGGCCCTGCGGGACTTGACATCTTTCCGCAGGGTCTGCAAGACAGAGCTGTTCCACCAGGCCTTTGGCCAAGGCACAATCTGACCCCCTCCTTCGGTAATCCTCATAGAACTCTAGCCCAACCGTTGCCATCAATTTGATTCTGAATTGATTTTAGAATGAATTGATTTTAGAAAGTATTTCAATGAATTGATTGTGATTTTATATATATGTTATTTTTATTCTCGTTAGCCGCTCTGAGCCCGGCTTCGCCTGGGGAGGGCGGAATATAAATAAAATTTTATTATTATTATTATTATTAAGGAATAAAAGAAAGTGAATGCTGACCTGCCCTCTTCTCCTCCAGGTTTCGTCACCGACATCCTCATTTCGTTGGACGACCGGTTCCTCTACTTGAGCAACTGGCTGCATGGTGATCTCCGCCAGTACGACATCACCAACCCGTTCTGCCCTAAACTGGTTGGCCAGGTAAAGAGCACCCGACCCCTTGCCAGACTTTGTGGGGTTCCCAAAAGCTTCTGGCTGACCAGGGTTGAAAACAGGATACTTGGCTAAATGACCGCAGAATTCTTATCACATCCACACTCTTGGTTCAGTTACACCTCAGGGCTGCTGCTGCTGCTGCTGATAATTAATAATAATATTTTATTACTCATACCCCACCCATCTGGCCGGGCCTCCACACCCACTCTGGGTGGCTCCCAACAGAAAATTAAAAACACAATAAAACATCAGCCATGAAAAACTTCCCTAAACAGGGCTGCCTTCAGATATCTTTGAAACGTCAGGTGGTTGTTTATTTCTTTAACATCTGATGGGAGGGCATTCCACAGGGCGGGTGCCACAACTGAGAAGGGCCACATTCAACACCCATCTGTCAATCCCTGGACATCACGATGACAACTGGAGATTTAAAAGTACCTCGCAGGGAACAAAACACGGTTAAAATGGAGGAAGAAGGCTCTGTTTTAGCAGGGGGTTCAATGTTCCTGGAACTCCCCACTGCTGCTCTAACACTATTATTATTATTATTATTATTATTATTATTATTATTATTATTATTGTTAATAATAATAATATACCGCCTCAGGGCAGTTCACATAAAAACATCACAGTATATAAAATACCCCCCCTAAAAAAGCCATATTTTAAAAGGGCATGGGCTGTTGATCAGGTCAACCAAAGGCCTGGTTAAAAAGGAATGTTTTTGCCTGGCGCCTAAAGGTGTATAATGAAGGCGCCAGGCGAACTTCCCTGCTTCCCCCAAGGAATCCTGGGAACTGTAGCCCCCCCCCGCGGTGCTAGAACTCCCAGCACCCTCCTCAAACTACAGTTCCCATAATTCTTTGCGGGGAAAGCCACATGTTTTAAAAGTGTTCGGCATGGATATGACCTTGCCAAGCCAAACAGCTCCTTGGAAGATGCTGTTCCTCATGAGCTCAGCTGATTGTTTCTCTCTTTCTCTGGGGTTTTGGGGAACTTGTTTTGCGCCCCCAGCTGTTTGTTGGCGGGAACATTTATAAAGGCGGCGCCGTGACCGTCCTGGAAGACGATGAGCTGGACTGCCAGCCCGACCCGTTTATGATCCAGGTGAGTGAACCTGGAGGTGCAAGGGTAGTGAGGGAGCGGGAGGAATCCAAACTGAACCTTCCTCACCCCGTATTTCCTCTGCCTTTAGGGAAAGAGGAATAATTCCTACTCGAGAGTTGAAAAGAAAACGTGTATATTCTGCTAAGAATAACAGTTTTAAACTAATAGTAAATTTAAACACAACGTATATGTGCGACAGTTTTAAAATAATAGTAAATTTAAACACAACGTTTAAATGCAGAAATAATGTAGTTTCAAATATGCAGTGATATAGTATAAAGGTACATAAAATACCAGTACACAACAATTGTTTTATACAAGTCTCAATGGCAGTCAAAAAGAGTCCATGTTATATAAAGTCAGAATAAAGATTCAAATAGGGCCAAAAAGAAGTATCCGGAGTATGAATTAGATGTACGACTCAGTAGTGGTGACCAGAATGAAGTATATACATTCTGAAGTGTGTTAACGCATATCATGATATTTGGTTCCATACCTCGGTTTTTTAAGGAATATAAATCTGTTGGAAGTCTGTATCATTCAATTCTTTTGTGTTTCTTTTTCAACATGCGTCTTAGATAAATGAATCCAAATTTTCTTGCGTTGTGTTAAACACGTTGTGTTTAAATTTACTATTAGTTTAAAACTGTTATTCTTAGCAGAATATACACGTTTTCTTTTCAACTCTCGAGTAGGAATTATTCCTTATATTGAAACCTTTGGCCAGAGCTCTTGGTATATCCTTTTCAGTGTACTTCTAACAAGAACTCCAATTTCTTTAGGGAAAGAGGGTCTATGGTGGACCTCAGATGATTCAACTCAGCTTGGATGGCAAGAGGCTGTACACAACGACCTCTTTGTACACACCTTGGGACAAGCAGTTTTACCCTCAGATGGTCAGGTAAGAGCATCAAGCAGCTAACTGGCTGATTCTGCCCCTTCTTTCCTGCTCTGTACTGAAATCTGGTATGTGTGTATCATAAGTTCAGGGGGTTGGACTAGATGACCTTCGGGGGGTCCCATCCAACGCTGCAATTCTGTGATTCTTTAAGTGACAGGGAGATGCTAGGGATTGAATCTGGCACCTTCTGCAGGCAAAGTAAGTGCTAATGCACTGAGCTATGCCCCTTCCCTTAAATATAAAAGCAAGATTCCAGTCCTCATGGCTCTTTTTCTTAAAACATATTTTATTAAAGCTGAAATATACTCGGAGTCGAGAGTGGATTTCATGCTCTTTATTCAGCTCATAGTAGTGAGGAGGAATGGAAGTTCCCCCAGAATGTCTGCTTTATATAGATTATTTACACAATCAATAAGTCTTTCCATCTTGGTCCACACAAGAGCCTCTCTACTGTGATCATATATTAAAATAGTATCCCATACCTCTTTGCTTATTGTGTATACGGTCCTCGTGGTTCTGATTAACGGTCTGATTTAAGCAGGAACACAGGGATATGCCTTGCACTGAGTCCTCCCCCACGGGCATCTGGTCCTGTCTGCACTGACCATAGCTATCAACCGTCCCTTATTTGGCGGGAAAGTCCCTTATCCCAGCGCCGTGTCCCGCTGCTGTCCCTTATTGATGATGTCCCTTAAATTCCCCAGGTTTCAAAGGAAGCAGCTCCTCTCCCTCCCTCCCTGCCGGCCAGGGAGGAGGGAGGCTCCAACTGTGTTGCTTGGCTGCGTTGCTCACCCAATAAGGAGTCTGAGAACGACTGGGGGGTGGAGCTTGCATGCCTTGTGCCAATCAAATCGGCCGCGTTGCCTGGGGACTCGCCTTTGCTCAGCGCTTCCCAGCGGAGAGGTGACGGTGGTTTTCCTTGCTGCATCCCCTTTGCCGGGTTGCTGCGCTGTGGGAACCACTTTGTTTGGCTGCTGGCTGGGCTTTCTGCCTTTGGCTCGGAGGGGCCCAGAAGTTGAACATACCTGTGCCCCTTGGGAAATCCCTTATTTTGGCTGCTGATCCCTTATTTTCGAGGCTGCTGGCCCCTTATTTTCAAATCTGTAAGTTGACCGCTATGGCACTGACTGGCAGCATCCCTCCTGCTTCCCGGCACAGAGTCTTTCCCAGCTGTACCTCGAGGTGCTGGGGAATGAATGAACTTTATTACGGTCACAGACCAGGATAAAAAAAACCAACAACATAAAAATAATATAGCAGTTAAGATTTATTTATTTTTTAACCGATAATTGTTAGAGCAAATAAGGACAAAGAAACAAGCATAGGATAAAACATCTGAATAAAATACAAGATTAAACAAAGATAATGGATGGATAAAAACTGATAATTAAAACAGAAAAGAAATAAAAACATGCAGTTAAAACAACTGTAAGAGCGTAAGAACTAAAAGACTCGCAGTTAAAACAACTGTAAGAGGCTGCAGAATAGAAGCCTCTGAAATAGAGGACACTCACAACATTAGAAACTGATGTGCAAATATGGTTAAAACAGACAATTAAAACAATGTACAACAATAAACTATCCCAGGGAGTTGACTCAGAGTCACCCATGGAACCAAGTTTGGGGATTTTCGTGCCGGACTATTTTGAGTTGGGTGATGGTCTGTGCCTGCAGATTTGTATGCTGGGGAATGGATCGTGGGGCCTTCTGGATGCCAAGCGAAGGACCTGCCTGTGAGCTCCCTTTTGCCTTTGCTTTTTGCAGGGAAGGCTCAGTCATGCTGCAAATCGACGTGGACACCGAGAACGGCGGCCTCTGTGTGAACCCGGACTTCCTGGTGGATTTCGGGAAGGAGCCCTTTGGTCCTGCTCGCGCACACGAGATGCGCTACCCCGGGGGAGATTGCACCTCGGACATCTGGATCTAGGCGGATCTAGGTGATCTGGGCAGCCATTTCTCTCCCCTCCTTCCTCCTGCTAAGCTAACTTTACGGAAGCATCTCTTCGTCACAGGTTTCAACCCTTTAAAAATGTCTGTATGCACCTGCTGAGTCAGGGGAGCCCCTCTCTCTCCCGAATTTCTTCCCTGCCAGCCTCCAAAGTATTTTTTTAAATATGTATTTCGTACAACAATAAACCAATCTAAAGGGCGGAGGAGAGAACTGCATAGGGTGGTTTTGGCGCTCAACTCATTGCATGACAAGACTGTTGAAAACAGAGCTTCAGAAAATGAATAAACATTTTTTAAAAATCTCATATGCTTGATACATGGCCCCTTCATTAATGGGTAGCAGGTGGTCTGATCGTCTGATTTATTTACATACCGTTTTTTTCCGTGTATAAGACTAGGGTTTTTTCCTAAAAAAATAAGGTCAAAAATTAGGGGGTGTCTTATACAGTGGTACCTCGGGTTACGGACGCTTCAGGTTACAGGCGCTTCAGGTTACAGACTCCGCTAACCCCGAAATAGTACCTCGGGTTGAGAACTTTGCTTCAGGATGAGAGCAGAAATCGTGCAGCAGCAGCAGGAGGCCCCATTAGCTAAAGTGATACTTCAGGTTTCAGGTTAAGAACGGACCTCCAGAACGAATTAAGCTCTTAACCCGAGGTACCACTGTACACAGATACATCTCTCCCCATTTTCTTAAATCTGAGTCCCCCAAAATAGGGGGCGTCTTATAGACAGAAAAATACAGTAACTGAAAAAGGAAAATTGGGAGGTATCAAATGGGCCACATTTAATCTTCCCTTGCACCTCACATCTATACTGTGCTAAATGCTCAGAGAGCATTTATTATTATTATTATTATTATTATTATTATTATTATTATTATTATTATATTTATTTATATTCCACTTTTTCCCCGGGCCAGGAGGACTCAAGGCGGCTTAACAGAAATCAAAGCAACACAGTTAAAATACAGAAAGCTAAAAATATATAAAAGGTAATAGTTAAAAGGTAAAGGTAAAGGTAAAGGTACCCCTGCCCGTACGGGCCAGTCTTGACAGACTCTGGGGTTGTGCGCCCATCTCACTTAAGAGGCCAGGGGCCAGCGCTGTCCGGAGACACTTCCGGGTCACGTGGCCAGCGTGACATCGCTGCTCTGGCGAGCCAGAGCCGCACACGGAAACGCCGTTTACCTTCCCGCTGGTAAGCGGTCCCTATTTATCTACTTGCACCCGGAGGTGCTTTCGAACTGCTAGGTTGGCAGGCGCTGGGACCGAGCAGCGGGAGCGCACCCCGCCGCAGGGATTCGAACTGCCGACCTTTCGATCAGCAAGCCCTAGGCGCTGAGGCTTTAACCCACAGCGCCACCTGCGTCCCAGTTAAAAGGTAATTAAACTGTAATAGAATTAAGACAATATAACATTCCTCATAAGGCTTAGTTTCCAGACCCTTGATCATCTTGGTTGCCTTCCTCTGCACACCTTCCAGCTTGTCAACATCCTTCTTAAATTGTGGCGCCCAAAACTGGACACAGTATTCCAGGTGTGCTCTGACCAAGGCAGAAGAGAGTGGGACTATTATTTCCCTTGGTCTGGACTCTAGACTTCTGTTGATGCAGCCTAAAATAGTGTTAGCTTTTTTTGCTGCTGCATCACACTGTTGACTCATGTTAAGTCTGTGGTCCACCAAGACCTCTAGATACTTTTCACAGGTACTACTGGCAAGCCAGGTGTCTCTTACCTTATATTTGTGCATCTGCTTCTTCCTGCCTAAGTGTGTTGGGTATGTTTAGCCTGGGAAACAGGAGACCGAGGTGGAATTTAGGTAAAGGTAAAGGGACCATTAGGTCCAGTCATGGCCGACTCTGGGGTTGTGGCGCTCATCTCGCTTTATTGGCCGAGGGAGCCGGCGTACAGCTTCTGGGTCATGTGGCCAGCAGGACTAAGCTGCTTCTGGTGAACCAGAGCAGTGCACGGAAACACCGTTTACCTTCCCGCCGGAGCAGTATCTATTTATCTACTTGCACTTTGACATGCTTTCGAACTGCTAGGTTGGCAGGAGCAGGGACCGAGCAACGGGAGCTCACCGCATTGCGGGGATTCGAACCGCCAACCTTCTGATCGGCAAGCCCTAGGCTCTGTGGTTTAACCCATAGCGCCACCCACATCCCTCTGAGATGGAATTTAGACACATAAAAAAAAGTTGTGAAAATGCTTTTATTAAAAAAAATTGTTTTGAAACATAGATTGAATTTGCTGTAGCTCACTGTTGCCAGGTAGAGTCACAATTGTATGATGCACTTTACAACACACTTAAAACAGTTTATTTGCAGCTGTATAGCTGAGTCCTGAGAATAGATATCGTAAAGGTAAAGGGACCCCTGACCATTAGGTCCAGTTGCGGACGACTCTGGGGTTGCGGTGCTCATCTCGCTTTACTGGCCGAGGGAGCCGGCGTACAGCTTCCAGGTCATGTGGCCAGCATGACCAAGCCGCTTCTGGTGAACCAGAGCAGCGCACGGAAATGCCGTTTACCTTCCCGCCGGAGTGGTACCTATTGATCTACTTGCACTTTGATCTGCTTTCGAACTGCTAGGTGGGCAGGAGCAGGGACCGAGCAACGGGAGCTCACCCCGTCATTGCGGGGATTCGAACTGCCGACCTTCTGATCGGCAAGTCCTAGGCTCTGTGGTTTAACCCACAGCGCCACCCGTGTCCCTAATAGATATCATAGCCATCTTCAAATACCTAAAGGACTATGGCATGGAAGAGGGAGCAAGCTTGTTTTCTCCTACTCTGGAGGGTAGGACTCGAACCCGTGGCTTCAAGCTACAAGAAAGGAGATTCCAACTAAACTTCAGGAAGAACTTTCTGGCAGTGAGAGCTGTTCAACAGTGGAACAGTCTCCCTCAGGAGGTTGTGGGTTCTCTTTCCTTGCAGGTTTATAAGTTGAATGGCCATCTCTCAAGGATGCTTTAGCTGAGATTCTTGTATTGCAGAGGACTGAAATGGAGGACCTCTGCAATTCCATGATTCTATAACCAGTGGCGTAGCGTGGGTTGTCAGCACCCGGGGCAAGGCAAGTAATTTGCGCCCCCTAACCCTAACCCCCAGATGTTGCGCCCGGTGTGGCCGGCCCCCCTTGCACCCCCCACACTACGCCACTGTCTATAACAACAAATCTATTCAAATACAGATAATAAAAACAGCACAGAAACATTAAAAGCCTTTTCCTTCAGAAAGGCCAGTCGCCAAAGGCCTATTGAAATAAAACAGTATTCACCTGCTCAATGCTTTTGTTCTGGGGGGTACGCATACCCCTAAACATTTTGTGAATCTTTTGGTCCATTTACTGTATTTATTTTTCCTGATTTGAACTAAAAAATTATGATTTCTTGAGTCAAAATGAGAGTACCCCTAAACCTTTTTTTTTAAGGAAAAAGTGTCAGTGTTTGTAAAAAGCAAAAAAAAAAGGAGGAAAAGGTTCTAACCTCCCTTTGCCTCCTCAGCCTGGTCCTCGGACCCTTGTCGGCACAAAAAGAGTCCACGAGAATATCCTTGCAGAGTTTTATTCTTAAAAGTCTTTGTGCAAAACACGACTGAATAACTATACACACCAGCACTAACCAACCAACCAACCCAAACACCAGCCTCAGCACCAAACTAACATTTCTCACTTATATATACAACCTGGTGCTGACCCAGCTTTATTCGCATTAAAGAAGCAGCACCCTAAATCAGGGGTGGTTAAGCACTCCACCTTAGCTAGTGGAAGAACAAGGAAGGAGCCAGTCTTCTCTAAGGAGCGAGTTGCAAAGCCTGGGAGCCACCACCGAGAAGCCCCTCTCAAACCATGTCCTGCCATCCTATTCCAGGTGAACTTTAACACTCCTTCCACTGCTGAGCGACTTCCATACTCTTTAATGAGCCAGCCAGCTCCAAGGGGCCCAATACAGGGCATGGGGCGGCTGTTTGACCGGCCCTCTAGCCCCACCTTATGAAACAACCTAACTATGAAAAGCAAATAGGCCCAGCTCGCAACAAAGCTTAAGATAAGCAGAGAGCAACCGGTGTTCAAAAATCTCCCCCTAATCTTGGCTCAGTTAATGAATGCAGCTCAGTGGAACAGGAAACCGTGGTTTCGATTCAGGCTGAGGTTTGGGGTTTCGGTATATTTTTGAATGGGAGAGGATGATCAATGAATTCCCCACCAAGTAGAGGGGACAATGTGTTTGCGTGTGAAGAACCGGGAGTTTTGAAACAATTACGAGATGCACAACTTTCCTGCCCTGGTTGAATAATACCGGTAATAATAATAATAATAATAATAATAATAAATGATAAATGATATATGGAAGTGAGAGCTGGACCATCAAGAAGGCTGATCGCCGAAGAATTGATGCTTTTGAATTCTGGTGCTGGAGGAGACTCTTGAGAGTCCCATGGACTGCAAGATCAAACCTCTCCATTCTGAAGGAAATCAGCTCTGAGTGCTCACTGGAAGGACAGATCCTGAAGCTGTGGCTCCAGTACTTTGGCCACCTCATGAGAAGAGAAGACTCCCTGGAAAAGACCCTGATGTTGGGAAAGATGGAGGGTGCAAGGAGAAGGGGACGGCAGAGGATGAGATGGTGGGACAGTGTTCTCGAAGCTACCAGCATGAGTTTGACCAAACTGCGGGAGGCAGTGGAAGACAGGAGTGCCTGGCGTGCTCTGGTCCAGGGGGTCACAAAGAGGCGGACACGACTAAACAACAACACAACAACAATAAATTTTATTTATACTCCGCCGTCCCCAGCCAAGACCGGGCTCAGGGCAGCTAACATCAGGTATAAAAACAATTGATTAAAATGCAACTTAAAAACAAGATTAAAATACAACATTAAAATGCAGCCTCTTTTCAGTACCTGTTTCCCATGCAGAAGTTCCCAGGTTCAGCATCTCCCGATATAGGGCTGCGATGCTCCCTGCCTGAAACCCAGGAGATCTGCCCTTCCCATGCCTCCAAACACACCCTCCAGACCCAGACGAATGGGTGAGACCCACAGTTTCTGCAAGCTCATTCATTCCTGGGCCTGCAGCATCACCTGGTGTCCAAACCGCCACCTAGCAATTTAAACAGCATCCTTCCTGTAACAAAAAGTCCACCCAGATCCCTTGCAGGTATAGGGATCCAGTATAGGGATCCAGTATAGTATAGGGCCCAGCCCTCTGGCACCCTAAATTGTCTCCCTCCATTATTGCTGAGATCCAGGGGAGACTGTCCTTAAACCACTTCTAGTTCTTGACAGAAGCAAATAGCTGTGCATGATAAATTTTGACCCAGCCTGCATTTAAAGGCAAAGCCCGTGTAAGTTGTTCTTTCTGAAGCCATCTGCAAACTGCCACACTGCAGAACATGCCCTTTTCTTAATTTTGCCATGCAGCCAAGTAATTGGTGCAAAGATGCAGTGCTTTTTTTTTCCTTAACAAAATGTTTAGGGGTACTCTCCTTTGGACTCAAGAAAAACCACCATTCTATCGTTCAAATTGGGAAAAATAAACACAGTAAATGGACCAAAGTACAAAGATTCACATAAAGTTTAGGGGTATGCATACCCCTGCGTCCCTCTAGGAGGGGGGAAAAGCACTGCAAAAATGGGTATGCAAAGGTTGAATGAGACAAAGGATGCGTGTTTCAGTGAAATGAACAGGCAATAGCCACTAAGCCGCTTTGCAAGGGTTATTTTATTTATTTATTGCCTCCATATTCCATTCCCTGCTCCCTTCCCGGAGCTCAGGGTGGCATGCATGCTTCCCCCACACCTAATTTAATCCCCACAACTACTCTTGTGAGGTAGGTTGGGTAGAGAGGCAGGATCTGGCCCATGGGCACCTTCATGGCCGAGTGGCGATCTGAACCCAGGTCCAACCCTCTAACCACCACACCACAACTCTCTTTGTCAAAAATCGCATAGAAAAATATTTAGATGGGGGGGGGGGGTAAATGGAAGTTCTCGGGATTATTTGGTCCTCTAGATGTGCTTCAAGTGTATCACAGGATCGTAGAGTTGGAATAATAATAATATAATAATAATTTATTATTTATACCCTGCCCTTCTGGCTGGGCTTCCCCAGCCACTCTGGGTGGCTTCCAACAAAATATTAAAACACCATAATACATCAGACATTAAAAGCTTCCTTCAGGAGTCTTCTAAAAGTCTGGAAGTTGTTGTTCATTGACATCTGGTGTGAGGGCATTCCACAGGGAAGGCGCCACCACTGAGAAGGCCCTCTGCCTGGTTCCCTGTAACTTGGAAGGGGCCCTGAGGTCCCTCTAGTGCAGGGGTCAGCAAATTTTTTCAGCAGGGGGCCGGTCCACTGTCCCTCAGACCTTGTGGGGGGCCAGATTATATTTTGAAGAAAAAATATATGAACAAATTCCTATGCCCCACAAATACCCCAGAGATGCATTTTAAATAAAAGGACACATTCTACTCATGTAAAAACATGCTGATTCCCAGACCGTCCACAGGCTGGATTTAGAAGGTGATTGGGCCGGATCCGGCCCCCGGGCCTTGGTTTGCCTAGCCCTGATCTAGTCCAACCTTTTGCAGTGCAGGAGTTTTGCTCAACATGGCGCACAAACCCACAACACTGAGATTAAGACTCTCATGCTCTACCAACTGAGCTAAGGTGTTTACACGGCCTAAGAGTGCTTTACTGTCATTACCGTAATTAAATTTATATGTCGCCCTATACCTGCAGGTCTTAATATAGAACCACAAAATACATACCGTATTTTTTGCTCTATAAGACTCACTTTTTCCCTCCTAAAAAGTAAGGGGAAATGTGTGTGCCTCTTATGGGGCGCATGCAGGCTGCGCAGCTATCCCAGAAGCCAGGACAGCAAGAGGGATTGCTGCTTTCACTGCGCAGCGATCCCTCTTGCTGTTCTGGCTTCTGAGATTCAGAATATTTTTTTTTTTCTTGTTTTCCTCCTCCAAAAACTAGGGGCGTCTTATGGTCTGGTGCATCTTATGGAGCGAAAAATACGGTAATCAAAATATAAATGGAAACAGCCAAATAACCCCCGTCAAATAAAACCCCACCAAACCCCCCCACACACATAAAAACAGTTAAAAACAATTTTTAAAAAGAAAAAAAACTCAGTTAAAATGCAGTTTGAAATAATGTAAACAGTCATATACTTTGGATCCCAGGTTTTCACTGGTTAGGTCAGGACCCCTTAGTGGGCTTCTGCCTGATCCAAGGTGGATCACAGGAACACTACGGCCAGGCAGATAGATGCCAAATAGTTAGGAAATAGGCCTCTAAATGCACGTTTGGCTTAAAAGCAGGGTCCTGAATCTGAAAAAGTTGGTGATCCCTGGTTTAGATGTATTATGTGGCCGTGTGCTGTGCCTATAAGGATGCAGGAGCAAAAGGAGCAGCAAATGTGGAATGCCGGTGGAGTGTCAGCTCAGGGCGCTACAATTCCCAGCAACCTTGAACTAAAATTCCCAGTGTTATTTCGTGATCCCCATCACCAAATAACAGGGGGAATTGTAGTTCAAGGGTGCTGGGAACTGTCCCGGGGATTAAATGTATGGACACCACAGCCCTCCCCTGCCAAAAAAGTATAATTTTCGAGAAAGAGGAGCGAGGGACAATGGGAATAAATAGAGATCAGTTTGAAAATGACTTTTTGTGGATAGGCTTAGGATTCAGATATGTAATGACAGGAATTAAGATGTCTAAAGCTAAAATAGAAAGAATGGAAGATGTTAAGTGATTAAGTTAATTTTATGACGAAACTGGTCTTGGGAAACTGTTAAAATGATGCACACTGAAATTCAGCTAGGGGGATTTGAGGAAGTCACTTAAGAAGGTTACTAAGATTGGTTTAATTGCGGTTGAGATTTATGTTTGTTTAAAGTTTTTGGAAAATCAATTTAAAAAATGGGGGGGGAAAGAAAGAAAATGACTTTTTCTGGGTTTTGGAGCCTGAGACCTTTGCATCCTAGAGACCCTCGGGGGTTAACGTGACCCTACTGCAGCCAGTCCACTCCTTGCAAAAAAAGGAGAGAAAAAATAAATTAAATATAAATATAAAGGCGCCCCTTTTCCTCGTCCGCTCCTGAACTGGCAGAGCTCGCACCAACCAGAAGCCCGTTGCTAGGCAGACTTCCCGACCCCGCTGGCCAATCCGGTGCCGAGCCCGAGCTGTATCCGGGTGGAAAGCGAGAAAACCACGCGGCAGCCATTTGCATTAAAGAAGAGCGCCGTATCCGGGCAGACCAGAGGCGCGCGGGCCAATCAGAGAAAAAGAAAACCCCGCCGGCCCCGCCCACCCGCTCCTCCTCCCCCCGCCCCCCTCGGCTGCTAGTTTCTTTTTCCCTTTGATTTTTGCAAGGGCTCAGATGCGCCGCCTAAAACTGCAAGAGGGGTGGATCCTTTTGCAAACGGAGTAGGAAATCCGCATTGGGGAAAAGGGGGTCCTAAAAGATCCAGGAAATATTATTAATTGGTTGTTGTTGTTTTGTTTTTTTGGGGGGAGGAATCCATTAACTCTTTGGGGCAGGGAGAAGTTTGGGTTTTGGAGCAGCGATGTTTGCAGCTGCTGAGTTTTTTTCTGAGCCTTCCCTTTTTGCAAAACGCGGCCCGGATCTTAAAAAGCTGCAGGAAGAGGAATCTCAGCCTGAAATAAAAGGTAAGTTCCATTTCACCCTTTCTCTCCAAATAAATAAATTTATATATATATATATAGAGAGAGAGAGAGAGAGAGAGAGAGAGCAAGGTTGGGGTGGGGGCGAAGAGTTTGCAATTCTGGGAGTTTTCTGGGTTAAGGAAACGGATCGAATTGGGTGTGTTCAAGGGAGATCCGTTTCCAAAAAGAGGACATGGATCAAGACAGATCCCTTAAAATGCATCTGGGCTGATGGAGGAACTTTGCAAAAAGGCGCCTGTCTTGTTGTTGTTTTTCATGGCGAGTTTTTGGCTTGAGATGCATGCATTTGAGAAGCAGGGGAGCATAGCTGGCAACTTTTCCCTTTTCTTGCGAGGAATCCTATTCGGAATAAGGGAATTTCCCTTTTTTTTTTAAAAAAGGGAAAAGTTGGCAGCTATGCAGGGAAGATTCCTGAAAAATAAGGGTTTCCTTCTAAGGGTAGGAGGGTTGGGAAGAAGAGGTGGTTTGTGTGATCTCAAGCAACAAAAATAGGTTGACCCAATCTCTCTTTTTCTCTTTGCAAAAGGAGGTTTTAGGTTTTCCCACTTTTTCACTGCAGGAATTCGAATTTCCCTCCTCCTGGAATTTAAATACGTGGTGCAGCTGCTAGGATGATCACCCGCCTCTGGGGCAGGGAGGAGATAAACTTCAGTTTCCCGCCCAAGGAATGTGTGTGTTTATTATGGGGTGTTTAGATTTTAATCTGGATCCAACAGAGGGGATCCAATTGGAGTAGCAATCTTGGTGAGTTAATCCACCCCCCCCCCAAAGGCAGAAATGTACCGTCAGCTGAGACAGGTGGTCTATCAGTGATATATTTTGTATATTTATAAAAAGCACCCAGCAGCCCTTCACATGAGCTCTGCCTGGAACCCTTTTGGAAGTTGCTAAAAAACCAAAATAATAGGTAGGGTACCGTGGCGAACAGCAGCTATTTCATCGTCATGTCTAGATTTGCACAGCTGCTGAAAACCTGACACGAGGATGCTTAGCCGAACTTCTGAGTCAGCTTGGCGTGGGGTGCAGGAATTTAAAATTAAAAGCCTGATCTTTAACGTCTTGAATGTACGCTGAGGGGGTGGCTGGCCTTCTGCGATCAATCCAGAGCATGAAAGGTTGATTTCAATGATGTTGGATATAAAGATAATATGGCATCAGTGACATAGTAAAAAGAAATAGGCAAAAAAGTTTTAAGAAAAAAGGGTATGACCAGAGTAAAATTATGTCGAAGCTAAATAAATGATATAAGGGATTAAGTTATAAAGGACAGGTGATAAATGGATTTAAAAGGAAAGGAAAACCGAAGACATAATAGGTTGAAATGTATAATACTAAATAAGATTGGAAAGAGGGTAAGGAATTGCTGAATTTGATTGTGTAAAGGGGAACGCAGAAAAGGGAGATGGGAGGAAGTCAGGAAAGAGGATTATGAAGATGGTTAGTAAAAAACTAGATTTTTCTGTTTTTTCTGTTTGTTTTTTCTGTTATGCCTTTTATTGTGTTTAAATGTTTATGTTGAATATTTGTTTTATTATGCAAAATTTTAATAAATATTTCATTAAAAAAACCCCTGAAAGGTTGATTTCAACATGTTCAACGCTTAAAACAGTCCCCAGCTTTCTCTCCCCACACATGCCTTTAATTGTGGGCACAGGTCTCTGCCCCCAAGGAGCTTACATTTGTTGGAAAATAGAATTTAACGCATTGTTCATTGCCGCAGGTGTCTTTGTCGGCTGACCGGCAGAAATGAAGAATGAAAAAACCTTTAAAATAAATTCGTGAGATAAAAAGTAAAATATTTTTTTAATTGAATGTATTAACTTATGTGCGTATGTCTCTTTTCCTCAGGGAACTGAAGGTGGCATACATGTTGCTGTCGTCCCCTCTCCATTTTATCGTCACAACAACCCTGTGAGGTAGGTAAGGCTTGATGTGTGCGACTGCCGGCTTCAGGGTCACACCTGAGAATCCCGGGAATTGTAGTTTTGCGAAGGGTATTTGGCATTGTAACTCTCTGGGGAGTAAACTACAGTTCCCATGATTCTTTTGGGGGTGATGTGGTTTAAATTTATGAATCCAAATCTCTCTGCCAAAGCAGCTGGTGAGTTTCTGTTTGTCGTTAAAGGCTCAGGCAGCAAAAAAGAGTTGGCAACTTAACTATGATGGGCGGTTTGACAAGAGCCAGACAGGACTTTCAACTGAAATTACTGTTAACTTGTTTACATATTGGCAATGTACAGGGGTGGTCAGGAGAAAGTTCCCTGCCCCAAAGAGATTACAGGTTTAAATCACCCGGGCTCTACTCTGAATACTGTGATGCCACTGTCAAGAGATAGAATCATCGAATCCTAGAGTTGGAAGAGACCACAAGGGCCATCGAGTCCAACCCCCTGCCAAGCAGGAAACACCATCAGAGCACTCCTGACATATGGTTGTCAAGCCTCTGCTTAAAGACCTCCAAAGAAGGAGACTCCACCACACTCCTGGGCAGCAAATTCCACTGTCAAACAGCTCTTACTGTCAGGAAGTTCTTCCTAATGTTTAGGTGGAATCTTCTTTCTTGTAGTTTGGAGCCATTGCTCCGTGTCCGCTTCTCTGGAGCAGCAGAAAACAACCTTTCTCCCTCCTCTAGGTGACATCCTTTTATATATTTGAACATGGCTATCATATCGCCCCTTAACCTCCTCTTCTCCAGGCTAAACATGCCCAGCTCCCTTAGCCGTTCCTCAGAAGGCATTGTTTCCAGGCCTTTGATGAGTGCCTTTGATCATGCACAGAGTGCCCAGATATTCATGTCAAGTTGCAAAAGAGCTGGCTTTCGGGTTGATGTGGGATCTAATTATTATTTTTTTAAAAAGAGAATTATAGTGTCACGCTTAAGGGAGCACAGACAGGATCACATCCCACCATAATACAGTGGTACCTCTGGTTGCGAACAGGATCCATTCCGGAGGCCCGTTCGCAACATGAGCAGAACGCAGCCTGCGGGTCGCGATTTGCCGCTTCTGCGCATGCATGTGACGTCATTTTGGGCGTTTGCACATGCGCGAGCGGCAAAACCCAGAAGTAACCCTTTCCGGTACTTCCGGGACGCAACCTGAAAACGCTCACCCTGAAGCAAATGTAACATGAGTTTTGACTGTACAGTCATACCTTGGGTTACAGACGCTTGAGGTTGTGTTTTTTTCGAGTTACGGACCCACCGAAACCCAGAAATACAGCGGGTTACTTCTGGGTTTTGGCGGTTGCGCAGAAGCACTAAATTGCGCTTTCCGCATGTGCAGAAGCGCCAAATCGCAACCCATGCGTGCGCAGATGTGGTGCTGCGGGTTGTGAACGTGGCTCCTGCACGGATAACGTTCACAACCCGAGCGTCCACTGTAATGAGAAATAGTGTGTGAGGGAGAGCAGGTTTAACGGCTTATAGCTCCGAAACGTTTCAGCGCAACGGCTTGGGACGTGGCAGCGTAGGGGAGGAGGGATTGAGGACGGCCCCTGCTGAATTTGGGGTGAAAAGGATAAGAAATGGCTGAGTTTGAGCAAGTTCACAAGAGGCTGTGGCGCACTGGCAGGTACTGTTGCGTGTGTTTTGTCCATGCACTTTGCAGTGCTGCTTCCCTCCGGGAAGATGGCATTCTGTGCTTTGGAAAAACGGGTTGTTGTTGTTTCAGGTCGGGGGTGTGCTTTGACTCCTGTTTATTATTTTTTTACTTTAAAAGCTTCTTTTTTCTCCCCCCGGCCAGTGTTCAGTCAGTGGACTTGCTCGTCTTGCTGTTGCCATGGTTTCGGACCAATCTCAGCCTCCCGAAGTGGAGGAGCCTCTGTTGCTAGGCAGGATTCTCTCACAAGGCCATGGACCTTGGAAGAGTTTGCAGTTCAGGTGAAGGTTAGAAGGAGGTGTGAAAGGAGCTGCGGAGAAGAAATAATATCTCCGGGGAGATGAGTCTGAATTTGTTTCAGAGGCGCTGGGGGTGGGAAGAAGAAGAGAAATCTTCTCTGAGGTCCACAGGATGGATGGAAGACAGGCAGCTTTTGAAAGTGTGGAAGAAACTGCGGAACTCGCTGCCACTGGGGGAAGTGAGGACCGCCAGCTTGGGTGCCTTGAAAAGAGGATGGGACAAATTCAGGAGTGATCGTGTTGCTGGGTGCTTGCTTTTTCAGACCTAATGGTCATTTCTGCAAAGGGAGTGAAGTCTTAACATGGAGACCAGAATTTACATGCCGTGATTTACCAGTTGCCATTTGAACACACCAAATAGTCAATCCGAGCAAATGAGGCTGCGAGATCCAACCAGAGCGTTGTATCCCATTCAGTTCCGCTCCCAGCAGAGGCATCGAAATAAATGAACTTAAGTTACTGTTCATTTCAGTGGGTCTACTCTTGAGTAGGACCAGCCCTGGGTGTAACACAGGGTCAGGGCCAGATTTAGGTTTGATGAGGCCCTGAGCTACTGAAGGTAATGGGGCCCTTTATACAGTGGTGCCTCGCAAGACGAAAAGAATCCGTTCCGCGATTCTCTTTGTCTAGCGAGTTTTTTCGTCTTGCGAAGCAAGCCCATTGGCGGCTTAGCGGATTAGCACTATTAGCGGCTTTTAGCGGCTTAGCAGATAAGCGGCTTAGTAGCTTAGAAAAAGGGGGGGGGAGGAAAAAAAAGTCGGAAAAACTCGCAAGACATTTTCGTCTTGCGAAGCAAGCCCATAGGGAAATTCGTTTTGCGAAGCGCCTCCAAAATGGAAAACCCTTTCGTCTAGCGGGTTTTTCGTCTTGCGATGCATTCGTCTTGCGGGGCACCACTGTATGTCCAGCTGTCCTTTGTCAACAGCAAATTGTCGCTGTTTTTTGTGTTGAATATACGCTATATGGTAATTGCTGGACCTAATAGGTATCTAAAGCCATTTGCACATGTTGCCCTGCAACCAGTCCATGCAGAACGTAGGCACCCTATATATAGAAAGGAGCAAAGCAGTGATATTTTAGGGAGCAGGCGGGGCCCATGACTTACATCATAGGAGCCTACACAACACAAAACCCTCTTGCTGTATGTAGGTTTTATTTTATTTGTTTTTTATCTTCTATTTTAGAAAGGTACATCCAGGTGTTTCTTTCCTTTAAATTTTTTGGGCCCTAAGCTATAGCTTGTTTAGCTTTTACGTAAATCTGACACTGTGACAGGGTTGTTTCCCCCCGGGGTGGTGGGCACGCGCCATGTGCAGACACACGCTGCCCTGGACTAAGGCGTTGGGGCCTCTTTCTCTCTTTGAACCAGGGAACCGGGTGCCATGGCGGACGACAACGGACTTTATACGAAGATCGCGGAAAACGTGAGCGAAAGCTTAGAGGCGGATCCGCAAGGCGTCTCCGTGGAGTCAAGTACTTTGCTACAGAAACTGAGAGGAACTATTTCGTAAGGGCGACGCTTCTTATTCCTTTCCCCTGCCTTCCTTCTCTCCCTCCTCTTTCGTTCTTTCCTTCCTTCTTTCCTTCCTTCCTTCTTAGGCCCCCTTTGCACCAGACATACCAGTTCCGTACTTGCAATAAATCATATCTTTTAGTGTGGCAGCACTTTGGAACTCCCTGCCTATTGACCCATCTCTCTCCTT
The DNA here is from genome assembly GCF_951804945.1 of Podarcis cretensis. NCBI lineage: Eukaryota > Metazoa > Chordata > Lepidosauria > Squamata > Lacertidae > Podarcis > Podarcis cretensis. The sequence goes on from NC_137186.1 coordinate 3,944,983, forward strand.
TTTTAGACCCCTGCTAGAAACATCTTTGCTTAGGCACAGCCTGCATCCAGACATGTAGAAAGTTGGCACGCGTTTTAATCTGGTTTCCAGCTTATTGCTGGTTTTAATTAATTCCGGATGTTTAGAAAGAGTCGTTTTAAACTGCATTTTTTTACTGGTAACGTCACCGTTTTCTTTTGTGAACCCCTTCGAGGTTTGTTTTACAATCAGGCGGTATCTGAATTTTGTGAATGAATAAATATATATTTTCCCCCTTCTGAATAAGAAAGGTATGTTCAAAGCAGCCCCATGCCTCTTTAAACAGTCACAGCTTCCCCCAAAGAAGTGTAGTTTGTTCAGGGTGCTGAGAGTGTTGGCAACGAGACTTCTGTTCCCCGTCACAGGCCGACCACTCTTGGAGGGGTTTAGCAATCCATCCCTGAGTGGAACGGGGTCTCTTAATCACTCTCAGTACCCTGAACAAGCAACAGAGAGAGAGAGAGAGAGACCTGTTTGACTCCTGATCCACAGCTAATTCTCCCCTGGCCTCCTCGCTGGCCCAAGTAGGACTAATTCAGCCAGCTAGCCTCGGTGATTTATCTAATGCTTATTAGATGGATTTCCCCTACATTGATTTCTGTACTTTCAATTTTATTGTTATTCATGTTTTTATACTGTGCTTTTATGTTGCTTTTACAATTAAGTGTTTTAAATTTGTTGTTAGCCACCCTGAGCCCAGTTTTTGAACCAGGAAGGGCGGGGTATAAATAAAAATTTATTATTATTATTATTATTATTATTATTATCCTGAGGTTGCCTGCACATGTCCTAGAGCAGGCACGCCCAAACTCGGCCCTCCAGGTGTCTTGGGACTACAACTCCCAACATCCCTAGCTAACAGGACCAGTGGTCAGGGATGATAGGAACTGTAGTCCGAAAACATCTGGAGTTTGGGGGTGCCTGTCCTAGAGGGTGAAGGGAGCTGAAAAAATCAAGAGAGTAACACATGGTTTTCTTCTTACAGGAAGTCTGTTCAGTGCAAAATCGACTACATACTGGTGAGTGGCCAGATGGGGCACTTCAAATGCAGCCGGGGGAAACTAAAATAACACGCACTTGTTCATACAATATGTGGCCGATGAATTGCGCTTTGGGTAAATATGGGCTGAGGTCTCCGTCCAGTGTCGGAGGCAGAATACCAGCTGCTGGGAACACAGACTGGGAGAGTCGCCTTGGCGGTTTCCAAAGAGGCATCTGATAAGCCTCTATCAGAATAGGATGCTGGGCAGCTTCCGCCTGACGCAGCGCTTCTGATATTCTTATAGTGCAGTGATCATCACCTGGTCTGGACCCAAGACTGGATGCCAGCCTGCAACCTGGGGTCCACGTCCACATTCCCCCCCCCCTTTCCGATTTATTCTCAGCAGTGCTAGCAGTGCACATCATTAATCCTAAAGCGGCACTTACTAAAATTAGCATTACTCCTCAATGACAAGCAGCAGTTTTTACGCCTTAGCCGAAAGGTTGAGGAGCTGTTGAAAAAATGGTTGGCCAGAAATCTGTATCTTGTAAGAAAAATGGTTTGTGCCTTTCTCATTCCGTTTTTGCAGCATCTGTGGGGATTGATAGAACGGGTGTCTCGGCAGAAGACTGTATCCTAGCGCACTTGGCATGGATTACTCTTTTGTTGAATGTGGCAGCAATAAGATTTGCCGTGTCCTGTCTAATGTAGCCTTGCGACTCACCTGTGGGCTCTGACCGATGTTTTAGAGGGTTACTATAAGAAGCTAACTACAAAAACATAGCTAGAAGCAAGTTAGTAAAGGTAAAGGGACCCCTGACCATTAGGTCCAGTCGCAGATGACTCTGGGGTTGTGGCACTCATCTCGCTTTATTGGCCGAGGGAGCCGGCGTACAGCTTCCGGGTCATGTGGCCAGCAGGACTAAGCCGCTTCTGGCGAACCAGAGCAGCACACGGAAATGCTGTCTACCTTCCTGCTGGAGCGGTACCTATTTATCTACTTGCACTTTGACGTGCTTTTGAACTGCTAGGTGGGCAGGAGCAGGGACCGAGCAATGGGAGCTCACCCCGTCGCGGGGGTTCGAACCGCCGACCTTCTGATCGGCAAGTCCTAGGCTCTGTCGTTCAACGCACAGCACCACCCTCGTCCCTCCAGAAGCAAGTTAGAAGCCCTAAAATAAGGAGAAAGTGGGACTTGGCACGTTCTGGAGTGGAATATGCTCAGGTTGGACCTTTAAATAAAGAATTGATGAGTGCAGGAGTTTCTGGCGAGTGTCTCTAGGTGAAAGGAATAAAATGAAGAAGAGGAATGGAGACTGGTGGGCAGATAACCTTATTTACCTGTCTTTTTTTCTGGGAAAGGAAGCCCAGGCAGTGGAAGAGGCTATTGGCTGGGCAAGGTGGCATTTAACCAGAAAGGATGCTCCGAAAAATTGGAGGGCAAACACCAGGTGTATTCCAAAGCATGTCATTGACACAATTTAGCGGTGGATCATTTACGCAGCATAAAATGAAAGCGGAAGGAAGGATGAAAACCCATTCATGCTTCTACAGGCAGGAATGAAACATCCCACCCACTGGAAGGGACAGAATAATAGAACTGTAGAGCTGGAAGGGACTCTCTGCAATTGCAGGAATCCTGTCCCTGGGTGGACTCGAACCACCAACCTTCTGGTTAAGGGCCAGATGTGCTGACCCATTGTGCTGCAGGGGCCACAGATAATTAAAAGCCAAAGGCCCGGTGAAAAAGAAATGCTTTTTTGCCTGGTGTCTAACGATAAGTAATGATGGTGGCGCCAGTTAAGCCTCCCTGGGGAAAACGTTTGACAAGCAGGGAGCCACCACTGAAAAGGCCCCGTTCTCATGTCTCCGCCCTCCAGATCCCCCCATGGAAGGGGCACCTGGAGGGTAAGAGGGAATTCAATGCAAAAACTAAACCAAGAATGGATCACCGTATTTTTCGCTCTATAAGACGCACCAGACCATAAGACGCACCTAGTTTTTGGAGGAGGAAAACGAAAAAAATGTTCTGAATCTCAGAAGCCAGAACAGCAAGAGGGATCGCTGCGCAGTGAAAGCAGCAATCCCTCTTGCTGTTCTGGCTTCTGGGATAGCTGCGCAGCCTGCATTCGCTCCATAAGACGCACACACATTTCCCCTTACTTTTTAGGAGGGAAAAAGTGAGTCTTATGGAGCAAAAAATACGGTATATTCAAGGAGTACCTGAAAAACTACTTGTGACAGCACAAACCACCTGGCAGATCTTGAATGACTCTTGCGTTGTAGAGACAATATATCTAAATTTAATGAGTTTTTTTCACGTTATCAAAAAGATTTAAGAAAATGATATATTAATAGGATACTGTGTAAAATACAACAAGTGTAATTTAGGTTTTGTTTTTTTAGAACAATTGGAAGTTTATTTTAGGTCTTTTTTTAAAAAAATGTATTTTTAATTTTTCTGCCGTATGGGATACAAATTGTAATATATTGCTGTATAATTTTGTGAAATATGTTTAATAAAGAATTCAAATAATAATAATAATAATAATAATAATAATAATAATAATAATAATAGAAGGGGCACCTGGAGAAGGGCCTCAGATGATGATTGCTGGGCCTGGGTCGGTTCCTATAGGGAGCGGAAGACCTTGAGGTGTCCGGTGCAAAGCTGTGCATTGTCGCAACAGCTGGTCACAAAACATGGCTTGTGTTTACTTCTTGGCAGTTTTCATTTCACTTGTCTCTCTTTCCCCATTCTATGAACACAGCAAGATGTCCAGAGGTTTACTGACCATGCCAAGCTGTATCTCTACCTCCAACTCCCTTCTGGCCCAAGTTCAGGAGAGAAAAAGTGAGTGATCGCGGCCTTGTTTCCAAAATCTTGTTCATTTCCTGCTTTGTATATACTGGAGGGATGGAAACGCTGTGGTGGAAAGGCAAGGAAATCAGAAAGCTGCTTTCTTTAAAAAATCATCTAGGAGTCAGCAACTAGCAGCCTCCGAGCAAAACCAACACCATGGGAGATATAATTCTGGGCCTGCCCTCATTGCCCACCTAAACGAGTGTAGGAATGAAACTTGGAAGCAAACTGTTGTAGGCAGAAGTGGACCCTACACAGCACCTTAGGGCCTCACTCTGTTGGCAGCTTGCACCCTACAACTTAGCCCATGAGTAGGCAAACTAAGGCCCGGATCCTGCCCAATTGCCTTCTAAATTTGGCCCGTGGACAGTCCGGGAATCAGCCTATTTTTACATGAGTAGAATGTGTGCTTTTATTTAAAATGCATCTCCGGGTTATTTGTTGTTGTTTTTTTTAAAAAATCTTTATTAATTTAAATTACACACTGAATTTACAATCTCATACTACAAAATGAAAATTAAAGAACAATTAAGAAAATACAGAAAGAAGAAAGAAGAAAAAGCAAATTTATATACAAAAAAACTTTAATCTTCCTAATTAATACTTAATTAAACACTTACATAAAAAAGACTGGGTTATTTGTGGGGCATAGGAATTTATTCATTTTTTTCCCCTTCAAAATATAGTCCGGCCCCCACAAGGTCTGAGGGACAGTGGACTGTCCCCCTGCTGAAGAAGTTTGCTGACCCCTGACTTAGCCGAACCAGTAAAACTTCCAGCTAGGCCTAAAAATCAGCAAAGTGCAGCTGTGGGATTTAAAAACCAAAGGGCAGGTTTCTAGTCCTTATAGATCCGGAGGATGCAGGGATCTGTGAGGTGTAGGCCTGAGAATCCATCCTGGGAACTGCCGTTGAAATTCAAGTTGATGGACCTCATGGTTCCCGAGGCAGGCTTTGACTGCGAGAGGGGCAGGGTTCGAAAGATGTCAGGTGTTCCCCCAGGGACTCTGTGTGCTGGGAAAAGGAAGAGGGTGCTGAATTTACACACATTTTGCCAAAACCAGGGGGGAGGGGGGATTACAGTGCAACCTCGGTTTTCGAGCATCTCAAAAGCCAAAGTTTCAGGAAGGAAATGCTTCCATTTTCGAATGTGTGTTTTTCAATTTTCTCCGTTGAAATTGCCTGCTGCCCTTTACGCCTCGGTTGTCGAACATTTCAGAAGTCGAACAATCTTCTGGAGCGGATTACTGTTGACAACCGAGATACCACTGTATTGGGTTTTTGTTTTCATTATGTGCTTTGTGTTTTTATACAGTGGTGCCTTGCAAGACGAAATTAATCCGTTCCGCGAGTCTCTTCGTCTAGCGGTTTTTTCATCTTGCGAAGCAAGCCCATTGACGGCTTAGCGGCTTAGCGCTATTAGCGGATCAGCTGATAAGCGGCTTAGCGGCTTAGAAAAAGGGGGGGGAAGGGAAAAAAAACCCGCAGGAACTCGCAAGACATTTTCGTCTTGCGAAGCAAGCCCATAGGGAAATTCGTTTTGCGAATCGCCTCCAAAACGGAAAACCCTTTTGTCTAGCGGGTTTTCCGTCTTGCGAGGCATTCGTCTTGCGGGGCACCACTGTATTGTGCTTTTATGCTTTTATGCTGTAACCACCCCGAGACCGCCTGCAGGTATAGGACTGTATATAATAATAATAATAATAATAATAATAATTTATTATTTATACCCCGCCCATCTGGCTGAGTCTCCCCAGCCACTCTGGGCGGCTCCCAATCACATGTTAAAAACAATACAGCATTAAATATTAAAAACTTCCCTAATCAGGGCTGCCTTCAGATGTCTTTTAAAGATAGGATAGCTGCTTATTTCCTTCACATCTGAAGGGAGGGTGTTCCACAGGGCGGGTGCCACCACCGAGAAGGCCCTCTGTCTGGTTCCCTGTAACTTGGCTTCTCGGCGGCCGCCCCCAGTCACCAGTCTAGCTGCCGCATTCTGGATTAATTGCAGTTTCTGGGTCACCTTCAAAGGTAGCCCAGCGTAAAGCGCATTGCAGTAGTCCAAGCGGGAGATAACCAGAGCATGCACCACTCTGGCAAGACAGTCCACAGGGAGGTAGGGTCTCAGCCTACGTACCAGATGGAGCTGGTAGACAACCGCCCTGGACACAGAATTAACCTGTGCCTATTATTATTATTATTATTATTATTATTATCATTATTATTATTATTATTATTATTATTATTATTTATTATTAATTTTCATTTCTCGGGGCCGCCAGCCTGGACCTGACTTCTCTGAGCTCAGCTGAGCACATGCACGCTTGCACATGGATCCGGAATCACCTGGAAGAATACCCGGACACCTGCTTGCCAAAACAAGACGTTTTTGATGCTTACAAGTGAGTTCTGGCTCCGAAGAGTGGGAACCAGAGGCGTCTCTGCGGGGTGGGGAGGTTGCCTCTTCTTCTTTGGCGACCCCTCGTAGCCGAGTAAGATTGTCTTCCATAAACACGGTTTTAACAATGAGTCCGTAAGTGACTGTGGAGGCCAATTCTGGACCCACAGATCCTTCCACAGTGGGGACATTGGTTTCTGGGTAGGAGTTGATCACGGTGTGGATTTGCCCAGCGTGCCTTCCTCTTAGCACATTTCTCCCTTGCGTCCTGAGTTTGAGTGTCTTCAAAGCCAATGACACCTTTGGTAAAGGCTGTTCTCCAATTGGGGCGCTCGCAGGCCAGTGTTTCCCAGTTGTCAGTGTTTATACTACATTTTTTTTAGATTTGCCTTGAGAGAGTCTTTGAACCTCTTTTGTTGACCACCAGCATTACGCTTTCCATTTTGAAGTTTGGAATAGTTGCTTTGGAAGACGATCATCAGGCATCCGCACAACACGACCAGTCCAACGAAGTTGATGTTGAAGAATCATTGCTTCAACACTGGTGATCTTTGCTTCTTCCAGTTTTCTGGAATTAGTTTGCCTGTCTTCCCAAGCGATGTGTAAACATTTTTGGAGACAGCATGTAAACCATAAGCGAGGCAGCGGTGGTGTAGTGGTTAGAGTGTCGGATGTGGACCCGGGAGAGACCAGGGTTCAAATCCCTGTTCGGCCACACGAAGCTCCCTGGGGGTGACTTCTCAGCCTGACCTGCCTCACAGGGTTGTTGTGGGGATCGAACGAGGAGGGGAGGCAACCGTAAATGCCGCTTTGAGGGGAAAGGAAGAAGATGGGATCTGAATGCAACTGACACATAAACCGCCTTTCCTTTTTGTCCTTCCCCTGGCAGGCGCTACTGCGATAACCTTTGCAGCCGCTCTCTGAGCGCCGCCAACTTCGGCAAGATCATCCGGGAAATCTTCCCGAACATCAAAGCGAGGAGGCTGGGGGGTCGCGGGCAGTCGAAATATCCTTTTTTTGTGTGTGTAAAAAGTCGCCAGGCGGTGTGGGCGGCAGCGAGGTCAGTGAAAGGCTGCAGAGGTCTGTCTCACGCTCCCCAAACACAGGCGTGTTGGGCCCAGCTGTATGTCCCACCTTCACAAAACTGGTACCTCCAAACAAAAAACAGGTGCAGTGCAGATTCTTTCCGCCAAGGGTACCCCCAAACACCTTTGAGCCTTCCCAGGCATGAAATAAATGGATGTGCGCAATGGAAATGGAGCCTTTTGAGTTTCCTCCTTAATTCTGCTCTCCCCCCCCACGTATTGCTACAGCGGGATACGGAGGAAGACTGTGGTGAACATGCCGCCACTTCCCAGCCTGGATCTGAAAGAGACGGAGTCGGTAAGGCCCTGGTTGTTGACTCATTATTCTCTTGCGTGTGTCTGTTATTATTTTCTTGCTGGTTCTTGTTATGTCTTTTTTGGTAAACTGTTTTGAGGTCTTTTGAGCAGCGCACGAGTCTTCTGAAACACCAATGCAGTGGACGCTCGGGTTGCGAATGTGATCCGTGCGGGAGGCATGTTCGCAACTCGCAGGGTTTGCAATCCGCAGCGCATGCGCCAAAACCCGGAAGTAACCAATTCCGGTACTTTCGGGTTCGGCGTGGTGCACAACCCAAAATCACGCCACCCGAAGTGTCTTTAACCCGAGGTATGACTGTAAATAAAGCCTTCTGAGCTCAAGATGGAAGCTGCGTTGTGCAATAGCGGAATGGCAGAAGAATGCTGAAGCGGTGCTTCAGATATGCTTTTGACGGTATGTGGGGAAATGGTGCCTTGCGTTCCTCACTCTTCGTGTTCTTCCTTCCTCTCCTGCAGCCAGAGCGGCCAGAGGTGTTCCAGTCCTACAGCGACGAGGTGATGGAAGCGGCCTGTGCCTTGACCTGCGACTGGGCCGAGAAGATCCTCAAGCGCTCCTTCAACAACATTGTGGAGGTGGCCCAGTTCCTCATCCAGCAACACATCATCAGCTCCCGTTCGCCCCACGTCGACCTCATCATGGCCATGGTGGTCTCAGGTGGGAGGCCCCTCCTCACGCCCGCCTCCGTCGCGCGGCCCGACGGGTTCTTCATAGAGTCCACCACCTTTCCTGGGAGTCTGTCCCACTGTCCAATGGCTCTTGCTGTCAGAAAGGTCTTGTTTAGTCGGAGGCTCCTTCCTTGCCACTTCAAGCCGCTGGTTCGAGTCCCGCCCTCGGGAGCAGGAGAAAACAAGCTCGCTCCCTCTTCAGTCCTTGAGATACCGTAGATTCTGGCGTATTGGGCAACTGGGCGTATAAGACGACCCCCAACTTTTGCTGTTCAATTTTAGAGTTAGAGAGTTTGAGCACCACCGGGGCAAAGCGCACACCCCTCCTCTGCCGTCGCAGCAACAGCCCGAGGCGTTTGGGGGGCGGACGGGCGAGCGCCACGCTCAGAAGGACTTTCCGCGTCCCCTTCTGTGGGGAGGGAGAAGGAGCAATGCCAGAAGGGGCGTCTCTGCTCACTGTCTCCCTCTCCTCCTTCCCAATGTGTATACCTGGTGTATAAGACGACCCCCGACACTTGGGGTGATTTTCCAGGGATAAAAAGTTGTCTTGTACGCCGGAACATATGGTATTTGAAGATGGCTTTCTTGCTGAGATAATTTAATTTGTAAATTGCCGCAGGCTTCCAAGCGGCCTGCGAGTGTAGATGAGAGTGATTCCCACGTTGGAATACAAAATAGAAACCTCTTGACTTGCGAGATAAAGCAGGTGGGGAACTTCTGGATCGTGGGCCACACTTGGGGGTCCAATTTGGCCCCTGAGAAAACCTCTGTCAGTTTGCAGACAACACTGAGCTAGATTGGTGACGCAGTCGAGAGCAGCTTCTGAGTTAAATCGGTCAAAACCATGAGGACTAGAATCTTGCTTTATGTTTATAGCCAGCGCAGGGGTAGAGTGTTTGCTTTGCATGCAGAAGGTCCCTGGTGCAATCCTGTCTTGGCGTCTTCAGGTAGGGCTGGGGGTGGCCCCTGCCTGAAACCCTGGAGAGCAGCTGCTGTCAGCCAGTTTAGATAATACTAAGCTCAATAGGTGGGACGCGGGTGGCGCTGTAGGTTAAACCACTGAGCCTGGGACTTGCCGAGCAGAAGGACGGTGGTTCGAATCCCCGTGACAGGGTGAGCTCCCGTTGCTCAGTCCCTGCTCCTGCCAACCTAGCAGTTCGAAAGCATGTCAAAGTGCAAGTAGATCAATAGGTACCGCTATGACGGGAAGGTAAACGGTGTTTCCATGCACTGCTCTGGTTCGGCAGAAGCGGCTTAGTCCTGCTGGCCACATGACCTGGAAGCTGTACGCCGGCTCCCTCGGCCAGTAAAGCGAGATGAGCTCCGCAACCCCAGAGTCGGCCACGACTGGACCTAATGGTCAGGGGTCCCTTTACCTTTACCTTTAAGCTCGATAGACCAATGGGTTGGTTCTGTATAAGACAGCTGCGTTCCTATCCCACAGTGATTTCCCCACTTTTTTTTTACTTTTTTTTTTGTAACGGAGTTCAGAGAAAGGTCTCTTGATCTAAATATTTTCTGGTTGCAGAAATTACCGAGAACCACCGTGACAAACGGCCGCCCCAAACCATGAAGAAAAATGAGCCAGAAGGCCTGGAGAGTTCAGACAATAAACAGACCCAGGTAGTAGTAGTAACAACAACAACAACACTTTATTACTTATACCTCGCCCATCTGACTACTTTGCCCCAGCTATTCTGGGCGGCTTCCTGCATAAAAGATTCCCAATACAGGGCTGCCTTTAAATGTCTCTGGAAGGTCTGTGGTGGTTTATCCCCTTGACATCTGGTGGGAGGGCGTTCCACAGGACGGGCGCCACCACCGAGAAGGCCCTCTGCCTGGTTCCCTGTAGCCTCACTTCTCACAGCGAGGGAACCGCCAGTAGCCCCTCGGCGCTGGACCTCAGTGTCCAGGCAGAACGATGGGGGTGGAGACGCTCCTTCAGATATACTGGACCGAGGCCATTTAGGACTTTCAAGGTCAGCACCAACACTTTGAATTGTACTCGGAAACGTACTGGGAGCCAATGTAGGTCTTTCAAGACCGGTGTTATGTGGTCTCAGCGGCCGCTCCCAGTCACCAGTCTAGCTGCCGCAGTCTGGATTAGTTGCAGTTTCCGGGTCACCTTCAAAGGTAGCCCCACGTAGAGCGCATTGCAGTAGTCTAAGCGGGAGATAACCAGAGCATGCACCGCTCTGGTGAGACAGTCTGCAGGCAGGGAGGGCCTCATCCTGCATACCAGATGGAGCTGGTAGACAGCTGCCCTGGACGCAGAATTAAGCTTATATAAGCACCTCAGAAGGGCCTTTCAGTTGGACCAGTTCAGCATCATGTTCCCACCGTGCCCAAAACAGCCCCTAAGGTGATATCTGGTGCCATCTGCCTCTGGTCAGGGAAATGCACCACACCCCACTGGAAGAAGTCTAAAGACCCAGGTGTGGTGTCAGGTGGGGCACAGAGATTCGAAAGTCGAAATTCAGCTTTGTGAGGGGGAACCACACCCCCAATTTGGGCAGGATTCTCGATTTCTGCAGCCCCATCTGTGGTTGACCCATTTTATCTCTAGCCTTGTGGCTCATCCCTGGGTTTGGGCCTGCGCTTCAGCTGAGGGCCAAAGAGCAGCTGAACCCAACGCTTCTCTCATCCTTTCCTCTCCTCAGGCCAAAGCGGAAAACACCGCCAAGCCCTCGGCCGCAGCTCCGCGGAGTGAGGCCAAGAAGCCGCCGGACGTCCTGGCAAAGCCCGCCAGCAGCCCGCAGATCAACGCCTTGGTGGCTCGGCTGCCGCTGCTGCTGCCCCGCGTCCAGGTCCAGCCCGGGGACAGGCTGGTGGTGTCTCCGGGGGTGGCGGCCATGCACCCGGCCCCCGCCGTCTTGGCGCCGAAGCTGACTGCCTCGGGAGGGACGGTCAAGATGGCCCTCTCCATGGGGCCGGGGCCCTCCACTCTGTTGGCCCCCGCGGTGAACGGGCCGGCCGGCGTGGTCAGCTCTCCGAGCGCCGTGCCGGTCATCAACATGATGCCCGTCATCAACATGGCGATGCCGCCCGTGGCCGAGATCCCGCTGAAGCAGAAGAGCGCCCCTGCCGGCGGAGGGGTGAATGGCTGCGAGGCTCAGCGGAGCCCCCAGGACCCGCAGAGAGCCAAGCCCCCTGCCAAGCGGCCCGCGGAAGCACCCGGGGAGGCGACGGCAAAGAGGAAGCGGGGTCGGCCGCGCAAGAAGGCGGACCCCCCTTCGCTCGAGAAGAGCACTGACAAGGAGGGAGCGCCCGGCGCCGAGGAGGACTCAGATATCATCGTCGTAACTGTGGGTTACGGCGACCAGGCCGCCCGCCCGTCCTCCCGCTCCGGGTCTCGGGAAGAGAGCACGGAGGTGGTCCACGTTGGGAAGCCCAAGAGCCCGTTCCCCCAAGAGATGAGCCAAGAGGGCCCTTCCCGGGCCGGCAGCCTCATTGTCAGCCCTGCCCCCCAAGCCGCTGTCCTGCCCACCCAGGTGAGCGTCATCAGGGGCCGGAGGTGCGCCATGCCCGTCGTCGTGAAAGAGACAGGAAGTGACTGGAGGGAGACAGGAAGTGGCTCCAAAGAGACAGGAAGTGGCTCCAAAGAGACAGGAAGTGGCTCAGGGGAGCCCCCGCAGTTTGCTGAAGGCGCAGGAGCGCCGGGGATTGGTACCAGAATCACCGTCACGAGGGACTGGGAGGATCCGGAGAGCGAGAGCTCTTCAGAAGGTGAACTCCAACCCACCGATCTTTCCATGCGCAAAGTTGCCCCGCCACCTGCCAAGGGTCGCTTGGAGGCCTGCGGCTTGCGGCCCTCGTCTGTAAACTTGCACAGGGTCAGTGTGGACCAGGGGAAGGCAGCAGAGACAGCGAGTCCGCCAGGGACATCGGCGCAGGCCCCCAGCCGATAACATAGCCCCACCCCTGCTCTGGTGTGCGTCTCCCAATGCCAAGCTCTCCTGCGCAAAGGCACCCTGGTTCTGCTTGCTTTTACTAATTTAATGCACGCGTGTAGGGGGGGAAATACACGGCGATGTGAGCTTGCAAAAGCGACTTTCTGTCATGCCTCTTCCTTGGCCGCCTTGCAAGGCTGTGTGGCTGAGAAGTTGCCTGACATGAGCTCTAGCGCCACCTAATGTTCAGCTCCCTGCTTCCTGGCCCACCAGCTGCCACCACACACCCAAACCTTTTTCTCAAACGCCCAAGCGGCCTAATGCGCTCTGATAAGGGGAGTGAAAATGTCAGGAATGGAAAGGTTCTTGCGGAGGTCATTTAGGCAGGCCACATATGGGAATGGGGGCGTATTTAAGGGACAGCCCCCCCCCCCCCGACACCAATCTCTCCCCATCGCTCTCCTTGGGACTTCAAAGGGCTGGGCAGGGAGAGGGGAATCCTCTCCCGTTTGGAATCTCTGCACAAATCTTTCTCAGTCCAAAGGGGGCGAAATAGTGTTGCGTTCTGAGTGCGGATCCTGACCCTGAAACCCCTCCCCCCCCCAAAAAAAACCCTTCTACTCTGAACTTTAGAGACAATCACCTTGCAGCCAACATCCCAAAGAGTTTTGTTGTTCTCCCCTCTCCATTTCCAGCTTGGGGACATTGGTGGGGCAAGGGGGTTGTCCCTCCAGATGTTGCTGGACTCCCGACTCCCAGCAGCCAGCAGGCCTAGTGGTCAGGGAGAGCAGGAGTCGTAGCCTGTCCACAGGCCAGTGGTGCCCTCATATACCCTAGTCTCTCTCCCAGAGAGTCCGCTGACCTGGGGGCAGTTTAAAAAAAGTTAATACCCGTATTTGCTCCTTTTTTTGTTACTTGTGTGAGTTGTTACTCGCCTTTTCTGAGTACTCCTTTCCCGCCTCTTGTTTCCATTATAAATACCGAAGAAACCATATGCACATTAATTTTTTTAAATAAAAATAAAAATGGTTGTATATGTTTTGTTAAAAGTTGTTTCATTGCCTCCGCCGTTCCGGACCTTAAAAATGGTGGGTTAGTTCTACTCTTGAGTAAGACCCTTTGAAATTATTGGATAGGCCTAACTTAAATCCCATATTTTTTTTTGTGGGTCCATGCTGAACAAAACACAATTGTATAAAATCCTGTGCCTCTTGGATACTGGGATTAAACAAGCTGTGGCTTTTTAAACCAGGGAGGAGGTTGCTGTTTTTGTTTGTATATTAAGTATTTTTGTGTTTCTATATTGCAAAGCATCCTCTGATCTTCGGCTGAAAGGTGGTTTAAAAAAATAAATATTTTTTGGTGAGAAGACCTCAACTGCTGCTGACAAGAAGCCTATTTAAAATGTTTTGAAAGTACCCCCTTCCCCCCCATAAAAAGACACCTGGGAGCTGTACCCTCACGGAGCTACGATTCCCAACTCCCTAAAGAAACTACACTTCCAGAATTCCTGGGATGAGTAGTGTGAGCTTAGTTCTTTGTTACTTATTATTTGGCGCAAGTTGCTTGGAGTTAAGATAAAGTAAAGGGACCTCTGACCATTAGGTCCAGTCGTGGCTGACTCGGGTTGTGGCGCTCATCTCGCTTTATTGGCTGAGGGAGCCGGCGTACAGCTTCCGGGTCATGTGGCCAGCATGACTAAGCCGCTTCTGGCGAACCAGAGCAGCGCATGGAAACACCGTTTACCTTCCCGCCGGGGCGGTACCTACTTGCACTTTGACTTGCATTCAAACTGCTAGGTTGGCAGGAGCAGGGACCAAGCAACGGGAGCGCACCCTGTCGTGGGGATTGAAACCTTCTGATTGAATTCTGGTGCTGGAGGAGACTCTTGAGAGTCCCATGGACTGCAAGAAGATCCAACCTCTCCATTCTGAAGGAAATCAGCCCTGAGTGCTCACTGGAAGGACAGGTCCTGAAGCTGAGGCTCCAAGACTTTGGCCACCCCATGAGAAGAGAAGACTCCCTGGAAAAGACCCTGGTGTTGGGAAAGATGGAGGGCACAAGGAGAAGGGGATGACAGAGAACGAGATGGTGGGACAGTGTTCTCGAAGCGACCAGCATGAGTTTGACCAAACTGCGGGAGGCAGTGGAAGACAGGAGTGCCTGGCGTGCTCTGGTCCAGGGGGTCACGAAGCATCAAACATGACTAAACAATTAAACAACAACAACATTTATTTATTTATACCCCGGCCACTCTGGGCGGCTTCCAACAGAATATTAAAATACAATAGTCTGTTAAACATTACAACCTTCTCTAAACAGGGCTGCCTTCAGATGTCTTCTAAAAGTCTGGCAGGTGGACTGGCTGCCTCCACATCTGGCTCAGGAATCAGCCTGGGAACCCTAGTGCTGGCATTCAGAGCCAGCAAACTGAGCTAGATGATGGAGCATAAACCAGCTAGCTTCCCGGGATCCTCAATTTAGGTGCGTCATTTTTTATCATTCCTAAAAACTCTTTGCTTCCCCCCATCAAACCACTAGGCGGCGCTACCCAACCATCTGAGCATTCTGGCCGGAAATGCCAGAGGTAAAGAACTCTCCCTGGGATTACGACACAATGTGCGATGTGCACAGGCAGATAGCTTGACGACGGCCAGAGAGACACAACACAGACGAGGTTTCATTTTTTTTAAAAGTAATTTTTATTACGTTTTCAATTTTTTGTAATTACAATGTCCACACATAAGTCAGTAAGCTCATACATCGCTTTAACTGAGCATAAACCTCTTCCTGACTTACGTACATATTTACTTCATTCTTAGCATTTCTATAACCACTTTTTTACCTTCTCTCTTATTTTTATATTTCCCTTATTAAATGTAAATCGGTTCCTTATACAGTGGTACCTTGGGTCAAGTACTTAATTCGTTCTGGAGGTCTGTTCTCAATCTGAAACTGTTCTTAACCTGAAGCACCACTTTAGCTAATGGGGCCTCCCGCTGCTGCCACTCGATTTCTGTTCTCATCCTGAAGCAAAGTTCTTAACCCGAGGTAATATTTCTGCGTTAGCGGAGTCTGTAACCTGAAGCGTCTGTAACCTGAGGTACCACTGTATTGTCATTACAAAACATTTGAACCGAAAGCTACAAACGTTTTCAGATATTTACAATATTCTTTCATATAATAAATTTGCTCCTTTTGAAACAGTTCGTCGCACACAGACCAGGTTTCTAACTGGCCTTCAGTTTGGATGTTTTGGGGAGGGAGAACTCTCCAAATCTCAGCTCGGCAATTATTTCTTACTGCGTTTCCTAGAATTGTAGAGTGGGGAGGGATCCCAAGGGTCATTTAGTCCAACACCCTACAATGCAGGAATCTCTTGCCCAGTGTGGGACTCGAACTCTGCTCTTCTCGAACCCATTCTAGATTCTTCATTTGAGGAGGACAGCGTCCCTTCGAGGCCTCGGTGTGTTCCCCACTCCCGAGGATCCAACGACGCCATAATATCCATTTACACCACCCGCTTTTTACTGGGGTCTAGCCATACAAGGATCCGATGGCCACATCCATACATTTAAAGCACTTTAAACCATCATGGCTCCCCCTCCTCAAAGAATTCTGGGAACTGTAGTTTGTTAAGGGTGGTTCTGAGACCTGTTAGGAGACTCCCTGTTCGCTCACAAACCTACAATTCCCAGAGTTCCCTGGGAAGAGGGATTGCTTCTTAGACCACTGGATATTTTAGCTCTGTGAGGGGAGCAACGCCTAGCACACTTGGCAAACTACAGCTCCCAGAACTCTTTGGGAGGGAAGCCATGACTGTTTAAAGCGGTATCGTAGTGCTTTAAATGTAGGGTGGGAACATCACCATGGTGATGAACCAATAACGTAAAAATCTCCCAGCAACCAGGGCAGTCAATACTCGGGAATAATGGTGGGAACTGTAGTTTAGTAACGCCAGCAAGGAGACGTTTCCCTATCCGCCTGCTTCAAACTCTGGTTTTTGAACTGATTCCAAGAGCCAGCTTGGCTTACAGGTGCAGATCCATGGCAAGCACATTTAAGGCGGACGACTCCAGTGGAGATTTTTATGCAGAGTTTGGGCGGCCATCTGTCAGGGGTTCTTTAGTTGTGTTCCCGGCATTGCTGGGGGTTGGACTAGATGACCCCCTTCCAACGCTACAATTCTACATCTCTCTGCCTTCGCCCAAAGATTCCCGGGAACTCTAGTTTCCCACCGCACAGAGCTGCAGTTCCCAGCCCTCTTAAACTACAGTTCCCAGGATTCTTTGAAGGCAGTAAAGGTAAAGGGACCCCTGACCATTAGGTCCAGTTGTGGCCGACTCTGGGGTTGCGGTGCTCATCTCGCTTAACTGGCCGAGGGAGCCGCCAAACACCTTCCGGGTCATGTGGCCAGCAGGACTAAGCCGCTTCCGGCGAACCAGAGCAGCACACGGAAACACCGTTTACCTTCCCGCCGGAGCGGTACCTATTTATCTACTTGCACTTTGACGTGCTTTCGAACTGCTAGGCTGGCAGGAGCAGGGACCGAGCAACGGGAGCTCACCCCATCGTGGGGATTCGAACTGCCGACCTTCCGATCGGCAAGTCCTAGGCTCTGTGGTTTAACCCACAGCGCCACCCACGTCCCCTTTGAAGGCAGTAATGTGTGTCCAAAGCATGGTGGGGATTTGCCCTTGTGAGTGCGCACAGAGGAATGTGTTGCACCGCAGACTAAACCCTCCAATATGGCCGGATTCGTGTTTGTTTGGCCGCTGGGTCTGTTTTGAACATTCTGTCCCCGCAGAGAGACATTCCAGAGGTCTGACTCAGCTCTGGCCTGGTGCAGCCGGTTCCAAGGTAAACAAGCCGCAGGGAAATCGGATTCCAGCTTGGCGTTTCTGTACCTGAATGCACCCGGATCAGCCATAGGGAAAAAGGCATGTTCCAACGTGTGGGGATGGGGGACAGGGTACCGCTTTGCCGATAAAGATTTATATATGTGTCCCTGCATTTTTCTTTCTGTTAAATGCTGAACTGCTATTTTTTTAAATTTTTTATTTTTTTTTACCAACAACCAAAACACAAACAGTGAACCCCCCCAGGCGGCTGATAAATTGGGTATACATAATCAATAATAACATATTCAAATCAACCATATGTACAATTCTATATACCTTAACGCTCCTTCCTCCACAAGGTTTAATTAACATTTTAATTGCCCCAAATTGTTCAAACCTGCCCAAATAATTCAATATCTTCTCAAACCAATCCTCCTCCTTCTCACTGACCTTAAACTCTTTCATTTTATGTATCTTCACAGGTATTCTAAGATTATAATATTTTTCAATTTTTCCCTCCATTGGTTCACCCCTAGCTCTTCTGCATTTTTCCAATTACTCGCTATAACCTGTCTGGCTGCAATTACCATCAATTTTACCCATTTACATTCCTCTTTTGTTTCTAACTCGGTACTACTCAGTAGCACCCAGTAGTGCTGAACTGCTGTTTTTAAACAATTTTGCCCCCTGTTTATGCACAAATATTTCTGCCGGGGTGGCTTTGAGCATATGCAGAGTGCCCCGCCAGTGAATAGCCGTCCTTTTTGTTGGTTTCTGCTTCCTTCACTGTGCAGCGAAGTGCTTGTCACGAGACAGGTGTTTACATTCCACAGTCTGTGCTGTTGGGTTTTCCCACGGGAAAGGGAGACTGGATGTGACGTACACTGGTTTCCTGTTTTTCACTGTTTTTCGCAGTTCTCTCCGTGCTTTAGAGGAGAGAGGATGCTTTCTCTGCTCCGGCAGAGGCAAGATGTTTTTCTGTAACCTACCAGCTTTGAAGTGTAAATAAAGTAATATAGAGTATGTGGCACGTACTCCTCATCATTCCGCTGTGCACGGGACACTGCAATATCAACACTTTTGGGGGCAGGGGATGGACCTACCGATCAAATGCAGAGTGCGTTTCCCTCATTTTTTGGTGGTGGTGGGGAAAGCTTTTCGAAGCAATGTGCAGTGTGCAACTGTTAGCGGAAGATTCGGACCCAAGGTGAAACTTCACGCAGCACACAGTTAAACTGTGGAACCCTCTGCCACAAGATGCAGGGATGGCCAGCAACTTGGAGGGTTTTAAAAGAGAGTTAGGCAGATTTGTGGCGCTCAGAAGTCAGCGTAAGAAAAGCCAAAGGCCCATTCAGTCCAGAATCCCACTTTCCTGGGTTGATATGTCAAATTTTGGCCTCTGATTTCCCCACCCTTGCATTGTTTTCCACGACAGTTTGTGATTTATTTATTTTTCAAAGCCTTCATGAAAATTCACCAGTATTTTAGTGCAAAATTCTCCTAATATTTTTCTGTGCAACTTTTGTCCAATTTCTGCAAAGCAGTTCCCCCTAATATAAGAATGATTGTATGTTAATTTCACTAAAGCGTGCAGAGTCCACCTAGTTCCATGGCTTAATACCACTGGATAGACCTCACCTGCGCAGAATGTTCTCAAACTCTCTGAGCTGCTATATGGAGAACCTTTCCCAGGCCCAGGGCCACACTGTCTTGCAGATGACCTTCCAGGGGCCGTGTGGGCGGAGCAAGAGAGAATGGCGTTTGACCTTTGTACAGGAGTCCACGTTGCAGCCAGGCAAGAGTCTATGCACAGATTTCTCTAGCATCACAGACTGAGGTACATATTCCAATCAGGAAATAATAATAATAAGCAAGCACCTAGAAGGGGCACTGGACACAGATTGTGAATGCAGGGCCTGATCTAAGCATGTTTTCCCTTTGTAAAACCCATGTGCCTTGCATCATCCCGGATTCAAATAACCAGACTTATCAGTACTTTGCAGACGTTAACTCAGTACAGTGGTGCCCCGCAAGACGAACGCCTCGCAAGATGGAAAATCCGCTAGACGAAAGGGTTTTCCGTTTTGGAGGCGCTTCGCAAAATGAATTTCCCTATGGGCTTGCTTCGCAAGACGAAAATGTCTTGTGAGTTCCTGCGGGTTTTTTTTCTTTTTTGCCCCCTTTTTCTAAGCCGCTTATCAGCTGATCCGCTAAGCCGCTAAAAGCCTCTAAGAGCCGCTAATAGCGCTAATCCGCTAAGCCGTCAATGGGCTTGCTTCGCAAGACGAAAAAACCGCTAGACGAAGAGACTCGCGGAACGGATTAATTTCGTCTTGCGAGGCACCACTGTATGTCTGACAACCCCCTTGCAAGGTAGACCAGTAGGCTAAGATCCCCCTTGCGATTTCAGCTTTTTTGGGGGAGGGGGCCGAGGGCTCTCACCCGTTCGGCTCCGGGTTTCCCGGTGAGTTGGTGGGCCGAGGCGAGATCTGAACCCTTTCTCGCTTTTGGGGTGCTTCCTTTTAACCGGCTCTCTGACTCGAGGGCCCCTGAATGCCACAGGAGGCGTGGCAGAGAAGGCCTTGCACCCAGGGCCAGATTTAGGTTTGATGGGCCCCCAAGCTACTGAAGGTAATGGGGCCCTATATATGTCCAGTGTCCTTCTTGCATAATTCAAAAGCATCCATTCTTCGGCGATCAGCCTTCTTGATGGTCCAGCTCTCACTTCCATACATCACTACTGGGAAAACCAGAGCTTTAACTATACGGACCTTTGTTGGCAAGGTGATGTCTCTGCTTTTTAAGAAGCTGTCTAGGTTTGTCATTGCTTTTCTCCCAAGAAGCAGGCATCTTTTAATTTCGTGGCTGCTGTCACCATCTGCAGTGATCATGGAGCCCAAGAAAGTAAAATCTCTCACTGCCTCCATTTCTTCCCCTTCTATTTGCCAGGAGGTGATGGGACCAGTAGCCATGATCTTCGTTTTTTTGATGTTGAGCTTCAAACCATATTTTGCGCTCTCCTCTTTCACCCTCATTAAAAGGTTCTTTAATTCCTCCTCACTTTCTCCCATCAAGGTTGTGTCATCTGCATATCTGAGGTTGTTAGTCAATATCAAATTGTCGCTGTTTTTTGTGTTGAATATATGCCATATGGTAATTTATGGACCTAATAGGTATCTCAAGCCATTTGCAAGTGTTGCCCTGCAACCAGTCTATGCAGAATGTAGGCACCCTATATATAGAAAGGAGCAAAGCTGTGCTCGCTTCGGCAGCACATATACAGTGGTGCCCCGCAAGACGAATGCCTCGCAAGACGAAAAACCCGCTAGACGAAAGGGTTTTCTGTTTTTCGAGGCGCTTCGCAAGACGAATTTCCCTATGGGCTTGCTTCGCAAGACGAAAACGTCTTGCGAGTCTTGTGAGTTTTTTCGCTTTCCCCCCCTTTTTCTAAGCCGCTAAGCCTTTAATAGCCGCTAATAGTGCTAATCCGCTAAGCCGCTAATAGGGTTGCTTCGCAAGACGAAAAAACCGCAAGACGAAGAGACTCGCGGAACGGATTATTTTCATCTTGCGAGGCACCACTGTACTAGAAAGGAGCAAAGCAGTGATATTTGAGGGAGCAGGCTAGCAGGTGGGGCCCATGACTTACATCTTAGGAGCCTACACAACACAAAACACTGTTGATGTATGAAGGTTTTATTTAATTTGTTTTTTATCTTATATTTTGGAAATGTACATCCAGTTTTTTCCCTCTTTACTTTTTTTGGGGGGCCCCCAAGAGAGTGGGGCCCTAAGCTATAGCTTGTTTAGCTTATATGTAAATCTGGCCCTGCTTGCACCAGGAGAGGAAGCGGCAGGAAGGAGCAAGGCTGGTGCAAGAGGATCCACGGCAGGGTGGTTTCCTCTCTCTGCCACCCACACGCTCTTTGCAGCTGATCGGGGCCTGATGGGGAGGGCGGGGGAAGCCCGCAGCAAAACAACCTGCAGCCAATGTCTCGCTCTATCCCAGCTTTTTGAAAAATGCAAAAAGAGAGAGCAGGTCAAGGGTTTTGCATCCACCACGTGGCTTGGTCCACGGTGCAAATAAACCCGTGGAAATGATATCTGTTTCCCTTTCTTTGGTGGGGAGCTAAATGCAGCCCCCATAACTCTCTCTCTGGCCCTTGGGACTCTCCCTGAGACCACACTCCTCTCCCCAAGCTTGAATTTTGTCCTTGAGATCTGCCTGGATGGAGGATAGAGAAGGTTGCACCAACTGTGTGTAGGTAAAAATAAGCCTACCTGCACAAAGGTAGAAATTTGCATTCGTTGCCCCGCCCCCACTTTTGCCTCTGGACCCGCCCATAGTGGTATGTGGCCCCTGGAAGCCTGCATGGAAAGGAAGGCAGCCCTCAGCTGACAAAGGTTCTTCAGCCCGGCAGTTACAGAAGAGTGCCCTTCCTGAGATGACTGGAGAGAGCTTCTGCCAGTCAGTGTGGACAATATGGAGGTAGATGGACCAGGAGTCTCACCTGGAACAAGGCAGCTTCCTCTGTTCTGGTGCACCTGCTTCTTCAAAGAGATAGGCAGGCATTGCCCTCACGTCCCACTATTTGTTGTTTAGTCGTTTAGTCGTGTCCGCCTCTTCGTGACCCCCTGGACCAGAGCACGCCAGGCACTCCTGTCTTCCACTGCCTCCCGCAGTTTGGTCAAACTCATGCTGGTAACTTCGAGAACACTGTCCCACCATCTCGTCCTCTGTCGCCCCCTTCTCCTTGTGCCCTCCATCTTTCCCAACATCAGGGTCTTTTCCAGGGAGTCTTCTCTTCTCATGAGGTGGCCAAAGTCTTGGAGCCTCAGCTTCAGGACCTGTCCTTTCAGTGAGCACTCAGGGCTGATTTCCTTCAGAATGGAGAGGTTGGATCTTCTTGCAGTCCATGGGACTCTCAAGAGTCTCCTCCAGCACCAGAATTCAAAAGCATCCATTCTTTGGCGATCAGCCTTCTTTACGGTCCAGCTCTCACTTCCATACATCACTACTGGGAAAACAATAGCTTTTACTATACGGACCTATACGGTCCCACTATAGTACCCAGCTTTTTTTATTTTTGCAATCCATAAGGACTAGAATCTTAAGTGGCATTTCAAACCTGAGTTTTGCAAGATTGCAAACCCTGAAGTTTCTCAGATGCCCCATGTGTACAGCCTTGCCTTGAATGGAGGGCAGGGGTGGCAATGGCTGTTCAGCTTCCGTCCCCAATGTTGCAGCAACAGATTTCAATTTTTTCCAACAAAAAAATTGAGCTGAGCCACTGCAGAAGCCTCTCCCACCAGGCACTGAACTGGAGAAACCTGGGTCCAAAAACTGTAATGGAAATAAACAGGGCAAGTTTACGGAACTTAACTTGCCGCTCTGCCAGGTACCACAGAGAAGTATAAATATTGTTGCAGTCCTAGCATTGTTGATTCATGTGGGGTGCAGTTCATGGGTTGCTATGCCAGGAATGTGGACCAGCCGTCCTCCGGGGCTCAGCAGGAGGTGAGAGCCCGCTGGCCGGCCGTGCAGCACTTTGAAAGCACTCTTGTGCAAGCTGTAGAAGTCAGGGCTTGCCCCTACTGTGCCCCCGTGCAAAGAATCCTACAAACTAGTTTGCAAAGGGGGCAGAGAGTTAGGAGATTCTCCTTGCGCACTCAGGAGAGATGATTTCCCCCAGAACCCTGACCAAACTCCAGTCCCCAGGACTCTTGGAATGGTTTTGTTGTTGTTTAGTTGTGTCCGACTCTTCGTGACCCCCTGGACCAGAGCACACCAGGCCCTCCTGTCTTCCACTGCCTCCCGCAGTTTGGTCAAACTCATGCTGGTCGCTTCGAGAACACTGTCCCACCATCTCGTCCCCCATCGGCCCCTTCTCCTGGTGCCCTTCATCTTTCCCAACATCAGGGTCTTTTCCAGGGAGTCTTCTCTTCTCATGAGGTGGCCAAAGTCTTGGAGCCTCAGCTTCAGGATCTGTCCTTCCAGGGAGCACTCAGGGCTGATCTCCTTCAGAATGGAGAGGTTTGATCTTCTTGCAGTCCATGGGACTCTCAAGAGTCTCCTCCAGCACCAGAATTCAAAAGCATCCATTCTTCGGCGATCAGACTTCTTTACGATCCAGCTCTCACTTCCATACATCACGATTGGGAAAACCATGGCTTTAACTATACGGACCTTTGCTGGCAAGGTGATGTCTCTGCTTTTCAAGATGCTGTCTAGGTTTGTCATTGCTTTTCTCCCAAGGAGCAGGCGTCTTTTAATTTCGTGGCTGCTGTCACCATCTGCAGTGATCATGGAGCCCAAAAAATGGTTTCAGTGGTACCTCGAGTTACATATGCTTCAGGTTATATATGCTTCAGGTTACAGACTCCGCTAACCCAGAAATAGCACCTCGGGTTAAGAACTTTGCTTCAGGATGAGAACAGCAATCGTGCTCCGGCGGTGCGGCGGCAGCAGGAGGCCCCATTAGCTAAAGTGGTGCTTCAGGTTAAGAACAGTTTCAGGTTAAGAACGGACCTCTGGAACGAATTAAGCACGTAACCAGAGGTTCCACTGCAAATGGGATGATTTAAAGTGGTTTAAAACTTCATACGTTTAAAGTGCATGACTCTCCTCCCAAAAAAATAGAATTCTGGGAACTGTAGTTTGTTAAGATGGCGTGATGATGTAGTTCGGTGAGGGGTGAACTTTAAGAGAACTTGGCAAGGGTTTTTATCTCCTTTGTTGACACTGAAGAGCCAGGTCGACAAGCCCCCTTCTGGAATTCCGGGGTGCTTTCCTCTGGATCACAGAAATAACCCAGCTGTTCATAAACCCAACCACATAAGAAAAACAAAAAGTTTTCTGTCTTCGCTCAAAACAGCTTGTCTTCCTGTTTTCAAGCGTGCCAATTGGCTCGTCGGATTGTCTTTTATCTAGGAATCAGCGAATCTATCAATTTCAGCTTCTTTCGGTTGCTCAGTCTTTCCAGGCTTAAGTTCAGTTATCTACATTTCCATATCCGTTAGCAATTTGTAGATATAAAGTTCTCATGAAAACTCATCAGCATTTAAGTGTGAGTTTCTCCTAATAGAACACCTTTTTGCATGCAATTTTGATTCTTCGTTTATTTCATTTATTTCGTTTTTATCCTGTCAAGGTGGCATTAATAGTCCTGGTCCCCATTTCATTCCCACATGCAAGTTAGGTCAGGGAGCTTCATGCGGCTGAGTGGGGATTTGAACCCTGGTCTCTCCCAGGTCCTAGTCAAGTGCTCTAACCACTACACCACACCGCCTAACAGACACAATTTGGCAAGGCAATTGTCCCTCATATGACACAACTTTGCACGTTATTTTCATTCATCTATGCATTTCTGTGCACCCTTCAACCTAGCAGAAGCCATTTTTGCACCTGGATTGAATTTTCCCCCATCCCTTCTTATATCAAATGTTTGCGATGCTTTTTCTTTTCAAGTGCTATGTTGTTAAGTGTTCCCGTTTCCCTGTGTTATATATCAGGAACATTTAGAATCCAGAAACTTTTATCCCAGCCTGGATTGGATCGGCAACGTTAGTAATTCCAAACCGGTGCATTCCCTAAGAAACGGATTTTCTTTAAGCAGGGCAGAGCCAGGTGGAAGAAATTTGTGAAGATATGCTTAGGGAAGTTTTTAATGTCTGATGCTGTACAGTGGTACCTCAGGTTACAGACGCTTCAGGTTACAGACTCCCCTAACCCAGAAATAGTACCTCGGGTTAAGAACTCTGCTTTAGGATGAGAGCAGAAATCTCATGGCGGCAGCGGGAGGCCCCATTAGCTAAAGTGGTGCTTCAGGTTAAGAACAGTTTCAGGTTAAGAACGGACCTCCAGAATGAATTAAGTTCTTAACCCGAGATACCACTGTATTGTTTTTAATATTCAGTTGGAAGCTGCCCAGAGTGGCCGGGAAACCCAGCCAGATGGGTGGGGTATAAATAAATAAATTATTATTATTATTATTATTATTATTATTATTATTATTATTATTATTGGAAAGTGCCCCTCTGGAGCTGAACAGTTGAGTCCATATGAAGCTCCCAGCGGAGAACAGTTTGTGTTGCTAAGGAGGGGCAAAGTCCGACATGTGAGAGAGACAGCCTGCATTCCTTCATAAATAGGTTTGTGTGGTGTGTGTGTGTGATGGTGGTAGCAAGACTTCTAGGGACGCTAAAAAATGCTGCAAGCATCTACCTGCCAACCGCAGCGACAAAGGCTCATTGCCTCCCGCGTGGCTCCCTATACAACTCACTGTTTGCAGAGCGTTCCGTGAAGCATTGATCCTTTCGCGTCCCTTCGCAACCCTGCGTCTTCTGAGCCGCAAACCAGGCTATGGGGTCTCCGCGCCAGTGCATGACCTCCGATCTCTTTTTGCGGGGCATGCACAGGCTCGACGCTCCACCTTGGCGCTGCGCAAGAACGTGGCTGGATCAGGCCAAAGGAGGCCCGTCTAGTCCAGCACCGTGTTCTCACCACGGCCAACCGGGACCTGAACACAAGAGCATGCCCCCCCCGGCTTAGATTTCTAGCAATTCAGGAAAATTAGTGCCGCTGGCCATGATGGCTAGTGGCCATTGATGGACACATCCGCCAAGAATTTGCCTAATCCCCTTTTAAAGCCACGACTGTGGAAGTGAGTTCCGCAGATTAACGGCACACTACATGACCGAATACCGGTACTTTCTTCTCTCTGTCCTGTACATCCCAACATTCAGCTTCATTCTCTGTCCCTGTGTTCTAGCCTTATGATGTTGTTGTTGTTTATTCGTGTCCGATTCTTTGTGACAGCCAGATGTGACCGCTCTGACTCCCAAGACATCAGCAGGCATTTCCCACATGTTGTTGTTGTTTAGTTGTTTAGTTGTGTCCGCCTCTTCGTGACCCCCTGAACCAGAGCACGCCAGGCACTCCTGTCTTCCACTGCCTCCCACAGTTTGGTCAAACTCATGCTGGTAGCTTCGAGAACACTGTCCCACCACCTCGTCCTCTGTCGTCCCCTTCTCCTTGTGCCCTCCATCTTTCCCAACATCAGGGTCTTTTCCAGGGAGTCTTCTCTTCTCATGAGGTGGCCAAAGTCTTGGAGCCTCAGCTTCAGGATCTGTCCTTCCAGTGAGCACTCAGGGCTGATTTCCTTCAGAATGGATATGATAGAAGGATTAAAAAAAACACATTTTCTATCCACTTTCTGCATTGCATCTGGATATCTATAAATTTCTTAATGTGTCCCCTCTCACTTGCCCTTTCTCTAAAGTATCCTGCTGCTGATCAGGCCATGTCAGAGCCAGGGCGGAGAGGCAGCACTTGAGGCAGACGTGGGTTGGGTGGTGCGTGAGTGCAACAGGGCCTGTTTCTGTCAACTCAGCAGAGCACGTTTTCCCTTGTGTGAGCAGTTTTGCCCTTTGCAAACAACTGTTGCCTGGGCAGAGGAAGACGGGGCTGGTTTGAGCATGTGCGTGTTGCTGGAGAAACCAGTGTGAGGTCTCACGCATAACTGAGCAATGGTTTCTCCCTGTTCCGCTGGGTGAGCAGGCACGCAGGATCAGGGCCAGCTCGCCCAGCTTCTCCTGCGATTCTTGGCAGCGGATAAATGCTGCACGTGGGTGCGCAGGGAGCCGCTCTCTGTACGTGCTCAGGGATAGCCTCTCGAGGTGGTCGCGTTCTGCCTTGGATGGAAGGTCATGGACTGGTTGGGTGAAGAGGAATGGTGGGAGGAGCGAGGTGGGAAACCCCCCAAGGGAAGATGGCTCAGAGCCCGGGGATTGGCGGTGGGACGGCGATGGGTGGCCAGAGGGAGAAGATGAGGAAGAGGAGGCGTCGGAAGCTGAAGAGGCAACAGGGCTTAGTGAGCGGGGAGATTCTGTGTCAGAGAGCAGTCCAGAAATAGGAGCAGGAGAGGAAGAGAGGCCAAGAGGCGGAGGCAGAGCTATCTGCTCTGCAACCCAGAGCGGCGCACATGTTGTGCACCTGGGGGCAGGGCTAGCTGCCTGCAGGGGAGGGGCTAGTCACCCACAGGGGTGGGGCGATCGTCCCAGGGGGGTGTCGTCTGCGGTGAGCGGCAAGCATCCCCAGGGGGTGCATCTTGCAGTGAGTGTCCCAAGGGGGGTGGCACAGCGATGTGACCCCCCCAGGGATGACACCCAGGGTGGGTCGCACCTACCGAAACCACCTTCCTCCGCTGGTGCCAAGAGGCAAAGTTAAGTCTGGCTGGAGAAGAGTCACAGGTGTCTCCCTCTCTTGTTGCAACAAGTCCTCCTTTCGCCTTGTCTCCCAGATCCAGAAGAGGCATGAAAAGGGCAGGGGAGAAGTTAGCTTCGCAGAGGCACAGTCTATGAACGCTTGGGGAAAGCCCTGGAGGGGAGGGGACTTAGGCAGCTGTGGGGAAGCAGGCTACTTCAGTCTCGGCGACTGCTTCACAAAGGCAAGACCTGCCAGAGTTGAGTTGCTGTGCTCACAAGGGCTGACACTTCTGTGCACACCCTGTTTTCGCTAAGAGAGAGTTAACTCCAGCTTGCTCACTGTGATTTATTGCTGTCATGTAAGAACTGGATGAGTTTCATCCGGTCCTTCGCATGAAGCCAGATGCGACCGCTCTGACTCCCAAGACATCAGCAGGCATTTCCCACATGTTGTTGTTGTTTAGTTGTTTAGTCGTGTCCGCCTCTTTGTGACCCCCTGGACCAGAGCACGCCAGGCCCTCCTGTCTTCCACTGCATCCCACAGTTTGGTTAAACTCATTCTGGTAGCTTCGAGAACACTGTCCCACCATCTCGTTCTCTGTCGTCCCCTTCTCCTTGTGCCCTCCATCTTTCCCAACATCAGGGTCTTTTCCAGAGAGTCTTCTCTTCTCATGAGGTGGCCAAAGTCTTGGAGCCTCTGCTTCAGGATCTGTTCTTCCAGTGAGCACT
Source organism: Podarcis cretensis (assembly GCF_951804945.1). NCBI lineage: Eukaryota > Metazoa > Chordata > Lepidosauria > Squamata > Lacertidae > Podarcis > Podarcis cretensis. The sequence continues at coordinate 3,972,978 of NC_137186.1, forward strand.
CAGGGCTGATTTCCTTCAGAATGGAGAGGTTTGATCTTCTTGCAGTCCATGGGACTCTCAAGAGTCTCCTCCAACACCAGAATTCAAAAGCATCCATTCTTTGGCAATCAGCCTTCTTTATGGTCCAGCTCTCACTTCCATACATCACTACTGGGAAAACCAGAGCTTTAACGATATGGGCCTTTGTCGGCAAGGTGATGTCTCTGCTTTTTAAGATGCTGTCTTCCTCTCTAATTGAAGAAGAAGCTGAGATTCTTAGAAAACTGACCCCGGGACCCTTTCCCACGGAGTTGTGGGGGATGAGACATTTTTTAGCTGGGGGGCCACCTTCCTTTCTGAGCAGCCTTCTGGGAGTGACATGGCAATGGTGGGAGGAGCCAGAGGCAAAAATGGGTGGAACAATGCATGCAAATTACCTGAGGGCCAGAGAGAGGGCTGCATGTGGCCCCTAGGTTCCCTAGACCCACCCATTTTCCCGCTATGCAATCTTGTCGAACATGCAGACTTTCGCAAACCAACGTAACGTTTTCGTTTGGTACGTTGCTTTCGCGAATGGACAAATTCATACGCACGCTTTTCGTACAAGTTGCTTGGCTGGAGAATTGCTGGACAAGAAAATTGGATTCCAGGTGGAAAAATTGAAATTAGAAACAGAATTGCTGGAACCCAAAACTAAGGTTCTGTCAAAGATGTATAACTTGCTGTTGAAATGGAACACTCAGGATGAAACGGTGAAGTCTGCTATGATTAAATGGGCACAGGATGTTGGACGTAATATTATGTTTGCTGACTGGGAACAGTTATGGACCACCGGTATGAAATTTACGGCATGTAATGCCTTAAGAGAGAATATTATGAAAATGATGTACAGGTGGTACATGACCCCAGTCAAGCTTGCTAAAATTTATCATTTGCCCGATAACAAATGTTGGAAGTGTAAAGAGACAGAAGGTACATTCTTTCACCTTTGGTGGACGTGCCCAAAGATTAAGGCTTTCTGGGAAATGATGTATAATGAACTGAAAAAGGTATTTAAATATACCTTCCTTAAGAAACCAGAGGCCTTTCTTTTGATTATGGTCGGCCAATTGGTGCCAAAGAAAGATAGAACTTTTTTTATGTATGCAACAACAGCAGCAAAAATACTCATCATGAAGTATTGGAAGACACAAGATCTACCCACTCTGGAAGAATGGCAGATGAAGGTGATAGACTATATGGGACTAGCAGAAATGACCGGCAGAATCCGAGACCAGGGAAAAGAGTCGGCGGAAGAAGACTGGAAGAAATTTAAAGACTATTTGCAGCAGTATTGCAAAATAAATGGACATTAGAGGGATGTTGGACAGAAATTAAGTGGTTACCAGCTGTAATGTAAAGGTTGAGTAATAAGTTATAATAAGTTATGATAAGTTATATAAGGATTTGCTGAGTTAAGATTGAACTGGAATACAAAAGGGGGAGGTGAGAGGAGATCTGGGAAATAAGTTAATGGAAATAAGAAATGGAAATTATATTTGTTTTAACTGTTTTTCTTTTCTTTTAACTTTGTATTTTTGTATTTTTGTCATTTTTTGTGTATTTTTCTTTTTCTTTTTGTTTTTTATCAATTTGGAAACTCTAATAAATATTTATTAAAAAAAAGAGAGAGAGAATTGCATTGCGAAAATTCAGGGGCGGCTGTGTTTCATCATTTATGCATAATTTTGGAAAGCGAAAGTTTGGTTAATTTTGCCTTTCAATGTCAACTGAATCACACTTCCATGCCTCTCCTGCTAGCAAGCTCTGGTGCAGGTTAATAGAGGCAGCTGGTGTGACCAGGAACAATCAGACTTTGATACGAAGGGTTTTGTGTACCCAGGTGGGTGTGAGAAAAGTTTGGCTCAGATGCTTTTGCTTATCGACCTTTGCATGTTTTGAGACTAATCCTGGCATGGGGAAGCGGTGACACCCAGTTCCGATGATATGATTGAGGCCATTAAGAATGCCCTTTCCTTCCCTATGGACTATGTCCATTATAAAACTGCAATTCTCTCCCTCTGGAAACACGTGTGTTTATCTTCTTTTAACCGGGGGTGGTGGTGGTAAAACCCCAGCCCTGATATCGGACAAGAGAGGCAGAGTGGCAATTGTACTGTGAAAAACCTGCTTGGCATTTAAGCCCCAGTGCATTCATTCTGATAAAGAAGGGTGTTGCCCCGCTTGCCAGATGGCTTCACCCAGCTGACAACGCTGAATATCTGTATATATTGCACATGTCAAGGCCTGAGGCACCTGGCTGCGAACGTGCTCCCAGGAGCACTGTCTTGGGCCCTGGAGAGAAGCGAGTGAAAGTTTTCCCTCCCTCTCTGTCTCCTCACTTCTTAGTCACCTGCTAAATGCACAAGCAGCAGCTGGGCGGCAGATGCACACGTTGGCATGACATGTTACGAAGCCTGCGGAACTCACCACTACAAGGAAACAGGCACTGGCTTAGACATATTTCAAAGGGGGTCTGATAAAGTGGGGCTGGTGGTGGGAAGCTCTATCTATGACTGTCAGCTATATCCAGAACCAATGTGTACAGGTGCAGTCTACATCTGAATATTAGATGTTGAACAGGGGTCAGCAAACTTTTTCAGCAGGGGGCCGGCCCACTGTCACTCAGACCTTGTGGGGAGCATGACTATATTTTGAAGAATAAAAAATGAACGAATTCCTATGCCCCACAAATAACCCAGAGATGCATTTTGAATAAAAGGACACATTCTACTCATGTGAAAACACGCTGATTCCTGGACTGTCCATGGGCTGGATTTAGAAGGCGATGGGGCTGGATCCGGCCCCCGGGCCTTAGGTTGCCTACCCATGATGTTGAGGATATACAAGGGGGTGGGTCTGTTATCTTTGTGCTCCTGTTCATGAGCTCCCCACCGCAGCTCCCAGGATTCTTTGGGTGTACACAGTCATAGGGGCAGAGTTCATCCTTTTTATATTGATAAATGAGCATTTTCAGTAATTATGTTCTATTGTTTTTATCCCCACCCCATCCCCACATAGCAGGTTTCTAATTACTATTCAGCTGTTTTGTAGTTGCTTTGAGACTTCCTGCAAAAAAAGATAAATAAACAGCCTCGGCTCAGTATACCTGAACGAGCGTCTCCACCCCCATCGTTCAGCCCGGACACTGAGATCCAGTGCCGAGGGCCTTCTGGCAGTTCCCTCCCTGCGATAAGCGAAGTTACAGGGAACCAGGCAGAGGGCCTTCTCGGTGGTGGTGCCCTCCCACCAGATGTCAAGGAAATAAACAACTATCTGACTTTCAGAAGACATCTGAAGGCAGCCCTGTTTGGGAAGCTTTTAATGTTTGATGTTTTATGGTGTTTTTAATATTCTGTTGGAAGCCACCCAGAGTGGCTGGGGAGGTCCGGCCAGATGGGCGGGGTATGAGTAATAAATTATTATTATTATAAATTACTATTATAAATGATGGCAATGAAGCTCACGAGGATCACAGGTCACTTGCACACCAGCGCACAGACAAGTATATACACTTGGGCCAGCTTAGCCTAGCGGTTACTTTGGAGCAATCTTTGCACTTTAACCAATTGCTTAACGGCAGTTCGATACCCCACGGGCGCTGTCTGGCTTTAAAACACCAAAAAACAAGTATGTACACTTTATGGGAAATGTCTGCAACTTAGTGGATGTTGACATTTGCTGGCAAGTCTCGAGATTGTAGGAGGTAGCTCAGCAGCAGGAAATGTCAGTTATATTTCTATGCAAATCCGTCTCTTAAGCTTAAGACAAGAAAGAACATTTTCTATAAGATTGAATATCAATATACAATATCAAGACTTTGAGATTAGACCACTGAAGAAGCCCAGAAAACTATCTTGGGAGTATGCTACCTGCAAGCCCCAGTTAAAGGGTCCCATCGGGGGCAAACAGCGGCCTTTTGATTCCTTGGACTGCCAGGGCGAAACAGGTGCAAAACGCCGGCACCCTGTCTCTACAACTTTATTGTCTGTTGTTGTTGTTGTTTAGTTGTTTAGTTGTGTCTGACTCTTCGTGACCCCCTGGACCAGAGCACGCCAGGCACTTCTGTCTTCCACTGCATCCCGCAGTTTGCTCAAACTCATGCTGGTAGCTTCGAGAACACTGTCCCACCATCTCGTCCTCCGTCGTCCCCTTCTCCTTGCGCCCTCCATCTTTCCCGGCATCAGGGTCTTTTCCAGGGAGTCTTCTCTTCTCATGAGGTGGCCAGAGTATTGGAGCCTCAGCTTCAGGATCTGTCCTTCCAGTGAGCACTCAGGGCTGGTTTCCTTCAGAATGGAGAGGTTTGATCTTCTTGCAGTCCATGGGACTCTCAAGAGTCTCCTCCAGCACCAGAATTCAAAAGCATCCATTCTTTGGCAATCAGCCTTCTTTATGGTCCAGCTTTCACTTCCAGCCCTGAGTGCTCACTGGAAGGACAGATCCTGAAGCTGAGGCTCCAAGACGTTGGCCTCCTCATGAGAAGAGAAGACTCCTTGGAAAAGACCCTGATGTTGGGAAAGATGAAGGGCACCAGGAGAAGGGGCCGATGGGGGACGAGATGGTGGGACAGTGTTCTCGAAGCGACCAGCATGAGTTTGACCAAACTGCGGGAGGCAGTGGAAGACAGGAGGGCCTGGCGTGCTCTGGTCCAGGGGGTCACGAAGAGGCGGACACAACTAAACAACTAAGCAACAACATCAAGTTTAATTAGAGATAGGGCTGGGCATGTATAAATATAAGAAAGCCTCGTTTTCTTTTTGCAGATTCTTCGCACGCAGCTTTGTTTCCATTGTTCTGCAGTTCGTCTCCCAGCAAAAACAGTGTTCAACTTGCTGTCCCCTATTGTGAAATTACGTAACATTTTCATCTTTAATTGCATCATTTATGTTGTCATGACATTATCCCACCCACTTCCATATATCAAATTTAATAAATAAGCTCAATTTAATAAAAGTATTTATTTTAATGAAATTATTTAATCTAATATATAAAAAAGATAACACAATGCAAATGGAGGTGGGAAATTTAATTCAATTTTTTAAAGGTTTTAAAAAAATATTATTGGGTATTGGTAACAAACAGATGATGGGGTTTTGTTTGTTTTTTTTACAGATTATTTCATTGTTTTGCTCTTTTTTGTAAACTGCTTTGAGGTTGGTTGGTTTTTGCAAGCAAGCGGTATATAAATTTTATGAAATGAAATGAAGTAACATGATCAGTTATGTGTCTCTCGTGGACAGAAAGAAACAACAAGAGTGAATACCAGATGGATTTCCGTTCTGGATGTGGGGTGAGGAAGCGAACATGAAGCAATTTCCGCTCCTGTTTTCACTTCTGCTGGAATTCTCTGACATCCCTCCCAGCTCATGTAACGGGAATCAGTGGCATAGCGTGGGTTGTCAGCACCCGGGCAAGGCAAGTAATTTGCGCCCCCTAACCCGTGGATTTTAGTAGGGGCAGAGAGCTGCGAGTGCGAGCGCCCCCCCCCCCAGATGTTGCGCCTGGTGCGGCCGGGCCCCCCTGCACCTTCCACTCTACGCCACTGACAGGAATGCAGATAGTCTGGTCTCAGGCGCCAGGCATCCCTGACTTTGCTTTGAGACCAAACTCTGTGTCACATTCCTTAGCTGATCATCACATCACTCTTCAAAACAGAGGGCACAGAAGCAGTTGTGACTTAACCGGAAAGGATTGCCCTACGGGGTAAAAGAAGTCGGATCCTTCTAATTACGCAGCAAGGCTCGCCTGCTCCCCCACACAAACAAACAATTTGACTTGCATCACACTTGTGGGGCAATGAGGGATTTGTCATTGTGACAGGGTCTCCTGCAACAATGGACAGGCAGGTCTGTCAACTTCATCTTTTTCTTCCTTTCTCCCCTTTGCAATCCCAAGTTCAGCTTTCCACATTTCCACATCCCCAAACCCTAAAATGTATTTTATACAGTGGACTTTTTATTTCTATTCTTTGTATATCGTATTGTTATTTTATTGCTATGGACGATGGCTGTCGCAAATAAAGATTCATTCATTTCCACATCAGCGTGCCAATTTATTTTTTTCCAGGTCTTCGTGAAAACTCATCGTTTTCATGCAAATCTCTCCCAGCATAGGACTTTTTGTACGCAATTTTCCTTTATACGTTTTTGCAAAGCCCTAATGTCATGCATTCTCGTAGCATATTTTCACTGATCTGTGCAGTTAAATGTACATTTTTCTATGCATTCCTTGGCCGGAGAGTTGCATCGCAACACTGGAAGAAGCGCAAATTTCGAAGGATGGTTGCGTTTTGCTTTGCATAATGTTTTGGAAAGCACAGATTGGTCAGGTTCGCCTTTAAATGTGAACCGAAAAGTTTCTCCTCCATCCTTGGTCGCACACAGTTCTGTCCTGGCTGCTGATCCTCAGAATAAGCTCCCTGAAGCAGCTACCTCACTCTGCCTAATGATCCGGCCGGCCCCTGCCTCTGTGGACAACAGGTGTATTTTTACACGGGCAACTTAAATACTAGTTGGATTCTCACCAGTTCCGCAACAGGTATACTCTGTGCAATATCTGCCATGTGTATCACCGCAGAGAGTCATGCTCCAAACGTTTGCCAGGCCCTGAAGAGGATTGCTAATTTTGGAAAAGGAAGAAAAGCTATCAGCTCCAATTCAGCAAAGGAGAGGTATCTGTTGGCATTGGTTTCCCTGCGTGAAGCTGGTGAGGCTGGTGCTTGCTCTCACTGCAACACAAGGGATGGAAGCACATGCTAGGAAAGTGGTTGAACTTTTTTTGGCCAAGTTTTTGAGCTTTTTTTTTTTTTAGTTTTGCCCAAAGTTGTTGTTACGGAAAATTAGCAAAAACAGCACTGCCAATGTGGGCAGCCATACATTTGGATTTTCCTCGACATCTGGCCGATTTCCGCCTGGACACTACTGCTGACTTCGGTATTATTATTAATAATAAATTTGTATTTACACCCCGCCCTCCCCAGCCAGAGCTGGGCTCAGGGCAGCTAACACCACCAAAAAAATTACAATAAAAACATAATGGGGGGGGGACCCAATTTAAAATACAGGTTAAAAACACAATTTAAAATACAGCCTCATTTTAATAATAGCCCATAGATCAAAAACCATAAAGGGAGGGATACATAAGGGTCAGACTGAGTCCAAACCAAAGGCCAGGCGGAACAGCTCTGTCTTGCAGGCCCTGTGGAAAGATGTCAAGTCCCGCAGGACCCTGGTCTCTTGGGACAGAGCGTTCCACCAAGTCGGGGCCAGTACTGAAAAGGCCCTGGCCCTAGTTGAGACCAATCTAAACTCCTTGCGACCTGGGACCTCCAAAGTGTTGTCATTTGTGGACCTTAAGGTCCTCCGTGGGGGATACCAGGAGAGGCGGTCCCGTAGGTACGAGGGTCCTAGGCCGCATAGGTCTTTAAAGGTCAAAACCAGCACCTTAAACCTGACCCTGTACTTCCAGACATATTGCACCCTCGCAACATGCCCATCTTTGGCAGCAAGGGCTGCTTCCAAGATTCTCCTCCTGGCCCAAATTTTTCCCAGCCTTTGGACCTGCTCTTGTTTCTGAAGGGGAACAGGTTCATTCAGAGTGTTCCTCTATCCTGTTTTGTTTTATTTCCAAACTCTGTATTGCAGAAGAAAGGAAGTTGCCTTATTCTGAGTCAGAGAGTCAGCCCTTCTATTTATTTTTAATTTTAAACAAAGTTTTGTTTAAACATTTACTTTAACTCTTCGTACACTATATCACAGAAGCCTTTGATTTTGTTGCATGTCCACCACATATGTATGAGTGTCCCCTCTGCTTTGTTACACCTCCAACACAGATCTGATTTTGTTTTATGCATTTTACATATTTTGGTTGGTGTCAAATACCAGCTGTAAAACATCTCTATTAAATTTTCCCTTATTGCTTCACAAGCCGTAAATTTCCAACTCTCTTTCCATAATTTTCCCCATGATGATAATTCAATAGTTTTACCTATATCTGTAGCCCCTCTAATCATTACCTCTTTTACCTGTTCGTCCCTCACCTCCCACTCCAGTAGCGTTTCATAAATTTTAGAAGTTACCTTGGTCTGATTTTGTAACAACTCTTTATCTAGTAATGAGATTTTCTTTGTAAAGCCTCTTTTCTTGTCTGCCTTGAACACTTCGTTTAAATGAAGCATCATTCAAGGTAAGGGAAGTCCACACTGACTGGTCCAGATCTTTCCTGGAACTCCCTGGAGATACTGGGCATCAAAGCTGGGCGCTTCCAGATGAAAGCCAGCTGTTTTCAGTCTCATTTGAATGCAATGAGACATACGTTTCAGGAGGCCTGTTCAGGATCGCACGGAAATTTGTCAGCTTAACACCCGTGCGGTTGCATATCGGTAAAGACTGCGGCAAAACTGCCTTGGGGAGTTGCAGCGCAGAGCACCAGGTTTGCACCAGGCTGGTGTATTTCAGGGGGTCTACTCTGAGTAGGAGAGGGATGTGGGTGGTGCTGTGGGTTAAACCACAGAGCCTAGGGCTTGCCGATCAGAAGGTCGGCGGTTTGAATCCCCGCGACGGGGTGAGCTCCCGTTGCTTGGTCCCTGCTCCTGCCAAACTAGCAGTTCAAAAGCACGTCAAGTAGATAAATAGGTACCGCTCCGGCGGGAAGGTAAACGGCATTTCCGTGCGCTGCCCTGGTTCGCCAGAAGCGGCTTAGTCCTGCTGGCCACATGACTGGTGGGGCTACCTTTGAAGGTGACCCGGAAACTACAACTAATCCAGAATGAAGCAGCTAGACTGGTGACTGGGGGCGGCTGCCGAGACCACATAACACCAGTCGTGAAAGACCCAAATTGGCTCCTAGTACGTTTCCGAGCACAATTCAAAGTGTTGGTGCTGACCTTGAAAGCCCTAAACGGCCTCGGCCCAGTATACCTGAAGGAGCGTCTCCACCCCCATCATTCTGCCCGGAGATTGCGGTCTAGATCTGAGGGCCTTCTGGTGGTTCCCTCCCTGCGAGAAGCCAAGTTACAGGGAACCAGGCAGAGGGCCTTCTCGGTGGTGGCACCCGCCCTGTAGAACGCCCTCCTATCAGATATCAAACGATAAACAACTACCTGACATTCAGAAGACATCTTAAGGCAGCCCTGTTCAGGTAAGTTTTTAGTGTATTTTTGGTCTCTGTGGAAGCCACCCAGCGTGGCTGGGGAGACCCAGCCAGATGGGCGGGGTACAAATAATAAATTATTATTATTATTATTATTATTATTATTATTATTATGACCCGGAAGCTGTACGCCGGCTCCCTCGGCCAATAAAGCGAGATGAGCGCCGCAACCCCAGAGTCGGCCACGACTGGACCTCATGGTCAGCGGTCCCTTTAGCTTTACTCTGAGTAGGACATAGGTGGCCACCACCCAAGTCTTGGGAAATCTGGGAACGGCATCCAAAAACAGCTGGGATAGGGTAGGGCATTGAGAAGGATTATGGGTCCTTCGATGCCCCGGCCAAGCTCTCTTTCCCGCGACGAGCAAAAGCCAAACCAAATAATTAACGCACGCTCCCCAGAACGCATCCTCCATCCCGGTTGTGGAGTCTGGCTCTCCCTGACCAGAGTGGCAGCATTGTTTTTCCGACTGCAGACGACATTGCCACCCTGGCCTGGGTCACCCTGGCACCGTTCACGCTGGCGGGGTTGGGGGCAGAGTGAGGTTGGTACTTCCTAGTCCTGTCAAGCCTCAGAATTTCCCTTTTGCACCCAGCAGCTTAACAAAGGCACTTTGTGCCGATCCGGCCCCCTCCCTGCTTCGTCCCATAAAAGCACCCGTTGTTCTCATTTCCTCTGCTGAGCAGAGCCAGGCCTAAACTGGCTGGTTTTTGTCATGCCGAAACCTCCCCCCCCCCCTTCTTCCGTAAAGGAATGTTTCCTCCCATCCAGAGCCCGGCAACCGTGCTTGGAAAAACTTGGGGGGAGTCCCCTTCTTAAAAACCAGCCGGGTTTCCATGCTTGTTGATCCGTTAATGCTGCAGACGGTATTCTGTGCTAATCGACTCAGATTAAACCCCACAATTTCCATGTGCCTGAACAAAGGGTTTTTTAAAAAGAAACCTCAGGTCCAAGAACTAAATATGGACCCCTGTGCCTCACAATGTGGCCCTCAGATCTCTTCCCAGGACACAAGCCTCTCCCAGCCAGCCGTGCCCCTTGTCGGATCTGTTTTGTACCCTCCTTAAGTGTTTTTGCCTGGCTGGGGTTTGCCCTCGAACTCTGACCATGCCCCTTGCTCGCCTGCCTGCCTGGAGCTAGCTGAAGCTAGCCTACTGCACAAAGGCGGCAATCACCTTGGTTGCCCCACCCACTTTTGCCTCTGGCCCCGCCCACTTCTGCCCACCTGTCTCTCTTTGGCACCTGAGCCTCATTCCCAATCCCAGGGGGTTTCAGTCTTAGGACAGAGGCAGAAATGAAAGGGGGAAAAGAGGAGAGTGACTTGACTGATGTGCAGAGCGCAAACATTAATCTGCCACCCCCAGCTGGGATTTGGGAAGTTTCTCCTCTCCAAGCAACGTGGCACAACTTCTGTCTGTTGTTTTGACACAATACAGAGAACTGCACCTTAGCTGTGTACGTGCAAGAAGTTGTGTCACTTCAGTTACGGAGATTTGCAACAAGGAAGTCTCTTTTATGTGTGTGTATGGAGTAATGCTTTAAACTCACCCCTCAGACATTTTGTCCTGGCAAAAACAACGGCCACAGCCAGTCATCAAGGGCAATCCCTTGTGGGGCATGCTGTTGTTGTTTTCACCCACAAACAAAATAATAATAATAATAATTTATTATTTATACCCCGCCCATCTGGCTGGGTTTCCCCAGCCACTCTGGGCAGCTTCCAGCAGAATATTAAAATACAACAGTCTATTAAACATTAAAAGCTTCCTTAAACAGGGCTGCCTTCAGATGTCTTCTAACAGTCTGGTAGTTGTTTTTCACTTTGCCATCTGGTGGGAGGGCGTTCCACAGGGCGGGTGCCACCACCGAGAAGGCCCTCTGCCTGGTTCCCTGTAACTTGGCTTCTCGCAGAGAGAGAACCGCCAGAAGTCCCTCGGCGCTGGACCTCAGTGTCTGGGCTGGATGATGGAGGTGGAGATGCTCCTTCAGGTATACTGGGCCGAGGCTGTTTAGGGCTTTCAAGCTCAGCACCAACACTTTGCACTTTGCACAACAATGCACTGACAGGCTGTGTTTTTAAAGTCCTGCATCACAAGTGTGCACGGCAACACAATCCATCAGCTGCTAAAGCGCTTAGCTTGAAATAAAAGTAGAGAGTTCAGAGCATCAAAGATCACAGGCATGATCTACTAAGCCCCTCTGAAATCACCGGAAGGGTGGGGGTATATATAATAGAGTTCAAAGGGACCCTCCAAAGGTCCTCTACTCCAACCCCCTGCAATGTAGAAATCTCAGCTCTGAACGCATCCATGACGGATGGCCCCCCATCTGCCTTTAAAAAGCAAATAACCTGTACAACACACTCATTTGTTACCGTAATAAATAAACCACAGGCACACTGGGAATGTACTGGGAGCCAGTGTAGGTCTTTCAGGACTGGTGTTCTGTGGTCTCGGCGGCCACTCACCATCTAGCTGCCGCATTCTGGATTAGTTGTAGTTTCTGGGTCACCTTCAAAGGTAGCCCCAATATGCAATGGATGATCGTTCTCCCCTTTCCTGCTCACAGTTTGCATTGTGCTTTCTTTGGGTTGAAATGAATGGGGTAGAACAACATAGCAGGCTGAGATAGATGTCATAGGGTTCCCCCCCCCCCCGAAGAAGCTGAACTGCAGCAGAAAGGAAACTGTGGTGCGAGCGACGAAGGAAATCAGTGCTTTCCTTCTTGCATCCCTTGTGTAGCGTTATAGGAAGAGACAGAAAAATAATTTCCTGCCTCTTTTTCTTTTTCCCCAGCCTACCCAAGTCATCCAGAATTATAGCCTTTAAGCCATGGGTAGGCAAATTAAGGCCCAGGGGCCAGATCTGGCCCAATTGCCTTCTAAATCCGGCCCGCGGACGGCCCGGGAATCAGCGTGTTTTTATTTAAATCAGCGTCCATTTATTTAAAATGCATCTCTGGGTTCTTTGTGGGGCATAGGAATTCGTTCATTTTTTCCCCTTCAAAATATAGTCTGGCTCACCACAAGGTCTGAGGGATGGTGGACCGGCCCCCTGCTGAAAAAGTTTGCTGACCCCCGCTTTAAGCAACAACAATAATAATAATAATAACAAAATTTTATTTATATCCCGCCCTCCCCAGCTGAAACTGCGCTCAGAGCAGCTAACAACAATAAAAGTAACACAGCATTCTAAAATCAATTCTTTCTAAAATCAATTCAAAATCAAATAAATGGCAATCATAGGGCTAGAGTTCTATGAGGATTACAGAAGGAGAGAGGGGGTCAGGCTGTGCCTTGGCCAAAGGCCTGGTGGAACAGCTCCGTCTTGCAGGCCCTGCGGAAAGATGTCAAGTCCCGTAGGGCTCTGGTCTCTTGGGACAGAGCGTTCCACCAGATTGGGGCCACAGGTGAAAAAGCCCTGGCTCTGGTTGAGGCCAGCCTAACCTCCCTGTGGCCCGGGACCTCCAATATGTTTTTGTTTGAAGACCGTAAGGTCCTCCATGGGACATACCAGGAGAGGCGGTCCCATAGGTACGAGGGTCCTATGCCGTATAGGGCTTTCAAGGTTAAAACCAGCACCTTAAACCTGATCCTGTACTCCACTGGGAGCTAGTGCAGTTGGTAAAGCACTGGGTGAATGTGATCCCGCAGCGAGGACCCCGGAAGGAGTCTCGCCGCAGCATTCTGCACCCACTGGAGTTTCTGGGTCAGTCTCAAGGGCAGCCCCATGTAGAGCGAGTTACAATAATCAAGCCTGGAGGTGACCATCACATGGATCACAGTGGCGAGGTCAGGGCGAGAGAGGCAATGCGGCAACTTTGCCCCCACCCTGGCAGCAAAACCTTCCACCTTAATGGTCCAAGGCGATGGGTGAAGTTGCAAAGTTACAAATAAAGCCAGGGGTGCTTTAGATAAGCCTCCCTCCCTTGGGGGGCTTCCAGATGTGTGGGATTCCACCCCATGCCTCCAAATGCGGGCTGTGCGATTATAGTTAGGAGCCCTTGCGCAAGACGCCTGCATCCCCGAGAGATCAGACTTTTTGGGGTGAGGAATGTGACGGCAAAATGCGCTGGATAGAATCACAGAGCTGTGATTCATCTAGTCCAACTCCCTACAATGCAGGAATCACAGCTAATTTGTCTTTTTTATTATTGGTTTTTTAACATATCATTTTCAACAAATATTAAACATACTTTTATATCTTATACAGTTTTTTTTACTTCCATCAATCACATCTGAAAATTTTCCAATGTTTTCCACTTAATTTATATTTCTTACTTTCACTGTTACATTTAAATATCATAATATCTCTCCTTTCTTTTCTTTGCAATGTTTCATATATTCCTCCTTGCAAAACTTCTTGTAGTCCTACTAGTGTAATTTGTTGATTACAGTTGCTCTTCAAATAGTTCGTATATTTCTTCCAATCTTCTGTGAATCTTTGGTCCCGCAGGTTTCGAATCCTTCCTGTCATTTTGTCCAATTCTGCGTAGTCCATTAATTTCGTCTGCCATTCTTCTTTTGTCGGAATTTCTTCTTGCTTCCATTTCTGGGCCAACAATACTCTTGCCGCTGTTGTTGCATATAAAAACAGTTTTAATATCCTGTCTATTAATGTCCTCACTTGTAATACCAAGTAAAAATGCTTTTGGTCTTTTAAAAAATGTATATTTCAACATCTTTTTCATCTCATTATATATCATTTCCCAGAAGTCTTTTTACTTTCTTACATTCCCACCACATATGATAAAATGATCCTTCTTTTTCTTTACATTTCCAACATTTATTACTTGTCTTATACATTTTAGCTAATTTCACAGGTGTGATATACCATCTATACATCATTTTCATCATATTCACTTTCAAAGCGTTACATGCTGTAAATTTTATTCTTTCTTTCCACAACCTCTCCCATTCTTTTAGCTGTATATTATATCCAAACACAGCTAACTTGTCTTAATCATCAGGACAACACTTGCTTTCACGCAACGGCACCCAAACGAATGAGAATGAATGCTCATTATATAGACAAATGTTGTCTAATCTTGCAAACAAATGAGGATGAATAAGCCCGTTGTTTGGAACCACCTTTAGTAGCAACTCAGATTCTCAAGCTGTTGTAAGACTACTTGGAGTGAAATAATCTGCGCTGTGCATCATGAAAGACTCAGTTGGTCACAATGCACCCATTATTATTATTATTATTATTATTATTATTATTATTATTATTTCCCCATATGTCCCAACGCAATGCAAAGAATAAAATTGATGTCTGGTTTTAATCTTCACTTTATGGCTTCTATTGCATGCTTTTACTTCCTTTTGCTGTAAACTGCTTTGAGGTGCTTTATGAAACAGCGGTAGATAAATATTTGCATGAATAAATAAGAACAGTTAAAAATAGCACAAAACAAACAAACAAAACAGAAAATGAATAGGAAAGCATTCCAAAGTGGACCCCAAGGCAGAGGGGAAAAGCACCAGATCAGACCCTTCTTCCCCCCCCCCCACATATTTGTGCTTCTGAGCATGCAAGGAGTGCTTTCCTGGCATCTCCCTGCAACTGCAACCACTTCCCATGTGCTGGCTGTGCTGCATTTCTGACACACACACATGCTTTAAATGAAGGGTCAGTCCATCCAGAAGCAATTTGCTGGTTGAAGGTAAATCCAAGTTCATCACACTCTTGAAGGATGCTGATACCTGCCGGAGCAAATGTTCTAGTCCTCATGGAGATAAGGGAGCAGTTTGCATTATAGAGTCGGGGCTGAGAAGCTCCAGTGTAGGCCATGAAGCTAACATCTATCTATCTCAGCTAGGACACAGCTGTGAAACAACTGACGGGCGTGTGGCCCTTTCAGATGTGGCTGGATTTGAACTCCCAGCAGACTCAGCCAGCATGACAAAGGCTGGGGGAAATGGGATTCAGGCCAGATTTTGCCAGCCAGAGCCTTTGGATTGTGGCTCCACCAGCCCCACTCAAAGCAGCACTCAAAATCTTAACAAAGCCGAAAGAAGGAACCTTTTATCACATGTGGTGGATGTGCCCCAAGGTAAAAGACTTCTGGGAAAGGATTTATAATGAACTGAAAAAAGTGTCGAAAATCACATTTATTAAGAAACCAGAAGCCTTTTTACTTGGTATAGTGGGGGGTGAAATCCCCAAAAAGGATGTTACTTTTTTTCTGTATGCCACAACAGCTGCGAGAATATTACTAGTGAAGAATTGGAAGAAACAAGATTTACCAACTATCAAAGAATGGCAGATGAGGATGACGGACTAGATGGAACTTGCCGAACTGACGGGGAGACTCCAAGACCAGAGAGAAGAGATGGTGGAAGAAGATTGGAAGAATTTTAAAGAATATTTGAAAAAAAATATGTTAATATTTAAATATTAGAATAGCTTTGGAAGTGGATATAGGCTGTAGGGTTAGAAGTAGAAGATAGTGTATTTTAAAACAGTATTATTTGTAAGTGATAAAATGTGAAGATTTTTATGGTAAAAGTAAGTGTGATTAAAAAAATGGTTAGAAATTATGATATATGCAAACTACTAAAGATGAGGTAAAATGAAAATACAATGTTTAGAAAAAATAAGGATAAGACAAGAATTTGTTTGTATTGTTTGTTTTTCTGTTTGTGTTGTTTAGTTGTGTTATAAAATGAGTAATTTTTTTTGAGAAAACAAAACAAAAGCTTAACAGAGCCCCCATGGGCAGGGGCAGTACACCTGCAAAGTCGGCAACATGTCATAGCATTTCTGCATGTCATGTCGCTGCTCAGAGCTTTCCATCGGTCAAGGGGAGTTGCCTGTGGCTAGATTCAATTCTGGTGCTGGAGGAGACTCTTGAGAGTCCCATGGACTGCAAGAAGATCCAACCTCTCCATTCTGAAGGAAATCAGCCCTGAGTGCTCACTGGAAGGACAGATCCTGAAGCTGAGGCTCCAAGACTTTGGCCACCTCAGGAGAAGAGAAGACCCTGATGTTGGGAAAGATGGAGGGCACAAGGAGAAGGGAATGACAGAGGACGAGATGGTGGGACAATGTTCTCGAAGCTACCAGCATGAGTTTGACCAAACTGCAGGAGGCAGTGGAAGACAGGAGTGCCTGGCGTGCTCTGGTCCAAGGGGGGGTCACGAAGAGGCGGACACGACTAAACGACCAAACAACAACAACAACAGACTCAAACCCCACTTTGTAAGAGTGTAAGAGGAGCCCTGCAGGATCAGGCCCATGGCCCATCCAGTCCGGCATCACAGTGACCAGCCGGATGCCTGTAGGAAACACTCAGGCCGGATCTGAACCCGAGAGCTCTCTCTCTTGCCTCCTGCAGTTTCCAGCAACTGGTATTCAGAGGACCATCACTGCCCTAAATTGTGGAGGGCAGAGCAGAGCCATTGCGGCCAGTAGCCACCGATTAGCCCTCTCCTCCTCCATAAATTTGTCCAATCCTCTTTTAAAGCCATCCAAGTTAATGGCCATCACTGCCTCCTGTGGCAGGGAGTTCCACAGTTTAACAGGGCCCTATGTGAAGGAGGGATTTCTATGATCAGTCTTCCAACATTCAGCTTCATTGGACGCCCAGGAATTCCAGTGTCGTAACAGGGAGGAAAACGTCCTCTATCCACTTTCAACCCGCCATGTGCCGTTTTATAAAATTCTATCCTGCTACCTCTCACGCTGGCCTTTTCTCTAAACTAAAAAGTCCCCGGGTGCTGCGACCTTCGCAATGTGGCAAAACGACACACAAAATGAATTATAACCTTTGCCACCCACCCAAAAAATGGGTCTGGGTTTCCCCAGACTGGCCTGATTTAAATGTGCGTGTGCGTGTGCGTGTGCGTGTGCGTACGCACACACCCACAAACACCCACACCCACAAACACCCACACCCACATATGCAGGGCTTGTTCTGCCTGGCAACAGAGACCGTTATAGCACGCATTTCGGAGAAACCCTGCGTGTCGGTTCCTCTGCGAGAAGCCGCAACTAGTTTCACAGTTTCTTTGCAAAGCAGAAGAAGTTTTGCAAGACATCCTGCATTTCAGCACAGCTCTCTCTGGCCTGCTGCCCCATGTCCCCTCCACGCCCCAACCCTGCTACCCCAAGACAAAGCCACGTAGACTTTCCTGGCACCTTAAAACGAGCAGTCAGATTTCTCCATCAAGGAGAGGTACCTTGGGATAAGGAGAAGGCCACAAACAAGTGTTAAATCGATCAATTTCAAAGTGCAATTTTAAAAAAAGAAAAAGAAAATAACCTCTCCAGGCTTGCAGGCAAGGGACAACCCCAGCTTGTTCCTGGAGGTAAAGCCAGGGCATTCTGTTGTTGTTGTTGTTGTGTTGTTTAGTCGTGTCCGACTCTTTGTGACCCCCTGGACCAGAGCACGCCAGGCACTCCTGTCTTCCACTACCTCCCGCAGTTTGGTCAAACTCATGCTGGTCTCTTCGAGAACACTGTCCCACCACCTCATCCTCCTCCGTCGTCCCCTTCTCCTTGTGCCCTCCATCTTTCCCAACATCAGGGTCTTTTCCAGGGAGTCTTCTCTTCTCATGAAGAGGCCAAAGTCTTGGAGCCTCAGCTTCAGGATCTGTCCTTCCTGTGAGCACTTCCTGTGAGCTGGTTTGCTTCAGAATGGAGAGGTTTGATCTTCTTGCAGTTCATGGGACTCTCAAGAGTCTCCTCCAGCACCAGAATTCAAAAGCATCCATTCTTCGGCGATCAGCCTTCTACATACAAACAACTGCTCTACACCCGAGCTACAAATCCCTACATGGGCAGTAGCTAAAAGCCACCAGCCATCCAGAGAAGTCGACGCTCATGCACTGAATTTGGGACGTTCTGCATGCTAAACAGGTCCTCTACCAGCGAGCTGCAGCCTTCAAAGCGAATTAAGATTCCAGCCGCCATGGTTCCGAGCGAAAGGCTGGTTTAAATAGGAGCATAGGAATTTGCCAAGTCAAACCACTTGTCTAGCTACTCCAACTGGCAGAGGCTTGCCAAGCTATCTGGGACCTACCCGGAGAGGCCAGAGTTTGCAGCTGGGAGCTTCTGCATTCAAAGCAGGTGTCCTGCCGCTGAGCTATAGCACTTTACTGTCAAATAAAGATGTTGCAGTGCAGAGGGAGAGATCAGGGTACACACAGTTCTCTGCCCCCAAACCCCACCACCACTTGCCGCTTGTCACGCTAAGCCTAATGCTTTGGCCAGCTGCAAACACACGGTACATTTAAATAACCCCACCCGAAAAGAATCCCGGGAACTGTAGTTTCAGGGTGTCCTGCAAGGGCTTAAACTACCCATGTATGGAAGTGAGAGTTGGACCATAAAGAAGGCTGATCGCCAAAGAATGGATGCTTTTGAATTCTGGTGCTGGAGGAGACTCTTGAGAGTCCCATGGACTGCAAGAAGATCAAACCTCTCCATTCTGAAGGAAATCAGCCCTGAGTGCTCACTGGAAGGACAGATCCTGAAGCTGAGGCTCCAAGACTTTGGCCACCTCATGAGAAGAGAAGACTCCCTGGAAAAGACCCTGATGTTGGGAAAGATGGAGGGCACAGGGAGAAGGGGATGACAGAGGACGAGATGGTGGGACAGTGTTCTTAAAGCTACAAACATGAGGGAGGCAGTGGAAGACAGGAGTGCCTGGCGTGCTCTGGTCCAGGGGGTCAAGAAGAGTCGGACACGACTAAACGACTAAACAACAACAGTGTGCTTTTAAAGTGGAGTGGGTGCACAGCCTTACACCACCACCTGCCTGCGGAAGAGGCGTCAATAATACACAACGCCGCAAGTAAGATTATTTCTCAAGGCTGGGCTCTGCTATCAAAATGTGCTCTCGATAAGCCCTCCGGAATCAGCCTCACTCACAGACACAAGGAAACAGGGCATTCTGAAGCCAGCTTCCTGCAGCCGAGACAGCAGCAGTTCTAAATGCAAAGGCGACAGGCGGAAACACTATAGACACCTCTTGCCTAAACATAGACTACCATGAAATACCTTCTCTGTCTCTGAGGTCTGAGCTCTGCCTCAGATTGCCTCAAAACCGCTTATTTTCTGCTGCTCAGCTGTTGTGGCAAATTTAGAATGTATCCTCACTGGGGTAAAGAACACTTTTCTGGGTGTGTAGCTTATTGATATATCGGCGGCCTTTTCTCTCCAGAGCTGCTGATTGCTCATGTGATCCTCAATCAGAATGCTTCTGCCTTTTTTCATATTCCAAAAGAACCAAAAGGAAAACAGTGTGATAGTGAGCAGACCAGTGTTTTTATTGGGGACGCATCCTGCAAGGTGCTCTTGGCCCAGGAAGAGTAGTTCAGCGATGGATTTATTCCGCTTTTTAGGGGATGTTCTGTGTGGCTTTCCAAACACTTTATACAGTGCCATCTGGAGGAGCGACAGCACGAGAAAAACGGGATGAAAATTCTTCTTCTTCTTCTTTGGCAATCACTCGTAGCCAAGTAAGATTGTCTTCCATAAACACGGTTTTAACAGTGAGTCCGTAAGTGACTGTGGAAGCCAATTCTGGATCCACACGTCCTTCCACAGTGGGGACATTGGTTACCGGGCGGGAGTTGGTCATGGTGTGGATTTGCCCAGCGTGCCTTCCTCCTAGCACGTTTCTCCCTTGCGTCCTGAGTTCGAGTGTCTTCAAAGCCCATGACTGTTCTCCAACCAGAGCACTCGCAGGCCAGTGTTTCCCAGTTGTCTGTGTTTATACTACATTTTTTTATATTTGCCTTGAGAGAGTCTTTAAACCTCTTTTGTTGACCACCAGCATTACACTTTCCATTTTTAAGTTCAGAATAGAGTAGCTGCTTTGGAAGACGACCATCAGGCATCCGCACAACATGACCAGTCCAACGAAGTTGATGTTGAAGAATCATTGCTTCAACACTGGTGATCTTTGCTTCTTCCAGGACACTGACAAAATAAAGCTGAGTCGTTGTGGTACAAGGCACTAAGAGATTTCAGCGGGAAGTTGCAAGGATATTTGGGAATGAAGCTGGGTAACCGCCCCAAACCCTTTGCCTCTCAGGGATGCAAAGTTGCACTGGCTAGCCTGGTCATTTAGGGGCTCTGTTGAAAGTGGTGGTATGGGCATTTAACCTTCGTCCACACAGATGATGCTGGACAGCTCCAAATCCAATCATCCTTGAATATCAGCCTTGATGACTGGGGCTGAAGGGAGTCTGGAGAGAGCAATTGATTGATTGATTGATCAATCAATCAATCAATCAATCAATCAATCAATCAATCAATCGTGAAGGGCCACCAGCCTCCTGTCCCTGTCTCCATCCTGCCTTCTTTCCCTCTTGGTTTCCTCTCTACCCCTTTGGCAGGCAGATATGTTTGTCTACTCTGGAGGGAGGGTGGGGTGAATAAATCAACGCTCCCCTCCCCCGATGGCTCTTTCATTCCTCCTCTCCCAGGGTCAGGGGCAAATGTTCAATAGGAAGTTAACTCCCAGCCTGGGAGATGAGGGCAGCAGGAGGGAGGGGTGGGAGGGAGTCCCACAGGGACGCGGGGGGCGCTGTGGGTTAAACCACCAAGCCTAGGGCTTGCCAACCAGAAGGTCGCGGTTCGAATCCCCGTCACGGGGTGAGCTCCCGTTGCTCGGTCCCTGCTCCTGCCAACCTAGCAGTTCGAAAGCACATCAAAGTGCAAGTAGATAAATAGGTACCACTCCAGTGGGAAGGTAAACAGTGTTTCCGTGCGCTGCTCTGGTTCGCCAGAAGCAGCTTAGTCCTGCTGGCCACATGACCCGGAAGCTGGATGCCGGCTCCCTCAGCCAATAAAGCAAGATGACCGCAACCTCAGAGTCGGCCACAACAGGACCTAATAGTCAGGGGTCCCTTTACCTTTACCTTTACCTTTAGGGAGTCCCATACCCAGTGCTTGCAGCATGCTAAGAAGCCCATGCTAAACCCTGGCTGCTCAAAGCAGGAAGAAGCCAGTTTCAGAAAACGCTGCTCATTTGTGTTTTGTTTCCGTTTCCCTCCTTCCTCGTCTCTGCTGTGTTTGACAAGGGCAACACTGAGGCTAGCCAGCAGGAAGCAGACAACCAGGGGGATACCCCTTGGGCCAGTTAGGTGAGGGCTGGATGCTAACACAGTGGGCCCAGGACCAAAAGTCTATGTCTCTTAGCCTAGCCTACCACACAGGGTTGTTGTGAGGATACAATGGGGAGCTAGTATTTCACTTCCTTGGAGGAAACGTGGGAAAGAAATCTAATAATGATTAAAGCTCTGGTTTTCCCAGTAGTGATGTATGGAAGTGAGAGCTGGACCATAAAGAAGGCTGATCGCCGAAGAATGGATGCTTTTGAATTCTGGTGCTGGAGGAGACTCTTGAGAGTCCCATGGACTGCAAGAAGATCAAACCTCTCCATTCTGAAGCAAATCAGCCCTGAGTGCTCACGGGAAGGACAGATTCTGAAGCTGAGGCTCCAAGACTTTGGCCACCTCAGGAGAAGAGAAGACTCCCAGGAAAAGACCCTGATGTTGGGAAAGATGGAGGGCGCAAGGAGAAGGGGACGACGGAGGAGGATGAGATGGTGGGACAGTGTTCTCGAAGAGACCAGCATGAGTTTGACCAAACTGCGGGAGGCAGTGGAAGACAGGAGTGCCTGGTGTGCTCTAGTCCAGGGGGTCACAAAGAGGCAGAAACGACTAAAGGACTAAACAAAAATGAATAAAGGGAGTAAGGATGGACATGGTTCGTGCTCAGTATAAAGCCACTTCCTATTGGGGTCAGGCCGTTGCTAAGTGGTAGAGCTCCTGGGAAGTGTTAGCGCTCCAGCAGGCTGTGGGGGGGAACTCTCTGTCTGAAACCCCAGGCAGCTTCTGCCAGACAGTGCAGACAGCACTAAGCTAAGTGGGCAATAAGTCTGACTTAGGGGGAAATCTGGAGTCTGCTATCCTGGCGGGCTTCAACCTACAGTGTGAAAGTTGGTATTTAACTCTGAGCAAATGAGCAAAAACGTCTATGACAAGTTCAAATATTTGCTGGAAATGTAAACAGAAAGAAGGCACCTTTTATCATATGTGGTGGAACTGTAAAGTAAAAAAAGAATTTTGGGAAATGATATATAATGGGTTGAAAAAATGTTTAAAATAATGTTTGTTAAAAAAAACCAGAAGCTTTTTCGTTAGGAATTGTAAGTCCCGGTGTGTGTTTAACTGCTCAAGGCCTTTGGTTCCAGCATTTGTTTTCAAAGTAATATAACCTCAGTTCTAACTACTTCAGTTGACCTATTCTTCATTTTTTTAAATAAAAAAAATGGCTCGCTCTTTCCAGATCTGAAATGGTAAAACAGAACAATTGTGTGGGAGGAAAGGTTTTCTGTCTGATCTGTATTGTTTTGCTTCGCTTGTCTGTTAAACGGAAAAATTATTTTTTTCCAACAGAGATGGCACAAATGCGTACTTTTGAAAATGGAGCTTCGCCTCAACATGCCATTGCCAGGAACAAGCCCCAAATATTAGTATCTAATGGAAATTCTCAGTTCTAGATCTGAGTCACCCTCACATCAGCCCCAAGGGCAGGTGATGGGCGCATGGCTGTGGGTTAGCGAGTCAGCCGCTGATGACTCAGGAGGACACCCTCATAGCCAGAGACTCTGTGAGGAAACTCTGGACAGATGTGGCTGTGAAGAGGGAATAGAGAAAAGGTCAGAAGAGCCCTTGCTCTGATCAAAGGTCCTTTGAATCCCAGAAAGGAAATACATATTTCATTATGCAATACAGCACCACAGAATTGTATAGTTGGAAGGAACCCACGAGGGTCTTCTAGTCCATGCATAGGCAAACTTGGCCCTCCAGATGTTTTGGGACTACAGTGGTACCTAGGATTAAGAACTTAATTTGTTCTGGAGGTCTATTCCGCCTTGCCTTTAATTTGAATTCAGCCTGATCTTTTATTTCCCTTTCCTCCCCCTCCCCTTTTATTAAGATCACCCGCTCTGAGACCCCACAGCTAATTCTCCCCTGGCCTCCTCGCTGGCCCAAGTAGGACCAATTCAGCCAGCTAGCCCTGGGGATTATTGGGGAGGGGGGTTGTGTGCTTTAAATGTATAGCGCTGACCTGTCCTGGGTATCGGGGTCCCCCATGCAGCTGATATTTATCCCCCCCCCCTTGGTTAAGGGACGCGGGTGGTGCTGTGGGTTAAACCACAGAGCCTAGGGCTTGCTGATCAGAAGGTTGGCGGTTCAAATCCCCGATACGGGGTGAGCTCCCGTTGCTCGGTCCCTGCTCCTGTCAACCTAGCAGTTCGAAAGCACGTCCAAGTGCAAGTAGATAAATAGGTACCACTCCGGCGGGAAAGTGCAAGTAGATAAATAGGTACCACTCCGGCGGGAAGGTAAACGGCGTTTCCATGCGCTGCTCTGGTTCGCCAGAAGCGGCTTAGTCATGCTGGCCACATGACCCGGAAGCTGTATGCCAACTCCCTCAGCCAATAAAGCGAGATATTGGCCACAACCCCAGAGTCAGCCACGACTGGACCTAATGGTCACGGGTCCCTTTACCTTTACCCTTGCTTAGGGGGTGAGAGGACTGTGCAGGGGGGCAAATAAACACCATGTGGTGAAAAAGAAGTTTAGAGGCAAAGTGCAAAAATAAAAATAAAAATCGGAACTAAAGAGCATTGGATTGTTCTTTTGACTTCATAATAAAGTCTTGATGAAACCAAAATCCAAAAACTAACAGACACGAGCATGTGCAGAGCGCACTTTCCTTGCCAGTGGTGAACCTCTGTATTAATGAGGGGATTCCCCTAGGAAACCACATTTCTTATTTCTTTATTTTTTTAAAAAAGAGAGAGAAATATTTATTGTCATGTTGTTAGGAGAGGAGGAGCACAAGTTGCTTGGAGACTTTTCACAATGAAAGGGCAACAAGAAAACATAAGAAATCAGGAAACAGGGAGGACGGAACCAGGACATCACGAAAACATGCTATAAAGCTTTACATAGCGATCATAAATAGAAAGTACCGGGAGGGGAATAAGAACATAGGCATTTCTTATCTGTTACGATGCCTCGTAATGACGACTGAGGATCAACAAACGCTGATCACATATTGCTATTTCTTGTCTTTATTTCATTTTCGTTCCTAGGGATTTGGGATTTGACACAGCACACATTTAATTGGGAGGATGTCAATACTCTCCCCCAGCGCTACAGTTCCCAACACCCTTAAACTACATTTCCCAGCTGCTTTCAATGTGCTTTAAGTGTATGGTGTGTGCGTGCAGCCAGGAAGGATAATTTGGAAATAAATTTGGGGGGGGTTTGCAAAGATGGGGCTGCCAGCCTCCTCTAATGTCAGCTGTTCTTATGACTCACTGGTGCTGTGTCAAGAATTTGCAAGCCTTACATACACTGACTCATGATGTTTATGGATTCCCAATTTCCGCAGACTCCAGAGAAGAGGCAGAATATGGGCACTGCCCCCCCCCACCCCTTTCAAACCCCAGCAAAATTTTACTTTAAATTAGACAGCCAACAGTGTGACGCAGCAGCTAAAAAAGCCAATGCAATTCTGGGCTGCATCAATAGGAGTATAGCATCTAGATCAAGGGAAGTAATAGTGCCACTGTATTCTGCTCTGGTCAGACCTCACCTGGAGTACTGTGTCCAGTTCTGGGCACCACAGTTCAAGAAGGACACGGACAAACTGGAACGTGTCCAGAGGAGGGCAACCAAAATGGTCAAAGGCCTGGAAACGATGCCTTATGAGGAACGGCTAAGGGAGCTGGGCATGTTTAGCCTGGAGAAGAGGAGGTTAAGGGGTGATATGATAGCCATCTTCAAATATATAAAAGGATGTCACATAGAGAGTGAGAGTGAGAGAGAAGGCAGGGAAGGAATACCTCTTTTTTAAAAAAAAGGTATTCTACCTGCGTGGCAGAGTAGAGGCGTATACCTCTTCTAAAATGGTATTGGAAGAGGCATTCTCATGTCTGTGGGAAGAAGGGATCTTTCTGCCCTTTTTTGTTTTGTTTCTGTTTACCGCTTCCTTTTTTAAAACAATATCGATTCGTTGACCACATTAAAAATTGCAAACATAGCAAAAAAGAAAGAAAACAAAGAATAAAAAATGTAAAGCATCACGGCCAGGAAGGACAAAAGTACAAAGACATGGGACGCAGCTCTACAGGGATAATCAAGTATTAACTTGTGGAAATATTCCCTTTACAAACAATAAGGATATATTAAAAAAAAAAAAAGTATTCTTCACCTGTGAGTTCCATCATTATTGAGAACAAAGGTTCTATAAAGTCTTAAGAGAGCCAGACGTTTGCATATACTTCCATAAATATAAGATGGTGTTGGAAGAGGCCTTCCTAGTGGTCGTGGGGGAAGGGTGCGATGCCTCTTCCAAGGTGGTGTTATAAAAGGCATACCTGGGTCGCAGGGAGTACCTGTTCCCATACATTGCTTAAAAAAATACAGTTTAAAAAGAAAAATGTGTACTTTGTTTTTTCAGACCCACCACCTACTTAATCTCAAGCAGCTTTCAAGTTTGTTGAAACGGAGCAACTACAAGAAAGAAGATTCCACCTAAAGATTAGGAAGAACTTCCTGACAGTAAGAGCTGTTTGACAGTGGAATTTGCTGCCAAGGAGTGTGGTGGAGTCTCCTTCTTTGGAGGTCTTTAAGCAGAGGCTTGACAACCATATGTCAGGAGTGCTCTGATGGTGTTTCCTGCTTGGCAGGGGGTTGGACTCGATGGCCCTTGTGGTCTCTTCCAACTCTATGATTCCATGATTCTAGAATACAGAATTTGAAGGAAAGCCTAGGGCGATCGGGCAAACAGCATCGACAGAAACCTGTTGTTAATCACAGTTACTATAATTAAGCTAATGTTGCAAAAGAACACATATAACACAGCCTAACAGGTTTACGGGAAAATGGGTATTTTTTGTAATGTTTTGGAACGACCGGTTCAGCGGTAAAATGCAAACCTATGCAGCTTTCAACCTGTTGCAACAGTAGTTCTTTTACTCCTTATCTTTGGTTTATTTTGCTTATTGTTGTGGAAACTTTTGCTGTCCAACTCCCTGAGGGATTCCGAGTCCTCCTAAGTCCAGGATCGGTTAGAGAAGAATGGACGGAGGCAGGAACCGGTCAAAGCAAGGCAGATTTTCATTTTTCTGTTGCAACAGTGTCCACCCACCTACACACTCTCCTTGCAAGGAGGCAAGAGACCAAGGGCAAAGTGTGCAGGAACCTTTGAAGACTTTAGACATCGCCAAAGACCACCCTAAGAGCATCACACTTACATCACAGAAAGAGGTGGTCTCCTGAAATTTGAGCATGTGGCTTCTCTCCTGTCTGTCAACATAGCTGAAAATGTTTTAGCGATTGCATTACGTGAGCAGTCTGGCCATACTTTTGAGATGGCAAATACTGAAGTTCTTGAATCCAGGTCACGGGACCACCCTATTCCTACACAAAATATGCCTTTAAGAAAAGGATTTGTAAGTCAAAAAGAAATAATGGGAAAGGTGTCTCCAAGATATTGCCTTCTGGAGAGTAATTAGGAGAGCCAATATGGCTTTTTTTGGATTGTTCTGTGTGCTAAAATAATGTGTAGTTTTCTCAGGGAATATTTCCTAAATTTTGAAGGGTCAAGGACTGGTTTTCTGTGGAATATGTGTCTGCTATGTGTGTGTGTGCCCTAAAATTTTATATTATTAATAAAATACAATTTATTAAGAAAAGAAAGAAAGAAAGAAATACTCTGTTAAAACAGAAAAGCTCATATTATAATGACAGAGTAGGAGTCCCTCCCTTCCTATAACACAGCACCAAAACTTGGATGGGAAATAACAGTAAAAGCTGAGCTATAAAAAGTAAAATGGCAGCTATAGAAACATAAAAGAAAATGATAGTCATCACATGCGTGGATTGTAATGCAGTTGAGTTCACAACCTCGCATATTTGTGCTTAGACACAATCTCGCATCCGGAACATTTCAGCTGTTAACGTTAAAAAAAAGATGCAAGTTTCTAGACCTCATGGTGACGAAGAGGCAAATGTGATGATGATGATTCCCATAGTCCACATACAAAACCTGAAGAGGGCGGTGCAATTGAGGACAGCAGGAGCGCTTATGGGGCCCAGAGGGCACACACAGCTCTATCCTTCAGCACCTCAGTGGGGCAGATAGAGAAGCCTGGAGTTGCGGGCACAGGTCTGAGATTCACCACTTGCGAAGTGGAGGGATCAAATACTTGCTCAAGGCCACAGGAATAAGCTTTGGAGCAGTTCTGATCAGTATCGAAGACAGGGGTCAGCAAACTTTTTCCGCAGGGGGCCGGTCCACTGTCCCTCAGGCCTTGTGGAGGGCCGGACTGTATTTTGGGGAAAAAATATGAACGAATTCCTATGCCCCACAAATAACCCAGAGATGCATTTTAAATAAAAGGACACATTCTACTCATGTAAAAACATGCTGATTCCTGGACCGTCCGGGGGGCGGATTGAGAAGGCGATTGGGCCGGATCCGGCCCCCAGGCCTTAGTTTGCCTACTCATGATCAAAGAGGCCAAGAGACCTTCTACTTACCCACTCACCTCCAACCCCCCCCAACCCCTTCCAAATATAAAGTTTATGGGTCCACTTTGGAAGAGAGAAAATAATCCAGCCCAATCAGCACCCCAAGATGTCAAAAGATGGGGGTGCCATTTCTACGAGGCGGGGGTCTCCTCCCCTCCAATATGTGACATGGAACAAGATTACTTTTGGTTCCAACCAAATTGGGATTGTCGCCAGTTTTTTTATTTTCCAGAAGCAGGCTGGTTTGGATAGCCTTTGGTCAAATCATACAAGTGGAGATAACCAAAGGGAAAACATTTATCTCAGCCGCTTTTTGTTTTCTGAAATCCGGAAAATGTCAAGAGCCCCCACTCCCCACCCCGGACACAATGAGACACACTTTCCTGAGTGCCGCTGTAAGATCTGGTCGTAATAATAATATTAATAATAATAAATAATAATAGAAGGTCGCTTCTGCCTCTGAAAGCATACATCAACATCATCCTAAAGCCAGACCCTTGATGGATGAAGGGCACGTGGCTTAACTAAGCTTGTTTTGCTTTCTCACCAGCTCTGAATTCTTCCCTTTAAACACGTACACAAGCTGGGGGGGTGGAGGGGAGAGAGAGGAATGCGGCCTCCCCTTTGTCCCGAGGGCTGCGGACGTGTGGTGGCGCATGATTTGGGGTGGGGTGGGGGGCTGTGTGTCCGTGCTCTGCGTGCGGAGGGAAGCTCCAAACCCAGACAGGGCAGGGCGCTGTGCTAAAGGTGTGTTAGGCGCTTAATCCCCTAAACCCCCCCCCCCAAAAAAAAAAAAACCAAGACTGCAGAAGGTCAAGCCCTGGCCATAAAATAAAAATAAAGAGTTTGGTACCCTGGATGTGCCTTGCCTGACTGTAATTCCTCAAAGCCAGGGCATTTTTACTCTGTGCATGATTTGAGCTGGGGTAGCCGGCATTGTGCTGTCCGAATGTCTCGCCCGTCACAGAATCGTAGAGCTGTAAAGTTGCAAGTTCAACCCATCACAAAGTGGAAATCGCAGCTAAAGCGTCCATGACAGATGGCCATCCATTGCGCCAGGCTGCCTTTGAGGTTATGGGAAGCTGGGGTGTGCTTCCTCAGGGGCTGCGGGAGAAACTCTTTGCACATGCTCAGAGGCATCTGATCCGGGGGTCCTTGCTTCCATGTATCTAGGGTCTGAGCCCTGGCACTGAGGGCTACTTCCGGTTTGCAGCATCCTTCCCTAGGTCTTTGGATTACCAGCGGTCAGCAAGGTTTATCTTGCCTGGGCTGGATTGGCCCAGTGGAGAACCCTTTGTGGGCCGGAATTGGGGCATCTGCGCATGCATTGATGCAATTTCTGGCGTCTGCGCAGACACGATTTCTGGTGCGGCGGAAGCAAGTCCCCGCGCCGGTTTAGCGCAGCACGTGAGCGGGCATCTCGGTTCAGGGGCAGCTCGTGGGCTGGTGAAATAATATAATAATAATAATATTATAATAATTTATTATTTATACCCTGCCCATCTGGCTGAGTTTCTCCAGCCACTCTGGGCGGCTCCCAATCAAATGCTAAAAACAGTACAGCATTAAATATTAAAAACTTCCCTGAACAGGGCTGCCTTCAGATGTCTTTTAAAGATAGGATAGCTGCTTTTTCCCCTTCACATCTGAAGGGAGGGCGTTCCACAGGGTGGGCGCCACTACCGAGAAGGCCCTCTGTCTGATTCCCTGTAACCTCACTTCTCGCAGGGAGGGAACCGTCAGAAGGCCCTCAGAGCTGGATCTCAGTGTCCGGGCTGAACGAAGCGGGTGGAGACGCTCCTTCAGGTATACAGGACCGAGGCCGTTTAGGGCTTTAAAGATCAGCACCAACATTTTGAATTGTGCTCGAAAATGACCTTCGTGGGCCACTTCCGGCCCATGGGCCTTAGGTTGCTGTCCCCTGGATTATGCGGTCCATCTGCCTTGGCAGCCCAGACCGGCCGATGGTCAGTGAGTGATGACAATGAGAGTTGGGAGTCCAGCAAGAAGTTCTCTATCCTTGCCTTCTTGCAGCCAGACCACTTGATGTCCACACGAACAATGTGGTCCTGGGCGCAGCCTCACAACCGCACTCCTGGGACCGAAAAGCTTGCCTCCTAAAAGCACCAACAGGTGGGGTCTAGCCACACAACAGGAACGGTGTGGGTGAGCCACTCTGCACGTGCTCAGAGGCACTCAACTGGTCTTTTCACATTCTGGTTGTTTGAAATACCAGCAATGCATGTGTGGTTTGGGAGCTGCACAGCCAGGGAAAAAACAATGCTGTCCAGGGTTGTGAAGACTGTGGAGAGAATAATTGGGTGCACTCTTCCCACCTTGGATGAAATCTATGTTTCCAGGTGCCATAAGAAAGCTGCAGAGATAGCGCAGGATAGTGCGCACCCCGGAAATGATCTCTTTCAGCTTCTGCCTTCTGGAAGAAGATCCAGGGTTATAAAGACTAGGACTAGCCGCCTGAGAAACGGTTTCTACCCAAATGCAATTCTGGTTCTAAACGCAGCATAAGGGGTCTCTATAGTATAGTGTATTTTAAAATGGGGTTTCAGAGTTTTTAGGGGGTTTTGAATGTTTTATGTAGTTTTTCAGTTTCATTGTTCTGCATGGGACAATGACAATAAAGATATCGTATATCGTATGAGAGGACATGGAAACCCTTCTTGAGGCAAGAACTCTATTGTCAGGGAAGGGCCCAAAGCTCAGCGATAGAACAACTGCTCTGAATGCAGAAGGCCCCAAGTCTGACCCCCAAAGGTAGAGCTGGATACGACCCCTGCCTGAAATCCTGGGGGGCTTCTGCCGACCAGTGTCGGCAATACCAGATGGACCAAGGGTCTGTAAAAGGCATCTTCCTTCTCTCCTATTTCTTCAGAACCATGAGGACTGGAACCTTACTGTTGTTTTTAAGGGAACAGCTGCAGCTCAGGGACAGAGCATCCAATTCGCCTGCAAAAGGTCCTTGGTTCGATCCTTGAGGGCAGATCGTCCCTTGCCTGAAACCCCAGGCAACTGCTGCTGGTCAGTGTCGACAATACTGAGTTCTGCCTAAGGCCACTTCCTAAATCCTATGCAAGGTTGTTGTGTGCTCTCAGCCCACCCCCCTTTCCCTGAACAGGCCTGGGCCAGCTGTGCTCTTCCGCAGGGTTCATTTCCACCCAGGGAGGGGAGATCTAATCGGCTCTGTCCTGGTGCCAAGATCCTTGAAAGCAGAAGGGCAGACAAAAGGAGCAGCTGCCGGAGGAAGAGCTTTGGGGCAAAAGGGCCTTCGGAGGAGCAGATGCAAAGCAGCAGATGGCAGAGCGGGGGCTTCGTCATATGTTTCTCCTCCCCCCCCCCCCCAGCCGCTCTCAGCTTCCTCTTGCCAACTGCAATCTGGCTTTGGCCAGCTCTCGCAAAAATAAGCTCCTTTGGTTCTGCTTTCTATTCGCTCCCCCCCTGGGTTTCGCCAGATCTTGCTCTCGCTCTCTTTTTTCAAAGCTCCCAATTAACCGCCTTCCTTGCAGGTGGGTGGCCAAAGTGGGGAAGGATGCAGCAGCGAAGGAAATCCGGAACAAGACCGAGAAAGGATTTTTTTCACCCCTCTGGTGGTGGGAAACACGGAACCAAGGCATTTTTCAGCAGTGGCAGGACTGATCTCTCAGGTTGTCTACAGCTCCCTTCTGCCCAGAGCAGAAGCCCACTGAAACCAGCCGATTTAAGTTAGCCGTGGACATTGATTTCGGTGGGTCTACTCTGGAGCAGGATTCGGTCGGATAGTGACATAAGAAGAGCATGCTGGGATGAGGCCAACAGCCCATCTAGTCCAGCCAACTAGATGTCCCAAAGAGAAACCCTCAATCAGGATTCGAACACAAGACCAACTCTCTCCCGTCCTGCGTTTTCCGGCAACTGGTATTCGGAAGCCCATCTGCCTCCGTCCGTGGAGGCAGAGATCAGCCATCGCGGCAAGTAGCCATTGATAGCCTTATCCCTCCACCAATTTACCCAGACCTTTTTTTAAAGCCATCCAAGTTTAAAGCCATCACTACCTCTTGTGGCAGGGAGTTCCACAGGGCTTTATCTGTCTTGAATCTTCCCAGCATTCAACCGCATGGGATGTCCACGAGCTCTAGGGTTGCAAGAGAGGGAGAAAAAACTTCCCTCTATCCGCTGTCTCCATGCCGCGCATATTTTTATGTGCTCCTAACATGCTACCCCTTATTAGCTTTTTCTCTAAACTGAAAAGACCCAAATGTTGCAACCACCTGCCGCACGCGGTCCAAAAACGGGCCTCATGAGAAAGCCTCGGTTTCTCCCTCTGTGAAATGGGAAGAGGTCAAGGCAGTTCCCCAACATGACTCATGGGGCCCTGTTGCAAGAGTGTGGATCCCGACCCTGGTGTCTAGCCAGGAGGGAAGTGACGCAGAGTCACACCTCTCTCCTTTCCTGTCCGTGTGGGGCAATACACTCTACCCAACTCCCCACTACACCCCATGTACAAAACACAGGGAAATCAGCAGAGTTGCTTCTGCACAGACCAGGCAGAAAATCTAAGCACAGCACTGCACCACAACTTGGGGCAATAATGTATGCACTGTTTTTTTTAAACATTTGGACGCTGCAATTTGCTCTGCTCTCAACTGGTGTGTTTTGTAAACTCTCTCTAAGCAAACAAGGGGTTTTCCAGTTGCCAACTTTTTGCCTTTGGGATATTGCTGGCCTGTGGCGGACCTACATTGAGGGGGGGGGGGTGAAACTTGGAATGTTAGGGGGTGTTATGAGAAAAAAATGCTCCTTTTCCCTTATGGGGTACCCAAGAGCCCATATAGAGTCCTTTTGTAGGTTCTCTATCGGTAGGAGAAAATAACAGAGACCAACCAGAGAATATTGAGAAGCAAAGCAGCTAGTAAGCCTGATCTTTATTAAAGCTGTTGCAACAAGGTGCTCCCCACACACATGGAGGGGGTTACTCAGAACAAAGGTGTGCCCGCCCTTATATAGACTTTTAAAATTGCATACCCTCAAACTCTACACCACCCCCAGGAACATCATACATACATCACAGGAGGGGCGGACTACAACAGAAATCTGAGTGCGTTGTTTTTTCTCTCGTCTGCTAGGTTGCCTGATTGGATTACCTCGGCATCCTGGCCACTCTCTTGTTACTCAATTCCTGAATCCAGGCCACAGGTCACAGGCTCACACCCTATTCATATCTTAAATGTGCCCTTATGACAGGATTTGTGAAAGACGCGGGTGGCGCTGTGGGTTAAACCACAGAGCCTAGGGCTTGCCGGTCGGTGGTTCTAATCCCCACGACGGGGTGAGCTCCCGTTGCTCGGTCCCTGCTCCTGCCAACCTAGCAGTTCGAAAGCACGTCAAAATGCAAGTACTGCTCTGGCGGGAAGGTAAATGGCGTTTCCGTGCACTGCTCTGGTTCACCAGAAGTGGCTTAGTCCTGCTGGCCACATGACCCGGAAGCTGTACGCCTCAGCCAGTAAAGCGAGATGAGCTCCGCAACCCCAGAGTCGTCCGCGACTGGACCTAATGGTCGGGGTCCCTTTACCTTTACCTTTATGACAGGATTTGTGAAAGTGACAATGAGGAGATTTCCCATTTCCTTCGACCTTGCAGAGAAATATTTGAGGTTATTTTGGGAGAGAGAAAATGGTTTCAGGACTTTTCTGTGGGTTTCAGACATGTGGTTTACATATTTGTATGTGTTTGCTTGGTACA
Source organism: Podarcis cretensis (assembly GCF_951804945.1). Taxonomy (NCBI): domain Eukaryota; kingdom Metazoa; phylum Chordata; class Lepidosauria; order Squamata; family Lacertidae; genus Podarcis; species Podarcis cretensis. Next base: position 4,006,450 of record NC_137186.1, read on the forward strand.
TTTATGAACATCTGTTATATATATATAAGACCTCAAAATTCTTATTTTAAGGGGGGTGGGCCCTTCACAACCAGCAATGAGGTCTGGGTAGCTAACCACTGTTATTGTTACCCGAGAACTGGCCATTGCGGGTACCTACCCCTCTTGCCGCTAAGGTGTCAAATCAATAAAATAAATGTTCATAAATACACAGGGTGTGTGCACATGAGCCACATTCTGAAATGGTCTAGGTGAGCAATCCTGAAGCTGTTTTGGCTCTCCCAAATAACCCAAAAACTTTTATCTGGAGTAGAAGGAAGGAAATGGGCAATACCTTTCCAAATTGTCTTTTCAGTTGCAAATCCTGTTAATTGCTAAACTGCCTGGAATGCAGGGATGCAATGAGGAAGGGTATGCGGGTTTGCTAGCTTGCCTGCGGCCGGATGTGTCCAGGAGAATTAAGTAAGGAGCAGAAGTGGAAAGGAAAGCAGTTATGTTGGAGGAGCATAGGAAACTCGCCTTATACCGAATCAGACCCTTCGTCCATCACTTCACACATCAGAGATGCGTTTTAAATAAAAGCACACATTCTACTCATGTGAAAACACCAGGCAGGCCCCACAAATAACCCAGAGATGCATTTTAAATAAAAGGACACATTCTACTCATGTAAAAACACACTGATTCCCGGACCATCCCTGGGCCGAATTTAGAAGGCGACTGGGCTGGATTTGGCCCCCGGGCCTTAGTTTGCCTACCCATGCAACCCCTTTCTATCCTCCAGTCAAAGAAGCAAAAGGGATAAACAGAGTTCCAGGACACATTCCAGCCAGGCAAAACAAAAGGGGGGCAGAGAGACATGGGCGTAGCCAAGATTTTTTGGGGAGGGCAGGCCTTTTGTTGGGGAGAGGCAGGACCTCTATATACCTGTATACCTGAAGGAGCATCCCCACCCCCATCGTTCGGCCCAGACACTGAGATCCAGCGCCGAGGGCCTTCTGGCGGTTCCCTCGCTGCGAGAAGTGGAACCAGACAGTGGAACCAGACAGAGGGCCTTCTCGGTGGTGGCACCCGCCCTGTGGAACACCCTCCCTTCAGATGTGAAGGAGGAAAGCAGCTATCCTATCTTTAAAAGACATCTGAAGGCAGCCCTGTTCAGGGAAGTTTTTAATATTTAATGCTGTACTGTTTTTAACACTTGATTGGGAGCCGCCCAGAGTGGCTGGGGAAACTCAGCCAGATGGGCGGGGTATAAATAATGAATTATTATTAAATTATTATTATAACCTCCGTTTGCTATGTATTTTTGTTCATTTTTATTGATTTAGGGAGGGGGGCAGCTGTCCTTCCCTGACCCCCCCCCTACGTCGATGGAGAGAGATAAAATCTAGTCGGTTATTAGCACCATGAGTCTGCAATCAGTCTAACCAGCAGACTCTGGTGAAGAATGTTGGAGGCTGCTGCAAGCTTGCACACAGCTTTGCAATGTTCCGGTTGGCCTAATTTTTGCTTTGTTTTGTTTTAAAGCCCTGATATGGTGTTTAGAATTTGACTTATGGGCTGTCAACACTTTGGGCTGTTGCTTTTTGAATTTCCGTCTCTCTCTCTCTCTCGAGTCAGCATGCCGTTTTCGGCTGCTACCCGCAGGCGTCAAACCAAAGGCCAGCCCCCACTTCCCTCCACTCTTGGTGTGCGTGGGGCTGATAAGATTCCTCGGTGGTTTTTATCTCCGCTGTTCTGCGAAATGAAAGCCCAGTTCCTTGAGCTCGGTTGGATTTTGTGTACGGTATCCGCCCCCCATTTCTCCGTAACGCAGTAAATGTTCTTTTGGCTCATCCCAAATTCAAGGAAACGCTATTCGCTTGCACCCGAGAGATTTGATAGCAGAAACAAACAAGCCAGCTTTGAAAGATGATGTGACAGCCCTCCCTAGAAACTCTCAAATAAATGCAAGACCACAGATCAATTCCTCAGTGTGCCCCCATTCTGTACGCCCCCGGGCCCCTGGCAATCCTGAAAACCGAAAAAGACCAGACAATATTTTTAACACCATCGAACAACTGGTAGCCCTTTAAGCATGGGAACAGGTTAGGACTATGCTACATTTATCATTTAGGATGCTTGCACCCTGATCTTGCAGCCCAAAAGGCTCTAAGAATGGCTTCTGGACCAACAATCAGTTAAAACAAGGAGAGCCTGCAGGTTTGCTATTGAAAAGACACAACATAAAAGGGAAAAGGGACAGAAAAAAGGGGGGCAAGCACAGGAACTAAATCTTAATTTTTTTATGACCAACTGGATTGGGAACTGAAGGTAGATAAAACTTACCTCTCTCTGTTTTGCCTGCCTTGACTTAAGCCACATATGAGCTGGAAATTAAAACACACTATGATTGTTTCCCTCCCCAAAAGGACCATGGGAAATGTAGTTTTGGGAGAGTGAAGACTGTTTTCTAACTTGGACTCCTAAGCACCACTTCAAACTGGAATTCCTAGCGATTCTTGGGCAAGAAAGACTTTCCAGCGAAACAGCCTGACATTGATGATGATGATGATGATGATGATGCCATGGACATGATGGAAGGAAAAGTGAGTCAAGAGCGTTAAGGGGAATCAGTTCTTCAACTGATGCAAGGCAGATCTGGGAGATGTCTGACTGATCTGATGGTTATTAGACCAGCCAGCTGTGTCAAGAAATTGTGGTAAGTTAAAACGCCTTCAGGGCTCAGCTGAGGAATCACGCACATGCATATGCAAACACACAGTCTTAAGACATTGCCTCCTGAACTCCCAGCCCTGTCCGGTATTTATTTGTTAAATGAATATCCTGCCCTTTTCCTTCCAAAGGAACACAGGACATCCAACAAGAGATAAAAGAAGAGCGGACATGTTAAACATCCTAAAATGATTCCAGCACAGATGCGGTTTGGGAAAGATCTCAGCTTTAAAGGCTTAGAAGGTCTTAGAGGGTGCCGAAAATACAGCAGAGATGGAGCCTGTCTGATATACAGTGGGAGGGAGTTCCAAAGGACAGGTGCCAACCCGCTAAAGGCCCGTTTCCTACATTGTGTGGAATGGACTGCCTGATAAGATGGTATCTGCAGTTGAGTGATAAACTGGTCTATAAGATGTAAAGTAGCCTGGTCCCAAGCTGTATAGAGCTCTTTACACCAGGAATAGCACCTTGGACCTAGGCCTGCCTGTAGCTAACTGGCAGCTCATGCAATTTTTTCAGTCCCAGCAAGCAGTCAGTGACAACAGACGATGACTCCATCCCTGTTTCTGACAGTCTTCCAAATTCATCACTGAGACTTCATCTTTCAGGATGAATGAGTTGTCCTCCTTTTCGGATGTTTACAGGGGAACTGACATTTGCAACTCAGCTGTTGTGCACAAGGTTTTGCCACGGTTGTTCAACCGTTGAGGACAAAGGACTCAGATAACCCTTTTTTGAGACGCTGTGACCTAACCGTATGTTTCCCAGTCTCTAATTTCGACGAGACTTTAGCAAAAGTCCGCTGGTTCAGCAGAGAGATGTCAGCGCTCAAGATTTGTGGTGAATCCACTCAGCTCTCCAGAAGGTGAAGAAATTCTGGGATCTTTACGGACCTGCTTGGGCTGGGGGGGGGGGGGCAGAAGAGCATCAAAGTATAGGAAGAGACACTAACCTCCTCCCTCTCACTCAAGAAAACCCCAGCAGCAACTCAGAGCCCCTCCAGACTAGTGTTTTATTGTGAGTGTGTTGCGCTCTGCAGGCTGCAAGTCGAAAGGTAGTGAGCAATGGATTACAGTCATACCTCATGTTACGTTTGCTTCATATTATGTTTTTTCAGGTTGTGTCCTGCGGCAACCTGGAAGTACCAGAAAGGGTTACTTCCGGGTTTCACTGCTCGCGCATGCGCAGTAGCGCTACATCACACCGCATACCTGTGCAGATATGGCGCTTCAGGTTGCGGGCTTTTCATGTTGCGAACGGGCCTCCGGAATGGATCCCGTTCGCAACCAGAGGTACCAGTGTAATAAACACAGAGCGGGAAAGTCCAAATTTCAATGATGCTTCTTCTAGAAAGAGGTCCCCAATAACCAGCCAGTGAAGAAATCCAGAGGAAAAATTATAATAGAATCTAAACTAAAAGCAGGAATACAAACCATTGTAGGGGCTTCCGTGGATTTAGGAAATGGTCTGCATTGTAAATACCGGTACCTCTCTAATTGTGACCAGAGAGGCAGTATCAAACTAACATTTTAGGATCCAGATGTATGGGATAAATGTTGGGTTTCCAATTTTTACATTTGCTGACAGGGAGCTGTTATTCGAATTAAAAGGCTTCTCAAATAACCCCCGCCCGCCCAATGGCAATTTAGAAATATCCTTTCCCTGTACCGGCTATTTAATTGTTTATTAGATTTACGTACTTGCCCTTCATCAGAAGATCTCAGTGTGGTTCCCAAGATAAAAATACAAGATAGAAACGCAAGTAAGTTATTGAAACGAAAACTACCAAACAATAGCCCCCTCTCACAAACACATGGTTGAAGAGGAACATTTCCCCCTGAAGATATATACATAAGCGAGGGGATAGCATTCCACAAATGGGGAGCTACTGCGGAAAAGGCCCCGTTCTCATGTTGCCACCCTCTGGACCTGTCTTGGAGAAGGCACACGAAGGAGGGCCTTAGATGGTGACTGCAGAGTTCGGCTCAGTTTATATGGGGAGAGGTGGTCCTTGAGGTACCGCAGTCCTGAGCCGTACTAGAGAAGAGGAACTGCAGTCTGGAAAAGGCAACGGGTGAGAGGAGGGAGCAGGAAGTTCTCGAGCTGTAAGACTCATGCCTTTGTCACAGATCCTAATAATGTCTGGATATGCTCCAACAGATAAGAAGGGAAGACTGGCCTGAATGCAGGTGTTGGAATAAACATGCTCTGGTTAGAGGCCCAAAATTCCTACCCTGCTAGCAATCTATTTTCCAGAAATCAAAGAGATTATCCATTAACAAACGCTCACAATAAACCCAGGCTTGTGGGAGAAATTTCAAATTGCCAACATTGAGTGCAGACTTCTGATATTGATCCAAGAAGTATACAGGGTCAGAATAGGTTTAAAAGGTGGTATGACTGGTGCTTTAAAAACACTGTTTTAAGCCTTTACTGAGCTGCATTTCCAAGTGATGCCCAACACAGCCTTGGATGGGCCACTACAACAAGGCCCCGTACGCAGACAGATTTTGTATTTCCGGCCAACCTCAGGTGGGAGACATCACTCATTATCTGTTAGCCTGTCCCTCAGATAGAGACCCAAGAGATCCCTTTCTGAAACCTTTGATCACACAAGGAAGCAGGAAACACCCTGGCAGAAATGGTCCAGTTTCCTTTGAATGACAGTAGTAGCTTCGTAACACAGGGTCAGGAGCTAGATAAAATCGCTAAAAAATTGTTGTGGTGATTCAGAGGTTTAAATGAAATCAAGGTGAATTTGAGTTTAGTGAATTTGGCCCTTGTGGTCTCTTCCAGCTCTATGATTCTATGATTCTATGAGTTTGTCGGTGTCTCTGTAACATCCCTATGACATCAAGGATGTTGGCTCGTATTATGGATCTCTATTGTTTTATTGGTACTGTTGCTGTGGGTTTGTCATGGCCTTTGGCTGGAATAATAAACTTATATTGCTTGAATGAATGTGTTCTTGATACAGCAATAGGGCTGCCAGGTCAAGAGCGTCCCACACCCTGAGATCTCAGGGCCTAAACCTGAGTCCTAGGGGTGGCCCCTGGTGATGTAACGGGGGCAGGCCCTGGAGATTCTTCCTCTGCACTCTGTCCCCCTACTGCAGGGGTAGGCAAACTAAGGCCCAGGGGCCGGATCCGGCCCAAGTGCTTTCTAAATCCAGCCCGCAGACGGTCTGGGAATCAGCGTGTTTTTACATGAGTAGAACGTGTCCTTTTATTTAAAATGCATCTCTGAGTTATTTGTGGGGCCTGCCTGGTGTTTTTACATGAGTAGAATGTGTCCTTTTATTTAAAATGCATCTCTGGGTTATTTGTGGGGCCTGCCTGGTGTTTTTACATGAGTAGAATGTGTCCTTTTATTTAAAATGCATCTCTGGGTTATTTGTGGGGCATAGGAATTCATTCTCCCCCCCCCCCAAAAAAAAAATATAGTCCGGCCCCCCACAAGGTCTGAGGGACAGTGGACTAGCCCCCTGCTGAAAAAGTTAGCTGACCCCTGTTCTACTGAGTCCTGGAGATGGAGATTAATTGGAACAGGAAAGAGGGAGGGGGGAGGACAACTGCCCCAAAGCCTTTGCAAAGATTTAGAGACGGAGGTTAATTGGGAGGGAGAAGCAGAGGAGAGCAGCAATCATTTGCATCTGGCTCTTACCAGGATGAAGCCTGCAAGCTGCATGCATAGTCTTCTTAATTTAAAAAATTTGAAGGCCCTCTCAGCCACCTGGAGATTCAAACCCTCCCCTTGCCACCTGGAGGGGGCCAGTCAAGTCTGGAGATTTCAGGTCAGTTGCAATTCAATCAGATCCCAATGGAGCAAGGGCTGATGGATGCCACCTCAGGATCCAGAAAGCTCAGAAGCCACTTTTATGACACCTTGTGTTCTGTGATGGGAAGTCGGAATAACAAATAAATAATAGCCATATTGGGGGAAGGCAATTAACAAGGGTCCTGCCTGCATATGAACTATTTTATTTTACTTTTTAAATGCAACAGCTGCTTTGTCATCTAAAAAAGCAAGGAGCGTAATACGAAGAGTCACCACAAGCCCTATGAAAGAAGAAAAACGGCTAAGGTTCTTTCTGAAAAGCCCAGCAACTACTCAGACCACCAATTATACTGAGAAAAACAGATTTTCTTTCTTGGGGGGGGAAAAAAGAGAGAGAGAGCTGTTCTCTTTTCAGACCTGAACAGGACCCAAGAGTGAATTCATGTCAGTGGAATGCCTGTCTCCTGCTGTCTGCTGAGAAAATTCGATCGAGACTCTGGCAGCCTCATTCATGGCCTTTTCCTACATGCCCATAGTGCTGCTTCAGACCTTACTATCACTGGGGATATGAAGACTCCTCCTTACCCTTCTGCCATTTTCAATAGGGCCTAGTAGCAAGCCAGGAGGTCTCAGCCCCAATACAGGTTGATTGACATGACTCCAGTCCAACAGCGCCATTCAGGTGGCAACCCATGCCTGGCAAATAGGATCAGTGCAGTTGAGGTGCAGGGGCAGAATTACTCCCCCCTCACCACACACACACAGATTTGCACCTTGGTCCTACCACCTGAAGCGAAGCCCAAAGAGAATCCAATGCATAACAGCTGTCATTTTCCCTTAACTCTGTGTGGCAAGGTCAACTGATGCCACATCCGTAGCAGAAAATATTTCCGATGCCAAGGCCCTGCAAGAACTTGATTTGGAACACAGAAACCATCGTTTATGCCTTCCAACCCTCTGGTTTGGGATGAGGAAGATTCCTCTGGAGGGTCACTGCCGGCCAGGAATAATTGATACTGAGCAAAACAGATCAGTGGTCCAGACTCAGCAAAAAGCAGGTTCGTCTGTAACCACTTTGAGGTGGGTAGTTTGTTTTTACAGTCAAGTTGTAGATTCATTTATGAAATACATGGGGCTTTGCCCTGCTAGCTCTGCTTACCAGCCCGCTAGAGCAAGCATCCCCAAACTCGGCCCTCCAGCTGTTTTGGGACTACAACTCCCATCATCCCTAGCTAACAGGACCAGTGGTCAGGGATGATGGGAATTGTAGTTCCAAAACATCTGGAGGGCCGAGTTTGGGGGTGCCTACACTAGAGCTTTCCCTACCAGCCCCATGCAACTACTAAGCTCACCTTCCACCTTCCCAACCCCATTTCTTCATAAAAGCCAGGACTACGATGAAGCGCTACATATCCTCGCCTCGCCAGAGTGGTGCATGCTCTGGTTATCTCCCGTTTGGGCTACTGCAATGCGCTCTACGTGGGGCTACCTTTGAAGGTGACCCGGAAACTACAACTAATCCAGAACGCGGCAGCCAGACTGGTGACTGGGAACGGCCGCCGAGACCATATAACACCGGTCTTGAAAGACCTACATTGGCTCCCAGTACATTTCCGAGCACAATTCAAAGTGTTGGTGCTGACCTTTAAAGCCCTAAACGGCCTCGGTCCAGTATATCTGAAGAAGCGTCTCCACCTCCATCATTCTGCCCGGATGCTGAGGTCCAGCACCGAGGGCCTTCTGGCGGTTCCCTCATTGCGAGAAGCCAAGTTACAGGGAACCAGGCAGAGGGCCTTCTTGGTGGTGGCACCCGCCCTGTGGAATGCCCTCCCACCAGATGTCAAAGAGAACAACAACTACCAGACTTTTAGAAGACATCTGAAGGCAGCCCTGTTTAGGGAAGCTTTTAATGTTTGGTGTATTACAGTATTTTAATATTTTTTTTGGAAGCTGCCCAGAGTGGCTGGGGAATAAATAATAAATTATTATTATTATTATTATTATTATTATTATTATTATTATCATCATCATCATCATCCTCCAACTGGGGCTATGCAATCACAGCTGTACATTTTTATGTATATGGGAGGAAATAATAAATGTATGTCCACACAATGTTGCCCTCAAGGACTGGGGGTGGAAAGCCAGGTAAATGTTATATATCTGAGTGCAGGTAACTGCTTTGGTGTCCTTTAACCACTGGACTGGTCAGCTTGGATGCCAGTGTGCTGAAGAGGCTCAACAGAAGCGGGAAACCTTCAGCCCTGCGGTCACACGAGGTTTAATTTCACATAGCCCTCAACCTTCTTGCAGAAGCCCCAGAGAAGCAGTGATCTTCCAGAGCCACTAACAGGCAGTCAATCCCATCCTCCTCCCAGAGTTCTCCAAGGAGGAACCATACACAGAACAGACCTCTTTGAGGTATATGCATCTATATCAGCCAAGTGAGTCTTCCATGACAGCTGCTTGACCATTTGAAACCTCTTCTTGCTCCCTCCTTGGTTTCACGAGAGGCGCATACGCAAAAGGGCTTTCAGTCTCACTTTCAGCTCTTATCAGGGCAGCAGATACTGCAGGAACACAGTTTGGAATTGAAACGGCAGTCCCCGGGTGTTTCGTTCGATGTTTTAAACACACAAGTGAGCTTATGGAACTCAAAGCAAGACGTTATTTGGAGTGTGGGGGTCTGTAAAAGGAAGTGCTGTTAGCCACACCAGTTTAGTGGTTAGAGATGAGATGCTTCTGAAGAGCAATTGCTGAGCGGGGACAGCAGAAAGATGCCCCTGGGAAAGGACTTGCAAACGGAAGGCTGACCAGATGGATGCTTAAATCTAGGCAGAGTTACACAGTGGAACTTGCTCTCCCAAGAGGCAACGATTCCCACCAACCTGTTTGGCTTTTAAGGGTCGACAAAATTCATGCAAGATAAGGCTATCAATGACTAATAGCCATAATGGCTATGTTCTGCCTCCACAGTTAGAGGCAGTAAATGTTTCTGGAAACCACAGGAGGGGAAGAGTTAAAGGTAAAGGTAAAGGTACCCCCTGCCCGTACGGGCCAGTCGTGTCCGACTCTGGGGTTGCGTGCTCATCTCGCTCTAGAGGCTGTTAGCCGGTGCCGTCCGAAGACACTTCCGGGTCACGTGGCCAGCGTGACGAAGCTGCAGCTGGCGAGCCAGCACCAGCGCAGCACACGGAAACGCCGTTTACCTTCCCGCTATAAAGTGGTACCTATTTATCTACTTGCACTTAGGGGTGCTTTCGAACTGCTAGGTGGGCAGGAGCTGGGACCGAAAGACGGGAGCTCACCCCGCCGCGGGGATTCGAACCACCGACCATACGATCGGCAAGTCCTAGGCACTGAGGTTTTACCCACAGCGCCACCCGCGTCCCTTGAGGGGAGAGTTGCTCAAGGTCAAATCCTGCTTGCAAGTTTCCCCCAGGCATCCGGTTGGCCCCTGTGGGAACAGGATGCTGGACTCGATGGACCACTGCCCTGACCCGGCAGGCTCTTCGTATCTCATCCAGCAGGACTACTGCTCCATTTTTACAATAGCTGGAAACAGAACTTCCATGTTTAGTGGTAGTATATCTTTAGTATCGGGTGGCACTGTGGGTTAAACCACAGAGCCTAGGACTTGCCAATCAGAAGGTTGGCGGTTCGAATCCTTGCAACAGAATGAGCTCCCGTTGTTCGGTCCCTGCTCTTGCCAACTTAGCAGTTCGAAAGCACGTCAAAGTGCAAGTAGATAAATAGGTACCACTCCGGCGGGAAGGTAAACGGCGTTTCCGTGCGCTGCTCTGGTTCGCCAGAAGTGGCTTAGCCATGTTGGGCACATGACCCAGAAGCTGAACGCCGGCTCCCTCGGCCAATAAAGCGAGATGAGTGCCGAAACCCTAGAGTCGGCCACGACTCTGGACCTAATGGTCAGGGGTCCCTTTACCTTTTTACCTTTAATATCAAGATGAGGGAAGGAATTACAGAGGAAAGCTATTGCTTTCGTTTCATTATACTGGGCTTCTCAGATGTACGTATCTGGTTTGCAGGAGATTAGGAGTGGCTAACTGGTGGCTCTCTAGATACTGTTGAGCTTGCAACTCCTATCTGCCCCAGCCAGTGCGTGGCCAACAGTCCGGGATTACAACATCTGGAGGGTAGGCAGCCCCAGACCAGAGGAACATTCAGCCTGATCCAGTTGGCATACACCAAGCAAGCCCTTTCAGGTGCAAAAGCAATGGAGTCCTCTGGTGGAAAATCTGTTCACCAATGGTGCCTCAGCTACCCAAAGTTTGGGGAAAACTGCCTGCGTATCTGACAAACACACTTCCCCAAATACTGCAATTAAAAAGAAAATGAAAGTGTTGTGTGCAAACATTGACAAGTACAAATAACTGAGAGGAAGGCACACTAGCAAAGAGTACTTTTCCTGTGAAGGAAACGCTGCCCATCTGCTTGCCTGGATAAAAGCTTCCCTTTCATTTATTTATTTGCAAGGCCTCTTATTACAGGAAAAGCCACAGCAATGACTTCACCGGGGAGGAATGGCGTTAACATTTGGATGGCTTTATTTTTTGCTTTCGCAACCGAGAGCTAAAAGCAGCTGCATTAAGTTAGGCTCCACGGAAAGGGCTGGATGGCTTTATGAATCAGCTAGATCCCAGACAAAGTAGGCAAAAGAGAAGGAACAGCCCAAGGCAGGGATCCTCGACAGACTCTGCCGAAATCCCTAATCAAGCAAATCGAAGGGCTGCTCCCTTTTGGAGTCTTTCCTTGAGACTTTGGTCAATTGTTTCGAAGGAGTCCAGCATCCTTTGAAACAGATGATGCCCTTGACAGCCATCAACTCATGTTGTTTGCAAATGAATCACAAAAAAGCCTAAGAAATCCATTTGCAAAAGGCAGCTGCAGTTGGGTCACCATGGACCTCTGAGAACCCGACCTTCGGAGTAAGCATCTAGTCCCCATGGTTACAGGAGGGCACTTTGAAACATGATAGCTATGGTGGTAAACTCTGGAAGTAAGAATAACTGGAACTACAAGAGAAGACTGTATTCCTAATCCAGATTCTCCCCTGACCCCCATTCATATCAACACAGACCCTGGGCTGGATCAATGCCACACAGTGAAGTTGATATGTAAACAGAGAAGGCTGATACTCGGTGCTGCTTGCCATTATTTGCCTAAACAATTCAGCCAATGTTGAAGTGAGTTCTAACAGGCAAAACTGATTTTCGTTTTTGGCAAGAAAGACACACAGTTTAGTTGAGACCCAGTTTTGTTTCCCTTCACAGGAATATCATTGTGTGTGTGTGTCCTTCCCTTGGGTTTTTGTTTTTTTAAGAAAGCATGACCTCCTCCTTTGCTTTGAAGAACAGCCATTGAATTAAGCACCATACCCAACCTGATTTCCAAAACAGCCACCTGTGTGTATTGCAAAACTGAAAAAACAACAACATTTGCTCAAACTTACAAAGGCCTGCTTTTGGGGAAAGGTGCAAAAAGAACTCCCCTGTTAACTAGTCTGGATCAATCAAGGCTGGGAAATTATGACTATGTGCTTAAGGGCAGAACATATTGGGCTTTGTTTATTTTTTGATAACTGGGAATTCCCTGGCAAAATACCCACAGCTACTTTTCAGTCTTTATCATATGTTACGAAGAATAAACCCTCCCCAGGGCCTTCTCGGTAGTGGTGCCTGCCCTGTGGAACGCCCTCCCACTAGACGTCAAGGCAATAAACAACAATAAACTGAAGGCGGCCCCATTTAGAAGTTTTTAATGTCTGATGCTGTATTGTTTTTAATATTTGGTTGGAAGCGGCCCAGAGTGGCTGGGGAAACCCAGCCAGATGGGCACGGTATAAATAATAAATTATTATTAGGAGTTATTATAGTTTTAAGAGGAAAATGAACTCCATTAGGCCCAATTGTTATGTAGTTTCACTGCATTTTTTCACAGGAGATTCATGGATCCCATCTCACTTTAGCACCTTCACAGCAGGGCAGAATGTTTCTGAACTCCAGCAACTATTCCTGTGGGTGGGCATAGGCCAGCGGGCTGCATTAGGTAACCATTTCAGTGGTGTATTTATGCTTCAAGTCTAGTACCATGGAAACAATGCGTTCACCCACCTATTAAAAGCAAATGATCTTGACATTATCAACCTTCCAAATGGCAGGGAACGGATCTTCTGGGGGGTGGGGCAGGGAGGGATCTTCTGGCAGACACAATTGTGAATCACTCTTTCTAGAGGGAAATTATTTCCAGGCTGAACATACCAAGCTAGCAGAAACCCCAAAGGTAAAGCCTGTTAGGTAACAGGACTACCCAGCAGCAGCAGCAGCAGCAGCAGCAGCAAGCTTATGAGCAAGAAATTCACTGCTGGTTGGAGTTGCTTGAAACATATGAAGAAAATGTGGGTGGTTCAGGAGCAAATATGTTTGTGATGCTAAAGGATTCATAGCAAGGTTAGCTGAACTACAAACCTTCCTTCCAAAGAGGAATTCTGCAGAGAATAGGGTCATTTTAGATCCTGTCCCATTCTTACGATCAGGTTAGGGGTATGCATGGATTTGAGAAGAATACTGTGGCCCTACAGGAGCTGTTGGGACTCCCCAACTTCTGTCACCCCATGTCAGCATAGTCAATGGTCAGGAATGATGGGAGAGCTGGGAGTTCCATCATTTGGAGGGCTAGATTCCCCATTACTGACCTAGACCACAAGTAGAGGGGTCTGTGCTGAGGGATGGTGAAACTTTGGCCCTCTAACTGTTCATTATTTTCTAGATCCATTTCAATCAGGGCTTCGGCCTGGAAACAGCCGCGAGTGCCCTATATAACCTGTCGGGGGAGAGATGGGGCAATGTATCTGTTAATCCTCCTTGACCTCTTGGCGACTTTCAATACCATTAACCACTGTATCCTCCTGGAAAGGCTTTCTGAGTTGTGGGTGGGCAACACTGCTTTAGTGGTCCATAGTCCTATTTGGATGGTTGTCTTCATCAGCTGGTGCTTAGGGAGTGTTTTTCGGCACCATGGTGCCTTCAATGTGGGGTCCCTCAAGGCAGTTCTATCCCCCATGTTGTTTAATATCTATATGAGGCCGCTGAGTGGAGTCTTCCAGTTTTGGAGTGTGTTGCCAAGCAGTATGCCAATGACCCACAGCTCTATTTCACCTTTACATCTGCAGGGGAGGCAGTAGGTGTACTAGACTGGTGCCTTGCCTAGATAATGGACTGGTTGGGAGCCAACAAACTGATGCTCAATCCAGGTAAGATAGAGGCACTGTTGGTGGGTGGTCCCCTAGACCAGATGGATGGGAGATTGCCTGCTCTTGAGGGGGTTACACACCCTCTTAAGGAGAAGGGATGTATCTTGGGGGTGCTCCTGGACCTATCAGTGTTGCTTGAAACCCAGGTGGTCTTTTATCAGCTTTGGCTGGTGGCCCAGCTATGCTCATATCTGGACAGGGATGAACTAGGTTGAATTACTGCAATGTGTTATACGTAGGCCTCTGAAGATGGCTCAGAAACCTCAGCTAGTACAAAATTCCATGGCCAGATTGCTCACCAGAACAAGACTGTTTCAGCATGTAACGCCAATCCTGGCCCAACTGCACTAGCTGCCCATTTGTTTCCCAGCCCACTTCAAAGTGCTGGTACATGGTTCAGGACCTCAATACCTTGGGACTGCCTCTCCCTATATGAACAGACTGCACTTGTCATCCATGACCCTAAGGGAGCTGGGCATGTTTAGCGTGGAGAAGAGGAGGTTAAGGGGTGATATGATAGCCATGTTCAAATATATAAAAGGATGTCACATAGAGGAGGGAGAAAGGTTGTTTTCTGCTGCTCCAGAGAAGCGGACACGGAGCAATGGTTCCAAACTACAAGAAAGAAGATTCCACCTAAAGATTAGGAAGAACTTCCTGACAGTAAGAGCTGTTTGACAGTGGAATTTGCTGCCAAGGAGTGTGGTGGAGTCTCCTTCTTTGGAGGTCTTTAAGCAGAGGCTTGACAACCATATGTCAGGAGTGCTCTGATGGTGTTTCCTGCTTGGCAGGGGGTTGGACTCAATGGCCCTTGTGGTCTCTTCCAACTCTATGATTCTATGACCCTCTTCTATGTACCTGCTTCCTTAAAGGTTCAGAGGGTGGCAGCACAGCAAAGAGCAGGCCTTTTCTGTGGTGGCTCCCCATGTGTGGAATCCTCTCCTCAGAGAGGCTCACCAGGCACCATCATTACATGTCTTTAGGCACCAGGCAAAAACATTCCTCTTTACCCAGGTCTTCAGCCATTAAGTAACTGATGGCCTGTTAAAGGGATCTGTTATTAAGATTATTTTATTATGGCATTATTATGCTTTGTATTGTTGCTATTATTATGCTCTGTAAAATGTTGTCCATGGCCATGGGATCTTTTGATATAAACTGGTATATAAACTGAAATAATAATAATAATAATAATAATAATAATAATAATAATAATAATAACAACAACTACCATCAGCCCCAGCTAGCACAGCCAATGGCCAGGGATATGATGAGTTGTATTCCAGCACAGGTTTCCCTCTCTGGCATTAGAAGCATGAAATGCTTGATTTTCCTCAGGATTCCCTTGAAACGGAGCACAGGGAATTGGCTTTTGTCAACTTTTGCCAAGTGCAAATTAGCAGAACAGAGTCCAATGAAACATCTAGAACTGTGTTTAAACAGTTACGTGAAGGGTCTGGTTATAAAAACCCCTCCCTCTACTTTTGACAGAGAGATTTCCTGTTATGTGAAATAAGTTGTTTCAGAAATTGCCTGATCTACCCTAACCAGGAAGCATCCACCTTTGACACAAACACTGCACCACTAACTAGAAACAGAACTTTGCAGAAGGTGCAGATTTGCATATTTCCAGGGCAAAGCTTTGCATAGGGCCAGAGGGCACCACCAGCACATTCAAAGGCATTGCAAAGTTGGTGTGGAGGATTGTGAAAATGGTTTCATACCTCTTGTCTTAAGAGTCACAGCACTTAGAAGGTGAAGACTGCTTCTTATATAAATTCAGGACCCACCCTATTCCTGACTGTAATCTGTTTTCAATTCTGAATTTTAAATTGTTGCAATCTGCCATGAAATCTGCTAGTTGAGGGCGGGTGGTGGTAGTAGCAGTAGTAAAAATAATAATGTAAAATACAGCACTTAATTTCAAAGAGACTACTGCAATATTGCACTAATATAACTCTCACCTTTTTTTAACTACCGTTGAAAAATGCAGTATAGGCATAGACATGCTAAGACTGCTATGGATAAAGGCAGTGCAGTTGGGAAACTGAAGCACTCCTGATGCTGTTTGACTGCAACTCTCACCAGCACCTAGGGTTATAAGCTTCTCCACCACCAATACAGAGATACCAGTCATGGCAACCCCAGGGGCCGCCTAATCCAGGATCCAGCAGTAACTGGCTACTTTTTCACAAGCCAGCCAGGGGCACTCCCCTCCAGAGCCAGCTGCAAGACTGAGTGACAAAAAGGAAAGAAGAGAGGCAGCAAATGGCCAGGCCTTCCAGTAGAGTTTGGCCACAGAGAAGACAGGATGCATACAAATATAGCTTCAATTGTTTCATGTTTCTGCCTCAACAGAAGGCACACACTGCAACCACCTGTGAATTGTTTTATTGGACAGTATTTATGTAAACAAGAAAGTCTGACCATAGCACCATGTTGAGTCTATGCTTTGTTTTAGGTTTTCACATCTGCCACAATCTGGTCTAAACAAAGCTAACAGTACAGCGAAGACTAAACGCAATCGAGTCAAACTGCAAAAACAACTTAACCTCTTGCTCCTATACTGAACCCTTCTGCCTAATAAAGGGTTCAAGAAACCCAAGTCTACAAGCCTCTCTCATATTCTCCCTCAAAGATTCAGATTTATTCCGTGCATAGGCCATAATGTCTTACATTGCTAACTCATGTCAGAAATTTTATTCTTAGAGACAAGTATGACATTCTTTTGTAAGTTTAGCTTAAAATAATTGGCTTTAAAGAAAGCAAGAATCAAAATAAAGAAGGTAAAAAAACTTAAAGATTTGTTGAAAATGCCTCCCCTGGCAACCATGAAGAAAGAAAAACATTTTAAAGAACAAAAAGAAAGGCGCTCAGCTGTACTTAGATGGCTGTTCAGTAAAGTCACCTGGCAGAACCAGGTTGTTATTGAAGTACATAGAAAGGTAGGCCCAGATTATGTGACATTTAGAGGGCTAAAGAATAAAGAGCTGCAAAACCTGAATCTAATTACATTAAAAAAAAACTCTTTTACAACCTTTCCCAAAGATAAATCTCTTTTAAGAGTATACACTTTGTACAGTTTCAGCTACAAATGTACATACATTTCTGCTGACTTCCCTGTGAAGGTTTATACATATTTACACTATTGCGCTCCATGTCTTGTGATAACTTGGGAGCTATGGCAGTGTACGCTTCCAAGGGGAGGGCAGAGGAGAACAGGAAACAAAAACTGAAGGGAGTACATAGAACAGGATCAGCCCTTGATGCAATGAGATGGGTTCAGATTTTGGAGTTTTCTCTCTCCACAGCAGACACAACACACACCTGTGCCAGCGAACAGATAAGGCATTTGCAGTGTTCACCTGAAGGTCCTTCATTTTGCTGACCGCATCTGGCACGTCACCCCTAACACGCCACTCTCTTCTCTGAAGGTGATAATTTAGATACCCTGTTTGGGTGTATGGTCACAGTTCTGTGCAAATAGAACACTACCTAGCACATCCAACAGTTCTTATAAGCCCAATGTGGCTGTGGGTTCATAGTCCAAGCCCAAGACTGTGCTCAGGTGGGCTTCAGTCCTCTTAGCTCCACCACTTGAGGAAGCGGAGTGCGTGTTCCTCGGCTTGAAGGATCTACTCCCAATTTGTAAAGACATCCTTGTTGGTGACATTCTAAAACTGACAGTTCAGACCAAACTTTCCATGGGATTTCGAGGTGTTTTAATTCTCCCGTCAACTTTCAAAGAACGGCTCAGTTTTCTAGTCACAGTAGAACAGGATAGTCCAAGCTAGCTCCTCACTGGGAGCACTCCTTGACTCACCGGATCATGTAAGCCAAACCTGCTCCTATTCCAGCCACGCCTGCAAAAGCCATCAGAACGCTTCTGATGCTGCCTTCTACGTCCTCTACATGGAAGAAATTAACAAATCCCTCCTAGAAAAAAGAATTGCATTGTTAATTGCTGTTAAGCACTGGCAGCCATGTGTGTCTGACTGCTTCAAAGAGAATTCGCAGCAAGAATGGAAGGTAAAACCATGTACAGAGCAAAGTCCAACATCCAGCAATTCTGAGTCCAATCCACTCCCCATTTTCAACAACCGCAACCACGCACACACAATGTTCCCTTTGTGGGAAACCAATTTTAGCGTAGCTCTTTTTAAACATCTCATGACAGATATTCACTCTATTTATGGAGAGTTAACATAGGGAGGATAGGGACGCGGGTGGCGCTGTGGGTAAAACCTCAGCGCCTAGGACTTGCCGATCGCATGGTCGGCGGTTCGAATCCCCGCGGCGGGGTGCGCTCCCGTCGTTCGGTCCCAGCGCCTGCCAACCTAGCAGTTCGAAAGCACCCCCGGGTGCAAGTAGATAAATAGGGACCGCTTACCAGCGGGAAGGTAAACGGCGTTCCGTGTGCTGCGCTGGCTCGCCAGATGCAGCTTGTCACGCTGGCCACGTGACCCGGAAGTGTCTGCGGACAGCGCTGGCTCCCGGCCTATAGTGAGATGAGCGCACAACCCTAGAGTCTGTCAAGACTGGCCCGTACGGGCAGGGGTACCTTTACCTAATATAGGGAGGCAGCCCTAAAATCTGATGAAGCATGCATTCACTTCCAGAAAGATCAGCTACAGGAAGGTATTGGGGTCTCCAGGTTTAGATTTTGACTGGGAGGAGTTACAAGGGAAAGGGGCAGCACAACAACATCTACCATTCAGCCCCACCATGACTCACTTACCCAGGCATTATTGTTGAGGATCCATTCCCGCTTGTCTGTAACCAAAACCTCAGTGATGAGCTCTGCCAAACGACCGATGGCACTCTCCTGATTGATGCGCTTCAGATGTTTGGCAACAAAGGCACCAAAAGAGATGAGAGTCACAATTCGACCCCAGTTTGTTATGCCGTCACTGAAAAGGTGCTTTGCAACTTCTGACACAGTCTTCAGGTCATCCTCTTTCTTTATTTCAATCTTCCTAAGCATTCCTGAAGAGGAGGTGAGCAATAAGCAAGGAACACAGGTGAAAATACTGAAAATTCCATATTTAAGTGTGCAAGAAGTTTTAACAATCAAAATCATTAACAAAGCAGTTTAGTTTTCTCCCCCTCCCCCACTCTTTGCTCTTTGTTTTTGGAAGGATTGAGGTGGTAGTACTTGGTTGAATGAGCAATGGATGGTGGGTGGGCACTGATGTTTAAAACTCAGGGTCAGAGCCTGAACAGATGGAATGTTGATGGGATAAGCTTGCTCAGAAGTCTTACAGGCAAGAGCTTCCCCCTCCCCAATGAGGCAGGGAGTGAATGTGCTGTCCTAGGTGGGAGGCAATTATTACTTATTTTAATTCTGGGGCTATATGAGTTTTTATCTGGTCAGCTGTCTTTGTTGTACAAATTGATTGGTTGGGATTTTGTAACTGTAGGCTCTTATTTGATTATTAATATACTGTATTTCGTTTGATTTCTATTTTGTGCTGTTTTAAAATTCTTTTGCATTGTATTTGCTTCCCATGTTGTACATTGCTTTGAGATTCGTTTAAATGGTTTTCACTTCCCATTTTGATGTTCTACTTTTTTTTTATTTTGACTATCACTTTATGAATTCATTTGAATACAAAGTGATTGTCTGAATAAAAATAAGTTCTAGCACTTCCTGAGAAGAACATTAAAATGTTCTAGAGCTGCTTTAGACTTGCAGATCAGCAGCTGCCTGTTTCAGAGTCCAATACTCAGACAAACTTAACACAACTCCTACTTACAGCCACTGATATCTGCAGCCCTAGACCAAAGCCCAGCTCTAGCATCTAAGTAAGTGCTGCTTCAACTATTTTTAATACAAAACAAGGTATCCAACAGTCGTCATGCTTTGAGCTAGTGGTTCAAGACTTGAATCCTGGCAGTACAATTCTGTCCTTAAGGGTTAAGCAGCCTTCAACTATTAGCCACTGATACTTAAAAGAAACTTGAGGAAGCTGAAATCCAGAAGTCAACAAGGAAGTGACTATAGCTAGTTCATTTTCATGATTCAGGAACAGGGATGCTTGCATCCGCATTTAGGAGTTGCCCCAAAGCAGAGTCTTTATTGTACTGTGGAAAGGCAATGATTCAGAAGGCTTAAAGCAAACCATTAAACAGAAGTCTAATGAAATTTGTTCTTATACACTAGATGAGTGAGCCAAGTCCTAACCCTTCCTAACCCAGAAAACAAACAATACCTCTGTGGGAAGTCTGTGCCATTGTGACTTCTGTATATGCAGGATGTAAGGAATGTTCTACAGGACATCTCGCAAATAGCTACTGTCAAAAGTTTTTCTTGCCCATCCACATTACAAAAACCTGAGCAGCTCAGCCACAAGGGTAGCTGGGAGGGGATAGACAACTGGAGGACACTGACTTAGAGGTGGCAAACCATAGAGGAGCTCTAGGAGTGTTCAAATTACTGGAGGTTATTTTAAGGCTACTTCCCAACTCTACATAGTCAGTGCCCTAGCTAATGTAATATACTAAAATAAAGTCAAATGAGAATGGCAAAGTGCTGTTAAATAGCAAACCTGCTCCAAAGCAACTCCGAAGGAAGTTAGTTGTTCACAGCAGGAGCCAGCTAATCTTTTATCATCATGTTTACAATGAATTATATTTCACTTGCTAGGCAGGAGCAGGATGTCAGCAAGAGCTAATCTGTACCCAGATTATCTTCTGCCTGCAAGAGTTTCTCCCCACCCCCACTGCCAAGCGAACTAAATTCAGTTTCGTTTCTGCTGGGCTTGGTGCTTTCACAATGACTCCTTGCAGAATAACAGGATGGGAAGGCAGGCTGGGCCACCCACAAACCTCTGGCTGCCAGGGTGGCCTCTCAAGAAGCCTGAACTCTACTGGAGATCAGGAATCTGGCCGAAACTGCACAGAACTGAAGTCAACCAACCAGACTGAAATGTGCAACCTTTCAGTCCACGGACACATCAGGAACTTTCCCTTCAACATCCCTGTTTACTCTTTTTAAACTTTGGACACTCTTCCAATTCTTTTTCCTAAGAGCCCCACCATTTCTCCCCTTTACTTGCCCCTCCAACACATTCCCCCTTCCACCCATCGATTTCCTTTGCTACATTCCCATCCCAAGGACACCCTGATCCACTATGTTTAGCTCCTCACCTTCACTTTCCCCCCCTCAGGCCACCTGCTTTCCTCCCTCCCCACTCCCAACCCCTACTCTAGAACTTCACCAGCCCTACAGGTGCTCACCTCCACTTCCATTCACCCCTTACAGCTGACACCCCAAACTTTTCTTTGCCCCACACAAGCTCCTTTCATGCTCTTCCCTAAACACACCTTAGTGAGTGCTTCCCGTCCTCCTCCTTCCCCAGTCCCTTTCCACTTCAGTACCCTGGTGCACTTCCTACTTCCTGTTTTTGCTTTTTTATAACAATAAATCTTGTATTAGTTTTTTGTGAACCACCTTGGCTGCTTTAAGAGAAAGGCAAGATACTAGAATGTCAGTAAATGTGAGATGCTGATAGTTTCCTCCTCTCCACACCCCATGACTTAAGCCCCCCATCAGTTATTACTCCTCACTGTTTCCTCCCAAGCAAGCAAACACCCCCATTTCCTTCCCACACTCATTCTAAGAAAGCCACGCCTCAACTTCAGTGTATGTAATTAGAATAATTTTATTTTAAATGTTGCTTTTCTCTTCAGCCACCCAGGAAATATTGCTGGGGAGTGTTCCAGTTTGTCAGCTTGCCCGACTGGCTTCAACTAGCAATCAGGCACTTGGTGTCATAGGTCCCAGGCAGTGGGGTACACTTCCAGAAGATTAGGCAGGCATCCTCTTGAAAAGCTGTTTTATGCCAACGGGCCTCTGCAGAGGCTTTTATATTCTTAAAATGAAGCAGCCATTGTTGTGGCTAGTCTGTATTTTTTTTATCTCTTCCATAAATGTTGTTGCATCTGTCTCTGGTATTTTGTATCTGTAAATAGTTCCCACAAAAAGGCTGCCCAAATGGGGCCCATGGCCTTCTGCTTCAGGCTTTCCTCACAGGATAAATGAGTCTTTACCAGTCTGTTAGGCCTATGGTCCTTTCTTGCATGTACTTCCTGTTTTTTGTATATGTTTATCATCTTCATTGAAAACAGCTTCTATTTCATTTATTTAATGAGGCATCATCATAGCTCAAGGACACATTTCAGCCAGGCAAAGAACACTTAAGCATGCAAAAGTCAGAGCCTGGGAAAAGGGGGTGTGATCTCAAGAAAAAGCACAATCCCCCCCCACCTCGCATCATCATCATTGTGGACAGAAGCTAGCTTGGGCTGCTTTGGGGGCAAGTTATAATCCCCCCCCCCCAGCCCTTATTTCTTCTTCCCTTGCCCTTTTTCCATCCCCAATGTAGGGTGCCAATCTGGGATTGAGAAGAGGGGGGCGTGGCCCCAGAACAGACTCCTCCCCCACTATTCATTATTATTATTATTATGGCTGTCTCGAATAAGAAATGATTCATCATTTCTTCCCCAGCCCTCTTTGAGGCACCCCTTCCATTTAGTCTCTCTCCCTCCCCGCCCTGCCCCAATTATGACCCCGCAAAAGAGGGTGCCAACCTGGTCCCGGTCGAGGGCAACACGCCCACCTCCCGCTGCTCTTGCGAGCCGCCCTGGCCCCTTTTCAGGGAGGCGTGCAAGAACCTCGACACAACGATGAAGCGACGAAGGCAACCCTCTCGCCCCTCATCTCCCCACTTCCTCCCACCTTGGCCCAACTGCGATTCCAGCCCCGAAGGGGGTTGGGCTGGATGACCTCGGGGTTCCCCTCCCCTCTCTGCTCCCATCACCCACCTTGGAAAGCCAGCTGGTGCTTCTCGAGGATGTTGTCCCCGACCCGCCGGAGGGTCTCCAGCGCCTGCGAGGCGGCGGCGGCGGCGACGGCCTCCTCCTCCTCCTTGGTGGTCCCCAAGCGGCCCAGGAGGCCCTTCAGGATCTTCTTCCCGCCGCCGCCGCCGCCTCCCGACGGCCCTTTGGCGTCCTCCGAGGCGGCCTCGCGCAGGTACCGGCCCACCAGCTCCAGCGTCACTTTGCGCAGGTCGTCCGGGGCGGACGCCGTCACCGCCACCGCCGCCGCCGCCGCGTCGTCGTCGTCCCCCTGCGAGGACGGGATGGACTCCAGCGAAGGGGTGGGCGAAGGCAGGCCGGCCTCGGCGGCCTGGGCCTGGGCCTCGTCGTCGCAGCCGTCCAGCTCTCCCTCAGGGAGCGCCAGCGCCAACGGCCGCGCGCCGCCGCCAACGGCCGTCCCGGCGGGGGAGCCAATCAGCGCGCGGGGCGCTACTTCGAAGGGCCCAATCCGCGCCAGGGGCCCCGCTGAGCCAATCCGCGCCAAGGGCCCCTCAGGGAAAACGCTGGCCCCCCAGCCGCGCCCAATCCGAGGCGAGAACGGGCCGGCGCCCTCAGAGCGGCCGTTGGCGGTGAAGACGGCCGCCGCGGCTGAGGCGGTTGGGGCTCCGCTGCTGCTACTGCTGCTGCTGCTACTGCTGCCGCCTCCGCCGGCCCCCGGGGAGACCGGCGTGGCGGGCGCCATGCTCGGTGCGCCCCCACAATACAACACCACCGACTTCTTGTTAAACATGGCGGCCTCCTCGCAGCTTTCCGCGAACTCCGAAGCTCGTCGCGCAGAGCTGTGAGAGGGGAGCGGCGGCGGCGGGGAGGGTCTTATAAAGGCTCTGACGCGCTGGCGTCAGAAGGGACGTGGCATGCGACGTGGGCTCGAGGCAGTGACGCGGAGGGGAGGGGAGGGGAGGGGGCGTGGCTAAAACAGGCCACCATAGACGTTTAAAGGGTAGAAGCAGCAGCCCGCTTTTGTATAGGGCGCTTCTTGGGTGCTCCATTGTTTAGGGGCGGGCAGGTGGGGGCCGGGTAGTAGTAGTAGTGGTAAGAAGAATAATATTTTTTATTTATACCCCGCCCTCCACGGACAGAGCCCGGCTCAGGGCGGCTAACACCAGTAAAATTACAGTAAAAACATAATTGGGGGGGGGGGGGAACCAATTTAAAATACAGGTTAAAATGCAGTTTAAAATGCAGCATCATTTTAAAAGTAGTCCATAGATCAAAACCACAAGGGGAAGGAAACATAAGGGTCAGGCTGAGTCCAAACCAAAGGCAAAGCAGGCGTCAGGGTGGTTTCCCAGGAGATTGGCCACTTTCCTTCTGATGGTTTGTTCTTCTGTCCCTTTGCCAATCTAGTCCAGCGTCCTGTTCTCACAGTAGACAGGTCCCCTAAGAGCAGGGAGTGCATATGAGACCCGTGGCCAAAGTTTTGCAGTTCTAGATTAGGGTTTTGCCATACTAGATCACGCGGTTTTGGGGCGGGGGGGTTTTGGCGTTTCTAAATTAGAGGTTTGCCATTTTAGATTAGGCTATTGCAATTCTGAATCAGAGTTTCGTAGCCCTAGTTTATGGGTTTGCAGTTCTAGATTAGCATTTTCCATTCTAGTTTGGCAGTTTGCCATTCCAGATTAGTGGGTTGCTGTTCTAGATCAGGCAGGGCAGAAACCAGGAGCGGATGTCTGAGCAAAAAAAACTGAGGCTGAAAGTTGAGTTCTGAAACTGAAAACTGGAACTGTAAACAAGATTCCTGGGCTGAGCCGTGTTTGCTCTCCCATATGTACTCTTTACCCTCCTTCGATTCCAAGGGTGCGTCTGACCCGTTCAGCCACTGTGCAAACACTTGGCTCCGGTTTCTGGATCCTGGGAATCTGGTGAAAACAAATCTCCAAAGCATGAAATCTGCCCAGCCATGCTGTGGGCACCAAGAGAGAAAAAAGTCAGATTTCAGAGCAGCTGTGATTTGGGATACCAGGGAGCCTACCCACAAACCATTAGCAAAGAGAAAACAAATGGAAATAGCCAAGCAATTACCCTTTAAATACCTCTGTCTTATTTTGTGTGGAATGTGTATTTTTTAAATATGCAGCCCATTGCCCATATATTTCAGGTGGTCTTACAACGCCCCTGCTGTGTAGTCCAGCATTGCAAGAACTTGGAAAGAGAGAAAAGCTTACAACAGTCCTGCAATGTTGTCCATTGCTGTGACTCCCATATTGCAGATTGGGGTCTTTCTGTGCTGCTACGACTGAAAGAGAGATCAGTTTACAACAGCCCTGCAATGCAGTCCACTGCTTAAAAATCGCAAGGCTCATCTGGGACTGGATATGGAGTTATGGGACAAGACCACCCATGTAAAGCACCCCCTCAGCTTGCAGCAAAGTCTCTCTCTGTTCAAACTACCCCGGGGTGTCTCCCTCCCTGGGCCAAATCCAGCGCTTGATTTCATGCAGAAACGCCACCCTTAGTTGACTCACTTTGAAATTGACAGGTTGCAATGACCTGCTGATATGAACAGGTTTTCAACATTGAGGCTGTAACCCTTATACAGATTTGTGTGGGAGTGAGATTTATTGAGGTGAGTAGTGTTCACCTGAGTAAGAACAGGAAAGAGGCTTACAGCATCTTAATGGACTTAACCAATTTTTATTATGGCATCAGCTTCCGTGGACCAGACCCCCCTTCCTTAAAGTGCTGTTGTGCTCAGGGCATGCTTGAGGGTTTTGCATAATAGGCATCTGATTGGCCACTGTGAGGACGCTGGACCCTTTGGCCTGATCCAGTAACCAGGCTCTTCTGACTTTCTTATGGAACCCCAGGTCCAGAGGCAGTCTATCTAGATTCCTAGGTTCTCTGCGGTATTTGGCCACTGCGAGGACAGGATGATAGACTTGAAAGGCCCTTTTGCCTGATTCTGTTGCGGGGCTCTCCAATCCACAAAAGCTGATGCCATCATAAAATGTATTAGCCTTTAAGGTTCCACGAGATCCTGTTGTTTTTGCTGCATCAAACCACCATTGTCCAGAAATTGTTTATTTTGAGGAGATGGGTATAGGATGGAGCGATATATGCCACACTGAAGACCTGGGTTAGGAAGAGGAAGAGCTCTTTCTAACATGGGGTAAAGGTAAAGGGACCCCTGACCATTAGGTCCAGTCGTGGCCGACTCTGGGGTTGCGGCGCTCATCTCGCTTTACTGGCCGAGGGAGCCGGCGTACAGCTTCCGGGTCATGTGGCCAGCATGACTAAGCCGCTTCTGGTGAACCAGAGCAGCGCATGGAAACGCCGTTTACCTTCCCGCCGGAGTGGTACCTATTTATCTACTTGCACTTTGACGTGCTTTCGAACTGCTAGGTTGGCAGGAGCTGGGATCGAGCAACAGGAGCTCACCCCGTGGCGGGGATTCGAACCGCCGACCTTCTGATCGGCAAGTCCTAGGCTTTGTGGTTTAACCCACAGCGCCACCCAGGTCCTCTCCTATAAATCCATGGACTCAAAAGTTACTCGTGGCCACCAGTGATTTCAGTGGGTTTACTCTGAGGAGGACTTGGGTCTTCTTTTTAACAAAGTCCTCCCAACGCTAAGCAAAATTGGCCTACCAGAGCAATTATAGCCCATTACCCAGTGTGGTGTAGTTGTTAAGAGCATCAAACTAGGACCTGGGAAACCTGGGTTCAAATCCTCACTTGCCCATGGAGCTCCCTGTGGGTGACCTCATGGCAGCCGCCACCTCTCAGCCTGACCTACCTCACAGGATTGTTGTTGGGGTAAAATGGAGAGAGTGGGAGAACCGTCACTGTTCAAAGAATTTTAAGGTCTTATATATCTATAATAAATGTTCATAAATGTACAATGCAAACACATATATAAATATATAAACCACATAGGAAAAGTCCTAAAGCCATTTTGACTCTTTCAGTCACCTCAAATATTTCTCTGCAAGGTCAAAGGAAATGCAGAAACCTCCCCATTGTCTCTGTCCTCACAAATCCTGCCTTAAGGTAAGCCTGTGACCTGGCTCAGGAATTAAGTACAGTGGTACCTCGGGTTACAGACGCTTCAGGTTACAGACTCCACTAACCCAGAAATAGTACCTCGGATTAAGAACTTTGCTTCAGGATGAGAACAGAAATCGTGCCCTGGCAGCGCGGCGGCAGCGGGAGGCCCCATTAGCTAAAGTGGTGCTTCAGGTTAAGAACAGTTTCAGGTTAAGAACGGACCTCCGGAACAAATTAAGTTCTTAACCCGAGGTACCACTGCATTATCATTACAAAAAAATGGCCAGGCTCCCCAGGGAATCCAGTCAAGTGACCATTAACAGATAGCCTGAAGAAGTGTGCATGCACACGAAAGCTCATACCAATAACAAACCTAGTTGGTCTCTAAGGTGCTGCTGGAAGGAATTTTTTAAAATTTATTTTGTAGGTAACCTGGCAGACAGGGTAAAAACAACGCATTCAGATTTCTGTTGTAGACCGCCTTTTCTGTGATGTAGGTATGATGTATCTGGGGGTGGTCTTGATCTACAGGGTGGCGATTTCAAAAGTCTTTATAAGGCCTTGCACACCATTATTCTGGGTTCCTCCTCCTCTCTCCTGTGTGTGGGGAATGAGGACCCTGTTGCAACAGTTAATAAAGATCAGGCTTCCTAGCTGCTTTGCTTCTCAATATTCTCTGGTTGGCCTCTGTTATGTTCTTCTACTGATACAGAACCTACAAAAGGACTGTATATGGGCTCTTGGGTACCCCATAAGGGAAAAGGAGCAGGGTTTTTTTACTTATATCAATCACCTTGGGCTCTTTGGAGGAAAGGTAGGTTAGAAATGTAACAATAAATAAAATTAAGGAAACGAAATAAAATGTTGGAGTTCCTCCCCCACCGCTTGAGTTTGATGGGTAGCACTCACTTCTCCCTCCGCCCACCCCCACCCCCAGAAAGAAAGAAATGGTTCAGTCTACAATTTAGCATATCTGTGTTGAACACTGAAGCAGTGAGGCTACAGGAGAGGTGGAAAGGATCAACAGCTTCATGGAACTTAATGGAGGAAGGCGGAGCCAAGCTGGAAAGGGAGGAGTATCTGTGGGGGGGGGGGAGCTCAATGGGTGAAGGATTTGGGTTTTTCCCTCTCCCATCAATGGAAAAGAGAAGAGCGATCTTGAAGGAGAATAGGAAGTATCTCTCTGTGTGTGACTCACCCCTGGAGAATGCAGAATGCTTTGTTATGTAACACTTTCTCAAGGGGGGGGGGGCAGAGAGGAGAAGGGAAACAAGTCTCAAAGAGGAAGGGGGGAACTTCCCCTAGAGACCGAGGAGAAGAACAAACATTGGAAACTTCCAGCAGCTTCCCGAAAGTTTTATTTTCAGCACATGATAAAAGGAAATAATGCATTTTAAAGAAAAGCACACTTTAATGTGTGTGCCATGGGTTCTTGGTGGATGCAAGAACCTCTAAGACTATGAGGGCATCAGAAGAGCACAGCCTACAGTCCCTTATACTCCAGCATCCCAGCATCCTTTGGACTTGGGATCTTTGAATTCTACTTGAACAGGTGTGCCGGCATCTCCCTTACCAGAAACCATGGAGAGCAGCTGCCAGCCTGTGCAGGCGTTACTGAGGCAGATGGACCCATGGTCTGATGCAGTGGCAGGCCCCTTCCTTTCCCCCTGTTTAAACCAGCTCTCTCTATCTCTAGAACCATGAGGACTAGAACCTTATCTTTAGGCCAAGGGCTGCAGCTCACTTGGTAGAGCAGATTAGAGCAAGCCGGGAGCACGCAGGTTCAATCCTCAGTATCTCCAGGCAGGGCTTGGAATATCTACCATCTGAAAGCCCAGTTGCTGCCATTCAGTGTGGACAGCCCTGAACTCTGTGGATCTAAAGGCAGCCCTGGTTAGGGAAGCTTTTAATGTTTTAACAGACTATTGTATATTAATATTTTGTTGGAAGCCGCCCAGAGTGGCTGGGGAAACCCAGCCAGATGGGCGGAGTATAAATAATAAATTATTATTATTATTATTATTATTATTATTATTATTATTATTAACAGTGCCTCAGTATAAGGAAAGAAAGAAGCAGCAGATCAAAAGGGAGCTTCCCCACTGCTCATTGCCACGGGCACCTCGTCACCATAAACAACAGAGGTGCAAAGAGTTTTCTGGGGATTTGTCAATGTTTCATTTATGACTGAGGTGGATGTGAGCTGGCTTCAGTGAAAAGGGTTTGACGAAACCCACCCACCAGATTTTAGCATAAGTCCATTCCCCCCACCCACCCAAAGTCCAGCTCGCTCTGCTCTCTTTCCTGATTCTGCACCGAGCATAACAGGATGTCACGTCTGCGCTGGAAAGTGATGCTTTTTTTTCCACCGGATGTGCATTCCCCCACTGCCGACTTCTGCAAAAAAAAGCACCAGCTGATTTTGCAGAAATATAGGTCAGGAGGTAGAGGCATCCCAGACAAGCCTGTTTATCCCAGATGACGTCTGTGTCTCATGGAGGGCATAGGGTTTTCCGAAGTGGTCATTGGAACCAGCAAGGTTGTCACCGTTCAGCTGATTGTCAGGGCTTGCAAAAGGGCAGAGCGGCTGCTCTGCATGCAGAAGGCCCCAGGAGAGCAGCTGCTAGTCAGTGTTGACAATATTGAGCTAGATGGTTGGCACCTGTCTGTCTCGGGAGAAAACGGAGGAGTGCGCCTTTGGAGGTGAAGTCACACTGTTGGAGAGTTACAGCGCCTCCTGTAGCTGTAAAGACCGATACAGGAGTGACATGTTTTGTTGCAGCTGGGGCAGATGAAGGCGTCCGGTTGTGCTGCTGCAGATGCCCCACGGCGTTTCTTCTCTCTGCACTGCTCCCAGCGGTCATTCATCCTCTGGTCACTGCTATGAATGTCCGACCTGTCTGTCTCCAGGCACTGTGGTCATCTGCAAGGGATTCCCACATGGCGGTGTTGATATTGCCAGCCTTTGCGTCACATTTGCAGACATCTTTGTGACACAGAGCTGGTCTCTCAACAGATCTGGTGCCTGAAGCCAACTCCCCGCAGAGCACGTTCTTGGGGTTCCTGCCATCTTCCAATCTGTGCACATGGCCAAGCCAGGGCAGACGTCGCCGAGACAGAAGCGTGATTATGCTCAGAATGTAGGCTTCGGAGAACACATCTTTGAGACTCTGCCATGTGAGGCCCAAAACCATGGCCTAACTTGGTACAAGTTTCCTATGTTCATATTTAAACCAGCTCTTTATTCAGAATCACGAGGAGTATAATATTTTTAAGGGAAAGACTGAAACCACGGAGAACCACTACCAGTAAACATTAACAATACTGAGCTTAGATGAGCCATTAGAAACAAAAATACATTTAGTATTTATTTTAAGGCGTTTATATACCACTCAGCCGTCTGGTATTTCTAAGCACTGTGCCTAAAAATGAGCCATGCAGAGAATAAAGTAAAAAAAAAAAAAAATCATAAATGCCCAAGAGACACCTGCTAGAATAAGGAAGTATTTGTTGTGCAGCTGAAGTTCAGCATGGAGTGGAACTGTCAGGTGAGAGGGAGTTCCACAGGCTTGGGCCAATGAGACCAACTGCAGATCTTCTAGTAGTTACAAGCCATGCATCTCAGCCATGGGTGACCATCAGCAGAGGCTCCTCCCAAGATCTCAGTGATCAGGTAGGGATACAAGGGATCAGGCAGTTGTCAGACCAAAGGCCAGGGGGAAATGTGTGAATATTATGACTTTTCTGGAACCTCGGGTTGGCGCTCAGCTTCCCATCTCTCAAAGGGACAAAATTTGTTGCCAATTGGAACAAAACCTCAGCAAAGGTGAGAACCAGTGTCTGCCTCACTTTGCCCCATGGCAGAGCCAGCCCTGGGCAGCCCACCCTGAATTTCAGTTGCGACTGAAACCAGCAGAGGTGACACAGAGACGAAACCATTCACTCTGCGGGCTCTGAGGTCTGTCTCTGAAAGACATGCCCGCTCTTATGTAAGCAGATTTAACAGGTCGCTGGAGATTGCATCACCGCAACCCTTTTGTGGGAACATACCTGGGGAAATAAAATAAACACCAACGCACACCTATTTTTAAAAAGTACATGCCGTATTCAGATGTCACAAAAATGACGTATGACAAGCCCAAACCTGTCCTGAGTTGCGCTTAGGGATTGCCAATCATCTCTCTTTTTTTCCTTTCTATTTTGAGAAAGGTGCAACTAGATTAGCAAAACACAGAGTTTTCCTCTGCCTCCTGGGAAAACCAGAAAAACTCACCTCTCTATTAGACAGCAACGATTGCTCATGGATCTGAGCTTCATCAATACAGGGTGGGGAGCAAGTTTCTAGCCCTCATTGTGGCAGGAAAACGCTTGATGCCAATGAAGGGCAGGTACAACTCCCAAAAGCCTCAGCAAGCATGGCCAAAGGGTGGAATATAGTGAGGGACGTGGACGAGTATCTGTAGAAAGTAGTCTTCTGTACAAGGCATAGCTGTCAACTTACAGATTTGAAAATAAGGGACCAGCAGCCTCGAAAATAAGGGATCAGCAGCCAAAATAAGGGATCAACAATTACTTTGATAAAATACATATTTTGTTGCGTGCAAATGGCTTTAGATACCTATTAGGTCCATAAATTACCATATAGCATATATTCAACACAAAAAAACAGCAACAATTTGTTGTTGACAAAGGACAGCTGGACATAGGAAGGGCCCCATTACCTTCAGCAGCTTATTTAAGGGACATCATCCATAAGGGACAGCAGCGGGACATGGCGCTGGGATAAGGGACTGTCCCGCCAAATAAGGGACGCTTGACAGCTATGGTACAACGGCAACATTTACAAAATTCACAAAGTGTGTCGTTCCACAAACTTTTGCCTCGGGCCCCTGGGAGGTTGCTCAGAAAGAAATGCCGCCCTCAGGCTGCCAAAGTCTCCTTGCTCTTTTCTTGACAGCCTGGCTGAGTCATGCACTGAAGAAGCCCCCGAGACATCCGGGATCTTGCTGGACGAATGACGTCCGCCTGAGACTTTGGCCCTGAGATAACAGAATTCTCATGTTTGACTCCCCATAAACTTAATCATCAGACAAGCCTCAAAGTCCTACACATAAAAAAAGAGGGCAAAGTCTCTAGCAATAACGTTTCTAGGAGATAAGAGTAGACCTTCGACCGCGGAGATATCCTGGGGGAATCTGAACCCTGCCTTGGGTGGGGAGGGACCCCAAACTCCACACAGAAACCACACTGCAACCGAGCAGATTGAAATATTCTGGGAGTCAGGATAAACCTAGCTCAACCTTGCCCATCCTGGTGCCCACGAGACAATTTGGACCACGACTCATATGTGGGGCTATCCTAGACCCTGGGCCAAAGTCTCCAGCTGGTACAAAGCTCTATGGCTAGACAGCTCCAGCACATAACTCCAGTGTTCAGAAGCCCACACTGGTTGCCCCTACGTGACCGAGCCGGGTTCAAGTCCTTGTTGTGATTTACAAGGCCCTGAACAGCCTGAGTCCAGGATACCCCAAGGACTGCCTGAGCCCTTAAATCCCTGCCCCATCACTGAGGTTTTTTGGGAGTTAATGTTATCACTCAGGCGCACAGTTCTGATCACCCATAGATTGTAGAATTGGAAGAGACCACGAGGGCAAACCAGCCCAACCCATAGCTGTCAACCTTGCCTTTTTTTGCGGGAAATTCCCTTATTCCAGAGCCATTTCCTGCTGCTTCCCGCTGCTATCTCAGATTGTTAGATATCCCGTAGACTGTCCCCGGGACAGGTGAGGCTGCTGATCCCTTATTTTCGAGGCTGCTGATCCCTTATTTTCAAATCTGAAAGTTGACAGCTATAGTCCAACCCCTTGCAAAGCAGGAATCTTTCGCCCAGCTAAAAGTCTCATGCTCTACCGACTGAGCTATCCCGAAAGTCGTCTGTTTTGTGGGCCCAATTTTAAGAAACTCCCTGCTAGTTCAGGTCTGGCATGCCCACTTCCCCTGTTGCAAATGGTATTTCCCCTCCTTGTCCTGTGGGGCTTACAATGTAAAACTGAAAGCAGGGAAGAGGACACAGAGCTGATTGAAGATCGGGTGAAGACTGAGCTAATTTTCCCTACCCCTTAACTCGAAAACAACAGAGCGATTCAAAGATCCTTCGGATATTTTGGGGGGAATCTCAAGAACAGTGGAACCTGAGGTGCACCACTGCAAATCTCTTTGGGGAACGGCTGTGACTTTTAAAATCTTTTAAACTCTTGCTCTCTGGCATACAGCTGGTGTCTTCACTATATGGCTTTGGGTGAATGCTGAAGACCAGGGGTCAGCAAACTTTTTCGGCAGGGGGCTGGTCCACTGTCCCTCAAACCTTGTGGGGGGCCGGACTATATTTTTTTTTGGGGGGGGATGAACGAATTCCTATGCCCCACAAATAACCCAGAGCTGCATTTTAAATAAAAGCACACATTTTTCTCATGTAAAAACACCAGGCAGGCCCCACAAATAACCCAGAGATGCATTTTAAATAAAAGGACGCATTCTGCTCATGTAAAAACACGCTGATTCCCGGACCGTCCGTGGGCCGGATTTAGAAGGCGATTGGGCTGGATCCAGCCCCCAGGCCTTAGTTTGCCTACCCATGCTGAAGGCACACACCTTGGACACCTGAGCTTTGTTGCTTCAGAACCTTCCCTATTCCTGTGACTGTAACATTTTTTACTTGTGATCTTTGGGTGAAGGGTGGTAATAAATGCTATCATCATCATCATCATATCCAGAGTACAGCCCAAGAATCTCCTGACTCAGGCTGAGTGGGCAGAAACAGGTGTGGCTGAACTTTGCTACCTTGAAGGGTCGGTTTAACCTTGAATGCAGAGCAACACCTGAAGGCAGAAAACATTGACCTGGTGTTTTGGGCCAGGCTCATTTGACGCAGTCCTTGACATGCCCCTTCCCTTCGCCACAGAGTCACATTCCCTCCCTGGGTAACCTCCCATGGTATAGGCGGGGCCAGAGGCAAAAGTAGGCGGGACCAGGCAGGTGTGTCTTACCTTTGTTAGGACAAGCAAGAGGCACAATCGCAGGTCAAGGACACGTTTTAAGTTTAAAAATAATATTATTTTCATCCAAAATTTGGGTAATTCCATACTGACATAGCACGACGTTTTGGGAAGAAGAAAAAGAAACTCTGGGAAATCATCTTTAAAATGATAGCAGAGCATGTTAACTCTGAAATAAAAATGAATCTGTAAGCTGACATTTTCATGGAATTGCCCAGTTCTGTAACATACCGTATTTTTTCCGTATTAGAGGTTTTTTGACTGAAAAACAGCGTCGAAAAACTGGGGTCGTCCAATACACGGATATTGGTATGGTGGGGGGAGAAGCGGTGCCCCCACCAGCCAGCAGCTGGGGTGGGGGGAAAGCTCAACAACTTGGGGCCATCTCCCCAAATTTTCTTAAAATTGAGTTCCCAAAAATTGTGGGGGGTGTCTTATACATGGGGGCGTATTATAGATGGGAAAGTATAGTGTGTGTGTGTGTGTGTGTGTATGAAATAGAAAGAAAAACAAGGAAGTGAAAATGAAACAGACACAACATATCTGGCCTTCGAAGAACCTAAGGTTTCCCAACCATGACAGTGTGGCATAGTGGTTAGCGCAGTGGACGCTCGGGTTGCGAACATGATCCTTGCGAGATGCACGTTCGCAACCTGCAGTGTTCGCAACCCGCAGCGGCGCTTCTGCGCACGCACGGCTTGCAATTCGGCGCTTCTGCGCATGCACAATGTGCAATTTAGCGCTTCTGCGCATATGTGACCACCGAAACCCGGAAGTAACCTGTTTCGGTAGTTCCGGGTTTCGGCGGGTGCATAACCCAAAAAACCACAACCTGAAGCGACTGCAACCCGGGGTATGACTGTACCTGGGAGACCAGGGTTCAAATTCCCACCGGTCATGAAGCTCCCTGAGTGATCTTGGGCCAGTCACCACCATGCAGCCTGACCTACCTCATAGGTTAGGATCTCTCTGTCCCAAATCTTCCACCATTCGGCTTCATAGCGCAGCCACGAGAGAGGGACGCCCACTTTCTTCACCCCCTGCATTACTTTATAAACTACCATCATGCTCTTATTACTTGCCTTTTTTCCAAACTGTTAAGTCTCAAACGCTGCAATCTTCCTTTGTAGGGGAGTCGTTCCATCCCCTTGATTGTTCTGGCTGCTCTTTTCTGAACCTTTTCCATATCCGTTTTGAGGCGAGGTGCCCAGAACCGTCCACAGTTTTCCAAATGCGCCTCTCCCCCGCTTTTTTAGACAGACAGCAACATTTGCGTAAACCGCTTCACGTATTTGCTTCAGGGGGGCTTCAGGTATTTGCCTCCGTTTGCCTTTTTGAGATATTTACTTGCAATTTCTTTTTTTCTTTCTTTTTGCATCTATTAAAAAATAACCCAACAGGATTTTTGAACCCAGTTGGTTTGTTTTTTGCTTTTTATATGCAGTATTATTCTACAAAGATGGGCTTGAGGTTTTCCAGGCGCGTCAAGTTATTTTTCTGCTGAAGAAATAATATATATGAAATAGAGGAATATATGTTAGATGAAATGCATGATGTAATCGAGGAATATGCATTCAGTGATAAGTGGGGTAGTGACGTGGGTAATGCTGTGGGTTAAACCTCAGAGCCTGGGACTTGCCGATCAGAAGGTCGGCGGTTCGAATCCCTGCGACGGGGTGAACTCTCGTTGCTTGGTCCCAGCTCCTACCAACCTAGCAGTTCGAAAGCACGTCAAAATGCAAGTAGATCAATAGGTACTGCTCTGGCGGGAAGGTAAATGGCGTTTCCGTGCGCTGCTCTGGTTCACCAGAAGTGGCTTAGTCCTGCTGGCCACATGACCCGGAAGCTGTACGCCGGCTCCCTTGGCCAGTAAAGCGAGATGAGCGCCACAACCCCAGAGTCGGCCACGACTGGACCTCATGGTCAGGTGTCCCTTTACCTTTACTTTATGCTGCAGTACAGTGGTACCTCGGGTTAAGTACCTAATTCGTTCCAGAGGTCCGTTCTTAACCTGAAACTGTTCTTAACCTGAAGCACCACTTTAGTTAATGGGGCCTCCTGCTGCCGCCGCGCCACCGGAACCTGATTTCAGTTCTTATCCTGAAGCAAAGTTCTTAACCTGAAGCACTATTTCTGGGCTAGCGGAGTGTGTAACCTGAAGCGTATGTAACCTGAAGCGTATGTAACCCGGGGTACCACTGTATATAAAAGAGATGACTATAGAAAGTTAGTTATGAAAATCTTAATAATAAAAACCTTAATAATAATAATAATAATAAGAAGAAGAAGAAGTTATTTTTCTGTTTAACTTGAGAGTTGACTCAAGTGTTGCTTTTTGCACTGTGATTTACGGACAAGAGCCTGGAGCCAAAAGCGCCTGACGTTGGACAATGCATTGCAGTCAAGTTATTTTGGGATTAGGAGTCAGCAGATCAGAGAAATAAGTTTCCTTTTCCTGGGACAATAAAGAGGGAACTTGCAGCCAGTGCCTTTCCTGTCCCCTGGCTGCCTCCCAATGCCAAAAGCAGAATCTTTCAGAATTCGAAGGCTCCCGAGATCTGATATTGTGGTAGAAACAGACGGCACGATTCACAGAACAGAGGAAGCTGGCTTTACCATTGCTCCATCTGGCTCAGTACTGTCTGCACTGGCTGGCAGCAGCTCTCTGGGGGTTTCTAGCAGGGAGCCTCTCCCAGCCCTACCAGGAAATGCCAGTGGGGACTGAAACAGGGACTTTCTGCAGGCAAAGTCTATGCTTTGCCCCAAGTTAGGGCCCTTCCACTAAAACAAAAGCAAATGCCCACATTCCCATGGCTCTGATATAAAGGGCTGGTTCCAAGAGGAACCCAGGAAACTGCTTTGTACTGAGCCAGACCCTTGGGGCAACTGACTCAGTGGTGTGTACACTGGCTGGCAGCATCTTGCCAAGGTTTCACATTGCAGTCTCCCTTGGCCCTAGCTGGAAAGGTTACTGAAGGTGGGAGCTTCTGTGTGGAGAGTGCTGTCCCTTAAAAATACTCTGGGCCTCATGATTCCCAGCATGGAGCAGATTAGACAGAATCATGGAGGAGGAGGTGGCTATCAAAGGCTAGGAGCTAATAATAATAATAATAATAATAATAATAATAATAATAATAATAATACTCCACCCATCTGACTGGCCATGTTCTGCGTCTATTCTCGTTTCCCCTCACCTATGGTAGACAACTTCTGAGTTTCCTCCTTTGGAGACTGCGCTGGTATTATTCAAAATCTGACGAAACCTGACCCACGGGGCTTTCCGGGTCGATTTGGGTACATTTTGACTGTGCTGCTTGTTTTTGGTAGAGCTATATTAGGATTAACCAAACCATTTTAAAATTATTGTTTTCATGATGCAATGGCTGTAAAAACAGCCAGCAACTAATTTTTCTGTAGGCAGCTTTGTGAGGGTTCTGCGGTGGAAGAGCAACATCATTCAAATAAACACTTTCACCACAGATTTAACCCTCACAGGCGGAAATTGACATACACCGTTTTTAGGGTGAATTTTTCAAGCCCAAGTGGAATTCCTCTGCATCTTAGAGCAGCCCAAAGAAAACCACGTGGCAGGACCTTTTCAGTGGCTGCTCCCTCCTTGCGGAACACCCTCCCTCTTCATTGACTTTCAGGAATAACTTAAAAACATTCCTGCTCACTTCAGGCTTTTTGATGGCAACCTTGGAATTATTAGCTGCGAAGGTGACAGTTTTTAAATGGGGTTTTTTATGGCGTTAATGTTTTACTTTTATTTTTTAAATGCATTGTTTTACCAGCATGGTGCTTTACCTCCCGGGTCAACTTTGAGAGGAAGAGCAAGACGGAAATTGTTGTCACCCTCTGCAGGCAAGCTGTTTAACGCAGGGCGGAGGCACTATACACAGCGGTTTAGCAAGCTGCTGTGAAGCTCCTCCCCCTTTAAAAGGGGGTGGAGCTTGGGGCCTGGTGGGAGGGGGTTGGGTGAGCTGTGGGTGGACTGGCGAAGAGGGATGGGTGAGGTGTAAAGGAGATGGGAGCTGGTCCGATGTGGGCGAAGGGCAAAACAGGAGGAAAGGTTGGCAGCCCCTACTTATTCATAACTGCATCATGCCAGAAGAACCAAAGAAGAATGTTGCATCAGAAGAAGAGCACTTTCGTCTGTTTCCCTGGACCAGTTTCTGCTTGAGAGATCAGCAAGTTCCAGCTTTTTCCTCTCCTTCAGCTTGTTCCACTCCAGCCAGTTGTGACAAGAACCTTGCAGTGAAGAAATGGTGCCCAATTTTGCTTTGCTTTCCCCTCCTATTTCCCCATCACTTTTTCCTTTTGTGCTGCATCTTCTAGATAGTGCAAGGATTATTATCACAGAGATTGCTTTGCCAGCCAGCTCTTTTTGAGGCTTGCCATTTTCATTTTTTATTCGCTTTTAATTTGGCAATATATTTATATGAAAGCAGAGTTTATAAATACTGAAATAAAAAATTAATAAATTGGAATATCGGGTGGTACAATTTTTCCCAACCCACCAGCGTTGGGTCTACTTTATTTTTGCTGCGTTGATAGTGCTCTTGTTGCAATCATCCAGAAATCAGACCCGTGGTCCTGTAGAAAGCTCTGGCCCATTGGCTGAAGACCGATCCTTTTTGAAGGGATCTCCTGTGGTTCAGATCCAAAACTTTACCAGCAAACCTTTCCTCCCTCCCCGCTGCAGTCTCCCCCTTTTGCACCAGTCAAGTGATGTTATCCCTTGCATGACACACTCCCAAGTTAATCACAGGGTGCAGGTATGCACCTGGGGAAAAAGAAAACAGCGATTATATCTTTGAAAGCAAACAGGAGAGGTTTATTTTTAAACACAGATGAAGGAGGGTTGCTTGTCCGGCCCAGTCACGCTGACTGCTAGGAGTCCAGACCATTGGAGAGTTGGAAATAGGAACAAATGTCAAGCCAAAAAGTGCACAGATTTCCTCCAACTTCCAGATCAGGACTGGGGACCTTTTTCATCCCGAGGGCCACATTTCCCCTCTGGGAAGTTTTTCAGGGGCCGCATGCCTGGGGTGGGCAGGGCCAGAGGGAAAAGTGGGCGGAGCAACAACTGTGAACATAATCTTTGCAGAGTAGGCAGGTTTCTACAGCCACTCACATATCCCCTTTTCCAACCACGGTTGGAGTTCAGGGATGCATCCTGACCAGGCCAAAAACACCCCAGGAGGGTGCAAAGCAGGGCTATTGAAGGGGTGTCCGGGGGCCAAACAGAAGAGGGCTAGAGAGCAACATTCGGTCTGAGATGTCCCACTTCAGTTCTAGAAGAAACAGCTGGGCTTTGACGACTCTCCGTTGCACCATCAGCAAAACAGGCCAACGACAGAGATCCTGATTTATTTATTTCAGGGTGAAGAGCCAGATGGGGTGTATTTGTTTCGGCAGGGGGAGAAGGCAGACTTGGAAGAAGTCTGAAGATGCTTCCAAACTGGGGCTTCTCCTCATATTGCAAATAAACAGGAAATTCTAAGGAGTTGGTTCCCATGGTTTGCTGGGCTTAACAACCCCCCCCCCCCCCCCGTTGCTGACCATTTCTTCCCACACTTCCCGGAGGCGAATGACCTAAACCTTTGAAAATGCAAGGCAAAACTCTGGCCTCTCCTTCCCTTATTTGGGAGCGATTCACAATTATGCAGCTTCATCCAAAAGTCTCTTTCAGCCTCTGCCGACCAAAAGGAGAACTGCAACGGCCCTCCCACCTGACGTTCTATCGGATCTTATTTTTAAACCGGTATTTTGGTGGGGAAAGGGGCCTTCGGACGGTTGGCCCGATTGTTACTGACATGTCACAAGGGACTACATTTGTAGTCGTTTAGGATATTTAAACGCAGGTGGCGCTGTGGGTTAAAGCCTCAGCGCCTAGGACTTGCTGATCAGAAGGTCGGCGGTTCGAATCCCTGCGGCGGGGTGCGCTCCCGCTGCTCGGTCCCAGCGCCTGCCAACCTAGCAGTTCGAAAGCACCTCCGGGTGCAAGTAGATAAATAGGGACCGCTTACCAGCGGGAAGGTAAACGGCGTTTCCGTGTGCGGCTCTGGCTCGCCAGAAGTGTCTCCGGACAGCGCTGGCCCCTGGCCTCTTGAGTGAGATGGGCGCACAACCCCAGAGTCTGTCAAGACTGGCCCGTACGGGCAGGGGTACCTTTACCTTTACCTTTAGGATATTTTAAAAAAAGGGTTCGGTCGGTTTAGGATATAATCCAGCAACAGGGCAGCACATCCATACTGGCTGGAGTGTGTGTGTCCTTAGGTTTGGTCTGATCCAGCTTATGGGTCTCTTCTGGTGTACATATGGAACCTCCAGGTCCAGAGGCAGTCTACCTAAATCCCTAGGTTCTTAAGGGAATTTGGCCTTGGTGAGAACAGGGCAAGATCCACCAAGGTTTCTTAGAGCCTTCTTATGTCCTCCCAATAG
Source organism: Podarcis cretensis (assembly GCF_951804945.1). Taxonomy (NCBI): domain Eukaryota; kingdom Metazoa; phylum Chordata; class Lepidosauria; order Squamata; family Lacertidae; genus Podarcis; species Podarcis cretensis. Next base: position 4,046,559 of record NC_137186.1, read on the forward strand.
GGCTGGGAGAGACCGCCTGCCAAAACCCTGGAAAGCCACTGCTGCCAGTCAGTGTAGACCAGCTTAGATGGACCAATGCCCCCAACTCAGTAGAAGGGAGCTGATAACTAATCCATTGCAATTGCAACCTGCAACTGCTTCCTGTGTTCCTGTCTTAAGCCAACAGCTTTCTTCAGAACCACAAGGACTAGCGTTTTTAATTTTTAACTGCCCTGTGAACTTCGAAGAAAGGGTGGTGCAGAAATTAAAAAAGGAAATAAAAAGGTAAAGGGACCCCTGACCATTAGGTCTAGTCGTGACCGACTCTGGGGTTGCGGCGCTCATCTCGCTTTATTGGCCGAGGGAGCCGGCGTACAGCTTCCGGGTCATGTGGCCAGCATGACTAAGCTGCTTCTGGCGAACCAGAGCAGCGCACGGAAACGCCGTTTACCTTCCCGCCGGAGTGGTACCTATTTATCTACTTGCACTCTGACGTGCTTTTGAACTGCTAGGTTGACAGGAGCTGGGACCGAGCAACGGGAGCTCACCCTGTTGCGGTGATTCGAACCGCTGACCTTCTGATCGGCAAGTCCCAGGCTCTGTAGTTTAACCCACAGCGCCACCCGCATCCCAAATAAATACTCCCCCTTTAAAGGAAGAGCTGTGGCTCAGGGACAAAGCAGAAGGTCCCAGTTCAATCTCCAGGTAGGGAATGGAGAGATTCCCTGTTGGAAACTTAGCTGCCTAAAACTGTGAGCAGGGAAACCTAAGTAAGTTAACAGAACAAAGTTTGGGGTGCCATGGAAGCGAATGCTGAAGCCATGGCAGGAAGAGAACCAGGAGTCCAAAAGTCCACGTCGACACAAGCCGGACGGCATTTCAAAGTCCTTTTTAGGTATTTTTAAGAGAGCACAAACTTCAAACGGGTCGAGACAAGGGTTACTTTATTTCCACACATTTTCTCTTTAATTCTTTCGCACCCAACTCTCCCTTCCTTCCTCTTTCTACATAATCAACAACAACAACACAGTCATCTGCAATTGCCCAACAGGACCCGGACGAAAGGAGGGTGCCAAACCCCCCTCCCCATCACCTCCCCCACCGCTACAAGCAGCAGCAGCAGCAGCTTCAAAACTCCAAAACCTTGGCTGCACTCGAGGCCTCAGTGGAACGGCTGACAGGCCAGTGATATAATAATAATAATAATAATAATAATAATAATAATAATAATAATAATAATTTATTTGTACCCCGCCCATCTGGCTGGGTTTCCCCAGCCACTCTGGGCAGCTTCCAACAAGGATGAAAAATACACTAAAATGTCACATATTAAAAACTTCCCTGAACAGGGCTGCCTTCAGATGTCTTCTGAATGTCAGGTAGTTGTTTATTGCTTTGACATCTGATGGGAGGGCATTCCACAGGGTGGGCGCCACTACCGAGAAGGCCCTCTGCCTGGTTCCCTGTAACTTGACCTCTCGCAGTGAGGGAACCGCCAGAAGGCCCTCGGAGCTGGACCTCAGTGTCCGGGCAGAACGATGGGGGAGGAGACGCTCCTTCAGGTATTCTGGACCGAGGCCATTTAGGGCTTTAAAGGTCAGCACCAACACTTTGAATTGTGCTCGGAAACGTACTGGGAGCCAATGTAGGTCTTTCAAGACCAGTGTTATATGGTCTCGGCGGCCGCTCCCAGTCACCAGTCTAGCTGCCGCATTCTGGATTAGTTGTAGTTTCCGGGTCACCTTCAAAGGTAGCCCCACGTAGAGCGCATTGCAGTAGTCCAAGCGGGAGATAACCAGAGCATGTACCACTCTGGCGAGACAGTCTGCAGGCAGATGTGCGACAGATGTGGGGTGGTGCGCTTTTTGCGTGTTTTTGAGAATGCGACTTTTTGACTATTTTTATTTATTTATTTTTTTAGAAAAAAAGCAAACACCAGAAGATAGAGATGAAGATGATGTAAAAAAATTATATATATATATGTATGTATATATATATATTTATATATATATGATTCACATCTATTTACAATATGGCTGGGAGGCGGGGGAAAGTATAGGAATAGGAGGCTAGAAATATATCCACGTTATGAACTGTCAGCCTGCAGGCCAGAGATGGCCCACGAGCCAGATTTGGAAAGCCAGCCCCCAGCTCAATTTACGACCGCTGCCCATTTGCAAGGATGTTCTGGGGTGCGTACTGGCCACACGCCCTTCCATCGCCACTGGCCTGCAGCCCCCCGACGGCTCTCAAATGGCCCCTGAGCCCCAAAAGAGGGTGTTAAGTCATCCCTGCTGTACGGTGGTTCATCTGGAAGAAACGGAAGCGAACTTTGAGGGGACGAGTCTTTTGAAAGGGCAGAAGAGAAGGAAACAATAACCTACTGCCAAACACAACCCGCTCTAAAACGCCCTGCCGTTTCAGTCCCACCACCCAGGGAGTGGGCATAGTGGGCAGCGGAAAGGAAGGGACAGTGGCTACACAGATACCTAAACACGGAGGAAACGAGCCTAACTCACTCCTGAGAGTCCTCCGTCCTCACTGACCAGCTTGTGCCAAGGTAGGCACACCCCACAGGCTTTCTAGCCAGCGAAGTCTTGCTGATGGCACCTTTTTCTGCACTCATCTGACAACTGTGACAATTTTGAGCTGGTGTCGACTGCCCTCAAATCAAGGTGGGCTTTGTTTTCCCCGCTGGGCCTGTAACCCCTGAAGCATCAACTGGCAAGACAGTGAGAGGAAGTCGGAGGTCCAACCGGTCAGATCATTCGTCAGATATTTTGCCGTCTCTGCCGCCTCGGCCTGCCAGCTCCTCTTGGAAAAGACACACACAGAGAGACACTCGGATGGTCACCGCTCGATTTTAAAAAATAATAATACGTGAAGCCATCCATCTTAATTTTTACATTGCCCTTTCCTCCCCTTGTCTTTACTCCAACCCATCTGACAGCCCCAAATTCTCTTCTCAGCCCAGAATGACAGAGGGCGACAAAGATGGGAGTAGTGGCACATTCCTGTGTCAGAAGTGCAGGGAGAAAACTCCTGGGAGCGGAGAAAGGGTAGTGGGATGTGTTTTTTCCAGGAGATGCACCATGGTAAGAAATGTTTTTAAATGCAGGCTTGCAGAGGTTCTGGGATCTCGTCGCCAGTTCGGCGGTGAAGCAGAGGACCAGGCAGCTCAAACATGCAGAGCAGCGTGGATTTCAGGCGTTGGCAGCAGAGCAGGGCCTCCGGGGACTTCCAGCTTTCCCGAAGTTTCTAGCCTTCTAAGACCACAGGATCAGCATTACTAGCAAGGAATGCTTGGTGAAATCCCTCAAGCCAAGAGATGAGGCAGGACGAGATTGCCAGAGGTCACAGGGGGAAGAGGCTTCACAAAAACACTCTGCTGAGTTTTTCTTGCAGCACTGCCCCACCAAAGAGCTGTCAACTCAAGAAGGCAGAACATTTAACAGGTGGGGGTCTCGTTCTATGGAAACTGCAGAGAACTTTCTCGGGTGTCATCGAACGGCAAAGCCCAGGACAGTAGCTAGGACCGAGGTTCCCCCTGCTGCCATTTTTTACTTTCTCATTCGCCCTCACAGCCCTCTAACAAATGGAGCCAAATTAATTATTACAAACTCTGTTGTAGGCTGTGAGGACCCACACGGATGGGTGGGGGAGAGGCAATAGGCTAGATTTTGTTTTTAAATCTTTCCAGCAGCAGCAAATTAATCTTTTGTGCTTTTTTTCTTTTTCTTTTAGAGGAGAAGTTCAGCTCCGCGGTATTATTCCAGAAGCCTCAAGGACAGCCATCGTGAAGAACTTGCTCCTTGCTACAGGACTGGTTTCCCTGACCCAGCTGTCCTCAACCTGCTGCCCTCTAGCTGTTTTGGACTACAACTCCCATGAGGCTGTGCTGGCTGGGGCGGATGGGATTTGTAGCCTGACACATCAGGAAGGCCTATTTGGCAAAGGATGTCCTGAACATGAAGAGGCAATAAAATCCTAATTTGTTGAGGGGGTGGAGAACCAGAGATTTAGTGTGGGCGACAGTGGGAAATCAACTAAAGGATGAGAGATTTCATTTCGAAGTCCGTCAGAAGCTGAACCAACTCTTAAGGTCAAGCTAACTTGGCCGTAGCTCATCCCACTTAAGGCACTGAATTTTGTTAATTTGAAAATCCAATTGGAGATTGGAGGTGCTGAGTGGCAGAACTCAGCTCAATATTTTTTAAGGAAAATGTTTTTCACACAACAAGACCCTGGGAGGTTCAAACAGAGCTGAGCATTGAGGTATACTGATGTCTGTGGAACCAAATGGCCACTGCCAAATAAAACCCTTAAATTTGTCACCCGGGACCCAGATGCTTGAATTCAAAGCTAAAAGATTTCCATTATAGTGATCATGATTCTCTTACCAATTCTCTTTTCTCAAATAGAAATCCGACCTGCTTTCCTTAGGCATAAAAGTTATTTTATTTATGGTCACTGACTGCATTGGGGATGGATTGGTGTCCATTTTCTAAATGCCTTTTGGGGGGGGCAGGGGGAGAGAGTTAAAAGTTGTCAAGAACAACATTGGAATCAAGGTCACTTCCAAACAAGGCAGCATCACACCCCGTGAACAGAATACCTTGCAGTTTGGTAGAGGGCAGCGATAGAGAGGGAAACTCTGTAGGTCAAGGATTTCAGCACCCGTTTACAAACTAAGCCAAGGTCCTAGTCCTTAAGCCTCAAAAGGACAAGGGCAATATATTTTGCCGCAATGTCAGAAGCTGAGCACTGCCGGATCGGCTGAGATCTCTCCTTCCCAATAATCAGTACTGAGAAGCAGCAAACATCTCTGTGGCCCCTACAATTTCCTCGACTGATCCAGATAACCAACCCTCTGCCTCCATTGGCACAGAATTTCATGTTGTGGTTTTAAAAAAATCCACGAGGGAAGCACAGCCATTTGGGGAGTGGGGTGCTGGGACTTTGAGCCACCCACGGCCACTCTGTCAAAGGGCCCTCGAGGAAAAGCTAGATGCCGACCGGTGCGACAGTGGCGGCCTGCCTGTTTGCTGAAGAGCCGTGTGAAACTTAAAACTCCACATTCTTTACACCTGCCTAAAGTTGGTCTGACAAAAACGCTTTTCAAAACTCTTGCTTTGAAATGAACACGGCACCCCGGATCCTCTGTAAATTGAGAACGGACCGTCTACCTCTTAAGAGCCACATTGGGCCAAAAGTCGGCTCAGGCAGCCTTTGGGGTGGGAGGTGGAGCTCCGTGAGAAGAAGCCCGCCTCCTGCCCTTCCTCAGTTTGCCAAAGAGACACAGCGTCCACCAAAACCCGCTGCGTGGAGACTTCTAGCAGCCTAGCTCACCCACAAGGTCATGGACCAAAGCCCATCAAGCTTTTGCCATCTTAGCTTAGAAAATATTGAAATGAAACAAAAAATCTTGTTGGAACCAGCCCTTCCCCAACCTAGAGCCCTCTCTAGATGTCTTGGACTACAATTCCCATCAGCCCCTGCTAGGAGGGATGCTGAATGGCACCCTCGGACGTGCCAGGTGTTGGGCTCAGAACACCGGAGCCATGATGCTTTGGACCCCAGAGGGAAACAACATGCGGAACGAGCTGAATCCTTGGTCTAAAAACCAGCAGGGTTCTTCTTATGACAGCTGGCAGAGCGATGAGGCTCAAGAAAGTGTGCCGTGTCTCAAGCAGCCCCCAGTTCTAATCTCACCCCTGTAAATAGCTTGTCTCTCTCAGCCGCAAGGCGCTGGCTCACCACCTGCCACGTGGGGGCAAGCATCCCAGACTACCTTCAGAGGGCTGTTGCCACAATGGCTGTGTGCACCTGGGCATGTTGTAGAAAAACGCTTAGTGTTATTCTTAATTATGATCCTGCTCTTAGGCTTTCTCCGACGCCACTGGCAGTTCCGGATCTCGCTCTCAGAGTTCACAGCGGGGGGAAACCTCACAGGTGGGGCTGGTGCTATTCCACTGGCCTTCCGCAGCGTCGCAGGAACAAGCAACAGCAGCATAGAAAAATCTGGCTTTGGCCCGGCAGGACACCCCCCCCCACCCCACTTGAAAGTGAGGTTCTTAACTCATCCTGGCGGGTGAGCGAAATTTAAGAACCTCTTTTCAGTGCCCATCAAGAGAAAGGAGGGCGGGGAGGAAAGGACATCAGATCAGAACTGCAAAGAATAAACCACGTCCACGTGCCAGGCTCCTGGTTTTGGGATTTGTATAAATATTTCCGGCGGCTAAAACGAGTCCTGCATTATCCCAGCCTTATGATACAGCAAAGTTCAATCCATCTGACCAAAAAAAAATATACATAATAAAAATAAATCAAAAAACCCCCAAAAGGAAAAAAAGAAGAAGAAAACTCATCGGGAGGCGGAGGAGCGCAGGTTACCCTGCCAGCTTGCTGGTCACGAGGGAGGATTTCCTCTGCGGGAGATCTTGCGGCGTCGGGATGTGGTCTCCCGTCACCAAGTTCTTGTCGGTCCCTGCGGTTGGCAGCTGCTTGTTCTTGATCTTGGCCTTCGCCATGTTGTAATCCCCCGAGTCAAAGTACTTTTGCTGAAAAGCGGGAGAGACAAATGTGTATGTTTAGAATCTGGGGCTACCTTTGAAGGTGATCCAGAAACTATAACTAATCCAGAATGCAGCAGCTAGACTAGTGACTGGGAGCGGCCGCCAAGACCATATAACACGGTACAGTGGTGCCCCGCAAGACAAACGCCTCGCAAGACGGAAAACCCGCTAGACGAAAGGGTTTTCCGTTTTGGAGGCGCTTCGCAAAACGAATTTCCCTATGGGCTTGCTTCGCAAGACAAAATGTCTTGCGAGTTTTTTTGACTTTTTCCCCCTCCCCCCCCCCTTTTTCAAAGCCGCTAAGCTGCTTATCTGCTTATCTGCTAAGCTGATAAGCCGCTAAAAGCCGCTAATAGCGCTAATCCGCTAAGCCGTCAATGGGCTTGCTTCGCAAGACGAAAAAACCGCTAGACGAAGAGACTCGCGGAACGGATTCTTTTCGTCTTGCAAGGCAGCACTGTACTGAAAGACCTACGTTGGCTCCCAGTACGTTTCCGAGCACAATTCAAAGTTCTGGTGCTGACCTTGAAAGCCCTAAACAGCCTTGGCCCAGTATACCTGAAGGAGCATCTCCACCCCCATCGTTCAGCCCACTGAGGTCCAGCTCCGAGGGCCTTCTGGCGGTTCCCTCATTGCGAGAAGCAAAGCTACAGGGAACCAGGCAGAAGGCCTTCTAAGTGGTGGCGCCCGCCCTGTGGAAAGCCCTCCCATCAGATGTCAAAGAGATAAACAACTATCTGACTTTTAGAAGACATCTGAAGGCAGCCCTGTTTAGGGAAGCTTTTAATGTTTGATCTTTTATCGCTATTGTTATTATTGTTATTATTAATATTCTCCACTGCCCCTGCTCTAGCCCTTTGCAGCCGCGCTGTAAGCTGTCAGAATTGAACTCTCTCCCTCTTGGCACACATACCCCCTTCTGGAGTCTTTTCATTAGGAAGTCGGAGCCGCCGGGTTTCTGGAGTCCTAAACTGGGGTATTTGGCTTTGAGTTTTGCCTCCTCCGCTCTCTCGGGGATGACCGCTTCCTTCTCCTGTGAGTCCTGAAAGAAAGAAAAACCCGCAAGCAATGAAACCCAGCCGTTTGAGCAAACAGAACTGCTTTGGCTCCTCTCTGACTGTGAGCAGCGCTTCCCTGGAAAGCAAAAAGTGCGCTTTTGAAGTGGGGACTCCAGGTTGGGACGAACCACTGTTCACATCTGCGCCTGTGAAAGGTAAACAAGGGAAAGGGGACTATTTGCTTGGGCAAGGAGAGTGTGCGCTGGGAAGAGCAGATGTTTCCAATCGGCAAACCAGCTTCTCTTGCAGACGGGGAAGAGAATGCATGTTTCTCCTGCTGATTATTTGCATAAAGATGCACAACTCCCCTTGTCTCAATGCTGATTCATTTCTCAGAGCAGTTACATTTGATTTGGGAGTCCAGCTGGCCCAAAAGATGGGTGCCCCCCAACGCTTGCCAAATATAGGAATCATCCTGGGACCAGTTGCAGCAGGAGAGCAGGGCCCCGGGGCTTATATAGAGCTTGTTCCAGATCCATGCCCTGCCTTAATGTTCACCTTGGTGTCAGTCACACCCTTTCAGCCTAACCTAGCAAACAGGGTCATTGCGAGGAAAAAGGTGGACCTTCTAAGTTGCTGAGATTTTCATCCTTTGAGTTAAGTTAAATTAACCCTCACCTCCTTCATTCATTCATTTTATTTCTTACAAACAAAAAGTCACGTTCACAGTGGCTTACCACAAGAAAACGAATGCATTTCAAAAACCAAACAGTGCAAAAACGATTTCACAATGACATAACAAAACAAAACAACACAACACGACAGCATATATAAAACACCCTTACCGTTATTACTACAATAGCAACAACAGTATTTGTGGTTTAGCTAAGGTGTTTTAATCTGTGCTGCAAGTTTTGTGTTTAATCCAAGTGGTATCTAAATTGTCAAAATAAAGATGTATGTAACCCTGACCTCCTTTCGAGGAAAGTTGGGCATACATTAATTTTAATTGTTTTAATATATTTTTAAATGGTTACAACTCGACCTAGGACCTCATGCAGGTAAGAAATCTGATTGACAGTAACAATGCCAGGATATAAAGGAGTAATATAGGGGCAATGCTAGTTTTTGCTTTGCTCCATTAAAGGAAGAGAGAGGGAGAGACTGTGTGTGTGTGTGTGTGTGTGTGTGTGTGTGTGTGTGGATATGAGCAAGCACGAAAGAGAGATGGGGAGAGAGGTAGGTTCAGCCTTTATTGACTTCTGCTGAGTCCCTGTTCCATTATAAACCTCCAGGCCGGGATGCCCTTTGTTGAGTCACGAGCACCATCTGGAACATCCGACTATTTTCAGACCAGCATGTGCCAGAGGGCAGCCATGCTCCCGAATGCACTGCCCTTGTCCCGTAAACCCAGCTCGTTCTAACATTTTTAGGAAAATACACGCCACTGCTCCTCAGTTTTAATTGGGAGTGGGGGGGCGGGAAGGGAGGGAACACTTTTGGGAAATCTGCTGCTACCTGTCAGGAGGCTTTGGGATGGAAATAAATCATGACTACACGGTCTAAAAGGAAAAAACTCGCTTGCAGAGAAGTTACACGCCAGCTCTCTTATTGACCCAAGGAGGAGACGGTACAAGCCAGGTCTGTAAACCAAGGAGGGGTTGGGGAGACCCAGGTCTCTCTGCCAGCAGGCTAGAAGCCATTCCACTTGGAAAGAAGCCAGCCGTAACTGCTATGCTAGAGATGTGTGAGGCAAGCCGGCAATTGTAGTGAGGCTAAATATCAAGTTTCCCATAGATTTGGGCTGGAAGGTGTGAGATGAGGCACGTTCCACGACCACTGAAACGCAGAACTGGCAGAGACACATCTAGATCTTCCTTGGAGGTTTTTAAGAAGAGGTTGAATGTCCACCTGTCATGGATGCTTTAGCTGAGATTCCTGCAGTGCAGGGGGTTGGACTAGATGACCTTTGCGTCCCTTCCAACTCTACGATTCTATGATTCTAGACCGACCTCCTGAACGATTGATGCAAGGGGGGTGGGATCCACAAACCTTGGCAACGGATATTACATTGCTGCAACACAACAAGGCCAGGTGTGTGGTTTTTTGAGGGAAGAATCATAGAGTTGGAAGAGACCACAAGGGCCATCGAGTCCAACCCCCTGCCAAGCAGGAAACACCATCAGAGCACTCCTGACATATGGTTGTCAAGCCTCTGCTTAAAGACCTCCAAAGAAGGAGACTCCACCACACTCCTTGGCAGCAAATTCCACTGTCAAACAGCTCTTACTGTCAGGAAGTTCTTCCTAATGTTTAGGTGGAATCTTCTTTCTTGTAGTTTGGAACCATTGCTCCGTGTCCGCTTCTCTGGAGCAGCAGAAAACAACCTTTCTCCCTCCTCTATGTGACATCCTTTTATATATTTGAACATGGCTATCATATCACCCCTTAACCTCCTCTTCTCCAGGCTAAACATGCCCAGCTCCCTTAGCCATTCTTCATAAGGCATCGTTTCCAGGCCTTTGACCATTTTGGTTGCCCTCCTCTGGAACCTGTTAAGAAGAACCTGTTAAAAAACAAATCAACCCAAGTTTCTAGTCCTCAAGGTGCTCACTTATTATTTACTGCTTAAGAAGCATTTCTGAGAGCTCTCATGCTTTCATCCCAGTCATTCTCTTGCTCATCCTCATGGGAAGAAGTCTGCAGGCAGAGTTCCGTTCTCTCTTTGCTCAGAGCCTCCACACCTGGCGCTGGAAGCTGCTGAGCTCAGCTCAAGGGCCTCTGCCGCCAAGTTGGAAAACCGCATTTGAATGTCAGAGCTCAGCAAAACTTTGGAAGGCCACCTCAGGCTCTCCTGACACACATTTCCTAGCAGAGATCACTGGAAGGAGCACTGGGTCAGAGTTCAGATCCCATCACCGGCCATTAAACCCTCACTGAGCAGGCAGGGTCACAAGTCCTGCTTTTGTGGTGCTTTGTTGTTGTTTAGTTGTGTCTGACTCTTTGTGACCCCTTGGACCAGAGCACGCCAGGCACTCCTGTCTTCCACTGCCTCCCGCAGTTTGCTCAAACTCATGCTGGTAGCTTCGAGAACACCGTCCCACCATCTCGTCCTCTGTCGTCCCCTTCTCCTTGTGCCCTCCATCTTTCCCAACATCAGGGTCTTTTCCAGGGAGTCTTCTCTTCTCATGAGGTGGCCAAAGTCTTGGAGCCTCAGCTTCAGGATCTGTCCTTCCAGTGAGCACTCAGGGCTGATTTCCTTCAGAATGGAGAGGTTTGATCTTCTTGCGGTCCATGGGACTCTCAAGAGTCTCCTCCAGCACCAGAATTCAAAAGCATCCATTCTTCAGTGATCAGACTTCTTTATGGTCCAGCTCTCACTTCCATACATCATGACTGGGACCTTTGTTGGCAAGGTTTTAGGTCATCAAGAGGACTATCCCTCAAGACTAATCCATATGTAAGTTCAACACACCCCTTTCCCTGTTTACACAGCTTCCCACCAACAGGTCCTCCCGGGCCTGGGGCCTGGGTTCGGTTCTTCCTCCACCCCACCTTTACATGCCTTGCTCTCACTCTTTTCCTCAGGCACCTGCCTTACTTAACCTTCCTTCTCTCAAGTCAACAGCTGCACACCTTTCTTCTATTTACTTTGTTCCTCCTAGCTTTTAAGGAACTCCTATTTCTCCACTGCGCCCGCTCGGCCGCAGCAAAATGACAATTCGCTCTCCTCATGGCCTGTCAATATCCTGTGCCCGACAGATGCACTCCATGACATCACAGCATTTCAGCCAATGGCGACGGGCCTTCATAGCTATTTTGTTTTTTTAAAGCCCATCATGAAATATGTGAATTATCTCTCTGCAGGAATAACTTTCTGACAGAGCTGCTTGACAGCAGAGTGGACTGCCTGGGAAGATGAAAAACTTACCTTCATTGGAGGTTTTTAAACAGAGGCTAGATGACCATCCACATCAGGGATTATTAACTATACACTGGTGCCCCGCAAGACGAATGCCTCGCAAGACGAAAAACTCGCTAGACAAAAGAGTTTTCCGTCTTTTGAGGTGCTTCGCAAGACGAATTTCCCTATGGGCTTGCTTCGCAAGACGAAACGTCGGGCGAGTTCTTGCAAGTTTTTCCCCCTTCCCCCCCTTTTTCTAAGCCGCTAATAGCCGCTAATCCGCTAATAGCCGTGCTTCGCAAGACGAAAAAACTGCAAGACGAAGAGACTCGTTGGACGAATTAATTTCGTCTTGTGAGGCACCACTGTAATTCCTCCACATGGGGGCTGCTTCCAACTCTACAGTTTTATGATTCTATGAAGGCTCTGTACTATCTTTTTTATTATTATTTTTTAAAAGCCTCTTTATCTTGTGCATTAGGAGGAAGCAAACACTCCGTCTCTGGGAAAGACAGAATGCTTGAATGGTTAAATTACCAGGCGGTAGCTAAGAGCAGAATCTGTGGGCAGCGTTCACAATAAGTGGATGACTCAGGAAAGTGGATGACACAGGAAAGGCAAAACAAGGGGCGAAAATAATACTTGTGTGGAGGAATTATGTGGGATGAGGGAGAGTGGCTTTTGGTACTGTTATGTCAGCGCAGCAAGCGATCCTCCGCTCAGGGTGGGGGGGGCGATGTGCGTCAGCGCAGCATTCAGTACTAAGCCTCCAGGGTAGGGCTGCTGCCTCTCCCACTTTTGAGCTGGGTGTAGTGGCTAGTATAGATGCATTATAAATAAATCTGCAGCTAATTCTGCTCTTTGGATTGCAGCTTCTGTGACTCAGATTCAAGCTGACAAAAGATTCTCTTTTTTAAAAAGAGAACACAAGAACACAGCGTCACTCCAAGCCCTCTTTCTAATGCAGGTTTCTTTAATGCTGTCTCTGTACTTCAGGGAGAATTGGCAATAATGTTATTGTGTAAAGAGAAAAATAAATTAATACAGTAGTACAGTCATACCTCATGTTGCGTCTGCTTCAGGTTGCGTTTTCTTCGGGTTGCAGACTGCCGAAACCCAGAAGTAGCGGAAAAGGTTACTTCCGGGTTTCGACAGTCGCACATGCGCAGAAGCGCTAAATCACAACCTGCGCATTGCGAATGCTGCAGGTTGCGAATGCGCATCCCACATGGATCACATTCGCAACCTGAGCGTCCACTGTATTAACAAGAATAATAACGTAAATGACAGTACAAGAACAGTTGTGCTAGGGGAGGGGCGGAACCTCTGGCTGGGGGACACATGTTCCTTCTGGGGTAGGTTGTTCACCTTTGGCAGTCCCCACCCTGCACTCAGCTCACCTATGGCTCCAAGAAGCTGTCGGCATGTGACAGAGGCCACACCCCACGAAGCAACTTCAACTGCCCAGCTAAACCAGGTGAGGTGAGGATAGTCGATGGGTCTCAAACCCTCTGTGAGTTAGGGACTTCCCCTGCATGTGAATACAGGCTCTGAAAGACTTAGCCGGCAAGACCAATAGCGGGTCTGAATGTCAAGAAGCCGGTTTCTGCTCGCGCTGTAGAGGGAAGTGAGGGGCAGGTGTGGCTCATCAGCCTGGGGAGGGAGTCCATCTAGAAGGAAAACTCTGATCCTAAACCTCCACTGCCTTGCAGGATGTCTTCAGTAGAAGAACTTGGGACTTTTTCAAGCTTCTCCACGAACTCAAAAATCCCATTACAATTAAGAGGAAGGTACAGGATCAAGGGGACAAGGGTGGCGATGTGGTCTAAGCCACTGAGCCTAGGGCTTGCCGAACGGAAGGTCGGCGGTTCAAATCCCTGCAACAAGGTGAGCTCCCATTGCTCGGTCCCAGCTCCTGCCAACTAGCAGTTTGAAAGCACCCCAAAAAGTGCAAGTAGATCAATAAGTACCACTCTGGCGGGAAGGCAAATGGCGTTTCCGTGTGCTGCTCTGGTTTTGCCAGAAGCGGCTTAGTCATGCTAGCCACATGACCTGGAAAAACTGTGGACAAACTTTGGCTCCCTTGGCAAGTAAAGTGAGATGAGTGCCGCAACCCCAGAGTCGTTCGCGACTGGACTTAACTGTCAGGGGTCCTTTACCTTTACAGGATCAAGACCCTCAGCTTGATAAATATTGTTCTTCTTCAAAAAGCAGCAACACAACCTAGATCTCACCCAAGCCAACCTAATTATGTTTGCAGAGCCCTGCAAAAACATGTCAACAGAGATCAACAGACATCACTTATCTGGGCGATGCCAAGCTGGATGCCCCACCGGTGATTCTTGCTTCCTAAAATTCTATCGCTCTGCTAAAGCTTTTCCCCATGCCAATCTGAGCTTGGCAGAGACACCAGTCCTGAGCCGTTTATTTGGGGCAACCAGTAACCCAAGCTTGATGTGCCCCATCAGGTGGGAGATCACACACACACCCTTCAGCTCTGCCTAGATGGCTTTGGAGGCAGAAATCCCAATTAACCACATAAGGATGAAAAGGGGTCCTCGGTTGAAAATGAGAGGGGCCAGGTTCAAATGGGTGACTTGTTCCACCTTTGTCAAGAGACTTCTTTGCATACTCTCAGACAAGCTGCTTGTCTGAGCCTCAGCACCCTGCCTCCAACTGTGACAAGCAGAAAGAGGGGCCTAGAGCTTAGGGGTAGAGTGTATGATTGACTCACAAAAGCGCCCAGGTTCAATCTCCAGCTGAGGGCTGGGAGCTAAAGATTTCTGCCACAGACCTTGGTGGGTGACGGCGAGGCACATTAGACATTGCAGGCCATCCCAGATCAATGGACTCTGAATGATGCAGCTGTATTGGAAGGAGCCCTCAGTAATAGCCCTAATAGATGGTCACCCAGCATCTAAATAAGTCACCAGTGAGTAAGAGCCTACCAACGTCCGAAGCAAACTGATCTGCCATCGAACAGCTCATTCCACCAGGAAGTACTTTGTTCAGTCAAAACCCCTTTCTGAACCTGCTGGGATACTACCTTCCTGGAGCAACAGAAAAGGAATTTGCTGCATCTTCTCGGACTTGTCCCTTTAAATGCTTGAAAATGGCTACCGTAGCATTTCTCAATGGTGCATTCTCCAGGTTAAACGTGGCCAACCACTCCACCTCTACATTTCCTCATAGGATTTTGATCTCCAAGTCCCATGCCAACTTTGTTACCCTTCTCCTGACATGTTCCTGCTTGTAAATATCCATTGTAAAATATCAGAAAATGTACTGTCTTGGAACCACAAAGGATTTGATCTCATTATCCTTCCCGATAGGAAATTCCCTGCAGACGTCAATTCCGCCTTTAAAATCCCGGTAATGTCAGGGGAAATCCAGATGTATGGTGGCCCTACTTCTTGACGTACCAATAACTTTATGATCTCTTTGCTAATTTTGAAACCACATTATTTTGAGCAAGGGGAGGAGAGAAATCTTGTCTGGAAATATGAAGGGCTGATTTTATCTGAGCTCCATCAGATATTTATTTATTGACTGTACTTCTATCCCAATCTTTTTCCTCCAAGGAGTACAAGGTGTATACATGGTCCTCCTCTCCCCATTTTATCCTAAACAGACCTGTGAACTAAGTTAGGCTGAAAGAAAGCGACTGTTCCAAGGTCACTCAGTGAGCTTCAAGGCTGAGTGGGAATTTGAACTGCCCAGGCCCTAGTCTTAAAAGCATGTAGGGCAGCCTCTCTCTCAACCTGACATCTTCCAGATGTTTTGAACTCCAACTCCCAGCAGCCAACATGGTCAGTTGGCAGGGATGATGGGGGCTGTGTTCTGAGAATATCGGGATGTTTCCCACTCCTGTTCTATGATGAGTGACAGGTCCCACAAGCCTCACCATTCTATTTCACACCCACCAGCACTGGCGCAATAGCCGTGCAACACAGTCCTAGTAAGATTGGCCAGTTGGAACAGAAATTCACAGAAATCATGTCTGCAAATGGGTATCGCACAGTTTCCTAGCATCTAAGGTTGAAAACCGGCTTTATAGTTGTTCCCTTTCCCCAGTTCCTAGCTCAAATATGTCCCCCCTCAATGATCCAAGTTCAAGAGCACGGAATCTGTACCCCATGATTCTCTATTTTAAGAGCTGAACCAATTCCCGTTTTTCAAGATGTAGAGCTAAGAATTTCTTCTAGTCACTCACCATCCCAGTCCTTATTGAAATTTATGGAAAATAAGGCTATATTAGTGGCTACTAGCCATGACGGCTAGGCTCTGCCTTCGCACTCAGATGCAGCAATGCTTCTGAAGATGAGTTGCTGGGAACCATGGGAGGGGTTGAGCACATGCTCTTGTGCTCAAGCCCTGCTTGGGGGTACCCCGTAGCAGGCATCTGGTTGACCAATGTAAGAAATGGATGCTGGACTAGATGGGTCCTCAGCCTGATCCAGCAAGGCTCCTCTTATGTTCTTCCGGTTTCAAATGGAAATAAATTTCCACTCAAATGTAAAATCAGTCAAAATGCATATTTAGGGCAATGCCAAGCTAACCAGGGCATCAACAGCTTTCCTGAGCTCCTTACTTACATGTGAACATTACTTTTAGTCTTTAGTAAAGGGATCCCTGACCATTAGGTCCAGTCGTGGCCGACTCTGGGGTTGTGGTGCTCATCTTGCTTTATTGGCCGAGGGAGCCGGCTTACAGCTTCCAGGTCATGTGGCCAGCATGACTAAGCCGCTTCTGGAGAACCAGAGCAGCGCACAGAAACGCCGTTTACCTTCCCGCCGGAGTGGTACCTATTTATCTACTTGCACTTTGACTTGCATTCGAACTGCTAGGTTGGCAGGAGCAGGGACCGAGCAACGGGAGCTCACCCCATCGTGGGGATCTGAACCACCGACCTTCTGATCGGCAAGTTCTAGGCTCAGGGGTTTAGACCACAGCGCCACCCGCGTCCCCATTTACTTTTAGTAGGCCAGCCAAGAAGAGAAGACTCCCTGGAAAAGACCCTGATGTTGGGGAAGATGGAGGGCGCAAGGAGAAGGGGACGACAGAGGACGAGATGGTGGGACAGTGTTCTCGAAGCTACCAGAATGAGTTTGACCAAACTGCAGGAGGCAGTGGAAGACAGGAGGGCCTGGCGTGCTCTGGTCCAGGGGGACACGAAGAGGCGGACACGACTAAACAACTAAAGAACACAAGAAGAGAACACCCATTGGCGTACCGCATACCTGTTTATTCCCTTCTCTGTTTGCTTTGGCCTCCTCATGAGAAGAGAAGACTCCCTGGAAAAGACCCTGATGTTGGGAAAGATGGAGGGCGCAAGGAGAAGGGGACGATGGAGGATGTGATGGTGGACAGTGTTCTGGAAGCTACCAGCATGAGTCTGACCAAACTGCGGGAGGCAGTGGAAGACAGGAGGGCCTGGCGTGCTCTGGTCCAGGGGGTCACAAAGAGGCGGACACGGCTAAACGACTAAACAACAAGGCCAGCCAAAATGTTACAAAATAGCGTGCAAGCGAAGCCCCTCAAAACTCCTCAGCGGGAAAGCCATATGCAGGAAGAGTCCTGCCTTTCACAAAAGCTTGCACGCTCAATAAGAGATCTGGGAAACCCAAAAGCTTGCACAGTTTTGGGACATTTTGGTCGACTGAACGGCAACGCGCTCCCAGCAACGGACAAATCCCCTCTTCCCTTTACAATGCCAACTATGCATTTCTTTAAGGCATAATTAAAAATAGTGGCTTTTTAACCACAGAGATGCCCAAATGAGAGAGAATCCAGGTTGGGTTGGGGGTGTTGCTGAAAAAAGCCGGAAGTTCAGAATGAATCTCTATGGTTCCAACGGCCTCCAATACCGGAAAGGGCACCTGCCTGGAAGGCGCCAACCAATGAGCGCCGAGCATCGCTCGGGAGCGACCAATCGGAAGCAGCTTCGAGAGCCGGCGGACCAATCAGGACTCAGACCCACACACCAGAGACAGAGCTGTCCCTCGCTCCCCCTCCCCGACCTCACCTGTTTCTCCTCGCCCGTCTCGTCAGAACGGGCGTCGCCGCCGCCGCCAAGCGTGTCAGACATGACGGGGCCTTGGGCTTAGAGGCAGGCGGGCGAGACGGTGAGGCGCTGGGGCCAGGCGAGGCCGGCGCTCCTGCTCCGGCGCCCTCTTCGCCGCTCTCTCCCGTCTCTTCCACAGCAGAGCCAAAATGGCCGCCGCCTCCACCGCCCCCTTTCTAAAGATTGGCCCCGCCCCATCCCCCGCTCTGACGTGAGCGGCGGACCTCGGGCCCAATCAGGAACCGAGTCCCAGGTGGCGGGCGGCGTCTCAGCCGACCAATCGGGTGCGGCTTTGTCCGACGAGTGACAGGACAGCCGAAAGAACAAGGAGGGGGGAAAACGAGCGGGAGGCGAGACGTTCGAATTAGACGGGCATCTTCTGTAGCCAATAAAAATAAGCGAAGGGGCCCGTTGGGCCAATGAGGGAGCGGCCGGTTATGACCTCGGGAGGGATCAATTGTCAAGAGAGCCAATCAAATCGTAAGAGTGGATTGGCAAACCAACGGGCGCCTGAGGAAATAGGTGCCTGAGCATGCGCAGAGTGTTTATTCGCCTGCCCCGAAGGACCAGATTTTTTTCATGACAACATCTCTCTGTGCGTGTGCAGAGTGCTAATTAAAAAAATGCTTCTTGGCCAAATGCTACTTAGCGTTTACAGAGTGACTTACATCGGGTCAAGGTGCCTCTGAGCGCGTGCAGAGTGTTCCTTTCCAGGCAGCAGAGTTGGTGGTTTAAAAAATAAAAAGTCGACCTTAGAAAAGGATTTAATATTTATAAGAAAATTGGATAAGCAAAATTTGGCCAAGTAATAAGAATCAAGTATTTCTTTAAAAATATATATATATAATAATAATATGTAAAGGATGAGAGATATGAACTTGCTGAGCTAATTTAATTGAATAAGGATGTATGAAGGGGGGGTGGGGGGAGGTCAAGAACTGGGGTTAGGAAAGTAAGGATATGAAACTTTATATGTGTTGTCTTTGTCTGTGTGTGTGTGTCTGTGTTTATAAAATGTGAAAACTTAATAAAAAATTAAAAAAATAAAATAAAAAGTGCTCAGGCCAAAGTGGATCTGAGGGTGTAGAGAGGGCTTGTCCTCTGAGTAGGTCAAGTTTGTTTGAATAACCTCAGGTCCAGGTGCCTCTGTGCGCATCCAGAGATCAGGAAAAGGCGATTTAACCATGACCTCTGGGCTAAATGCACAGACCAAATGTGTTAAAAGTAAATGTTTCCAGGGCAGCTGTCTGTCTACCAGCTCCATCTTGCATGCAGGATGCAACCCTCCCTGCCCGCGGACTGCCTTGCCAGAGTGGTGCATGCTCTGGTTATCTCCCGCTTGGACTACTGCAATGCGCTTATGTGGGGCTACCTTTGAAGGTGACTCGGAAACTACAACTAATCCAGAATGCGGCAGCTAGACTGGGGACTAGGAGCAGCCGCTGAGACCACATAACACCGGTCCAGAAAGACCTACATTGGCTCCCAGTACTTTTCCGGGCACAATTCAAAGTGTTGGTGCTGACCTTGAAAGCCCTAAATGGCCTCGGTCCATTATACCTGAAGGAGCGTCTCCACCCCCAACGTTCAGCCCGGACACTGAGGTCCAGCACCGAGGGCCTTCTGGCGGTTCCCTCCCTGCGAGAAGCCAAGTTACAGGGAACCAGGCAGAGTGATTTCCTCATTCTAGCCTTGGTCCCTCCCAGACCGGGTATGTCCACCTGGTTATGTCAGTTCTGATTCAGAGATGCTGTGTTTAGTGGCCCTCACAGGAGGGTGTTGGTTGCCTCTCAGCATGAGTCACTATTCTCTAGAGGCTGGGGAAATGTTACAAGTAAGTGAGCGGCCTGTGCATTTGGAAACATGGCTGCGGAGATGAGACGACAATGCATAAGTATTGGTTTGTGTTTTTTGCAACTGGTAGGGGAGATGGCCAGGAGACCAACAGCAGGGGGCGCCAGAGCCAACGACAGGCAGAGCCAACTAATTCTACTTTTGTGCCTGTCCTCCCTGCTGAGTTCTACAAGGACAACAATGAGACTCGGTGGAGAAAGCTGGCAGGCAGGGCCACCCCCAGGGCTGGGTGTAAGCAGGAAGGCACGCAGGGGCTGAGGACAGACTGAAGTTGGTGGGGCAGTGCCCCAACCGCCAGTACAGTGATACCTCGGGTTAAGTACTGTACTTAATTCATTCCGGAGGTCCGTTCTTAACCTGAAACTGTTCTTAACCTGAAGCACCACTTTCGCTATTGGGGCCTCCCGCTGCTGCCATGCCGCCGGAGCACGATTTCTGTTCTCATCCTGAAGCAAAGTTCTTAACCTGAAGCACTATTACTGGGTTAGCGGAGTCTGTAACCTGAAGCCGAGTTTGCTATTTGAGGGAGGTTTGCCCAGTATAACAACGTCAACTTGCAAACGTACTGTCAGGGAACTGACACCGGTGCCAGCAGTGGAGGCAGAGCTCCCAAGCGATGCCGGAGAAGGGCCAAGCAGGGAGAGAGGGAACTCATCGGCTGGAGAAGGAAATCAGCGTAACACCAGGGATAAAGTTACAGATAGGTAGCCGTGTTGGTCTGCCATAGTCAAAACAAAATAAAAAGATTCCTTCCAGTAGCACCTTAAAGACCAACTAAGTCAGTTCTTGGTATGAGCTTTCGTGTGCATGCACACTTCTTCAGATACACTGAAACAGAAGTCACCAGACCCTTCTATATAGTGAGAAGGTGGGGAGGGGTATTACTCAGAAGGGTGGTGGGATTGGGTGATTGGCAGATAGCTGTGATGAGCCTGTTGACGACTCTTAACGACTGCAATAGGTCTTACAGGAAAAAGCAAGGGGTGAGAAGGTGAAAAATGGCTTTGTCATGTATAATGAGATAAGAATCCAGCCAGGAAAGGTTTAACCAGGCTAACTAGCCAGGCATGGTGGCAATTTACGCACGAGCAACCCCCACAAATTCATTACACGTACGAACACAAGTTCTCCTTACTCCTTATAGCAGGCATGTGCAGCTAAACATCCGCTTAGCGAAATTTGCCTGATGTTTACTGATTCTGCCTTATGTAACCAGGAAGCATGCTCCCAATTTTATTTTTATTTTTTAATTTAAAAGGTTCAATGAAATTTCATCAAAGGAACAGCCATAGCTGTTGGTCCCAGGTTCAGTAGCTGACATCTCTAGGTAGGTAGAGGTGCCTGAAACCCCAGGGAACAACTGCTAGTGAATGTAGGCAATTCTGAGATCGATGCACCAATGGCCTGACTCAGTAGAAGGCAACTTCTTTAAACCAGCCCTTTGTCTGGAATCATGAGGACTGGAATCTTGCGTTGTTTTAGGGGGAAGGCCCACCACTTACCGACAGAGCATCTTGGCATCACCTTGCCAACAAAGGTCCGTATAGTTAAAGCTCTGGTTTTCCCAGTCGTGATGTATGGAAGTGAGAACTGGACCATAAAGAAGGCTGATCGCCGAAGAATGGATGCTTTTGAATTCTGGTGCTGGAGGAGACTCTTGAGAGTCCCATGGACTGCAAGAAGATCCAACCTCTCCATTCTGAAGGAAAGAACAACATCTGCTTTGCACGCAGAACATCCTAAGCCTGGTCCCAGGCATCCCAACACTAGGATGGGAGAAACCCCTGCCTGAAACCCTGCAGGACTGCTGCCAGTCAGTGTAGACAATACTGAGCTACCATCTGAGTTGTGTTATGAGGCAGCTTCTAACATCCGCCACGGCAGCCCTTTTCCTCTTCAGGGCTGCAGCTGGAGGATCCTCCACAAGAGGGGGCCAGCATCCTTTTGGAACGCCGGGGTTTCCCGTTGTCCAAAATGAGAAACTTCATCCTCCCAGAGTTGAGACAGACACAAATTAAAAGGCATCTATTAGTGGGCTACCAGGCAAGCCCAACCAGGCAGATAGAAAGTGGAGTTAATAATTCAGGGCAACGTTGAGTCAAGCGGCTAAACAGCGGCTCTGCCGAGCTCCTAAATTTAGACTCCTTCAATAATTCGAAGCAGGCAGGGATCTCTGCCTGGGCTTTTTGCTTTAGCTCGATCTGTAAGTGGAGAGAGAGAGACAGAGAGATAGAAAGGGAGTCCTTCACTCCCCAGTCGTGAGGTCAGCCTCCCTCTGTCTCAGGGGCAGGGAATCTTTTCCAGCCTGAGGGCCGCATTACCTCCCAAGGAACCTGCTGGGGGCCACATCTCAGTGGTGCCCGAGGCCCAGGGCAATGGGTGTAAATACTACCTCTGAGCAACAGCCTGGTTTCTAGATACACCTCTCTGTATCCCCCCTCCAGGGAAGCAAGTCATCGGAGTTGAACTGGGGGAGGCATCCAAGCCAGGCAAAGCTTCTGGTTGCAAAGCAGGGGGCCACTGTGTGCTAGGGGGTTAAGAGGAGGAAGGGGGCTTGCCTCCATGTGCAGCTGTGTGTGGGGAGGTCCAAACCGAGGGAAATATTTGGGGAAACTGGAACGCTGAACTAGACATGCCTATCGCTCTCTTTCAGATCCTCACCACACATTATTATTATTATTATTTTAGAATTTTATTTATTTATTGAAGTTCTTATGTTACATCGGTTAACATTATCATATCACAAGGCTTATTATACTATAATTTTCAACATGTATACAAAGTTTATATACTAAAAGAAAGAGAAAAAACAAGGGCAAAAAACTATTCCAAAATAATATACAGTGGTACCTTGGGTTACATACGCTTCAGGTTACAGACTCCGCTAACCCAGAAATAGTGCTTCAGGTTAAGAACTTTGCTTCAGGATGAGAACAGAAATTGTGCTCCGGCGGCGCGGCAGCAGCAAGAGGCCCCATTAGCTAAAGTGGTGCTTCGGGTTAAGAACAGTTTCAGGTTAAGAACGGACCTCCAGAACGAATTAAGTACTTAACCCGTGGTACCACTGTATATACCAACACTTTGGACTTCCTGTCTATCCCGTTGTATATTCCTTTTTTACAAATGAATGTACTCTTATTATTGTATATTTCTTTACATTTTATCTAATACATTCCTATATCAATACATACCCTTGGTCTTCTTTCTCAACTCAGTCTCCAACGTCAGTCGAACGCTAGCATAGATAGCGAACCGTAACTGTATTTTTGAGCATATATCTTATATCTGTCGCACTTTCCCATAATTTTTTGTTTCGAATTGCCTCTCAGGCTATTTGTCAACTGCGCCATTTCAGCAGATTCTTGTAGCTTGTTATGCCGATCAGTTATTGTTGCCACACATTAAAAGCACATGATCCCTCCCCCAAAAAAGAATCCTGGGAACTGTGCTCACCCCCTTGCAAAGTGGCAATCTGGTGCGTAGCTAGGTTGGCCCCCACCAAGGGCATAGGCCAAGGGAGGGGCAGAACAACCACACCTCTCCATTCTTGCTTGGAGTGGCTAGGAGTCGGTCAACGCTGCCTGCGCACTCCCTCGGTGGAAGCATCCAGTCACCGGCACGGGCTATTGCAGCAACTCTCTGGGCCCCCCTCGCCAGGGTTTAGATGATGGCTTTAGAGAAGCCAACGCATCTCATTGCCAAGGGTGCAAATGAGCCTAGATACGCCTCTGGCAACAATTCCCAGCTCCCTTCACAAAGCACCGTTCCCAGGGTTCTTTGGTGAAGTCGTGTGCTTTAAGCACACATTGGACACTCTTTGAACGCACCGTGTGGATCTGCCCCCACACTATTTGTCCATCTTCTACACTGACCCGTCGGGATGGCTCTGTTGGTAGAGCAGAATAATAATAATTTTTTATTTATACCCCGCCCTTCCCGGTTCAGGAAACCGGGTTCAAGGCAGCTAACAAAAAATTTAAACTTAATTGATGCTAGAAAAAAACAGCATAAAATGTGGTATGAAACATGAATAACAATTAAATCAAAAATCAATTTAGGGGGGAAATCCATCCAATAAACATTAGATGGTCACCAGGGCTAGCTGGCTAAATTAGTCCTATTTGAGCCAGCAAGGAGACCAGGAGCGAATTAGCTGTGGGATCCCAGAGTGGGTAAAGGTAAAGGTAAAGGGACCCCTGACCATTAGGTCCAGTTGTGGCCGACTCTGGGGTTGCGATGCTCATCTCGCTTTATTGGCCAAGGGAGCCAGCGTACAACTTCCGGGTCATGTGGCCAGCATGACTAAGCCGCTTCTGGCGAACCAGAGCAGCGCACGGAAACGCCGTTTACCTTCCCGCCAGAGTGGTACCTATTTATCTACTTGCACTTTGATATGCTTTGGAACTGCTAGGTTGGCAGGAGCAGGGACTGAGCAATGGGAGCTCACCCCGTCGCGGGGATTCGAACCACCGACCTTCTAATTGGCAAGTCCTAGGCTCTGTGGTTTAACGCACAGCACCACCCGCATCCCTATGCTCAATTGGTAGAGCATAATAATAATAAAAAATTCTTATTTATACCCCACCCTTCCCAGTTCAGAAAACTGGGCTCAGGGCGGCTAACAACAAATTTAAAACACTTAATTGATGCTACAAAAATACCAGCATAAAATGCAGTATAAAACATGAATAACAATTAAATCAAAAATCAATGGGGGGGGGAATCCATCCAATAAACATTAGATGATCACCAGGGCTAGCTGGCTAAATTAGTCCTGTTTGGGCCAGTGAGGAGACCAGGGGAGAATTAGCTGTGGGATCCCAGAGCGGGTAATCTTCATAAAAGGGGAGGGAAGAGAAGGGAAATAAACTATCAATCTGAATTCAAATTAAAGGCCAGGCGGAATAGCTCTTACAGGCCCTGCGGAAGGAGGTTAAATCCTGCAGGGCCCTAGTCTCATGGGACAGAGCATTCCACCAGGTCGGAGCCAACACTGAGAAGGCCCTGGCCCTGGTGGAGGATAATCTAACTTAGAGCATGATAAGTCACAGGGTTGTGGGTTCGAGCCCAACATTGGGCAAGAGATTCGGGGTTGGGCTGGATGACCCACGAGGCTCCTTCCAACGCTACAATCCCCTGACTGGCCGAGGCTCTCCAGGGTTTCAGGCATGGGTCCTTCCACCTGGAGTTTCCAGGGATTGAACCCGGGACCTTCTGTATGCAAAGCAGGTGCTCTAAGCAACGGGAACGGGGAGAGGCATTTATTCGGGATTAATCGGCGCAGAATCTGATCTCAGTGTGTGGGCGAAAGCCTTGCATAATTGGCCTAAGCTCATCCTTTGAACACCTCCAGCTTCGCCACCGCCTCGCATCCCGGCTGACGTCGAAGGCCCCTCTCTGGATGGCTCTTGGGAAAGTGCGGCGGGGGAGGCTCTCTCCGGCTGCTGCTGCCAGCCACTCCAAAGCCGAGGATGGGTTTTTAAAGTGCAGCTCGTTATTATTAGCAACATCGTTAGCAGCTGTGTAGTCGCTGGGAGGGAAGGCGGTGGAGGCAAAGCGCAGGGTTTTTGGCAGAGGCAGCAGCAAAAAGAGAAAACCTTTGCAGGGAAATCAGCGGGCAAAGGGCAGGGAAAGGTGCGACGTATTTTGGGACCCTCTGAGACATCCCCTAGGTCAGGGGTCTGCAACCCGAGGCTCCGGAGCCACATGTGGCTCTTTTACACCTTTGCCGCAGCTCCGGGGCGGATACTAGCGAGGAGAGGAGGCCCACTGTGGCGGGCGCTGTACTGGCTGTGACGTCGCATGGGGGCGGTGTGTGCGTTAGTCACGCACCGTCCCGACGTCACCTTCCCGCCCGCTACATTGTAAGGGGCATGTACACTGGTCACTGCATTGAAAGGGGGCATGTACGCTGGTCACTGTTTTGAAGGGGAGTGAAGAACACACACACAAAAAAAGGTAACTTGTTAATTTAATGTTTATTTCTATGAGGAGGAGTAATTCTGAGGGGTCAAACAAAGAAATAATAAAAAAGTGACAAAAAAGTTATTTTTATAATGACGAGTTTTGCGGCTCCCAGTTTTTTTTCCTTCGGAAACGGGTCCAAGTGGCTCTTTTTGTCTTAAAGGTTGCAGCCCCCTGCCCTAAGGTGGAGTGCTTAACCACCCCTGATTTAGGGTGCTGCTTCTTTTAAGCCCCTTACCTAAGCTGGTGCTCCACCATCGAGCTATGGCCCTTCCCTTAAGGTTCCAGTCCTCATGAAGTTCTGAAGAAAGGGGCTGATTTAAACAGAAACAGAGGCAGCTCCTCCCACAGAGGAGTCAGATTGTCTTCACTGATTGACAGTGGCTCTCCAGGGTTTCTCCTGGTGATGTAGAGAATCGAACCTGGCCCCATCGTTCTGCCCGGACGCTGAGGTCCAGCTCCGAGGGCCTTCTGGCAGTTCCCTCCCTTGCGAGAAGCCAAGTTACAGGGAACCAGGCAGAGGGCCTTCTCGGTGGTGGCACCCGCCCTGTGGAACGCCCTCCCACCAGATGTCAAAGAGAACAACAACTACCAGACTTTTAGAAGACATCTGAAGGAAGCCCTGTTTAGGGAAGCTTTTAATGTTTGATGTATTACACTATTTTAATATTTTTTGGGAAGCCGCCCAGAGTGGCTGGGGAAGCCCAGCCAGATGGGCGGGGTAGAAATAATAAATTATCATTATCATTATCATTATCATTATCATTATCATTATCATTATCATTATCATTATTCTGCATGCAGAGCCTGTGCTCCACCAGTGCAACCCTCCCCTAGAAAATAAAGCAAGATTCCAGTCCTCATGGCCCTGAAAACACGATTCTGACACGTGGGTCTCTCCCAGCCTACCTGCATTTGAACCCAGGGCCGTCTGCAGTCACAGAAGGCGTCCCACCACAGAACTACACACCTCTTCCACGGAACGCTTCTAAAATGACCCCCCCCCAAAAAAATCCAAAGTTTCTCTACCGCCAGGCCCAAATCGCAGGTGTGGGATCTCCCTCACTTCCTTACCTAAGGTGATAGCAACACAAAAGAGGATTCTGGGGGTGAGGGGGGGAGAGAGGGGTTGGGATGGTAATGGCAGGGGGGGGGAGTGGCAGGAGAGAGATCGGGCGGTATTGATTGGTGTCTGTCAGCTTCCCGGGCACAATGGCTGTGCTGCATGTCCAGACACCGCACCATCGCACAGATCAATGGGGGGACATCAATACACCCGGAATTGCTCTGCAGCTATGGCAACGGGAAAGACAAGAATTAGGGCTGTTTGCTAGATGGCTCCAAAGTTCTTGGCTGCTGGGGAGCGCTCAATATATATATATGTGTGTGTGTGTGTGTATAATTTTTTTTCTTTTGGAAGAAAAAAATATCCAGCAAGGTGGAAGACACAGAAAAAGACAGAGAGATTTCCCCAGATGAAATAGGGTGCCTTTTGTTTTTCTAACCTTCCCATGTCTCAAGCAGAACCCGTTCCTTTTTCTGCAGGGAGTTTCTGCGCTTCTAAGCCAAAATTAAGGACGCTGTTAAGATGGGGTGACGAAATTTCTCTGCACAATTGTGTCCCCCGCTGCTGCCTGATGATTCCGCATTGTAGAAAATTCATCTTGCATGTGCAGAACCACCCTCTCTCATCTGTGGTTCTGCCCAGATACAGAGAAAAGCCCTCTGAGCATGTGCAGAGTATTTTTTCCTCACCAATGAGCAGCTCCCCACCTCACATAGGAGTAAAGAGTGATTCCGATGGCAACCACCCCACGCAGATCAGAGCCAAGTCTCTCTGTTCGGCCTTTGAAACTGTCCCCAAGCCCCGCCTCTTCTCAGGCCACACCCCTTATGGATCCTGCTCCGCCCCTTCCTTGTTTTTGCAGGGCAGAGGTGTGTCCTTGAGGTCTCTGAATGCCTCTCGCTTGCCCGGGTGGAGGGCAGAGAGAGGGGTGTGCGGGGGTGTATGTACAATTTGGTCTCCTGTGCAAAGGTAAAATATATCTTCATTGCTCCACCCACTTTTGCCTCTGGCTCTGCCCCCATAGGTATGTGGCCCCAGAAAGCTTGCCCAGAAAGGAATGTGAGGGCCCCGCAGTCTGAGAAAGGCTCACCCACCCCTGACTTAATAGAACCAATCCATACCACCGCTAAGATTTATGCCATTTCTAACATAAGAAATGGCATAAATCTTTGGTGACAGCAGTCACGAAATTCAAAGACGCCATCTTCTTGGGAGAAAAGCAATGACAAACCTAGACAGCATCTTAAAAAGCAGAGACATCACCTTGCCGACAAAGGTTCGTATAGTTAAAGCCATGGTTTTCCAAGTAGTAATGTATGGAAGTGAGAGCTGGACCATCAAGAAGGCTGATCGCCAAAGAATGGATGCTTTTGAATTCTGGTGCTGGAGGAGACTCTTGAGAGTCCCATGGACTGCAAGAAGATCCAACTTCTCCATTCTGAATGAAACCAGCCCTGAGTGCTCACTGGAAGGACAGATCCTGAAGCTGAGGCTCCAATACTTTGGCCACCTCATGAGAAGAGAAGACTCCCTGGAAAAGACCCTGATGTTGGGAAAGATGGAGGGCACAAGGAGAAGGGGACAATAGAGGACGAAATGGTGGGACAGTGTTCTCAAAGCTACCAGCATGAGTTTGACCAAACTGCGGGAGGCAGTGGAAGACAGGAGTGACTGGCGTGCTCTGGTCCAGGGGGTCACGAAGAGGCGGACACGACTAAACAACTAAACAACATCATCATAAGAAAATCCTGCTGGATCAGGGCAATGGGGGCCCATCTATTCCAGCATCCTGCTGTTCTAGCGCTCATGTGCCCCATAGAGCCTAGGAATCTAGATAGACTGCCTCTGGACCTGGAGTTTCCAGAAGAACAGAGCCCTGCTGGATCAAGCCAATGTCTCACCCAGTCCAGCATCTTGTTCTCACAATGGCCAACCAGATGCCTGTGCAAAAGGAGCAAGGAGGACGCAAACAGAAGAGCACTCTGCCCTTCTGCACACTCTTCCCAGCAACTAGTGCTCAGGACCTTCGCTGCCTCTGAACATGGAGGCAAAACATTGCCTTCGTGGCTTGTAGCCATCAATAGCCGCCTCCTCCATGAATTTGTCCAACTCTCTTTTAAAGCTGTCTAGGTTGGTAGCCGTCACTGTCTCCAATGGGAATGGGTGCCATAGTTTAACTGTGTACTGTGTGTAAATGGAAAAGCAGCAGCATTCCAACTAAAATGGACTGGTTATCTAAAATGATGGAATACTTCCATACTGGGACGCGGGTGGAGCTGTGGGTTAAACCACAGAGCCTAGGGCTTGCGGATCAGAAGATCGGCGGTTCGAATCCCCGCAACGGGGTGAGCTCCCATTGCTCAGTCCCTGCGCCTGCCAACCTAGCAGTTCGAAAGCACCTCAAAGGGCAAGTAGATAAATAGGTACCACTCCAGCGGGAAGGTGAACGGCGTTTCCGTGCGCTGCTCTGGTTCTCCAGAAGCGGCTTAGTCATGCTGGCCACATGACCCGGAAGCTGTATGCCGGCTCCCTCGGCCAATAAAGTGAGATGAGTGCCACAACCTCAGAGTCGGTCACCACTGGACCTAATGGTCAGGGGTCCCTTTACCTTTACCTTACTTCCATAATGCCAAACTAACAGGGAGGATAAGAGGAGATATGGTACAAAAAGTGAATAAGGAGGGAGCTATTTTTAAGGAATACATCAAAATTTATGTGGGAAAAGTAGAATTTCTGACAGATACTGAATGAATCTGAAAATGATTAGAGTAAAACAAGAGTAAAGTCAAGATAGAAGAAGAGATTAAAGAAATAATGAAATGTGTTTAAGCTAGTTGGAAAAATAAAGTGGCGTAATAAGAACGGCTGGAAGTCAAGTCACTTGGTGGGTGTCCGTGTGGGGTAGGTATGTAGGTAGGTTGATATGTATAGTATAGGTAGGTATTATATAGAGTAATGTAGGTATGTTTATGTTATGAAAATAAGGTAGTGTGTTGTGTACGTGTATTGTGTAAGTGTATATGTATGTGTTTTATATGTTAATAAAAATCTAGCTTGGAAAAACAAAAGATTTTCTTTTATCTGTCGTGAAGCTTCCAGCGTTCATAACACTACTTCTAGTGTTATGAGCAAAGAGTAAGTTCTCTGTTCCAAGACGTACCCCCCCCCCCACAGAATGTTTTGCATGAGGTTTGTACGTAGTGACGGAGGTGAAATCTGATTTGTTTGCATCGCAATGAGAAACTACCTCATTTGCACTTTTCAACCCAGAACAGGTATCCTTTGAAATCCACACTTCTCTGAATTTTGTAATGCACTTAGCCAACAAAACACCATGTGCAAAATGTATATATTAGTGGGAAATATGAACGAAAAAGAATACGCTAATGGGAATAATGTACAAGGATCCAGCCTATTGGGGCAATTGCAATAATGTGTATCTCAGTCAAAACTGCATACAAAAATTTGTTTGTTAAGAGAAATTTGCACCAAAACAGTGGGAAATTTTCAGAAGAATTCTTTTCCCCTGAGAATGGCTGCAGGAATGTGGAGAACCGAATTTAAGACTGGAGAAATGAAAAACTTAGTAAACAGAACATGACAGATTTATCCATCCTTACTTGTATACGTGGGAGTTTGTGTGTTGTTTCCGACATGGGAGTGTGTTTCCTTCCATGTAGGAAATCGTAGCATGAGTTTTGAAACAGATGAAAAGTGAGACCGAGAGATAGACTCACCCGGAGACCCGCGGCTGAATCTAATCTGGTCATTTGTTTCCCTGCTTTGCAAACACGCAAGCACTGCGGACTACTACAAATTTTAAAAGAGATTGAGGGCCCAAATAAAAACTGTCAGGCGTTTTAAGATCCTTGGGGGTGAGATGGCTTGGAAGACTTTCTTGAAATGGCTCTTTAAATCAATACAATTGGGGTGGGTGGGAAATCTATCAATCATCTCGGAGGAGTTTTCTGCCGAAATCCTCCGCCCAACACCCCACAAGGCAGGTGAGATGCGTGAGCCAAATCTAACACTGTGTTGGTCAAGACAGCAAAGGGCCCCATTTTACAAAGAACAATAAACGACCTGTTTTATTGAGTGCTTGTTTGCTGGGAGATCGGACGACGCCAACTATTGCATAATAATTCATTCTGATTTTTTTGGTGGGAGATTCCGATATCTGACAAATTTCCATCAATTTCTGACAATTTTAGCTTCTCTCAATTTTTCACTCTTTTAAAGTTCAGCTCTCCACATTTCCACATCAGTTTGGAATTTATTTGTTTTTTAATTCTCAAAACCAGAATTTCAGTGAAGATTTATCATGATGTACATTCCCTCCCCCCTTGTCAATATAGCCTGAGAGACATACCTTTGCAAAGCTGTTTCCCCAACGCAATGCATTTCTGTAATTTTATTTTCTTTAATCTACACATTTATATGCACACCCCTGTATTTGTACTTATTGTACATGTTGCTTCTCTGGAGCAGTTGCATTGCAAAATTCGGAGAAGCATGAATTTCAAAGGACGGCTGTATTTTGGCTCCTGTATTGTTTTGGTTTATTACACGTTGCGTTTTGCTCAAATGAATCCCAAAGCGGCTTACAAACAACAAATAAGAATAACATGGTAGAGCATACATAGAACATCCCAAATACAATACAAATCATACAGAATAATGAAAAAAATCACCAGTAAAACAATTACAACCTATAAAATACTATAAACAAAGCAACAAATAGAACGTAAGCTAAACATCAGAATTAAAGGAAACATCACATAATATAATTAACAAATCATGACAGCATTTATAATATATAAAACAATATAAATGGCGTTAACAAAATAGCAAGCAAAAGATAAACTAAGCACCGTTAAGTTCATACAAACACTCTTGTTTTTGAAAGTGTGAATTAGGTTAAGTGTGGCGGGAAAATGTGCAGTGGATCACATTATTCTCCCACTTGGGGATCCCAGAGATTTCTACGGGGTCTCCTGCTGAACTTGTTCCCTGCGCTGTTGGGCAGACGTGGCCGTCAGACAGGCAGTGCTTGAATCCAAGAAGCTTAAGCTCGGATTCCTGTCTCAGACTCCTTCCCAGCTGAGTGATACTTACCCTGCTCCTCATTCTCCTCCAACTGAAAGACAAAACTGGAAAACTACAACTAATCCAGAATGCGGCAGCCAGACTGGTGACTGGGAGCAGCCGCCGAGACCACATAACACCGGTCTTGAAAGACCTACATTGGCTCCCAGTACGTTTCCAAGCACAATTCAAAGTGTTGGTGCTGACCTTGAAAGCCCTAAATGGCCTCGGTCCAGTAGACCTGAAGGAGCGTCTCCACCCCCATCATTCAGCCCGGACACTGAGGTCCAGCTCTGAGGGCCTTCTGGCTGTTCCCTCATTGCGAGAAGTGAGGCTACAGGGAACCGGGCAGAGGACCTTCTCGGTGGTGGCGCCCGCCCTGTGGAACGTCCTCCCATCAGATGTCAAGGAAATAAACAACTATCTGACTTTTAGAAGACATCTGAAGGCAGCCCTGTTTAGGGAAGTTTTTAATGTTTGATGCATTACTGTATTTTAATATTTTGTTGGAATTCGCCCAGAGTGGCTGGGGAAGCCCAGCCTTATGGGTGGGGTAATAATAATAATAATAATAATAATAATAATGATGATGATGATGATGATGGGCTTGGTTCCTTAATGTCCACAGTCTTGGGGCCATGAGGGTGGAGCTTGGGAAAGGGCAGGCTGGCAGACCCTCCAGGGAGAAAGTGTCTCTCTCTCGGAGCTGTCTGTGGTGCTTGCAGAAGAGGTGCTGGAGGCCCCAACTGACTTTCCAGGGCAAACAGGAGGAAGCAGCTTCCTTGGAGCCATCCGTGATGCCGCAACCTCAAAGAGGCCTTCCTTAACACCTTGACTTAACAATGGACGGGTCAGGGGACATTGACTGATTCTCTGGTAGGAACAGACAGAGCCACCAAAGTCTGGCCCATCTCAGTTATCAGAAGAGATGGGACTAAGTCCGTCTTGTTTTCCCAGTGGATGTTTAAAAGGGAAACACCCCCTTTTTAAAGTATGTCTAGAAGCACACATTACCAACATTTAAAAACAACTTACAAGGTGGTTGTACACTGTTTCCCCCATTCCATTTCCCTAAAACCTTCAAAAATCATGTATCCAGCCACTGTATGCATTGAAGAAGGAAAAAGCTGGTGTCAAAGAATATCTGGGGGGCACGAAGCTGGGCACTCGAGTATCAGGCAAAGTCTGGGGAGACCCAAGTTCAAATCCCCAATGAAGCTTACTGGGTGAGCTCAGTTCAGTTACTTTCTCTCTGTTTAACCTACCTCGCAAGGTTGTTGTTAGGAATAAAATGGGACGGGGACAGAGAGAACAATGCCACCTTGATGGTCTCCTTAGGGAGGAGAGACAGGGTATAAAATAATATGCTGTTTTAATGGTACCCCAGATCCACTGTGCAGTGTGAGGATACAGCCCTTGCTGGGATAGAAGGACCTACACTGCTCTCATTTGTGTCAATTAAGCAGACTCCTGTTTGTCTGGGAATTGTGGAAGCGTGGATTATTATTATTTCTTCCCAGCGTGGGACCGGCATGTCTCCAAAAACCAAAGTGTGCCCTTGTCATCTGGAGCTCCAGCTCTCTCTCTCTCTCTCTCTCTCTCTCTCTCTCTCTCTCTCTAGGCGTGCATATGGAGTGAGTGTGTGTGTGAGAAAGAAAGAGAGAGAGAGAGAGAGAGAGAGAGAGAGAGAGAGAGAGAGAGAAAGAACGAGAGCGAGCGTGTTCCAGTGTGTACCACATGGGTGAATCTCCTGCTCGGCTTATTGATTGGGGCTGCATTGATCTGCTAGAAGGGGATGGGGTGGAGGGGGGGGCAGAATGAAAATCAATAACCAACCCTGCAATATGTTTCTGGGTCTCGAAGATTCACTCGCTCGCACGCACGCCCCACGCCGGAGCTGTTTTAATTTGCCGGGAGGACCAAGTGAGTGAGTGTGTGTTCATTTGTCTGTGTGTGTTTAAACATTAGGGTTGGTTTTTTGTTTTTTTATGAGTGGAGATGAACCGGCAGCCTAGCCTCATTGCCGTATATAAGCCGGATTCTGTCGGTCCTCGGCCTTGTAGCCTTCTTCTCCACCTGGATCCTCTGCGCATTGTCTTCCGCCAGCCAGTCCCACGCGGCTGAGTCTCCTTCCAGGTTCATCCCAGGCCCAGGTAGGTGGGTGGTTTTGCCGGGGTGCCAGGAGGGGAAGGGGGGCTGGCTGAGCCACGTGAATTAAACTGCGCCGTGTCAGCATCCTTGCATAGTTCAGATGGTGCACGCCCTCGTTTCTTCTTATTTTCTCTTGGTATGTGTGACTTCACGGCTCCTGGGATCGCATTCACAAGTGCTGCTGTGGTAGGCCTTGTGGTGAGAGAGGTTTTGCTTGTGGCCGTCAGCAGGGGGCGTCCTTCTTCCTGCTGCAAGAGCCGCTGATTTATTTGCAAGCGAGAGCCCCCAAAAAACTTTGCAGGGGTTGCATCAAGCCAGGTTGCCCAGAAACAATTGTCCTGCAAGGCCTGGTTGGGATAGAAAGTTGTTGACTGAGGGAGACACTCAATCTGCAAAAATCCAACAGAGGAACATAATAATAATGATAATGATAATGATAATAATAATAATAATAATAATAATAATAATAATAATAATTAAAAACTTCCCTAAACAGGGCTACCTTCAGATGTCTTCTAAAAGTCAGAAAGTTGTTTATTTCCTTGACATCGTGCCTATGGGGGAAGCTAATGCTTCAGCTGTGAAATTTCAGGTCATTTTTAAGATTTGAAGTGCAGGGTAAGGGAGGGGGGGAAATGGTAGCAACAGGAGGCTTCTATGGCATCTGGTATATTTACTTATACATCTCTCTGTCTTTCCTACATTTTTGTGGGGACATATTATTGGGGAGCAAAGCTACTTATTTCCTCAGCACGCACTTTGGCAAACCTATATGTGATTCAGCACCTCAAATACATACTTTCAGGGGTGCTGAGTAGTCCTGGGTGGGTATCTGCACCCAGCAACTGGGGTTGATCGCTAGTACGTTGTCTGATTTTGAAATTTCGATGGCATTATTATCACAGAGGCTCAAGGCCTATCGCAATGCAAGACTACGATGCTTAATCGGTCAGAGTAAACGATATATTAGGTATGTGTGTATGTCAGCCGAACCTGCCTCACAGGGTTGCTGTAAGGATAAAATAGGGGGGGGGGATTTTGTCCATCACCTTGAGTTCCTTGGAGAAAAAGAGGTGGAACATAAATGGAGGAAAATAAATATGTGTGTGTACACAGACACAAACACACCTGCTTCAAGGTGTGAAGTGTGATACAGAGGTGATTTGCGAATAAATAGCAAAAAGTTAGAATCATAGAATCCTAGAGTTGGAAGAGACCACAAGGGCCATCGAGTCCAACCCCCTGCCAAGCAGGAAACGCCATCAGAGCACTCCTGACATATGGTTGTCAAGCCTCTGCTTAAAGACCTCCAAAGAAGGAGACTCCACCACACTCCTTGGCAGCAAATTCCACTGTCAAACAGCTCTTACTGTCAGGAAGTTCTTCCTAATGTTTAGGTGGAATCTTCTTTCTTGTAGTTGCTCCGTTTCAACAAACTTGAAAGCTGCTTGAGATTAAGTAGGTGGTGGGTCTGAAAAAACAAAGTACACATTTTTCTTTTTAAACTGTATTTTTTTAAGCAATGTATGGGAACAGGTACTCCCTGCGACCCAGGTATGCCTTTTATAACACCACCTTGGAAGAGGCATCGCACCCTTCCCCCACGACCACTAGGAAGGCCTCTTCCAACGCCATCTTATATTTATGGAAGTATATGCAAACGTCTGGCTCTCTTAAGACTTTATAGAACCTTTGTTCTCAATAACGGTGGAACTCACAGGTGAAGAATACTTCTTTTTTTTTAATATATCCTTATTGTTTGTAAAGGGAATATTTCCACAAGTTAATACTTGATTATCCCTGTAGAGCTGCGTCCCATGTCTTTGTACTTTTGTCCTTCCTGGCCGTGATGCTTTACATTTTTTATTCTTTGTTTTCTTTCTTTTTTGCTATGTTTGCAATTTTTAATGTGGTCAACGAATCGATATTGTTTTAAAAAAGGAAGCGGTAAACAGAAACAAAACAAAAAAAGGGCAGAAAGATTCCTTCTTCCCACAGACATGAGAATGCCTCTTCCAATACCATTTTAGAAGAGGTATACGCCTCTACTCTGCCACGCAGGTAGAATACCTTTTGTTTTTAAAAAAGAGGTATTCCTTCCCTGCCTTCTCTCTCACACAGGGGACAATGCCTCTTCCACAACAATGGTGGGTTTATTCTCCCCCCCCCTTTTTGGGGGGGCCAACAGATGCATGCATGATAAAAGAGCAACAAAACCAATCTCTGTCCTTCAAAGCCTCGCCTTTCACCCCCCTGTGCAGTTCTGCAGACTGCGCCACATGCGGTTGATAGGTTGAGGTTTATTTAAGCGGGCGCAATCTCAAGTTGTGGCATTTCTAAATATGAGTACAGTTGTTACGGATTACTGTTGATTCCTAATAACGGGAGATGCTCAGGGCCTAAGTGCACATTATGAGGAATGTGTGCAAGGCTGGCAGTGTTAAAATAAATACATAAATAAGTGCAAGTCCCGCCCCCTTAAGTGCAATGGGGGGGGGAGTCTAAACTCCGCCCCCCTCGATTGTGACTCCCATGAAAATCTCACCCCCAAAATCTTGCAATTACCTTTTTGAAAATTCCCATTGTAACCCACAGCTTTCTCCCTGAGATTAATCACAGAATGGGCAGTTATGAGGATCTTCGGTGGGGAGGCTCCACCCCAAGTCATCCCCTCACCTCCCGCTAACTTAAAAAAAGCCCAAATCCTGCTGGTGATGCAGATCCCTTCCCATTAACATCCATTAAGCTTTTAAAGAACCACCGTGACCAGAACAGTTCCCTAAATACTGACCGTCTCAGATTGCTCCTAGCAGTGACTCATTCTCCTACTCTAAAAAGAGCCCTGTTGGTTCAGGAGGAAGGTCTATCGCATCCTGGAGCCTTCCCTACAGCCCACCCGCTGCCCCCCAAAAGTGCCCTCTTGGTTGTCCCCAAGCATCTGGTCTTCACTGCTATACTGCTCCTGAGCATGGAGGTTCTATGCAGGAAGCACGACCGGTGGGAATGGGGGAGAAAAATGAGTTCCTGCCTCATCTGCACTCCTCAAAATAATCACTGATCAAAATCTCGGTTATTCCTTCAAGATTTGCCATTCTTGGAATTTTACACTGCAGTTTTACACACATCCCGGAAAAAATGTGTACACAAACAGCATCTCTTAAGAAGTGTGCATTAAAATCCGCAAACATTAATGAAAATAATGGAGTCGTGTTAGGGGAAACCGATGGCAAAAATGGTGTGTGTTAGGCAAATCGTCACCATCATTGCAAATCTTTGTAGACCACTTTGAGGGTCTCCCCAAGTGCTATGTAAATAATAATAATAATAATAATAATAATAATAATAATAATTTATTATTTGTACCCCGCCCATCTGGCTGGGTTTCCCCAGGCACTCTGGGCGGCTTCCACAAAGACCAGAAATACACTAATATGTCATACATTAAAAACTTCCCTGAACAGGGCTGCCTTAAGATGTCTTCTGAATGTCAGGTAGTTGTTTATCTCTTTGACATCTGGTGGGAGGGTGTTCCACAGGGCAGGTGCCACCACCGAGAAGGCCCTCTGCCTGGTTCCCTGTAACTTGGCTTCTTGCAGTGAGGGAACCGCCAGAAAGCCCTCAGAGCTGGACCTCAGTGTCTGGGCTGAATAATGGGGGTGGAGACGCTCCTTCAAGTATACGGGGCCGAGGCCGTTTAGGGCTTTCAAGGTCAGCACCAACACTTTGAATTGTGCTCGGAAACGTACTGGGAGCCAATGTAGGTCTTTCAAGACTGGTGTTATGTGGTCTTGGCGGTTATGTGGTCTTGGACTGGTCCCAGTCACCAGTCTAGCTGCTGCATTCTGGATTAGTTGTAGTTTCCGGGTCACCTTCACCTAAATTGAACGAAATGAATAAAACAAACTGATGCAGAAATGTGGAGAACCAAGTTTCACTTGGTTTCCATTTCTCGCCTTTCCAAGCTTCAGTTAAGCTTGGAAAGGTGAGAAATGGAAACCAAGTGAAACTGGCCACCCCTGAGATGAAATTGACCACCCACTAGAGATTTGCCCGTTCCTGAGGTGACAGTCGTGGACGGAGCAATCCTTCCTGCCCAGTCCTCTTTCAATCCATGCCTCAAAGTTGAGGAGCAGCCACCCCGATCGCTTTTGTACGTGGCTGCAGAGTTTGGATTTTGCACTTCCGCCAACTTAGGTGCTCCAGTCAAGTGAGGTGGGATAGCAGCTTTCAAGGCCAGGGAAGCACACCTCCTAGGCAAGCTTGCATCCCGCTTGAAAAGTGTCTCCCTTTTTTAGAAGCTCAGGCACCAACCAGCATTATGTCTAGCTCGGGATACAAGGGCAAGACTCTGGGCCTCCCAGGATGCTTGTTGCAGGTCGTGACGAGGAGTTCTGTGAAACCCAGAAGCTGATGTCCTTTGAGCCCCCAATCTGAAATGCTTATATATTCTTTGACCTATATCACATGAAGCAGAACCAAAATATATTTTAAAAATTCAGTTTAGGAATGGGGAGCAGAACCCACCCCAAAAATCATTCACCCCCTCCCACTCTTTCTCCCTATCGCCTGCTTCTTGCCGTTGATACAAACACCTGTCCTTAAGGAATAGGGTTCTTTGAGAAGCTTGGATGAAGCTTCTCTTCTCTGCCTCCTCCCCCCCCCACCCGCCCCGCGGCCTTTCCTCTCCCCACACCTCCATTACCCACACCCCATCTCCAGCCCTGGGTTTCCATGGTTACGACTGATGTATTGGGCTATTGATCAGCTCAGCCAAAGCCTGCTGTCCACTCAGGACTCCGCGGCAATTTCACATTCTTCCTCCTAACCATAGGCCTAAATCAATATCAGACACTGTTTATTCCGGATGAGTATTCCTTCTCTCGCTGGTTCATTCCCCTCTTTTCATCATGTATTTTCTACCCTACAACCTCCCCCCCCCCTTTAACTCTACAGAGCTTCAGGCTTTCGTTCAGATAACCTCGCCCGCCACAGGGCGAGGTTAGCCATAAGGGGGTCTCTCGTTATCCTATATGCATATTTCAGGATCAGCCGCGGCGCTGCGGGGCTGCAAAGAGACGGTGCGCCTGTAACGCTTCTGCAGTTCTTCTGCTGCAGCGCAGGAGTCTGCAGGGAGTACCCGTCTTTCAAGTTTCTAGTCCCTATGAGCACGGATATTTGGGCTGCAAAAGTGAGGCCTGCTGGTCCACACAGATGTAGGAGGAAGTAGGGGCTCAAATCGCGAGACGATAGAATGGGGTGTAATATAAAGGTAAAAGGGACCCCTGACCGTTAGGTCCAGTTGTGGCCGACTCTGGGGTTGTTGCGCTCATCTCGCTTTATTGGCCGAGGGAGCCAGCGTACAGCTTCCGGGTCATGTGGCCAGCATGACTAAGCTGCTTCTAGCGAACCAGAGCAGCGCACGGAAACACCATTCACCTTCCCGCTGCAGTGGTACTTATTTATCTACTTGCACTTTGACGTGCTTTCGAACTGCTAGATTGGCAGGAGCAGGGATTGAGCAACGGGAGCTCACCCCGTCGCGGGGATTCGAACCACCGACCTTCTGATTGGCAAGTCCTAGGCTCTGTGGTTTAACCCACAGCGCCACCCGCGTCCCTGGGGTGTAATATAAGAGCAAGCTAAATTTGTCCAAGTAGCTCAGCTTGTCTGCGCTGACTGCCAGCAGCATTCCAGGGTTTCAGGCACAGAATCTTTCCCAGCCCTAGCTGGGGATCGAACCCGCGAACTTTGAATGCAAGGCAGATTTTCTACTAACTGAGCAACGGTCCCTGATTCTGCTACCTTGTTCTACTACATGTGTAGATTACTAGGCCACATCTCCCTCTCCGAAACTCTTCCTGTCTTTTTTTTCTTTCCCCCCACAAGTGAAATGTAAGTCTCCAGTCCTCATGGTGGAATTATTATTTTTTTGCAAGGAAAAACAAAACAAATCTGTAAGCCGCCCTTTGCCAACCTAGTGCTGAGCCAGCCGTGCTGGCTGATGGGTCTTGTAGTCCCAAACATCTGGACTGCCCCAGGTGGTCGGAGGGGTGAGTCTCCACGTCAGCGATTTTAGTGCTGTGCTGAGCTCACACAACATCTCGGTGCTGTGCTGAGCTCACAGCCTTTTCCACCCCAGACCTAGAACAAATCAGGGAAATCAAGGGTATCTATTGCAGAGATGCCTAATATGGATACCTCAGAGCGCTGACACAGACATTGTCCAGCGCTGAATTTAGTTTCCTCTTATGCAGAGTATAGCTATATTTACACAGGCTGGCTTGTTCCCTCTTAAGCGAACGAGGCTTTTTGTTATGATTAAAAATCCATGTGTACACGGGCGCACGTAGAACTGATTTTTCTGTCTGCAAGTTATAGAGAGTTAGAAGAATCAGGATTATTTTCACCTTGGAGTTGGGAGCGATGGAATCAATCCATTTCAGTCTCTTGTTTTTCCACTCTTAGCTCTCCACATTTCTATATCAATTTGTGATTTATATATATTTTTAACGTCCTCGTGAAAGTTGGGTTTTTACCACGAGGGCCCAGTTGTTAGACTTTTAGTCTTGCTTTAAATGTATTTGTTTTCGTGATTTCACCTGCTTTTTAAAATTATCTTACTGCAAATCTCCTCGAGACAGTGGTCTGGAAAGCAATGAATAAATCATTGATGACGATGATGATAACAATCAGCACTTTAGTGTGAATTTCTCCTAACATACTCATTTTTGTATGCATTCCCCCCTAAGACATACCTTTCCTTTGCAAAACAATTCGTTCTAATGCAATGCACTTCCTGCACAACATTTTCCACCGGCGTAGGCATTTATATGCAAACTTCGAATATGTTCTTTTACATCTCCGCCGGAGAACTGCATTGCAAAATCTGGAGGCGTGCAAATTTCGAAGGATGCTGCCCATGTCTTGCTTTGAAAAGTATGACTTGGGTGAAGTTTGCCTCTCAGTGCAAGCTGAACTTAATTCCTTCCCCTGTCCTTACATAATGCACATGTGATCTGTGGCACTGATATCCTCTGGATACTGGTGTCTCAAATCAGCTTTGCTATGCAGGGAAAGCACAGATGTTTTAAAACTTTTTGAACATTGTCTCTCTCTTTCACACGCACACAAACGTGTCACCTCCTCGTTATTCCCCCTCCCTCTGAGCAAAAGCGTGCCTCTAATTAGCTCATCTGGTGGGGACTTTGGGCCCTTGCAGCAACAGAAGGGACCACTGATCTTTAACCTCACAGCGACTCAGAGGTCGCAATCCCTTTGGCTGCTGATCGATTGGGCAGTTGCAGCTTCTTAAAGTCACAGGTTCTCAATATGCTCGCTTGCTTTTAAATGGCAAAATCAGGAGACTTTTCTTGGAAACGGGGATTGTCTACCAGCAAATCTGTGCCCACCGTTGTGTGTGTCTGAAATTCATCATATTCTACCAAGCTCCGCCCACAAAGTCCTCCAGGCTCCACTCATACTGCTCCCAAATTTTGTCACCATATGCGCCACCTCCTCACCAGATCGTGTCTCGGCCTTCCAGCAGCCAATGCAGCCAGCTCCTCCCCTGGCCAATCAGAATCTTCCGGGCTCTGCATTGGCTCCGCCTTCATTGCTTCCATGGCTGTCCCTTGTCAACGGAGACAGTAGGCTGGGGAGCCAAAGTGGGAAACTCTGAGCAGCGGGCAGGAAACCGCTTTGAGCAATTAAACACTTTCATTATTATTATTTTTTAAAAGGGGAGTATTGGTGCAATTAAACATTTTCATAGAAAGGGGGAAAACGAGCAGTGCCTTTGTTTTGTTTTTTTTAAAATATTTATTAAGAATTTTTCATTTACAGTAAAAAAAAATGAACATAACATTGCATATCACATATTTTCTTATCACTTCTGGACTTCCTCACATCTCCCGCTCCTACGTTCTAGTTTAATACACTTAAAACAACAATTTATTCCCTTATCTCCATCCTTACTGTCAAATTTCGAATATATTTCAAATTTTAGATACGTTTATTCCAATCCTTACAAAAGAAAATTTAATTTAGCCTAATAATTATCTAAAAAAAATTAGGTTTTTCATCTTATATTTAAATTATCTTCATGATTTACTTCATCTATTTTGATGGTGCCAATTTGTCTAAAATCAAGCATCCTGCTTAACATTCATAAAGTTTACAATATTTTTGCAGATAAAGCTTAAATTTTTTCCAGTCCTCTTCAACGATTTCTTCTCCCAGGTCTCGGATTCTGCCAGTCATCTCAGCCAGTTCCATGTAGTTCATCAGTTGCATCTGCCATTCTTCCAGTGTGGGTAGATCTTGGGTTTTCCAGTGTTTAGCAATAAGTATCCTTGCTGCTGTTGTTGCATACATGAAAAAAGTTCGGTCTTTCTTTAACACCCCTTGGCCGACAATACCCAAAAGGAAGGCCTCTGGTTTCTTAAGGAAGGTATACTTAAATACCTTTTTCAGCTCATTATATATCATTTCCCAGAAGACCTTCACCTTAGGACAGGTCCACCAAAGGTGAAAGAACGTTCCTTCATTTTCCTTACATTTCCAACACTTATTATCAGACAAGTGGTATATTTTTGCAAGTTTGACTGGGGTCATGTACCATCTATATATCATTTTCATTACATTTTCTTTCAAAGCATTACATGCAGTGAAATTCAACCCAATAGTCCACAACTTTTCCCAGTCCTCAAACATAATATTATACCCTATGTCCTGTGCCCACTTTATCATAGCCGATTTAACCGTTTCATCTTGTGTGTTCCATTTTAACAGCAAGTTGTACATTCTTGAAAGTACCTTGGTCTTAGGCTCTAGCAATTCCGTTTCTAATTTCGATTTTTCCACCTGGAATCCTAATTTTTTATCAAGTTTAAAAACTTCTTTAATCTGGGCGTAGTGTAACCAATCTCGCACTTTATCTTTCATTTTCTCCTGACTCTGCAATTTCCAATTGTCTCCTTCTTTTTCTAATATTTCCCAATACTTTGGCCATTTGGCCTCCATATTTTCGGGCCTTAGCTTCCAATGGTGAAAGCCACCTTGGAGTTTTATTTTCCAATAAGTCTTTATATTTTGTCCAGACATTAAACACTGCCTTTCTGACAATATGGTTCTTAAAAGCCTTATGAATCTTAGCCTTATCGTACCATAGATATGCATGCCAACCAAACGCATTGTTGAAACCTTCCAAATCCAATACATCAGTGTCCTCCAGAAGTAGCCAGTCTTTTAGCCAGCAGAAAGCTGCTGCTTCATAATACAGCCTTAAGTCTGGCAGGGCAAAGCCCCCTCTTTCTTTCACATCAGTTAGTATCTTAAACTTGATTCTGGGCTTTTTGCCCTGCCAGACAAATTTGGAAATATCTCTCTGCCACTTCTGGAAGCATTCTGTTTTATCCACAATCTGTAATGTTTGAAACAAAAACAACATTTTTGGCAATACATTCATCTTTACTGCGGCAATTCGGCCTAACAAAGAAAGTTTCAATCTTGTCCAACTTTCTAGATCTCTCTTAATTTCTGACCAGCATTTCTCATAATTATCCTTAAACAGATTTAGATTTTTTGATGTTATATTTAACCCTAGGTATTTCACTTTTTTAACCACATTTAACTCTGTCTCTTTCTGAAACCATTCTGACTCTGTATCTGTCAAGTTCTTTCCCAATACTTTAGTTTTCTGTTTATTTAATTTAAATCCCGCCACCCGGCCAAATTCTTGGATCAATTGTAATGCTTTTTTCGTACTTGGCTCTGGCTCCTGTAGGGTCAAAACTAGGTCATCTGCGAACGCTTTCAATTTGTATTGTTTCTCTCCGACCTGAATTCCTTCAACCATCCGGTCCCCCCAATCATGTTCAAGAGCACCTCCAAGACCGAAATGAATAACAATGGGGAGATAGGGCAGCCTTGTTGTGTTCCCTTTTCAATTTTAAACTCTTCCGTAATCACATTGTTAACTATCAGTTTAGCCTTTTGTTCTGAATAGATTGCCTCTATCCCATTTTCAAAGCCCCGTCCCACTCCCATTCCTTCCAGATTTTTCTTCATAAATTTCCAAGAAATGTTATCAAAGGCCTTCTCCACATCTATAAAAATTAAAACTGCTTTTGTATTGATATTTGTTTGTAAAAGTTCCAAAATGTCAATAATATTCCTTGTATTAGCAAACAAATGTCTGCCAGGGAGAAAGCCTGCTTGGTCCTTATGAATTACTTCATTTAACACTTTCTTAAATCTAGTTGCTAATATGTCTGCAAATATTTTGTAATCCACATTTAAAAGGGAGATGGGGCGGTAGTTTTTAAGTTGTGTCTTTTCAGTTTCTGATTTTGGTATCAATGTGATAAAAGCTTCTTTCCACGTTTCCGGCGCCTTCTTCCCCTCCATAATTTCATTGCTGACCTCCATCAGTGGTTGTATCAAGTAATCTTTCAATGT
Organism: Podarcis cretensis; assembly: GCF_951804945.1. Lineage (NCBI taxonomy): Eukaryota > Metazoa > Chordata > Lepidosauria > Squamata > Lacertidae > Podarcis > Podarcis cretensis. Next base: position 4,090,657 of record NC_137186.1, read on the forward strand.
CTTATAGTACTTGGAGGTCAGCCCATCTGGCCCTGGAGATTTGCCCAATTGCATGTTCTGAATGGCTTGTTCCATCTCTTGTCGTGTTATTCTGTTATTCAGGATTGATCTATTTTCTTGTGACACTTTTGGCAGCCCATTCTTTATCAGAAATTGTTCTATCTGTGCATCATCTTGCGGACCTTGAGTATATAGTTGTTTAAAATACCTCTGAAAGCACTTTCTGATCTCCATGGGGTTCTGAACATTTTTCCCTTCAATCTCTAAATTGGTAACTGTATTCTTTTTTGTCTCCTTTTCAACTGTCATGCTAGCAGTTTCCCACATTTATTTGCCGATTCAAATGTTTTTTGTTTCATTAATTTAATTCTCCATTCTATTTCCTGGTTCATCAATTTAGAATATTGTGCTTGGTATAATTTAATTTCTCTCAGAATCGGCTGTGACTTCGGGTTTGATCTTAATTTCTTCTCCAGTTCTTTAATTTTCTCCAAAATCTTGTCTTTTTTCTCATTTTGTGCCCTTTTCTTTACAGCATTCTGTTGTATCAAGAACCCCCTCATCACCGCTTTACTTGCGTCCCAGATAGTTGTTTTTTCCACTGAAGTGTTCAAATTTATCTCAAAATAGTCCTTCAAAACTTTTTGGGCTTTTTTAACAATCTCCTGATCTCTGAACAAATTGTCATTCATCTTCCACCTAAAGGAGCCGGATGGTAGTAGTGTCATATCCATCTTTACAGCATTGTGGTCGGAGCAGGTTTTTGGGCAGATTTCCACCTTTCTGGTCTTCGGTGCCAGGCCTCTAGATATCCATATTTGGTCTATTCTTGTCCATGTCAGCTGGGCTTCAGAAAAGAATGTTCCTTCTATTCCCAAGGGGTTTTTTGTCCTCCAAATGTCAATCAAGTCCATATTGTCAGTCAGTTGAAAAAAAGTCTTAGGTAGTCTGCCATCTTTTGATATATTTTGATTTTGTGACTTATCCATGTTGGTTGATACCACTCCGTTCATATCTCCCATCATGATGATGTTATCATAGTCCAGATAGTCCAGGACGCTCTCATGCAACTTCTTGTAAAATTCTGATTTCCCCTCATTCGGTGCATAAATTCCTAATATCAAAAATTTCTCTCCTTGATGTTGTATCTCAATTGCCACAATTCTTCCTTGTTCATCTTTGAATAAGAGTTTAGGTGCCAGGCTCTCCTTTGCATAAATCACCACTCCTCTCTTCTTTACTTTGTCCGAAGAGATAAATTCTTGGCCTAGTCTTTTGTTAATTAACACTTTCCTATGGAGCCTGGTCACATGTGTTTCTTGCAAACAGATAATGTCCAATTGTTCCTTTTTTAATATATGAAATATCTTCCTCCTTTTTTCCGGGGAGTTACAACCATGAATGTTCCAGCTCAAAAGTTGCAGAGACATCCTGGATAAATCTGTTATTGTTCTGGTGGTGGTGTCTTTTTTTCTGGGTCTCCAGGTTCTGGGGGTGAAGGTACAGCCGATGCTCCAGGCCCAAAGGGTGTTTCAATTCCTTTCTGAAGGTCCTCTCCGTGAACAATCAAAAATTTGTCTCTGTCCTCAAGTGTTTTGATTTTAACCTTCCCTCTGAAAGTGAAAGATAATCCCTGGGAAAATTCCCACCTAAAGATGATTGAATTACTCCTTAGCAATCCAACCAGTTCAAGGTAGGCGGATCTAAGATCCAACAGTTGTTTCGGGATATCTTTGTAAATTTCAGCCCTTTTATCCAAAATGTCCAGTGACTTTTCGTAGTGTAAGCCTAATATCTTGTCCCTTTCCTCCTTTGATCTCAAAATTATCAAGCAGTCTCTGGGCTTGTCTTTCCTTGCAAATTTTCCAAGTCTAAAAGCCGATATAATTCTAAAGTCCTTTTCCTCTTGGATAGGCCAGAACTTGGTAAATTCTTTGGTCAGGAACTCAACTAAGTTACCTACTTCAACCTCTGGTATTGACCTTAATCTTAAATTACTTTCCCGATTCCGCAATTCTAGCATGGACAGATACGTCTGGTGCCCTTCGACTTGTTTGCAGAATGGTTTTACCTCTTGTTCTAAATTTTCAACTTTTTGGCTGGTTGCCTCAGCTAATTTGCGATTTTCAATAGTAGCCTCAGTTAATTCTCCAATTGCTTGTACATTCTGTGCTACCTGTCCAGTTATTTTATTTAGACAGGCTGTGTTTTGATCTATTTTAGCTGTTTGTTCATCAGCTTTCTTGTCCAAAGATTCCACTCTCTTGTCCAAAGATTCCAATTTTTCATATATTTTCTCTAAAATTGCAGCAGTTGCTCCTGTGGCCATATCTTCTAATTGTAGCTGCTCTGTTCCTTCTTCCAACGGCAGCCCAGGCACACTTTCTTCTCCCCCTGCTGAGGGCAAAGTAGGTACAGAAGATCTACGTGTCTGTAAAGCTGAGGTTAGGGTTGTTTGTCTAGTTCTTGGTCCTCTTCTTCTTGTACCGCTCATTCCAAGTTTATCTCTGAGTCAAGGTCAAATTCAGATGTTCGCATGGGAATACAGCAGCCCCAGAGCACCGTCGAATAGGAGGAAAGGAAAGAGAAAGTAAAATAGTGTCACTGCTGTAAGCCCAAAATCCTCTAGGGGGGGCTTAAAATTTCTTATTGAGAGAAGCCGGAACAAAAATAAAAATAAACAGGCTAATAAAGTTCAGTTTATCCAAAGACCTTCTGTAGTTAAAATTTAGCAGAGTTGGTGTTAACAGTGTTACAGTGATTCTGACAAGTACCGGCTGATGATTCAAAGTAGCAAGTTCAAATGCCCTAGATTGTTGCAAGTCCAGTTTTAAAGTAGCTAAGTCTGTAAACTGACAGCTCTGTTCCTGGCAGCCCAAGTATCTGGGCTTCACAGTCAATAAATTGTAATCCAAAAGAAGAGGATAAACACAGTCCATATAAAGAGTAAATCATGTAGTTAACTTGTGCCCTTTCTTTACGTAAAAACAATTTCAATGGGTGCTCAAAACAGTCTATTTAAAAGCCTCTTTAACGACTCCACCTCCAGCTCTTTTGCTTTGAAGTTTAAATAGCAGCGGAAGACGGACTTCCTGTTCTCCTCGCTCCGCTTTTAGCCAAATTTCCTCAATTTTAGGTTCAAATTGTAAAGGTCCTTTCTTACTCACGGGTTGTTGCCTTCTAATTCGAAAATTTTTCAGGAAGAAAAGTCAGCGCTCACCGACAGCAGCTGCGCGGCTTTGTTCCGCAGAATAGCGATTGACTCACAGCGCCGCAACCCCCTCTACGATCGGAGGCTCCTTACGGGGTCTCCTCTCCGTTTTAGGGGCCACTTCTGGCACCCGCCGAGTCCCACGTCCTCAGGCTCTTGCTGCCTGAGGTTTTTCGGTGCGGGTCTCCGCTTTGCCGTAGCGGACGACCCGTTTCTGCGGAGCTTCCTCCTCAGCAAGCAAGGAGGACCACCATTGTCGTTCGCGCCGCCTCCGGAAGTGAAAACGAGCAGTGCCTTTGGCCGCTCCCATACCAGCATGCAAACTTGCCTCTGAGCATGTGCAGAGGAGATCCTAGCAACTAATATTCAACAGTATCCTGCCTCCGACTGTAGATGATGGCAATTCCATATATATATACACATACATACATACATACATACATACATATATATCCTGCCTTTCTCCCAAGTTGGGATTCAAGGTGGTTTACAACATTTAGAAATGCATTTTTAAATGCAAAGCTAAACAAAAAAACCCTAGCTGAAATACACTAAAACACATTTAAAGCCAGCAATTAAAGTACAGCTTGCCCTCACAGCATTGCCTGCACGTCAGTTTCCAAAGGCCTGTTTGAAGAGGAAGGTCTGGGCCCGTAGGTGGAAGGAGCAAAGGAGGGAATCAGGCAAAACTCTCTTGGGAGGGAATTTCATTCGGGAGCAGCCCCGGAAAAGGCTCTGCCTCTCTTGTCACCCCAAACTGTGCTTCTGATGCTTTTGGGACTAAAAGAAGGGCCTTCACCTGAGGATCTTGGCACCTGGGCAAGTTTGTCGAGGCCCCAAACCTTTTTCAAAGAGGGCCAGATTTGATGAAGTGAAGGGTCGTGGGGGCCGACCAAAGTTGTTGACCTTTCGTTGAGCATTTTTTAGGGTTGGAGTTGTTGAGGTTTTTTTAGGATTTCACTCCAGGAAATAAACTGCCACAGGGGCCAAATTAAACCGACCGACGGGCTGGACATTGCTGGATACGATCTTTCAGGTATCCTGGACCCAAGCCACATAGGGCTTGGCAGGTCATAACCTGCACTTTGAATAGTGACTGGAAATGGCCCCACAACCAACGATGCTGTTTTAACAAGGCAAGCAACATGTTCCGCTTAACCAGGGGTCAGCAACCTTTTTGAGCCGTGGGCCGGTCCACCGTCCCTCAGACCATGTGGTGGGCTGGACTATATTTTGGGGGGAAATATGAACCAATTCCTATGCCCCACAAATAACCCAGAGATGCATTTTAAATAAAAGCACTCATTCTACTCATGTAAAAACACACTGATTCCCAGACCGTCTGCGGGCCGGATTGAGAAGGCGATTGGGACGGATCTGGCCCCCAGGCCTTAGTTTGCCTACCCTTGCCCTTAATGGTCCTAATCCAGCAATCAGGCTGCAGCATCTGGGGCCAGCTGAAGCACCCAAAATCCTTCGCCGGGAGTTAACAGGATGCTTTGGTGGCAAGGGAACAAGCAAGCATCAGTCCCGACACTCTTGCCACGATCGCAAGGGGGCAGGGGGTGTCCGCGAAGAGCAGGCGCTGAGAAGGGATGAAAAAAACTCCAGGGAGGCAGCAAAGGAGACAGAAAGAGACCTCGAGAGAGCAGGCGGAAGAGAGAGCGTCTGATTGGGTGGCATCTCTGGAAAGCTCTTCAGAACAGCCACAAAAAGGCCTCTGAGAGGGCTTTGTTCTCGAAGGGCAAGTTTTGATGTTCGCTTCGCCTTCGGAGCCGGCTGAAGTGGGGCCTTGAAGTGGGCCTCGTGCCATTTTCCTGCAGGCGATGGGGGGGGCACCCTGTCTTTTTTCTCCTGAGCCGTCCATTAGCTTACCTTTCTGGCTGCCCCTTTCATCTCCAGAGTGCCACTCGGGGCATATGCTTGGAGCCCCCTTCCTCCCCATATCACCCCACTCCGGGGCTCTGACAACCCCCCCTCCGGTGGCGAGGCCTAAATGGACGAGGGCTGCTCATCCCCACATGGCAAATTAAGTGCTTAGCACGGTCCTTTTCTTCCCTAATGGATTGTGTAGCAGCCATTCCCCCATTTTCGGGGCGAGAAGCGACAGGGCCACTAGTTCAACAGCTCTGGGAGGCAGCCTGCTCATCATTTGAAGGGGAGAGAACCAGCTTCTCGGAGAGCCCAGAGCGGCAAACATTTGTGCCACGGCCCCGTCAAACATTTCTTCCAAGATTTATCCCCGGTCATCCTGATTTTGGGGGGCCGCTCTCCCATATAAATGATGTGCCAAGTTACAGGGAACCAGGCAGAGGGCCTTCTCGGTGGTGGCGCCCGCCCTGTGGAACGCCCTCCCACCAGATGTCAAAGAGAACAACACCTGCCAGACTTTTAGAAGACATCTGAAGGCAGCCCTGTTTAGAGAAGCTTTTAATGTTTGATGTATTACAGTATTTTAATATTTTTTTGGAAGCCGCCCAGAGTGGCTGGAGAAGCCCAGCCAGATGGGCGGGGTATAAATAATAAATATTATTATTATTATTATTATTATTATTATTATTATTATTACCCCACCCATATGGCTGGGCTTCCCCAGCCACTCTGGGCGAATTCCAACAAAATATTAAAATACAGTAATGCATCAAACATTAAAAACTTCCCTAAACAGGGCTGCCTTCAGATGTCTTCTAAAAGTCAGATAGTTGTTTATTTCCTTGACATCTGATGGGAGGACGTTCCACAGGGTGCTCTCTCTTGGGTTTCTAAAGAGGGAGGGGTGATCTGTAAAGACTATCAAGTCCAGGGTCCAAAGTCGCCAAACTGCTCCACCAGCCAACGGGAGTTGTAGTGGCTGGCACCTGTCTGTCTCATGAGACAATGGAGGAGTGTGCCTTCAGAGGTGAAGTCACACTGTTGGAGAGTTACAGCACCTGCTGTGGCTGTAGAGACCGATACAGGAGAGACATGTTTTGTTGCAGCCGGGTGCAGATGAAGGTGTCCGGTTCTGCTGCTGCAGATGCCCCACGGCGTTTCTTCTCTCTGCCCTCCTCCCAGCGGTCATTCCTCCTCTGGTCACTGCTATGAATGTCTGACCTGCCTGTCTCCAGGCACTGCGCTCATCTGCGAGGGATTCCCACACAGCAAGGTTGATGTTGCCAGCAATCACGTCCACCAAAACCTTAAAAAGCCACCTGTTCTCTGTCCCTGCTCTAGTACAGTGGCACCTCAGGTTAAGAACTTAATTCGTTCTGGAGGTCCATTCTTAACTTGTAACTGTTCTTAACCTGAAGCACCACTTTAGCTAATGGGGCCTCCCGCTGCCGCCACTGCGCAATTTCTGTTCTCATCCCGAAGCAAAGTTCTTAACCTGAGGTACTATTTCTGGGTTAGCTTTCTGAGTCTGTAACCTGAAGCGTCTGTAACCCTAGGTACCACTGTAACTGGGCCCATAGGAGCCCACTTGAGATGGGGAGAAATCTGATTTATTCTGCATTTAAAGGCAGTTTTACCTATCACTTTCTGAAACAATATATAATACCGAAACACAGCCATCCCTCAGAATCTGGATTCTGCAGTGCCGTTCTCCATCAATAATGGCCAATGGTCCTATACTCTTCCTCTACTGTTGCAGTAAATCATATCAGTTGCTGGGAAGCCCAAGTGGGGAGAGTTGATTGGGTCTTGCTTGTGGGCTTCCAATTGGAGCATATGGTTGGCTGGACTAGATGGGCCCTGATCCAGCCTCCAGGTCCAGAGGCAGTCTACCTAGATTCCTAGAGGCATTTGGCCACTGTGAGAAGCAGGACACGCCTCTGGTCCAAATCCGGCAAGGCATTTTTAATGCCTTCCGCAGCCTCCGTGCTCCGGTTCCCAAGCATCTCGCAGACCCTCCGGATGACCTCTGGCATCTCCTTGAGACCTCGGCCTACCCGAAACTTCTGCCTCCCTGGAGCTCATAAAGAGTTAACCCAATTACCTCTCCTCCCTACACAGAGGATGAAAAAAAAACACCTCCCCGAGACTCCATCAAAGAGATTCACCAGAAAAAGAGTAAAACGTGGATCAGAGGTAGCCTGGCTGTTTGGAAAGGGGCACGTCGCTGGCTGTCCATTTATTATCTTGGCAATCGATAGGGCGGTCCTTGGAGCCGGCCGGGGTCAGATACGGTTGCCTAGGCGACCGCTGCATCGAGGATGGAGGGGCAGCCAATTGGGCGGGCAGGCGGGAGACCCAGAGGTCACTGCCACTGGGATTTGGGTGGTGTGGGGAGAGAGGCAGAGGCCAGGTGGGGCTGTGGTGGTGGAAGCAGAGGTTTCAGTGGGCAGCATCTGGCGGGGGGCTATTAAAGCCCCTTGGCCTGACCCGTCCTCTTGAACTCTGGACCCCCAGGCCAGGAGAGCTGGAGGAATCCTGGAGGCGGAAGCAAACAGATGTGAAGGGGGGGTCCCTAGAGCTACAAGAATCTGTCAACCCACCACACCAAAGGACCCCCATGCATTGCCTGGGATTCTGTGGGCATGCAGCCCCCACCCGAGGCTCTCTGAGAACTGGGGTGACAGGTGTGGCGGGGTGATGGGTAACCAGTCCATGTAGGGCAGCTCCCTGTGTTCCTATTTAAAACCAGCCCTTTATTCAGAACCATGAGGACTAGAAACCTAGGTCAGCAACAAGCATTCTGCATGCTGTAGGCCACTTGTTCAAACCCCAGCATCCCCAGGTAGGACAGTCCGGGAGAGTCTCCCGCCTGGAAACCTGGAGAAGTGCTGCTGGTCCGTGTTGAGAATACTCAGCTGGTGAGGCTGATTCATGGCTGATTCCCTTTGGAACTCCCCGCCTCTTGACGCCAGGCAAGTGCCTTCACTGAACTCTTTTCGGCACCTGCTAAAAACCTTCTTTAGGCAAGCCTAACTACATCTGCAGGATGAGGTCACGCGTTTTAATCTGGTTTTCCAGCTTATCTTTGATTTTAACTCATTCTGGAATGTATTAAATGGTTGCTTTTAACTGGCCTTTTTTATTTTAAACTGATAATTCCATCGTTTTATTCTTTTTGTAGACCGCTTTGAGGTTGGGTTGGTTTGCTTTGAAGTTTGTTTGTTTGTTTTCAGCAAAGCGGTATATAAATGATCAGAAATAAATAAAAATAAAACCCAGGGCAGCCTTCTTCCCGAAATGTAATGCGTTTGTGGAACTCCCAGACACAAGATGCCAGCTGAAATTGCTTTCAAAAAGGTAATTAGGCGGTTATTCACCTTGGAGGCCATTGTGCTGTATGGAACTTCCATGCTCAGGGCAGTCTATCTGAATACCGGAGGGTGGGCAGCACGAGTGGAGAGGAATATTGCTGGCCACTGTGGAAACAGGTTGCTGGGTTATGATGGGGTTTTGACCTGATCCAGCCGCAGAGCTCTTCTTACAACATCACTCCATCCAGTTAGGCCTGCCACCTGGATAAAAGCCTTCAGGTGCGTTCTTGACAGGTAGATGAACATTTGGGTGCTTGGTTCTTAACCAAAGAACCACAAGCCAGGTTTTCTCAATAAGGAGCAAACCACTCTCCATTTTGACAGACACTTCAAAATCTGAGTTTCAGATTAAGTGTTGGATGCCATGGTGCACGTTTCTTTGCCTTGCCATTTTACGGCAAACTCCCCCTTCCCCTGAAATAAGAATGCTTTTGGAATTTGAAAGCTAGCTAATGTCCGGCTAACCAAAATATCAAGTACAAACAGGAGCCAGCGCTAGGTTAAAAGAAATGCAAAGCCCAATAGCAGTCTAGATCTACACAGAGTCAATAAAAGCAGCACACAGGCAGAGTTGCTGTTGGTAGCCATTGGACAGGCAGAAATCCAACAGGTACACTTCCCTTTCCTTGGAGATCCACCTGTTCAATCTTGCACAGCTCCTGTTTGTGTCAGTGGGGCTGCGGAGCAGATCTGTCATTCGGGGCGGCTTCTACCCTCAGCCTTAAGGATTTCACCTGTGGTTCCTGCGTTCCCGGGGTGGGACTAGATCCCTCCTAACTCTACAATTCTGTGAGGCCACGATTTGAATCTGGGGCCTTCCGCATGCTTTGCCACTAAGCTAAGGCTTTTGCCCACACGTTGACGTTGCCTGACACCAGCACACTTCTGAGCAAAATGCAGGCGATCACCTGCGTACGCAAGTTGTGTCTACCTGCCTACCTGTATTTGTGATGCCTGGAAACACCTGCATGACCACATCCCCAAACTAACAGGAAACAAAACTCACCTTTCTCCTCGCCAAATACCGCCAGGCAGAGGAGGAGGAGGAGGAGCAGAAGGAGAAGGGTGAGATGAATGAATCTCCCGGCGTTTCCACTCTGGAAATGCTCATATCTGGTTTAGGGAATAATTAAATTGGCTTGTCAAATGAACCCATCAAGAGTATTTGTTTTCATTAGCTGGTCGCAATGGAGTGAGCGGAGGGTGGGGTGGGGACTTTGAGGGTGGGGGGAGGAGAGGGGAAATGATAGACAGCAAGCATCATATCTTCTTGCTTTCCTGATGGAAACTATTAATTAGGACAGCTTCTCATTAACATGCTGATGAGCCAGAAATGATTGGAAGGGAAAGGAAGTGTATTGTAGTGTGTGTGTGTGTGTGTGTGTGTGTGTGTGTGTGTGTGTGTGTGTAGAAAGCAGGGAGCTTCACAGTGCAGTGCTATTATTTTAAAAATGCATTTTGCTCCAGTGATGTATAGTAACCGTGGAGCTGGGCACAAGCCACACAGGTTCATCGTCTGCCTCTCCAGCCCAAGGCAGGGATTGGGCGACCTGTGGCTCTTCGTATGTTTTTTTTTTTTTTTAATAATTTTTATTCATTTTTCAAACACATAATAAAAACAAAGCACAAAACAAAAAGTCAAAACACAAAACAAAAACATACAAAACATTTAAACAAATATAACTTCAAAATTGTATTTTCATACACCATATGTTGTTGGACTCCCAGCAGGCAGCATGGGCCAATGGTCAGGGACGATGATAGCACAACACATCGTTAAACAGTGGAACTCCCTGCCACAGGAGGCAGAGATGGCCCAGCCACCTAGATGGCTTTGAAGGAGGATTGGACAAATTTGTGGAAGAGGAGAATCTTATAGGTGGCTACCAGCCACAATGGCTATTCTCTGAGTCCATATCAGTTGCTGGAAACTGCAGGACCTTGTGCTCAGGTCCTGTTGTGGTTTTCTCTTTGGGGCAAGAGCTTGGGTGTGACCTTCAACACCTCCCTCTCCATGGAGGCGCAGGTTGCAGCCACAGCAAATGTGGCATTTTTCCATCTCCGCCATATCAAGCAATTGGTCCCTTACCTCTCTCGCCCTGATCTGGCCACAGTGATCCATGCAATGGTCACCTCCAAGCTTGATTATTGTAACTCGCTCTACGTGGGGCTGCCCTTGAAGCTAACCCAGAAACTCCAGCGGGTGCAGAATGCCGCGGCGAGGCTCCTCACGGGGTCCTTGCCACAGGATCATATTCATCCAGTGCTTTACCAACTGCACTGGCTCCCGGTGGAGTCCAGGGTCAGGTTTAAGGTGCTGGTTTTGACCGTTAAAGCCCTACACAGCCAAGGACCCATGCACCTACGGGACCGCCTCTCCTGGTATGCCCCGCGAAGGACCTTAAGGTCCACAAATGACAACACTTTGGAGGTCCCAAGTCGCAAGGTGGTTAGATTGGTCTCAACTAGGGCCAGGGCCTTTTCAGTACTGGCCCCGACGTGGTGGAACACTCTGTCCCAAGAGACCAGGGCCCTGCGGGACTTGACATCTTTCCGCAGGGACTGCAAGACAGAGCTGTTCCACCTGGCCTTCGGTTCGGACTCAGTCTGAAACTTATGTTTCCCTCCCCTTATGGGTTTGACTTTTAAAATGAGGCTGCATTTTAAATTGCATTTTAACCTGTATTTTAAATTGTGTTTTTTCCCCCTATTATGTTTTTACTGTAATTTTACTGGTGTTAGCCGCCCTGAGCCCAGCTCAGGCCGGGGAGGGCGGGGTATAAATAAAATTTATTATTATTATTTCTTATTATTATTATATCTGTTTGGCCACTGTGAGAATGGGATGCTGGACTAAATGGGCCATATACCTGATCCAGCGGGCTTTTCTTATACTCTTAACTGTAGGCCTGCACACACACACCTTCCCCCCCCTTTAAATCATTGAACCACAAATGAGACACAGTTAAAACACCTACTGAATTCAACATCAGTGGAGCTTAATAGTGGAAAGGTCTCTGAGCATGTGAAAAGCTCCTTTCACTCATCACTTGAGTCATTCCACTCAGGTTTGCTCCCTTGACACACAAATAAATCCACTTTCTAGGGTTCCTAGGTTCCTAGGGTTGATTATAAACCTGCTTCCATTCCTCTTCCCCAGTCTCTCTCTCACAATGGGTCAAGAAGACCCATCACCCTACAACATGGCTGGAGGCCTGGTTGCATTTTTCCAGCAAGAGAACAAATAATCTCCGTTGGCATAGCCACAGTTCAAGGGACTTTGCGTACAATCTCTGACTGCTTCTCGCGACAGTACGGGTGTCAACCATATATCTCACCAAACAAAAAGCAGAGACCTGAATAGGAGGAAATTCAGTCTTCCACACTACTGGTTGTGTCTGTGTTTCTTCAGGGGCTTTGCAAACCTCTCACACACTGAAGAAAATCCTGGGCTTTTCTCAGGATTGGGAAGTGTCCAAAAATCTAATTCGGCACTCATAAATGTTGTGTGTGTTTTTTTGGTCCTATTGATTTCCCTTGATGATCCATTTCGACACGATTGTGTGTGTGTTGGATGAAATTTCCCCAGCCAATCAGGGTTCGGATTACACGGTGCCAGTCTTAGTGCATTCAAATACAATTAAATTAATTTCCAGGCAGGGTTTTCTTTTCTTTTTTTCCTTTTCTTTTTTTCTTTTTGCATTAATAAAATCTTCGGAGAGGGAGATCATTGATAGACAAACAGATTGACTTGAAAGGGGCAGGAAAAATCTCCCTGCTATTGAGAACTGAAGCATTGGAGAAAAATTGTCATATTTTATATTCAGCCGTCGATACATTGGGGCTGACCTAATCTGGTTTGAGAGCAGGGTGAAGAATCGAGCATCCCTCCCATCCTTCTGCAACAGCAATAAACTCCTTTAAAATTGGTCAACGTGTCTTACAATACAGAACACAGACTGGGCTGGGTCCCCAAGCTGGTTATACAAATGAATTCTACCCATATAGCAGACCCATGGGAAATGAGTTGTGTTCATGGGTCTACTTTGAGTAGGGTTAGTACTGGATCCAACTCTTAAGATAGGATCCCTTTAATTTGTTTCATTATCTTGTAGGTCTCCTTTAGAGAAAGCGAACAAAGAGAGGGAGATACAATCTCAGTCTCTCTCTCTCTCTCTCTCTCTCTCTCTCTCTCTCACACACACACACACACACACACACTTTCCTCCCAGCTCATCCCTAATCAACAAGGTGATCTCTTCCAAGAAATTCTACCTGTTTCAAAGCTCATTCTGTTGCTTCTGCCCACCCACCTTATCCCACCCAAATTGGTTTTCTAAAACAAGGCCATATTTTTTTAGTATAATGTGCCTCCTCCCTTTCTACAGAATCTGTGAATTAGCTCGTGGGGAATCACTAGTGCTAGTTGTGATTTGGCGTTTATAATGAGTGTGCAAATGGATGGATGACTAGAGAGCCAGGAAGGCTCACCTAACGGCGTTTTATGGGTGGAGACAAGGCTAGTAAGCATTTTACAGCGCTGTGGCTGAATAATACCTTCTGATTGATCTGTAAATAAACAAAGCTGGCATTTTTAAAATGTTGGTTTAAAAACGGGGCTTCAGAAAGGTGAGGTTTGCGGTTTTTTTAATCTGTGCGTAACACAGATTCATATATACACTCCTTTCAAGTGACTCTTGATTTAGAAAGGGAGAATTGTCTCTCTCTCTCAAACACAAACACACACACATACTTACATTGAAAGGGAAAGTAGTGTGTTTGTGGGTGAGAGTTATACAATCTCCCTTTAAATTGCTCCTGATATTGAAAAGGGAGAGTCGTTCATTTCTCTCTTGCATGCAGAAACTTGTGGAAAGGAAAATACTTTGTGTATGTGAGTCAGAAATTATAGAATCATACACACACCCTTCTAAAATTACTTCTGAGGTTGAGGAGAGACAGGGCCCCTTTGCTACTACTTTGGAAATATCTCCCAGAGCCTCCTCCAATATGTAACTTCATGCTGCCTTAGCAGACACCTCCTTCCTGTCTTCTAATTGGGGAGATCTCAAACGCTTTTAATCAAATTATCTTTTTTCTCCTCTGCCCAGTGTGTGTGTGTGTGTGTGTGTGTGTGTGTGTTATGCACACATTGCAATCAATAAGAAACGAAGGAGATAAATGCAGGAAAACAAAAAGGTACTGAACAGGTTTCTGACCTGCCAGTTTGGGGTGGAAAAAATAAAGGTGGATATGAGCTACAGAACCTACTCAGATCCTCTTTCCCCCTTAAGACACATATTAAAAGCACACCTGTTTCAGTTATTCAGGGCTTTAGATAGAGGAGGAGGTGCGGTGCTGTGGTTCAGAATCCTGCGCTTTAGGTTGCAACATGACATGAAAATAGTCTACTCAGAAGTAAGGCTCACTGATTTTTGTGGCGCTTGCTCCCAGGTAAGAGAAGGGGAGATTCTTACAAAAACCAAAAAACCTCCAACCAAAATTTAAAATCGTAGCAAAGCAGAAAGGCCTATTGCAGGGTTTACTCGGAAGTAAACCCTGAGCAAATTCAGTTAGAAGCCCAGGAGAATTTCCTCCCTGCTTTCAGGCTGCAAGCCTAGTTCTGCTTCCCAAACATATTCATCTCTCTTTTTTTTAATTAAAAAAAATATATCCACAGACAAAATTAGAAGCGTAAAGTCCTTGAGATGTGAAGGTTTTGTGCTTTAATATGTGTTTGTGTGTGAGAGAGATGCACCAGAGAAGCCCATCTTGTGAATTAACCGCCTCCCCTTATACTTAAGGGGGGGGGGACAGATGAGGACGCTCCTTTTTTAAAAAAGTCAACTTTTAAACTCCCATAAGAGTCGTGGATCTCACGTGTGTGTGTGTGTGTGTGTGTGGAAATACACCAGCAAAAAGAAGGGAGGGAGAGAGCTATCCTACGGGACTGCCCAGTGGAGGACCTTAGACTCATCTTCCTTCTTCATGTCTCCTTCGCTCTTTTGCTAAAGAGAAAACAAAATAAAAAATTTCTTTCCAGTAGCACCTTAAAGACCAACTAAGTTAGTTCTTGGTATGAGCTTTCGTGTGCATGCACACTTAGAAGTGTGCATGCACACGAAAGCTCATACCAAGAACTAACTTAGTTGGTCTTTAAGGTGCTACTGGAAGGAATTTTTTTATTTTGTTTTGACTATGGCAGACCAACACGGCTACCTATCTGTTGCTAAAGAGAGATTGTTAATTTCACCGCTTACTCAGCACCTCGGAGAGCGGCTGCGGAGGGACCTAGCCGACTCTCTGCAAAAATCCGTCCCCCTTTGCAAAAGGCGCTCGCGGTTTTTAAATGCAAAATGATTCACAGCCGCTTCTCTCTCTCTCTCTCTCTCTCTCTCTCTCTCTCTCTCTCTCTCTCTCTCTCTCTCTCTCTCCCTCCCTCCCTCCCTCCCTCCCTCCCTCCCTCCCGCCTGTCAAGGCGTTGGCAAACCCAGGGATTTTAATTCAATCTCCCTTTCTTCCGTTTCCTTTTCTCTGCGAGGGAAACTTCATGGAGGAGATACTTCTGGGAATAGGTTGAATAATGTTGATTAGGTTTAATCAGGTTTAGATATTATTATTATTATTATTATTATTTTCTCCCTCTTTAGAAACGCGCGCGCCCGCGCCCGCACACAGAGACACAGACCAGCCACATCCGTCGTTCTCCGAAGGTTTAGGAGCTGTGAAAAATTTCCTCCCGGGCTTGGAGATAATTTATTCCCCTATTTGATTAAGGCTTCTTAAAAAGGAAAGTGGGCGTTGCTATTTCCGGACTTCGTAATTCTAGATGGTAAATCACAGCGCCAGGCTGCGATCCTAAGCACGTTAAATAAGGGAGTAGGTCTCCAAGGCATGCAGTAGCAATCTGCAAATACATAGGATCGTGCTGCGCTACGTGGCGATCCTATGCATGCAAACTCAGAATTCCCACCAAATTCTCTCCCCATATGTTTGTACTGAGAAGCACATCGGCTGGCAAGACTGCCACGACGCCCCACAAATTCCCCATAGATTTAAAGGAGATGGGCAAATTAAGATATTTTTATACAATGTGAAATGAAATTAAAAATATTTACCAAAAAAAGGTAATATTAGGATAAAGGACAAGCTCAGATCAATGACCCGAGGCCAGATTCTGTTTCATCGTCTTTCTCTGCTCCGCAATGGAAACGAATTATTGTTGTTGTTAATAAAGGGTCTACCTTGCAAGGCTTAGGTTCTTACCGGATCTATGGCGTGCTTGGAACTTGAGATAAAGAATAAAACGGGCTCATCCGTTCTTTCGGAGTACATGCGGTATTTTAAAAAACATCCAGCTAGTTGGAATCAGCGCCAAGCAAAGACAGTCCTGTCTCCGCGGATGCGCATTGTTGGCAGGGAAGAGTAAGCAAGTTTCCGGGACGCACAAAGCTCTTTCTCAGGTGGGATTCAGTTCCCAAATTAAGCAACGCAGGCCTATAAAAGCCAGCCAGCAAGCCAGCCCCCCTACCCCCCACCCGAATTATTTAGGAGTGGATTTCTCCCAGACCCCGGTTCAGAAATCTCTCTCTTACTGGAGGTGTTGGTGATATCCAAAACTCTTTGGGAGACGGGGGAAACGGCCAGGTTAATAAATGCCATTTTTTCCCTGAGTTTTATTTCATTCTGACCACGCGGTTTACACAAAAGCCTCAGCCATCTCTCTCTCTCTATCTGTCTGTCTGTCTGTCTCTCTATCTCTCAAACCAAGTTAACGCTCCATGCGTCCGAGGAAGCCCTGGAAACGTAATAGCCTCATAAAATGCGCCCGCCTTAGGGTTAACACAAGGCTCTTCGTTGCTTCTGCCGCAACCAACGCAGCGACCCCCCCCCCTGCCAAGTCCTACAATGTAAGTGCATTGGCTTAGGCTGATCGCCTCCCCTCCGAGTTCTCCCCCTGCTGATTCAAACGACTGTAGGCGTTGCGGGGCGAGGCCCTTTGCTGCACCATCCACGTCGCTCCGTAAACCGGCGCTGCGTTTGTCAGTCAATATATTGAGTTGTAGCCAAGCGAGTTCTTCCTAAGAGAGGATCCTTTGAAATGACTGGGCCTAAGCGGATCGTGTCCATTGACTGCAACGGGTCTCCTCTGAGGAGCAGGACAGCCACTGGATTTATCTATTTATTGCATTCCTATCCCATCTTTTGCTCCTCCTCATCTGACCTCCACAACAGCCCTGTGAGGGAGGAGAGGAAAAGCGACTGAGCCACGGTTAGAGGAAGGGAGCTTCACGGCTGACGTTGCTTTCTCCCAGGTCCAATCCTGACACCTGCGCTACCTATTAATAAAAAAGATATTGTGCTTTATCGAATTTGATATTTGCAAGGGGAACCCTAATGGGTTAGTGTAAGAGATTACGCTATAGCACAATGCGTCTTAAATATATGTCTCCCGCCCTGCAAACCCACGAGCAAATTCCCTTCTTACTGTGTAGGGCAGCGGGGCAGAGACCGCGGCTTTTTTCATCTTAGGCTGCCTTTCTTGGGAGTAACCCCCACGGATCTCAGTGGATCGCCCTTCCTAGGGCGGCGCTGAACAGAGTTCCCTGCCGCCCAACTCAAACCCTTGCGCGCTTAAATAAGCCCCACGGTCCTTGCGGTTGTTTACTCGGGAGTAAATCCGAATCCGTTCGCACGGGTCTCCCTTAAGGGGGCCCTGGCAGCACCCGAGCCGAAGTCCAGAGCGCACCCTTACTCGGGAGTAAGCCCTTGGACCGCCGCCCAGGGAGCTTACTCCCGAGTAGACCCCATTGGACAGGCTTGCCCCTGTGGGGAGAAAGAAGGCGGCCTTTCCTCCGTGGCGGATCTGTCGAGGGAAAGATGTACCTCGGGGTGGCTGTTTGAAACCCTCCTGGCTGGGTTTATTTCCGAGTGAGAACATGCACGGGTGGATCAGGGGCCTCTCTCGGTAATAAAACCGAGGCGTTATTGATCTCTGCTTTTATTGACTAGTCAGGATTGGAGGGTGTTCAAGTAACTGATGTGTTTAAACTGCCGTATATAATGCAGAGATAAGCAAATCTCGGCCACGCGTCTTGTAAATAAAGCAGACCCGCGTGGACTCCCCTGGGAGGAATATTAAGATTGTAAGCGGCTAGAGGCAGAGACCTACTTGTATCTAATAGATAGAGCAGGTCCTTTGAAATGAATGGACTCGAGCTGGTCACGTCCGCTCATTTTAATGTTTTGGGGTTGTTTTTGTCAACCACGTTCCAGAGTAGCGCTTCTGAAATCAACCAGGTTACTTAAATCCATTTATTACAGTGGGTTTACTCTGAGTAGGACTAACATACCGTGAAAGTGAACGGGGAGCTGTAGTAATGAATGAATCAGAAGAGTTATATGTGTGTCCCTAAAATCGGGACCTCGAAATAACCTTAAAATATCTTCTTCTTTTTAATTCCAAAAACTAGATAGGTTCAAAAGCAGAACGCTTATGAACAATTAACGCTCTTTAAAGGGTGGGGGGGGCTTCTAAAAATTAAAATAAATAGATTTTGGACTCTACAGCTGGGGTCAAAAATAGCCGCGGAAATCTGATTTAGAATGACTGCGTTGTGTCCACTCTGTGCGTCTCACAGCCTCGTAACAGGCAAATTCAACAGGTGAGCATCTCCGCCCAGAAGGGGAATGAGGGCAGCTGCAACCTGTTGGATTTCTGCCTGCTAGGCAGATGGGAAAGGCACGGGAATCCGCTGCCATGAAAATTATTATTATTATTATTATTATTATTATTATTATTATTATTACCTCTAATAGCAAGATGGTGATCTTTTCCCCCGTTGCCTCGTGAGTAGGAACTACCGTCCAGGTGATGGGAGTGCGCTTGAAAAATAGGGTTCTCCCCTGAATATGACGCCTGGACTGCCTTCAAGGTTGCCAACTGACCAGGGCAAAACGCCCTGGCCGGCTCTTGTGTACCTTTATAACTGGCAGCTCGGTCTGTAGCAAGGAAGCCTCTCCGCAGGGAGGAAAGTCCGACACGAACTGCTGCGGATCGAGGCCCTGCGAAAAGGGCATGGGAGCGGAGAGGCTTGTGAGAAGGGGGGAAATTGGCAACCGCGGCTCCAACGCCGTTTCAGGGCCCCTCCAGCTGCGAGCCTAAAGCAGGATTACTCTGGAGTAAACTCCACCGACTCTCTCTCCCCTCCAATGTCTTATGAATCTGTGACTGTTTAGGGCCTGATCCAGCAAGGACCTTTGGGGGGAATTTTCATTCCCATTTAATTTTTTTAATAGGGCATAATTCCTCGGCAAGTTATTGACAGGGGAAAGTCGTGGGTTCAAATCCTCCTTTCGTGGCCTCGATCAACTCTGAAATACAACAACAACGTGTAAGGATGGTTGTATATACATGCACACAAACACTTTAAGCCAGTAAACACCCATTAAGCCCCTCTGAATAACTGTGTCTGGCTTTTTCCCAGTCTTGGTCGCTTCTATTAATGTAAGAATAGTAAAAGTAATAAGAATCAGGACATCCATTTCTGGCCGTGCTCAGAGTAATTAACAGACATGGCTGGCCATTCACTTCAATGAATAAACTCCCTCGAATACAACCCCATTAGAACAAAGCTATGGCTTTAAATTCAATATCCCCCCCCCCATCTAGGTGCGACAGAATCCTCCGCAGGGGACCCTGATTACTCAGAAGTAACGCTACTGAATTCAGTGGAAGGGAGGCAAAGGGGCCTGGGATCTGAGCCCTAAGAGTGCAATCCTTTAGCTCTCCTACTCAGGAGTAAAAAGATCCATTGCGGTCCAAAGGGAGGCTTACTCCCAAGGTAAGAGCGCAGATCAGGACCGCAGCCTTTTTAAAAAGCAGGCTCCCGATCCTGGGCGTGGAGCCACCGGATGGCGGGGCTTGCTCTCGAGTAAGCCAGTATTGACCGGCTGTTTTTGTGTAAGCTGATGGATCCTGTTTGTGCTGAATTTGGAGGGGAGGCGTATGAGTGAGGAGTTGCTTTTTAATCGACCTGGTGCTTATAAACTTGTATCTCTCTATACCTTGAAAATGTAAACTGTTTTTTCTTTTTCTTTTCTTTTTTTGGAGTGGGGGGGGGGGGCGGGGAGGAAGATCTCCATTAAATAGATTTTGCATACATTTAGAGAGCGAGAGAGAGAGACCGCAGTTCTCCTATAAAAAGAGCACTTAGGGACGAAAATTGCCAGCGTGGGCAGATTTTTCCTGGGGAGAAATATCACCCAGGTCCTCCTCTGATGCCTCCTGCATTAATCATATTTTCTTCTTCTTTTCATCCCAAAGTTCAAACACAGATATATAGATATAGATTCGGAGAGACTTGGATTTCTTGATTGGAAAAGAAAAAAGAAAAACCACCAATAATTTTATATATATATATATATATATATATATATATATAAAACTCCACCCCAGCTCATTCTGCCCAGATTATTTACAGTGTTTTGTGATTCGAGACCAAATGATTGGTGCAAAAGAATTTCGTGGCAAATTCAAACTATTGTGGAATTAAAAAATAAATGCGTCTGTCTGACACGCTCACATTTCTAATGATCTCTTCATTTCTTAAAAATATATTCTGTTAAACAAAAGAGCCTCCGAAGACGTTTGGGACATCGATATGTGGTGTGTGTTTATATATGAGATATTTTAAATATAGCAATTCGGCCATTAGTCGAGGGTGGGTATATTTTATTTATTTTGAAACCTCTCTCCTCTTTCGATTAGTTGGGGGGGAGGGGAGAGAAATATGGTGTCTGCCTGGAGTCTGAGGGAAAGAGAAATATTAAATAGCAGGAGGTTTTTATTGTCCTTAAAAACAATCAGTGTTGCCCCCCCAAATCTGGTCCAGTGAAATTTAGGATGGAGAGATAATTCTCCCCCTTTATAAATCACTTGATTTGCACGTCAGGTGGGGTTTTTTTTTAAGCCTCTCAGTAAATTTGACTTGCATTTCATTAAAAACGGGCAAGTGATTTGTCTGAAGCCCTGCAAAGGAGGAGAAGGGGGAAAAGACTAAATTGATATAATGCAATTTTCCTGCTGTTAAAAGGGTCTCCTATTGCATTATAGGCGTCTTCATTTCCGCAGAGTGAACGATGGGACTGTATATATATTTCTTGCTCAGTTTTTCTTGAAACGAGAGGCGGGGATCAAACAGTATATGCGTGTGTGTGTGTATCTATACAGTATGTGTGTATATGTATATATATATATTAAAGAATCAAGAGTATTTGTTGTCTTCTAATGACTGGGAAATGTATTGAAATCTATGCAGCGAACAGTGTCCCTCTGCCAAATAGCAGATTGATCAATAAAAGACAATTAATCAACCAAATGGTGTTTTAAACTCTATCCAAGGGAGTTTAAAAAAAAATTCAAATTGATGTGACAACTCCATTTAAAGAGTTATGTAGGAGCCGCCTCGGATTCCCTGGGAGGGCTTTCAGAGTTGCAAAGCGTCTGCTGTTGTTTCATAATTAGGTTAAATTGGAATATGAACTATATGCCCACATTTTCTTCTGTCCTCTTATCCATTGATTGCTGAATTTGCATCCACTTATAATAGGAGCACTGCGTTGCCTTCTCTTAAAACACACACACAGATCTCTGGAGAAGCTCAGGCATCTAAAATCAAATCTTTAAAATCTATGCCTTTTAAAAGCCATATTTATAACAATAGTTTTCTTTTAGATGCGGGGGGGGGCATATTAATTTCTTATCATGCGCTCCAGGAAACGCAGTTTTCATTCTCTCTCTCTCTCAGACACACACACACAGAGAGAGAGAGAGAGAGGGAAAGAATAAGAGGCCACTGATATTTCTGTGCAAAAACAACAACATCAAACACCCATATTTTAAAATCCTTTCCCAGTCTAGACCTCTGTTTTACCTTTGCATGCCAAATTATAAGATTTAAGGGGGAAGCATGGAAGTGTACCCGGTAATTTTGTTGTTTGGGGACATTTTTTTAAAAAAATAATCGTGCATTTCCCCCCTCACTGAATTCCAGAAGAGGAGATTTTGGTATAATCTGGGATGGAGCCATCCCCGTGCCGTTTGGTCCTAGCTGAATTCTTTCTCCATCTTGCTGGAAAAAGTATTGTTGCAAGCTATAAAACTGTAACCGCAGTGTATTATTCTAGAATGTGCTGCTACTTACAAGAAAATTTCCTATCCGAACACAATTCGAGTAGAGTAAAGGTCTGGGAAGACTGACAGCTGAAGTTAAAAGAACAAACAAACCGATTATAATAATATTTTGGAGGGAGAGATTCGCACTCAATATCTCTGCGACGGCGATTTCTAAGGAACCCGAGCAAATCCGGTTCCTTTCAGCACCGAATGAGCTGGACAGCTCCTTAGAAATGCCTCTTGCTTCCTCCACAAAAGACGCGGAAAACGCTCAAATATCGTACGTATTATGGGAATATCTTTTGTTAGGCCAACCATCATATTCTGGCTTTGCATGCAAGCTTGTGAGTTCCGCAGAGCTCTTCATCAAGTCAGGAGGTAAACGACACAGACAGTGCTTGAACTACATCTGCAGACGAAAGGCCCTGCCATAATAGTTTTCCTTCCACAGTGAGTCCACAATACTTATGACTGAATTGGCCCTTCCCTAACCCCTTTCTTCCATCGGTTTGATTAAAATTAAAATAAATGGTGGGGATCCTACTACTGACACCAGTCACTGCTGGGTGGAGAATTGTTTTAGAGCCTACAGAAACCTCTGGGATTCTGTACGGAGCCATGGTCAAGAGAAAAGGGTTGTGCTTGCAAGGCTAGATTGTTACAGGTCTCTGCATCCATAGAACTTACAGTTTAAGTGTTAGGACATAACAAAGGGGCGAGGAGAGGGCATGGGACCCTGGGGGTCATGTCCCCAAAATCTGTTTATAAACTGTTAGCAGTGCATAATATTTAGACTTCCAGATTAATAGAAGCACAGAACTGTAGAGTTGGAAGGGACCCAAAGGTTTGTGTAGTCCAGCCCACGGCAATAATAATAATAATAATAATAATAATAATAATAATAATTTATTATTTATACTCCACCCATCTGGCTGGGCTTCCAACAAAATCTGGGCAGCTTCCAACAAAATATTAAAATACCGTAATGCATCAAACATTAGAAGCTTCCCTAAACAGGGCTGCCTTCAGATGTCTTCTAAAAGTCTGGTAGTAGTTGTTCTCTTTGACATCTGGTGGGAGGGCGTTCCACAGGGCGGGGGCCACTACCGAGAAGGCCCTCTGCCTGGTTCCCTGTAACTTGGCTTCTCGCAGGGAGGGAACCGCTAGAAGGCCCTCAGAGCTGGACCTCAGTGTCCGAGCTGAACGATGGGGGTGGAGACGCTCCTTCAGGTATATTGGACCAAGGCCATTTAGGGCTTTCAAGGTCAGCACCAACACTTTGCACTTTGCACAGCAATGCACTGACAGGCTGTGTTTTTAAAGTCCTGCATCAAAAGTGTGCACGGCAACACAATCCATCAGCTGCTAAAGCGCTTAGCTTGAAATAAAAGTAGAGAGTTCAGAGCATCAAAGATCACAGACATGATCTACTAAGCCCCTCTGAAATCACCGGAAGGGTGGGGGTATATATAATAGAGTTCAAAGGGACCCTCCAAAGGTCCTCTACTCCAACCCCCTGCAATGTAGAAATCTCAGCTCTGAACGCATCCATGACGGATGGCCCCCCATCTGCCTTTAAAAAGCAAATAACCTGTACAACACACTCATTTGTTACCGTAATAAATAAACCACAGGCACAATGCACACCTACCCATAAAGGAGGTGTGGCGATTTAGGATGAACAATTGTGGCTTGAAAAAATTTGCATGGCTCGTCTGAGGCTTAGGCAGGATTCAAATCACAATTGTTTCTTTGGTGCTTGCAGCCGGAGTCATGGATTTGCAGTCGGTTGCATCCATCTCTTAAAACGAGGAAAGATGTCACAAGGTATGGGGACCAATGAGCACGGACGCTTAAGCAAGCAAGACAGTTGTCATTTTATGCTGTGTCGCACCTGTTCATGTTGCTAGCCCTCAATTTACTCACCTAGATCATAGGCACCGTGATCTCAAGAAAGCTGGAATGAAGAATCAGCATACCTGTTGCATCCATCCATCCAGCTATCTATCTTTTATTTTATTTATTTCATAAAGTTGTTTCATATTTCATTATTTCATACACCACTTGATTGTAAACACACCCACCCACTCCTCAGAGCAGTTTACAAAAATATAAAGCAATAGAATTGAGGAAACAAAAACCACAGTTATCCTTTGAAACATACAGAAGTTAAAATACTAAAACAGATTAAAATTTCCTCAACTTTCTAAGCACCTGGTTAAGCTTGTCTAAACAGGAATGTTTTTTTAGCAGGCACCACCTGTACGCAGGAGGGAGGAAATCAGATAAATGTTGTGCAGGGAATGGATATTCCCCCCCCCCCCCCCCGGATCAAATTAGCAGAATTTAGTAGGGAAGTTTCCCCTCCCAACCCAAATAACCAGCCCTCTTCATAAAAGTTAGAGAGGGGTTGTTCCTGTTGCGTTTGAAACCTGATGCGATTATTTCTTAAAGCACCTAGGTCGACATCATCCCTTAAAAATAAATAAATCTCATTATTGTTTTGGTATAATTTGTTTCAGTCTTTTATTGTATTAAGCTGCCCCGAGAATATTTATCCTAAAGGGGGCATTGCTTTAATAAAATAAAGGATCTCAGGACAGCTCATTGGTTGAACTCACATGTGATGCAGCCCTGAAGATACTTCTCTCTCTGTGTGTGTAATGATAGAATCGCAGAATCCTAGAAATGGAAGGGGTCCTAGGGGTCATCTAGTCCAACCCCCTGCTTTGCAGGATCCGCAACTAGATCATTCATGGCAGAAGTTCCTCCAACCTTTGCTTAAAAACCTCCAAGGAAGGAGAGTGCAACCCCCAGCCCCCAAGAATGCTGCTAATATACACTAGGGGGGGGGGGGTTAGTAATGAAATAGCTAAGAAATCTAAAAACTGGTGGACTGTATACGATGTCAAGGTCCATTGAAATCAATCAACACAACTAAGTTAGACCCAGTCATTTCAGTGGGCTGAAACTGAGTTTCCTACTTGCCTGGCATTGGTGGTCTCCTCTCTCGGCAGAGGCGAGGCATCAGCAAAACATTCTGTAAGCGATCAAAATTGCATGTCCTAAACAAGTTGTGTTTAGGGAAGCTTTTAATGTTTGGTGCATTACTGTATTTTAATATTTTGTTGGAAGCCGCCCAGAGTGGCTGGGGAAGCCCAGCCAGATGGGCGGGGTATAAATAATAAATTATTATTATTATTATTATTATTATTATTATTATTATTATTAATTTCCCAATTCCCAGAGCAGTCAGAGGGGGCACCGTGAGGATGTCCAATCTGACCCCGATGCAGACTTGGACAACCCACATACCAACCCCTTACAGTTGGAAGCCATGCACCCCCACACTATGGGGTGCCCCATAGCAGAGCGGAAGGGCTCGTGGAGGGAATCTATCGCCCTCGACTATCACAGAGGGTAGATCTCCTGTATACAGGAGTAATCAGACTCAAAGTAGCCAATGCTAAGGACAAAGCAACGGAGGGGAAGACTGAAACTTTTGTGGCCTGGACTTGCTGCCGTTTCAGAAGCACCTGACCGAACCAGATGGACCTTTAGTCTGGTCCAGCAAAGGCGTTCTCAAATCTAGGCCATGATATAGGTGAAATAATTTGGGAGCCACAGCTCCCCTTGGTTTTAATATACCGTATTTTTCGCTCTATAAGATGCACCAGACCATAAGACGCACCTAGTTTTTGGAGGAGGAAAACAAGAAAAAAAATATTTTGAATCTCAGAAGCCAGAACAACAAGAGGGATCGCTGCGCAGCGAAAGCAGTGATCCCTCTTGCTGTTCTGGCTTCTGGGATAGCTGCGCAGCCTGCATTCGCTCCATAGGACGCACAGACATTTCCCCTTTCTTTTTAGGAGGGAAAAAGTGAGTCTTATAGAGCAAAAAACACGGTATTTTTTTTAGTTGCAGACGCCATGCCATTGATCCTGGAAAAACAAATGAGCCGTACAAAAATTGCAAGATGTTTTGAGCGATGTTAAGACATTGTTTGTGCAAAGCCGTTTTGAATGAAGAGTGATTCCTGCGGTGGGCACACCCCCTAACCCCACAGCTGTCAACTTTTCCCTTTTCTTGCGAGGAATCCTATTCGGAATAAGGGAATTTCCCTTAAAAAAAAGGGAAACGTTGAAAGCTATGCCTAACCCACATATTTCAGCCCTGAGATTAAGAAAAAGCCTCTTGAGCAGACGCTTCTGATCCTACCCATCTAGAGTTCTGTGTCATCAGAAAGCTTGCATACTGCTCCCTCCCATGGAAAGGTAGAGGTTTTTAAAATGGAGTTGTTGTTGTTTTTTTTTATTATTATTATTAGAAAGCTGGTCTCAAATTTCAGCTGTTTGAGCAGAGGACATCTTCTGCTTTAAGCAGGAGGTTCCCACTGGACTAGAGGATGGCTCTAGTGGATCTGTTCCCAGAATCGTAGCATTGAAAGGGACCCCGAGGGTCATCTAGTCCAACCCGCTTCAGTGTAGGAATCTCAGCTCGAGCATCCCTGACCGATGGCTATCCAACCTCTGTATAAAGACCTCCATGGAAGGAGAGTCCACCACCTCTCACGGGAATCTTTTCCGCTGGCAAACAGCTCTTACTGCCCGAAAGTTCTTCCTAATGTTTAGTCGGACTCTCTTGTAATTTGAATCCATTGGTTCAGGATTCGGCCTGTTGGGATTGGCTCTTGAAAGTGTTGCTGCTCCTCTGGCATGTGTGTCAGAGGCTTTGATATATATATATATATATATAGATAGATAGATAGATAGATAGAGGGAGGGTATGTACATTTAAAAGCCGCCAAGATGAGCCACAGCTTTGCATGTTTCTAAGAGTGCACTGGGCACGTCTTCCTGTTTGGTAATCCGCCCAACCCAGGCTTCCAAAATGTGGGGATGTGGTCTTGTTCACTGCTACTTTATGGCTTATTATATATTTTTTAAAAGCCTGGGTTTTTAATCTCCTTTTTTATATTTAAAAAATAATAATCACAATTGCAGAATGAACAGAAGATTAACTCCCTAAGCTTACCTGCTTTGTGGAGAAGGTAGCACAGATGTTTCAAAAATAGTACCATTTTAAAAAAGGTTCCGCCCCCCACTGCCCACACCCAGCCTAGGGGTCTGACCTCCTAGCATTGGAGAAAGGCCTGCAGGCTTGATTGTTGCTGAGGAAACAGCAGGGTTTTGTTTGTTTTTTTGTAAACAGATGCAGGCCCGCCTATGATTCGGCTTAGTCTAGTGACTCGCCTAGGAAGAGCAGAATCCTGCCCTCGGAGAATAGCCCCGTGTGTCATTGCAGAACTGTTTATTTCTTTAAACGGCACCTTAATATGTGCTAACCTGCAATTATATCCGCATAAAGAAACAGGAAGGTGGAAAAATATCAAGTAACCCCTAGGACGCTTTGAATATTGCACCGACTGTGTCGATATTACCAGTCCATTTTTAAATATAGGATGCACAGATTAATAGAGCTACTGTTCTCTTTGATGACAGATTTGGATGGAGAGCAAGTTGCATATATGCGTACATTCATTCATTTTTAAAAAATGGAAATCACATGTGTACCCAGTTTTAAAATGTGGCTATTAACAAAATGCGCTCGGGAATCATGCTTATAAAAGTCATCTGTAAATTTGGGATTAGCTGTAGCCTTTAACTGACATGAGATGTTATCCACAGCCAGGATTTCCCAGATCTTAGGCGGAGGATTTTAATCCCCGGTGCCCCACATTTTGTTACAGTTTGAGCCCTCTATGAAAAGAGAGTCAACCAGCACTTTCTAATTAGTAATATTCCTTCCTTGTGCATTAAAACCACCAAGACCATCATGGAATTTAAGACCAATAAATACTCTGCCTCCCACTTAGTCCTACACAGAGTAGACCCAACAGAATTAATTGATGTAAATCAGTCGTGCACATGAATTTCAATGAGTCGACTCTGGGGACCACTGGCTTTTGGTCATAACCTGCTGTAAGTTTCTTAATACAAGCAAACCTCACTCCCGAATTTCTCTCTATCTTCGGAGAATATCACTAAGTATGAATATCAACATATGAGCTTGTCTGGACACATTAATCTGCATTTTCTTTCTTCAATTCTGATGTATTTCTATTCTGTTATCCTATTAGAAATCACACGGATATATTTATATAGATATATAGATAGGGATATAGATATATTACAAATCTAACAAAAAAACCCTACCCCTATAATATCTATTATCTATAAGCTATCTACAGTATATACGTTATCGGGTGGGCTGTATGAATACAGTCAATAAATTCTATAATTGATCCCATAATACCCAGCATCTTAAAACACACACACACACACACACACACACACTGCCCGGTGTTCAGAATGCCTTCTGCATTTTGTGTTCCTGTCATTCGACTACAGAAAGTCTCTTGGTTTGGACATGCTTCCATCCAGCTGCTCTCTCTTTCCTCATGACCAATATCCGCATAAACAGATAGGAAGAAGGCCTCCGTTTTGTTTGTTTCATGGGTGGAAAAGGACTATGGAAAGATTTTGCCACAGGGAGGAAAAAAATTGAATAAATTCTTCTGTGCGCTTGTGAAAGGGGAGATCAAGAGCACTCAGCCAATGCTGATTTATAATAACAGTGATCTGAATTCCTACGTAGCTTAGCATAGCCGAGAAAGTGAAGCTCTATATAATACCCAGAGGAGGGATATATTTAAGGAAAACCTCGTTTTTATTTTGTTTACTGATTGTTCCCAAAGACGCCCTAAATGCAACATAAAGGAGATGTTAAAGAGAGGTATTCTCTTTGCTCTCACAGAAATTAGCAAGCAGTCAATTCAGGACAGACAGACAGACAGACAGGGAAATAGATCTGTCAACAAATCCACACCTGCTTTGTAGAGTTTGTTGCTGCAATATGAAACGATGATTTATATTGGGTTATGTATGGGTTAAATATGAGGATGAACACAAATGCACGGAGGTGGAACATCCAGGCTCAGGGACAGTCTACCTCCAACAACGAGATCCCAGAAGCAAGCAGGCAATGGGGTGGTGGTTTGTTTCCTGGTGGCCTTACCAGTAATTATCCGGCTGTCCACCATTGGCAACAGGGAACTGGGCCTTTGCATTGATCTGGGCAGGCCTCTTCCTGGGTTTCTGAGTTCTGGTTTTAGATGGTGAACCCCGGGTGCTGGTTTTAAAAGTCACCAGGCCAGGGGAGGGAGCCGAGTCCCTGGAGACGGGCCCTTCCCAAAGTTCACCTCGTAGAAATGGCCAGGCGCCAAACTCAGACGAAGATAGGCATCTGATATCTCTCTCCGCACATCATGCAAATCTGTCGGGATGCAATGTTTTTCCTTTTAAATGGCAGAGGATCTTGACCCTAAGCCGCCCACAAAACGGCAGTGTCAATAGTGGCACTGATGAGCACCAGCGAACATCTCTTTCCTCCCCTTTCCCCTTCCACAGCAGCCTCAGTTTTCAATCTCTCTCTCTTTTCCTTTCTGGGTCCAGGGCTGACTGGGTTAAATCAGGTTGGCTCCTGATTGCGATCTGTCAGTTTTTTAGGCTGGTGACGTGGGGAGAGCAGGGAAGCAGAGGGTTTGGGTTGTGGAATCGATACCAGTGGCTTTGGGCTGAAAAGCAGCAAGCAGGGCAGAGCTCTCTGGAGGAAGGCAGAGAGAGAGAGAGAGAGAGAGAGAACGAGACAAAGGAAGAGGTTAGTTGAAGCTGGACCGATTCTAAAACAAACTGAAAATTAAATGGACACCGGCCTTTAAAAAAAGCAACAAGCAAAAAAAACAGATTTCCACGCATCTGATGAGGGATTTTCCTGGACATCCTCAGCAATTCCTGCAGCCAGTCAGTTTGACAGATCTGAAGAGAGTGGGACTTTAAAAAAAAAAAGAAAAAAAAGGGGGGGGGACTAAGAGGAGTGTGAAATGCAGATGGGTTTTTAATTTCTGACCAAAAGAGGGAGTTTGAATCTCTTTGCGTTCAGGAAGTGCCTTTTCCACCTCTTTTATTTTTATTTTATTTTTTAAGCACCAGCAAAAGGTGGAGAAGGAGAGGGAGGGGGGAGGCAAGCAGCTGGGGGGGGGGAGGAAATGCCTTTGAAGAAGCAGAATTGGTCAAGATGCTTTTTCTTTCTTTGAAAAACGCTCAGGTTTGAAAATAATTTCTCTTTTTCTTCTTCTCTTTCACTCTTGCTCTGCTTCCCCCCACAACCTTCTTACAGCCCTGTGTGCTTCCAAAATGCTCAGAAGATACAACGCTTGACACTAGGTAAGGCACATAAATTATGACCCCTGTTATTAATTAATTGTTATTATTAATTATAAAAATTAGGAGGGGAGGGCCGTTCGGACTTTTGCAGAGGGATGGAGAAGATGGGTGTGTGATTTCTTTGCTTCGATTCGTAATTTGCCTCTTGATCTCCAAATCTGCCTTGAACTGGACGGGGCAGAGGGGGCAGGTGTCCCTCGCTTTGTGTGCAGGAAGTGGGGAGTGCCAAGACCACTTTACCTGTGGGGCAAGGAGCTTCTGGGGTCCTCTGCATTTGGAAGCCGTGAGCATCTCTGAACAGTCTCTCCCCCACCCACACCAATTTCTGATGAGCATCTACCTGTTTCGAGAGTGCAAAAAGGGGGGAACAAATGAGCTTTGAAGTTTGACCGGTGCATCCTTAATTTGGCATCCTTGATGAATGCATCTTCTTCTTTAAAAATCGGCTGCATTCTCCCATGCCTGTGTGCCCCTCAGCCACTTCCCAGCACATAGCGAAATTGCAGAATTCGTGCCCACAAATTCTGTAGTGGGGGCGGCCACTGGCTTGCATGGCTTTCCAAGAGGACCAGAAAAACTCGTAGGCAGCTATCCATGGCTACCACTCGCCCCAATGGCTGTGTCCTCCCCTGTTGGAGAAAGGAAGCCTCTGAATGCCAGTGTTGGGGGTCGCAGGTGGGGAGAGATGTGTGGCCCTCAGCTCCTTCCAGGTGGGCTCCCCATTGAGGAACCTGGTTGACCAAGGAGAGGATGGGATGAGGGACTAAGTGGGCTTCCTTCGACTTGACCCAGGAAGGCTCCCACAGGGTAGACTGGCCTGGGATGAATCAGAGCAGCAATTCACCTATCTCAGGATGCCTCTTAATGCCCGTTGCTGGTAGTGTTGCTGCTGTCCGTGGGTCTTGCTTGTGGGCTTCTGCCCAGCCCCAGGGAGACCGCGATGCTGGAGCAGATGAACCAGCCACAGGACTCTACCAATATCCCAAAGGAACCCCCAGATCTAAAAGCAGTCTATCCACGTTCCTAGGTCCTATGGGGCATTTGCCCACTGATAGGCTGGGCGAGATGGGCTTTGCTTTGGCCCCGATCCAGCAGGCAGGCTCTTCCAGTGTTCTTATGGAACCTCCAGGTCCAGAGGCAGTCTAGCTACATCATTCATAGGCAACCTCGGTCCACCAGATGTTTTGGGACTACAATTCCCATCATCCCTGACCACTAGGGATCATGGGAGTTGCAGTCTCAAAACATCTGGTGGACCGAGGTTGCCTATGCCTGAGCTAGATTCTTTGGGGCTTTTGGCTACTGAACTAACCAGGAGCTGGACCTTGCAGCTTCATTCAACAGGGCTTTCCTTATGCTCTTATGGAACCTCCAAGTCCAGAGCCAGTCTATCTAGATTCCTCTAGAGCTGAGCTAGGAGCCAGGCTCTTTTGTATGTTTTGATGCTCTTCTGTCCCACTGAAGGTTCTCAAGGACGGTAAGAAACACCACCTTGGTCTTCTCCAACCAACCAACCAACAACAACCACCACCTTCCAGAGCCCGCGGCTCCCATCCTCCCAGAGCCCCGGTGAGCTGGAGATTTCAGACCCGGTTCGCCCAACGGATGGGAAGATGATGGCCTAGGGCCAGGGGTCTTGCACCATGAATGTCCATCTGAGCTTGGAGAACGGCGGGGACATGTCCATCCAGGAGCAAGAGCTGATGCACAGCGACAGCCGGGCCCTGCACTCGGCCCTGCAGAGGCCGTCGCTGGTGGCCTCCGTCCTGGAGGGCAGCGAGTACCACCGGGCGGAGCATGCCCTGGCCACCACCTTGCACCCGGGGCTGGGCTTTGGTGGGGAGTCGCCCTCCGCCGGGGCGGGGAACAGCTACACCACCCTGACGCCCTTGCAGCCCCTGCACGAGAAGTTCCACCATCACCACCATCACCAGTGCCTCCCCATGGGGAACGTCATCGGCAGCTTCACCCTCATGCGGGAGGACCGGGGCCTGGGCACCGGGGGGAACTTCTACAGCCCCTACCCCAAGGACATCGGCATGGGGCAGAGCCTGTCCTCCCTGCCCAGCCCGCAGCTGGGCCCCATGCACAACTATGCAGGCCACTCCTCCGCCCCCCTGGGCAACGAGAAGATGGTATTGGGCAACGGCTTCGAGGCGCACTCGGCCGCCATGTTTGGCAGGATGGAGCAGCACTTCTCCCGGGAGATGTCTCCCTCGCAGAACTCCACCATGGCCTCTCCCAGCGCCATGGGCCAAACCCCCTACGGACACCCCCGGGCGGAGATGAACGCCCGGCCCAACCCGCCCATCGCCACCCAGACCACCGTCCTCTCCAGCCAGCTGGAGGAGATCAACACCAAGGAGGTGGCTCAGAGGATCATCGCGGAGCTCAAGCGCTACAGCATCCCCCAAGCCATCTTCGCCGAGAGGGTCCTCTGCCGGTCGCAGGGCACCCTCTCGGACCTCCTGAGGAACCCCAAGCCCTGGAGCAAGCTCAAGTCCGGGAGGGAGACCTTCAAGAGGATGTGGAGGTGGCTGCAGGAGCCCGAGTTCCAGAGGATGGCAGCTTTAAGGTTAGAAGGTAAGATAATTTTTGACCCCCACCCTCCCCCAGATGCAAGCAAGGGAAGCAAGCAAGGCTGGAGCAATACAAGGAAGCGAGGAGGGGCTGTTGCCGCCCCCCTCAAGGTCCTCGACAGACATGGCAACCCTATCTATCAGGGCTTCACAACCTTTTCAGGGCCACTGCCCCCCATAGCTGTCAACGTTTTCCTCTTTTTAAGGGAAATTCCCTTATTCTGAATAGGATTCCTCACAAGAAAAGGGAAAAGTTGACAGCTATGCTGCCCCCTCGGTTCCACAAACTCATCCCCTGTGTCTGCTACCCCAATAAAAGCGTTATTCAGAACAGCAGTTTGCATGACCCACAAAGGAAGATGGTAGCCCAATAAAATTCATTGACTCACCGAATTGTAGGGGAGCATAGGAGCCCATTCCTAGGGGGCCAAAATCCCTTCCGGCTGCCCCCCAATAAAGGCCAGCCCCCTCCCCAAGCTGACGCACATTGCCATTCAAATGGTGTCTCATTCATAAACTTGTGGTTGGTTATGTGGGTTGGGGCTTACCTAGGCCCCCCCATTTTTTAATTCAAGTTGGCACCCCTGAGGGACCCCGAGGGTCATCTAGTCCAACCCCCTGCCATGCAGGAATCTCAGCGAAAGCATCCCTGACGGACAGCCATCCAGCTGAAAAACCTCCAAGGAAGGAACGTCCAGCATCTCCCAAGGGAGTTCAAAAGAGGAACAATTAATTGCACATTTATTCGAAACCCAACCAAAACTATTTGGTTTAATTAAGTGAGCAGAAGGAATGAACTGGATCCAGCACTATCGGCTTTCCAAAGTCTGTTGGGCGTTGGCATCTCCTGGAACCGCTGCTGCCCCCTTGCGCCTTAGCTCCCCACTAGGGAATCCCACCCCCCATGCCTCCGGTGGCACCACCCACTGGGGAACCGCTGCTAAGAGAGCCAGACCACCCATTAGGCAGGGTGAAGCAGCGTCCATTTCCGCTGGCAGCAGAAACCACCCCCTCGCTGAGTTTCACCCCATCGGTGGAGAAGACATGGCTGTAGCCTTGCTCAGTGCTCTTCCCTGGCTGAATTTGGCGACGGGGTTGCGTTCCAGCGTGCGGTGGAAGCCGTGGGGTGCGGTGGGGGCAGTCGGGGGGCAGGCAGGAGACGGCACATTCCCATCTTGCTTCAGATGGCGAAATGGGATGGGCTGCCCCCAACTGCTCTAGGCAGGCCCTTGCTTGGGAGCTGAGCATCGCTGGACTCTCTAGGCCTGGCTGCTGAGACAACAGACCTGCCAAGGGTCTCCTCAAAGGAGGAGCACCTTGGGCTTGGGGACGAAAGGACGGACTTCTTCCTCACACAGCACACAGTTAAACTGTGGAACTCACCGCCACAGGAGGCAGCTATGGCCACCCACCTTTGAATGAGGATTAGACAAATTCAGGAAGGAGGGTTGGGCTGTCTGTGGCTACCAGCCACAGCAGCTGTGTGTTCCCTCCAGCGATGGAGGCAGATTTTGGGGAGTGTGACTGGTCTGCCCTCACCGGGTGCTGATCCAAGAGGGCACCGCGACAATGACTTTGAATGGAAGTTGAGAGGCAGGATCGCGCACCGAATTTTGGTGTTGCACAGGGCACCGCTGGCATTTGAAAGCCCCTCTGGAGAAGACCCGTTGCTGCGAATTGCAAGCACACAGGTTGTGCTTTTGGGCTTCCAGCTGGAACATCAGGGTGCTGGACTAGATGGGACCCCTTGGACCTCATCCAGCAGCATAGGCTCTCCTGATTTTTTTATTCTTTTTCAGAGATCTTTATTGAAACTTAACGTATATACATAATAACCAAAATTCCCAATGATTCCCTCATATAAAATATATCTAAATTACAACAGCTGCATAATTACACACTTAATTATAAAACCCACCACCAACCGTCTACTTCCCTCCACAGCAATTTGACTTCTTTATATTTCTTTCTACCTTTCCCCCTTGCATTCTACAATAAATTATTTTTGTTAGATTCTGATTTTTCCTTCTTTCTTTGTTTGTTTTGTTATTGCTTACATTTTTTATTCTAAGCCTATTACCATATCATTTTTAGAACAATATTTTGACATATAATCTTCGAAATACTTCCACTCCATTCTTAACTTTATAAGATTGATATCTTATAATTGAAGTTGATTTTGCCAATTCTATATACTCACTTAATTTACAAATCCACTCTTCCTTTGTTGGCATGTCCTAAGATAGGGAAATGGAAATCACAGCCAGGCTCTCCTGATGTCCTTATGGAACCTCCAGCTCCAGAGACAGTCTAGCTAGATTTGTAGGTTATCAGGGGCGTTGGCCATTGAGGGAAGAGGATGCTGGACTAAAGGGGCCCTCACTGGCCAGATCCAGCAGGTCTCTCCTGATGTCCTTACACTGAGAGACAGGACTGGACTTGGAAGGAGGGCAGCATCCCAGCCTAGGTTACTGGGGGCATTCCGAAATCCTGCACCCAGCCTTCCAGGCCACAGGCTGGGATGGGTTGCCAGGGTGAAAAGATGGAGTCAAAGTATTTTGGCGCCAGCCTGAATGTTCAAGCCACCAGGTTCATCAGGCCCCTGGGATATCCCCAAGCTCCAGACCAGGTGTGGGGGAACATCTGGCCTTCCAGATGGTGTTGAACTACAACTCCCATCTGTCCCAGCAAGCATGGCCAATGGCCAAGGAGGACATTGGGACTCTGAGCCCCACTGAGCGCCATTCCCCAGCCGCAGGCAAGGATCCGCACACGGCCATGGGCAAACCCAAGGGAAGTCCACGACGGTGGCGAGGAGATCAAACCCAGAACTCCCTCCTCAGCTGGTTCTTTTGAGGCTGACCACAACGCTGGGCTTCGTTGGGGCGTGCAAAATGCCTCCGTGTGGGTGTTTGGGTGCTGGGCTGCAGCTCAGTGCCATTCCTCCCCCCCCCCCCCCAGGCCTTGCAAACTGTCATTCACTCGCATGATCACAGAGAGGCGGGTGCAGATGGCTGAGTGTGGAAGTAAACCCTCACAGTTATCATATATATATATTTAAAAAACAAAGAGAGGGGCGTGAGGGAGGAAAGAGCCAAAAGGTCACCATTATGGCGACTTCTTGAAAACTGTTAAGTCCTGAATATCGGAGCGCTGAATGAATAATCACCCTCTCGGATCCATTATTGTCGGGTAATATGAATCTCGGCTATTGATTAGGCTTTTTGCAATAGAGTCGGATTCAATATCTGTAAGAGTGGTTTGCTGGGGTTGGGGGGTTGGGGTAAGATTGCCCAATAAATAGGGAAATCTGTCCACAGATTCTTTGTGGTTATATTTCTGCTTTCCTTGTATTGTTCCGAGCCTCCCTCCAATATTTTCCCATGGCCTCTACTGGATGCTACTGCAAGCATCGAATTGCCCCCTCCAAAAAATTTCCTTGCCACTAAACACACGCTGCTCTGTTCTTCTTCCGTGCCTCTAGCTCTCGTGATTCAAAGGCAAACTGAGATGGATAACCTATTTAGAATAATAGCCACCCCCCAGCGTAGCTAAAATATGGGTGTTGTTGGGTTTAGTAGGATGTTATACACACACACACACACACACACACACACAATGTAACAAAGAAAGAAAATTGGAGAAATGTGTTAAAAAGAGATTTTGTTTTACAATTCAGTTGCAGAACTTGGGTAGCGATCCTAACCTTACTTACCTGGGAATAAGCCCCTTTGAATTTAGTAGGACTCACTTCTAAGATGACAAGGTTAAGGTTTAGCCATATGGCTGTGATCCTGCTCACACATCTTGGCTGGGAATAAGGCCTGTGTAGCATAAGCGGCAGTAGTGTGGAGGAGCTTACCTTTGAGTAGACTTGCCCAGGATTGAAAGTAAAGCATTAAAAACTACCCAGGATGTGTGGGGTGGTGTAATTTCTTCTGAGTAAACAGAAGCACAAGGTGTTAAATATGATATAATTGTAGGGGTGGAAGGGGGTTCCCCTACGGTCATCTAGCTGAACCCCTTGCAATGCTGATTGTGTTGATTGTGGAATCCCCCGCAAGCTGCACTTTCCCAATTTAAAATTTGAAAGTTAATGTTGACATTACAAGCAAGCATATGCATTTGATACACAAGCATATGCATTTGCACACCCATTACTTTTGCACTGCAGAATTCAGAAAAGTGTGAATTTTGAAGGACGGCTGTGTTTCAATTCGCACCTGGGTTTGGAAAATATGAATTAGGTAGGACTGCCTACAGTGCAGACGGAATCAGATATCTCTCCCCTGTCCCTGTTCTTTATAGAGGAAAGCTAAAGTGTGGGGGGCTTTTTAGTTGAGACAAAAAACCGGTGATGAAGCGCAGGCAGGATAGAAATTTTAAAACTGTATGTAGTGTAGAAAAGGCAGAAGGCAGAGCAGAGAATTCTAGAGCTCTGGGTCAACCCATGAAACTGACGGTTGGTAAGTTTCGGGACAGACAAAAAGATAGCATCCTTCTTCATGCAACTGAGCTTGAGGGATTTGGCGCCAGAAAACAGGATGATGGGCAGAAGTTTCGCTGGCTTTGTTGTTGTTGTTTAGTCGTTTAGTCGTGTCCGACTCTTCATGACCCCCTGGACCAGAGCACGCCAGGCACTCCTGTCTTCCACTGCCTCCCGCAGTTTGGTCAAACTCATGGTGGTAGCTTCGAGAACACTACCCAACCATCTCGTCCTCTGTCGTCCCCTTCTCCTTGTGCCCTCCATCTTTCCCAACATCAGGGTCTTTTCCAGGGAGTCTTCTCTTCTCATGAGGTGGCCAAAGTCTTGGAGCCTCAGCTTCAGGATCTGTCCTTCCAGGGAGCACTCAGGGCTGATTTCCTTCAGAATGGAGAGGTTTGATCTTCTTGCAGTCCTTGGGACTCTTAAGAGTCTCCTCCAGCACCAGAATTCAAAAGCATCCATTCTTCGGTGATCAGCCTTCTTGATTGTCCAGCTCTCACTTCCATACGCTGGCTTTAATTGGGATTAAAAAATAATCATGACTGCAGGTCTGTCCACAACTCAGTTGAACGGCCATGTGCAGGCGCAGTCTACCCTCAAAATAACCTCTATCCTCCCCCCCCCCATGGAGGAGGGGCTGGGCTGTTGCCTTCATGGCCCCCTTGTAAGCTTACTGCAAGCATCTGACTGGCCTGTGCTGGGAAGGAAGATGATGGACTTGATGGGGCTTCTGTTTCATTCAGGAGGGTTCTTGCTAGGTTCTTGAGACAGGCTTGGGTCCTCCTTTGTGGTTCAAAAAGCAAGGCAAAAACATTTTTACAAGTACAGGCTACTCCCCATTTATGTGGGGGTTACATTCCCAGGCACCGCACATGTGAGTGAAATTGTGTATATTGGGAGCACCATTGAAAAAACTGCAGAAGCTCTCTGGAAACTCTTGAGAAACCCTTTTAAAAACCCAGCAGACTCCCTCCAAACCTTCTTTCTCCAACTCTCCATAGGCCTCAAAGGTGCTCCTGGGATTGCACTTGCAAAGGCTCATGGGATTGCTAGGCACTGTTTTCACACCATTTTTGCATTCGGGGGGGGGGGGGCATGGGCGTTTCTGCCTCTTTAAGTGCCACTTCCAGGTTTGCAGCGATGCGCATGAACCCAGTTGCACGTGACTCAAATGCGCACGAATTGGGAGTTTCCTGTACCTGTAGAAATGTAGCAGGCAAGGGTGCCCCTTGGGACTGGTAGGGCAGAAAGCAGGGAGCCAGGCAGTAGGGGGCGCCAGAGCCAATGGCCAGGTGGAATCAGCTCACCCTAGTTCTTGCCACCCTCCTCTTAGCTGCTGAGTTCTCCAAGGGGCAACACAGAGACAAAACTGAGCAGGAAGATAGCCAGGTGGGGGCTGACTGAGGTTGGTGGGGCAGCGCCCCACTTGCTCAAATGGACCCCCCCTCTAATGGTAGCAGGGGTTAATGAATGCCAAAGAGGCATTTGCTGACCTGTAACAACGCAGACCACCTTGGATGGGCACTTGAACCTGATATTTCACAGTTGCCTTCTGGCTTGGTTCCTTATAGCACTGCCTGCCAACTCCTGCCTCCCGCCACACCCCTCGCTGTTTTATCCTCACACGATGACCCTGTGAGGTAGGCTAGGCCAAGAGATAGTGGCTGCCCCCAAGGTCATATGTAGCAAAAGGCGAGTGGGGATTTGAACTCGGGTCCCCAAAGTCCTGGCGCAACATGCAGGCACTCCCGTGT
Organism: Podarcis cretensis; assembly: GCF_951804945.1. Classification (NCBI taxonomy): domain Eukaryota; kingdom Metazoa; phylum Chordata; class Lepidosauria; order Squamata; family Lacertidae; genus Podarcis; species Podarcis cretensis. The sequence goes on from NC_137186.1 coordinate 4,129,395, forward strand.
TACCACCGAAAGACACACAGCAGAGCTGTTGCCCCTTTCACATTCCTTGTAATAGAATCCTGTGGTGGGAAGGGGCCCCCAAAGCTCATCTAGTCCAGCCCCCCGCAATGCCAAAACACAGCTAAAGAATCCCTGGCGGATGGCCAACAGACCTCTGCTCAAAAACCTCCAGCGAAGGAGAGTCCACCATCTTCCAAGAGAGTCGGTTCCACAGCCAAACAGCTCTTACCATCAGAGAGTTTAGTCAAAATCTCATTTCTTGTAATTTAAATACAGTGGACACTCGGGTTGCGAACGTGATCCGTGCGGGATGCATGTTCTCAACCCGCGTCTGCACGTCTGCACACTCACGGGTTGCGATTCGGCGCTTCGGCGCATGCGCAAAGCGCAATTCAGCACTTCTGCGCATGCACGACCACTGAAACCCAAAAATAACCCGTTCCAGTACTTCCGGGTTTCAGCGGTCTGCAACCCGAAAAAACGCAACCTGAAGGTGTTGTAACTGAGGTATGACTGTACACCATTTCAGGTCCTCACCTCTTGAGCAGGAGAAAGCAAGCTTTTTCCATCGTCCATGCGACAGCTCTTTAGATACCTGGAGATGGCTATCAAATCACCTCTCAGTCTCCCCTTTTCCAGGCTAAACAAACCCAGCTCCTTCAACCGTTCCTCACCAGGCTTGGTTTCCAGGCCTGTAATCCCCTTGGTCTCTCTCTCTGCACACATTCCAGGCCGTCCTTTTTTAAAAAATTGTGGTGCTCAGAACGGGACACAGTATTCCAGGTGGGGTTTGACCTTGGGTATTCAGTGCTCTTTTCCTGCAAATCCAGAGCCAGAGCTGGGTCTGCCCAGCACGCCAGATGAGCTCATGTCCGAGGAGAGGGAGGAGAGACATTCCCACCCCCCTGTGGAAAGGATAGACCAAAGGAATCAATGTCTCTATACTTAGATATGCTGAGACACTGTTATTCTAATAATATTTCCCGCGTGGCGGCATGCCCTGTCAAAAGATGACCATAAACCCAGGCTTCACTCTGCTGACCATCACAAATGATATATAATGGCCAAGCACTGCCTTGATGGGAAATTAAAAAGGCGTCCTTTCCTTTCCTTTCCTTTCCTTTCCTTTCCAAGATCACTTAGCTCGCCTTTAACCGATCCTGAATGTTGGCAGATTGAGGACAGATAAGAGGAAAGGCCTCTTCGCACATCACATAGTTGATCTGTGGATCTCTCCCCCACAAGAGGCAGCAATGGTCCCCAATTTGGATGGCTTTAAAAGACGACTAGACAAATTCACGGAGGAGAGTAGGGCTAGTGGCGGCTGTTGTTGTTGTTGTTGTTTAGTCGTTTAGTCATGTCCGCCTCTTCGTGACCTCATGGACCAGAGCATGCCAGGCACTCCTGTCTTCCACTGCCTCCCACATCTTAGTCAAACTCATCCTGGTAGCTTCGAGAACACTGTCCCACCATCTCGTCCTCTGTCGTCCCCTTCTCCTTGTGCCCTCCATCTTTCCCAACATCAGGGTCTTTTCCAGGGAGTCTTCTCTTCTCATGAGGTGGCCAAAGTCTTGGAGCCTCAGCTTCAGGATCTGTCCTTCCAGTGAGCACTCAGGGCTGATTTCCTTCAGAATGGATCGGTTGGATCTTCTTGCAGTCCATGGGACTCTCAAGAGTCTCCTCCAACACCAGAATTCAAAAGCATCCATTCTTTGGCGATCAGCCTTCTTTACGGTCCAGCTCTTGCTTCCATACATCATGACTGGGAAAACCAGAGCTTGAACTATACGGACTACTAGAGCGGCTACTGGTCACAATGGCTGTGCTCTGTTCCCATGGTCAGAGGCAGCGGTGCTTCTGAACTGTTGGAAATTGGGGGAGGGTAGAATGTCTCGCTTACCCGCAAAATTCAGAGAAGTGCAAATGTCAAAGGGTAGTTGTGTTGGCGAATTGTTTCATAAGGTGTGAGTTTGGTAGGTTTTCAGCCAGCATGGTGTAGTGGTTAAGAGTGGTGAACTCGTAATCTGGTGAACCGGGTTCGCTTCCCCGCTCCTCCACATGCAGCTGCTGGGTGACCTTGGCTAGTCACACTTTTCTGAAGTCTTTCAGCCTCACTCACCTCACAGAGTGTTTGTTGTGGGGGAGGAAGGGAAAGGAGAACGTTAGCCGCTTTGAGACTCCTTTGGGTAGTTATAAAGCGGGTTATCAAATCCAAACTCTTCTTCTTCTTCTTCTTCTTCACCCCCCTGCCAAGACAGGAAACTCTCCATGAAGGAGAGACCCACACTGTCCATGTCAAACAGCTCGTAGCTTCAATAAGTTCTTCTCATGTTTGTTTAAGTCATTCTTCCAGGTCCAGCCCTCTGGGTCCCATATTCTACCCTTCTTAATGCCGAGCTGAAATCGTTCTCTGCTGGGTCTCACCTTCTGAAACAGCAGTGGGCGGTTTTGTTCCATCCTCTCCTTACTTATTTATAAGACTATTTATAAACCACCAACTCTTTTAAAAAGGCAAGCATGGCAGTGTACAATAAAACCATTACAGAAACATCGTAAAATGAAGAAAATCATAAATACAAAGAAAATCACTGAATGATAAAAAATAAAAATCTCTAGAAACCCCATTAGGATGAGAGATGTTGATGGGGTCTGTGCTGAGTGTGAGATTAGAATCTGAATCTTCCCAATTCTAGTCTGATACTCTGACCACTGCACTGCACTGCCGTAAAAATAAGCTAGAGATTTGGGGCAGTTCTTGTGTGAAATTTCAGGAGCCAGAGCAAAGAGAGTCTGCGGCAAGTGCCAGTCTGAGAGCTTTACAAAAATTGTTCTTATTAGAGAGGTTTTTAGATAGTCTTTAGTGGCTTCCTGTTTATTATGACATAAGCTTTTCTGAGGTGCATGAAGTATTTGTATAGTACACACACACATACACACACACACACAAATACATACCATAAAATAAAATAAAATCAGTTTAATCTGTGGAAAGCTTACATATTCACAGTGACCGGATATTCCAGCAGACACTGGTGATAGAACAGAATTTTCCTGCTTCTATATCTGTGGTTGTTGATTTTTAAACGAATATCCTGCGTTATCTTGCCAAAACCACAACCCTGGGCAGCTAAAAATGCAAAAGAAATAAATAATATTTTAAAGCAAAAATTCAAAACAACTAAATGCATCAGGGGAAAAACAAACACGATGAAACTCAACAAGAATTCCAAACAATAACTAGTAGAACTCCAAAAGATTTGCCCAACAGCACCAAGAAGACCACCAGCTACTCTCAAATAAACCCCAGTTTTAAGTCAGAGAAGATTGGCTTTGATGGTGTTAGAATTAAACTCGCTGACAGGTTATAGTTTTGCCAACACTGTCTTTCGCTGTCATTTCTGCACTGCAGAAGGCTGGATTAGATGATCCTTGGCAGCGGCAGACCTTGGGTCTCAAACTGAACTGCAAAATTCAGCCCCCGCCTCTCACACTCCATTCTATATCACAGTTGTGGCACCCCCTGCAGTGCCCCTGAGGCTCTGCGCCCAGTGCGGCCGAACAGGTTGTGCTCCCCTAAGTCCGCTTCTGTCCTTGGGGTCCCCTCTACGATTCTACGATTCTATAAATCAAAAACATTTTCAGTGGGTGACAAAATGGTCGGCACCGCAGGTGCCTGTCTGATTTAAGTGGAAAGGGTATATTCTCAATTACTGGTGCCATTTTGTTAAAAGCTCACATAGTCCATGCAACAGCCTTTCAAATATTTGGCTATCATGTAACTTTGCTCGGCTAGACATATTGAATTCCCTCCAATACGGATGCTGAAAATAATCAGACAAGGTTCCTATATTATCCTGTTAGAGATAGCAATGTTATTCCCGGGCACAGACTGCGGTTTCTGGTTCAACCAAGGTGTGAACAGTGTTTGGCTCACACCACATGCCCTTAACCACCAGCCTCTTGTAAACTCCAACTGCTCGTTTGAAAGCGTGTTAGAAAATTGAACGGCTGATGTTTATCCATAGCTTAATCCTGAATTGCGAAGGCTGGATAGTTCTTCAAAAAAGCCAGGTTTCTAATGGCCACGTGGTGCCATAGTCCTGGAGACTGCCATATGTTATTTAGACAGGAGATGGCTTTTCAGAGCATGTGCAGAGTGCAGGTCCTTACCACTGGTGCCCAATCACGGCACAGACTCCAACTTTGCATAGATTGGGGGGGGGGGGAGAGAGAGATGGGAAATAAGAAAAAATAACCCTCCTCACTGTGGATCACTGCTTAAAGTCTCTCTCTCGTCTTCCCAGCACAGATTAGGAATTAACTTTGCACAGGTGATATACAATGCCTAATGTGGGCAGATTTCAAAGCTGGAAGAGTGTTTGTGCTTTTGATATTGTTATTGTTGTTGTTGTTTAGTCGTTTAGTCATGTCCGCCTCTTTGTGACCCCCTGGACCAGAGCATGCCAGGCCCTCCTGTCTTCCATTGCCTCCTGCAGTTTGGTCAAACTCATTCTGGTAGCTTCGAGAACACTGTCCCACCATCTCGTCCTCTGTCGTCCCCTTCTGCTTGTGCCCTCCATCTTTCCCAACATCAGGGTCTTTTCCAGGGAGTCTTCTCTTCTCATGTGGGGGCCAAAGTCTTGGAGCCTCAGCTTCAGGATCTGCCCTTCCAGTGAGCACTCAGGGCTGGTTTCCTTCAGAATGGAGAGGTTTGATCTTCTTGCAGTCCATGGGACTCTCAAGAGTCTCATCCAGCACCAGAATTCAAAAGCATCCATTCTTCGGCGATCAGCCTTCTTTATGGTCCAGCTCTCACTTCCATACATCACTACTGGGGAAACCATAGCTTTAACAATACGGATCTTTGTCGGCAAGGTGATGTCTCTGCTTTTGATATTACACACACACAGAGGCCGAAAAATCTGTTAAAACTGACAGCACAAAAACATACCTTTCCTGCGCTGGGTGTGCAGTGACAAGGCCTCACAATTTCTGTGTGTCACCCTAGTGCTCATTCGCATCCATCCCCCTAACCAAGAAAACCAGCTTCAAAGGACCCAGAGGTGAGGCTGAAACCTGATTGACAAGTCTCGTTCATTAAAAAAAATCCTCAGACTCTTAAGAGGCAAAATGGGACAGCAAATGTCCGTGGTAAATCAGAACACACGGTCGAGCTTTATTCCTCACCAACACCCAATTTATCCAGCATATTTTTGGCATTTCTGTTCTTGGGGTGCTTAATTTATCTTTGTGACAACCCTGCAAGGTTAAAGCTGAGGCAGAGCGCCTACTAGAAAGGACCCCTGGACTATGGAACTCACTGCCACAGGGGGGCCACTGATGTAAATGGCTTTAAAAAAAGGATTAGACAAATTCATAAAGTCAGAGGCAGCAATGCTCCTGAAGACCAGTTTCTGGAAGCCACAAGAGAGTAGACAGCTGCTCTTGGGCTCCGATCCTGCTTGTACCTGGTCGGCCGCTGTGAGAACAGGATGGCCCACTGGTCTGATCCAGCAAGCGGGGCTCTTCTTCTGCTTATATGAGAGTGACTGGCTCAAGGTCACCCAAGGCCAAATGAAAATTTGAACTCTGGTCTCCCCAGACCCAAGCTGACCCTCTAACCGCTGCAACCGTGCTTCCAGCCAGCCTGTCTCTTTCCAAACACTGGGTGCATTTAGACTTTTGAAAGACAACCAACACAGCAGCTTTTCATTCCTACTCGATGCTGGCGCATCTCCTTTCAGCAACCAGATTTTTAAACACCAGGCCGCCGTTTCCCGCCCCCTCTCTCGACGGCATCCTTCAGTGACCCTCCCTGGCACCCTGGGTGTCTCCACCATGCTCTGTTCCCCCTGCGCAAGTGCCATTTCCCTGGCAGAGCAAGGGGCCTCGTCACCTGCGCCGGCAGAGAGCGACCGCTGGCTTGTTAAGAGCTAATGAAGCTGTCACGGGGTGATGGATCCATCAGAAGGACGGTCACGCACTGGGATGTCCAAGGGGGCCCAGGCGAGCCAGCGGACGCGTTGTGTCTCTTCCCCGAAGCAGCAGGAAGTTCCAAGGCAGCGTTTGGAAGTGGGCTTTCCTGGGAGGGAGGGAGGGAGGGAGGGAGGGAGGGAGGGAGGGAGGGATAAACAGCAGTGAAGCTGCGTGAGGAACGAGCCCGTCCCGGTGCCTCCCGTTGATTTGGGGAAGAGATCATTTGCCCCTCCTTTAAAAACCAGCACTGCCTCTATGCTACGCAAGGTGCGACTTACAAGCGAGTCCCACCACTAGGTCTTACTGTCAGTCAGGGATGGTGGGGAGGGAGAAATTGGCTTGCACTTCCCGAAAACAGCGCACAAACCAAAACACATCAATGCTTTGAAATTTGCACTTCTCTGAATTTTGCAAGGCAGTCCTCCTGCCCCAAAATAGAGTCGTGTGTGTGCCGTAAGATGCCATATATTCGGGGAACATAGAGAATTATTTGCTTGTGAAAAGGGAGGGGAAATTGGGAGAAATTTGCACTAAAGCACTCGACAAATTTTTAGCAGGGTTTTTTTTTCATTTGTTTATTGCAAACTGATGTGGAAATGCAGGAAACTGAAATGAGTTAGGAAAAATTAAAAATTACCGATTTGTCCGTTCCCACCTCAGGCCAGGGCTGTTTTCTAGGACTGGCTGGATGATAATGCCAGTGGTATAAAGAGGTAAAAGAACACTCTTTTTAATTTTACAAATGGGAGTTTGTAATGGAAGGACAAGAGTCAAAGAAAACAATGAGAACATTTGTGTAGAAAAGTGATTTTAAGCATGCACACACACATACTGCAAGCAAAACACACAATTTTAACTATTTTTATTTTACGAATGGTCAACGAATTTACTTAAATTTTAGTCCATTGTCCTTTTAACCCCGAGACTGACTCAGTTTTAAAAGAAAGTTTAAAACCTGTGCATTTCCCCCAAACCTCAGGATTGGTGACTGACTTATTTTTATTTTATTTTTAATCACAGCTCTCCCCATGGCTCTCTAAAAACAAAACACACACAGCTTAACACTTCCTTTGTTAAAAGCAGAGAGTTTGAGTGAAGGAGGCATCTTAAAAGTACAATTTGCTTTTTTTTTAATAAAAAAAGAAGCAGCCACCCATTGCTTTTTTAGAAGAGAAAGGCTCCCTTTAACGATTTTTAAGACATCCCCCTTTGTAGCGACACCACCGGCCTCAAAATCATTGCCCCCAAATTAAAAGCAGGTGTGCTCTTAACACTTGGCCTGCCTTTTCACAAAAATCAGCCAAGAACGGTTCTGGGCAGGCTTCCTTAGAATTAAACTCCAATAAACCTAGTTGGGGCTTACTCCTGAGTAAACAGGCAGAAGCACAGCTCTCTTTAAGCTTTAATCAATCCCTTTAACCGCGCCAAGTTCTCAGGATTTCGTCGATAGATTATTAGAGGGGGCAGCGGGGATGTATTTTAAATGGAGCGGCAGTCAGTGTTGGATCGGGCCCCATCCTAATGAGCAATGGGGGGGTAGGACCGTTTGGATTCTGCACATCCGGTTCGGTTGGGCCAGGCCTGCTGTGACATGATGGAGCGCTTGAACATATTAGCGCAAGCAAGCGTGAATGTCAAGATTCGGGGACGTTTTCCTGATGGGTCGGCCATGTTGTTGAGAGCCCAACTGCACGGCGATTGGCTATTAATATCATGGTGGCCACAGAAGCATTTCCCATTGTCCAGGGTGTTTGTGTGTGTGTGTGCAAAAAGCTCAGTTAAAAAGTCTGGGCAATCTCCTGTTCCCCCTCCACGCAGAATCGAGCAGCTGTTTGGGGTGGGGCGGTAGGGGAAGGCAAACCGTTCTATTCTGACCCCCCTGCCCTCGACCTACTGAGGGACTTCATATAAGGGGAAGTCATTGATTTTATTTTCTGCGGCAGACACAGTCACAAGCTAGCAAGCGGTGTGCTCCCCCAGAATCCCCTCTGTTCCGTTCCCCAGGGTGTTTTGTTCTGCAAAGCAAAACATTGATTTTTTTCCCCTGTTTTGAATGGCCCAAAATTGCCCCTTCTTGGTTTTAACCCTGTGCCCAAAATGTGCATGTTTTTGTTTGGGGGGAGGGGGGAGGAGAGAGAGAGAGAGATTAAATTTCTGGATTTTCCCACCTCCAGTTTGACCCAATTGTTGTTGGGATGCACAAACAGATCAGTGCCTCTCCTGAAGTTGTTGGGCTCTAATTTCCACCCAGGGCAAATGAGACTTGGAGTTAATGGATGCAGGAGAAATTTGGTTCAGATTTTAAAGCAAATCTCCCTAAATCACACTGACGTGTGTATTGAAACATAGCGATCCTTTGATGGTCACACTTCTCTGAATTTTGTGATGTGGTTCTGCAACCAAATAATGTGTAGGAGAACGCATACGTTGTGGAGGAAAGAGTGTTTAAAAATGCATATATATTTGTGAAAAGAGCATGCATCCGTATTTGGCAAAAATGGCATACAAAAACAGGCTCGTTAGGAGAAATGAGCGACTGCTGAATTTTCGTAAGGACCTTTTTAAAGAAATCTGCAAAAAGTTGCAGAAATGGAGAACTGAATAGAAAGTGAAATTAACAGACTCGGGATTCGCTGCTTGTAGTCCAACAAAAGGGGAGGGGGCACAGAGTTTTCCATCTCTGTTGTAAATCTCTCTCAAGAATATTTTATAACCCCTCCCCCCCAAAGAAAGTGCATGGTTCTGACATTTAGAGGACTGGACACACCGTTCCATCTGCTTGGAGAAAGTTTAAGTAAGTGATACAAACCACATTCAATAGGGAAATCATAAAAATAAAAAATAGGAAGAATAATCTGAGCTGGATGGGCAGGTGGCTGATCACTTGGCAGCCGCAAAGGGGATTGTTGGCTATTTTTAAATTTCTAACAAAATCAGCATGATGGGCATGGGGAGAGAGATTCAACTCTGTTCTCATTTAAAGCCAATTCTGTGAAAGCTGTACTTTTGCAAACAATGCGCAAACCAGAACATAGCCATCTGTCAAAATTTAAGGTAAAGGACCCCTGACTATTAGGTTCAGTCATGGCCGACTCTGAGGTTGCGGCGCTCAGCTCGTTTTACTGGCCGAGGGAGCCAGCATACAGCTTCCGGGTCATGTGGCCAGCATGACTAAGCCACTTCTGGCGAACCAGAGCAGTGCACGGAAACGCCATTTACCTTCCCGCCAGAGCAGTACCTATTTATCTACTTGCACTTTGACGTGCTTTCGAACTGCTAGGTTGGCAGGAGCTGGGACCAAGCAATGGGAGCTCACCCCGTCGTGGGGATTCAAACCGCCAACCTTCTGATCAGCAAGTCCTAGGCTCTGCGGTTTAACCCACAGCGCCACCTGCATCCAGAACATAGCCATCTGTCAAAATTCACAAGTATCCAAATTCTCCAGCAGTGCTCTCCAAACAAAAATGCATCTATTAGGGCAAAGTAGGCATACAAATGAGGGTGAAAAGAACATGGATATATTCATTATATTGGGGGAAGATGGAAAAATGTGTGCATTAGTCAAAACTTCACACGAAGACGTGTTCGTTAGAAGGAATTCGCACACAAATGCTGGTGAATTCTCAGGAGGATGAAAAATAAAGAAATCCGCAAATTGCTGCAAAATGTGGAGAAACTGAATTTAATATTGGGGGGAAATGAGAAAGTGGGAGAACCGAAACGGACAATCTTCATGCGGCCTCACACAAATTGCTGCATGAGCAGATGGCGTCCAAGTGTGTGGCTGCCTTGCTGCAAGATTCAGGCCCCATCCTCACGATCCGTTTAGAGCAGAATCACGCCACTCTTGCAGTCATGGCTTCCCTCCCTCAAAGAAACCTGGGAACTGTAGTTTAAGGGTGCCAAGAGTTGTGAAACCACCCTATCCTCCTCACAGAGCTATGGTTCCCAAAGTGGTTTAAAGATCAACCCCTCTTCCCAGGGAACTCTGGGAACTGTAGCTCTGTGTGAGGGGGAATAGGTCTCCTAACAGGTCTCCACATCCTGAGCAAACTACAGTTCCCAGGATTCTTTGGGGGAGGAGCTGTGACTGTTTTAAGTGGGATGGCGCTGCTTTAAGTTTAAAGGGCAGATGGCGCCTTGTTCATGAAGGATGCAGCTTTTAGATAGAGTCTCTCCATCCAGACACAGGCATCACCTCCAAAAAAGCAGAGGCCAAATAATCAGAGACCCGAGTCTCCAGCGTGCCTGGCCTGTCAGTTTCTGGACAACCCTGCTTGTCCGTTTCCCACACCGACATCAGGCCCAAGCCCTGCTCCAGATTCACCTGGCGGTGCAAGCTTATGTGGAGTTGCCATTGAGAGGTTCCTCTGGTCCTGCTTCCCGCTAACCCTGCGGTTCTCGACCTGTGGGTCCCCAGATGTTGTTGGACTACAACTCCCATCACCCCTAGCTAGCAAGGCCAGAGCTCAGGGATGATGGGAGTTGTAGTCCAACAACATCTGGGGACCCACAGGTGGAGAACCGCTGTGGCCTGACCTGTGCGCTTGCTTCTGCGACCCTGGATATTTTCTGCCTAGCCCATCCATCGGCAGACGGTTCAAAAAAGGCAAACATTTCACTCACTACTTCTCAGGGGAGATATTTTCCTCCCTCTCTCGTAACTCTGGGAACCAGGGGGACAGTCAACGAAGCTGAACAGGACAGAGGAAAGAAATAACTTGTTTGTGCAATGTGTAGCTGAACTGGGGAAATCACTTAAAAGAGAACTGGGCACGTTTACGGATGAGTAATGTGGATTATAGCTAGCCATGATGGCTCTGCTCTGACTCCATAGTTGCTTCTGAATGCCAGTAGCTGAAAACCACAGGAAGGGAGAATAGCTCTTGTGTTTGGGCCCTGTTTGTGGGGTTCCCCTTTGGGGCATCTGTCTGACCACCGCAAGAACAGGACGCTGGAATCGACAGGCCACGGCCTTGATCTATTATGTTCTGTATAAACCTTTTCCTCGCTCAGTGGCTTTGCTAGGTAAAGGTAAAGGGACCCCTGACCCTTAGGTCCAGTCGTGACCGACTCTGGGGTTGCGGCACTCATCTCGCTTTATTGGCCGAGGGAGCCGGCGTACAGCTTCCGGGTCATGTGGCCAGCATGACCAAGCCGCTTCTGGCGAACCAGAGCAGCGCACGGAAACACCGTTTACCTTCCCGCCGGAGCGGTACCTATTGATCTACTTGCACTTTGACGTGCTTTCGAACTGCTAGGTTGGCAGGAGCAGGGACTGAGCAACAGGAGCTCCCCCCGTCGTGGGGATTCGAACCGCCGACCTTCTGATTGGCAAGTCCTAGGTTCTGTGGTTTAATCCACAGCACCGCCCACGTCCCCAGTGGCTTTGCTAGCTCTCCCCTAAAATAATAGGCAGTCGCCCCCACTCCGTGTTTCCCAAAGAGCGAGTGGATGGGGTCCCCGTCTCGTTTTTTCCTCGGTGCAGGCATGCCGCCGTTCCCTCCCAGCAAGGGTTAATGCAAAACTGGCTAGTCTTTGCAGCTGGCGTAGCTTGGATCTGATCAATATTTTCTATCAGCAGTGCAGAGGCAGGGGGTGGAGGTGGGGGGGGCCCACTCAGGGAAGATGTGGAGAGGGAAGAAGGAAGACGGGAGAGTGAAGGGGGCTTGTCACGTTTCAGGGCCGCAAGGCAGATACGCCATACAGATTAGGGCTTCTTCAAAAAATGAAATAAAATGAAAAGCCTCGCCGCTTCGTGCCAAAAGACATATATTATTATTATTATTATTATTATTATTATTATTATTAAATTTCATTTCTTCCCTTCTCTCTCTGGTACCTCTGATCTGGGACTGTCCCATCTCTGCTGTTTTGTTTTCTTTTATAATTGATCTGATTTGAAATATTTGCATGCAGACTGTAAGGAGTAGGAGAGGGTCATGTGGGACGGCATACGATTCGGATATAATACGGAGGTGTGAACTTGTGACTGGGTTGTCGCCAGTGCTATTCAGAAGAGATCCACTGAAATTCGTCCCCGTTAACTTAGTTTCGTAAATTTCGGTGGGTCTGCTCTAAGCAGAACTTAATTTGATATCTGTTATCCACGTTTTATAATCCCCCTTTTCCTAATTTCGTCCATCTACCTCTGCCCTGGGACCTGCCACAGCTGCAATTTGATTTGCATTTCTCCCATTTAAAATCTTTTTGGGACACTTTTATAAGGAGGTGGGTGAGGCAGCAAGGGGGATCCCAGTTGCGATGTACACTTAACATATAATAAAATGTTTAGAAAGCAGGAAAAAGTAAACCACAAACATCCCCCCCCCAAAAAAAAACCAGCGCAAGACCACAACAAAGGCCATCAGGCAGACAAGCAAAGCTGTTAATGAATTAAGACTGTTTTTTAAAAAAGTTAATTGTATGGTGTTTTTTGCTCCCATTGCTAGTGAGTTTTCTTTTCTTTTTATTTGGTTCATTATTTGGAGCACAATTAAAAAATAAAAAATAAAAGACCCAAAGCAGCTGTAAAAAAAAAATGAGAGGGAAAATGTAACATGGTATAAAAAAAATAATAGACATAATTAAGGATGAAATCAAAGGCAGATAAGGAGGTGCTATATACCAGGTCAGATCCTTGGTCCATCTAGTTCAGTATTGTCAACACTGGCAGGCAGCACAAAGTGGCTGCTAGACTGAGCAACGGCCCTCCCTTGAAAAGCAAAGCAAGTTTCTAGTCCTCAAGTGCTGTCTCAAACAGGAACATAGAAAGCTTGCTGCTTTATGCCACTTTAGACCCCTGCTCCACCTAGCTCAGTACTGTTTATATATACGATATCTTTATTGTCATTGTCCCATGCAGAACAATGAAACTGAAAAACTACAAAAAACATTCAAAAACCCCTAAAAACTCTGAAACCCCATTTTAAAATACACTATACTATAGAGACTCCTTATGCTGCGTTTAGAACCAGAATTGCATTTGTGTAGAAACTGTTTCTCAGGCAGCTAGTCCTGGCCTTTATCACCCTATACCTTCTTCCAGAAGGCAGAAGCTGAAAGAGATACTTTCTGGGGAGCGCACTATCCTGCGCCATCTCTGCAGCTTTCTTATGGCACCTGACAGCATAGATTTGATCTAAGGTGGGTTACAATTGGACGCCATTTTGAATCAAGATGGCAGACAAACTTTCCAAGCTGCCCCGATTCTTACCACCGACTGCAAAACTGCCCTGGTTTGGTTGGTTTCTTGGGATTCCCAAGCAATGCCAGGCACTTTCCCTTAGTAAAGACATACAGGATACAACTGGATATAGAAAAACAGATTAACGGTGTGCTAGACGTTGTACAAAAATCTAACTTCCGGCCTTTGGGCGAGCCACCAAGTGAAATGGTTTTGCTTTCCTTGTGCGGCACTTTTAGATGTAAACATTGACACTGGGATAAAGTTGGGTCAGAAATCTGTGCTATCAGACACACACATTTCCTACCCACCCAAAAGCCCTCCTGCCGAAGCCATCGCCCTCAAGCCATCCTGAAAAGTTCTCCTGCAGATTGTTAATTAAAATAAAAGACTCATTTAGAAATAAGAAAACCTGCAAGGTTTTAATACAGGGCCGTAAAATCTCAGCCCATTAAATGTTAATGGAGACCCTTTGCCAGGTTGCTTAATAATGTCTTAGCTTTGCAAAATTACATCTTGTTTTAATATTATGATGGACCTAGGTGGCTGCTAGCACTGCCGTCTCATTCCCTTCCCTATCCTCTTTTCCTTTTTGTGTGTGCATCACCTCCATTTTCTGTCCATTTCTGGCAGCTGTCAAAAGACGCCACGGGGGGGAATGCAGGTGAGGGATTGCCAACTGATCAGGAGAATAAGGATCTGGACGCTCTTGTGCTTTTCACAGAATTTGGCAGGCCTAAACTTTTCACGGCAGCGAGATAGGTTGGCAGTGCTCTGTTGACAAAGGGCCAGGAGGCAGCTTGCCCCCCCCCCCAGCAATATATATATATATATATATATTTACATAGTTGTATTGCTGGAGAGCATAGTCTGCCGCAATCTGGAAGTTGTTGGTCTATGGGCTTTATGGATGTTAACAGACCCACTAACTCTCCAAGGGGCCGGTAAATAATTGGCAACCATATTTGCACAAAGCTACAGGTTAAAGGAGGGTCTCATCCCATGGAATCAAGCGCAACAAGGGACAGTGTTTTCTTACAAGAAGAACGCTATACATCCACCACTGTTCTTCAACATTGGGACCCCACCCCCGATGTCATTGGACTACAACTCCCATAATCCATGGCCAACGTGATGGGTTTTGTAGTCCAACAACGTCTGGGGAACCAGACACTGCCAGACACTTTATACCACCAATGGTGGTAATGGGGGGTGATGCTTAGCCTTCACCATTAAGGGGCGCCACTGCTTTTTGCCCCTCAATGTCCTCAAATTCCTCCTTTCCCTCTCCAAGCTTCCCAAGTTGGCCCCCTTCCTACCTCAAGGTAGGAATGGTGGAGAAATTCAATTCAGGTCGCAGCGAAAAGCAGATCTGCCTCATTCTCGCTTGGCAAAACGTGTGCTGGGCCCGGGGGTAAGCCGAGTAACACTGTCCAGGTCTGGTCGCGAATCCAAGGGTTCCGCGAGGAGTCAGTCCGACAGGGCCAAGGCAGGAAACCAGGCAAGGACAGGTACAGGATCACAGGCAGGTTCTGGCAAACAGCAATGTTGTTCCCGCAACCTGGGGCGAGGTCCGACAGCCTTTTATCTCTGTTGGGGTAATGGCTGGTCCTGATCCCCCGGCGACTCACCTCCCTGTCTCGCCCGAAGGCGAGCACTCCTCCTGCGAGTACTCAGGTCTCTCCTTCTCTCAGACCTCAGTCTCTGCAGCTCGGGAGTTGTCAGGGGGTTACTAGACCCAGAGGCCGCCTCAGCCTCCCCTGACCCAACCGGTAGTGGAGCAGCTGTAAGTGATGGCCCAGCTGGAGGCAACGAGGTCATCTCCGCATCTGGAGCCAGGGCAGGCTCAGGCCCCTGACTCGGCCCAGCTGGTGCTTGTTGTAGGGGAACCTGTGCAGACTGGGACTCTTCAGAATCAGGCCCCAGATTTGGTTCAGATGCTGCCAGAGGCAGAGGATCCTGTGCGGACTGAGACCCCTCTGGCTCTGAGTCCGAGCCCATGTCCCAGGCCATCACACAACGATACCAAAAATCCAAACACAGCCATCCTCCAAAATTATCTCCAAATGATATCGTGCCCTCCTTTAGCTGAGTGATGGGTTCAGGAATGCACATGCTAGGGTATGTGTGTCCCCCCAAAAAGATATTAGGGAAAATGACATCCACAAATGCATTGTGTTAGACAAAATTGCTTGTGCAGGTATGTCAATTATTATTATTATTATTATTATTATTATTATTATTATTATTATTATTATTTATACCCTGCCCTCCCCAGCCAAGACCGGGCTCAGGGCAGCTAACACCAGGTATAAAAACAATGGATTAAAATACAACTTAAAAACAAGATTAAAACACAACATTACAATGCAGCTCATTTCAGTAGAAACTCAAATCAAAAACTTTTGGGGGATGAAAACAAACATCAGGCAAAATTGCATACAAATATGTGTCTAGCAAGAGAAATTCACACTGATGGAATGAATTTCCATGTGGACTTAACTTTTATTCTCCTTTGCAAACTCATATGGAAATGTGGAGATCTGCACTTGAATTGAGAGTCTGAAATTGAAAAATTTGCGCCTCCTACCAGTGGGGCACGGGTGGGTTAAACCACAGAGCCTAGGACTTGCCGATCAGAAGGTCGGCGGTTCGAATCCCCATGACGGGGTGAGCTCCCGTTGCTCGGTCCCTGCTCCTGCCCACCTAGCAGTTCGAAAGCACGTCAAAATGCAAGTAGATAAATAGGTACCACTCTGGCGGGAAGGTAAACAGTGTTTCCGTGTGCGGCACTGGTTCGCCAGAAGCGGCTTAGTCCTGCTGGCCACATGACCTGGAAGCTGTATGCCGGCTCCCTCGGCCAGTAAAGCGAGATGAGTGCCGCAACCCCAGAGTCGGCCACAACTGGACCTAATGGTCAGGGGTCCCTTTACCTTTTACCAGTGCCTTCAAAGGGGGCTTCAGTGATGGCTTTAAAAGAGGGTGGGACCAGTTCATGGAGGAAGGAAGAGCTTTTAGCCAAGATGGCTCTGCCCTGTCTCCACAGTTGGAGGCAGAAATGGTTCTGAATACCAGAACCGTAGGAGAAGAGAGAGCTCTTCCGCTTGGATCCTGTTACTGGTTTCCCTTCGGGGCATCTGGGTGACCAGCGTGAGAAGAGGATGCTGAACTAAACAGCATCCCGCCCCTTGGGCCTGATCCAGCATCCAGGCTTTTCTGACATTCTTATGGAACCTCCAGGTCCAGAGGGAGTCTACCCAGATTTCTAGATTCTCCCCCCCCCCCAATTTTTTAATTCATTTTATAACACAACTAAACAACACAAACAGAAAATACAAACAATACAAACAAATTCTTGTCTTATCCTTATTTTTTCTAAACATTGTTAGGTGGGCTTCCCCAAGTCCCCCATATCTGATTTTCATTTTACCTCGTCTTTAGCAGTTTACATATATCATAATTTTTAAACATTTTTTAAATCACGCTTACTTTTACCATAAAAATCTTCACATTTTATCACTTACAAATAATACTGTTTTAAAATACACTAACCCTAGAGCCTATATGCACTTCCAAAGCTATTCTAAGATTTAAATATTAACATATTTTATCAGATATTCTTTAAACTTCTTCCAATCGTCTTCCACCGTCTCTTCTCTCTGGTCTCAGAGTCTTCCAATCAGTTCGGCAAGTTCCATATAGTCCATCATCTTCATCTGCCATTCTTTGATGGTTGGTAAATCTTGTTTCTTCCAATTCTTCGCTAGTAATATTCTCACAGCTGTTGTGCCATACAGAAAAAAAGGAACATCCTTTTTGGGGATTTCACCTCTAGATTTCTAGGTTATTTGGGGCATTTATGGTCACTGTGAGAACAAGATTTTGGACTGGATGGAGAGCTCTCCTAATGTTATTGTTGTTGTTTAGTCGTTTAGTTGTGTCCGCCTCTTCGTGACCCCCTGGACCAGAGCATGCCAGGCACTCCTATCTTCCACTGCCTCCCGCAGTTTGGTTAAACTCATGCTGGTAGCTTCAAGAACACTGTCCAACCATCTTGTCCTCTGTCGTCCCCTTCTCCTTGTGCCCTCCATCTTTCCCAACATCAGGGTCTTTTCCAGGGAGTCTTCTCTTCTCATGAGGTGGCCAAAGTCTTGGAGCCTCAGCTTCAGGATCTGTCCTTCCAGGGAGCACTCAGGGCTGATTTCCTTCAGAATGGAGAGGTTTGATCTTCTTGCAGTCCATGGGACTTTCAAGAATCTCCTCCAGCACCAGAATTCAAAAGCATCCATTCTTCGGCGACCAGCCTTCTTTATGGTCCAGCTCTCACTTCCATACATCGCTACTGGGAAAACCATGGCTTTAACTATTCGGACCTTTGTTGGCAAGGTGATGTCTCTGCTTTTTAAGATGCTGTCTAGGTTTGTCATCACCTTTCTCCGAAGGAGCAGGCGTCTTTTAATTTCGTGGCTGCTGTCACTATCTGCAGTGATCATGGAGCCCAAGAAAGTAAAATCTCTCACTGCCTCCATTTCTTCCCCTTCTATTTGCCAGGAGGTGATGGGCCCAATGGCCATGATCTTCGTTTTTTTGATGTTGAGCTTCAGACCATATTTTGCGCTCTCCTCTTTCACCCTCAATAAAAGGTTCTTTAATTAGCTCTCCTAATATTAGTTCTCCTAATATTCTTCAGCAATTGCATGGTTGTCCATTAAGGGTGCCCCGTCAAAACGTCGCCTGCCAGGTGGACATGTGGGAAAATGAAACAGTTTTGGGAACAGATTTATAACAAATTGAAAAATATATTTAAATACACTTTCCCAAAAAAGCCGGAAGCTTTCTTGCTAGGCTTGATGGGAGAGGAAATAGAAAAAGCAGATCAAAGGTTATTTATTAGCCCCAAAATGGAAAATACCAGAATTACCAACAATAGAGGAGTGGCCGACGAAGATGGTTGATTATGCGGAACTAGCAAAACTGACCTGTAGAATCCGAAATCAGGAGGAAGCAAAATTCCAAAAAGATTGGAGTAAATTTATGGAGTACATAAATAAGAACTGTAGAAATTTGAAGACTCTGGCAGGCCTGAAATAAATCTTACGATGTAGATAGGATTGGATACAATAAGAAACTGTGGAAAAGTAACAGACCTAAGAAAACCTGTTGAAGGGAGGGGCGGAAGTCAACGCTCAGCAGAGTGTGGGGAAAGAATGTGGGTAAATGATTGTTGAATTTTACTGTATTTTGTTTGTTTGTATTACCGTAAATGAAACACCAATAAAAAGCATTTAAAAAACAAAACCCCAGGCATCAAAAAACAAAAACAAAATGTCGCCTGCCATATTGGCAGAGATTTGCCTTCTGCGAAGATCACCTCGCTTTGCACTCAGAATAAACCACCCCATTTGCATAAATGCTTGCACCCTTTGGGTGATTTCTTTGGGGGTGAGTGGTGGGGGAGAAGAGGAGGTTTCCCCACCTCGCTTGACTGTTCCGGAAGTTTCCGGCACAAAAGAAACCCAGGAAGTCCTACATTACCGGGAGGCACACTCAGGACAGAAACCAAGCAGGGTTTTCTTAGAGGGGGGAAGCTATACGGAAGGGAGCCGAGGGTTTTTTTTGAGCAAGGGATGGAGACGGAAGACTTCAGTCACCAGAACTATTGATTTGGCATTAAATTCCCTCCTTTCTTCCCTCCTCCTCCAATCCATGCAATTAAACAGAGGCATTAAAAACAACAGAGCCACGTTCTTTTGAGGTCACCATCCCCTTTAAAAGGAAAACTTTAAAAGCGTTGGCCCCTTTGGAAAGGCTGGTTTAAAGAGGGACGCCGTAACACAGAACCAAATCCATCTAGCTCAGTTTTTAAGGGAACAGCCTGAAAAGGCATCTGTAGGCAGGATTTGGGTCTGCTTCTGTTTGAAACTCCTGAGAGCCTCAGCCAGGCCATGTAAACAATACATAGCTAAATGGCTCAAAGATCTGACTCAGTATAAGACAGCTTCCGATATCACTATTTCTCAGCATTTTCCTCAGAACCATGAGGACTAGAGACTTGGTTTATTTTTAAGGGGACGACTGTAGCTCAGGAACAGAGACCTGCTTTGCATGCAGAAGAGATTAATCCCTGAAAAGGCATGTCCAGGAAGGGGGTTTGGGGAGACTCCCTGTCTACAACACTGCCGATCAGTGCAGACAGATCAGGAAGGTCCAACTTTTCATACCAATGGCATAATCCAATAATTTAATCTGCCAGCCACTCTGGTGGGGACCTTGTCGTCTTTCCAACTCTGGGCAAGCAATATCCTTGCAGCTGTTGCAGCATATATATATACAGTCTTTTCTGTTCCTTCGGTATCTCTGCACCTACAATTCATAACAAAAAGGCTTATTTTAAACATTTATTTTCAATTCATTATATATTTCCCATAATTCCTTTATTCCTTTACAATTCCACCACATGTGGTAAAGTTAGAGGTAAAGGGACCCCTGACCATTAGGTCCAGTCGTGACCGACTCTGGGGTTGCGGCACTCATCTTGCTTTACTGGCCGAGGGAGCTGGCGTACAGCTTCCGGGTCATGTGGCCAGCATGACTAAGCCGCTTCTGGCAAACCAGAGCAGCGCACAGAAATGGCGTTTACCTTTCCACCAGAGTGGTACCTATTTATCTACTTGCACTTGATGTGCTTTTGAACTGCTAGATTGGCAGGAGCAGGGACTGAGCAACAGGAGCGCATTATATATTTCCCAGAATTCCTTTATTCCTTTACAATTCCACCACATGGGGTAAAGGTAAAGGGACCCCTGACCATTAGGTCCAGTCGTGGCCGACTCTGGGGTTGTGGTGCTCATCTCGCTTTATTGGCCGAGGGAGCCAGCGTACAGCTTCCGGGTCATGTGGCCAGCATGACTAAGCTGCTTGTGGCGAAACCAGAGCAGCGCACGGAAATGCCGTTTACCTTCCCGCCAGAGCGGTACCTATTTATCTACTTGCACTTGGACATGCTTTCGAACTGCTGGGTTGGCAGGAGCAGGGACCGAGCAACGGGAGCTCATTATATATTCCCCAGAATTCCTTTATTTCTTTACAATTCCACCACAAGTGGTAAAAGGTGCCACCCAAATCTTTTAAGTGCTTAGGGCCTCTGAAGGTCTTGATCCAGCCCTGTGCGAGGCTCTGGCAGGCTCCCCGAGCCCCTCCGCCTCCTTCCCAAAACTGGGAAAGCACTAACCGGGCTTTGGGGAGGAGTTAGGAGGACTCTAGGGCCCTGCCAGAGCCATCGCACCATCTTCCCAAAGCCCAGCACCTCACTTACCTGGTTTGGGGGAAGGGCTGCAAGGGTGGGGGAGGCCAAAAAAGGCCTCCGGGGCCACATTGAGTGAGAGGACCCTATGATCTGGCCCTACGGTGTGTCACGAACGCCTTCTCATTTTCTCTTTTCTTCTCCGTTTTGCTGCCCCCCACCAGCCTGCAAAAGGAAAGAGCAAGATCAAGGCAAAGCCGACCGAAACCACGTCCCTAAGCGCCACCGCCTGGTCTTCACGGACATCCAGCGCCGCACGCTCCACGCCATCTTCCACGAGAACCAGCGCCCTTCCAAAGACCTTCAGATCACCATCGCCCAGCAGCTGGGCCTGGAGCTCTCCACCGTCAGCAACTTCTTCATGAACGCCCGGAGGCGCAGCCTTGACAAGTGGATGGAGGAGGGCCGCTCCCCGTCCTCGGGGGGCCACGCCACCAACCCCTCCTCGGCCGTCACCTGCACCAAAGCGTAACGGGCCTCCCTTTTGCACCTTCCGGCCCCCCGCGTTCCCCGACCCTCCGTTACACCAAAGATGGCAGGATGGCCTTTGGCCAGGAGACAAAATGGCGGAAGGGCGCTTGGCCGATGCGCTAAGTGGGAGGGGGAAAACCAGGATGGGGGCGGTGTGTGGGGGGGTGTAATACGACTTTACGGTTTCATTCCTCTCTGGATCTGACCTCGCGGCAGAAACTAGCCGGATCCTAAACGAGAGCAAACCTTTTTGCAACCTAAAAGGAGGGTTATGGCAAAAACCGGACGGCGGAGAGTGAGAAAGCTGTTTCCCAGGCAAAGGACGGCGTCTACGGTCAAGGCTATTCCAAAGACTTTCTGCGTATGTTTCCCCACTGAGACCTTGTTCTGTGTTGTTCCTATTGAGGAGGCAGTGCCATCTGGTGGCGAGAGGGGGAAAAGAAGTGTGTTTGGCGGTGGGGGCATGGGGGAGAAACTAGGTTATTTTCCATTTTTCCCTTTCAGTGGGAAAGCGGCAAGGCTTAAAAAGATGGGAGCAGCCATGGTTGCCACCACTGTGGGAAAGCAAACCAGGAAACCCATCTAATATGTTGCACATCTGGAGGAGGAGTAGAAATACCACGTACCAAATCCCAGGCTAACCAAGAGGGGTTGAATTGAAAGCCTCCCTCGCAACACAAGGGGAGAGAACCAATGTTTTCGGTCGAGGGCCACATTGCCTCTGGGGTGATCTCTCGGGGGCCTCATGTTTGTAGTGGGCAGGGCTGCTGCCAGGAGTGGATGGAACCAGCACCCAAAATGGGCAGGGCACTTCAAGGCACAGAAAATGAGGTGCCTTCCTCCCAGTTTTGTCAGGGAAAGCCTTAGGGTTGCCATATATAATAATAATAATAATAATAATAATAATAATAATAATAATAATAAATTTATTATTTATACCCCACCCATCTGGCTGGGTTTCCCCAGCCACTCTGGGCGGCTTCCAACCAAACACTAAAATACAGTAACCTATTAAACATTAAAAGCTTCCCAAAACAGGGCTGCCTTCAGATGTCTTCTAAAAGTCTGGTAGTTCTTTTTCTCTTTGGCATCTGGTGGGAGGGGGTTCCACAGGGCGGGCGCCACCACCGAGAAGGCCCTCTGCCTGGTTCCCTGTAACTTGGCTTCTCACAGCGAGGGAACTGCCAGAAGGCCCTCGGCGCTGGACCTCAGTGTGCAGAATTTCCTGGACATAGCCAGAAACAATGTCCGGATGGAAATCGCTGTAATGTCCTTTGTTTTGAGATTTTGCAAATCTCAAAACACAAAAAAACCCTCAACAACCTGTGCCTTTGAAGAGCAGCTCAATCTGCCAGCAAAGTACGTCAAGTTGTGGAAATTAGCATAGCTGCTACTAATGTGGGCAAACTGGGGCAGGAGGGGGTGATAAAAATGGAGAGCCGTACCAATGATCCACTTTGATACAGGCCCTGCTGAAGCTTTTCTGATTCAAAGTGAAATATACTCGGAGTCGAGTGTGGATTTCATGCTCTTTATTCAGCTCATAGTGGTGAGGAGGAATGAAAGTTCCCCCAAAGTATCTGCTTTATATACATTATTTACACAATGGGCCCCACGTGATTGGCTAATTCCAGAATTCTCCTGTAGGCCAATCAGGTTGTGGATTCACTTCCATCTGGAGCTGGATTGGGTGGCTCCTGCAGACCAATCATACTGCTGCAGTCTGGATCCTGTTGTTCTAGGACCAATCAGACTGCCTCATTCTGGATCCTATTGTTCTAGGACCAATCAGACTGCTGCATTTTGGATCCTATTCAACTCAGTACATAACACAAAGCATGTTCAAAGTGCTCGTTCCCAGATGGTGTGTTGAGAGAGAACAGCCTTGGATGCCCGCCTGTAGCATCCCTGGGCAAGTCAGGGGTCTGGCTTTTCCCTCTTTGGACCAGCAGGGGGGGCAAGCAAATACCGGCAGTTTGTAACTTACACAGAAAGGGTGTCCCCCCTTCTTCAGGTGATTTCAAAAGTAAACTCGTGGACCGGCAAGCTGAGGACTGCCAGCGATTCTTCAGCTGTGATCCCTGCATTGCAACTTCCTGCATTCCGGCGTATAAGACGACTTTTTAACCCTGGGAAATCCTCTAAAAAGTCGGGGGTCGTCTTATATGCTGGGTATGGGTTCGCTGGGCAGCAACAGTGGGTGGTGGGCTCTGCTCCACGCCGGGAGGAAGCCACCCAGAGAAGCCAGCATAGCATCGCTGGACAGCTTCCTCCTGGCGTGGACCCCACCGCCCACTGCTGCTGCCCAGCGAAGCTGCCGTGTATAAGACTGGGCATATAAGTTGACCCCCCAAATTGGCAGCTGCCAGTTTGGGGGGTCATCTTATACACCCAAGGGACGCGGGTGGTGCTGTGGGTTAAACCACAGAGCCTAGGACTTGCCGATCAGAAGGTTGGCAGTTCGAATCCCCGTGACGGGGTGAGCTCCCGTTGCTCGGTCCCTGCTCCTGCCCACCTAGCAGTTCGAAAGCACATCAAAGTGCAAGTAGATAAGTAGGTACCACTCCGGCGGGAAGGTAAACGGCGTTTCCGTGCACTGCTCTGGTTCGCCAGAAGCGGCTTAGTCATGCTGGCCACATGACCCGGAAGCTGTCTGCGGACAAACGCCGGCTCCTCGACCATAGAGCGAGATGAGCGCCGCAACCCCAGAGTCGGTCATGACAGGACCTAATGGTCAGGGGTCCCTTTACCTTTACCTTATACACCCAGTCGCCTAATACGCCGGAATCTACGGTAATTGAAATGGATTATTTGTGTTTGTAGCACCAGACCCACCTCCTGCCGCAAACCAGAATGTCTGGTTCTTCTCTGTTTTGATTTAGGCCTTGTTTACAACCTCGGGGGGCTTCTGTCGCTGGTCAGGTGGCCAGACCTCCAGGGCTCACCTGAAGTTTCCAGGTGTGCCTGCCCCACTGCAGGCGAAGGAACTTTTGTTCCATTATTTTACGCACAACAAGAGCTGTTCTCTCACACAACACGCCTCGGCACATTCTGAGAGCGATTTCCCCAAGTTCTTCCAGAAGCTGACACCCAAGTCCCACCTGCCTTTATCTGTAAGGCAGGGTGAGAAACCTCAGGCCCTCCAGGCCTCTCTATGTGGACCTCAGACGCCTCTCCAGGCCACCCCTGCTCTCTAGAGAGGGCTGGGAAAGGTTGTGCAGAAACTAGCCAGCTGTACAAAGCCATTTACATCCACTTTTGCTTCTGGACACTATTGGCAAGCGGCCCCCGGAAGGTCAGCAAGAGTAGAATGCGGCCCCTCAGGTGGAAAAAGGCCTCCCATCCATCTTATTTTTTTTAAATAATATTTATTAAAAATTTTCCAAAATAAAAAGGAAAGATAGCAAGAAAGAAAGAAAAAACAGATATGATTTACACTTGGTTTCAGTGGCATCTTTCCCGGACTTCCCCCCCCTCCCCCTCTTGTATTCCATTTCCCTTAAATTGATTCCACAGATTCTTACCCCAAATTTTAAAACCTTATTTGTAATTTTAAATAACCCATTTATTCCAAATTAATTTATCTTATTTATCTTAATGAACCATTTCTCCTTATATTTTATATAATTCCCTAAGATCGACCCCATTTCCCTTCCACGAATTCCCCTATTTTCAAACAACAGACATGAAAAAAGAAAAGAAAGAAATAATATATAATTTTACAGCCTTTGGATTCCAAATCTCCCCCCCCCCATTCCCCGGTTCCAATCCCAAAGTTCATCCATTGTCTACTGCCAGCCTGGTGTATCCACGTCTATATCTCAACTCCACTTTGCCGTCTTTTGATAGCTTTTAATTTCAGAAAGTCCAATCTCGAAAAAAACTCTCAGAAAAAGTCATTATTCTTCCATCCAGACCTCTATGTTTAAGAGTCTAACTTAAATTCTATTTCTTGGTCCTTTTAAAGTCTGGATGTTCCAAATACTCCAGCTTCAAATTTGGTCCAGCTCTTATTCCTCAGGTTGCTTTTTCCTGTTCTGCTGCAGAAACCTTCTAATTCAGAAACTTCTTGTTCTCCACAGAGGCTTTTGTTATTCAGGAACATAACTTGCGTCAAGTCCCTTCCTTTCTTCAATAGATAAATCCATTGTCTCCTTTAGTATAGAAACCTCTGTAGACAAAATAATGCTTCGTTTTTGCAGCTTTCCCAAGAGATAACAGATCCTGCTCAAATTCATAGTATTTTTCCACTTGCTGCTACTGTTGCAATGTCCCAGCCTCCCTCTAGAGGGAATATGGTAACTTAATTTCTTTCAAAATCAGACCCAAAAGTCAAATAACTTGTTGCCTTTATTTCCAATAATTTATGTCCAAATTGTAACAAATCTAACCAGCAAAGCCATCGTAACAAAGTTCTCTTTTATTTTCCTGCTTTGACAGCTACTTTGACAGCTGTCAAAGTTTCTGTGTCTCTTCACCAGTCTCTCATAGCGGATCGTTCCCGGTTCCCGGGGGGGTTGCACTTTAGTTCCCACAAATCAGTCTTCTCCTCCAGCACAATTATTGTAATTTCCCTTCGTGAAGTTAAAATTTTTTTTTCAGGTAAACAAGTTCATCTCTCGATCTTAGTTGTCAAATCCTTGCGTTCAGCCATCTACAATGGGGGGGGGGGCGGACTTCCTTTTTGCACTCCCCCCGCTCGCTCCAAATTCAAAGATCAAATTTCCCTTTTAAGTCCAATCAATTTACTCATGGGTTGTTCCTTTTAGTTCAAATCCAAAATTTTCAAAGAAGTCGTTGCTCTCCGCCGAATGGCATGCGGCTTCGCTGGGCAGGGGAAGCATTGGACTCACAGCACCACACCCCCCCCGTCACCCGCTCCGCAGCCTTTAAAAAGGCTCCTTCGCGGGTCGGGGGGCGCAAATGGTGCCCGCCGAGTCACCAAGTCCATGGGCATCTCCGCCCATGGTTTTTGAGGGTCCCTGCGTCGCCGGCACGGCAGGACCCGACCCCTACCCAGCCGACTCCCTCCGGAGCTCGGAGGGAGTCCGCCATTCGGCGATGGCGCCGACCCGGAAGTCCTCCGTCTTAAAGATTCCTCAAATAATGTCGGGGGTGCATTTTCAACCCTTCTCTTGGGCCACACCAAATGAAACTTATTTTAGCTTTGGAAGCCCTCCTAGGTGAAATTGCCATAACCGGCTTTTGCTTTTCTCTGATTGGCTGCTGAAATGACAACATATTCCCGGGTGGGTGGGTGCAAGGATAGCTCCTCCCCTTCCTGCCAGAACATCGCACCACTTGTCACTGCCTCCTCCTCCCTGTTTCCCTATTGGGTGTTCCCACTGTCCGAAATTTGACAAAATTTGCTGGCGGGGGGCGGGGGGAACGAAAAGAAACTTCTACCTCACTTTGTCTCTTGCACCGAAAACGATACCAAAGATGATTTTTGTTTGTTTGTTTCGTTTTGCAAAGGAAGTCTTTTGTGCGTCCGCGTGGGTGAGCATGTGTTTTGAGGATGCGTGGGTAAGGTGGGCGCGTGTGTCGTGACATAGATATATTTGTATCTATTTTTTGCATGGCTTCTCAAAAAAGAAAAGAAAAAAAGGGAAAAAAACGTTACTCTGTTTTGTGTCAGAAACTCTCAGCTTGCGCCGGGCAGAGAGGGAGACGGCTTTTCCTGCTGCGAGGGAACGACCACATCCCCGAATTTGCCACGACACAACCCAAACCCCCTTTCCCCGCTACCACGATCCGTGCAGGTGCTGTCGAGAAGAAATAAATGCACTTTAGTATTTATGCCACAGGGTTAGGAGTTGGAAGGGCCTTCTGAACAGATGCTGAGCCACAAAGTTTTTATTTAAAAAAAAAAAAGCAAGCCACAGCGAGGTTTTGTCCACCCGTCCCTGTTCCAAAATTTAGCAGCTCTGTGGCTTAGGAAGAAATAGGAAGAAACAGAGCGCAGCCCAGGTCATCCCGTCGAAAGATGTTTATGCAATCTGCACACTTTCCACTTTGTGTCAGTTTGGGGGTTTTATTGTGTGTGAGAAAACTTACTGGTTTTCCCGGTCCTATCATGGGGCAGAGGCCTCAGTTGGCAATTGCAGGGGGTAGGATGGAGGGGGAAGTAGCAGCAAGGCAACGGGGGACAGAGTTGCATGTGTGCTCAGGTGTGATGGAGGAGGCCTGAGTCCAGGTGGCCCTCCTGACCCATCAGCTCAGGCACCAAAAAGGAAAAGTATTGGGCTGGTCCTGCCTCCAGCTCCCACGCCGGCTGCTCTGACAAAATCTACCAATTCAAGCAAGGCCACAGTCACACCACATGTTGAAAGCACTATGGCGGCACTTGAAACAGCCGCTGCTGCGCCCAGAGGATCCTGGGAGCTGTAGTTTTAAGCATACTGATAGTTGCTAGGGAAACCTCCCCCCCCCTTTCACCTCAGAGAGCTGCAATTCCCTGAGTTGCCTGTGAAGAGGGATTGATCATTCAACCACCCTGAGAATTGCAGCTCCGGGATTTCTCCTAACAGCTCTCCCGCACTCTTAAACTACAGTTCCCAAGATTCTTTGGGGGAAGCCATGACACTTTAAAACAGTATCGAGGGTGCTTTAAATGCATGCGAATGTAGCCTTTGCTAACAAAGCACAACAGTGGATACACAAACACCATATTGGTTTTAGGTTGTGGGTGAGCCAGTGGAATTTGGCGTGCAGACCTGCATTGACAGGTGACTGCAATAAAAACTACCTTTACGATGCGGCAGATAAGGGAGCGGATACAGGCAGGAGATTTTCTTTGA
Source organism: Podarcis cretensis (assembly GCF_951804945.1). Taxonomy (NCBI): domain Eukaryota; kingdom Metazoa; phylum Chordata; class Lepidosauria; order Squamata; family Lacertidae; genus Podarcis; species Podarcis cretensis. The sequence continues at coordinate 4,157,131 of NC_137186.1, forward strand.
CGTCTCACCGATGATGCAAAGCTGCCCCCCTCCCCTCCTACCACACACCAGAGTTACCTTCAAAACACAAAGCACACTGGGTGGCAAGGTGCATTCTGGACACAGTGCAATACCTGTGGCGTTTTGGAAAACTTACAACTGCACTTTGTGCACGACACCTGGAGTGCTCGAGACGGGTGTGACGCTGGCCTAGTCAGAGAAACCAAACATTGCCACATCAAGGCAAGAGGTTGGACGGCCATCCAGCAGAGATTCTTTAGCTGTGATTCCTGCACTTCAGGCGGTTGGGCTAGATGACCGTCAGGAGCCCTTCCCAACTCCACAATTCAGATTCCCGCAATTCTTAAGAGACACAGCTCTGAGAGTCAGACTTTGAAATGGCAAAAGGACACTTTCTCAAAACCAGTTTTTTTCCCCATCGTTTGACTGCTCCACTAATTAATTCTCCTCTACATCAACGTTTCCTATAGCCTGACCCTGGTTCCGAGCTCTGGGACCTCAGAAGGTGCCTTCTGGCTTTGATAATCTCTTTCGATGTTTAAAAGCTCCCTGCTTCCAAAACAGCTGCAAACCAGGAGACCTTAATTATATATATTTTAAAAATCCAGGCCCTGCACAATAATGTCTTCATTTTAAAGAAGAAGAAAAGAGCCCCGACTTGGCAAAAAAAGAGAAAAAATGAAGTTTTGTTTAAAAAATGGCAACCCTGCAAATCGTTTTGCCATCTTTTCCAAATTTGGCTATTGCTCCTGTGCCTTTAATAACAGGCAGACACAAGCACCAGAGCAGCTTTTCCAGACAAGGAGAAATTTCACCTGCCTCGATTTCGGAGTTCCGGGCTTTCTTTCAGAAAGGTACAGAGAAGTTAGAAGTTTGTCTGAAGGAAGGAAAAAGATGGCAACCTAACAAACGCCGATACATTTCCCACAAGCCCTTTCTTCTTCTACCCTCCCCTCCCCGCTCCCTGGCCGGTGTAAGCTGAGTGATGTGGTCATGTTTTTAATCAAAGCAGTGCATTACTATATATTAATAAATTGAATGTTTCTTCTTTGTTTGTCGACCGAGCTAACTTAAAAAGAGAGAAAACCAAAGTCGCTTTTTTGGCCTGTAAACGAGAAAATGAAAAGGGAAAAAAAAGGAAGAAGCTGTACATTTTATACCAAAGGTTTTTCTTTTCTTTTCCTTCTTCTTGGATACCTCATCCTGTACCTGTTTGTGGTGAAATGTTAATTCACAAAAAGTAAACGTCCTGAATTGAAATACAATGCAGTGCTTTACATTTAATGGGGGGAAGTGTGTGTGTGTGTGTGTGTGTGTGTGTGTGTGTGTGTGTTTCCTCGACAGAAACATCTGCATTTAAAAAAATGCATCCTTATAAAATCTCAAAAAGAAAATTCCTTTAGAAAGGCAGTCAAACTGCTAGGTGGAATTTTCAACAGCAAATCTCCACCAACAAACTCACCTAATTTGCAATCCCCTAGCCTGAGCGGAGATTAAGTCCTACTGTATCTGAGGGTGCCACAAGTTCTCGAGTCCCACTGAAAGACTCAAAGCACAGCCATTTATTATATATATTTATGGCCTGTCGTTCACCATGCTGCCCCATGATACACTACAATTGCATCGTGTCTCTCACCTTCCATCGTTTCAAAGGAGAAGAAAGGTGAAAATCTCAGCCCAACATCAAAAAGTACAAGAAGCGATGGGGCCAGAGGGAAGGGCATTCCACAATCTGGGGAGCCACCACCGTAAAGACCCTCTCACGCCCTGCCACCCCACAAACTTCACAAAGCAGTGGAGGCCCTGCTGGCGACTCAACGCCTGGGCAGGTGTCAGAGGAAGCATCTGTAACTGAACTCAGAAGCATACAGGAAACCTGTGCTGGTCCTCAAGAACTGGTATAATACATGCCCAGCAAGCAATGTCATTGCACAGAGCAAGGGTAGCCAATGAGGTGCCTCCAGGTGATGCTAAACTACAACTCCCATCATTCCAGGGTACTGGCCATGCTAGCTGGGGCTGATGGGAATTGGAGTCCAAACCATCCAGGTGTCACCTCACTGGCTAATCTTGGCATGGAATGTCCACTACACCTATCACAATATAAAAGGTAAAGGTAAAGGTACCCCTGCCCGTACGGGCCAGTCTTGACAGACTCTGGGGTTGTGCGCCCATCTCACTCAAGAGGCCAGGGGCCAGCGCTGTCCGGAGACACTTCCGGGTCACGTGGCCAGTGTGACATCGCTGCTCTGGCGAGCCAGAGCCGCACACGGAAACGCCGTTTACCTTCCCGCTGGTAAGCGGTCCCTATTTATCTACTTGCACCTGGAGGTGCTTTCGAACTGCTAGGTTGGCAGGCGCTGGGACCGAGCAGCGGGAGCGCACCCCGCTGCGGGGATTCGAACCGCCGACCTTTCGATCGGCAAGTCCTAGGCGCTGAGGCTTTAACCCACAGCGCCACCTGCGTCCCTATATCACAATATACCCAACCAAAATAGCAGCCTAGGCTTGGAACATTAATGGGTTATTTTGGCAACTCAACTCAAGCTTGGAGCAGCCTTCTTTACGTGATGGTCGGCCCTCTCTCTACACCAGCAGGGTGTGGGTAAGCACAGCTCCGTAGCAGAACACATGCTTGGATTGCAGAAGGCTGCTAGGCAAGGCCTAATAAAAAGGATCTCTGTTAGCTAGACCAGGAAATAGCTCCTCTGTTCAAGAGCCACATCCCAGGCCATGGAAGATAGAACAATGGTTGGATCAGATTCTCTCTTCAGGCAGCTACTTTTGGTTCATCCTAAGGAGAGCCTGCAGGATGAGGCCCAGTAAGCAGGACCCGAGCACAAGAGCACACTCTCCTTCTGCAGTTTCCACCAACTGGGATTCACAAGCAAAATTGCTTCCTCCAGCAGTGGAGGAAACTTTCCCCAACTTTGGGGGAAAGGTCACAGCTCATTGGGTGCAGGACACACACTGCAGATGAAAGGATCTTAGGAAAGGTGTGCCCAAGACCCCAGGGACTTGTGGCACTTTAGAAAGGACTCTGGGAAAGGCAGACCAACAGCTTCACTCCGCCTGGAGCAGCTTCGCACACTTAATTCCAACAAGTGGTTCAAGGCTCCTAAACCCACACTTCTGAATACAGAGCTCTCCCAAAAGATCCTGCATTGCAGGGGGTTGGAATAAAGGATCCTTGGGATCCCTTCCAACTCTATGATTCTCTGATTCCATAAAAGCACTGCAGGATCAGAACAAAGGTCCGTTTAGTCCAATACAATTCTTACAGTACTTAGCCAACATGAGATGCAATATCAGCAACGCTGCATGTATCATGCTGTGCTGCCAAATCAGAGTACAGTGGTACCTCAGGTTACACACGCTTCAGGTTACAGACTCCGCTAACCCAGAAATAGTGCTTCATGTTAAGAACTTCGCTTCAGGATGAGAACAGAAATCTTGCTCCAGCGGCACGGCGGCAGCAGGAGGCCCCATTAACTAAAGTGATGCTTCAGGTTAAGAACAGTTTCAAGTTAAGAACGGACCTCCAGAACGAATTAAGTACTTAACCCGAGGTACCACTGTATGGAGTTCAGTTGGCTGGAATGTCTGGTTTCATTTTAAAAACAAAACCAAGCTTTTAGATCTTATGACCATGAAAACATGACCTATAGTGTATGGGCAACACCTAAAAGTCTCAGAAGCCAGGAAGATGATGGAAGAAGATTTTAAGAGTATAGGTCATGGTTTGCCAGCATGGTGCCTCTCTATAATAATAATAATAATAATAATAATAATAATAATAATAATAATAATAATTTATTATTTGTACCCCACCCATCTGGCTGGGTTTCCCCCGCCACTCTGGGCGGCTTCCAACAAAGATGAAAAATACACTAAAATGTCACATATTAAAAACTTCCCTGAACAGGGCTGCCTTAAGATGTCTTCTGAATGTCAGGTAGTTGTTGTTCTCTTTGACATCTGATGGGAGGGCATTCCACAGGGTGGGCGCCACCACTGAGAAGGCCCTCTGCCTGCTTCCCTGTAACTTGGCTTCTCGCAGGGAGGGAACCGCCAGAAAGCCCTCGGTGCTGGACCTCAGTGTCCGGGCAGAACGATGGGGGTGGAGACGCTCCTTCAGGTATACTGGGCCGAGGCCGTTTTGAACTACAGCTCCCACCATGCAAAGACAGCCGAGTCAGGGATTGCGGGAGATCCAAATATCTGAAGGGGGCCTGTCTTGGGGAAGGCTGCTGGTTAAGCGAAGGGGCTCCATTATGTAACAATCAAAAGCAGAATAAAATTATATAAAGAAATCATGCAAATCTGCCCTGTTCGCATAATCTGTGCAGGTCCCAAGAATTCAGCGGTTGGCTGTGGGTGCAGAAATTCAGGGCTGGATCCAGAATAAGATGAGCAGCACTGAAATGTTTGTGAAAAGTAAAATAATGATTTTAACGCAACCAAGAGGCAGCAGTGCTTCTGAATGCCAACTGCTGGCAACCGCACGGGGAAAGAGTGCTCTTGTGCTTGGATCCTGCTACTGGGTTTCCCATTGGGACACCTGGTCAGCCACTGTGAGAACAGGCTGCCGGAACAGATGAGCCATTGGCCTGATCCAGCAGAGCTCTTCTGATGTTTTTATGACTTTAAATTAAAATTTCATTGATTTCAATCAATGCAACTAAGTCTTGATCCAACACTTGGCTTTTCATTAGCCCAGAACACACAGAACATCACCAGTTTATGGGCACTCTCTGCCTACTTTATAAACAAATTGCCACCGGGAAGGAAGTGGAACCCTGAGAATCAAAAGCGTGGGGGGAAAATAACACACAAGAGATTGCATAGAGATTTGTGCTGTAATGGTGTTTTTTTTCCAGCAGAACACAAGGAATAAACAGCACAAGGGGAAAACTGGGTCGAAAAAACGAGACAGGGCAAAACAGAGGTTGGGATTGTAAGATTTAACACACAGAGAAAAAAAACGGAACAAAACAAAACAAAAATCCCAAATGCACATTGTAATTTGTTCCTCCCTAAAACAGCGGGGGGGGGGGGGAGAAAAGAGTTTGAAATAAACGAAAGAGGCGGCTCACTCCACTTCTAGCAGACACAGACCTTCATTTTAAACTGGGGGGGGGGGGACAACGGAACAGGGGGGTGTTTCCAGGGGGGAGGAGAAAACGGCGCACAAACTTCTTTGCTCGTTCTTGCAACTTAACAAGTCCCCGAATCCGAGGAAGAGGAGATGGTGGTGAAGATATAGGCGTTCCTATAACAGAATGTCGCCTGCCATGCCCAACATCTGTGGTGGCGGCTACGGGCGCGGCAAGTCACCAATGCCCACCGCTAAGGAGCATGGGAAGATTCCACAGAACGGAAAAGGTTCAGTCCTAAAGAGGAAACGAGGGCCAAACCCACTCAGAACAGCCTCGCCCGACTCGGGAAGCTTTTAGGACTTGTTGAAGGCTGCCAACACAGCCCAGATCATCTCTGAGCCCCCCGCCTTGGCCGCTTCCGCCTCAGGGTCTCTGTCCATGAGGTCCTTGGACCGGTTCATGGCCACGTCGTATTTCTCGTCGACCAGGCTGGTGAAGACGTTCTCCAGCACGTCAGAGGCGTGGGCCAGGACCAGCAGGGCTAAGGTCCGCCTGTCCATGCGGTGGGGGTCATTGACCCACCGGTCCAGGACACTCTCTTGCAGCTTCTTCACCAAGCGCTGCTTCTCCGTGGTGTTGGTGACTGGGTGGGTGGTCATGTCAAAGAGGAGGAAGTTCTGCTTCTCGGTCGTCAGGATCCCCTTCTCCACAAGGTTCTTGGCGATGCGCTCCCGGACGTTGCGGAGCTGGTACTGCAGCTTGAAGGGGTTCCAGGTCTCACCTGCGGGAGGCGAGGAAGAATGTCAGCAACAAGGTCAGGACCTTGAGGGCCCATCTAGCTCGGTGCGGTCTACTCTGGCTGGCAGTGGCCTGCTAGGTTTTGAGAGGGAGTGTCTCCCAGCTGCACCAAGAGAAGCCAGAGATTGAGCTGGGCCCTTCTGTGCGCAAAGCAGATGCTCATTTACTGTGCTACATATGTTACCTTAAAAATAAACAAAGATTCTAGTCCTCACTGTTTTAGCTCACTCCAGCTACAGATTGTTGTTTTCTAAAACAAACAAATTCATTTATTTAATTTTGGAGATTTTCATGGCCTTTGGTTTGGACTCAGCCTGACCCTTATGTTTCCCTCCCCTCATGGTCTTGATCTATCAGCTACTTTTAAAATGAGGCTGCATTTTAAATTGCATTTTAACCTGTATTTTAAATTGTTTTGTTTTTGATTGTCCCCCCCCCCACCATTATGTTTTTACTGTGATTTTATTGGTGTTAGTCGCCCTGAGCTCGGCTCTGGCCGTGGAGGGTGGGGTATAAATAAATTTTATTATTATTATTTATTATTATAGGTATGGGAATGTCTTTCAACCTATGATTTGCTCAGGTTCATATTACGATAATCTACAAAAGATGACCTATAATACAAACTTGGTTGAGAGGTGGCTGTACTTTCGCTACAGAATTTTGCACTAACACCTTATGCCCATCCAAATTTGGCAGCGGGGGGGGGGGGGGCAGTGGTGGAACGTGTTGTCTGGGGGCTGACTGTGGCCCCTGAGGCTTCTGTATTCCAGCCCTTGGGACTATCCCCAGACCAAACCCGACACTGCCCTTGCCTCACATCCTCCTCGAGTGCTTTTGCTTGGGATGTGACAGGGTCTCTTGCTCACCTGGAGGAAGAGACTGGAATGTACCCACCCTCAGCCTGCAAAAAAAAAGGTTCCCCACCTCCACATTATTGGAGGGAGGGGGAAGAACGCGATGGGTTGTGAAGCTGGCTTGTTTCAAAAGGTAATACACTTAGGGGATTAACCACAGTTTAGGGTTTGAACACAGGTCACTATGCTTTTTTCTTCAGAGCACTGTAGCAGCCCACAGGCATAATTTCAGTGTTCCTAATATTTTGCTTAATGTTTTACTGGATTCCTATTTACCCGGGTACCATGTACTGACTTTTTTTGTTTGTGATTTTACTGATATATACAATGTCAACCACTTAGAGATTCTGTTATAAGAGGCATGTAAGTTCTTAAAATGAGAAGGAATCTGTAGACGCCTCAAAGGCTTAGCAGCCCCGCAGTGCTCAGAAACACTTCCGCCCTCACCTGTCAGCAACTCAATCCACGTCTGCACTGTCTCGGCAGGTTCGGTGGCTTTGAGGTGCCTCAGCGTCTCGTCTAGGAGGACGTCTCCCGTCGGGGCATCTGACTTTAGGAGGACCTAGAAGGCAGAAAGAATGCGAGAGACAAAGACTTCTGCCAGGCTCCCAAAGGCGCACTGAAACAGGCCCTAACGAACAGCCTTAGGGAGGCCAGGGAACAGAAAAACCCTCTCACCTTCCGGTCCAGCAGTCGTTTTTTCCTCATAGTCTGTGGCTCCAGCTGTATCCTTCCCCTCATTGCCAGCTCAATGAGGATGCCGCCCCGGAGACCAGAGGAGATGCAGTCGTTCCAGAAGGACGTGTAGCCCTGAGGAGATCAGGAATGGACATCAGCAAAGACCCAGGAAGAGACACGCAAAAAACTGCATGGTCGGGCCATAAAGAGTTCGGGGTTTGGTGCAAGTCACAGATTTTAGAGGTGACCAAAGACAGGATTATTAGTCAAGGCTGTCATTAACTAATTTGAGTGGAGTTTTTTTTTTGGAAGGGTGGCGATGGTGATGCTTGTTTTATGCTGCTGTTTTTTCTCTTTCACAAAACAGATGGGATAAAAGTTTTGGGCTGTATCCAAAGTTAAACAGAGCAGACCCACCAAAAAGCATCAGATATAGCTAACTTAGGTCTATTTCAAAGAGTATTCCAGGAGCATAAGAAGAGTGTGCTTGATCTGGCCAAGGGCCCATCTAGTCCAGCCTCCTGTTCTCACAGTGGCCAACCAGATGCCCCAAAGGGAAACCAGCAAACAGGACCCAAGCGCAAGAGCACTGTCTCCCCTCCTACGGCTTCCAGCAACTGGTTTTCAGAAGCATCACTGCCTCCAGCACTAGAGGGAGAGTACAGTCACTATGGACAGTAGCCACTGATAGCCTTGTTCTCCTTCAGGAATCTATCTAATCCAGCGGTTCTCAACCTGTGGGTTCCCAGATGTTGTTGGACTACAACTCATAGAATCATAGAGTTGGAAGAGACCACAAGGGCCATCGAGTCCAACCCCCTGCCAAGCAGGAAACAGCATCAGAGCACTCCTGACATATGGTTGTCAAGCCTCTGCTTAAAGACCTCCAAAGAAGGAGACTCCACCACACTCCTTGGCAGCAAATTCCACTGTTGAACAGCTCTTACTGTCAGGAAGTTCTTCCTAATGTTTAGGTGGAATCTTCTTTCTTGTAGTTTGGAACCATTGCTCTGTGTCCGCTTCTCTGGAGCAGCAGAAAACAACCTTTCTCCCTCCTCTATGTGACATCCTTTTATATATTTGAACATGGCTATCATATCACCCCTTAACCTCCTCTTCTCCAGGCTAAACATGCCCAGCTCCCTTAGCCGTTCCTCATAAGGCATCATTTCCAGGCCTTTGACAATTTTGGTTGCCCTCCTCTGGACACGTTCCAGTTTGTCAGTGTCCTTCTTGAACTGTGGTGCCCAGAACTGGACACAGTACTCCAGGTGGCCTTGCTAGCTAGGGGTGATGGGAGTTGTAATTCAACAACATGTGGGGAGACACACAGGTTGAGAAACGCTGAATTCTAATCCTTTTAAAGCCATCTAAGTTGGTGGTTGTAACAGCTTCCTGTATAAGTGAGTTCCATGTTTTAACTGTGTGAAGAAGTCCTTCCGTTAATCTGTCCTGAATCCTCCAACATACAGCTTCATTGGATGTCCTTATTGTAACAAGGGGGGGGGGGAATTCCATGTATAATTTTATACACTTCTATCAAACCACCTCTTTCTAAGCTAAAAAGTCTTTTGATCACCCAGGTGTGGGCTGGGGGAAGGGAGGACTTACACACACACACACACACACACACACACACACACACACTGCTCCAATTCAAACTTCTACCAGTTAGGGATTAACTTTTGATGAAACTGTTCCAAGTTGAAGAACAACTCAAGTCTTCCTTTATAGAAAAAGGAGAGGAGGTGCTGAGCCAAAAGGAGCTGCAGCCTGCCAGATGGAAGGCAGCGCTTCCTGCGCAAACACCCAGCCCATTATTTCAACAGCTACACCGCTTGTTTCAGCCTAGGCAAAAAGCAAAAAAAAAAAAAAAAAGTGTGGCATTTTAAAAGCCTATTCACTCCAATATGGTTAAGCTTACGCAAGACACCCTGCCTTCACAACCATTTAACAGCTAGAATCAGGCCTTTATTTACCTTTAAAAAAACAACCCTCCACTTCCTCATAGCAGAACATGCTAGATAAGAGTGTAATTGGAAAGACCAAAGAAAGTCTCTTTTCCACCCATGACCTTTCTTGACGTTTCACAAGGATACAGACAGCAGCCTGAAGTTCAGGAGTTTTATTTCTTACGCAAACAAATTCTGTGACATCAGTGGCTGTGGGTTCGGCTGGATTTTAACAGTTCAAGGTATCACAAAGAAACCTCTTGGAGTGTCTTCTCAAAGAGGGAGGCTGTGTATGTTCAATGTCAGTGCAGAATTTTTGACTGTGACAGGCTCAGCTTCCATTCTGGGGTCAGAGCAAGTTTCTAGTACTCATTGCCAAGGAGTCACTCTGGATGTGGTTTTCTTAATGGAACTTGGTGCCTCAATTGTAAAGCTAAAATCCAGATTTCTAGTAAAAAACTAGGCAAATGCCACCCATACATGTCTCTGTACAAATTCAGCTGTCCCCTCAAGACCTATTTATTTTTGCAGCTGTTTGGGGACATAGTAAAAGTGGCACTATGGATATAATTGTCTCACCAATGTATTTTAGATTATGACTTTCCTTTTTTAAAAATTTTGCATTTTTAGATGCTGCTGGCTGTCCTGGGCTCTTTATAAAGGTGGGCTATAAGGAATAATGATGGGCTGCATCCAACTATTCAGAAAAGACCCAGTGAAATCAATGAAACAAGCTAGTCCTGTCCATTAATTTCAACGGTTCTACTCTGTGGTTGTGCACCACCACAAAAAACTCAATATCATGTTACTAAAGACCTGAAAGGTATGCCTCAATTAAAGATTTATTGTGGAAATCAAAAACCTAAAAAAAAACTAACAAAAAAAAAAGCTTTGGAATTTGAGATATTAATTCTGACACTGGCATTCTAAATTTCAAGAACGATAGTTCAAATTACAACTTTACAACCTGCATTCTTGCACCAGACCAGTTCAGAATAGGCCTGAAAAGCACAGAAATGAAACTGCACTCTACCCAAATCTATTTTACTTTGGCCATAAAACCTGTTAATTTTATTGGAGTGTACATGTATGCATGCTAAGGACCACAGACTCTGACAGCAAACAAAGTGGACCAAGGATAATTCCAAAACCTTTTTTTTAAAAAAGGCCCCCAGCCACACCGGTACTGGGGCTTCAACTCTTAGATGTAAAGTCAGTAAGTTAAACTCTCGGAATGATGCCTCGCCCCAGCAAAGGAAATGAAGTTGAAGAACCAGTCTGAGTCAAACCACTGGATGGGAAAAACAAACACGGATCAAGAGTTCCGGCAAGACCAGGGCTTTAAATCAAATGCAGAAGTGCCACATTTCCAAATCGCTTCAGCTCTTCTGGGGGTGCCTGAGCCCCACTTCTCTCTCCAGCTGCAGCTCCAAAGGGAATCACATTTAGGCTGTGTAGCCCCCATATGGCTCTGCCCCCCCAAAAAAAGAATTGGGGGAACGATAGTTTACCCCTGACTGAGCTACAATTCCCATCATCATTAACAAACCAGTTTCCAGGTTTCTTTGGGGGAAGTAATGCACTTTAAATGAATGCGTGTCTGCAGCCCAGTCAAAATGGATCAATGATTGCTTAACACGGGGGTAGCCAACAAGGGGCCCTCTAGGTTATGCTGGACTACAGCTCCCATCATCCCTGGCTGATGCAGCCGAAGCGGGATGTGGCTCAGCAACAACATTGGCAGACCCTGGCATAGCACATTTCAGTTGTCCCACAGCCCATGCAGGTGCAGTGAATAAGCACATCTTGCCTTAATCCTCAGGCTAAGTCACTATCTTGGTGCCCAGTCTACCTCAAAGGGTTGTTGAAAGTATAGGAAAGGGGGTAAACACTGCTCTGTGACCCTAGAAGGAAGATAAAACTTCTACTATGATGTCAGTTACACTCAGGGTCCACCTAGCGTACAACTTAGTTTATGTATTTATTTCAGATATGTATATACAACTTAACATTAAGAATCGCTAAGCAGTGTAGATAATAAAAAAGAGAATAAGAACAATTAAAACTCATCCTAAAAGCTACAAAACTTCAAGATGCCTGCTGAAATAAGGAAGTTTTTGTTCGTGCCTGAAGTTCAGCAAGGAGGGTGCCTGTCAAATCTAAGGAGGCAGCTTTGGAGATCACCCAAAGCCCTTTTGGCTGCAGCCACAAAACTATCTGTGTTCCTCATTGAACCTGTTTGAGAGGACAATAAAGACGTTTGCACTCCCTCAAACATTTGGGATTTAGCTGGGAACATGATTTCAGTTGCTTTGCTTCCTGGTGGCGTGGCAGTAACAGGGGTGGCTAGGAAGCCTATCTGCCACAAATTTCTCCCTATGCACCCTTGCTAAGCCACAGTTTAGGCTCAGTGCTTTGTGAGAAATCAGACCATTAACACTTAAAACCATGGTTTGTTTTACTAACCACGGTGAAATGTTGCCCATGGTTTGTTTCACTAACCATGGGGAAATGTTGTGTCAATATACCTACACTGAGAATTAAGGACTGGCCACAAACCAGCTGGTGAAATGGGCCTGGAGCAAACTTGCTAACCAGGTTAGGAATTAATTTGTACTAAACAAGCCACAGTTGTGTCAGTTCCCCTGGCTCCATGTCTGGATTAACCAAGATTAAAAGACATCCAACTGTGGCTAATGCTAACTATGCTTAAGTGTGATGGGTGCCCTGGGCTACTGTCCCTGCACCATTGCAAAAAAGTAGTGGGGGGTTGATGCTGTTAAATATGCTGTTGTAAGACAACCTGGGCCAGCTCCTAGGAACAGAGGAAGCTGCCTTATTCTGAGTCAGACTGTTGGTCCATCCAGCTAAATATTTCTACGCAAACAGCCCTCCAGGATTTCTGGCAGAAGTCCCTCCCAGCCCTACCTGAAAATGCCGCCTGGGACCTTCTGCTTGAAGGCAGATCCTCTACCACTAAACTATGGCCCTTCCCCACAGCAGAAGTCAACCACCTACGATATAAATGCAGCATGAGCATGCAAATCAGTTCCTACAATTCATGCCCTGGGGGGAAAGAGTCACAAGACAGGTGCAGCTGGAGTCTTGACACCGCAACTTCATTTAAAAGGGTTCCCTAAAGGACAAGGAGTCACTTACAGTATGCATCAGGATAATATTGTAATCTAGTCAAAACAAAATAAAAAAATTCCTTCCAGTAGCACCTTAAAGACCAACTAAGTTAGTTCTTGGTATGAGCTTTCGTGTGCATGCACACTTCTTCAGATACACATGAAAGCTCATACCAAGAACTAACTTAGTTGGTCTTTAAGGTGCTACTGGAAGGAATTTTTTTATTTTGTTTTGACTATGGCAGACCAACACGGCTACCTATCTGTAATTGTAATCTAGGCTAGTGATGTCCGGATGGACTAGCAAGCAAATGCAGCTCTCCCTGATAAAGCTTATTCCCTCCCCCTTCTCCTTGCAGTGCTTATATTGTACCCTATGTCTGCACGCCAAGACAGGGACTCCAAAGACAGGGGTGCATCTTTAAAAAAGTCAGAACAATGTGACCATCCTTCTAAGCAGGACAAAGGAGGGGAAGTCAAATCGTGTGCAGCCAAGGCACGAACCAGCAAGGTCTACATGGTGTCACAAGCAGCAGTGACAGCCACCAACTTGGATGGCTTTAAAAGAGGGTTAAAGAGATTCCTGGAGGAGAAGGCTATCAGCAGGCTACTGGACACACTGGCTTTGCTCTGAGCCAGGGTTGGAGGCAGCAGGCTTCTGAACACCAGCTGCTGGGAAATAATAATAATTTATTATTTCTATCCCGCCCATCTGGCTGGGTTTCCCCAGCCACTCTGGGCGGCTTCCAACAAAAGATTAAGAATACATTAAAACATCAGGCATTCAAAACTTCCCTAAATAGGGCTGCTTTCAGATGTCTTCTAAATGTCATATAGTTGTTCATTTTTTTGACATCTGATGGGAGGGCGTTCCACAGGGAAACACAAGTGGAAAGAGCTGCTGTTGCACTCAGGTCCTGCTTGCTGGCTTCTCTGTAGAACAGGATGCTGGACTAGATGGGGCATTGACCGGATCCAGTAGGTCTCTTTCAGTGTGCTTATGGAACCTCCAGGTCCAAGGGCAGTCTATCTAGATTCCTAGGTTCTTTGCGGTATTGGCTGCTGTGAGATCAGGATGCTGACCTAGATGGGCCCCCTCTGGCCTCATCCAGCTGCAGGGCTTTTTTTTAGATTCTGGCAGGCTCTAAAAACCTAACATTTACTGGTTTCTCACCAAACCGGCTTCTATTTATTGTGGACTCAGTCAAGACAAAGGTTCTCTCTCGCTCACTACAAATGTCTCAGTACAATATTACAGAAGGTTGGCAACTGCATGACAAGAGCTCCAATGGTCTAGCAGTTCTGAAGAGTAGTCCTAGGCAGCAGCGATCCTGTGATATGACTCGCAACTTACACCCTCTTTTGAGGTGGGAGGTGTATGTCGCTAGACCTGATCAGTGGCAAAAGCTTCGACAAGTATCTGTAGAAAGCTGTGCAAACGAGCAATTCCAAACCGGTTTACCTCAGTAATTACTAACCAAGGACTGCCCAGGTGCAGGTCTGACACACCTTTGGACAGAGGATTTTCTGCAAAAAAGGAAGAGAACTGAAACCAATGTATAAATGGTAAAGATACCAATTGGATCAGTCCGGAACTGGTTTTAAAATGCACTCCTCCTACTCCATCATGGACACTGCCCTCTAATAAATTTCTGCTATAAGAAAGAAAGAAAGTAAAGAGTCCTGGCAAAGTCAGTTATAACCTTTGCGAAAAATCACAGAGTCATAGAATGGTAGAGCTGGAAGCGATCCTAAGGGTCATCTATTCCAATTCCTTGTAATTCACGAATCACAGCTATGTTGTCAGAACTAGAATCTGTCCACAAGCTTGATTCAATTAGTTTACGGACACTGCTGAAACCAAACTTCTCTGACTTGCAACGGGTATTAATTGAGCATAGCTGGTTGTCTCCTTGGTGCTGTTTGGCAACCTTCTGGAGTTTTATTAGTTACTGTTTTGAATTTCTGCTTTACAATATTATTTATTTCATTTGTATTTTGACAGCTGCCCAGGGTTGTTGTTTTGGCATGATAACACAGGATATTTATTTTAAAATCAACAACCACAAATACATAAATATGAAGAGATTCTGTTCTATCACCAATAACTACTGGAATCGATGGCCACTATGCTTACCCTGTAGATATGTAAACTTTTCAGATTGAACGGATCACAATTTATGGTCTTTTCACACACACTGCGCGTATATTTTGCTAACTTCATGCACCTCACAAAATCTAATGCCATAATAAATGGGGAGCCATTAAAAACTATCAAGAAACTCTCTTTTTCTGGTGGGATATAATGGAGCAGGGGACTTAAGGATATCCAACATTCTGGGCCAGAACAAGTGGAGAGAATCTAACAAAATGTTTGCCAACGTGCATACAGACACTTATTATGCCCAGCTTTTTCTGTTCACAATAAGAGACAGGCTCAAATCAACTGAATCCCACCACTGGTAAACACTGGCAATCTGGCTCTCGCCACACACCTCGTCTTCACTCTGGCTCCTCAAATTTCATACAAGAACTGCCCACACGTCTCTGGCTTATCTTAACCACTACGGCAGTGCAGTGTAGTGGTCAGAGTATCAGGCTAGAACTGGGAAGATGCAGATTCTAACACCACACTCAGCACAGGGTCCATCAGCATCTCTCATCCTAACCTACCTCATAGGGTGCACTGTGGGTAAAAACAGGAGGGAGCTAACCGAAGGAAAAGTCGGATATAAATGTAATAAATAAAAAACTGCCTTATACCAAGTCAGGCCGCTGGTCTGTTTAGCCAGGATTGGACCTGGATCCTTCTGTGAGCGAAGCAGATGCTTTGCCTTCAAAGCAGATCCTCTACCACTGCCCTAAACAGGAAGGTTCTGGTCCTCATGGTTCTGAAGAAAGGGCCAATTTTAAAAAGGAGCTGCCTCAATCCAGGGTCAGGCTATTGGTTTGCCTACCTCAGCATTGTCTACACTGACTGGCAGCAGTTCTCCAAGGTTTCGGAAAGGAGGTCTCTCCCAGCCTTACCTGAAGATGCCAGGGATGGAAGCAGGGACCTTTCACATGCAAGCAGAAGCTGTACCACTAAACTGCAACCCTTCTCCCATAAATAATCTCATGCAGAAGAGAAAGCGGCGCATACTGAAGACACAACTCTCCACCCTGACCTTTGACAGGCAAGCTGTCTTGCTTAATTTCTACCGTCCTGTTTTGAATAGCGTGGTTTTATTTGTCTTTATAACTGCATACTATATTGCTGTAAACCACGCTGGGACCTTATGGTGAATGGGTGGGTAAGAAATCTCACAAATAAGATACCGTATTTT
Organism: Podarcis cretensis; assembly: GCF_951804945.1. Taxonomy (NCBI): domain Eukaryota; kingdom Metazoa; phylum Chordata; class Lepidosauria; order Squamata; family Lacertidae; genus Podarcis; species Podarcis cretensis. The sequence continues at coordinate 4,172,972 of NC_137186.1, forward strand.
TCGCCCCATAATACGCACCGGCCCATAGGACGCACCAAGTTTTTTGGGGGGGAAACAAAGAAAAAAAAATTATTTCCCCCCTAGGCGCTTGTGGGGCCGGCAGCGGGGAGAAGCGCTCTTCTCCCCGCCGCCCGCCTGCAGACCAGGTCCGGGGACAGCGGGAGGACGCGCTGCGCCTCCCCGCTGTCCCCGGAGCTTGCAGGGCTGGCGGCCGGGAGAAGCACGCGCCTCCCCGCCGTCAGCCCCCCAACCACATCGGGAGACAGCGGGATGGCGGTGTTCCGCCTCCCCGCTGTCCCCCGACCTTGTGGGGCTGGCGCTGGGGCTCTCCTGAAGCCTGGAGAGCGAGAGGGGTTGGTGCGCACTGACCCCTCTCGCTCTCCAGGCTTCAGTGAAAGCCTGCATTCGCCCCATAGGACGCACACGCATTTCCCCTTCATTTTTGGAGGGGAAAAAGTGCGTCCTATAGGGCGAAAAATATGGTAAATAGTAATAAAAACCTTCTCAGGACATACATGCTGGGTTGCTTTCCCCAGGGAATCTCAGATTTCTTCTCCTCTAGATCCCCAGCTGAATGTGCAGTTAAGGAGTCACTGAGCTTACCTTCTGCCAGTCAATAGCAGTTAGGTGTGCTTGACTAGGACCTGGGAGATCAGGGTTCAAATTCTGACTGAGCCAGAAGGCTCACTGGGCAACCCTAGGCTGCTGACTGTCTTGCGACCTGGCCTTCCTTGCAGGGTGGTTGCAAGGGTAAAACGGGGTGCACCTGGCATCTTCACGATGCAGCTTTCGACAAATGCTGAAGATGCAGCTCTTTGACCCCCTGAGATGTGCCTGCCCTGTTCCTGCAACTGCAACCTGCTCTGTTTTTAATTCTGAATTTTAAATTGCTGTACCCCTCCTTGGGAGCTGCTGCTGAAGGGCGGTTAATCAGTGCAGCAACAAGGCTTTTGTACCTCTTTATCCTTCAAGCCGAGGAGCAGCACCTCCTCCATGAGGGTGAGGCGGATGTCTTTGGAGTCTCCGGAGTCTTCCTCGCCCAAATTCTTGTCTGGTATGGAGTCCTCCTCACCCTCCAGCCGCTTGTCAACATTTCGCCCGACATCTGCGCGCCGCCCCCGGTGAATTAACGTCGTCATGGTCTCTCTGTCGTGCCTAGGAACAGAGAGATAAGAGGGGGGAAAGATATATATGTATCTCCTGCAAATAGTTCTTTGTGATGCTCCCAGTTTCTAGGGGAAGGGCCGCAGTTCGGGGTCAGAGAAACTGCTCTGCCAACAGAAAACCCCAGGTTCAGTCTCCAATATCTCCAGGTAGGGCTGGAAATCACTCTCTCTCTGAAACCCCACACTGCCAGTCAGTGTAGACAATAATGAGCTGGATGGATTGATTGTCTGACTCGGTATAAGAAAGATTCCTATGTACTGTATTTAGGTATTCAGAACAAGGAGGGCTGGGATCTCACTGCATGGTTAGGAGAAGGGCTGCAGCTCAAAGCCAGAAGATCTGGCTTGTGCGGAAGGTCCCAGGTTCAACCAGTGGAAAAGTACAACTGACAGTGTCCACAACCTTGGAGAGTCGTGGCCAGTCTAAAATGAGCTAAATTTAAAATTCAATATCGAAAGCTACTGAAAGCAAATAACAGACACAGGAATAGCGTTCATACTAAACCACCGTCTTGCAAAACATCCTCAGGCAAACCCCTCGTTTTTCAGCATTCCTAACTGTCTGCAGCAAAGATAACATAAGGATATGCAATTATTAAGACAGGCAATATAAAATAAATACTCTAAAGCAGCAATTTTACAAACGCCGAAGCTGCCCTCCTAACCGAGCCAGTGTGGTATAGTGGTTAGAGTCTTGGACTAGGGCTTGGAAGAGACCAGGGTTCAAATCTCCACTTGGCCATTAAGCTGCATGTGACCTTGGGGGATAGGTACTGTTTCTCAGCCTAACCTGCCTCAAAGGGTTGTTATGGAGATTCATGGGGGCGGAGGGAGGAGCCTTGAGCTCCTTGGAGGAATAAGGTGGGACATAGATGCAATTAATAAATAAAATAAATGAACAACCATGCCTATTCAGAACATCTACTGAAGTGAAGGGGGCTTATTCTCAGGTAAGTTGGGTTAGTGTTGCAAACTTTCTGGGAGAAGTATATACTGATGACTACTGCTGAGTAAACATAGATAGCATAAGGTTGCACACATGCCTGTTTTTTCTTTCCATTTCACCATAAAACCACTGCTTCTTCTTGGCACAAACTAGACACGAGGTGGGTAGGTAACACCACATCCTGTGCCTCTAAAGAAATGTAGCTTTTCCTGACCCACAAATTAAACTGAGTGGTGCATGTGTAACTTCACACTTTTAACACGTCACTTATTGCAACAATTTGCATACCACTTAATCACAAAATCAAAATCCAATCAAAAACCCTGCTGGAATAATAATGCTAAAAATATATATTCAGTTTTACTACATTGAAGTATCACCTTTGCCTTCAAGATGCTCAAGCTGGCCTACACAGCTCTCCCCGCGCTTTGTATTATTGTGACAACAACCCTGCAAAGTAGGCCACGCTGAGAGGTGGCGAATTTGCCCAGGGAGCTTCACAACTGTGTGTTGGGGACCTCCCCTAGGCCCTAGCCTGGGACTCAAACCTCTACTGTTTCAAACTGCAGCTAAACGGGTACAGATTATATTTAGCTGTCTGGTTATATTTCGGTATGCATTTATGAGAACCAATACAATCACTTAAATAAAAATTTAAAAGGAACAGAGGCGTGGGGCCGAAGAAGCAAGGAAGGGATTGGAACCGTAAGCAGCCACCTCTCTCTCGAACACGTTGCAAACAGGTCATTTTAAGAAGAGACGCAGCTATAAGATTACATTTTATACCCTCTTTAAAATAGGGTGTTAAGATTAAACTCAAAGCGGCTTGTAGCCTAAACAACGAAGCAAACACAGCAGCATAATCAAGATTTATCAAGTGCACTAACACAATCAGGATTAAGGTTCCCCCTCTTAATTCCTAGATGTGGGGCAGAAACCCACTGCCTTCGCCCACCTCTTAAAATGTACACATTAAAACGAAGGGGGGAGGTGTACCTTTATGCACCCAAGGGTGCCAAGGCTTTCATCGCGCCTAGAAAGTCCTTTCCCAGACTCACCTGTAATAATGCCCTGTTCTCCCCTCCTCCTCCTCCACCTATTGCTCACTTGCTTCTTAATGGGAAAACTGGGGAATCCTAAGCTGAGCAAACTCTACTTCCTGGTTCATCGGCAAAAAGGAAGGGGGAGGAGGAGAAAGGGAAAGGAGGAGAAAAAATATACACCCCCAGCACACCAGCTTCCTGGTTTCCCTGGGAAACCTACCCTGGTGTGTATGCAAAGGGCAAATGAAAAGACCTGCTGCAAAGGAATTCACCAATAGGCTCCTTGGGAAGGCGGGTTTTACGCCTCTCTTTGTTTCAACAGACAAACTTGGAAAAAAAAAGAGGGGGGGGCACGATTAATTAAGTAAAAAAAGGATGGGAGGAGCTAGTGGGATTGACAGCAGAGAGAACCAATGGAGAGGAGGAAAGCGCGGCTGGCTTTCCAAGGCCAAGGAACCAATGGTCTTTTTGCACACACATGCACAACATTGGTGTGCACCACGGGAAAGAAGGAGGTGTGTCCAAGCAAAGGTGTTAAGGCGCCTGCGCGGATGTTTGCATGCCGGGTTAGGGATTGCAAGATTTTTTTTTTGGGGGGGGGGGTTGCATCTAGGTCCTGCGCCAGATTACTCGGGAGTAAATCCCTCTCCCCGAATGCAAAGCAGGGCTTCACCCTCCTTCCCTCTTTTTCCCTCTTCATCAAGTTTGCATGGGATGGAAGGTTTTGCAGGCAGCGCCCAGTGCATGTTGCATCCACTTTTCCTCTACCCTCCCCGCCCCTGTTTTCCTTTTGTATAATAATAATAATAAAATTTATTTATACCCCACCCTCCCCAGCCAAGACCAGGCTCAGGGCGGCTAACAACCAATAATAAAAACAAGTTGATTAAAATACAATTTAAAAAGATTAAAATACAACATTAAAACATTAGGACGCAGCTTCTTCACAGGAGGAGAAAGGAAAAAGAAAGAGGGGATCAAGTTGATTCCAAGCCCAAAGGCCAGGCGGAACAACTCTGCCTTACAGGCCCTGCGGAAAGAAATCAGATCCCGCAGGGCCCTGATCTCATGAGACACAGCGTTCCACCAGGCTGGAGCCAACAATGAGAAGGCCCTGGCTCTGGTTGAGGCTACTCTGACTTCCTTAGGGCCTGGGACCGCTAAAAAGGTAAAGCAGACCCCTGACCATTAGGTCCAGTCGTGACCGACTCTGGGATTGCGGCACTCATCCCGCTTTACTGGCCGAGGGAGCCGGCGTACAGCTTCCGGGTCATGTGGCCAGCAGGACTAAGCCGCTTCTGGTGAACCAGAGGAGCGCACGGAAACGCCGTTTACCTTCCCGCCAGAGTGGTACCTATTGATCTACTTGCACTTTGAGGTGCTTTCGAACAGCTAGGTGGCCAGGAGCAGGGACCGAGCAACGGGAGCTCACCCCATCGCGGGGATTCGAACCGCCGACCTTCTGATCGGCAAGTCAGGCTCTGTGGTTTAACCCACAGCACCACCCGTGTCCCTCTCTGGGACCTCTAGGGTGTTGCTATTTATGGACCTCCGTGGGGCATACCGGGAGAGGCGGTCCCGTAGGTACGAGGGTCCTAGGCTGTGTATCGTGTCAGACCATTGGCCCGTCCAGCTCCATATGGTCTACACCAGGGGTCTGCAACCCGCGGCTCCGGAGCCGCATGTGGCTCTTTTACACCTTTGCCGCGGCTCCGGGGCGGATACTAGCGAGGGGAGGAGGCGCATTGGGGAGGAGGGGAGGAGGCGCACTGTGGCGGGCGCTGTACTGGCTGTGACGTCGCATGGGGGCAGTGCGTGCGTTAGTCACGTACCGTCCCGACATCACCTTCCTGCCCGCCCGCTACATTGTAAGGGGCATGTACACTGGTCACTGCATTGAAAGGGGGCATGTACGCTGGTCACTGTTTTGAAGGGGGGTGAAGAACACACACACACAAAAAAAAGGTAACTTGTTAATTTAACGTTTATTTCTATGAGGAGGAGTAATTCTGAGGGGTCAAACAAAGAAATAATTAAAAAGTGACAAAAAAGTTATTTTTATAATGACGAGTTTTGCAGCTCCCAGTTTTTTTTGTTTTCTTCGGAAACGGGTCCAAGTGGCTCTTTTTGTCTTAAAGGTTGCAGACCCCTGGTCTACACTGACTGGCAGTGGATTTCCAGGGTTTAAGGAAGTGGTTTTCTCCTAGCCCTATGCAGAGAAGTGATTGGACCCAGGACCAGTGTCCCACTGAATTTTGGTCCTTCCCTTAAAAAATAACGTAAATTTTCACTTCTGATGAAGGGCTGGTTTCAGGGTTTCAAATTTGGAGACATTCCCAGCCCATCTAGGGGACGCAGGTGGCGCTGTGGGTTAAAGCCTCAGCGCCTAGGGCTTGCCGATCAAAAGGTCGGCGGTTCGAATCCCTGCGGCGGGGTGCGCTCCCGCTGCTCGGTCCCAGCGCCTGCCAACCTAGCAGTTCGAAAGCACCTCCGGGTGCAAGTAGATAAATAGGGACCGCTTACCAGCGGGAAGGTAAACGGCGTTTCCGTGTGCGGCTCTGGCTCGCCAGAGCAGCGATGTCACGCTGGCCACGTGACCCGGAAGTGTCTCCGGACAGCGCTGGCCCCTGGCCTCTTAAGTGAGATGGGCGCACAACCCCAGAGTCTGTCAAGACTGGCCCGTACGGGCAGGGGTACCTTTACCTTTACCTTTACCAGCCCATCTGGGGATGCCGGCGAATCAGCTACCGCTTATGCTTCCCTTATAAACCTTCCCTGTTTATATTCAGACATAAGTTTTGAAAACAAAACCCCTGAAGGCTTTAAGGAGGGAGAGGATGGACTTTCGGACTCGACAGATCTCCTTTTGCTTCCACCTGAACCTCAAGATCCAGCAGCTAAAGCCACCTGTCGGATTCTTTTAGCCAGGATTCCTGCATTGCAGGGCAGTGGCGTAGCGTGGGTTGCCAGCACCCGGGGCAAGGCAAGTAATTTGCGCCCCCAAACCCGTGGATTTGCGCCCCCTAACCCCAACCCCCAGATGTTGCGCCCGGTGCGGCCGGCCCCCCTGCACCCCCACACTACGCCACTGTTGCAGGGGGTTGGACTGGATGACCCTTGGGGTGCCCTTCCGACTTCTGGGATGCAAAATGGGAGAATGGATCTCGCAATCCCTGTTTAACCGCTTCTCTGCTTTATTTAAAGCCACCTAACTGGGGCAAGCGTGGGTGTCTCTTCGTTCTTGCCTTATTTATTCTATTGATAATAAAATTTATATCCTGCCTCTTGCCGCCACTCAGGGTTCCATGTGGGGCGGAACAATTTAAAGCACCCGTTTTTAAAAAGCTTTTGTTGAACCATTTGGGGGTCAGCCAGTGACCCTTCCAGATCGACCCACGGGCGGCCATGAGATCTCGCAGTGGATCCTGATCCGCTTTCTGCCGCAGGGATACATTTCCCCAGGAGAATATGCTTGTTCTGGGCTGACAACTGTGTCCCTAGGAAAGCATCTCCTCCAGTGCCCACTTTAAAGACTGCAAACAAGAACAACGCAATTATATGTTAAATTAAGATTTCCTGATATTTTTGCCTCCTCATTTGCTATTCTTCTGCCTGTTCACCCGTCTTGGAGAACCCGCCGGCTCTCTGCTGCTTCAGGGAACCCCCTTTCCCCTCAGAACAGCCTGCAATGCAGTAATAAAATGGGAGGTCAAGCTCAACCAGTGGATTTCTTAGCTGGAGTGGAGAATTGAACTCGGGTCTCCTTTTCTTTTTTAAACGGATTTTTCTATTTTTATATTGCCTGTCCGGCCCAAAGTAGTTCAGAACGGAAAGTGTAAAAACATATTGAAACATAAAACAGTAGCCATCTAACAAGGCATAGGTGAAACAGCGGCATTTAAAACGACAAATTAGCAAGCCTTGTACTTTGTTTTTTCTTGCACACACATGTGTGAGTGTGTGTGTCGTATTTTTCCGTGTATAAGACCAAGGCTTTTTTTTACCAAAAAAGTAGGTTTAAAATCGGGGCTCGTCTTATACACAGGTAGTGCTGAGGGGGTGTTTTCTTAATTTGGAGTCCCCCAAAATAGGGGGCATCTTATACATGGGGGCATCTTATACACGGAAAAATACGGTGTGTGTGTGTGTGTGTATGTGTGTATATATACACACACACAAACAGGCCATAATTTGCTCTTCCTTTTCCCTCTCCTCCATTAGAGCCTTTTGAATTTTAAAGCCTTCTGGTGAGGCTCTTTCGTTTATACTGACATGAGCTTCTTTGAGAGGCAATATTCCCATTTTATTATTTTTACGCAGTACTGTATAGAAGTTGTTTGTTATAAATGTGAATCACTTTGAGGTCACCCGCAACAGAAAACACTCAATAAGTGGATACAGAAATGTGGCCGAATTTTTCTCCTCAGGAACTTCTGCTGGGCCTGAGAGCCTAAGTTGTTATGTCTGAGGAGGAGCAGACATGACAGTCCCTCTGACTGCTTTTTGATATGCTAACAGGGCAGCCTTCCTTCTTTTTTGACTAGGGCCTGGGAGACCTGGGTTCAAATCCCCACCTAGCCATAAAGATAACTAGCTGACAGGGTTGTGGTGGAGGATAACGAGGGGAGAGAGAGACAAAATGTATGCCATTTTGAGTTCCTTGGAGGAAAGGCAGGATATAAATATATGTTTATAAATATATCATATAGAAATATAATAAATAAGATATTGTGTGGTGTCTAATGATCCAGAGACCCCCCCGCTTTATGCTTTGTTCCTCAAAACGGTTTATGAACAGTTGAGATTTTGACAAGGACTAGAACCCCCAGGCACTTTTTATACAATTTGATGTTCCTTTATCACTAATACTGCAGAACCATCATTTTCAAGACAACCATTGTCCCAAGCCTGGCAAATCTGGAACTAGACTTGGCAGCCAAATAGCGCAAAACCGTATTTCTTTCTTTATGCGAAGACCATTATTTTCCTTTCCTTTCACGATATGGACTTAATCCATACGTGACTGCAATTCTTCTCCATGCCTATTCTATGGTGTTGGTTTGGTTTACATCTGTTATTAGAAATATTCTCTCTGATTGATGTACGTCATAAAATGAAATTAATTTTTTTTTACAAAAGAAGAAGATATCTATTCCTGAGAGGAATGGCCCCTAGTCTCAGTAGCTGCTTGCTTGGGTCAAGAGACAGGGAGCCATTGTCCCTTCTCCATTTTGTTTCTGTGCTTCCGACGCCAGCGCCTCAGCGCAGCCCTTTTGGCTTTTACAGTTTTATGGCTTATTAATTTATATACCGCTTAAAACCAAAATAGGCTTCTTGCCACATTACGGCCTGATAAAAAAGAAAGAGGGGAACTGGCAACCTTCCTTTAGCCCGCCTGGGCTGTCACTGTGAGGAGAGGGAACGGCCGGTAACCCTGCTAAGGTTTATTTTTTAAAAGGCGGGAAAATAAGAAAGGCTTCCAGGGTCTTAATTGACAACCCCTTCCTTCACTGTCTTCTTGGTCGCTGCTGGAAGCCATCTTTACCAAGGCCGTTGGCACATTTGAGACGCATGTTTTTCAGGACCCACCCTATTCCTGTGACCTTAATTTGGCTGAACTGTTTTTAATTTCATAATTTTTATTTGTCGCAACCTGCCCTGGGACTTGCTGGGGAAGGGCGGAAAACAATTATAATAATCTTGTGGCCGCTGAGGAGATGACAAAGATGGCACTGGCCCTCCAAATTGACCACAACTGTACCATACATATAAAGCCCTATTATACTAAATAATAATAATAATTTTTTATATCCTGCCCATCTGGCTGGGTTTCCCCAGCCACTCTTCCAACAGAAGATTAAAAATACATTAAAACATCAGTCATAAAAAACTTCCCTAAACAGGGCTGTCTTCAGATGTCTTCTAAATGTCAGATTAATGTTGTGTTGTTTAAGTTGTAAAATTAATGTTGTGTTGTTAAAGTTGTGTCTTTTATGTTGTACGTATTTTATGTTCTTTTTCTTTTCTTTCTTTTCTTTTCTTTTTATGTTTATTTCATTTACTTTTGTCTGTTGTATGTCTGTGAAATATAGTTATGCAAAACTTAATAAAAATATTTTTTTTTTAAAAAAATGTCAGATAGTTGTTTATTTCTTTGATATTTGATGGGTGTTCCACAGTGTGGGCGCCACTATCTATAGAAGTTGTGGCTTTCACCAGCCAAATAATCCTGGGAATTGTAGTTTATTAAGGGTGCTGAGAGTTGTTAGGGAAACCCCCACCCCAATTCCCCTCACAGAACTGCAATTTACAGAGTGGTTTAACAACCAATCCTTCTTCCCAGGGAACTCTGGAAATGGTAGCTCTGTCAGGGGACAAGGGAGTCTGAGGAAAGGCTGAAGGAACATGCATCCCAGAGAAGACGCAGAGTCCATGGATAAATTGGCAATAGGATGCTTCAGGTTACCAGACAGGATGTCACAAAGATGAGGACCAAATCTCGTTTTCCGCTGCTGCAGAAAATGACATATAATGGGCTGAAGTTATAGGAAGGATTAACTGCAGCTGAACACTGGGAGAATTGTATGAACAGGAAGAATAGTATGAAAGTGGGGCCCGAGGGCCGCATTCTCGTCTGAGCAACCTTCTGGGGGCCACTTGTTTGCGGATGGAGCCAGAGGCAAAACTGGGCAGAGTAATGAATGCTAATTTTCTAAACCATTTATATATATATATATATAGAGAGAGAGAGAGAGATAGATTTTTTTTTTAAATACAAAATGCAAAAATGATAAACAATATAATATGAATCATAACACATTTTTCAAAACTTCTTTGGACTCCCTCACATCTCCCACTCCCACTTACATCATTATGACCTTCTTCCAGCAATTTATCATCTTGTTTACATTCTTAAATCTCGTTCAATTAATTTAATCTAATAATTCTCCAAAAATTTTATATTTTCCTCCATCTCACTTATCGTCAAATTCAAATCTAACTCAATGGTAGGCAGTTATTTATGATCTAGCATCCTTCTTAGCCTTCTACCAAATTACAATACTTTTGTAAATAAATCTTGAATTTCTTCCAGTCTTCTTCAACCCTCTCTTCTCCCAGGTCTCGAATTCTGCCAGTCATCTCGGCCACTTGCATATAGTCCATCAGCTGCATCTGCCACTCTTCCAGTGTGGGTAGATCTTGAGTTTTCCAACTCTTAGCGATAAGCATCCTTGCTGCCGTTGTTGCATACATAAAAAATGTTCGGTCCTAATTTTCTAAACCTTTGTACCAGAGGCTAGTTTCTGCAGACAGGTTTCCAGGCAAGCAAAGGGCATTATCAAGAGGACAGGTGCACATTCAGGTTGAGGAAAAGCTTGCAAGCTTGTGCATGAGGCGTGGGAATAGTGTGTGGCATAGCTGTCAGCTTACAGATTTGAAAATAAGGGACCAGCAACCTCGAAAATAAGGGACCAGCAGCCAAAATAAGGGATTTTGCTTACGTAGCTTATACAGAAATCTGCCACTGATGGAGCCATGCTGCTTTGGCTGCCACTAGCAGGGGGTTGGACTAGATGATCCTAAGGGTCTACAACTCCAGCTAAAGAAGAGTGGCAGACAAAACTGATGAACGACGTCGAGATGGCAAAGCTTCCAGGCAGAATTAGAAACCGGGAAGAGGACTTCTTTAATGAAGACTAGGGAAAGTTTATAATTTAGTTGAAAAGCTATTGTCAAGAGTTACATACATTGGTAGGACTGACAGTAAAAATTTGAACTATGGATGGACAAATGATTTATAAAAATAGAGTTATGAAAGGGATGCAGAGGGGGAAATCACTACATTAAGATGCTGCACTGGTTGGAGGAGATGCTAAGCAGCACGTCGAGGCTGCCGTCGTCCTGGGGCGAGGAGTTCCATCGGCCTTCCCTGCCCAAGAGAGAGAGGGAGGGAGAGACTCTTGCCCACGCCGCCCGCAAGCCTGGCATGAGGTGCTTGCAGCAGCGCCATGGCCGCTGAAGCGCTGCCCTTCTGCATCCTTCCCCATCCCCTCTTCCTGCTCCCTCACGCCGCCTCCGACTTCCCCTGGCAGTGTGGCGGAAGTCTTGCAAGAGAGGGGCTGCCTGCCCACCCACCCACCGCCACCCGTCTCCACACAACGCACCCGAGGGGGAAAAGGGAGAGACGGAGACACAGCAGCCCGTGCACGCACTTTCTCTCTCTCAGCCGAGGACCCCGAGCCGCTGCTTCTCTCCCGAGCCAGGCAAACATGAAACCCGGGAAATTGAAGGGACATCATCAATAAGGGACAGCAGTGGGACACGGCGCTGGGATAAGGGAGTTTCCCACCAAATAAGGAACAGTTGACAGCTATGGTGTGTGGCCTGGGGTGAGTCCCGAGGGCCAGATAGAGATCCCTTAAGGGCCACCATCACTGGCCTAAAGAAACAATGTGTGGGATAAAAGGTAAAGGTAAAGGTACCCCTGCCCGTACGGGCCAGTCTTGACAGACTCTGGGGTTGTGCGCCCATCTCACTCAAGAGGCCAGGGGCCAGCGCTGTCCGGAGACACTTCCGGGTCACGTGGCCAGCGTGACATCGCTGCTCTGGCGAGCCAGAGCCGCACACGGATACGCCGTTTACCTTCCCGCTGGTAAGCGGTCCCTATTTATCTACTTGCACCCGAAGGTGCTTTCGAACTGCTAGGTTGGCAGGCGCTGGGACCGAGCAGCGGGAGCGCACCCCGCCGCAGGGATTCGAACCGCCGACCTTTTGATCGGCAAGTCCTAGGCGCTGAGGCTTTAACCCACAGCGCCACCTGCGTCCCAATGTGTGGGATAACCAGCCTCATATAACCAACATACTTAAGTCGAATGAATGAATGAATTTATTTCAATTCAAAATCCTTTATTAGGCATAACACACCAACAAACAAACAAACATCATATACAAACTGTGTAAAATACGGGCACAGCAAACACAATTTATCCGAGTCCTATTCTTAACTCTCAGAAATTAAACGATGTACATAAATAACACAATACGATATAATATAGTATAATAATACAACGCAGCAACATCTCCTACCATTAAAAACCACTAAGTCTCTTTATCATGGCCCATTCTTTCTTCATAATAATAATAATAATAATAATTTATTATTTATACCCCGCCCATCTGGCTGAGTTTCCCCAGCCACTCTGGGCGGCTCCCAATCAGTGTTAAAAACAGTACAGCATTACATATTAAAAACTTCCCTGAACAGGGCTGCCTTAAGATGTCTTCTGAATGTCAGGTAATTCTTTATCTCTTTGACATCTGATGGGAGGGCGTTCCACAGGGCGGGTGCCACTACCGAGAAGGCCCTCTGTCTGGTTCCCTGTAGCCTCACTTCTCGCAATGAGGGAACCGCCAGAAGGCCCTTGGCGCTGGACCTCAGCGTCCGGGCAGAATGATGGGGGTGGAGACGATCCTTCAGGTATACAGGACCGAGGCCGTTTAGGGCTTTAAAGGTCAGCACCAACACTTTGAATCGTGCTCGGAAACGTACTGGGAGCCAGTGCAGATCTCTCAGAACCGGTGTTATGTGGTCTCAGTGGCCGCTCCCAGTCACCAGTCTAGCTGCCGCATTCTGGATTAATTGCAGTTTCCAGGTCACCTTCAAAGGTAGCCCCACGTAGAGCGCATGGCAGTAGTCCAAGCGGGAGATAACCAGAGCATGCACCACTCTGGCGAGACAGTCCGCAGGCAGGGAGGGTCTCATCCTGCGTACCAGGTGGAGCTGGTAGACAGCTGCCCTGGACACAGAGTTAACCTGCGCCTCCATGGACAGCTGTGAGTCCAAAATGACTCCCAGGCTGCGCACCTGGTCCTTCAGGGGCACAGTTGCCCCACTCAGGACCAGGGAATCCTCCACACCTGCCCGCCTCCTGTCCCCCAAAAACAGTACTTCTGTCTTGTCAGGATTCAACCTCAATCTGTTAGCCACCATCCAACCTCCAACCGCCTCCAGGCACTCACACAGGACCTTCACCGCCTTCACTGGTTCTGATTTAAAGGAGAGGTAGAGCTGGGTGTCATCTGCATACTGATGAACACCCAGGCCAAACCCCCTGGTGATCTCTCCCAGCGGCTTCATATAGATGTTAAAAAGCATGGGGGAGAGGACGGAACCCTGAGGTACCCCACAAGTGAGGGCCCAAGGGTCTGAACACTCACCCCCCACCACCACTTTCTGGACACGGCCCAGGAGGAAGGAGCGAAACCACTGTATAACAGTGCCCCCAGCTCCCAGCCCCTCTAGACAGCCCCTTCATGGACAGCTCTTAAAAATTCGGCTGCTATTAAAGTAAAATGAATTTATTAATACGGTCACAGACCAGCGTCAACACACACAATATCACAGATCATTAAAAAAATAAAAGATATATATCAAAAATACAAGGGACAATATGAATATAACAAGGATTTAAATATAAAAATTAAAAATTAATTGTTAGCGTGCCCCCTGTAATTAACATTTGGGGGTTTGGTCATTATGGGGTACATACTTAAGTCGAATTAACGCATGCAGGGGGAAGACCATGAAGTAATCTGTCCTGGCACGCTTGGCTCACCTTGGTTGCAATAAAGATATCGTATATCGTAAATTAAAGTGTTCTCAATATAGTTAATCTTATTTAATATACACAATTGATTTAATATATTTCTTTATTAAGCCAAATATAATACACAAACAGATTTATGCACTTTCACTCTCAATGAAGACTTTGAGTCCCTGTCAAGATAAAAAGGCACTACTACTAATTTTACCTGAGCTCAGCATGTAAAGAGGTCTGAGTTGGTTGCTGCAAGCTCAGACCGCATGGCTCTTACAAACTATTATGTTCCTATGTCCATAATTTAGGAACTTTCATCACTATAACGAAGCCAAGTTTTACACAGCCTATGCAATTTTTTCTGAATGCTGTGTGGAAAAGCACATGAATCTGTCCTTTGGAGAGCTTGCAAGTAAACTGTTTTTAACTTACCTCGCGTGTGGTGTGTGTTTTTTTTTTCTGGGGGAAGATGGGACTATTTTGGAACTCACTCACAAGGCCATATTTTTAAAGGTCTAACAGTCTATATTTCCACGCTTTACTTTGCAGCATATTTTGTGACTTTAAATCTCTTCTGGGGTTCTCTCACCAAAGAGCACTTGACCCAAACTTGGATCTTGGCATCCAGGAATTCTCCATTTATACTGTTATAGATTCTGGTAGAATTAGCAAAAGTTAGAATCAATGATGGTTTGATTAAACTCTGCCAAACATGGAAATTCCTGTACTTGGCCTATGCTGGGGAGCCAGACCAGCCTGGCAAGGCAGGCTATGTGCAGCCATTAATAAACATAGAACAGTCAGTACCCTAACAACAGGTAAGACATTCAGCAGCAGACAAGGAAGGGGAAGGTTGCCAGGAAAAAAAAGTGTCTTTTAAAATGAGGTTTTGAGCAGCAGCTTTTGGAAAGGATGGGCCAGAACTCCATGCAGCAATTGGCTGGAGGAGGCTGCACTGAGAGACGGGGGGGGGGGGGGCATGACTGACTGTTGCATTGGACCCATGCTTGCTGATGCTTTGAGATGCAACGAGAGACACTATTGGGATATGATATTCTGCAGCGCATCATAGACTCCAGGTGTAAAGATGTGTAAAATAAACCATATTTCTTACAAGACACTAGCCTCCGCTGTGCCTCGATTTTCCCAACGGAAATGCAACAATGGCTGAGTGCCTGGAACCCCCTGAAATTTTGCTACAACTTGCAGAGATTGGGCTTTCCCTTGCTGGAGGGAACAGATGCTGGGCAGCTATCTGGATTTTGTGCGCTGAGCAGGAGAGACTAGATGCCTAGAAGTCTCCCTCCAGCTTTGATTCATTGGCTAAAGAATTGCAATCTATCTATTTCAGTTTATTTTTCCCAATCCTAAATTTAGTTATCCATATTTCTCCTTCAGCTTGTTTGTGTGTGTGGGTTTTTTTTTTTTAAAGAAGCCCCTTAAGATATGCCAACATTTTAGTTTGCATTTCTCCCAACTGTTTTGTATGCAGTTTTCCAAAATGCACATCTTTGGAAGCAATTTTTCCAACTGCAGATTTTTTCTAGGTTATTTTCACTAATATACACATTTTTGTGCACAGATGCAGAACTGCATTGCAAAATTAGGAGGAGTGGGAATTTCAAAAGGTAGGTGAGCCAAAACGCAGCTATTATTTTAGAAAGTGTTAGGTATGTTTGCAGTAAAATGTGAACCAAACTGAGTTTCTACCCCATTCCTACTTCACCATGGCATTCAAAATGGCAGACCGTACAGGGCCAGAAGTCTTTTCCCTGCTTATCAGGTTAAGCCAGTCCTGGAAGCTGAAGGAATGCCCCTCCTCCCCACTTATTTAAGCAAATGCATATCCTGCATTTCCATCCACGTTGGCTAACAATATAAAATCCAAGAAACAATATCAAAACCCAATAAAAACCAACCAACCAGGACTCCTGGTGTTATTTTTGAGGATGCTGTCTGTCAGCCATGGTGCCCCCACCCAAATAACCAATGAATCATTTTGTATGAGGTTTGTGGCATCCAGAGAATAAATTATTGGAAGATGACTGTGGCACTAGATGCCACTGCTTACTACAATCATCTTTAGATGCCATATTATTTTGCTTCCTGTGGAGTAAGGTTCCAAAGAGTTATTGCGAAAATACCAGTTATTTCTTTACAGTATTCTGAAAATGAACATGGCAATCACAGAAAGATTGGGAACACCCAGTGATGAGGCAGGAATCAACATTTAAAACAAACATTCTGAAAAGAGGCAGCTTGTTCAAGTTGTAAATATTTTATTGTGGCTATAAAATTGGAAGGTCTAAAACAAAGCACATGCACTGCAGACCTCTATAAACATTTAATCAGAAATCAATATGTTCTCGAGTCATACTTCCATTATGTTTCAAGAATTATATAGCATAAAATTTTTAAACATTTTCTCTACATTTTTTATAACACTTCTAGTAACAGAAAACAAAGTAACAAATGCTTTAAAAGTTAATTGCTAGCTCCAGAGAAGGTAAGATGTGCCTAAGAACTGTTGGAATCCATGGGGCTTAAGTCAATTTTGTGGCATCTCATTCCACAGTACTTAGATGTGATTAACTTTTTCTGTGGATGAGGCTACTGGTTACAACATCCTTCCCCAAGCTGGTGTCCCGTCCCCCCTATTTTTTGGACTACAACTCCTATCAGCCCTGGGACTGATGGGAGTTGCAGTCCCAAAATCTAGGAGGTTGAGTCACAAACCTTTAGCTTTTTCCTTCTTTTAATTCGCATGGCAGTATTAATATTGCCTGATTTTTTTCCATTTGGAATCAATTTATCATAGTTTGTTCTTAAGGACATTTCCCTCTGGCCCAATTTAAACTGCTGTTGGGTCTCATTTCACCTGTGCATGCAACATTAAGCACGCTTGAGATTCATTACCTGGGCACACTCTACAGGTAACAGCTCAGAGCCCCAAATTTAATGTGAGCCTGACTACATGAAATGCCACATGGGTATATTTTCTTGCACGCCCAATATTACATTTAAATCAGGCCTCAGATAAAGCAGCAGCTCTCTATCCACGTTGACAAGTGAAATTTTACAAGACTAGATTTTACGTTTACCTGAGTTAAAAGCCTGCACTCTTAACTGCAAATAAAAGCACTGAAAAATGTTGGGTGGTTTTAACAGGTTAAACTATACCCCCTCTAAAACATCAAAATACTGGGTATAATGAGAAAAACATTCTAGGGAGGGGGGAAACGGGAAATAATAAACATTTGGAAGCCAATATCTAAATCCGCTCTTTTGGTTCACTGATTTTTCTCCGTTTGGGAACTGAGTCTTCACCAGAAAAGAACTCAAGATGATAAACCTTTTTTAAAAAAGACAATGAAGTATTATTTAGTCAAACTCAGAGTAGAACCATTAAAATCAACATACTGACTTACTCTAATGCACTTAAATATTGTCAGGTAGAGCCCAATGATGCTGAGTTACAGAGAACAAAGAACTTTGTGTCCTCTCTGCTGCTTTTCAGTGAAGGGTTTGCTACAATTGCCCTATAAACCATGCATCTGTGATATGTCATTGATCAAATGGGAATTTCAATTCTATCTGATCAAATAGGAACTATGCACTTTAACTGAGCATAATTGTAAATCAGCCTCCCCCCGCCCCAAAGCCTGACACCAGCACCAGGCTGTCATGTTGACCCTGGTGTCAGATTCCTTATCTGCAGGGGATGAGAACAAGGACTCTGAAGCAGAAGGGGAAAGGGCATGCAGGGCCAGCCCCAGAAGCACTCTCAGATGAACCTGCTGGACCAGTGCGCTCCTGCCCCAGCCTGAGGATGTGGCACTGCCATTCGGTCTCAGAGGACTCCCCTGCAGAAGACTCAGAAAGGCCTGTAGCTCCCCTGCTTATCACAGTAGGAGACCAGTGCTGAAGGCCGGGTCCTTTAAGTAGAGCAGCATCTTGCAGCACAGATGGCTATAACAATTAGACTGTCCCTGCCACTGCTATTGCTGCTGCTGCTACTGCTATACAGTGGTACCTCGGGTTACATACGCTTCAGGTTACAGACTCCACTAATCCAGAAATAGTACCTCGGGTTAAGAACTTTGCTTCAGGATGAGATCAGAAATCGCACGGCGGCGGCACAGCAGCAGAGGGAGGCCCTATTAGCTAAAGTGGTGCTTCAGGTTAAGAACAGTTTCAGGTTAAGAACGGACCTCCGGAATGAATTAAGTACGTAACCAGAGGTACCACTGTATAAGGTCTCAGTTTCAGCTTGTACCTTGCTGGAGAAACCTCAGAGCTCCGTGTTCCCCAGAGCACAGGCTTAACCCTGCCTTGCATCCATCCAGCCTGACATTTCCCCCACCTCTTCTAGATTTTGCAGTGCTGTTTCCAGCCAAGTATTGTGTACAAAACTGTGTACACTGTGTCAAAGTGCACATATTATGCACAGGTATTCCCCAATATACACAAAAAATAGATACACTGGGACAAAGTGCATAAAAGTGCACAAATTAGTGAAAAGAACATACAAAAGAGCATTATGTTAGGAAAAATTGCTTTGCAAAAATGTGTATATTCTGCAAATGTGTATAAAAAGGTAAAGGACCCCTGACAGTTAAGTCCAGTCGGGGACGACTTTGGGGTTGCGGCACTCATCTCGCTTTACTGGCCGAGGGAGCCAGCGTTTGTCCGCAGACAGTTTTTCCGGGTCATGTGGCCAGCCTGACTAAGCCGATTCTGGCGAAACCAGAGCAGCACACGGAAATGCTGTTTACCTTCCCACCGGAGTGGTACCTATTCATCTACTTGCACTTTGATGTGCTTTCGAACTGCTAGGTTGGCAGGAGTTGGGATCGAGCAACGGGAGCTCACCCCATCACGGGGATTCGAACCGCCGACCTTCCGATCAGCAAGCCCTAGTCTCTGTGGTTTAGACCACAGCGCCATCCAAATGTGTATATTAGAAGAAATTGGCACTGAAATGCAGATAAATTTTCATGAGGACTTTAAAAAAGAATTTCACAATTAACGCTCACTCTTCCAAGCAGTGGGCGGGGTTTGCGACTCAGCAAATGGGCTTCCCGTGCCAGGGTGACACCCCCTTTGGTTGCTGGCTGTTGCTCCACCCCCTCCCCGGCTACCCAATCGGCTGCCAGCTGGGGGGCAGAGCAAAGACCCGGTAGTGCAGGCTCCAGCTGACCATCTCTCCATTCAGTCTTTGGAGATGTAGAAATGTGGAGAAATCAACTGAAGGCTGGAAAAAATGAGGGGAATTGAGGGAAACCAAAACTGTCAGACTTGGCCATCCCTAACAGCAGGTAATACTCACCATTGTCCTAGATCTCAGGGTAAACAGGTTATGAAAAAGCAGGCCATAGAACTCACTACCTGCCAGGAATACCTTAGCTCCAACCAAACTTTAACTAGCAGAGCCAAAAACAGCAAATCCAGAAAAAGCAAAAACTTGTGTGTAGGAAAAGGATGTCACCATACTGGTTCCAGGAGCTGTCTTGCAACGTAAGCGGTTGTTGAGGGTCCTCTTTGCACAAGTTGTAGTGAAGAGACATATATTTTAAACTCTCTCAGCAATTGTTTGGGCATCCCTGGGTTATTTGCCTCTTTCTCACTTTGGGAACTGCTGTTTCTGCTCTGGTCAGCCTCCCTGCCTGTGAAACGGAAGCTCTGAAGATGCAGACTGGGTGACAGCCAGCACCTTCTGAGGCTCCAGCTGGGAGGGAGAATCCAGAAGAAAGAAATGCATCCCACCTCCACAAACCACATTTTGTTCTGTGCAGCCTCATTTGTTCACTATAATGGCTGCAATTGAAGGCATCATTTTGTCCACTTAAGGCCACAGTCCTAGGCACCGTTTGAACCCAATGAAGCACAGTGGGACTTCACCAAGTAAACATGCCTAGGGCAAGGTTGCACAGCAGGTCTCACTCAAATCAACAGGACTGACATGAGTGAAAACACAGTGGACGACAGCCCTATAAAATCACCTAATTTTCCAATATTGTAATTGCCCCTAAACAAAAAACTGGCAAACCAAGGCTTCTGGTTTTGCATAGAAATGTTGGATTGATAAAGACTGGAGATGGGGGCACCCACAGCAAGAACTCTTGTTACTTTCCTCATAATGCATGGAAAGAACTTACTGGCTTCCCCGATTCTGAGTTTCTTCTCTTCTGGGTTTCTCTGGGACACTTTGCTGCTAACTGAATTCTGTTGCTGCCTCCCTTGTCACCCTTGACAGAGACAGAAGAACCGTTAGCTCCAGGAGAGAGGTCTGCAGATGGCTATTAAGAAGCGTGCTGTGCATCCGTAGGCTGTTACTCTTCCTCAACGTGTGTTAAAAAATTAATGAAGGACTCTTTAAGAGTGGCGACAGTAAGGGCAAGTCTTAGCTTGGTCATGACAACATTATGATTTACTTTGACCGCTGTACATCTGAAGGGCATTTCCTAAGATGCTGATTCTGGTGGAATCTTCCCCCACAATGTCTATAAGGTGAAAATGTCAGTAAAGCAACTGGCAGATGCCTACGAAGGTATGTTTCTGTACTGAACAGAGCGAAACTAGGAGAGGAGTGAGGGTAGAAAGAAACTTAGTCTGGTGGACAGAGTGTGGGGATGGTCCCTCACAGTGTCTGTAAAAGAGATGAGCTGAAATCTTTACAAAACTTTTTCAGCTCAAACGCAGGACCTTCTGGGTTGTATGGTTTCATGCAACTTTCTTCCTAGGTTTCAAAGTCCAAGGCCTCCTTAGAAGCACAAACTATCAAAAACTTGTAGTAATCTAGTCCTGCATCTTGTACAAAACTCAGCTTCTTACATTTTTAACATTTCCTTCCTAGAAATCTTGCTATGGACAACAATAGCTTTGTCTATCTTTCACAAAGGCTAAGCTCTGGTATTTTATTGTTGAAAATAAACTAATGAATATGCTGCCCTACTGGTGCTACTACTATTTATAATAAATGTTTAGGTTACCTCCAGACTGTTATTATTTTGTGGGACGGATTCAATGGCATATCAGGAATTTAGTTTTATGCAATTTAAGTTGATTTAAAGCACTCTGGAGCAACAAATCCACTTTAAAAAGACAGCAGACCCTTTGTGGTAAGGAACATGATGGGGAAATGCACGAAAAAGTGTGGGATGAATGATCATTTGATGGGAAGAGGTATATAACCTCCCTGCAAACAAATCAGGATAAATGCTCAATAATCAGGGCATCTGAAGGAGCCTTAGTTAGTGCCCAAACATGCTGGACATGAACACGGCAATGGCATGGCATTGGCACTGGAGCCTAAATCAAATATTTTCCAAGAGCTCAATATGAAGCTGTGAGAAGAAATCTGGGCTGTGATGCTGAGCACCTGGGTTCAGCTGTGCAGCTTATCATGCGGCCTTGCGAAAATCACAAGCTTGCTGGGAGGATAACTAAGGCACTGCATTTGGAGTACTATTGCGGGGGAAATGCTATGGAAATAAATGAATACATTATTTAAAATAATAAAATTAATAATCATCCTGACTCCAACTTGCGCAACAGTAGCAAAATTGAGGTAACCTGAAAAATGAGCTAAGCCTTAAAGAACAGGGTTTGTATTGTAAAAATCTAAGTTATGTACCCCTTAAATTTTTTATCTCATTCAGATCATGCAACAGAATAGTTTGTTAATTATTTTAAAAATGACACTAACTGTGTTGCCTTTAAACTTCCTTCCACTTCGGGTCTTTCCCTCAGCTACTTCAAGTTCTGATGTCTTATTAATTAGATGTTCCACCTAAAAACAGTTAAACAAACAAAGAGAACAGCTTTTAAAAAGAGAACAGCTTTGGTTTGGGCTCTTGGAATGAGGACAAACATACTTACACAGTTTTGTATGTGATTTTGCCAAATATACACCCATACAAACAATATCTACATAGATTTTGCAGGAACTCTTCCGCTAATTGTCAGATTGTGTTGCACTTGTTAAATCTAGTAAACATTTATCCAGCCACAAAAAAAGTAAGTCTAAAAAACTAAATGAGAACAAAACATTGGTACAGAATAAAAAGGCAGCTTTATACCTGAGAACTATTGATGGAGAAAGTTTGGCTGTCTTCTATCCTCATGTCTTCATCTTCTTCACACACTAAATTAAGTTCTGGGAATGGTATTGGAAGAAAATTGTACAAATTCTTAGAACACTGAATAAACAAAGAGTTTATATTTCTGTACATAAGTAGAATGTTCTTAAAAGAGGATTGACAGATACACTGACAAGGCTCTAGTCTTCTCTGAGTGAGAGGCAGCCTCCTCCAGAAGGTGCAGGCAGTTGCTAAGGAGACAAAAACTGCTGGAGATATTAAGTGTGAGGAATGTGGTCCTTCCTCCCCTGCTGTCATTGCAAGTTCAGGATGTAAAAGTAGTCTAAACATGTGGGAAGGTTCATTCTTGGGGGAAAGGATATCACTAAGTGGTAGAGCACACATATTGCATGCAGAAGGTCCCAGGTTCAATCTTTGGCATCTCCAGGTAAGCATGGGAACAATTTCTGCCTGAAATCCTGCAGAGCCACTGCCCATTGGTGTAGACAGTACTAAGCTAGATGAACCAATGAATGTGACTTACTCTAAGGCAGCTTCCTATGTTTCTATAAAGCAAGGGTTGTAGCTCAGTGGTAGAGCATCTGATGTCCAGGTTCAATCTCTGGCATCTCCAAGAAGAGCTGGGAATGACCTCTTGCCTGAAACCCTGAAAAGTCATTGGCAGTCGGTGTAGGCAATACTGAGCTAGATGGACCAATGGTCTGTCTTGGTATTTAACAGCTTCCTGTGTTCCTATCTTCTAACCCAAGTTCTGAGCAGAGTGTCAGGCACAGTTTCATAAAATTAAAGAGGTGTGCAGAAAAGGTGTTGCCATGGAGAACACATCACTGTGTGCCAATATGAAAGCAAAACACTCCTAGATAACATATGCTCTGTGTACCTTTAGTATGAGGAACCCTGTGTGTGTTTTTCTGCTCCCTCATTCTGTTTTCTGCAATAAAATCTTCCTGTGTAAAGAACACAAACAAGAACATCTTCAACAAAGCTGAAATGTACCTGTAAAAGCATTTTGTTAAGGATAGGCAAGGCAAATACTGTCAAAATTTCAAATAATAATAACTCCATACATCATTACAAAACTATAAAAATAAATTTCAAACCCTTACATCCATTTTATCAAGATGCTGTGGCTTTGTGGAAGTCAGTGCCTTCCCTTGCCTTAATAAGTCTGCATCGACGCACTCCATTCGATCCTTTTCCGTCGTCACTTTAACTTTCATCGTATGAAAAGGGGTCGGAACCTCACCAACACTTAGGTACATAGGCTCCCCCTCGAATGCCACTGCTTCACAATGACCCTCTTTGAATCCTGGAGGGTGGTAATCAGGAGGCGTAACTAAAAAGGAAAGTTGGTGATATTCCATAATGGGAAACATTTGTTTCATCAGCAATTATTCTGAAATATTGATGTTGAACAGAATTAAAATTTGAAATGGTACCTTCATCATAATAGAACAGCTTCATCGTCAGACAGACATCACCAGGCAGAGGGCCCAGGTTCTGCATCAGGACATAAATCTTTCGTAGCATCAGGATACTAGCTTTCTTAGTACTTGTACACGTGTTGTTGGAATTACTTCCATTGTTTTTACTAGAAAAAAACAAAACCATCCATTATTTGAAAGCAAGGGCAGCTGGTGCCTCTACTAGCAGTACTGGAAATGGAAACAGGAGCCTTCTTACATCCCTAGTCCTTACACACAAAGAGTGGCTTTACTCTCCTTCTTCCCATCCTCCACTCTCCTGATCTCTCTAAGCAACATGCCCCAGCCCACCATGGTTTAAAGCAGTCAGGACCCACTATTGACTCTGAGCCTGATCGAAACTAGATAACAATGGTAGCATTACACTCCCCACATACAAACACATGGTAAAGTATTTAAGAAATTTTAAAATGCGTGTTTGGGTTAAAGGTAGGTCATGGGCTGAAAACGCTGAAGACAATTGTTTAAAACACCGTATCTATATTCTAGAAGTCAAATCCATTAGGTACAGGAGAAATTGGGAACTGATAAAATTGCATATTTGCTATTTGATAATATTTCCTGAGCCTTTCTAATAAATGTGACTAGAAACCAATTGAGGGCTGATTGTTATTGAGCATTTGCTCTGCAGCAATTAAATGCCTTCTCTTTGGTGAACACAGGGACATATTAACATCCAGTTTTTAGAATCAAAGAATACATGTTGGCTTTTCTCAGCTTGCTAAAACAGCCTGGCAGAGAAATGTCTTGTATAACTGCCTGATGAAAACAGTGGGGTAGGAGAGGAGAGAATACCTTGTGAAATCCATAGATGGTCCTTGATCGCTGTATTTGAACTTAAATTGGTAGCACTCTGTAACAGTCTAAACACAAAACATAGTAGTTACGTATCAAGTGCCTAAAATTGGAAACAGCAAGTAGAAGGCAGCACCAAGTCTAACAAATCCTTCGCCTTTGAATGTCCTCCAGTAAGCTCAGGGTGGAGGACATGGGCTCTCTTTCCCGTTTTATCGTCATAACAACCCAGTGAGGTACGTTAGGCAGAACAAGAGTGACAGGTCCTGAAGTGAGTTTCATGGTTGAGTGAGGTGTTGAATCCAGGTCTCCACAATCTGAATCTAAGCACTTCGGCTCACAGTAGTAATGTATACTGATAGTGAATACTTTTAAACTCATTGTATCTAAAGTGAACAAGCAATATGGATACTTAACTGCACTACTGAACGCAATGGGTTGCATCTGGTGTTGGTCCTAGACCCACTGAAATTAATCAACATGACTAACTTATGTATATCAATTTCAACCTAGCTGGATACCACTCATTGGACTGAAATCTCTTTTAGAGCCTTTGATGACAGAAAGGTTGGGTTTGACTCCTTTAAATAGACTTCATCCAGAGTGGATGTTAATGATAGCTTCCAGGCCACCCAAACTGTCAATTCTCAAGCCAAACCAGCAATTTGTTTCAAGGCTTCCCTGCACCATTCACTTTCATGGAAGAAAGATCCACTTTCTTTAAACATCATCAGTATAAAAAAATGGAATGTCCTTCATCATGGAGTTTGATTTTATGCTGGCCTAAGTACTGCAATCCAGTTTTAATCCCTTTTTCATTACCAGCTTTCCTTTGTGATCATTTGGATATTCTTTTTTAAAAAACAATGCACTTTTTTAATGGAATTAGGGTCAGCAGAAGCAAATAATAAGAGAAACGACTGCCATAAAGTTTGGGCTGCAACATTTAATATGTAGAATTCATCTTATTTAATATTCTAATTATCACATCAAATAGAGGAAGAGTGACACCTAGTGGCTGGATTTTTTTATCCTTATCTGTGGCAAGGGATATGCCTGGGGAAGAGAACTTGCGGTTCTCCAGATACTGTTGGACTCCCAGCTCCCATCAGCCTCAGCCAGCCTGGAAAAACATCTGTGATGATGGGAGTTGTAGTCCAGCAACACCTGGACTGCCACAGGTTCCCACCTCAGCAATATACACTTGATACACTCTTCTCTTGTTCCCAAAGAAAGGAAGAGTCAAACTCGACAAGAAGCGATTGGCTCTCCTTAAGTTTCCTCCCCACCCTACCCCTTTAGCCAAGGGGATGAACTAAATGAGGACCACAGCCGCTGGTTCCCCCCCCCCCCAAACAATGTATTCCCAATCTGAACCCACCACTTTTATAAAGCTGGTTGCAGATTAGTGTTTGAAAAAGGAGGTGGTGTTGGAATGTAGAGATGGTGAGGGAAATAGTCCAATTACAGTAAATTTCAGAAACCATTCCCTTCAAATGGCTGTTTAATGATTTCTATTAGAGGTGTCCTTTGATCTTTCATAGTGGTCACTGTCAGATGCACTGAATTATCTTACAATCCACATTTGTCGACATGTGTCTCTTTCAGCATGTCTCTTCACAAAAAGTATGTACTAATCCAGGACAAAACATCTGCAATATAAAATGTGCACTTATGAATGCAATATCATAAACTTACCTGAGGATCTTCCTGATTGGTGTAGACCTGTATTTAAAAGATAAACAACATAATCAGGACAATAGCAAATACAATACAGCATATGAACTATTAATTAATATTGAAATGTGGACGTGTATATATATTAAACTTACCGCTAAGACGATTAATCTGAGCTATTTACCCAAAACAATAAAGAAAATAAATTAGAAATTAAAAGCATTATAGTGTGTTTACTATAATGAAAATTGCTAAGATGAATCTGTGAACGCATAGTTACTCATTAAAGAGAAAACCATATTTAACTTACATATTTTTTCTGCAGTGCATCATAGCATCCCAGCATCCTGTAAAAATCATAAAATGCTACTGCTTCACACAAATATATGCATTTTGGATTTTTTAATCCCATTCATCTGTATCTATTGTGCAATTTTTCAATCCTGCTTTTATTCATTAAATGCTTACCATTATTTTATGGGCCTGACAAAGACAGCAATTGGATTCCTATTTACACTGAGTGAAATCCTCAACTACACACACACAAACACAAAACTTTCATCTCTAGCCAGCACCCTGAAGCCAAAATCTGCTTTGGCCACACCACTGTCCCTTAAATCTCTGAAATGCCTTCCTCTTCACTCCTGAATCCTCTCCACTCTTCTCCCCCAGAAATTCCACTCTTCTCCCCAGAAAAATCCCCACCTACAGTATAACCATTTATCCTCCAGCTCTATCACTCTGAAATGTCTGAAGTTCTTCTGCTCTCTCAAATGACATTTTTGTTCTTCTCTTAGTCCTTCTGAAGCCTGGAACTGTTTCCCAGAATGCCACCATCATGCCACCTCTCTGACTTCCTTTAAATTCTATCCTTTCCATTCCCTCATCTGTACTATACATTTAAAGCAGTATCATACCATTTTAAACAGTCACTGATTCTTTCAAAGAGTCCAGTGAAATGTTCACATCACAGAGCTACAATTTCCAGAGTGGTTTAAATATCAATCCCTCTTTCCAGGCCAGGGAACTCTAGGAATCTCTGTGAGGGGTATGGCGGGACAGGGAGTCTCCTAACAATTCTCAGCACCCTTAATTAACTACAGTACTAAGGATATTTTGGGTGAAGCTATGACTGTCTAAAGTGGTAAGATACTGCTTTAAATATATAGTGCAGTGTTAGAAACTGAGATAAGAAAGCTAGGAGCTATATGGCACCTTAAATCTAGGTTATGGGTGCAACAACGGAAAGTCTAGGCATGCTTTTTAAAAATAACAAGAATACAAAGCTGGAAATGAACTGCAGCTAAAATATTATGTTCATTTTTCACATGGTCTAGTCCTTCTCCTGCCCACACCCCTAATATTCTTAAGAGGGTCTCATCTCCAGTCTTCAGAGAGTGGCTGGAAGTGGGGAGGAAAAGGTCCTCCTTTCCTTCCACTCTGCCGTTTTAATATGAAATCTTAGGCACAGCACTGCGCCCAGAGCTCAGAAACTGTTCACACTAATGAAATTCCCTGTCGCAAAATGTGCCTAGAACAACGGGAGTTTTGAACACTGGTATAGTGCAGATAGGGGCAGCACATAGTACCAAACCTAAGTACATATATGTCACCTCTTGTTCCCTTGTTCAAACCTGCCTCCATTTCCCTTCATCTGTTTTCTCATGTTGAATTACAGACTGTAAGCTCCCTGCGCTAAGGACCTATTCTCTAATTATTTGCAAAGTGGAAACCACAAAAACCTACCATTTCACCAGCTGACTGGAGCCAGGGCAGTTTTTATCCTCCCGCAGTATTTTCACACAGAGGTCTTAAAATACAATCAAAATACATTTGATAAATCTTAATTGCAACATTGATGACGCTATTAGTGACAACTTTTTCTGTTCTTTACATAAGCACAGAATGGAAAGGGAGAATCACTCAACAGCAGTTTGCAACAATAACCCTGCACTTTCAAATCATTATTTGATGACATGTTTTTGCATATTTTAAGGATGGTCCTATATTGATTGCATGGTTTTATTGTTTTTTGAGATTACACCCTGCTTTGGGATGTTCTGCTGGAAAGCAGGTCACAAATGTTTATAAGTACCGTAATTACATAATAATAGCTTAAAGCTCAGGTACTTTTTCTGGGGTATCACTATGTAGTAACTTCTGAAGATCACAGTCTGGTGTGTTTATCAGCTACACTACAGAGAAAGTTTGCTCTTTTTGGAAAAGCCATTACCATCAATATATCTTGTTCCATATGCACTTTCTGGAAATATCCCTCTTAGGTAGGTAATGCAGGATACAGCTATTGCCAGAAGTCTTTTCACTAATACTAGAGATTGCTGCTCAGTTGATATTTTGTTGGGAAATATTATTGCACTCTAAAAGGTAAAGAAGAAAGAATTAAGAAGAGCATGGATTCAGAATAGCTCTACACATTATTATGTCAATAAATATGCAAATGCCTAACTCACTTCAACCTTCGGTGCATCATACTGAGTTGATCTAAACACAATGGTTACCATAAACATATAATTACTGTAAAAAAAAAACTTATTAAAGGGTAAGAGAAATTAAATTTTTGAAATGGACCTATACCAGAGAGGTTCTTTGCTTCTGAGCAGTTGCCATATTTCCTGTTCTTTCTCAGTCACCTGTTGATAAAAAAATGTTGTGTTAGTATATACAGTGTTTTGGTGAGAAATTCCAGTTTCTAAATTTAACAAATGACTGATCATGTAAAAAGATTTGTTGCTCCTGGGAGTAGACTCTCTTTTTATAAAATGCCCCACTTGGTTTAAAATGAACTGATTATTTATTTAATATGTATTTATATATTATTAAAACGCTTTATGTTGCCTCTAATATCACAGATGAAGAGTTTTAATAGTTTTAGACTATATTTTATTGGTTGTATTTTTCCCCCAGCCAGGATCATACCTCTTCTGCCCTGCCCTGCCCTGCCCGCTCCTTGAGGGTAGTAAGCAGAGTTTGTTGAAATTAATGACCATGACTAGCTTCAATGTATTCATTTCCGTCTACTCTGAGTAGAACTGAGTTAGGATACAACCCAGAGTGCTCTTGGCCTGGCTGAAAAGTGTTTTTGACCTGTGACGACCGTGCATGCCTCTTGCTTGCCTGGGTGAACGATAAAATCACCGAGGCTTTTCATTTAACAATTCAGCAGTATATAAATTTTATGGAATAAATAAATAGAGATTCAGAGTGGGAAAGAACCTCGAGGGTCATCCAGTCCAAGCCCCAGCAATGCAGAAATCTCAACTAAAGCCTCCATGACAGACGGCCACCCAACTTCTGCTTAAAAACCTCCAAGGAAGGAGAAATGTGTGGGTCTGTGCAGGAACACTCTGGTCTTTTGTGTGTGTGCAGAAACTGCCCTACTGCTCAAAGGCAAGAGTCAGATCCGCTGCATGTTTGCCTCTGGCCCCACCACCCGCTATTGGCAGGGGCAAAGCTAGGCTTTATTTCACCCAGGTCAAAGACCCACACATTGACATCATAGCTGTCAACTTTTCCCTTTTCTTGCGAGGAATCCTATTCAGAAGAAGGGAATTTCCCTTTAAAAAGGGGAAACGTTGACAGCTATGATTTACGTACACATGCATGCACACAGGCTGGGGGTCTTATTGGTGCCCTTCTGGAAGCTGTACCTAGGACAAAAAAAAAAAACCCAGCTAGAACCATAGCTATTTTCAGCTATTTTCAGAGCTATTTTCAGATTTGAAAATAAGGGATGTGCACTGTGGTTTGCTGTTGTTTTATTGATTGGAGTTTAGAAACTACTTGTTGTAACTGTTGAGTAGATTTCTGTTTAATTTTGAAATGCTGACATTTAATATTATTCTATATTGTTTTAATGAATGTTGAATGTTATTTTATTTGCATATTGTATATTGTATTATGCATATTGTCTTATTTAGATGATGTTAGCCGCTCTGAGCCTGGCTTTGGCTGGGGAGAGCGGGATACAAATCAAAATTTATTATTTATTATTAAGGGATCAGCAGCCTCACCTGTCCAGGGGACAGTCTATGGCAGAGTTTCCCAACCTTGGGCCTCCAGCTGTTTTTGGACTACAACTCCCATCATCCTTAGCTAGCAAGACCAGTGGTCAGGGATGATGGGAATTGTAGTCCGAAAACAGCTGAAAGCCCAAGGTTGGGAAACGCTGGTCTATGGGATATCTAACAATCTGGGATAGCAGCGGGAAGCAGCGCTGGAATAAGGGAATTTCCAGCAAAAAAGGGAAAGTTGACAGCTAGGGCTAGAACCCCCCCAGCCCCAGCCCCTGTAAAGTAAAAGGTAAAGGTACCCCTGCCCGTACGGGCCAGTCTTGACAGACTCTGGGGTTGTGCACCCATCTCACTTAAGAGGCCAGGGGCCAGCGCTGTCCGGAGACACTTCCGGGTCACGTGGCCAGCGTGACATCGCTGCTCTGGCGAGCCAGAGCCGCACACGGAAACACCGTTTACCTTCCCGCTGGTAAGCGGTCCCTATTTATCTACTTGCACCCGGAGGTGCTTTCGAACTGCTAGGTTGGCAGGCGCTGGGACCGAGCAGCGGGAGCGCACCCCGCCGCAGGGATTCGAACCGCCGACCTTTCGATCGGCAAGTCCTAGGCGCTGAGGCTTTAACCCACAGCGCCACCTGCGTCCCCTGTAGCTTCCTGGAAAAAGGAACATGGCTCCTCTTTCCCATCTGGGCATTCATATTACCTCTTACAAGACAGAAGTACTTTTTGTGGGGGGACAGGAGGCGGGCAGGTGTGGAGGATTCCCTGGTCCTGAGTGGGGCAACTGTGCCCCTGAAGGACCAGGTGCGCAGCCTGGGAGTCATTTTGGACTCACAGCTGTCCATGGAGGCGCAGGTCAAATCTGTGTCCAGGGCAGCTGTTTACCAGCTCCATCTGGTACGCAGGATGAGACCCTATCTGCCTGCGGACTGTCTTGCCAGAGTGGTGCATGCTCTAGTTATCTCCCGCTTGGACTACTGCCATGCGCTCTACATGGGGCTACCTTTGAAGGTGACACGGAAACTACAACTAATCCAGAATGCGGCAGCTAGACTGGTGACTGGGGGCGGCCTCCGAGACCACATAACACCGGTCCAGAAAGACCTACATTGGCTCCCAGTATGTTTCCGAGCACAATTCAAAGTGTTGGTGCTGACCTTGAAAGCCCTAAACGGCCTCGGTCCAGTATATCTGAAGGAGCGTCTCCACCCCCATCGTTCTGCCCGGACGCTGATGTCCAGCACCGAGGGCCTTCTGGCGGTTCCCTCCCTGCGAGAAGCCAAGTTACAGGGAACCAGGCAGAGGGCCTTCTCGGTGGTGGCACCCGCCCTGTGGAATGCCCTCCCATCAGATGTCAAAGCGATAAACAACTACCTGACATTCAGAAGACATCTTAAAGCAGCCCTGTTCAGGGAAGTTTTTAACGTGTGATTTTACTGTATTTTTGGTTTTTATGGAAGCCGCCCAGAGTGGCTGGGAAGGCCCAGCCAGATGGGCAGGATATAAATAAAAAAATATTATTATTATTATTATTATTATTATTATTATTATTATTATTATTACATCAGGAATGTGGAAGCTTTGCTCCCTGCCATGTGCATAGCCAGGAATTATGTTGGGTGGGGAGAGAACAAAGCTATCTATGCTGGAATTGTTCAGTTAGTTAAGGTTTTTAAAATTTATTTACTTGATTTAGTGTGGGGAGCAGCTTCGCCCGGCCCCAGATGTCGATGAACTACAACTCCCATCATCCCTAGCAAGCATGGCCAAAGACGAGGGGTGATGGGAGTTGTAGTCCAGCAAAATATCGAGCGAGCCAAAGTTTTCCCGATTGAAATTGTCCCCTCACACACCGCAGCTATTTACTCCACTGAGGGAGGAAAAACCACACTGAAGCTTGGGAGGGACGAGGGGAGCAAATTAGATCTGTAAGAAAAGTATAGGGTGAGGAAAGGCTCGCCTCCCCCCGCATATTCTCTACCAGCCTCTGGGCATTAAGAGCCCAGCTGCAAATGTCAGCTGGGAAGTTGGCAGCAGCAGCAGCCCTGAGGTTTACGATGGAGTCTAATATATAAAATGGGTCTCGTGAGAGACCACGTCTAACTTGAGGCGATTCCAAAGAGCCAAGCCATGTAGCGCACGATGGGGCTTTTTTGCCCTGGGGGGGGGCGATTTAGGACGTCCGTGCTTGCAAACAGACGACCTCTCATTACATTAAATAAAATTCATTCTGGGATATTAATTTATTTAAAACAGACGCCCTTACATCATATGTACAGACTGTAGTATTTTGTTTTATTTTTAACTATTTCATGGCGATTCCCGCACGCTTTTCAAAATCCTTTTTCCTCTCAGCAAAAAGCGGGGATTTTTAGGCTCCTCGCGCGCGCGCGCCTCCCGCTTTCCCGCCTTTTTTCGCTCCTCCGACGTCGGCGGTTTAACGGACGGCCGCCCTTCCCTCTCCGCCGCCTGAACTTTCCCGCCTTTTTCACACCTCAGGCGACCCATCTCAGTCGCTCAGTGCGAAACCTATTCAGACTGAAGGGTGGACACTGTAAACAACAATAATTCTTTCCTTCCCTAGTTGACATTTTATTCACCCTTCCCCCAGAGTTACTTAATAAAGCCACACTTTTATTTTTCCACCAAGATGGTCCCCATCTTGTGGTAACTTTTAACGCTATCAGAAGCAAATCGCCACCAATCACTATTGTAATCTGGTGGTTTTTACCTTATCATAGATCTTAACTATTCTTGGAAGTTTTAAATTTTACTGAAACTTTCATTGTCTTATTCTTCTAAACTGCTCTGAGATTCATTCGTTTTTTACAATCAAGTGACATAAATCTCATAAAATAAAATAAAAATAATTGTTATTGGGTTGCATTCAATGCTAGTTCTTTTCAGAGCAGGCCCATTGAAGTTAATAGACCTAACTTGCTTCCATCAATTTCAATGGCTCTACTCTGAGTAGAACTTTAGCTGGCTACAACCCCTTATTGTTTTAAAATAGTTCCTTAACAGAAGTGGGGTGTAAGTATAAAATGGCATTGTTCTTTGAAACCATGTCTCACTTAAAAGAAATATCACCTTTTTCTCCCCACCCCCAGCTCTATGCCTTTCTATAATTGTCTGGCAGGCAGAAATTCTCCGGGTGAAGCTTCCTCCAACCAGTTAACATCTTCATGACAGGAAAAGCGGAGCTTTTTTTTAATTTCATGCCAGGCATGGTTTTAAAAGCACACAGAATATTTTTTCGGTGGAGAGGCGCTGCAGCCCCCTCTTAGACAAGGGAAAATACACTTTTAAGGACATATATATGTACACTTCATGCCCACATACTCAGAGGGACTGCCCTCGACCTCCTTCATGGCTAATATGTTTGCAAACTGGTCAGAAAAAAAATAAATATAGCAGCATCTTCTCCACCTTTAACAGAAATCAGAATGTGACATTTTTCATGGCATGGAATTCAAATTATCTTTGCCCTAGCTACAGATCAGATTGCTGCTCAAGACAACCCTACCCTAGGTCTGATATAGATATAGACAGCAATTATTTTATAAAGTCAAGAGTAGTTGAATAGGAGATGGACTGTGCTGGTTGAGTACCCTATAAGGCCTTCATTGTATCTGTGTGTCCAAGTTGGCCAGTTTCCCACTGGTGAATGGAAAAAACACTCTGCGCATCCTCAGAGAACATTTCCTCAATCACCTTCTTACCTCCTCTGCTAAACTGACATTGAAAACAGGGCAAAGTCAAGTACGGCTCTTTCATGCCACACCTTCCACAAAGAAAGTCTTTTCACACATATTTTTGAAGGAACAGGGTTAATGTCTAAACCAGGGGAGTAAAAAAGGGTGTTAGGGTATTTTTGTGTGTAGAGAGATGTATGGTAGATGCGAGGAGGGAAATTTATCCAATAACTGTTCCTCAGAGATACTGAATGAAGAGGAGAGTGCTCAGTTTTCTTTACTGTGAGGCATTAGAGCTCAAAGTTGTTTAAAAGTTAGTTTAACCTGGAATCCCATGTGTCCAGAGTGGTTGTGATTATTCAGTGGTGTTCAAATGTGCTTTATTATTCCTTAACACTGTGCAATGGCCAAATCTGGGAATTCAAAGTATGTCCTGGCAAATGTGTTGTATCTTCAGAATGAAGTGAAGGCATTAGCTGGCAATAGCTATATACAGTACGTCCTTGGAAAACATAGCTTGACCTTTGCAATGCACACACATTCCTTAAAAATTCCAGGCAGTAACAGCCCATGATATTTTGCAGCCTGATGTGGAATGGCCAATAGCACCTTCCATACCAAGTCAAGGTATATGATCCCAAAGGCCGACCAAGATATTCTGGCACCTGGGGCAGAAAATCCCACAAGAATAATAGAATTGTAGGGTTGGAAGGGACCACAAGGGTCATCTAGTCCAATCCCCTGCAATGCAGGATAATAAACAACAATTTGTTTTTCCTTTCTTAACACTTTGAGTCACTTTACTCAATGGTAGAGCCGTCCCTGATTCCAGGTTCTTTCATGAACTTTTGCTAGGGGTGTGGCCCTTCAAGTCTCTCTATCTGGCCCTCAGAACTTTCCCCAGGCCACATACACTCAATAGCCCTGTTTTTGCACCTTGGGTGTTTTTGCTTCTGGAAATGTGTCTTTGAACAGCAATAATGCCTCTTCCTTACCTGGATGGAGGATAAAGGTAAAGGTAAAGGTAAAGGTACCCCTGCCCGTACGGGCCAGTCTTGACAGACTCTGGGGTTGTGCGCCCATCTCACTTAAGAGGCCAGGGGCCAGCGCTGTCCGGAGACACTTCCGGGTCACGTGGCCAGCGTGACATCGCTGCTCTGGCGAGCCAGAGCCGCACACGGAAACGCCGTTTACCTTCCCGCTGGTAAGCGGTTCCTATTTATCTACTTGCACCCGGAGGTGCTTTCGAACTGCTAGGTTGGCAGGCGCTGGGACCGAGCAGCGGGAGCGCACCCCGCCGCAGGGATTCGAACCGCCGACCTTTCGATCGGCAAGCCCTAGGCGCTGAGGCTTTAACCCACAGCGCCACCTGCGTCCCATGGATGGAGGATAGAGAGGTGTTAAGTGTAGACACTATTAAGTCTATTCTGCAAAAGTAATATTTACATGTGCTGTCGACGCTGGTCTGTGACCGTATTAATAAATTCATTCATTCATGTGCTGTCCCACCCACTTTTGCCTGCTGGTCGATTTAATCCGGCCCCTGTGGCACACTTCAATCCCAAAAAAACCTCAAATCTGGCACTGGAAAATCCTGGAATCTTTCCTGCCTTTTTTCTCCACTCACTCACTGTAAATTCCAACCAGGTTGAAAGGTTGTTTGCATGCCACCAAAATCATCATCACCATCACCATCATCACCACCCTTTCCTGCTGAGTTGGCATTTTATTCACCCACTCCAGAATTATGTAATAAATCCACATTTTTGCCTTTTCCACCAAGATGGTTCCAACTAAAGTGGCCTTAACCCATATCAAAAACAAGTCATCATCAATTATTAGTATTATTGTATTGTCTCCAGAAGTAGTCCATAACCCTTTTTCTGGGCCTCAGAACTTTCCTCAGGCCACACTCATGCATTGGCCCTGTTTTTGCACTTCGGGTGTTTTTGCCTGGCTGCAAATGTGTCTTTGAACAGAAAAAATGCCTCTTGATTATTTGGATGGAGGATGGAGAAATGTAAGTGTAGAAACTGTAGTCTACTGTGCAAAGGTAACATTTGCATGTGTTGCCCTGTCCACTTTTGTCTCTTGCCAGTGCTCACTACTGGTATACGGCCTTTAATGGTTATGCAGAAGGAAATGTGACCCTCGGGCTGACAAAAGGATTCCCCATCCATCATTGTAAAGTGGCTTGCTTGCCATTTCTGGAGCCACAGAAGGTTTTTGTTTGTTTCTGTGTTTACCTGACACAGCTTTTATTCCAACATACCTTGAGGTTGTAACAGTGATACTATCCGGCAATTACATAAAGCTTGGGCTGTTCAGAGCAGGACTACAGACATTACATTATTAACTGATTAAGCCCCACAGCGCCCAAGGGATGCTCAGCAAATACCAACATAAACCAGGATAAATCATCATTTTGGCTGCTTGTCTCAGATCTACCAGGTGGAGCTGACAAGAAGACCTTGCCTTTGGAGACCAATCACTCTTCTTAAAACAGAGCAGTTTGATTTTTTAAAAACTCTAAAGATTAGTTGCCTAATGGGCTGTTCTTTCAGTGATGAACAATCCACTGTGAGCTGGAAATCCTCTCTAGATTAGTGGATAGGAGCACTGGCTGGCAATGCCACAGCGATTCCCATGATTCCTTGCAATTTTAATGAATCCTTCATCGCCAAAATTTAGACCCCAGCTGTTGAAATAACAGAGAATGAGACATTAGGAGAATAATTAACACTTTCATTGTGAACAAGGGGCTTTTCAAGGGTCTTACGATTCTCAGTAAGGAACTAAAAATAATTATGTAGCATTACTATCTCATGTTACGGATGCTTCCAGTAACATGGGCCAAACTTGGGCCCCAAAATGTTGCTGGACTAAAACTCCCATTAGCTAAACACTGAGTCCTGACAACAACTGAACACCCAAGGTTGAAGAACAATGCTTTAGCCCAGGCTTCCTCAAACTCGGCCCTCCAGATGTTTTTGGGCTACAACTCCCATGATCCCTAGCTAGCAGCACCCGTGGTCAGGGATGATGGGAATTGTAATAATAATAATTATTATTTATTATTTGTAAGAGGGACGCGGGTGGCGCTGTGGGTAAAACCTCAGTGCCTAGGACTTGCCAATCGTATGGTTGGCGGTTCGAATCCCCGCGGCGGGGTGAGCTCCCGTCTTTCGGTCCCAGCTCCTGCCCACCTAGCAGTTCGAAAGCACCCCTAAGTGCAAGTACAGTGGTGCCCCGCAAGACGAATGCCTCACAAGACGGAAAACCCGCTAGACGAAAGGGTTTTCCGTTTTGGAGGCGCTTCGCAAAACGAATTTCCCTATGGGCTTGCTTCGCAAGACAAAAATGTCTTGCGAGTTCCTGCGGGTTTCCCCCCCTCCCCCCCCCCCCTTTTCCTAAGCCGCTAAGCCGCTTAACAGCTGATCGCTAAAAGCGGCTAATAGCGCTAATCCGCTAAGCTGTCAATGGGCTTGCTTCGCAAGATGAAAAAAACGCTATACAAAGAGCCTCACGGAACGGATTAATTTCGTCTTGCGAGGCACCACTGTAGATAAATAGGTACCGCTTTATAGCGGGAAGGTAAACGGCGTTTCCGTGTGCTGCGCTGGTGCTGGCTCGCCAGAGCAGCTTCGTCACGCTGGCCACGTGACCCGGAAGTGTCTGCGGACAGCGTTGGCTCCCGGCCTCTTAAGTGAGATGAGCGCACAACCCTAGAGTCGGACACGACTGGCGCATACCGGCAGGGGTACCTTTACCTTTACCTTTATTATTTGTACCCCGCCCATCTGGCTGGGTTTCCCCAGCCACTCTGGGCAGCCTCCAACAAAGTTTAAAAATACATTAAAATGTCACACACTAAAAACTTCCCTCAAGTTTGTCTTCTGAATGTCAGGTAGTTGTTTATCCCTTTGACATCTGACAGGAGGGCGTTTCACAGGGCGGGCGCCACCACCGAGAAGGCCCTCTGCCTGGTTCCCTGTAGCTTTGCTTCTTGCAGTGAGGGAACCGCCAGAGGGCCGTTGGCGTTGGACCTCCGTGTCCGGGCAGAACGATGGGGGTGGAGACGCTCCTTCAGGTCTACTGGACCAAGGCCATTTAGGGCTTTCAAAGTCAGCACCAACACTTTGATTTGTGCTCAGAAACGTCCTGGGAGCCAATGTAGGTCTTTCAAGACCGGTGTTATGTGGTCTCGGTGGCTGCCCCCAGTCACCAGTCTAGCTGCCGCATTCTGGATTAGTTGTAGTCTCAAAACATCTGGAGGGCCAAGTTTGAGGAAGCCTGTTTTAGACTAAAGTGTCTCAAAATGGATGGGCAGTGGACTCACTGATATACAATGCTGGCTTAGCAGTTGGTTCCCTAAAGGGTATCCTTACCTATTCTTCACAAGCCAATATTCTTTGCCTTCTTCTGTTCCATATCCAATTACGACGACTCCATGATTTATATGCTGAGAACACTTTGGATCATCATATACACCTACATAAAAAGGATAAAGAATCACTTTCAGGTGTGTATGAGCATATGGTACATTTTTGAAACTGAAGCAAATGAAAGTTGCTATTGAAAAATAGCCCTCCTAGTTTAGGGTCAACAAAATGTGCTATATTCCACCAAGAGGATCCAGGAAGCTGCCTTCAGGGCTGCCAAATGAGAAGGAAGAGATGACACCCATTGATCCCATGTACAGAATCTGATCAGGTTGTTAGCTGAATCTTACCTCAGCAGTGTTAACATCTTCCACTATAGTGTCAGGCTAGCCTTGTGGGCACAGAGCAGGCTAAGTCAGAAAACCTAGAGGAAATAGTGGGAGTTGCTGTTGCCCTTGGCACCTGCATCACTCTGCCAAATAGCAGGGCCAGCCTTTGCTGCCTCATAACAATTCAGACCATTGGTCCATCCAGCTTAGTATTATCTAGACTGACTGGCAGCAGCTTTCCAGGGCTTCAGGCAGGGGTCTGTCCCAGTCCTACCTGCAGACACCAGAGATTGCACCTGGAACCTTTTGCGTACAAAGCAGGTGCTGTACTGTTACGCTACAGCCCTTCTGCAAACAACGTTGGGGGAAGCAGGTATCAAAGATGCAAAGGTAAAATCATAATGTGATATTAATTGGTGGAGGCGAGGAAGTAATAACACTAGAGTAGTAACCTAACTCAATACCACGTTTGGCATTGATGTTTTGGTAAGGGAGAGTTTTGAGAAAATGTTAGTAATGTCCTGGGAAGTTATGTAGCCTATTGGTATTCAGTTGGTGGGGTTCAGGACCAACTAAATGTAGGTCACATCAGCACTGGAGAGAAAAGGAGATTGGTACACAAAAGCAAGAGAGAGGGAAGAATAGTTCTAGATAGGCCAACAATAAACGTGAGAATAATACAAGGCATAATTTATTTGTTCTTAGTGGGTCCTGCATTGCTGTTTGGGGTTAAAAATGGGTCAAGGTTGTGGAAAGCTTGAAAAGTATCTATGGAGAGAACAGCAAGGAATTGCCAAGGATCACACCCAATTGAATAATTTCTTGAAGGAAAGGTAAAATTGCGGCTTTCAGAAGACCGTTAATCTCTGTGCATGCATGCAGACACACACAACCAGCCCTGTCTGAACAACTTGCCTGCACAAAATGGTTGACCTCACTGGGATAGCAAAAGAGTCTGCTTCTTTGCATGCCAAAGAGGGTTGAATCCAACTAAGTCATACTCAGAGTAGACCCATTGAAATTAGTGGACTTAAGCTAGTTTTGATGGGCACGAAAGAAAGCAATGATTTTGGTGCCCACCCATGTTCATCTTATGCAGTGCTGTTTCGGTTCCA
This sequence comes from Podarcis cretensis, assembly GCF_951804945.1. Classification (NCBI taxonomy): domain Eukaryota; kingdom Metazoa; phylum Chordata; class Lepidosauria; order Squamata; family Lacertidae; genus Podarcis; species Podarcis cretensis. Next base: position 4,212,334 of record NC_137186.1, read on the forward strand.
CTGCAGTTCGGCTTCCAAAAAAAGTGACTTTACTTGTAAATGTGAAGGCCATTCATTTCCGTGGAAACAAAATATAATAAAAATGGGGTGTGTGTGGAGAAGAGAGAGTCATTGATTACTGTATATATTGTTCACAGACTGAAAACAACAACAGCTAATACTGTTTGTATTTACTGGATGGATTTCCACTCCAGACATGAAACAAATAAGTAAGTGAACAGCTGGCTATTTGTGCTCCTATTCCGTCAGAATTCTCTGTGTCCCTTGATTTCCAATGAGTCTATCCAGAGTATATTTGCAGGGAAGCACGGTAGAACTCACCTCGCTTAAATAGGAAGAATGACATTAGACTTGCATCTATACCGACCGATACAGGGCCAACATTGGCTACGGCATCCATCAGGGCAGCTTCATCTCCATATGGGAGAGTAACATATTTAGAGCAGGTAGCAGCTCGTGCAGAGGGGTCGTAGTGACACGTTCCATTCTGAAAGAAAAAGAAGATAAAGTTGCTTCTTTGGCCTCCATGGGTTTCTCTAACAGTATAAGATCTTAAGAAGAATTCTGAAGCTGGATCAGATCAAAGGGGCCCGCCTTGTGGGTAGCAGGTTTTTAAAAGGTGTGCAGTAGTGACTACTGCTGACACCAGGGCTGGATCTACGCTGACCTGTTTAATGTTATAACGATATTAGATATATCTAATCTATATCTTCGTTAAATAAGTCAAATAATTTTAGGTGATTTGGTAACTAAGGCACTGGTTTTAATTTACATAAATATTCAGGTGAAGGCAACCATGTTCCTGAAGAAGAAAAAAGAACAACTTTGTTTCAGATGATGCATGCATACAATAAGCAAATATCATCTTAGAAGAGGTACGTCTTTGTATGTAAGTACAATAAATGTAATTTATTTGCGACAGTCTCTAATGCATTGCTAGCAATCATGACAGGATATATTCTGAAATAAATCTGCAGATGCACTCTGTAGTGTTTTATGTTTACATTCAATCTAAATTAAATGATACAAACCTTGGCTTCATATGGGTAGGAAGCTTCCGAATCAATGCCTTTGTTGTCTATGATATACTGGAAGGCAGCCTCCATGTAGCCTCCATTGCACCCATGGTTTCCATACTTACTGGAGCAGTCAACGAGGTTTTGTGCACTGAGAGACACCAGTTTCCCTGTTTTGAGTTTTAGCTGGCCTTCCAGGGCCCCAACAGCACTAAAGGCCCAGCATGCACCACATGAACCCTAAAATGGAGAGAATCAGTTTCAAAGGAAGAAATTGCTAAGTTCCAGATGACCCGTTCATTGAGCCTTCCTTCTCATTTGCTTGTGGCGAGATTAGACAACATTGTAGCAGGCATTTCCCCACACTTTCCAGTGCACTTGCCAATCACTTTCCTTATTGCAAAAAGTCTGATTTTTCTGGAAGCTGGTTGTTGTGCAAGTTCTCACAATCAGCTTTAATTGCACAATTTGAATTTGCTGAGGTGTGGTTGAATCCCACCCAAAGACAGTGATGATCTGGAAATGCCGAAAGATGATTTACCCACCCGGGAAGAATGGCAGATGAAGTTGATGGACTATATGGAACTGGCGGAAATGACTGGCAGAATCCGAGACCAGGGAGAAGAGTCAGTGGAAGAAGATTGGAAAAAATTTAAAGATTATTTACAGAAATACTGTAAAGTTAAGGAGCTTTAGAAAAAAGGTGGAATGAAGCTAGGTGGCTTTGGCAGAATGTTAGACAGAATATGTTAAAATTAATTATAAGACAGAAAATAGATGAAGATGGAAAGGACTTGCTGAAATAATTAATTGAAGTGGAATACAAAAAGGGAGGCGTGAGGAAGTCAATGAAACAAGTGCATGAAAGTTAAGATTAGAAATATTGGAAGTGTTTTTAATTCTTTTTGTTTTACTTTGTTGATTCAATGTTTTATGTAGTGTTTTTGTTTGTGTTTTTGTATTTTGTTATATTGTTATGTCTAATCTTTCTTTTTTCTTTTTGTAACTTCTAAAATTTCAATAAATATTATTTAAAAAAAGAGAGAGAGAGAAATGCCGAAAGATTCTCTCTTACCTGGTTCTTAACATTTGTGACACACCCTTTCTGCCTCCAGTCTACAGTGTTGGGGTGGACTCCCAGACTTCGCACATAATATGTTGAATTGTGCATGCGTGAGTCAGGAACTTTCAACCCAGTCAACATAGCAGTCACCTCCTCGCTGGTCTACATGAAGGAACATATTCCAGAGATATTGCTGTGTTAGGTGATAGCTTCATGAAGCAAAAGCAACCTTGTGGAAACTTAAAGACTACCAATTTTATTATGGCATAGAAACTTTCATGGATTTCAATAAGATGCAAAAAGGAACATAGATGCACTTAATAAAAAGCAAGAATCAGTCACATTCTTTCTGTAAAGGGTTCATTCCCTCAGGTGGGTAAGGACTAGGGATAGAAGGACCTGTCAATTTTGGTTCTCTTAGTTTCTCATTTTTCCAATATTAAATTCAGTTCTCCACATTTTGCAAGCAATTTGTGATTTATTTATTTTTTAAATCCTCATAAAAATTCATTAGCATTTTAGATCAAATTCCTCCTAATAAACACATTTTTATATGCTTTGTTTACTACAGTACATATTTTTGCAAACAATTTCTCTGGTGTTATTTTCATTCACATCTTCCTTTCTCAGTACATTTTACCCCTGATATATGCATTTTTGTAAACATTGTTTAGTTGGAGAACTATATGACAACATTTGCATAAATGCAGATTTTGGAGGATAGCTGTTTTAGTTAGCATATTATTTCAGAAGGTGTGAATTTCATAGATTCACCCTTAAATGCATACTGAATTGCATTTCTCCTCCATCCTTAGTAATATGCAGAATTTTGCTGTCATACTATATTTCACAGTTGGACGGGATTTTGAAGTTCATTAAATCCAACCCACCACTACTCAGTGCTAGCTCTGTAACACAGCTAAAGCACCGTCCTTCAGTAAGATGAAAATGTTAATACTGAAATCTACGTATGAATTGGACTCCCCTCCCCTATTTCACATTTAAAAAGTAATGTTTAGGAGAAACCCTAGAAATGAAATGAAAATTTTCCACCTCTCTCAAAATTTTATTGCTGTAGTTTTCCTCAATCCCAGCAGGAAGTTGATTCAACCAGTTCCAGTTATTTGGTTTCAAGCAGTGGCATATTCTAATATGACAGAATTACCAACATACCCATCAATCATGTTAAACATTCGTTTACTAACCATATCTCCCAGATGATTCATGCCAAGTTCATAGGAATGTAACCCCAGCGAATGTTCGAGGTTATGCAACATGATAAACTGCAGATTCCTTTCCCAAGTCATACGTCGACCACCTTCCTCTTTCTTAAAAAAAAAGAAAAATGCAGAAGCTCACATTGTTTATGAAGGGAAAATTATCTATTATTATTACCATTGCTATTTTATAAATTTATATGCAACTTTTTCATATAGATGTGCTGGAAGTGGCTCACATGACAGAAAAACAAAAATGCTGATTGATACATCATTCCAATAAGAACCAAATGCTACATCATTTCAAAGCATAACACGGCAATCACACAAATCACTCAGTTTGAGCTTGATTATGTGAAGATAATAACATTTTAAGGTTGTCATAAGGCAAACTATCAATAATTAAAGCATACCAAAACGTATTTATTATTAAACTAACATAAGACTGTTTTCACCCTTCAATTTAAAGTTTGGGTCAATACTGCCATATCTATATGAACAACCCAAACTTATCCCAATGCCTGCAACTAAGGTCACATCTACACTTAGTGCTGAATCAACAAACGTCAATCCACAGAAAGCCCAAATTACCATTTGCTCTGATTCAGCATTAAAGATGGGGTTTTCCTGGGGAAAACAGTGGCAGGTGAGGGAAAACGCTCAGACACAGACTAGGTAATAGGAAAGTGTGGACCTGTGCCTAAAAAAGCACAGGGCAAAAGGTAAGTATGGATGAGTCCTAAGTATCCCACTACATCAGAGTTGTTGATTACTATCTGTACAAACAGAATCGGTCCTTTGGGTCTGTTGGTTTCTGCCCACAGCCAGCCCATGGTGGAGGATGTTGCAGAAGTTTATACTTATTATTGTGATATGTGCTGTTTATTGACCTCTGCTTCAGTTTTCTAACTGATCAAAGAACTGTTATATTTACTTAGTGTCTGCTTGTATTCTCTAGGACAGGAATGGGGAACTCAAGTGCCTCCCCCCCCCATATTAGCAGCTGGAGCTGGTGAGAACTGGGGTCTAGCAACATTTCAAGGGCCCCAAGTCTGCCTCCCTTACTCCATTATCAGACCGGGCTGCCTTTGCATTAGGACTATCTTGGCTCTCACTCCAGTTGCCTTGACTACTTGGCCTTGCTGTAGACCTGGCCTGATACCCCTGGAATTATTATTCTGTCTCAAGGCTTTCAAAGCCTTCTGTGTGGGCTCAGTCATTTGACCCAGACTTGGTTATGCTAAGCACATTTTCCTGTCTGGAGACGGACAAGATGGTTCCCTCACTACACCCCATGTACAGAGGCCACCTGGACTTGCATAGTCTTTATCACACTGACAGCAGCAGGCTATCTTAGGTGGGTTGTGTGGCACACACAGCTGTGTCCTCCCACCACCTTGCAGCAGCTTCTCACCATCACCACCTCTTTGTCTGCTACCGGAGGTAACTGCCTCACTCTACCCACCTGTAGGGCCACAACTGCTGAAGCATCTTCCTCAGACTCAGTCCTCAGAAGGCTCTGGATAGCAGTTCTAAATTAGCCCTTGATGGCATCCATCTCTGTGTTGTATCCAGTGCTGGTCCTACTCAGACTCATTAATGGACATGACAAACTTAGGTTCATTGCTTTTTCAGTGGGTCTGCCCTGAGTAGAACTAGCATTGGAGACAACCCTCTGACACCTCTTGATTTCCTGCTACTTGCTTGCTCCTAGAACTGGTGGGGCTTACAACTACAGTGGTCCTCAGAAGTCGAGCAGAATCCATTCTGGAAGTCTGTTAGACTTACAAAACGTTCGGGAACCAAGGCGCGGCTTCCGATTGGCTGCAGGAAGCTCCTGCAGCCAATCAGAAGCTGCAACGGACGTTCGGGTTCCAAAGAATGTTCACAAACGGGAACAATCACTTCCGGGTTTGCAACATTCGGGAGCCAAAACGTTCTACTGGCAAGGCGTTCGGCTTCCAAGGTGTACTGGAATTTCTACACCCAAGCTCCAATGCCGACAGCTTGTGCCCATACCTCATTTTTGTATGTTTTGCCATACTTTTTCTTCCAAAGCTCCCAGTGCCTGTTGAGTGTGGGGTCCTTCTCCCAGTATGCAGATGATGAAGCAGCAGCAGCAAATGCCAGGAAAACACACGCCCACAGTTCCATCCTGCTGAGGCAGACACAGAAAGCTGGTAAGTACGGGGTTGTTGGTGTCATGGCAATAAGACAGGTGGCTTCCAGGGTGAGGTGAATCCTGGGCAAGCACCTGGAACCCCTGGAATCACTCACCACTTGGAGATTGGGATGCCATTCTTATGTTCTTAATCTGGTATTTCAGCACCTGGGAGAAACATAGCTTGCAGTCTTCATTGTAAGCTCAGTCTATATCCAGCCCTCGTGGCTATGTGTATATTTTAGGACCCACCCTATTCCTCAAATATTAATATGCTATAAATTGTTGTATTTTAAATTGCTGTGAGAAACCATAGGATCTTAGGGCAAAGGGCAGGTACCAAATAAAATTAACAACAACCTCTAGCCTTTTCCAACTTTCCTTTTGTTACCTACCTCACCTGAATAGTCTTCCCCTTTCCAGAACATTTTGCCCAATAAAGAGTTCTGCAGTGCCTAAAAGCTGGCCACAGTTTATGGGTTGTTTTTTTGTTGTTGATCCTAATAAAAGTTACCCCTATTTTACTTATTTAAAAGCATTTCTAAACCCCTTAGTGAATGTGTGTGTGTGTGTGTGTGTGTGTGTGTGTGTGTGTGTGTGTGTATCTCAGCCTTTTGGAGGGTCCCCTCCCCTCTTATGGACCTACACCCTTTTCTAAAAGAAAAAATAAAGTTACTTCCTCAATTGCTCCGAAAGAGATCAGTAAAGGCGAGAAAAAAATCTCTTTCTCCAAGTCTCTCCTTATAAATACCTACCTGAATGCCTTTCAGCAGGCTGAGGCTGGGTGTTCTCTCTTGACCTCTTCTTTAGAGTGTAAGAAACCTTCCTGTTCCAGGAGCCCCTTTCTTATGTTGTTTCTCTGGCTGAACCTTTCAACAACACTGCTCCTGCTTCACCCGCATGCTGTTGATAAAAAGGCTACTTTCGATTTCTTATTCTCAATGTCACATGAGCCTCCCCACCCCAATAACGGAAATGCCTTGCTTTCATTACAATGGTGAGCAATCTGAGCATGCAAGATGACTGTGAATTGATTTGTTACATCTTCAGGCTTGCTAGGAGATTATGAAACAAGGAAAGTTTAGCTTGGTTCCCCACTTCACAGGATGCCCTGCATCTATTTTCTGCATCTGCATCTCTCTCTACACAGATTGTGCTCACACAACCAGTACCTGGGCTGCTTTCCCCCGCTGGATGTGTGTCTATATTATTAAGATTTAAACTAGTTGCGAAACACATTGAAGGATATATGATCTGGATCAAGCCAGATTAGAAATGGATGAATCTGTCAATTTCAGTTCCTCTCGGCGTCTCTCCTTTTTTCCTGTACTGAATTTAGTTTACAATTATTTGTGCATCAATTGCAATGGGTTTTTTTTAAAGTCCTCACTAATATCTGTCAGCATTTTTCTTAATACATACCGTACATTTTTTAAAATACAATTTTCCATAATACAATGCATTGTTGGTCATTTCCTACTAATATTTGAATTTGTAGGCAGATACTTTTCCCTAATGCACACAGTTTTGATTGGAGAACTGCACTGCAAAATTTGGAGATGGGCAGATTTTGAAAGACAGGTGCATCTCAGTTTGTGTACTAAGTTTGGGAAGTGTGACCTGGGGAGCTCACCGAAAAATGTGACCCAATCCAAATTCTTCCCCCATCCCTAATCCAAGTAAAACAAGTAAAGTTACTAGTACTGTACAAGTAACCAGTAACAGATCTGTCCTCCCTGAGTCAATCTGTTAGGAGCAGAGGAAGCTGCCTTATACTGAATAAGACCTTTGGCACATCTAGCTCAGTGCTGTCAACACTGACTGGCAGCAGCTCCCCAGGGTTTCAGATGAGGTGTTTTCCCAGCCCTTTCTGGAGGCATCAAGGATCGAACCCAAAACCTTTGCTTGCAAACCACGCGCTCTTCCACTGAGCCATGATTCTTCCTTGGCCTTCCTTCTTCTAGTTTGATATTGGTGATGTAAACAGATGGCACAAATTTAGGATGCAGACGTCTCTCAGAAGTTGTGAGTCATGATGGCTATGTGAAGCCTCCAGGTCTAGAGGCAGCCTACTATTGAATGCCAGTTGCTGGGGAGAGACAGTAAGAGAAGGTTGTTGGCATCCAGCCACACTGGTAAGCTTTCTGGAGGCATCTGACCGGCCATTGTGAGAAGCAGGATTCTGAGTAACATATACCCACTTTGGCCTGATCCAGCCAGGCTTCCCAAGCCTATAATCACAGAATGATAGAGTCGGAAGGTACCCCTAATGGTCATCTTGTCCAATCTCCTGCAGTGCAGGAATCACAGCTCAAGAAACCAATCAGGAGGTCAGGCAAGGAGTCAATTGACTTTGCTGGAATGTGGAGAAGCCTTTATAAAAGATCTCTAAAGGACCCCTGACTTTAGGTCCAGTCGTGGCCGACTCTGGGGTTGCGGCGCTCATCTCGCTTTATTGGCCGAGGGAGCTGGCGTACAGCTTCCGGGTCATGTGGCCAGCATGACTAAGCCGCTTCTGGCGAACCAGAGCAGCACACGGAAACGCCATTTACCTTCCCGCCGGAGCGGTACCTATTTATCTACTTGCACTTTGACGTGCTTTTGAACTGCTAGGTTGGCAGGAGCAGGGACCGAGCAAGGGGAGCTCACCCCGTCGCGGGGATTCGAACCGCCAACCTTCCGATCAGCAAGTCCTAGGCTCTGTGGTTTAACCCACAGCACCACCCGTGTCCCATAAAAGATCTCTAGGCCCTCTCAAAAACCTGAAGCAGGAAGGAGTCCCTAGAATTCGGTGGGCCATGAAAATATAAACTGGTTTAACTTTAGTGTGGCATGGAGGGAGCTGGCTCATGTCAAACCCAGAGACTGTAAGAATTTGGCTTTGCTGTACAAGAAGCAGCTGGGCTGAGGGAACAAGTGGTTTTTGACACTTGCCACAGCGAAAGGTCCTCTTTCGCCCACACGTATGCACTGGGGCCTGACTCTTGAGTTGAAAGCGGCCCAAGTCACTGCACTCAACAAAATTCAGCTGGTGACTTTCCTGTAATCACCAGAAAGGAGAACCAAAACTTGACCCAGCTGCTGCCAGTTTTCTCTTCCTGAGCTCACTGATGCTTTCTGCACCCTTGCAGAAGGTTCAAAGTCCTTGTTTTAACTTGCAAAGGCCTGAACAATTCAGGTCCAGGAAACCTCAGGGACCACCTGAACGCTTATATATCCCAGTTCAATCGCCGAGATCATCTGCAGGAATGTTGTTAGTCATCCCCCAAGTGGGCAAGGCTCATTTGACAACAAGAAGAAACCAGGGTGTCTGTGTGCCAATTTTTAAACACGTGCTGAAAACTTTTCTATTCTGCCAGGCCTCTGCAGGAAATTAAGAATATGCCATTGTACAATGGTTAATTGATGCCTGTTTTTAACTCTTTTTTTAAAAACAAAACAAAAAATTATTTTATGGTTTCATGTTTCATTGCTGTGAATCTCTTTGATTTCTTTTTAAATGGCATAGTGGTATAGAATTTTTTTTAAAAAAATAAATAAATAAACATTTCAAAAAGCCAGGCCAAGTTGGACCAAGTCTAGAAGTTTTGCTCTCTGCAGCGAAGGACAGGATGGCATGCTCGTTTCCCACTCATGTTCAGGACTGGTACTTGAATCTCACTTAGGAGCGCAGCCCTAAGGATTTGAATATGGAACCTTCTGCATGAAAAGCTGATGTTCTATCACGGAGCTACAGCCCTTCCTTTAAAAACAACCACCTCACGGTTTTGAAGAAACGGCCAGTTTGAATAGGAACTGAGAAAGTTGCCTTATGCTGAGTCAGGCAGTTTGTCCCACAAGCTCAGCATTGTCTTCAGTGACAGGCAATAGCTTTCTGGGGTTTCAGGTGGGACATTTCCCTGGCCCCACCTAGAGATGCCGGGGATTGGACCTTCTGCATGCAAAGCAGAAGCTCTGCTACTGAGCTAATTGCTAGTAAATCCAGAACAAAAGAAAACTCTTTGACACAAGGCATTGCTAGTTTTGGGAAATCCCCCCACCCCACCATGGTTGGTGGCCAGTGTTTCACATGGCTTTTTCAAAAATCCAAAAGGTTGAGCAAATTCATGGAAATCCATGGCCAATTGCCAAGACTGAAATCAGGCCTCCAAGTCCAGATGCACTAGACCCCTGAATACCAGGCAGATGGCAGGTGACAGCTAGTCCCTTTGTGCCCTGTTTTGGGGGCTTCCCAGGGGTACTTGGCTGACCTGAATTGGAAATAGGATGCTAGATGGACTGGACCCCAATTCCTCTTTGTCATTATGATCCCAACTTATAGCTGTAGCAGCAATCCAGACATAGAAAGTCAGTGGCAGCAACTGAGTCAATGTGATGGCCTGGGATTCCAATTCAGAGGCTGAACCAGAGGAATCCCAGCCTGCACAGGAGTCCCCGCCTCCAGGGCCGACTGAATTGGGGCAGGGCCTTGATTCTGAAGCGCCTGCACCTGTGCCGGATCCTCAGGAGCAGGCACCAGGTGAATCCACTCTGGCTCCAGAGGTGGTTGAGGACTCAGTGCCTGCAGGTGAGTCTCCCCCTGGGCCCAGTAACCCTTCAGCCTCTCCTGAACTGCAGAGGCTCAGGGCAGAGAGACGGAGGGAACTGGTTTCTCCCAGGAGGAGTGCTCGCCTTAAGGCCAGGAGAGGCGGGTCTCCTGGGGGCCGGGACCGCCCCTGGCCTCAGAGAAGATAAAGGCCAGTCAGCCCGGTCCCAAGTTGCGGGAGCAACGTCGATGAAGAGCTGTTTCGGCCAGCATTCAGCCCTGTTCCTCCAGAGTTCCTGTCCCCGCCCGGCTTCCTGCTTCGGACCTCGCCCCGCTCCTTCGGAACTGTTTCCAGGCTATTGACCCAGGACCGGACTTTGACTACGCCAACGGTAACCTTCCCCCCGGGACCAGCACAGTCAACCTGAGACCACTCCCCCACTCCCTCCCCAAGAGACTGCTGCCCACTTCAGGATTTCATTGAAGCACCACCTCTTCACCTCCAGGCCTCACACTCCCCCTAGCCCTGCTCGCCAAAGCAGATAATGCACACAAAAAGCATTCATGGAGTATATAAGGGACTCGTTGAGACTTGCTTTGAGCAAGTCGCCTGCTCCTAGGGCTTTCTCTGAGTCCCTTAAAATTCTGTCCTTGACCACCTTTGTTCACTTGATTGCTGGACCTTGCTGGGCTGCTTCATACCCAAAATATGACCTAGCACACCTGCTGGATCTTGCACCCTCCTGACTGTGGGCTCCACCTCACCAGGACTGGTCATTCATGGAGGATGTGGCTTGGCTCACTTGCTTGAGTGATCTACTCTGTGTGTTCCTTCCTGCTTTCTCTGCTTGAAGATGTTCTGATGCCCTGATTTGCACACACCAGGCATGTGGAACCTCAGGCTCCGATGCAGTGAGCAAATGCGGCCCTTCAGCCCTCTCTATCTGGCCCTCAAGACCAAGTCACACACCCCTCATCAGCCCCTGCTTTGCATCCTCCCCTTGTAGGTTGTAGCCCTGCTGGGATGTGTCCTTACACTCTGAAAATGCTTCTCACTTGCCTGGATAAGAGAGGAATACCCAAGTGTAGAGACCCTGGCTCTTTCGCGTTGGGAAAATTTTCATTCTGGGATCCAAGAATCAGCTCAATAAAAAGATCTGCATTAATCTATGCTGGATTTTGTATTGGCATTGAAGTTGAGGTAGAGAGAGAATGTGTTCCTAATATTAGCAAGTTTCCCATTTTTCTTGCAGAGGAAGAACCAAGAGACATTTTGTGTTTAAAAAAAATGAAAATGAAAGAAAGCTTTTTAATATTCTGTCACAGACAACTGCCTATATCATTGCAGCAAAACAGCTTTCACGGAAGTCCCTTGTTTGTGCTCCTTAATGTCAGCTCAGGAAGCCAGCCATTTGCTGACACGAGGGCCACTTCTGGTGTGGCAGTGCATGCATGGACTGGTCACATCTTTGGGAAGCTGGCCAGGTTGGCAATCCCGCAGGCGTTGTCCATATTCCGGGCCATCAGGATGTAGCCCTTGTTGCCCCAATCTTCCCCCCAGCTATAGGGAGGAGAGGGAGAGAAAAAGAGAGAGAGAGAGAGAGAGAGAGAGAGAAAGAGTAAGAACGTGGATGAACATTCTCTGTCAGCCAACACATTAGAAAATTCAGCTAACCAGGCAGGTGAGATGTCACTTCTGTTTTGTTTCATCTGCTCTGGGTATCTATTCATTTCCTGCTTCTACTTAAAGCGGTGGTGACCAGTAACGTCAGGAGTGTAGAGATGCAATTTTCATGTGCAGGAGTTGCCCATGAGTACGAAAGAAGCCGGGTGCTGGATCAGGCCTATCAGGGGCCCATCTAGTCCAACACGCTGTGTTCACAGCGACCGAAGGCCCCCAAGAACCTTGGAATCTAGACTGCCTGCCTCTGGACCTGGCAAGCTGAAACATGTCCAGAGGAGGGCTGATCTTCTGGAAACCAAGTCTTATGAGGAACGGCTGAGGGAGTTGGTTATGTTTAGCCTGGTTGAGAGGAGACAGGATAACCATCTTCAAATTTCTAAAGGGCTTCCACATCAGGAATAACTTTCTGACAGTAAGAACTGTTTGACAGCGGAACAGACTCCCACGAAAGGTGGTGGAGGACTCTCCTTCCTTGGAGGTTTTTAAAAAGAGGTTGGGAGGCCATCTGTCATGATGTATGAACTAGCTGTGATCCCTGCACTGCAAGGGGTTGGACTAAATGAACCTTGGGGTACCTTCCAACTCCAATTTTTTTATTCTATGATATCAAAAAAGCTGGATCAAGCCACTGGGAGCCCATCTAGTCCAGCAACCTGTTCTCACAGTGGCCACCCAGATTCCTTTTGGAAAGCCACAAGCATCTGCCTCTGACTGTCGAAGAAACATAGGAATCTGCCTTATACTGAGGCTCTGTACACGCTGTATCTTTAAAGCACATTTGAAGCACATTCTTTCACCCAAAGGATTCTGGGTACTGTAGTTTACCCCTCTCAGAGTTACAATTCCCAGCAAGTCCTTAACAAACCACAAGTCTAAATATAGAAAGGGCAAGGGGATATTCAGGCCACTGGCTGATAGATGGTGGATGTTTGTCTTCCTTCCAGCCTCGCAGTTAAAGTCTCTTAGCCACCTATTAGAGCTCCCCAAACCCACCATTCTTGGAGATACTTTTAGAAAACTTCAGATATGTACCTGTTTTTAACAATCCAGTGCTTGGTGCCTTTCTGAGTCCCATAGCCCACGGCCAGGACAGCATGGTTTATGTTGTCGGCATCGCATTGCTCGTCGTAATACACACCTAAGGAAACCAGAAGGGGCAGGGTGTGACTCAGTTTAGCCTATCGCAAACTCTGTCTGTGGTTCTCAAAACGGGATGGACAAATTAGTCGGTTTTAGTGCCTCCTTTTTCCAGTCTTAAATTCAGCTACTGCAGATCTTTCCTGCATAGTGTATGTGTTTTAAAATTAAAAAGTTCACCTTGCAGAAAAATGCCAAAATTGTACCGTGCATTTCTCCAGTCTGGTGGTTGAACTGTTGGACTAGGACCTGGAAAAGACCAGGGTTCAAATCCTTCCACTTGGCCACATGGTGGTCCCTGGGTGTGACTTTGGGCTGGTCACTGCCTCTCAGCCTAACCTACCACACAGTGTTGTTGTTAAGCTTTGAGTGTCATACTAGGACAAGGAAGTCTAGGGTTAAGCATCCCCCTCAGCCACAAGGTTGTTGTGGGGGTAAAATGAGGAGAGGGAGAACTATGTAGATGCTGCCTTGAGCTCCTTATAAATGCAGTTAATTGTTTTTTAAAAAGTGTGTAATATTTTGCCTTATATAGTTTGGCATGCCATTTTCCCAAATATGATGCCTTTCTCTATGTAACTGCCATGAATCATTGGACGTTTATGCTGACTTTCCCCCAATCTATGCATTCTTGTTTCCCATTTTGCTGCAGTAGTCCGTCCTCTCTTACCTCGGCTGTAGAACTGGAAGGAGGCCAGGCTGGCATCGATGCCCACAGCGATGGGGCCTATCCGGGCAACAGCTCTTTTCAGGGCCTTCTCGTCCCCCTCAGGGATCTCCCTGTAACCACGGCACTTGGCAGCTTTACCAGTTGGGTTATACATACAGTTTTCATCCTGCAAGGTGGATGAACAGGAGAGGGTGAATACAGAGCATGGCAGATTGTGCAGAGGAGCAGTAGAGTTTTGGTTTGGAGCTCAGGTTTCCCATTACCTGGCCGATATATGGGTAGGAATCGTCCGAATCAATGCCTCGGTTCTCCTTCACGTATTCAAAGGCATGGGTCATGTAGCCGCCCCCGCAGCCGTCATTGTCGGTGACGCAGTCCACCAGGTTCTGTGGGCTGAGGTTAAGCAGCTTGCCAGTCTTCCTCTTGAGCTGCCCCTCCAAGGCGCCCACGGAGCTGAAAGCCCAGCAGGACCCACACTGGCCCTGCCAAGAAAGAAGGGGGAATAAACTCAAAACGAGAAGCGGTTGTGATCAAAACAGCCTTTCCCCAAAACGGTGTGCTATTTGGCCTTGCTTGTGCTCCAGGGTGAATAAGTCTTCTGCATCTCTGCATTGGGTATACAGTATGATTGGATTAGTCCATGGCTCCCAAAAACAGAATTAGCATCTATTATTACCACGGCTCTCAAAACACAATTCTTCTTAATTATCATTAGTATTGCTCCCCAAACAGAATTACTCTTTATTGTCATTACCATGGCTCCCGAAACACAATTCTTCTTTATTATCTTTATCGTTTGGGAGTCATTATCATGGCTCCCCAAACAGGATAACAGCTATTATTATTTATGCTTATTATTTGTGTCTTTCCTCCCGAAAGAGCCCGGCGTGGTTCTGAAGGAGCATAAAGACACAACCACCCGCACACAATAGCTAAAAAAATTATCCTCTGTGAATTTGTCTAATCCTCCTTTAAAGCCATGCAGGTTGGTGGCTATCACTACCTCTTGTGGGAGCAAATTCAAGAGTTTGACTATGCTGTGCAGTGTGTGTGTGTGTGTGTGTGTGTGAGTGAAGAAGGCCCTCCTTTTGTCTAAAGTAGGATCCTTGGGCCAAAGGGAAGGAGCAGACAGCATCACAAGCCATGCAGGGATGACTTAAGGCCCACCCAGCAAGAAGCTGTAAACAGAAAAAAGAGATGAGGATTTTCACCTGATTCTTGATTGGAGTAACATAGCCTTTCTTTCTGTAGTCCATTTCGTCAGGAACCCGCTTTTCCCAGTCTGGGATGTAGAGGGTGTCGTTGGTTTGTTTGCGTGAGGAAGGGACTTTGAGCCCCGTCATCTTCTGAACAACTTCTTCACTGGTCTGGAGAAGGAAAAACAGTGAGCGAGCAAAAGTGGATGGATGCATTTGTACTCTGTGAGTTGCATTCTTCATTTTTTCCAACTATTTATATTCTGCTTAACTCTGTAGTCTTTAAGTGGTACGCAACAGGATTACCCCCAAATGCTGTTGTTGCCCAGACAGGCTGATAGCTCAACAAAGGGTGTGGGGACAAAATAACCCGAAACAAACACCAGAACATTAGTGGTATGAAAAGTTACAGGAATTCAGCAAGACGTTACAGGGATACGCACTGATTGGAAATGAAGCAGTGTGACCGCCTCAAACGCTTGCAGGTGCAAATAGTATTGAAATTAGGATCACGTGTCACAGCCTGGATATTCATCATAAACATGAATTGTCATACGTGTGCTGTAAAAAGAACTTCTAGAGGTGTCCGAGGTTACTAGGCTTTTCCGAAACTGGAGGCCAGGGAGACATTTATAAGGAGGTGGTGGAGGGTAACAGAAGTGAAGCCGGATTAGCAATGGAGGCAGGTGGATGTAAAAATAAGTCAGCCTTTTGCATGGGGTTGGTCAGCTAAAATATTGGCAGTTACCACCATCCCCCCACCCAAGTTAAAGGTTACCAATCTTCACTTTTGGATTATTTCGCTGCAGAGATGTCCCCAGCAAATTTCCACCACTAGCACTACCTACCATATCTCCCAGGTGGTTCATAGCCAATTCAAAAGTGTGCCTTCCCAGAGAAAATTCCAAGTTATGGGTGTTGATGTATTTAAGGTTCTTCTCCCATATAAGCCTCCGGGAGACCTCATCCATCTGTAGGTTACAAAAAGACGAAAGGTTAGTTCAAGATCTTAATGTACAGGACAAGCCCTGGTGGCGCCCCCCCCCCCCAGCCAGGTTTCACTTGGACCCCTCCTGACCACCTGCTGTTCTGCAGGGAGCAGAAACGGTTTCTATTGTGTGCAAAGGGCACAATTTCAGGTATTCCCTCTGCGTGAACAAATTGTTGCTAGCAGAGAGGTAGATCTTTGTTCCTCGCAATGCTGCACAAAAAGCAGCCCATCTTGCAACCACTAGAGTTGTTCCGCAAAGATTTGAGGAGGATTTCCAGAACCAGCTAGGGCCAATGCCCCTTCCTGCCTTGCTGCCCAGTCCCCCTACCTTGCCATTATATTCCTTCCTGTGGGTTTTCTTCCAGAGTTCCCACTGAGAGTCCAGCATTCCATCAGGAGAGCCATCAGTAGCCTTGGCTATTGGCAACAGGGCAGCTAGTATGAAGGTGGTCCACAACATCCTGGAATGGGAGAAAGGAGGGCAAGGATGAGGAAGGGAGGAAAGCATCAGGTCACATACACACCGTCCCTTTAAAGCACATGGCTTCCCCCAAATAATCCTGCCGACTGGAGCGTAGCCCTCACAGTGCTGCAATTCCCAGCACCTGGAACAAACATCTGTTCCCAGGATCCTTTGCAGGAAGCCACACGCTTTTAATGGATGCTGGATCTGAATTGGGAGTAAGGATGCACAGGATCAAACCCAGCCAGCCACCCAGGAAGTTTAGAGTGGGACCTCTGGCCAGTCCTCATCTGCCAATCTTACTGACCTCACTGGGTCATTGTAAGGTATAACACGAGGAGGGGTGTTGACTGGGTAAAACCATGTATGCTTGTCCTGAGCTCTTTGGAGGAAAGGCCAGCTCTTTAGATTGGTAAAGTTTGCTGAGTTCAAAAAGTGAGCTGGTCTTGGTAAGTTTGGGGTCCCCCCTCATTCTGCCGGGTGGGGCCCTGGACTGCTTGCTCCCAAAACCTACCTGGATGGCACTTCTGCTGAAAACAAGTTATTTTTCTGTCTTCTACAGCCCCTTCCCCCCTCTCTCTCCCCAAAACCCGTCCTTTGAAAGGACTAGGAAGATAAAAGAGTCACGTGCAGCGCCACAGCTGGTTCCCATTAATACTCTAAACAGCGCCGTACGTCATTGCTTTCAGCAAAACCAAGATCTGGTTACCTTTGTTCAGCTCCATAGGGAGTAAAAAAAAATAAATCGAAAAACTGGGGCAAGCTAAATCTCAGTGGAACCCTGTAGGTTCAGGGCTTCAGACAGGAGCCTTTCACAGCCCTTCCCAGAGATAGGACTGGGCCTCTAAATGGGATATTTATTCCTACCACCCCCCAAAATAAAGTAAGATTCTAGTCCTCATGGTTCTGAAGAAAGGGCTGATTTAAAGAGGAACATAAGAAGCAGCTGCCTTATCCTGAGTTGGGCCACTGGGTCCTTGGCTGGCAACAGATCTCCAGGTTGCCAGGGAGGAGTCTCTCAGCAAAATCTGCGGAGGACCAAAGGTCCCCCCATTACATGCCTGATTTAGATGACTGACAAACCACCGCAAGGCTGTAGCAGTGATGGCCAACATGTTGCCTTCCAGATGATGCAGGTCTAGATTACCATCGCTGACCATCGGCCACATTGGTTAGGGTTGATGGGAGGTTTGAGCCTTAAGGAAGGTTTGAGCCTTGATAAGGGATGAAGGGATCATAGATCATAGGATCATAGAGTTTTCCCCACCCACTTCCCACCCTAGAAGGGTCGTCTAGTTGATGGAGGAGACATCTTTGATTTGGCCCATGTTTCAATGCAAACCCACATCATTTGTGCTTCTCTCAAAACAACACGTAAACTGAAACACAGCCATCCTTCAAAACTGACCGCTCTCCAGATTTTGCAGTGCAGTTTTCTGATGCCGGATAGCTCAGTCGGTTAGAGCATGGTGTGGACAATGCCCAGTTTGCAGGTTCAGTCTCTGTAAGGGACAGCTGCATATTCCTGCACTGCAGCAGGCTGGACTAGATAATCCTCACAGTCCTTTATGATTCTATGATATGCAACCCCAATCTCCCAAACGAGTATAAGAATTCATATGAATAAAAATGCAGTTTAGTGAAAACTACAATCAAATGTATTATGTTAAATTCCCTGCAAACTATGTGTATATTAGGCAAAAAAATGCATGCAAAAATATGTTTATCAGTTGAAATACATGCTAAAATGCATTTAAAAAATAACAATAATCATGAAATGATGCAAAAGACTGAAAAAGGCAGAAACCAAAATTGGTAGACCAGTCACCCCCTCCCATCTACAGCTGTCCTTACCTGAGTTAAAACTTAGCCACCGAAGTTCTCTTGGAAGGGCAGGTCTGCAGGGCAGAAGTTGCTCTTTAAAATACCCAAAGATTGCAACTGAGTGGACAAATGCCCGCGGGCTGCTTGGCTTTATGCTGAGCTGGTTTTGAGGAAGTCTAGCCAGGCGGTGGAAAATCTGGGCTGTTTGTCTCAGGCAAAGTTTACTCAGGTTTGCAGACTGACCCGTGGTAAGAGAACGAGGGGGGCTGGGAGTGGGGAGGCCTGGTTGCGGGAAGAGGATCAACTTCCTCACATGATCCTTTGGCAAAGATCACATCACTTTTCCAGCTGGCTCAGGCGGAACTTCAGCTCTGACGGGAAGTGGGTGGGAAAAACAGTGTCCAATCCAGTGCTACTCCTGCTCAGAGCAGAGGGATATGGATCTACTCCGAGTAGAGCTTAGTTAGCTGTAACCTAATAAAGAATAAGTAACAAATTTGCTAGGTACTTTCAAAACGTTAAACTAGCTTCGCTAATAACACAAACCCCATTTTGCAAAAGGAACAGTAGAAAGTCCTTCTTCATGCAGCATATAGTTAAACTGTGAAACTTAGGAGGCAATGATGGTCGCCAACCTAGATTGCTTTTAAAGAAGATTAGACAAATTATTATTATTATATATTTATTATTGCTGTTTAATTAATTTGTATACCTCCCTTCATCTGAAGATCTCAGGGCAGTTCAGAACAACAAAATACAAAATAAGAATACAAAATACATAATAAAACAAAAACAAAAACAGACCGAGAACGCCCCCTCCCAGAAACACATTTTAAAAGCTATAGAATGTTTAATCAGCCAAATGCCTGGTTGAAGTGAAATGATTCTGCATGGTGCCTAAAGATATGTAATGAAGGTGCCAGGTGAGCCTCCCTGGGGAGAGCATTTCACAAAAGGGTAGCCACTGTAGAAAAGGCCTGTTCTCATGTTTCCACCTTCCAGATCTCTCATAGAGGAGGGCCTCCGATGATGATCACAGGGTCTGGGTAGGTTCATATGGGGAGAGGTGGTCCACTTAGAGTTATCGCGGTCCCAAGCCGTTTCAGACTTTATTGGTCAACACCAGCATTTTGAGTTGGGCCTGGAAACTAATTGGCTACCAGTGTAGTCAGGCTCGGATCGTTGTAATATGCTCAAACCATCTTGCTACGGTGAACAACCTGGCCACTGAATTCTGTACCAGCCGACATTTCTGAACCGTCTTCAGAGGCAGCCCCACGTATAACACGTTTAGTAGGTTACTGGAGTAGATAGGGGCGCAACTGGGCCATCAACCCAAGCTGATGGAAGGAACTCGGTGTCACTGAGGCCGCCTGAGTCTCAGGTGACAGCAATGGATCCAGAAGAACCCCCAAGCTGCATCCCTACTCCTTCAGAGGGAGTGTGTCACCCACCAAAAGTGCCTCTGTCTAATAATAATAATAATAATAATAATAATTTTTATTTATATCCCGTCCTCCCCAGCCAAAGCCGGGCTCAGGGTGGCTAACAACAATAAAATAGTACAATAAAATTGAACCCCAGTTTGTTGGCTCTCATCCAGTTCAGCACTGAGGCAAGACATGGGTTCAGCACATCCACAGCTTCGCCTGCAGATGTAAATGACAAGCAGAGCTGAGTGTCATCAGCATTTTGCTGACAATGTGCTCCAAAACTCTGGATAACCCCATTCAGTGGTTTCATGTAGGTGTTAAACAGCATAGAAGATAAAATTAACGGAGGAGAAGACTTCTGATGGCTGCTAGTCATGATGGCTCTGCTCTGCTTCCATAGTTGGAGGCAGCAATACTTCTGAATACCACTTGCTGGAAACCACAGGAAGGGAGACGGTGGTCTTGTGCTCAGGTCCTGCTAGTGGGTTTCCCATAAGAATTGGGTTGGTCACTGTGAGAACAGGATTCTGGACAAGATGGGGCATTGGCCTGATCCAGCAGGCTAGTCTTATGTTCTTATGTTCTTAATAAGATATAGCAAGGCGTCAAAGCAACCCTGTTTCCCAAGATTGTGTTCATTTTTCATGGAATTGGGGGGGGGGATGTTTTGAGAACATACCATTTGGAAAAAATTATGCTCAAGCAGCTGGGGAGTGGTGGGTGGGCAGGGGGAAGAGGTAAAACATCTGTTTGGGCTTGTTTTGACCCAATGCAAATCTTTGATATGCAGTCCCTCAGAGCCAGTGTGGTGCCTTGGTTAGAGTGTTAGGCTGGGGGGACCTGAGAAATCCAGGGTTCAACTCCCCACTCAGCCACAAAGCTCTTACTGGGTGACCATGGGCCAGTCTCACAGTCTAGCCTACTTCGCAGGGTTGTTGTAAGGATGAAATGGGGAGAGGGAGAAAGAGCCACAGACCCAGCCTCCAGCTCCTTGGAGGAAAGACGGGATATAAACATAAGAATAAAGAAATGAAATAAGGCTTGCTTGCCCCAGAGTATCATGGCCTCATACGACACAACCCACACACCTTTATTTGAGTTTCTACCATTTAGCATAGCAGCATTGTGAGGATCTATCTTGCATTTTCCTTCTCGAATATTTCTGCAAGCTGCCTTCGATTGTTCAGAGTGTTCAGAGCTGCAGAGATAAAAGAGTAGAATCTCAATCAAGGCTGTTTCTCCTGCTGGCTTTGAAAAGGAGATTTGGGGGTTGATTTGGAGCTGGTTTTGTTATTTCCCAGCCCCATCCCTTCCAAATTCTGGGTTGGGCAGGCACAGGGCACCAAAACCTACAGCAGCAGGAATGCGATGAGCAGTTGACCTTGAGCTCACTTTGATTTGCTAAAAATTGCCATAAGTCAATGCTTGTGCATGTGTGTATATGTATGAATAACAGGGAATTTCCAACTGGAGATTCGTAAGGCCCCACATGACAAAGAGAAGGCAAGAGTCACATCTAGCAACACAAAATGTTCTGGCTCCCAAGCAAATGAAGTGGAAGCCAGGCTAATGAGAATTTGATTTCAGAATTCAGACTGCTTTTCTTGATCACAATGGCTGCTTGGGGTTTATGTTGTGTTGGCGCCATGGATGCTTTGGGAGAGGGCAGCACACAATACACAGAAATTAGAAAACAAATGAATGAATGAATACCCCATAGGGGTGGGATCCTTGGGCTTGGGGGCCGCATGCGGTCTCAGGACTCTCCTGAGGCCACACCCCTCACCCCAGGCCACACCCCACCCTCAATCTCCTGGAGACCCTGCATTGGAGGAGGCTCTAGATGACCCTTGGGAGGCCCTTCCAACTCTACAATTCCATGAGTATATGATCCTATGAGTGCTTTCCCATGACTGGAAGGCATCCTTGAATGATTAGACTGTTTCTTGCATACCTGGATGGAAGATGGAGAGAGGGGTGGTGGTGTAGAAATCTCTGAGTTTTGCATTTTTAAAATATAGCCATGCATGGTAAAAGTAAGATCCATGACTCCATCTACTTATGTTCCCAGCCCTGCCCACCACTGCATCTGGTCCTGCCTTCCACTGCATGTGGCCCCCGAAAGGTTCCCTATGAGGGGATCTGGCCCCTGTGGGCTGAAAAGAATGTCTCCTGCCCCTGAAATCAAGCTTAAGTATGCAAAACTGAATTAAATCTTTTTTTAAAAAGTTTAGGTAGGAAGGAAGGAAAACCAGGAGGTGGGTGATCTTAAATGAAAAGATATTACTTGAGTCACCAGCTTCACGTCAGGAATGTGCTCTTTTTGCAGAAAACCACAATTCTGGCAGCACAGCAAACCAGAGAGGTTTTGATTTGCAAAGGAGAGCCTAACTGCAAACAGCTTACATCCAGCCTTTGCCAATGCGCTGCCCTCCAGATGTTTGAGGACCAGTGGCGTAGCGTGGGAGGTGTAGGGGGCCCCGGCCGCACCGGGCGCAACATCTGGGGGGTAGGGTTAGGGTGCGCAAATCCACGGGTTAGGGGGCGCAAATCCACAGGTTAGGGGGCACAAATTACTTGCCTTGCCCCAGGTGCTGACAACCCACGCTACGCCACTGTTGAGGACTACAACTCCCATACCCCTGGCCAACATGGCTGTAGAGCACGGCTGGGAGCACCAGGTTGGTTGGCCCAAATCTCTTTGGGGGACGCGTTTCAGAAGCAGGACTCGATTCAGAAGCAGAAAATAACACCTGCGTGCATTTACAATGAAACCATGTGGAAAGTTAAGATGTCAGTCGCCCACACCTGCAGATGCAGGTGCAAAATAGGCTCCCTTTCCCATGATGCATGACTCTTGCTAACATCTGGCAGCTGCCCATGGGTTGCTTGTTTTTGCAGATCTTGCCAGAGGCAGCAGTTGATTTTCAGAGCAGACAGAATTACACAAGGCATAATTATTAATTAACAGACGGGATTCGACGTGCCAAGGTCCAGCAATGGTTGCTGCCTTAGCTTAAGGCTTCCTAGCTGGCAGTGACCATATAAAGCCACTTCCAGACAACATCTTTATCAAACATTTATCCTGATCTGTCTGCAGGGATGTCAGATGTGTTGGGATACTGCCAGGGAGACAAAGGCCATCATGACCCCACGTCGATTCCGGACGATCCATCGATCTCCCGTAGACACGCAGTATCATTCAATTAGCGACACGAGCTCCAGAAATAGCTTGCCACATTCCAGAGCTGATGCACGCTCTATCAGCAGAATTTGCACAGCGAAAGATGCACGCAGGAGAGCATTATTTACAACTTTATTCAGCGTTGGTCAGAACAAAGAAAACATGACTGCCTGCGTTGATGTCTCAGGCACACAGAGAGAAAACGAAAGCAATAGACAAAATATATACTTCCTGTGAACAGGAAATACGCAGACTCTGTGACTCGCAAAGCCTGCTCCCTTTTAAGGTGGAACGGAAATATCCTAACAAGATGATGTTAACTATTTCAGGAGCCTTCGTTCTAATTAAATCGTTATAACAAAAGGGGGGGGAACCTATGTAAATACTGCATAGAAAATTTGTTTGCTCTCTGGCATCATCTGGTGTTGCATGTTCATAACACATTCAAAGTGTTGTTTTTTTTGACTAATGTGGCTGAGTCCCTAGTATGTTCTGCCATTTCTTTCCTCTATCACAAGAAGTTTGATCTTCCAGGGAAGCAGATTTTGTGATGCAAGACCTCCCAAACTGCTATGGCCTCTTTGAGGCTGCCGCTGTTGGCATAAAAAGAATACTGTAGCCATCTAGTCCGGCCTCCTGTTCTCACCGTGGGCATCCAGGTGCCCCATTGGGGATCCCAGAAGCAGAACCTGAGCACCAGCGCTGATGGGAGCTGGAGTCTAACCACCTTCTCTTGACCCCATCGACATAAGAAGCATGACAGAAGAGAGAGCCTTTTCTGCGGCTGCTTCCATATTGTGGAATTCCCTCCCAAGAGAGGCCAGGCTGAGGCTGGCTCCCTCCTTGCTCGCTCTTTCCGCCAGCAGGCTGAGAGAAATCTTCCTGTTCAAACAGACCTTTGGAAACAAGGGACTCGGCTACATTGGCAAAGAAGAAACGCTTTATATTCATTGCTTATGCATTCTAACACTGCGACGCCAGATGGCGCTGTGGAGTTCCATTTTTGCCAACCCGATTTCTCATACAAAGTTTGCCACGCATTTAATTGAAACGCTTCTTTGATGTGTCTAGATTGAGCATGAGGTGCAGGCAACGCTGATCACTGGGCTGCTGTCAGGTCAGGCTGTGCTTTAAACGTGTTCTGATTCATTATAATCACTGCTTTTAACTAGCTTGTTTTTATTGCTTTGTATTTTTGTCCTCAAATGTTGTAAGCTGCCTTGGATCCCAATTTGGGAATAATAATAATAATAATAATACAGTAATAATAATAAATATTACTTATACCCCACCCCTCTGACTGCTTTCACCCAACTAATCTGGGTGGCTTCCAGCATGAAAGCTTCCCAATACAGGGCTGCCTTCAGATGTCTCTGGAAAGTCTGCAGTTGTCTATCCCCTTGACATCTGAAGGGAGGGTGTTCCACTGGGGAGGCTGCCACCACCGAGAAGGCCCTCTGCCTGGTTGCCTGTAACCTCACTTCTCACAGGGAGGGAACTGCCAGAAGGCCCTCGGAGCTGGACCTCAGTGTCTGGGCTGGACGATGGGGGTGAAGACACTCCTTCAGGTATACTGGACCGAGACTGTTTAGGGGTTTAAAGGTCAGCACCAACATTTTGAATTGTGCTCAGAAATGAACTGGGAGCCAATATACAAATGCATTAAACAATGACAAAATCACATTGGGAGTGTCACAGACTAGCCATCCTTTTGTTAAGTGAGACATGAAGAAGTTCTTGATTTGTCTTTTTCTGCTGCCCTGGAGCTGCTGCTAAGTCTGTTTCTTGCAGGGACCTGGTTTTAAGATCTTTCAGTCCTCCTTAAAATGCAAACCGCAGCCCAGTACCCTCCTGAGGTTGTGGTACTACAGCTCCCGTCAGCCCCAGCCAGTGGGCATCGTAGTTCCCAAAGATGTGCAGGGGTTGGTGTTGGCTAATGAGCACGTACAGAGCTACTCTTTCAGAGCAAATGCAGGACCCATTTCCCCTTCCCTCTAGCATACTTCCCTCTGCAGGAAGATCATTCAACCCGGGCAGCTGCTCTGCTGGGCAAAAGCTCCACCTGTTGGTTCCACCACAACTATAAAAAGCACAGGAGCCCTTTCAGCTGAAGCAGGGGGTGGGAAGGAGGAAGTGGGAAACTTATGACTATATTGCTGGTGGTGGTGGATTCCCTCCCCCCGAAAAGAAATGGGAAATGGGTCATAGGAGGAACTGACTACTTTGCTGCAAGCCATGAAGTGGTTTTCTTTAGGCACAAAATCTGAGCTGCTTCTACACACACACACACACACACACACACACACACCAGTTTGCTAAACTATCTCACATGTATCCCTCCTTTCCTCCAAATAGCTTGAGGGGGCGCTATATCCTCCCAGCAACCCTGTGAGGTAGCTTAGGATGGGAGGCAGTAATGGATGGGCCGAAGTTGCCCCTATTGGAGCTTAATGGCTGAATTTGGCGGTGGCAGTGGGGGAGAGATTTGGTCTATTGGTCCAAAATGCCACAGCCAGACTACTGGCTGGGATTCCGTTTAGATCTCACATAACCCATCTTAAAAGCAGCTGCACTGGTTGCCGGTTTGTTTCTGGTCCCCATTCAAGGTGCCATGATGGCAGGGGGTTGGACTAGATGACCCCTTTGGGTCTCTTGGAACTCTGTGTAAACACACCTGAATGTGAAAGTGAAGCAAGAGCACTCCCTGGTGGGACAGGCCAAAGTAAATCAATATATACTGTTCTGCACACCAGTAGATTGTGGGAAATGTATAAATTGTCCTCATTATTATTCTGGTCCCTGGGCCTCTTCAGAGCCACCCTGCAGCATCACAGAGGCAGAAACTTTAAAAGGGGTGAGAGAAGCAGAGCTTAACCTCTGATACAGGCTTTGCGGAGGCAGCTATTCAGAAGCCAGTGATGTAAAAAGAAAAAGGCAGAGAAGTTTAACTCCTGGCCAGAAGCATCAGTTGCAGGCATCTCAACTCTTCAACTGGCAGAAGCAGGAGGCTGAGAGATGGGGGGGGGGGAGGCGGGGGGATGCTCTGGGGGCAGTGTGGGGTAGTGGTTAATGTTAGAATTCAGGCTCGGTCAGAGGTATGTGCCTATCTCTCCAGGCACCGGCTGAATTCTTTTGACCTCCCTCCGGCGACTCCCGGCAGGAAAAACACACGAGGTCCGTTCCGGCGATTTTCCTCAGGCTGTGAGAAAAACACACCAACTGCTTCTCCTCCTCCCTGCTCCCTGCATATCCCCAGGGAGGGGAATCAGACTCAGACAGAAATGTATCTACATTGCTTTTATTCCTGTCTTCAGCAGTCACACAGTGAAAGATGTCCGCTCTCTTCAACAAACAGAGAGAAACTCCAAACTCCACCCATGTACATCCTGTACAGGTCATATGACACACACACTGAGCTAACATCCGGTGCTCAGTACAGAATGGACTGCCCCTTTGTTTCCATGGCAACAGTCACATACATCCTGTCTGGCTTTGCAGCCACAAGCAGCTGACTGAGCTGCTAGAGCCTTTGCTTGCTGCAGCATTGCTGCTTTAGAATAACATACTCCCTCTAAAGCATCAATGCGTGCTGCGAGCAAAGCGTCATCCAGAGAAGAAAACAAACAGTTGTTATACTTATAACACTCCCCTGTTGTTTCAGTTCCACCCTTGGAACTACACGCCACTGGTTTTACCAATGTACCTCTCTGGTTGTGTGACTTCCAAGGAATGAGTGCTTCTGCATTACCTTGGTTAGCAACTCTCTGTTGTGCCTTTGTCTCTGACTCAGACACAGCTTCAATTTGACCTTGGTCGTTTACAACAGCAACACATGCAATAGCTTGGTTGGCAAACTCTTTTGAATACCTCTTGGGTGGTACACCCTTCGTTGCTCTCTCAGACCTACGTAAGAGGTGCTGCTCTCCCTTGCTTTCTGGTTCAGCCTCTGAACTCTCTGAAGAACCAGTACTAAGC
This sequence comes from Podarcis cretensis, assembly GCF_951804945.1. Taxonomy (NCBI): domain Eukaryota; kingdom Metazoa; phylum Chordata; class Lepidosauria; order Squamata; family Lacertidae; genus Podarcis; species Podarcis cretensis. The sequence continues at coordinate 4,238,873 of NC_137186.1, forward strand.
TTAATCAGTGGTTCATCCTCCTCTTCTGAGGGTCTAGTCATTGTGTGAGATTTCTTCTCAATGACTGTGACAACTGAGCTGTCTGAGCTATCGCTGTCATCATCAGTACTACTGAACTCAATAAAATCAACATCATCATCATCAGAATCATCATCATCACCTGTGGGAAATGTGTGAACAATCACTCGCTCCTGTTCAGGAGCACTCTCTAGAAATTTTGTGAGAATCACCTTACCAGATTCAGACAAAATTACTCTGTAGAGACCCTTTTCATAACCCACAAAAATGCCTCTGGCATTCTTTACTCCACCCGGAGCTTCTGTCCTCACATGAGACCCAAAAACCTTGAAATGGGCAACATAAGGTTTTCTGTGGAACAGTTTCTCAAAAGGAGAACTTCCCAATTCATTTGAAAACTTTCTCAACCACGTGTAAGAATACGACATTAGCGACTCAGCCCAGTACTCATGTGGCAGATGTGAACTAAGCAATTGCCCTTCCATTCCCTTTTGCAATTCTTTGTTCACTCTAACACAGACACATCTGTTCCAAGCTTCTTCGGAACTAGCAATTTTGTGTCTTATCCCTTTCTTCTTCAGGAACCTCTGGAAATCCTGTAAGAGAAAAATTGGCTTCTCATCTGTGCAAAGACAATCTATGTCAGCATCATGCATATTTTTAACCTTGTCACAAAACTCTTTAAACCTTTCTAAGGCTTCTTTCGGTCTCTCCAAAAGATAAATCCAGACAAAACCTGTAAAAGAATCAACACATATTAGGTAATACTTTGCATTGCCTCTAGATGGTGCTAAAGGACCAATCACATCAGCATACACCCGCTGAAATGCCCTGTCGACCCTTGAGGTGACCTGCTTGGCGTTCTTCTTGGCTACACCTGCAAAAGAAATCATGTTAGAATCACAATAATTACATTCCATGTAATCACTTTGATCAAAAGTCAACAAATACAGTCCATCTTTCTCTTTGGCAGAAAGATACAACTCTCCATCTTTGTAGATCTCGCAGTGTTGATCATCATAGGACAGTTTTAGTCCCTTCTTGGCAATCTGCGAAACGCTGAGCAGATTGTACTTCAACTCTGGAACCAAATAAACATTGTTTATAGTCAAGTTCAGACTTTTAAGATACACAGTCCCAATTCCGGTGGCTTCCAGCTCTTGACCGCTGGCTTGTTGTACAACGAAGCTTTGCTTCTTAAACGACGAAAACAAATCCCTACGATGGGTCATGTGAAATGTGCAGCCAGTGTCAATGACAAAAGCGTTCTCCACATCTGGCTTGGTTCCTTTCGACATCAAAGCCTTTGCAGGCTTCGCCTGTGACTTGGCATGACTTCTGCCTGACGCCTCAAACTTCGTGGAGCTTCCCTTGGCTCCTTTGTTCTGACGTGGCTTCTTGCAGTACCGCTGAAGATGCCCAGTCTGCCCACAATTGAAACATCGGACAACGTTCAAAGCTACAGCGTCTCCTCCAGTAGCTACAGCAGTGGGGGTGTCTGAACTCCGTTCTTGTCTCCCCCTGTCCTTCACTTCCAGGGCGGCAAGTCTGTCATGTTCACAAAGAACCACGGCAAAGACCCTGTCCGACGTTAGATCAGCTGCTGGGAGAGACCCCAGCTGACTGGCAACCGTTTTGTAAGTCCGATTCAGGCTGTTGATCACCATGAAGCAAAACACTTCCTCCTGCAGACGGAAATTGCGTTCCACCATCTGCTGACGCAGAAATTTCATTTCCGTCAGGTGCGCTTGAACATCTCCATCAGGCGCAAGCCTCAGGTTAGTCAGCTTTTCAAAATACAGCAACGCTGAAGAACCTGCATCTCTCTGATGTGTCATTCTCAGCGTGTCCCAAACATCTTTCGCGTGCTGTAAATCTTGTATATGAATAAGCTGAGAGTCTGACACGCACAGAATTATAGCGGTTCTGGCCTTCACATCCTGTGACTCCCAAGCACGCGTTGGTGCTGCAGGGATGGGGTTCTCAATCACCCCAAACAGTCTCTGATTCTGCAGCAAGGCCTTCATCTTAATAGACCAAGATGCATAATTGTCACTGGTCAAGAGGGGTGGAGAAGGCAGGCCTCCCCCCTTCTTGGCATCCATTTTGAGTCCTTGCATTGACTCTCAAACACAAGCCTCTAAAATCCAATAGCTGGCTTGTTTACACTCTGTGCACCTGGCAGCTCTAACACTGGCGGCTTGGAAAGTCCCCTTTCAACAGTTCCTTTGTAAGGGCCTAGTCTAAACACGAGCTTTTTCTGCCTCTCTGGGCACAGCCTGACTTCCAGCCCTTATCTTGAAACTGGCCTGCGTTGCTAAGCAACCACATTCCTTTCCTTGGACAGGAAAAACCACAGGAATGTTTGGAATGCAGACTCTTCTCTCTCGGAGCTGTTTTTCCCAAACGTTGCTCCCATGAAGCAGAGAATTAATCCATCTGCATTCACACTCTTAAGCCCGAAAATCTCATACCTGGGCTCCGTAGCTTGGCTTTCAGCTTCTTCTGGTGAGCTCCTGGCTGCAGAGAATCAGCCTCCATCTCAGGCTTCCATGGAGAGGGATGAAAATAGCAGCTCTGCTCCTATTTCTGCAGAGTTCCATGGATCGTAGCAACCATCCTCTGCTACCACTGTTAGAATTCAGGCTCGGTCAGAGGTATGTGCCTATCTCTCCAGGCACCGGCTGAATTCTTTTGACCTCCCTCCAGCGACTCCCGGCAGGAAAAACACACGAGGTCCGTTCCGGCGATTTTCCTCAGGCTGTGAGAAAAACACACCAACTGCTTCTCCTCCTCCCTGCTCCCTGCATATCCCCAGGGAGGGGAATCAGACTCAGACAGAAATGTATCTACATTGCTTTTATTCCTGTCTTCAGCAGTCACACAGTGAAAGATGTCCGCTCTCTTCAACAAACAGAGAGAAACTCCAAACTCCACCCATGTACATCCTGTACAGGTCATATGACACACACACTGAGCTAACATCCGGTGCTCAGTACAGAATGGACTGCCCCTTTGTTTCCATGGCAACAGTCACATACATCCTGTCTGGCTTTGCAGCCACAAGCAGCTGACTGAGCTGCTAGAGCCTTTGCTTGCTGCAGCATTGCTGCTTTAGAATAACAGTTAAGACACTGAGCTAGGGACTGGGAGCAGAATTGAGAGGCCTTTTGCTGTAGCTGCTCTGTCATCATGGCGTTGCATGTTTACCTGAGCTAGGTGAGTGTTAAGGCTGTAACCACGTCAGAGATCTGAGGGAGGGAACCAGCTGAGTGTGTGGAACAGCCCGCAATTGAATCACTGGCAGTTCCAGTTTTAGAAATAACCCCCCCGAGAACCTGAGCCAGCCAGTCAAAGTAGGCATCCCTAAGTGAAATGGACCAATGTTCCTGCATTGGAGGGGGTGGGATACATGGCCACAGGGTCCCTTCCAACTCCGTGTAAGGCAGCTGCTACGTGGTTTGTGTCCATGTAGAAGAAAGGTTGTGGCTGCCCTACACCCCATACATTTAAGGCTCCCCCCCCAAAAAAAATCCTGGGAACTGTAGCTGCGTTTCCCAGCACCCCTAACAAATAAGTTCCCAGGATTCTTCGGAGGTTAAATGTAGCGTGGCCAAACCGATTTTTTTCTCTGTTGAGAGAGGGAAGTAATGGTTCTTATTAAAAAAGGATTAAATGAGTTTAAATAGATCTCCTGATAGCTATTTATGCACAATAGAGCCTCCAGATATAGAAGCAATATATCCTGGGAGTAGCAGGAAACAGGGGAAGCTGCTCCTCGTTTCTGGCCGTTGTGGGGAAAGCACCCAGTGTAATGAACCATTGGCTCTGCAGAAGTGTCTCTGCCAGTTCACAGGTCTGCTAGAAAAAAAAGAAACCTTTGTCCAATCTCATTAAGAACCATGAGGACTGGGATCTTACTTTATTTTTTCTTGAAAGTAGCTCAGTGATAAGGGTGGTGGGGGTGGGCTGCGGCGCAGTGCACTATGGGTAAAGTGGCATTGGGGTGGGGAGGTGGGCAATGTTCAGGCTCTTGGGCAGGAGAGAGGAATGCTGCCTTCTGTACCAAGGTTTCTTCCTTACTGCCAGCCTGTGCCCCATTGAATGCATACTCAGGGTGCCTTGTGAGTCATGGAGCATCCTGGGTACAGGGAAGGGTTGCAGCTCAGCAGCAGGACATCTGCCTTGCATGCAGAAGGCCCCAAATCCAATCCCCTGTGGCATTTCCAGGAAAGCTGGGGGAGATCCTAATCCTCGAGGTGTCGGGAATATACTGTTTTTGAGGTACTGGTCAGCTGACACCCCCCACAACGCCCCATCTCTGGAAACAGACCCTAAAGCACAGCCTCATGAGATTCTGAATCCCAATGTCTATCCCACAGCACATGAGCCTGAGATGGCACAGCGGTCCAAGTTAATTTGGCCCTGGGGGAAACACCATATTCCTGTATTCTTAAAACCCACCAGCTGAAATTCAGGAAAAAAGAAACTCTTTTCTCATCAAAGCTGAGCACAACATCATGAATAAAACATATGGCATATCGTTTATTTTGCATAATTGCTCTGTTAAGCCAGGGCAAGGGACAAAAGGCCGACACGAAAAACAGTAAAATGCGTCTGAGATACGGGCCCACAGACATCATCAAGCTGGTCCTCTTCATCATGAGGGCCAGAAACTTGATTTTTTTTAAAGTACACAAAAAGGGGGGGAAAGAACTAGAAATTATCCAGATGCTGAATTATGCAGTCATTACTAAAAAGTTATTGTTGCTTTTAAATCGCAAAGTGGTTGGTGCCATATTTTTGGGACGCCGGGAGATCAATCCTTGCACTTTGGCAAACAATGGCTGAGTTTTGCAAGATAGAAATGAGAATCGCTGTGGGTTTTTAAAAGAATTTATCCTGATCTTTCATTTTTCCTTCTCAGAAAAGACAGCACTGCATTGTTACACTATTCAATATTGTATACATAACTTCTGGAACACGAGAGGAACAGTCTTCCCCTCTATCCAAAGCCTGGGGTGAAGCCCACTTTCAACTGAGATTTATGAAAGACAGTGGTAGATTCCAAGAATTCAGGCTTCATGACAAATGTAAGTATATTTCGATGACGACCACACATCTCCAGAACAAGGTTCCCATCGTCTCATCTCAATTCTTACTCCCCACCCCCTAGAACAGGTGAGCAGGATGATGCCTGGATTGGGGGGGGGGAGAGACAGGTATGTGTGTTCTTTACCCCCCACTGAAGAAGGGGGGGGGAGGGGAAGACATCACCAGAAACAACAGATGGACAGGAAACCTGCTCAGATTAAATCTGCTTGTTTCCAGAATTGTGTGAGCGCCGGGGGAAGATTGCAGCCCTGTCCCATTTCACATTAAGAGAGGGATGGACACAAAGGGGACCCACGTGAACCCCAAAATCCTCAACAATGCAACAACAACAAAAAGCTTTTGTGCTACGGATGCTTTTTATGGCTTGGAAGTGTCCCCCGTCCTGAAGCGTTACAAGAAAAAAGGAAGCCAAGAGGGTTCCGCTAATGAGCGAGACCCACTTTTGATTGCACAGGTTATGGGAGGAAACAGGGCCAACTTCAATGGTGGATACCTTGAGTCTCATCATCCCAGAAGGCAAACACCACACTTGCTTGTCTGGGTTTCCAGAGAACAGAGGAACCTGAAGGCTTCCTTCAGGACAAGCCATGCCTACTTTTTCCTTGACTAGCCAGGTGCAGCCAGCTTCAATGTCCCCCAACTTCCTTGTTGTTCCCAGTGCCAACTGGCACCCCAGTTCCCCTATACATTATGGGAAGAGCACAATGCTCTAAAGACATACACAGCATTCAAGCCCTGGTGGGGGGCTTGGCGGCTGCTGGGAAAGGGGGGCACTTGAGAAAGTTGCTAGCCCAGCAGGGTGAACCGTTGGGGTGGGGGCAGGCAGACGCCTCCATTTCATTAACACTGCTCGAGGGAGATAACGTGCAAGACCTGAACACACGAGTGCGGACGCTAGTGAAACGAGTGCGCGGCAACGAGTTCCTCTATATGCCTCGGGTGTTCACAGGTGACGGAATTACACAGCGCTTTAAGCATCATTTCAGGGGGCAAATTCTGCCCCCATTCCCTGACATCGTATAAACAAGAATACAATTTTGATATATTTATATATATATGTATATATGTATAAAAGGTTATGGCGTAGGGTGTTTCTTTTTTAAAAATCCAAACACCCATTGAGCTTTTAAAAATCCCTGATGATCGCACACTGAGCATCGTCCACTCATCGGGCTCCCCAAGTCCTCGCGACTGCTTTTGGACTCTGCACACGCGGCTTTCTCCAAAACACAACCGGTTTGCGGCAGGTCTGCTGGGAAGGAGGGAAACAGCGGCCTCGCCGGAGGCTCCACCCAAGTTGGGAATGAGCCGGACTCCCTCTGCGACGCCTCGCCTGCAGCGCTTCTGCTTCCCAGACGTAGGAAGACTTTGGCAGTCTTTGACAGAAGTTAGAAAGGGGGGGGAGTCACAAACGCTCCTCCCTCCCTGCGTCGCTACACGGGGGGCCAGGGGAAACTGCACCATCTGCACAGATCTTTTCCCATCCTTATTCCGAAAAGGGGGGGAACATGTTCAGCTCAGGAAACTCTTCATTGTTGTAGCTGGCTCCTTGTTCCCCTAGCATGGACAACATGTCCTGTAAATGAAAGGGAATTAGAAAATGAGAATGAAATTATCGTTGCTTAGGTGACAGTGCACTGTATCTTCTAGGACGGGCAGAAAGTGGTTCCTGAATGCAGGAGAAGGGTTTCCTACTTGCAAACATTTAACAGCGCCCCCTAAAATGAACCCCACCCTCAAATGTGCTATGTAAAACCTTTATCTGTATTAACTCAGATCCCTTCTGGATCATACATTTAAAGCACCCTTATACCACTTTAGGGACGCGGGTGGTGCTGTGGGTTAAACCACAGAGCCTAGGACTTGCCGATTAGAAGGTCAGCGGTTCGAATCCCCACGACGGGGTGAGCTCCCGTTGCTCGGTCCCTGCTCCTGCCAACCTAGCAGTTCGAAAGCATGTCAATGTGCAAGTAGATAAATAGGTAACGCTCTGGCGGGAAGGTAAACGGCGTTTCCGTGTGCTGCTCTGGTTCACCAGAAGCGGCTTAGTCATGCTGGCCACATGACCCGGAAGCTGTACGCCGGCTCCCTCGGCCAATAAAGCGAGATGAGCGCCGCAACCCCGGAGTCAGTCACGACTGGACCTAATGGTCAGGGGTCCCTTTACCTTTACCTTTATACTACTTTAATAGTTATGGCTTCCCAGAAAGAATCCTGGGGACTGTCGTTTGTTAAGGGTGCTGTGAGAGGATCTAGAGCTGCTGCTGGTCTGTGTAGAAAATACTGAGTTAGGTGGACCAATGGTCTCGCTCAGTATAGTGCGGCTTCTTGGGTTATCAGTGCTTTTAAATAAATCAAAGATGGGGAAATAGAGTCGGCTGCTGGAGGTTTAAATCCTGGTTTGGATCCCTAGCAAGAGGATCATTGGCGTCTTGGCCTCTGTTTATAAAACGGGGAGCAGGAAACGTTACTGGAATTGTGGCAGAGGGGAGGTTGACTGACCGGGAAGACTTCCGACTGGTTTGGTGGTGGCTGCTGGGCGTGCGACTCGCTTGGACTCTGTCCGTGGTGCTGACCCTGCCACTGCGACCACACAGCGACTCCCTCCGCTGCCCGGGGCTGGAACGGGGCTGGGGCCTGCCCGCTCTCTCCAGCAGCTTTGAAAGGAACAAAAATGCGGTTAGCACCGAGTGTAGGAAACAAGACTGTTCTTTCCCCATGCCCTTGATAACACGCTTTGGTCTAGATTGACTGGTTTGGCTGGGAAGGAGTTGGTGGGCGGAAACACCCTGCTTTGGGCTGCAGAAAGAGGTCTAGCAATCAGAAGTGGGGCAGAAGGTAGATCCCAGGTGGGATGCCCTCCCTTGTGAGGTGAGCCTGTCTCCCTTGTTATTGAAATTCAAGAAGCATTTGAAAGTATTCCTGTTGGAAGACTGAGATACTGTTCCCAGCAACCATGAAATGATTGTGCAATTGATGGCATGCTCTGAATAACTCTTGCAATGTTACAGAGACTTTGGACATATTGGAGAACTGAAATTTGGATGAACTCTAATATGCAGTTGATTAAGAAACTTAAAGCACCCACAGAGGGGAGGAGGGGAGTCCTAAGATTTGGGAGAATCTTGTTTTATTTTAAACTTTTCTTTTATTGAAAAATGTTCATCGTGATTTATTTTGTAAAACCAATACAAATTATTTCAAAAAATTGATTATGCTTTTGTTTCCACGACAAATACATTTAAAAGGATGTAGAATATTAATCAGCCAAAGGCTTGGTTGAAGGGAAATGCTTTTGCCTGGCGCCTAAAGATATGCAAGGAAGGTGCCAGGTGGGCCTCCCTGGGGAGAGCATTCCACAAGCAGGGAGTCACTACATGTTGTCATGTTGCCAGCCTCTGGACCTCTCTTAGAGGAGGCACATGAAAAAGGGACTCAGATGAGGATCCCAGGGTCCATGTAGGTTCATATGGAGAGAGGCGGTCCTTGTGGGCTCTTGTTACGTTCAGGCATGGTCTCCCTGGCCCTAGCAGAAGGTGCCTGGATTTGAACCTGGGACTTTCTGCAAGCAAAGCAGGTATTCTTCTGCTGAGCTCCGGCCCTTCCCGCTGTGCCCAACATACACGCCCATCATTTCACAGCGTTGCTTCTGCAGAACGAGGAACTGCACGGCGACAGAGTCCTGCCTCTTCAGCAGAAGGATCACCGCTTGCAACTTCCAAACCCGGTGGGGAACACTCACCAAAGCTGGCGTTGCGGCTGGCAAGGCTTGGGTAGGCAGACCCGCCTGGCGAAGCTGTGGAGCCTTGTGTCGACATGGGGCTGAAGGAGGACGGGGTGCCTTGGAAGGTGCCCATGGCAAAGGAAGGCGGCCGAGTCTTAACAGCGTGGGAAGCCGCCTGCTAGAAGAGCACGAAAAAGAAATTTAAACAGTGAGCAGATAAATAAAAAGCAACGGGTAGGTTACGGGAAGCTGGAGGCACAAATACAAGATGGGTGGCACCTGGCTTGAGAGCAGTACATGTGAAAAGGATCTAGGAGTCTTGATTGACCACAAACCTGACATGAGCCAACAGTGTGACGCGGCAGCTAAAAAAGCCAATGCAATTCTGGGCTGCATCAATAGGAGTATAGCATCTAGATCAAGGGAAGTAATAGTGCCACTGTATTCTGCTCTGGTCAGACCTCACCTGGAGGACTGTGTCCAGTTCTGGGCACCACAGTTCAAGAAGGACACTGACAAACTGGAACGTGTCCAGAGGAGGGCGACCAAAATGGTCAAAGGCCTGGAAACGATGCCTTATGAGGAACGGCTAAGGGAGCTGAGCATGTTTAGCCTGGAGAAGAGGAGGTTAAGGGGTGATACGATAGCCATGTTCAAATATATAAAAGGATGTCACATAGAGGAGGGAGAAAGGTTGTTTTCTGCTGCTCCGGAGAAGCAGACACGGAGCAATGGTTCCAAACTACAAGGAAGAAGATTCCACCTAAACATTAGGAAGAACTTCCTGACAGTAAGAGCTGTTTGACAGTGGAATTTGCTGCCAAGGAGTGTGGTGGAGTCTCCTTCTTTGGAGGTCTTTAAGCAGAGGCTTGACAACCATATGTCAGGAGTGCTCTGATAGTGTTTCCTGCTTGGCAGGGGGTTGGACTCGATGGCCCTTGTGGTCTCTTCCAACTCTATGATTCTATGATTCTATTGTATGATTCTATGATTCTATGGAGTGTATGTCCTTGCAGGAACAAAATGACCTTCCTTGGAGATTTTTAAGCAGAGGCTGGATGGCCGTCTGTTATGTACAATCTCGTTGAGATTCCTACATCGCAGGGGATTGGATTAGATAACCACCAGGGGTCCCTTCCAACTCTACAGTTCTATGATTCTATGAGGCAGAAGCTTCCTATACTCCTAAACCAGGCCCAGTTCCAGTTCCTCCAGCAAACACGGCAGCTTGTGACTATTCAACACAAAACTGTGGCTAAGCCCAGTTCTTATTAGGGATGCCCATATATATGGCCTGTAGGAAAAAGACAAAAACTACCTGGGCAGTGAAAGACGTGCGTGTCGTCCCTGAAGCCCACGTGGTCCCGGAGACCTGATCGGGATTGGAGTGGCGAGAGATCTGGGCCAGGATCTGCCCTGCCGAGGCTGAATGCGGTGCTGTGGGCAGCTGCTGCTGAATGACGTTCACGGGGGGCACCATTGTGCTGCTCCTACAGAGGCGAGGAAGAGGGCAGAGTTAAGGGAGGAAAGGCCAGTGTGGCTGAAGAGGCACGCAGACAGCTGGCATGCCATTCATTCCTCAGTTTCCATCTCGCCTTTCTTCTGAGGAGCTCAAGGCGGCATATGTGGTCCCCCCGCCCCCTTTGATGTAGGTTAAGCTGCGAGACTGTGAGCTTGATGGCTGAGTGAGGATTTGAATCCTCACTCACTCTAACCACTGCACTGCAGAGGCTGGACTAAACTGAAAAGGAACCTCAGCCAATCACAGGAGTCTTAAGACTATCCCTTGGAACTCACCTGAAGTTCTCGGTGGGACGAGGAGCTATGAAACTGCTTCCCTGGGAGAAGAGGGACTGGCTGGCGGGCAGAGAGCCAGAAGAGACGGCTTTCGTCTGGTCTGATTGAGAGAGAGAGAGAAGCATGGTTAGCCCCGACCTGGCCACCCAAGAACGCGATATTGGGCAGTATCTAACGAGGACCTACTGATACTAATGGGCTTTATTCCGAGAGACTGGCTCTCTCCTTGCCCTTCCTGCTGGCAGATGAAGATAAATTTATTCTGACAGGCTTTTGGGAATGACTGTTTTTAAGGAAAGGGCTTCTGACACTGCCGTGCTGCTTTTTTATTATCTATATTTCAATCTGCCTTTATGCTATTTTCATTCTAGTTTAAACAAACTATTTTAAAATATGCTTTTAGCTTCTTCTACTTTCTCTGTGCCATTTTAACTTGTGTAAGTCACCTTGAGTCCCGGCCTGGGGAGAAGGCAGGATTTATAAATTAAACAGCTAAATAAGGAACAAATCCACTACCTTTGTTCATTTCAAGGGGTCCTGGTTTTAGCAGGACTAATGCTGGATCCAACTCATAGGAAGCTATAGCAAAAAGGCTGCTTGGGCCCATCTCGCCCAGGACTGTCGACACTGACGGCAGTGCCTCTCCAAGGTTTCAGGTGAGGTGGGACGTCCCCAGCCCTACCTGAATATGCCCCTGGGGATTGAACTTGTGACCTTTGGCATTCCCCAAGGTTTCTCTTTTTTCTCCCAGGGGATGGACCAACATGGCTACCGATTACCGGCTCCGATTTCCCACCCCCCGACTCCCACCCTCTCACCTGTGCTGATGCTGCTGTAAATTTCACTGAAGCGAGGATCCCGCTCCTGACTGAAGAGGGTCTCTGCTTTCTCCAGAGGTTTGCCATGTTCTGGGCCGGTGGTGGCCACCGGTTGAACGGCAGCCTGGAAGGAGATGAGCAAACACAGGGTTGCACAGTCAGCTCAATCCTACTCCTGAGTAGATCCTCTGAAATCGATGTGCCTAAGGCCAGTCAAACCCATTAACTGCAGAGTCTTGAGTATGATTAATGTTGGATACAATCTGCAGATGTCAATATGTGCACACACAACTAAATAAGTGATAAGCCCAGGGATTTATTTCCATTTGCATCCCCCACCCCGTCCCGAGAGTTCAGGGCACAATACCCCATTCCTCCTCCCCTAATTTTATCCTCACAACTACCCCAAGAAGTGGGTTAGGCTGAGAGATGGCAACTGGGCCCCTGGACACCCCAATAAGCTTCACAGCTGAGCAAGGATTGGAATCTAGGTGTGTTCTAACATAAATCCTGCAACATGCCACTTAAATGAGAATGGACAGGGTGGGAGAATCCTGTTTGGATTGCCACTCCACAAAATCTATGTTTTCAGTTGTGTGCATGCAAAGGGGGCAGGCTGAAGGATGGCTGAAGAGGGGAGTTATGAAAAAAAAAGTCATTTCTTCCTCTCATGCCACTGCAGTCCTGTATTGAACGACTCCTCTAGTCGCCAATGGCGACTGGCAACTCCACAGAGGTGAGCGCCATGAGTTCCTTCCAGTGGAGTGTGTGGTCTGCCAAAGGAGGGACACAGTGATCTGTGTCAGCGGGTGTGTTTGTGTGTGCCCTCTGCCAGGTCTCAATTTAGGGCAGGGAGCTGGGACAAGTCCCCATGGAAACTCTTGGAACCTTTGCCGATTTACCTGGGCGTGGTCGTAACTGGCTAAGCTCTCCCTGACAGGGACCACGTCGACGTCTGTTGGCTGCGTCGCCTGCTGCCTGAAACGCAAGCCGTTGTTAAGAGGTTAGGAGCCGGTCGTGGGTCAGAGGAAAGTGCCACAAAGCAGGGAGAGGAACTGAGCAGAGCTTACAAGGTGCTCCGAGACCTACATGCCCCGGGGGGCCTTGGGATAGACCCCTCACAGAGCAAAGGGCCCCAGGGTGACTCCAGCCAGCCCCCCACTTACCTCGTCGCCAGCTGGGCAGGGCTCATCTCCAAAGGCAGGCTGGCGTTCGGGCCCAGTTGGGGCCGCTGCATCTGACTGGCCAAGGCAGGCCGGGACTCCTGGCTGGCATTCCTGGGGGGTCATCGGGGAAGGGAAGGTCAGGGATCGGAGGGAGCCAATCACAACCCTCAGAGCATTCCAGTGAGCCAGGGGATCTTTATGCCCCTCCCTCTTCTGAAGGCTGTTTTTGGCACCTGCTAAAGTCTTTTTCGCTACCCCAGACACACAATTCTTTTTACACGTATCTGTTGGTTTTAAATCTGCATTTTGAGAAATTTCAGGCATGTTTGTTTTTAAAGCTTGATTGTAATCAGTTTAAAAACAAAACAAAACACGTTACACTGTTCTACGTAAGCGACTCCATAATAAATGCAAAATCTGGCTTTGATTTCTCTGAAGCTCCCCGTCTGAAGCTGGTATATGGAAATGGGATGGATGAGTGTATGGGTGTGTGGGGTTCTCCCCACCCCCAAGTGAAGGGGCAGAGATAGATTGTGCAAAAGCTTACTCAAGCCGACTGCCACAACCCTCTCTCAGAGGCCACCCGCCCCTCCACACCACCACAAAAATATTTTTAAAATAGACTGAAAGATGGGCAGTGGGCAGAAAATTGAGAGCAGTCTCCAATGTTGGCGCTACTCAAAGCAGAGCTACTGAAATCAATCAACATAACTTAATTCCATTCATTTCAATGGGTCTACTCTCAGTAAAACTTAGCTGGAGATGATTCTTAGTCTTTAGCTCAACCTGCAAATGTGTCCCAGTTTCAGATTTAGGGATGGTGAATGTATGGATTCACTCAAGGAAATGACACCAACATGACAATATGGGGCAGACCAAGAGGAGAGCTGGTGTCCTGATGGCTGAGGGGGCGGCATTATGGGTCACATCCCATGCCAGTCCTGCTCAGCAGCAGACCCACTGAAACTAATGAACCTCCTGCTGTGGATGGGCCACTGGCCTGATCCAGCAGGCTTTTCTTATGTTCTCCAAGGTAGTCAGGTTCTGTAGGTCTGCTCCAATTAAGGCTAGCGTATTCCCTGACATCACAGCAGCCTGTCCAATCAAGAGCAAAAGAGGGGGATACTCAGAGCAGACAGGCGGTTTAGACCAAGGGAAGGGCAGAAAGTAGACTGAGATCTGTCGGGAGATCTCAGGGCAATTTTGCAGTAGATCAACAAGGGTTTCTGACCCCAGAGCAAGAAAAAGCAAGTTTTCCCACCTAGGCTAGGCAGCTAAAATGAAGAAATCTGAACTCATAGTTGGCAGATTTTTGTGTGTGTGCAAAAGAGCTGTGACCTCTAGCACTGGAAACAAATCCCTACACTCAGAAATGGGACTGGGGGCTCCTTGCTCCTTAATTCTAAGGGCGGCAGCTAACTAAGTTCCAGTCAGGGCAGACATATGGAAATCTATGGACCTACGTTAGCCTGTCCACTGATTTCAGTGAGTCCACTCTGTATAAGACTAGCATCGGGTACCCAAAGGCCACATTCACACCATAAATTTAAAGCACGGTGATGCGACTTTAAAGAGCCATGGCTTCACCCCCAAGGAATCCTGGGAGCTGTAGTTGATGCTGAGAGTGTTCAGGAAGAGTGTCATATTCCTTTCCCAGAGCTACAATTCACAGAGAGGCTTATCCCTCTTTCCCATGAAACTCTGGGAATTGTAGTTCTGAGAAGGGAATAGAGGGGCCTCCTAACAACTCCCAGCACCCTTAACAAATAATATTTTCCCTAATTCTTTGAGGGAAGCTGTGACTTTTCAAAGTTGTATTTAAAAGTGAATGTGCCCTGCCTAATTTTGCATCTGGCTGGTAGGTCTTGGGGTTCAACTGAAAAACAACCAAAAAAAAGGCAAAGGAGATTTGACAACCCAGAAGCAGAAACTTATTTTAATGCATTTTGCTTAAAAAGAGGCTGGAATGAAGCTAAGGAGGAGTTTTTTGGGGTGGGAGACTGCAAAGCCCCCTCCGCCCTGCAAGTCTTTCAAGGACACAGCAAAAGAGCAGGCCCCACTGCCAGTGGGGGTGGCACAGTGGGTCCCCGCGTACGTACTTCACATTGGTGTTGGTACAGATGATGTACTCTATCTCATCTGAGTAGGGGTTCTGGAAGGTGAAGGAGCTAGTTCTCATCCAGAGCCATTCTTGGTTCTTGGACCGGAAACGGAACATGACGGACAGAACTTGGCCTTTTAACTTCACCACCTGGAAAAACGGGGGTGGGGTGGGGTTTTGTTTTGGTTTTACGCCGGCAACAGCAGCAGCCACAGCAGAGGGGTGGAAAGGAAGGACCCCCCCCCCCAACAAAACATGCACTTCCTGAAAGAGAAGCGCTTACCCTAAGACCCAGGATCAGAAGAAACCCAAATAAAGCTCTGCTACTTTAGAGCTTCCCAAAATTAGCCCCCCCCCCACTTCAGCTTTCTAAAAAATGCCAGCAAAGGGGGCTAGGGCAAGAGATGAGATTGGGTTGGGGGCTGCGACTTCCCTGCCCTCTTCTAATGCCAGCACTGGCTACAATTCCTCCTTGCCTGGGATTTTGGAGGTTTCTTTCCCTGGGGCAGGGATTCCCCCTATGCCTCTCAGTACCCCTGCTTTGCACCCCAAAGATGGTTTTGCCTGGCTGGAGATGTTTCCTCGAACTCTGATCCTGCCTCTCGCTCACCTGGACAGAAGACAGAGAGGCATCTGTGTGTGTGTGTAGGAACCAATCTATTCTACAGAACTCAAATTTACGTTCTTGGCCCCACCCACTTTTGACTCTGGCCCCACCCACCAGTGGCATGTGGCCACCAGAAGGTTGCCAAGAACGGAATGTGGCCCTCAAGCTGAAAAAGTGGTTTCTGCAAGCCCGCACTGGGGCACCTGGCAGGTATTTATCTCCATTTTCCACAGATGTTGATGGTTATGGGGTGGAATGCAGGACTGTGAAGGTCGTGAAAAGCCAGCTTCCCCTCCCTCCCTCCCGGGGCTTTGGAAAGATGGCCTGAAGTTTGTGCTCCAGACCAGGTAACAGATTGGTCTGTAAGGCAAGCGTGGCCAACGGCCAGGGAGGAGATGGGAGTTGTAGTTCAGCAACCTCAGGAGGGCCCAAGGCTCCCCCTGTCTGCTCCGACGGCATTCAAAATGCGTTTGCCAAGGGGTGTGTGCTGGGTTGTTGTGCAGATGCCAGGCTGAATCAGTCATGGACTCATGGCTGGTTTACCTGCTGGAAGCTGTCCCTCAAAAGCTGGTGGTCTTCCGGGTGGCAGAAGTCAACAATATCCTTTCCCAAGAGTTCCTAATTTTTTTGGGGGGGGGGGGCAGGGAGAGAGAGAAAGAGTCAGAATGTCACTGCTGAAGGCAGGTTACCTTTTTCAATGAATCTGGGGCCACTTTTCAACTTCAGTAGGAATGATAGGATTTTGTCAGAGGGCTGATTTCTAAATCGGGGGACTGTCCCCGGGAAACCTTATGCTATACGCAACTTTCATTGATTTGAAAGCTGCGTTCAACTCAATTTTGCGAGTAAGACTCTGGGATAAGCTGAACTCCTCAAATATAGACAAAAGACTGCTGTACTTGATTAAATGCTTATACAATGATACTGTGATGAAAGGCGTGCTGCTCTACAAATGGACAACTTACAAGCCACAAAGGGAGTTAAGCAAGGGTGTATTTTAGCCCCGGCACTGTTTCACTTATATATAAATGATATTGTCCAGGATGCTGGACTAAGCGGGCTTTTGGCCTGGACCCAGGGAGCCAATGTGCACCCAGCTCTTGCTGGGAACCCCCTCCTCCAGTTCCCCGCACCTGTGGCTGGTAGCCAACGGTGGCCACGCAACGGTGGTCGACGAAGGTGAAGAGGCAGTCGGTGTTGTGCCGCGAGATGAACTCTGTGGGCTGGCACACGGTGTTTATGTCCACGCAGCTGGGCGAGCTCGTGACCTGCAAGGGAAGGGAGACGCCAAGAGGTTAGGGGCCGGTTACAGAGAGGGGGCTAGGCAGGAGGGATTGGGCTTCCCGCTTGGAGGAGAGACATCCCTTTCCCCCGTAAGAAGGCGAGTTGGCAAGTAAGGGGAGGCAGGAAACTCTGCGGAAGGCCCCTGATTATTTCTCTTATTTCTCTTCTTCGGCAGCGGATTCTCCCAAAGAGCTGAGAGAGGCGAGGGACTGGGCCCTAATCTCTGCCATGCGCTCACCAAACTGGCCATCTCGCAGGGATTCTTTAGCCATGATTCCCGCATTGGAGAGGGTTGGGCTAGATGGCCCTTGGGTTGCCCTTTCAACTCTCCTACGATTCTACGAAAGTGGCCTCAGGCAAGCTGCCAGCCCCGCCCTGGAGCAACACAGGGGACAGCAATTGTGGTCCGGCTTTTGAGGCTCTCAGATAAGGACACCTGCTGCAATAAGGTACAAAGAAGGCTCAGCAATCGATGGCAACCTGGTTCCCGCGTCCTTTTGGGGCTTGAGGGTAAGGCTAACTCACCTGCAGCCTGCCGATGGCCACCAGGCAGAACTTGCTCCCCTGCCCAGCATCTGGGTCGTCATCTGGGAGGGAGACCCCTGTGGGTGGCAAGAAGGAGGAGTTGAGCTCAGAGCCAGGACAGGCTTTTCTCAAAGGTGGGTTCTGGTCTTAGTGGGTTAAAAAAATATATGTTATCAACCCCATGTGGCTGGTAGAGTGGGAGAAATTTGGTGGAGGTAGAGGGACCAGCATTGTGTGAAACACTTCTAAACCAAGGGGTAATTGGAAGCCGTTGAAAATGGGGGTCTCCGTGCGGAAACGCTCGCGGGGTAAAATTAGTGGGGATCTTGCTATGGGAAAGGAGGGAGAAAACAACTGACAGAGGGGAAGAGAAGGGATGCAGTAATTTTTTAAAAAAATTGCTAGTGAATTTTAAAAAAATAAAGATGAGGGTAAGAGGGAAGTGAAGGAACCTCAGAAAGGAAAATTGACAGTTATGTAGAAGAAAAATGCAAACAAGGGAAAGAAAATCTAAGCAAGTTAGGATGCATGGCTTTATTTAAGCATAGATGCAACCTGAGCATAGGATGGAGGGGCTCACAGCATTAAAACTCCAGCAGATATTGCCTCCTCATTAAGTTCCCAGCAAGATTATCAAATTGTAGCTTTGGATCCAGAACAGAGCAAGACAATTCTGTGTGTCTCCAGCTTCCAGCATCAGCCAACACATGCACACATTTTCTCTCCCTCTTTTTCACACAGAGCGCCCCCTGGCCTATTGTTCTCCAGCTTAGGATGACTTGGCATACAGACAGGTAAGGTGGGAAAAGACCCCCCCATTGATCTCTATGGCAACCAAACCAGCTCTTTAAGACATGTAAATGGCAGTACTTCAGCGGCCAGCTAAAGCTGGAATCTTGTGAAGAAACTTGTCTGGGCAGTTCAGTGGCCTCTTCTACTAGACTCTAAACCCACTGGATACAAGATCACAGGCCTGGAAGGGACCCATGAACATCATCCAGACTTCCCGCCCTCCTGATGAAAACCCTGTAACACTTTATTTTTAGAAGAACAGGACTTCAAAGTAACAGGAAATAAATGAATTAGCAGAAACATCAAAAAGGGGGTCTTCCAGAATGAGACATTCAGGTGAGGTTACCTGCCGGTGGCCAGGCTTTGATGTAGCCTGTGCAGTGGACCACGACAAAATGAGGCTCGCCATCCTTCACGGCACCCAACCCATTCCTGGAAGGAGGGAACAGAGAGAAATATGTTGCCAGGGTTGCATTTGCTGATCTTATTGGGGTGCGGGGGGGTGGGGTGGGATGAGAGTCCACCTGAATTCTCAGCAAAGCAACCTGCCAACAAAAACCTCAGCTCTACCCCCTGCATTGATTAAACAAATGTGAGAGGCAGCGGTGGTATAGTGGTTAGAGTATCAGACTAGGACCTGGAAGATCAGACTTTGAATACTCCGCTTTGTCACATGAAGCTAATATTGGGCTGCTTGCTACCCTTTATCAGCCAACCAAGCCCTGGCTCCCTGAACAACCAGTTTTACCGGGTCCTGTTTCTCATAAAGCTGAGGCGGTTCATGGAGACTGGATCCACCGTGGCATTGCCGCATCTGTGGAGCGAAGAACATAAACAAACTCACGTTACTTCCACTTTCACCCAAAGATTCTGGTTCCTCCCGCCCCCTGCAAGACGTTGGTAT
The DNA here is from genome assembly GCF_951804945.1 of Podarcis cretensis. Taxonomy (NCBI): domain Eukaryota; kingdom Metazoa; phylum Chordata; class Lepidosauria; order Squamata; family Lacertidae; genus Podarcis; species Podarcis cretensis. The sequence continues at coordinate 4,257,724 of NC_137186.1, forward strand.
CTTCGCTTAGGGACCAAGCTGGCCCACAGCCCTTTGCCTGCTTCCTTGTGGCAAAACTACACAGATTTGCTTCCATGCCACCTGGCCAGGGAGCACTCCCGAAAGCCATGCTGTGGCTGCTTCTGGTCATGAAGCTAAGAGTCTACTGGATCAGGCCAGGGGCCCATCTAGTCCAGCATCCTGTTCTCGCAGTGGCTGAACCCCACAAGCAGGAATTGAGGACCAGAGCCCTCTCCCCTCCTGTGGTTGCCAGAAACTTTTATTCAAAAACAATGCAGTTGCCATCCATTTCTGGGGACTTTTAAGGCTGAAGGGGAGAAACCTGGAGCAGGAACCCCCAACCCTGCCCTGCCCGGAACATATTTACCCCTGTATGTTTTTAAATTTGCTGTAAGTCACCTCGAGACTGCTATAGATCAGGCAACTGATGAACTGAATATTAATAATACTCTCTCCTTCCTCCTCACCCACACAGCAGCATCGAGTGTGTGAATTAACACTTGTTTCAAAATCTCCCCAATCCATTTATATTTTATAGCAGGAGGCTTTTTAAAAAATAATAATACCAGTGATATACAGATTTGGCAGTTCGCTGAACAAGTGGTTAGTGGGGCTGTCCTTCTGCGCAATAGATTTTCTACATAAACCGGGTCCCTATTGGAAGTTTTGCTTGGATTTTCTCAGGGTTGCATTTTTATTGAAAGGTTTGTTCCCTGGCCTGGCTATGAACCAGTGGTGTAGAAGTAAATTCTTAATACACTACGTTGCTTGGCACATTTCTTAACAGAAACATGGCCTTGAACAACGTCTCCTTTTCTGAAGGTTCAACAATGAGTTTATTACCGTATTTACTTGAATCTAATGCTCACCTTTTTTGGCCAAATTACGCTGTGAAAATTAAGGCGCGCATTAGATTCGATGGCACATTTACATTTGCCGGCAAATACTTTTTTTGGGTTTCACAGTTCTGAAAATTGAAACGCGCATTAGATTTGATGGCACATTAGACTCGAGTAAATACAGTAGCTACAATACACTCCCAAAGCACCATAGCGTACTGTTGCATCGCACCAAGGCCTCTTAGCCTGTCCCTCTCACTTTTTCCTAAACTAAAAAGCCATAGATTCTGCTAGAGGAGTTACTGCAGCCTCTGCAGCATTCTGGATCCTTTCATTCTTTGCCCTTCCCTAACCCTTTTTTCCAGCTCTATAATACCCATTAACATGGTCAGACAACCAGAACCATACTCAGTGCCAGCCTCAATCCTCTACATAGGGGATGGGAATGTCCCCTTCCTGAACCCTGGAGAGCCTCTGCCTGTCAGTGTAGACAGCACTGGTCTAGATGGACCAAGGGTCTGACTCAAGTGATCCTGGGCTCATGCTTTGACAAATCATGCTCTGGCACTGCATCCCAAGCAGGCCGTGACACTTCTCCTTGTTTGCGGTCCTTATTTACGCCCAGCTCACGCAGAAACGACATGTGGGTTTTGTACGCGGAAGCGAGGAGCCCCGTCCTACCTCATCCGACAAATGAAAGACCGCCGGGATCCCATGCACATCCGCATGGATTGCTGCCCTTCCTTCTTGACGGTCCCCGTCTTCAGGTCCAGGATGCGACCTGGCAAACAGGAAATCGTCATTGTCACAGTCAAAAATGCGAGGGCAGTTCTGCTCAGGAGAAACCTACCTTTCAAGGCTGTTGTTGGGTTTTTTCCCAGCAAAAGGAATGCACATGGCAGACAGTTAAGAATTGACTGTCAAAAGTGGACACTTACAGCAGCTTCTATGGCTTCCAGTAACCATGCACTAGCATTCTCTGGTTTGCGCTCTATGGAGCAGTTGCAGCAACAGGGAATCACTTCCTCTCCAATTTATGTACAGTGGTGCCCCGCAAGACGAATGCCTCGCAAGACGGAAAACCCGCTAGACGAAAGGGTTTTCCGTTTTGGAGGTGCTTCGCAAAAAAAAATTCCTATGGGCTTGCTTTGCAAGACGAAAATGTCTTGTGAGTTCCTGCGGGTCCCCCCCCCCTTTTTCTAAGCCCTAAGCCGCTTATCAGCTGATCCGCTAAGCCGCTTATCAGCTGATCCGCTAAGCCGCTAATAGCGCTAATCTGCTAATGGGCTTGCTTCGCAAGATGAAAAAACTGCAAGACGAAGAGACTCGCGGAACGGATTCTTTTCGTCTTGCGAGGCACCACTGTACCTGCTCCCGATGGGCTGTGCGCACACAGCCGGAGATTATGCCTGCGTGGAAACTTCCCCTGCTCCTGCCTTTTCAATTCCCTCCTGGTTCTGGGAGACAGTGGTTCGGGGGAGAATAGGGAAGCACTGGGCTCTTCACCTGCCTGACCTGCATCCTCCTCCTCTTCTTCCGACCCATTCTGTGCTCCACCCTCCATCTCTGGAGATTCCCCTGCCTCCGACTCTTGCCTCCTGGCTGACACAGGTCCCCCCAGATCATTGACTGCCTCTCCCAAGTTAGACTCCAGCCCTCTTCCCCCTAATGCACCCTCACCAGCACTCTGCCAGCCCCTAACAGCAGTATTCTGCAACGTAAAAACCTCGGAAGAGCCCTGCTGGATTAGGACCAAAGGGGGTGTGATGGCCTGTGACTCGGGCTTGGACTCAGAACCAGAGGAGTCTCAGTCCGCACTGGATCCTTTGCCTCAGGCATCATCTGAACCAAGTCTGGGGCCTGATACTAAAGAGTCCGTGCCTGCACAGGTTCCCCTGCAACAAGCACCAGCTGGGCCGAGTCCGGGGCCTGAGCCTGCCCTGGCTCCAGATGCAGAGATGACCTCATTGCCTCCAGCTGGGCCATCACTTACAGCTGCTCCACTACCGGTTGGGTCAGGGGAGGCTGAGGTAGCTTCTGGGTCTAGTAACCCCCTGACGTCTCCCGAGCTGCAGAAACCGAGGTCTGAGAGAAGGAGAGACCTGAGTACTCGCAGGAGGAGTGCTCGCCTCTGGGCAAAACCATGGAGGTGAGTTGCCGGGGGATCAGGATCCCTGACAGAGATCCCTGACAGAGATAAAAGGCTGCTGGACCCATCCCAGGTTGCGGGAGCAACATTGCTGTATGTTAGATTCTGCCTGAGATTCTGTGCCTGTCCTTGCCTTGTTTCCTGCCTCGTGTCCAGCCTTGGCCCTGTCGGACTGACTCCCAGCAGAACCTTTGGATTCTGGACTGGTCCTAGACTGTGTCTCAAGGGCTACCCCCGGGCCCAGCACAGGGGGCCCATCTAGTCCAGCGTCCTGTTCTCACAGCGGTCAAATGACCCAAACCACCCAGGAATCTAGATAGATTGCCTCAGGACCTGGAGGTTCAATAGGAATATCTGAAGAGCTGGATCAGGCCAACAGCCCGTCCAGTCCAGCATCCTGTTCTCACAGTGGCGAACCAGGTGCCTGTGAGAAACTTGCAAGCGGGACTTGAGTTCAAGAGCAACTCTGCCCTCTTGTGGTTTCCAGCAAGTGGTATTGGGTTCTGCTTCCCCAAGGTTGGCAAGCATTGTTGCCATTCTGAGCGGAACGGGGGGCACTCCTGCGCTAAAAAGCAGGGTGAAGAAGAAATCCCGGGACATCCACGGTTATGAAATGTCAACAGGATTTCAGCAGGAAGTTACAGGACATGCGGTGACTGGGATGGTGGTGGCAGGACAGCCGAGCTCACCCGTGAGGGCGTTTTCCGACGTGGAGAGCTGTTCCCGCAGCTTGTCCACGTCGTCGGGGTGCACCTGGTCGTAGAGGGTGCTGCCGAACCACTGGGACTGGGGCTGGTTCAGGACGGGCGTCACGGAGTCAGAGACGTAGACCACCCGGCCCGTCTCGCAGGACACGATGAAGAGGAACCCGTCGGCCGCCTCCAGAATCAAGTGTTTAAGCTCCTGCAGAGAGAGAGAGAGATGGCAGAGCATTAAGCTTAGTAGTGTTCACACTGACTGGCAGCAGGCATTCCCATCCCTACCTGGAGATGCCAGCAATTGGATCTGAGACCTTTTGCATGCAAAGCCTGTGCTCTACCCCCGAGGCATGGCTCCCGAAAAATAAACTCAAGATTCTAGTCCTCATGACTCTGAATAGGAACACTGGGAGCTACTTTGCCCCCAAGGGGTCTCTGGGGATTAAGAGAGCGAGTCTCTCCCAGCCTTACGTGGAAAATCATTTATTACAATTGTACTCCGCCTTTCTTCCAAGGACCTCAAGGTGGCAAACACAGTTTTCCTCTTCCTCCACTTTATCATCGCAACAACCCTGCGAGGGAGGTGAGGCTGAGAGAGGCAGTGACTGGCCCAACCGAGGCCCCCCACAGTGAGCTTCCTGGCTGAGTGGGGATTCGAACCCTGCTCTACCAGGTCCTGGTCCGACACCCTCACTGGCGTTTCTCAAACTTGGGTCCTCAACTGTTGTTGGATGACAGCTCCCATCATCCCTAGGTAGCAGGACCAGCGGTCCGGGATGCTCGACTCTCATGTGACCAAACATACACTGGGGGGAAATCCAATTCAATTCAAACCTGGAAATAGTGGGAGCGAGCCGGAAAGTCCTTGTGGCACACAAGGAGAGCCCGAAGAGGACGTCAGGGAGGGCGGAGGAAGCCCCGAAGGCACCAGAGGCACAGCAGGGATTTGTTTAGGCTGCTCAGCCTCTCTGCCTAACAGCTGCTGCAGCAGCAGCTGCTGCCACTTTTATTTACACGTCCTCCAGCCTCCTGGAGGCCCCAGAACTTCAGTTCTAGTTATGGATATTTTTGGATCCAGTATTTTTGCTCTGGGTTGGAGAAAGCACGGCACAGAGGGCGTTTAAAGGGAGTTTAGAGGGTGCTCCCTACTTACGCACACAGAGGCCCTGTACGTAACCCCCGCGTTAAGTGGGGATAGACAGGCGCCTGTGTCGGAATTCTGTACGGCCGACCTACTCCTCCTCAGACGTTCCTCCGACGGTGATTAACGACCTAAGCCTTTGATGAGGCTTCAAGCACATTCCCTCATTACGCTCCGGGCAGCAGAAGGACGAGAAATATAAGCTACATTGCTAGGTGTTATTTCTAACTACGCAGACAGAAAAGAATATACATCCTCTCTCTGTGAGAGTCAGTGAACCAACTGAGACAAAGAAACAGGAAACCAGTAACAACAACATCCGTCTCCCGTGAGACTTCCAACAGTCTGGAATGTAAACAGAGTCTTGTGACTCCAAAAACTGCAGAGTGGCATAAACAGAAATCTAACAGCCTGTACCTGGTCAGTGAGGAAGGAAGGCTTGTAGGTGCCGTCAGTGGAGGTGTTCCCGGTGCCCCGCAGGGACTTCATGTGCGAGACGGCCATGCGCAGGATGGTGAGCTTGTCCGGCTTGCGGGCCAGGGCGCTGCAGGTGGGGACCATGTCTGACAGCTCCGTTATGTAGGCCGTCATCTTGTTCCTCCGGCGGCGCTCGATCTCGCTGTGGTTCTCCCTGCAGGTTGGCGGGAGGGTGAAAGGAGGCAGGCCGGTTAGTTCACAAGGCTCCAGTGGCCAACCCTGCGCACAGTCGCTCGAGAGGAGGAGGAGGAGGAGGAGGAGGAGGAGGAGGAGGAGGAAAGGAATGGATGCGGGGCCAGGAATCGTGGTTAGAGGCTGCAAAACTCTCATGCTGGACATGCAACAGGAAAGGTGCAAGAGAAACTTCCGGCCGCTTCAAAACAGGAACAACCATAGAAGCAGCTCGACTGCACTTGGAGCCAAAAGGACCATCGGGCGCTGGGTTCTGCTTCCGGCAACTGGCAGCCAGTTGGGCGCCTTTGGGATGCTCACAGGGCACAGCAGTTGAGAGCATGAAAAGAGCCCTGTAGCCAGATCAGGCCACTGGGGGCCCATGTGGTCTGGCACCCTGCTCTCACGGTGGCCAAAAGCCCCTAAGCATTGAGACAGGCTGCCTCTGGATCTCAGCAGCTGAGAAACAAGCTGAGCTTTGGAGAAGCAAACCACGGTTTGTTGGGGCAATGCATAGTCGACCTGTGATTAAGCAAACCACAGTTATTGTTACGTGCAAACCAGGCCCTCAGGCGTGGCAAGGATGTAACAGGCCACTTTAAAGGAAACGTTCGCAGGTCAGACTGTGAAAGCCACCCTCCCTTCCAACACTCCTCCCCTCCAAAAAAAAGATTACACTGGGCTTCCTACAAGGAAAAAAGAAACTGGGTTAGAGGCAACGGAATGAGTCTGATGTGTGGCAAGCATGGAATGGGAGATGGAACTGGATGGATGGTGGAGTGAAGACGGAACATGTATTTTTTTTCTTTAATGGAAAAAAGTAGGCTTGGAATTGTCCATCCTGACAGCTAATTTTTGGGAAGCTTTGGCTGGGATCTCGTGCTTCCCAGTACAAACACACAAAGGTACCAAGTGAAGCGAAAAAAGGGAGCAACTTTTCCGCAGAGCAGACTTACGGGCTTCTCTGCAGAACTCCTCGCCAGTGCTCCCCCCTACATCCCTTCTCCGCACAAGAAGTTGGGGGGGGGGGGCGCCTAGCACTAGTGCGACTCGCAGAGTAACCATGGGAGATCTTGGCTTTGGCTGAATTGGGCGCCCACAAAAAGCTAAGAATCTTGACAGCTGACAAGAAATCCTTCAGATCCTCAAGAGCCTTCTCCTCCCCCCAAACCAGGTGTGGCGAAACCTTTGGCCCTCCAGCTGTTTATTTATTGCTGATGGATTGATTGATTGATTGATTGATTGCACTTAGATCCCACCTCCTTTCCCCCAAGGAGCTCACAGTACATGGCTCTCCCCCCCCCCCCACTTTATCCTCACAAGAACCCTGTGAGGTAGGTGAGGCTGAGAGAGGCAGCGATTGGCCTACGGTTACTTCGTGGCTAAGTGGTCTCTACAAGGCCCTAGGTCTCTACAAGGTCCTAGTCCAACTCGGACCACTGCACCGCAATGGCTCCCAGTCTGTTGCTGAACTACAGCTCCTATCAGCAAGCATGGCCAATGGCCAGGCATGATGATGATGATGATGGGAGTTGTAGTCCAGCATAATCCAGAGGGCCAGAGATTCCCCCACACCTGACATAAGGGGGAGGGAGATGGCTGCAGCCCCAGGAGGCTTCTTCGGCCCAGGGAATGGGGTGGCTCTCCAAGGTAACTGTTGAACTACAACTCCCAGCAATGTCATCATCAACCCTGACCGCTGGGCCAGCCTGGCAGGGGCTGATGCGCATTGGGAGTTCAAGAACACCTGGAGGACACCTGGAGGAGATGCTTTTCTCTAGACCTTCTTTATTGTCCTGAAATGCTGTAACACAGACACACATGCTACAGAAAAAGAACCTTGCAGAAACTGTTGCTGTTCTCTCTCTACCTGCCTTGGATTCTATACTCCCAGTATTCCAAGTCGCTTTCTGCTACAGTTTGGACATGACAAATCTTTAGCTCTCAGTTATGTTCAGGATTATCATCCTACTTGGACCAAGCCTCTGTGCTTGCTATCTGCTGGATCTATTGTGGATTGTGGCTTTTCCCTCTGAACCAGCCCAGAGGGAAATTTCACCTTGCCAGCTCCATCCCTATGACTCTACCCCACAGCAAAACCATCTGAAAGCCTTCTCCCAACTCCTGAAGAAAGACTTCAACACAATGCATCGGGTGGGACTTTGCTCTTCTAGGTTGCGGGCAGTTTGGAAGTAAAAGAAAAAGAGTCCAGCCGTAGATTCTCGCAAAAGTGGAGGCCTGTCTTGTCCAGCATCCTATCTGCACAGCCGCCAAATGCCCCTAGGAAGCGAGATAGACTGCCTCTGGACCTGGAGGTTCCAGAAGAGCCTGGCTGCTGAACCAGACCCAGGGGGTCCCACCTAGTCCAGCGTCCGATTCTCACAGCGGCCAACCAGAGACGCCCCAACAGAAACCCCACAAGTTCTACTGAAAGGGCACGGTACCAATAAATAAATTTAAAGGTTTCCATGTAGATGCAGGGAGAGAGTCTCAACATGATCAGCAGGCTCAGGTGCCACCTCAAGCACCGAAGTCAAGACTGAGCTGCAAAAAATAAAAAGGATTCCAAAAGTGCTTGCCGCTGCTACCTGCGGCGCTGTTGTTAATGTAGGTTAAATGTCTCTCTCACCCACCCACCCCAAGCATTGCAATCAAGGAGCGGTAAGAGGAGCCTGAGAGGAGATACGCTAGGCATCTTCAAATATCTCAAGGGCTGTCACATGGAAGAAGGAACAAGCCTGTTTTCTCCTGCTCTGGGGGGCAATGGCTTCAGGTTACAAAGAAAGGAGAGTCCGACGAAACATCAGGAAGAACTTTCTGACAGTAAGAGCTGTTCAACAGTGGAACAGACTCCCACTAGAAGTGGTGGGCTCTCCTTCCTTGGAGGTGTTTAAGCAGAGGTTGGGGGGGCCATCTGTCATGGATGCTTTAGCTGAGATTCCTGCATTCCAGGGGGTTGGACTGGATGACCCTCGGGGTCCCTTCCAACTCAAGTCTATAACCACCTCCCAGGTTTGACAAAGGACCACCTCGGCCAAGGAGTGGCAACCAAGGTCCTTTTGGTCGCCCCATTAAAAAACCAGCCTGCCATCAAGTCCCCCTGTTGATCGGGCAGCCAGATGAGGCATAAGCGATGGCAGCTGCCGACCCCCTCACAAAGGCCGGCTTCGTCATAAGCCAGTAGAGCAGGAACAAAGACAGCTGCCTTATACAGAGTCAGCCCACTGGTCCATCCAGCTCAGTATCGTCAGCACTGACTGGCAGCAGCATCTCAAGATTTCAGACTTAGAGGCCATTCCTGGTCCTACCTGGAGATACCGGGGATCTTCTGTACGCAAAGCAGGTAATCTGAAACTCAGCTATAGCCCTTACCCTAAAATAAAGTAAGAATCCAGTCCTCATGGCTCTGAACAGTTTCTACCAAGCCAGACCCTTGCTCTGCCTTGTCTACACTGACCTGCTGAAGTTCTCCAGGGTTTCAGGCATGAAACATTTGCAGCTCCACCTGGAACTGGGAAATGAACCCGGGTTCATCTGAATGCTGCTGCTGAGCCCCTTGCCCTTATTTTGCAACCCACCCTGCTTCTGAAAGAGCCAAACATGCCGTTCATCAAACCAAACCAGGAAAGGTGCTGATTTTTCAGGTAAGTCTCGTGTTTGGGTTCAAGACCTCGATTTAAGGAAGGAAGCAGGTGAGGGCAGGGAGACTATTAAGAGGAGGCGGACGGGGAGGGGTGTCACAGAGGAGGAAAAGAGGAGGAGGAGGAGAAGGAGCTCTGCTTTGCCATGCTTAAATAAAAAACACACACAACCAAATCTCCATTCTCCTACCTGGCCAGTCTTTCCTTATCCGCTGAGCTCTGCTCATCATCAGACCTGGAAATAAAAGGGGTGAGCTAAGCTAAAACTGGGGAGGAAAAAAATGTATTTTAAAGTAACGGGGAATAAAAGAAAGGAGGGTGGGGGAAGGGAATGTAACAGGAGACCCAATTTATCTGCAATAAGAAGCGGAAGGTGGGGGGGGGGTGTAATGACTTTGCTGGCATTCTGGAACCAGCTGCAGGCTGGGTGCTATATGCCCTGCGTGAGAGGAAAAGGTCTCCACCCAGAGGGGCTTACAAACCGTGTTAGAGACACGGATGAGGGTGGAGAGAGAAAAAACAAGAGGTTAGAGAAGAGGAGAAAGTCTGGGCAGAGTATAGTGTGGAGCAAGTGGAGGACGAGTCAAGTGGCACAGCAGGACCCCACAAAGGACACTATGTATGTATATTTTTATTTTTATTTCACTATATACACAGAGAGCATTATTGTAAAACAAACAATACTAAATCTCAACCTCAAAGCATGTTACAAAAAGAATAAAACAAAGCATTGGAGGGGAAAAACTAAAACCCAGAGTAAAACACACAGAAGTCTATGTACTTGGAGAGGCTTTGCCTAAACAAAAATGTTTCTACCAGACATCAAGAACAGTACAGTAAAGGCGCCAGCCTGATGCGTCAATAGGCAGGGAGTTCCAAAGTGTGGGGGCTGCCATACCAAAAGAGTGGAGCAAATATTTACGGTATGTGGCACCTGGAACACTGCCAGTTCCACAGGCTGGAGCAGCTCACTAGAATGTAAGCCCCAGGACTTGGTTCTAATACTAGGGGAGCTGTAAGTCCCTTGCAACATGCCAAGGCATAAGAGGCAGATGGCCTCTGAGAGCGTGCAGAGCGCCTTGCTGCTGACCAAGACACAGCCATGTGGGTTGAGAAGTGCAAAGGCAAGCTTTCATGAACGCCATTCCCAAATCCCCAAAAGGAAAGGTGGGATACTTATACGATGAATAATAATAATATTACGGAATGGGAAGTTCTCAGTGGGGAAACTGATTGGCTATTAGTTACGGTTTTGCAGCACTGCATGAAGACTTAAAAAGGAAAAAAAATCCTGAGGCTTTTAATTCTTAACCTGTGGTGGAACTGGTTCAACCACTGCCTCCTGTTAGTTTTTAAAATGACTGTCTCTTTCCAAAGGAGTCCTGAAGCAACTTGTGAATGTCACAAAATACAAAATATAGTCGGACAGTAAAGGACATGTTAAAAACAAGTAGCCTAAAAGTGTTCAGCCAGATGAAATATCCACGCTGCCAAAGGAATGCTAGGCCCCTCAGCGCTGTCCAAATCGCCTGGGGGAATATTGGAAACCAAACCACAGGAAAGGCCAGGAATGTTCCTCATACTGGTCTGTCTAGTTCAGTACTGTTCACACTGGCTGGCAGTGGCTTTCCAGGGTTTTAGGCAGCAAATCTTTCCAAGATGACCCCAGTGGGGACTGAACCTGGGACCTTCTGAATGCAAAGCAGGTGCTCTACTATTGAGCTAAGATTCTAGTCCTCATGGTTCTGAAGGACCAGCTAAAAATAGAAACGTAGGAAGCTGCCTTATACCAAGCATTGCCCACCCTGATTCTCCAGGTCTCAGACCAGGATATTTCCCTCTCCCTACCTTGGGAGATGCTGGGGCCTTCTGCAGGCAAAGCAGGTGTTCTGCCACTGAAGCTGCAGACCTTCCCCAAATAATTATCCAATTAAAACAGCAGTGGTAGCATCCAGGCTGCCTTTTAAGCCCTGCCACTTCCCACTTTCAAATCTTAAAAAAACTGGGTTTGAAGCCAGATTTGGCGGGGGAAGGAAACCTGGGTTGCAGCTTTGAAAGAAACGCCCCTCCGCCACCCCCAAACGACTGATGCTATTCCAGCAGAGCGGTTTTTGCAAGTCAGGAGGAGGAGGAAACAGAGAAATCTCCACCCCTTCTCAAAATCTAAGCAATTCTCCAGAACTGAGAAGCAGAAATCTTGCAAGGAGCCTTTCCCAGCAGGCAAACAGCTACGAAGGGAGGCAGGGATATTGCATTGGGTGCCAGTAACTTCTTTTGCTTCCCATTGCATCTCGGCTAGTAATCAATTTGCAACGAAGAACCTGAACCCAAGCCTGTATTTTTCCTCCTCCCTCCAACTCAGTTTTTGTGTCTTTTTTTTAAAAAAAGGATTGTTAAATCTTTTTTTTAAAAAAGTTATACTTTTTACATTACAAAACCAAAAATATTTAACAGAAACGATAAAGAGAGATGAAAATGAAGAGGTGTTAAAAAGCGATGTGTAAGCCACTCTGGGAGCAGGATAAAAAAAAAAAAAAAATACCAAAATGAATAAGAAGAACATAGGGAGATCAGAAGAGCCTGGCTGCTGGATCAGGCCCAGTGATCCATTTGGTCGAGCATCCTGGCCAACCAGATGCCCAAGTGGAAAGGCCACCAGCAGGACATGGGCACCAGAACAGCTCCCCACCGGCCCCCGCCGTTTCCTGCAACTGTTATCCAGACGCATGGCTGGCTCCCATTGCGGAGGCAGAAAATAGCCATTGTGGCTAGGAGCCATCGATAGCACTCTCCTCCTCCTTGAATTTGTCTAATCCTCTTCTGAAGGCATCCAAGTTGGCGGCCCTCAACTGTAGGAGCAAGTGCCATAGTTGAGCCGTGTGAAGAAGCACTTCAAAAGCAAAAGTTTTCTTTTACAGTCCTTTCAGTTCATTCATCCGAACCTCCTCCCCATCGGAAAAGACCGTCTCCGTACTAAGCAAGGTAGCTAAGTCATGGGTAGGCAAACGAAGGCCCAGGGGCCGGATCCGACCCAGTCGCCTTCTCAATCCTGCCCGCGGACGGTCCAGGAATCAGCGTGTTTTTACATGAGTAGAATGTGTCCTTTTATTTAAAATGAATTCGTTCATATATATGTTTTCAAAATATAGTCCGGCCCCACACAAGGTCTGAGGCACAGTGGACCAGCCCCTTGCTGAAAAAGTTTGCTGATCCCTGAGCTAAGTCCTTGTTACCAGGGGTGTTGAAATCCCCCATGAATTGCAACCTTGCACGAGGGCACCCATTTTGAAGACGGGAGTAAATAACCCTCCGAGTGATCCCAACATGATGGATGGTGCAACTGGGGGACGGGCCTAACTCGTAGGGTGGAAGATACACCTTAATAAGTAACAAGGATGATATGGTACAATGGCATGTTTCGTGGGGGTTCGGTTCCAAGTGTTCTGTGCGTACATGGTAACATGTATACTCCAACCCTTGGAGCCATCCCTGCGCCAGCACCCCTGGACTTTTGGAGCTGGTGTGTTGAAAAGGGCTGGCCCGCCAAGCAAGGCAGAGCGTTTATATGCTCTTTCCACACCAGGAAAACCTGGCACAAAAAGAGCTTTTGCGGTCTCTCGCCTTGCTTACCAGGCAAGGCCTGCTTGGAACACCGGCTCTGGGTTGCTCTCGCGAAATCTTGTGGGCCTATCCTGAGTTTTCACGAAATCTCGCGCTTCTGCAGCTGGCACACCAAGAGGGCCTTGCACAGAAAGCAAGTCAGGGAGCTTAAAAGCTCTTTTCATGCAGGAAGAACTTTGCGTGCTTTTAATTTGTGTGATTTCACCCGGCCGGCCTTCAACCACACAAGGTTGAAACCGCACAGGTTTAATGTGTGCAAGTTGCCAACGTTCTGTACTTCCGTTTTCATCCTTCCTGGACCAGGCCAGATGCAGGAGGTGGAGGTTATGCCCTGGTCTTACTGGGCAAACCACAAAGGACTTCTTTGCCATGCTGAAAACTGGTGAATCAAGCCAGAATCATCAGTGAAAGCATTTTGAGACTCGGTTTGGATCTGGGCAAAGAGTCCAGGCTGACTGGCTCCTCCTGCTGACTCACAGCGCTCAGCCCCCTAAGAGAGAGATTTCCAGCATCTGACAGGCACCAAAGATAACGGCAGGCAGATGGTGGGGGCGAGCTCCCCAGCTTTAAAAAAAAGGAAGAAGAAAGAAGATCGGCTTTTGACCTTTAAACAGCAAAATGGCCTCACTTCGAACCAGGGTTGCGCAAGGCAAGCGAGTGTTAAAAGTCACTGTGGGCAACAGTTTCTCTCGCCAGTGAGTCAGAGATGCTTATCTTTGAAGAGGAAGAAGAGGAACAGGAAGAAAAATCCCCCCTCCAATTTAAGACGTTTGTGCAGGGATTAAAAAAAAGTCGCTGGATGGCTGCAGGTATGTGGCAATTCAACGGAAATAATAGCCTGACCTCAGGCAAGCGGATATGAGCAAACTCCTTGACCTGTCTGTTGAGACAGTGTGGCAGGTCCAAACAAACTACGGGATTTAATTTTTTAAAAAACCTATGTCTCACTTTCCCATCAGGCCCCTCCCTCCCTCTGTTATTTACGCCCAGCTTCCGCCAGCTTCCCATCCCACCCCTGCCTCAGTTTACCACCTGGTGCTTGCCTTCTCTTTCTCCCCAGCCCCTTATTCCTGCCTCCGTTTCCCCACCCAGTGCCTGCCTTCTGTCTCTTTCCCCCCAGGAGCAAGTTGCTCTGAGAGCTTTGCCATTTAAAAAACCAACAAGTAATAATAATTTTTAAAACCCTGGCTTTGCAGTCTGCTGCCCCCCCCCCCCCCCGCGAAAGAGCAGCTGCATTCTTCTAATTAGCCGTGCTTACAAACAAACTGAACATTACTACAGCCCACCCCCTGCACCCCAAATTTTGAGAAAGAGGCTATTTGCTTTGCTGTTTCAAAGGCAGAGTTTTCGGAGGGATTGAGAGGCGGGAGAAGGCGCAGAGGGAGGGAGGGAAGGAGGGCTGGATTGCATGGGATGCTTCGAGTCAGGGCAGAGATGGATGAAAAGCCACCTGGAGCTCTGGTGAGTGGACAAATGACAATGGTACAGCGCCTGGGCTTCAACGGCTCCTGCAGGGCAGAGGCGCTGGAGGAACCCTTACCTAGCAAACCGCTCCTTGTCGTTCGGGAGCTGGTCATCATCGCACCTAGGAGAAGAATTGGAAGACATGAGAAAAGGGCAGCTTCGAACAGCACGGAACGGACTGTGCCTCTTTGGACAATGGCCTGGGCCACAACTGCTGAGACTTGGGAGACTGTTCCGTTCCGATCGTTAGAATTCCAAGTCTTGGCAAGTCACCGTTCTTGGAAGAAGAATATTCTTTTTTATTTGCAAGATAAATGTTTTATATGCAAATATTTTATCTGCAAATACAGCAGCTCAGGTCCATATGGGCGCTTTGTACAGTCCTTTTCTTTTAGTTGCCTTCTTTTGAAAAGAAAGTAAGGTGGTGAATTTTTCTTGATTCACCTTTTTGTAAACTGCTTTGAGGTTTTTACAGCCCAGCGGTATATAAATTTTTTGAAACCAACTAACTGGCTAAGAAATACATGCTCAGAAGACCTGCTAGCCTGGATCTCCTACAGACGACGACACTGGCTTGAAGAGATTACGCTTTTGAACAGTGACTGTTTTAGAGCTGTAGCTCATCAGGAATCCCATACGGGATGAGATGGTGTTGCAGGACTCCGTAGCCTAGTTCATCAGGGATCCCAGGCTAGATCATGGAATCACAGAAGTGTGGGGTTGGAGGAGACCCCAAGGGTCGACTTGTTCAAACACCTGCACTGCAGGAATCACAGCTAAAGGAAGCTATCCAACTTCTGTTTAAAAACCTGCAATGGATGATAGCCCAACACCTTCTGAAGGAGTCCGTTCTACTGTCAGATAGCTCTTACCCTCAGAAAGTTCTTCCAGATGTTTTGCTGGAATCTCCTTTCTTGTAACTTGAACCCACTGCTTCAGGTCCCACCCTCTGGAGCAGTGGCAAATAAGTTTAATCCATCTTACATTTGACAGACCTTCAGATATGTGAAGACTACTATCTTATCACCGTTCAGTTTTCTCTTCTGCAGGCTAAACATACCCAACTCCCTCAATCGTCCCTCCTAAGGCTTGGTTCCCAGACCCTTGATTATCTCGGTCGCCAGACTCCACACACATTCCAGCCTAAACATATCATTCTTAAGATATTATAACGTTGCAGCTCTACGTAGCCATGCTCATCAGGGATCTTCCGCTAGACACGACAATATTGCTGTACTATGTAGCCTATCAAGTTTGGCTATGCACTGGCATCACTAAGGGCAAAACGAGGCCTTCTGTAAATGAAGGAGACCCTTCCTGCACTGGACACGAGTCATCCCAGCCAATCAGGGATACCAGAGAGAAAAGAATTTGACCTCAGCTCTTGCACAGCCAAGTCCCATTCCCTTCTATTTTCTGATGAGCCTTTTCACAAGACGGACCCCTCTCTCGCTTTGGCTCAGCACAAGTCCCCAAGCCCCTTGCCACTGGAAGTCCGTCTCACCTGAGAAATTTGCTGTTCCCTTCTCCGTCGTCATCAAAATCGAGCCTGGAGAACAAGAGCAAGAACGACTGTTATCTCAGCTGCAACAAACCTCACCCTCGGTCTCCCAAGTCAAACAGCAGGTGAAGAAAATGAAAGCCAAGTAGAATCTTGAAACTCAAAGAGGGTTCCAAGGACGTTGAAATTTAGGTGTAGGGTTTACTGTACCTCCTCCCACCTGGCCTGGTCTCAGCTCATCCCAAAACTCTGGAAAGAGTTTTTGCTGCCTCTGGGAAGAGGGGCCCTGTACCTGTTCTTGGACTCCAGCTCCCATCAGCCCCAATGCCAGCAAGGTCAACAATGAAGGATGATGGGAGTTGTAGTCCAACAACATCGGGGGGGGGGCAGGCACCAAGCTGGTTTTGCCTCAGCAGGAGAGATGGGAAGAGGCTCATCCCAACAGCTTTGCCGACACCCAGCTCCATCAGACACCTGCTCCTACCCCTGAATTGTGCCAGGACTTGGTCATTATAAGAGCAGATATTTAAGAATTGGCGCCTGAGTTTGATTTTTTCCCTTTTCCCTCCCCATCCCTTTTCCCTTGTGTGTCATGCTTTTTTGTAAGTCTGTGGCAGAGACTGCCTTGTTTTAATGGATAGTATGTAAGCCACTCTGAGAAACTTTTCAGCTAAAGAGTAAGGTACAAATGCTCCCAATAAATTCTAAAAACAGGCGGGAAGCCTAAATGCAGCCCTCCCGGCCTCACTATCTGGATTCCGAGACCCTCCTGCAGGCCACGCCCTCTCCCAATAGGCCACACCCCTCACAGTCCTGCTTCGTGCCTTCAACTGTTTCTTCCTGGCTGGGATGTGTCTGCTGAACTGTGATGTCATCTTCTGTTTGCATGGAAGGAGAGAGGCTCGTGTGCACGTATGAGAAATGTCTGAAGTTGCTGCCCGTACCAATTTTTGTACAGTAAGCCCGCAACTTGCGCAGGGGTTACATTCCAGAGATTGCGCCTGAAGCCAAAAATTACTTAAAGTCAAAGCACACTGGGTTCAACGGTGGGTGGGATTGCCCAAGTCTTTTTTTCTCAGATGCCCGCCCACTTTTAATTTTTATTTTTTGCCAAGGGTGTAAAACTGAATGCGCACAAGTTAAATGTGTGTAGGTTGTGGGCTTGCTGTACCAGCAAACATATTTGCAGATGCTAATGTACTTTTGAACTACATTCCTGTAGCATGGAGATTAAAGGGCAAGACAGCAAAAGTGGAATTTGTGAGCCTTCGTGGTAGCCAAGAAACTTAAAACTTCGAATTTGGAAGGCTGAACATCCACTATCACAAAATGGCCTTGAGAATCTCACCAGCCCTGGCTACATTTGAACACAGTTCCTACAAACGCATCAGTCTCGTAGGTGTACTTATTTTGGCTGGCTTAGAGCAATATTTCTATTTAAGATGGATGTACTGAGGTTTCTTGCATTCTTAATGTAAGCTGATGGATTGTTTTTGCTATTTTAAAGCTCCTCTTCATTTTTTGTCTCTTTCTTCTTTGTTAAATTGCTATTCAAGAATCAGCTTTCTTAAAAAGACAAACTTCTGGCTTCTGGGATGAATCCAATAGAGCAAAGGGAGAGTTGTATCCATGATGCCACTTGCTTTTGCCTCTGGCCCTGCCCAACACAGGTTTGTGGCCCCCAGAAGGTTACATGCGGCCCTTGGGTTGGTAGGGGGGAGGCCCCACCCCGCCGAGCATCCTCATTCCAAGTGACCACCGGAGCCACCCTTACCCCGTCCTGCGCTTGTTTGCTCTCTGGACAATGCTCCCTCCAGAACACGCGTCGGGTCCAGGCGTCCCTGAAGCAGAGCCCAGCAAGGGGACATCCATTTCTGGAAGGAGAGGGGGAAAGACGAGAGGGGAAGTGAGGCATCATCCCTTTAAAGCCCTAAACAGCCTCGGCCCAGTATACCTGAAGGAGCGTCTTCCCTCCATCGTTCAGCCTGGACACTGAGGTCCAGCTCCGAGGGCCTTCTGACGGTTCCCTCCCTGAGAGAAACCAAGTTACAGGGAACCAGGCAGAGGGCCTTCTCAGTAGTGGCACCCGCCCTGTGGAACGCCCTCCCACCAGATGTCAAAGAGAACAACAACTACCAGACTTTTAGAAGACATCTGAAGGCAGCCCTGTTTAGGGAAGCTTTTAATGTTTGATGTATTACGGTATTTTAATATTTTGTTGGAAGCTGCCCAGAGTGGCTGGGGAAACCCAGCCAGATGGGCGGGGTACAAATACCGTATTTTTCGCTCTATAAGACGCACCAGACCACAAGACACACCTAGTTTTTGGAGGAGGAAAACAAGAAAAAAAAAATCTGAATTTCAGAAGCCAGAATAGCAAGAGGGATCGCTGCGCAGTGAAAGCAGCAATCCCTCTTGCTGTTCTGGTTTCTGGGATAGCTGCGTAGCCTGCATTTGCTCCATAAGACGCACACACATTTCCACTTACTTTTTAGGAGGGAAAAAGTGAGTCTTATAGAGCAAAAAATACGGTAATAAATTATTATCATCATCATCATCCCGAGAGGGCAGCAGACATCTGCTCTGGGTTGCTCTGTCGACTGGCTGGCTTGCCAGACAACACCACATCGCCAGAGCTGAGCCTTCTACATACACACACAGCAGGATGGAAGTTCCAGAATTTCTGGCACATCCCTCTGAAGAAAGCACGTTGGACGCCAGAGAGAAAACATGCACAACTCGAAGGGGAAATATGTCTGGCTTTTAAGAAGGCGGTGTCAGGATCAAAGTCGCTCATCGTTCCCACTTAGTCACAATCTGGGGTTGTGCGAATACTGAAAGATCTGGGACAGACAGAAGGAAGGACGTCTTCGCACAGCGCAGAATTATGGATTTTGCTCCCACAAAAAGACAACAACGGGTGTTGCCTTGGAGGGGCTTTATTTATTTAGGGAAAGGTTTTATGACACGGTGTGGGCTCTGCAAAACAACAAAACAAGCCCAGTTTGAATGCATGGTGAGCGCTCGTCCCATAAGAAACACCCATCTTGAAGCCCCCAAAGTCTCCTGGCCCCAGATGCCCAGAAGAGGGAAACAGAAAAGCAAGTACTTTTTAATGCAGCGCCGCGTTAAACTATGGAATTCTCTCCCATTGGAGACAGTGGTGACCACCAACTTGGATGGCTTTAAAAGAGGAATGAGACAAATTCATTAAGGAGAAGGCTAGGCTCTGTCTCCAGAGTTAGAGGCAGCAATGGTACTGAAAAGGCCTGGAAACGATGCCTTATGAGGAACGGCTAAGGGAGCTGGGCATCTTTAGCCTGGAGAAGAGGAGGTTAAGGGGTGATATGATAGCCATGTTCCAATATATAAAAGGATGTCACATAGAGGAGGGAGAAAGGTTGTTTTCTGCTGCTCCAGAGAAGCGGACACGGAGCAATGGATCCAAACTACAAGAAAGAAGATTCCACCTAAACATTAGGAAGAACTTCCTGACAGTAAGAGCTGTTTGACAGTGGAATTTGCTGCCGAGGAGTGTGGTGGAGTCTCCTTCTTTGGAGGTCTTTAAGCAGAGGCTTGACAACCATATGTCAGGAGTGCTCTGATTCTATGATTCTATGAAAACCAGTTGCTAGAAACCACAGGCAGGAGAGAGTAGTTCTCATGCTCAGGTCCTGCCTTTGAGCTTCCCATTGGGGCATCTGGTTGGCCTCTCCCGATGTTCCTATGGAACCTCCATGTCCAGAGGCAGTCTACCTCCATCCCTAATTTCTTTGGGGAATTTGGCGACTGTGAGAACAGGACCCAGGACGAGATGGGCCATTGGCCTGATCCAGCCGGCTCTTTTCATATTCTTATTTGCCCCTCAAATAACAAACCATTGAGTCAGTTGGGCTGCCACAGATGGAAGAACTCTTGAAGCAATAAAAGCGCATCGCGGGCATGGCATGTTTTATGCCGCGGCACTCACGGAAAAGAACGAAACAATACCCACAAAGATAATTTAAAATCCTGCTGCAGGCTTCTCTCAGGACTCTGTTCCCTCTGAGGCAGGCCCGATCTAATTAATACCACAAGGCTGTAAAACTCAGAGAACAAGCCATAAACCATCTGAAGTGCTCTTAGGGGCTTCAATCTCCCTGCCTTGCTTCTCTGGGTGTGTTTTTTTTTTTTTTTTTGCAAAGAGTTAATAAGATCATATTCATGTACAAAGCCTTCAGAGACTGTCCAGAACAGAAAGGCAGTCAGGAAAAGCGCAGCGATGACGCAACACCAGTCTAAGTTCTGCTCCTTACAACCCTTTTACGAATTGAAAAAATAAAATAAAATCAATTTTCTGCCTGCAGCTTACAGTGGAGAAGGAGTCTGCTGAAAATGAAAGGTTTCCTGGCAGGGGGAGGGGAAAAAGCAGAAGACCAAAAGCCCGCTCAAGGAGGGGAGCTCTTAAGAGCACCAAGAGAGGTCAGGCAATATCCCTCCCCACCATTCCTCTCACAGAGCTCCCTGTGATGAGGTACTGAGTACTAAACCACTTCGGGAATTGGAGTTAAGAGTCCAAAATATCCGAAAGGCGATGTCCTCTCCTTTCGTTTCTGCACTGGTGACTCCCCATCTTCCATCCTCCATAACGGCGAGAGGACCACCATTTTCCAGCAGGCCTATGTCCTTCATCCTGCACGTCTATTCTCAGAGAAGACATGCCATAGAGACAGGGAGACCACCGTCTCCAGCTCTGGAGGAGGCAGCTGGTCCATCTAGGCCAATGGGGCAGTGCCTCACCAACTTCTGCCAGCAGCCTGCCTTCTTGGTTGCTGCCAGTCCACTGTCTCATCAGCTTCCTCCTTGGTCTGAGTTGCCCCTTATAGACAGAACTCAAAAGGGAGGAGACAAAACTAGAATTTGCTCTAGCACCACCTACTGCTGGTCTCCCTGCCTTAAAGGTAAAGGACCCCCGACTCTGGGATTACGGCGCTCATCTCGCTTTACTGGCCGAGAGAGCCGGCGTTTGTCCACAGACAGTTTTTCCAGGTCATGTGGCCAGCATGACTAAGCCACTTCTGGCGAAACCAGAGCAGCGCACGGAAACACCATTCACCTTCCCACCAGAGAGGTACCTATTTATCTACTTGCACTGGTGTGCTTTTGAACTGCTAGTTGGCAGGAGCTGGGACCAAGCAACGTGGGGAATCGCACCGCTGGCCTTCCGATCAGCAAGCCCTAGGCTCTGTGGTTTAGACCACAGCGCCACCCTGCCTTACGTCCTACCAATTTCAACAGGCAACACCAGGGGCAGTCCCTGCCTTCAAGCACTACCTGCCAGCTGAAATGAAACTTCCTAGAGTAATATAAACTGCCTGATGAACTTTATGCAGATGCCCTTACAGAAATATTTCCTTTCTTTGGTTCAACAAAAGGTTAGCAGGCAACCAGGGCAAGTGGCAAACAAGCAGCTCTCTGGGTCTGAGGACCAGTTCCTGCAGACATCCCCTTCAAAGTTGCCGCTGCAAAAATCCAACGCTGAACCAAAGGCATGGCCAAACGGGTTCTCCCCATCTTATCCTCACACAACCCTGTGAGGTAGGTCAGGCTGGCAGGTCACCCAATGAGCTGAAGAATTGCTTTCTGGATCTTGCCAATGGCCCATCGAGGCCCGCATCCTGTTCTCATTGCAGCCACCCAGTTGCCTCTTTTGGGAAACCCGCTTTCCGAAATCGGTTTTCAAAATCAGAGGCTCAGCATGGCAAGCCATCATGGCTAGTAAAGGTAAAGGGACCCCTGACCATGAGGTCCAGTTGTGGCCGACTCTGGGGTTGCGGCGCTCATCTCGCTTTATTGGCCGAGGGAGCCGGCGTCTGTCCGCAGACAGCTTCCGGGTCATGTGGCCAGCATGACCAAGCTGCTTCTGGCGAACCAGAGCAGCGCATGGAAACGCCATTTACCTTCCCGCCGGAGCGGGACCTATTTATCTACTTGCACTTTTTTTTTTGATGTGCAGTGGTGCCTCGCAAGACGAAATTAATCCGTTCCGTGAGGCTCTTTGTATAGCGGTTTTTTCGTCTTGCGAAGCAAGTCCATTGACAGCTTAGCGGATTAGCGCTATTAGCGTTTTAGCGGCTTTTAGCGATCAGCTGTTAAGCGGCTTATCAGCGGATCAGCTGATAAGCGGCTTAGCGGCTTAGGGAAAGGGGGAAAAAAGGGGGGGAAACCCGCAGGAACTCGCAAGACATTTCGTCTTGCGAAGCAAGCCCATAGGGAAATTCGTTTTGCGAAGCGTCTCCAAAACGGAAAACCCTTTTGTCTAGCGGGTTTTCCGTCTTGCGAGGCGTTCGTCTTGCGGGGCACCACTGTGTTTTCAAATTGCTAGGTTGGCAGGAATCATGGCTAGTAGCCATTGACAATTTTCTCCACACCTCACAATTCATGCCTCCCCCTGCTTATGTCCCATGCATTTAAATATATCAGAGTCGATGAAATATATAGTAGAAACACTCAAGGAAAATCTACCTGTAGTTTTATACGCACCACATTGAGATTTTGTGCCAATTAATCCCAACTTCCTCCCCTCACTTCTACGTGCCCTACTCCACTTTGCACCCCTAACAGGAGAAAACGCACCATCATTAATGGTTAAACCAAGCCATTTCTTGGCTTGCAGAGCTCCCCCCACCCAGACTGTGCATGAATCTATAGGTCGCCTTCCTGTGTCTCCCTAAATGCTCTTGCATTCCAGAAATCGCACTGCGGCTCAGTCACCCTTGTCGTCCGCCCACATCCCCAAATCATGCAGCCAAGGGGGTGTTTTTCTATTTGTTTGATCCTAATGTAATCTTAAATTTCATCACATTTTCTTGTGTTGTGTATTTAATCAGTCAATATTTTTCTTTTCATTTTTAGAGAAAGGTCGGCTATTAATCCCTTAATAAAGAAAAGGGTCGTTTCCATTGGCGGTGCCCCCTCCCCAAGCCAAGACTCCCCCCCCCCCCAAATCCTAACTCCAACTAAACCTTTTCCAAAGGGGTACCCAGGAAAAATCTGCAGCAGAAAAAAGTGTTGTCATGCCCAAAAGCTGATTTCACGATAAATGTGTTATTTCAGGGGAACCCTATTATCCAGCTCATTTATGTCACTCCAAGCCCTGAGCCACCCCATTCCCCTCTCAGCCCACAACTGCCACAGCATCCTCAAGTCATTCTTACACAGTGGCGTAGCGTGGGTTGTCAGCACCCGGGGCAAGGCAAGTAATTTGCGCCCCCTAACCCGTGGATTTGCGCCCCCTAACCCCAACCCCCAGATGTTGCGCCTGGTGCGGCCGGACCCCCCTGCACCCCCACGCTACGCCACTGTTCTTACCTGTACTGTACTCTTCCCATCACTCCAAGCCCCTGCCCCACTTATAACCCTATGCTCCCCATGCTATTAAGAACCCTTTGGCCACACCCCCAGTCAAGCCACACACTCCGCCATCCCAAAGAAACTCCCCTCTGCAGGGGTGGCCCCCAGATTCGCTTCAGCTCCCCCAAACCTCTACGTCTGAACCTTCCCCCCCACAATAGCTCATGATTCCATGTAGCCCCCCACTCCCCACAATTCACCTACAGTCATCCTTAATCTAGAACCCCTACCCGCTCATCCTAGAACTCTCCATTATCCCAAACTGCAAGTCTAAGCCCCCAAATCTGTATCTCTGAGCCCCACAGGTTACCCTAACCCGGGGCTGAAGGCAGCCCTGTTTAGAGAAGCTTTTAATGTTTAATAGGGTATGGGGTTTTAGTGTTTTGTTGGAAGCCGCCCAGAGTGGCTGGGGGGGGGGGACGACCCAGCCAGATGGGCAGGGCATAAATAAATTATTATTATTATTATTATTATTATTATTACTACTACTATATTACTTCCCCTTTCCACCCCCACCCCCAGTCTCACCCTCCCCTCCCCAAATCCCCCTCAAACCCTCTCCCACTAAGACCCCCAACTCATAACTCACTCCCCCCATTCCCTTTCCCCCCCCAAGAAAACCCCTCTCCCCCTGAGCCCCTCATTAACCCCTTCCATCCCTCCGCCCCCTCCCCTCCTGTACCTCCAAGCCCTCCCCCCACCTACCTCGTGCTGCCCCCTCCCCCCTCCAGTCAGACCCTCCCCCAAAAGTCACTCCAGCCCCCCAACCCCTAACCGTGAGCCCCCTCCCGCTCCCCCCCCCACCAACCCGACGCCCAGGCCTCTGCCTCCCCCCCCCCACTCACCCTGGTTAGCAGTGGCTGTTGCCATGGCGACAGGAGGAGAGGGGGGCCGCTCTCCCCCCCCCCGCCCCTGCCTCAGTTCTCCCCTCTCGCCAAGCGTCAATTCCAAGATGGCGGCCGCTCCAGCTCCGGGCGAGCCCCGCGAGGGGGCGTGGCCGAGGAGGCGGGGAGAGAGGGCTCTCCCATTGGCGCGCGGCCTGCCTTGGGGGCGTGGCCTCGCCTCTCTCTCCTCCCGCGGAGGCAGCTGACGGGGCGGGGCGGGGGGTCAGAGGAGGGCGGGGCTTATAGATAGGGGCGGGGCTTGGGGAAAATAGAAGGCTGGTTCCGAGGGGCTCCCCGCGCGGCGCGTTGTCGGGAAGGGGAATGCGATGACGTCAAAGTGACGTAGTTTAAAGGGGCGGGGCGGGGGAGGGAATCTCGGGTGACCTCACAGAGTGACGTAGCTTCAACGGGAAAGGGTTTTTTTGGGTGTGACACCATCGGCAGGGCTGGTTTTAATTGAAAAATTAAAAGGAGGGGTGGGGACGATGCCGTCAGCTTGGCTTTTAATACAATTTTGTAAAAAGGTCGGGGTTCCAGGTGTGACGTCATGGGTGTGTTTCATTCATTCATTCCAATACGTAATAAGTATTATTCCAAAGTTGTTATTAAATATAGTAGTATTTAACACAGAGAAAGTTGCTTATTTTTCTCTGTAACTACTGTACATATTTTTTTGGGGGGGGCTCTTTCCAGGAGGGGACGCGGGTGGCGCTGTGGGTTAAAGCCTCAGCGCCTAGGGCTTGCCGATCGAAAGGTCGGCGGTTCGAATCCCTGCGGCGGGGTGCGCTCCCGCTGCTCGGTCCCAGCGCCTGCCAACCTAGCAGTTCGAAAGCACCTCCGGGTGCAAGTAGATAAATAGGGACCGCTTACCAGCGGGAAGGTAAACGGCGTTTCCGTGTGCGGCTCTGGCTCTGGCCAGAGCAGCGATGTCACGCTGGCCACGTGACCCGGAAGTGTCTCCGGACAGCGCTGGCCCCTGGCCTCTTAAGTGAGATGGGCGCACAACCCCAGAGTCTGTCAAGACTGGCCCGTACGGGCAGGGGTACCTTTACCTTTACCTTTACTTTCCAGGAGACTTGCAATCTTAGTACAGTGGTACCTCAGGTTACAGACGCTTCTGGTTACAGACTCCGCTAACCCAAAAATAGTGCTTCAGGTTAAGAATTTTGCTTCAGGATGAGAACAGAAATCGGGCTCCGGCGGCGCGGCAGCAGCAGGAGGCCCCATTAGCTAAAGTGGTGCTTCAGGTTGAGAACGGACCTCCAGAACGAATTAAGTACTTAAACCAAGGTACCATTGTAAAAGGTAAAGGGACCCCTGACCATTAGGTCCAGTCGTGGCCGACTCTGGTGTTGTGATGCTCATCTCGCTTTACTGGCCGAGGGAGCCAGTGTGCAGCTTCCGGGTCATGAGGCCAGCAGGACTAAGCCGCTTCTGGCGAACCAGAGCAGTGCAAGGAAACGCCGTTTATCTACTTGCACTTTGACGTGCTTTTGAACTGCTAGGTTGACAGGAGCAGGGAGTGAGAAACGGGAGCTCACCCCGTCGCGGAGATTCGAACCGCCAACCTTCTGATCGGCAATCCCTAGGCTCTTTGCACAGCACAAAAAGAAAATGGACTGGGGTAGGAATAGGAAAGTGAGCACTGAAGTAGCTACTCCTTCGCCGGTGGACAGAATGGGGCTAGCTCCCCCCTTCCCACACCACTCCCCATGGTAGCCTGGTCAGCAGCAGACACCAGAGTGTGGCTCCCTTCAGCTCTCCAGTTCTACAGCTGGGCTGAGGACAAAAGTGCTGCTCGGTGTCCTAACTGCTGGAAGAGCCACATTTAAAGCACAGGAGTTTCCCCAAAGAACCCTGGGTGCAGTCGTTTCTTAAGGGTGCTGGGAACTGTAGCGCTGTGGGGTAAACTGTGGTTCTCAGGATTGTGGGGTGTGTGCTTTAAATGCATGGTCTGTACAAACTATTTTTAGAGCTTCGTTATTAACCAGCAACGGGGAAGCTGCCGCCCTCCCAGTGTTCTTGGACTACAAGTCCCAAGTCTAACCTGTAGGCACTAGGTAAAGGGACCCCTGACCATTAGGTCCAGTTGTGGACAACTCTGGGGTTGCGGCGCTCATCTCGCTTTACTGGCCGAGGGAGCCGGCGTACAGCTTCCAGGTCATGTGGCCAGCATGACTAAGCCGCTTCTGGCGAACCAGAGCAGCGCACGGAAACGCCGTTTACCTTCCTGCCGGAGCAGTACCTATTTATCTACTTGCACTTTAACGTGCTTTCAAACTGCTAGGTGGGCAGGAGCAGGGACCGAGCAACGGGAGCTCACCCCATTCCAGGGATTCGAACTGCCAACCTTCTGATCGGCAAGCCCTAGGCTCTGTGGTTTAACCTACAGCGCCACCCACGTCCCTAACCTGTAGGCACTAGGCTTGGATGAAATGTAGGTGAAATCACACAGAGGTTCCATTCTGATCTGTCCTGCTCCTACTACCAGTACCTTTCACTGCAGTGAGTTCTGGTACACAGGAACAAGCATGTCATCTGAGCCAACCTCAAAGGAGTAGTTATATCGAGGCAGCGTGATTAGAATAACAACCCTCTGAGTCTTGGTTGCATCAGCAAGTCCTCAGTCCTGCTGCGAATGCACTCTGCACATGTTTAGAGGCTATGCCATTTGAATCAGGGAACTGGAACTTCAAGGCTGGGCTTTCTCTGTTCTGAAATTCTTTCCAGGCCAAACCCCTTTTTGGCTCTGCACCCTCCTAGAGCACTTTTGGCCTGTCCAGAATGTGTGCTTGAAGTGTGGTGACCTGAGCGGAGAGAAACCTGTGACTTTCATGTGATGCTAAGGTAGCCTTCTGTATGCACACCTTTTGCTCCACCCAGAAAGTTGCTGGTCAGAGGAGAATGCTGCCCTCGCCCTGCAAAAAAAGATTCCCCACCCTTGATCTTAATGACACCTTCACCTTCAAGGCTCTGCCTGGCTCCTCATGATGCTGACAGAAGCACAGAACTGTAGAGTTGGACTCTGTAATAAATGAAAATCTTCCCTTATTCCCTTATGGGGAACACAAGAGCCCTTATAGAGTCCTTTGTAGGTTCTCCATCAGTCAGAGAAAATAACAGAGGCCAACCAGAGAATATTGAGAAGCAAAGCAGCTCGTAAGCCTGATCTTTATAGAACTGTTGCAACAGGGTGCTGCTCCCCTCACACGCAGGAAAGGAGGAGGACCCAGAGCCAAGGTGTGCCTGCTCTTATATAGACATTTTAAATTGCCCGCCCTGGAGTCCAAGACCACCCCAGAAACATCATACATACATCACAGAAAGGGCGGTCTACAGCAGAAATCTGAGTGCGTTGTTTATCTCCTGTCTGGCAGGTTACCTGTTAATGCTTACTTGATTGGATACCCTGGGGAGCCTGGCCAGTCTTTTGTAGTGACAAATACTTAGTTCCTGAGCCAGGTCACAGGCTTACCCTATTCATACAGACATACCCTTAAGACAGGTTTTGTGAATGAAAAGACAGTGGGGAGGCTTTTCCCTTTTCCTTCGACCTTGCAGAGAAAACATTTGGTTAGTTTGGAAGCCAAAATGGCTCCAGGACTGCCCTCCTGTGCTGCCTCAGACATGTGGCCCATACATTTATGTACGTGTTTGCCTGGGAAATCCATGAACGTTTATTTTATATATATATATAAGACCTTAGTTTTTTATTTCAATGGGACCCCAAGGGTCATCTAGTCCAACCCCCCGCGATGCAGGACCCTCGAGCAGGGTGGTGGGGCTGGAACCTGGCCTGTTCCTCAGCTGTCCCCTCCGCCCATACAGTGGTACCTTGGTTCTCAAACGCCTTGCTACTCAAACAACTTCGAACCCAACTGCAAACCTGGAAGTAAGCGTTTTGGTTTGCGAACTTTTTTTTGGAAGCCAAACGTGCTCCGTTTTGGGTGCCACGCTTCCGTTTCGAATGTTACGCTGAGGTCTGTCTGTTTTTGCTATTTATTTTGTGTTTCTGTTTTTGCGGCTCTTTTTGTTTTGTTTTTGTGACTGTGTGGAACCCAGTTCAGCTACTGATTGATTGATTGATTGACTGACTGATTGTGTGACTGCAGTGCATTGTTTATTGCTTCCCTTTTATGGATCAATGGTCCTGCTAGATAGTAAAATTCATGTTAAATTGCTGTTTTGGGTGTTGTTTTTAAAAGTCTGGAACGGATTAATCCATTTTGCATTACTCTCTATGGGTAAGCACACCTTGGTTTTGGAACAGACTTCTGGAACGGATTAAGTTTGAGAACCAAGGTACTGCACTGTACAGGAAAAGAAACCCCACATGGAAAGATATGCTGGCTAAGTGACTGAGGGTACAATTTAATGGGTGAGGGATCATGTCGCTCTCATTACCGGGAGCGTTTGAAACGTGATGCCACCCCAGCTTGATGAAGTATTCATGATACAGCAGAGGGGAGCCGGAACTGCCCAGTGGTTAAGACCAGCTACGAAGGATAACCAGCAGATCTCTTGCCAACTTACAAGGGACATCTCTGCGTCATCAGATTCCAAACGTACGGTAGGAGCCAAATCCGGTTGACTTCGTACCACTTCTCTGTCTCCCCTGCATCTGCAGTGTCTTTTGTTTGACCTAGCCACTGTGATCCACGTGACGGTCACCTCCAGACTTGATTATTGTAACTCGCTCTACGTGGGGCTGCCCTTGAGACTGACCCAGAAACTCCAGCGGGTGCAGAATGCTGTGGTGAGACTCCTTACGGGGTCCTCGCTGCGGGATCACATTCACCCGGTGCTATACCAGCTGCACTGGCTCCCGGTGGAGTACAGGGTCAGGTTTAAGGTGCTGGTTTTAACCTTTAAAGCCCTATACGGCCTAGGACCCTCATACCTACGGGACCGCCTCTCCTGATATGTCCCACGGAGGACCTTATGGTCTTCAAACAAAAACATCTTGGAGATCCCGGGCCACAGAGAAGTTAGGCTGGCCTCAACTAGAGCCAGGGCCTTTTCAGTACTGGCCTTGGGAGGTTTTTAAACAGAGCTTGGGTGGCCAAATGGTTGGACAAAACGGCCTCTGGTGTTCCTTTGAACCCTTCTGTTCTAAGATTCTAAATATAACAAGTGCAGGGGTTCTGGGGGTGTCACTTGGCATTTCAGATGTTGCTGAACTACATATCCCATCCTCCCTGTCTTCTGGCTTCCGAGGGCTGATGGGAAATATGCCTGAAATATGATAGCTCAGTCGGTATGTAAAGGGACCCCTGACCGTTAGGTCCAGTTGCGGACGACTCTGGGGTTGTGGCGCTCATCTCGCTTTATTGGCCGAGGGAGCCGGCGTACAGCTTCCGATCATGTGGCCAGCATGACCAAGCCGCTTCTGGAGAACCAGAGCAGCGCATGGAAACGCCATTTACCTTCCTGCTGGAGCGGTACCTATTTATCTACTTGCACTTTGACGTGCTTTCGAACTGCTCGGTTGGCAGGAGCAGAGACCGAGCAACGGGAGCTCACCCCTTGCAGGGATTCGAACCGCTGACCATCCGATCAGCAAGCCCAAGAGGCTCCGTGGTTTAGACCACAGCACCACCCATGTCCCTAACTCAGTGGGTAGAGACTCTTAATTTCAGGGTCATGGATTTGAGCCCCACACTTAGCAAAAGATTCCTGCATTGCAAGGGGTTGAAACTCTACAATTCTATGACCCCCCCCCCCCAAATGTACGGCCGGGATTCTGAACCCAGATGGCCCCACACCATCCTGCCTCTCTCTCCCCACAGGTGAGCAGACATGTTTTCACCCGGCTGGTGAGAAGCAAGCTGCCCCGCCGGCCCCATGGAGAATCCCACGCCAGAGACCTTCGTGGATGTGGACAAGGGGATCTGCATCGGCTTCCTCTCGCTCATGTGCTTCTTCCTGATGCTAATGATGGTGCGCTGTGCAAAGCTGATCGTGGACCCCTACACCGCCATCCCCACCTCGACTTGGGAGGAGGAGCAGCTTGACTGACAGCGTCCATCAGCACGCAGCAGCGCCCATGATGGGGAGAGACAAGGTGGAAAATAAAGGTGGATGGAAAGCAGATGTTTACAGTATTAATCCTTCCTCTTGCTTGCTCCACTGCTGGACTGGACCATCTGGATTCCTTCCAACTCTATGATCCTTTGATTCCATAATTCTCATAGTAATTCTCCCCTGTTCCAAGAAGCAATGGAAAACTCAGGACAAAATGCACTGTCTGATGTCAGATCCAAGCCAGACATTTAAAGCACAACTTTCCCAAAGAATTCTAGGAAACTGCCATTCTTCCTCCTCTCAGAGCTACAATTTCTAGCCCCCTGAACAAACTATAGTTCCCAGGATCCTTTGGAGGAATTCATGTTTTTTTTTAAAATGTGCATTGAGTGTACTTTAAATGTACAGTGTGGATCTGCCCTCTGGCTGATTTGGTTCCCGAACAGATTCCCAGCATGGGTTGCAATCAAATACAGTGGTACCTCAGGTTAAGTACTTAATTCATTCTGGAGGTCCGTTCTTAACCTGAAACTGTTCTTAACCTGAAGCACCACTTTAGCTAATGGGGCCTCCTGCTGCAGCCGCGTGATTTCTGTTCTCATCCTGAACCAAAGTTCTTAATCCGAGGTAATATTTCTGGGTTAGTGGAGTCTGTGACCTGAAGCGTATGTAACCTGAAGCGTATGTAACCCGAGGTACCACTGTATAGTGGTACCTCGGGTTACAAACAGTTCGGCTTACAAATACTTTGGGTTACAGACTCCGCTAACCCAGAAGTAGTACCTCGCGTTGAGAACTTTGCCCCAGGATGAGAACAGAAATTGTGCAGCAGCGGCAGCAGGAGGCCCCATTAGCTAAACTGGTACCTCAGGTTAAGAAAGGTTTCGGGTTAAGAACGGACCTCTGGAACGAATTAAGTACTTAACCTGAGGTATCCACTTTCATGGATATGAAAACAATTAAAAGCCGTTGTGTGTGCCCTGAGTGCTCACTGGAAGGACAGATCCTGAAGCTGAGGCTCCAATACTTTGGCCACCTCATGAGAAGAGAAGACTCCCTGGAAAAGACCCTGATGTTGGGAAAGATGGAGGGCACAAGGAGAAGGGGACGACAGAGGACGAGATGGTTGGATAGTGTCTTCGAAGCTACAAACATGAGTTTGACCAAACTGCGGGAGGCAGTGGAAGACAGGAGGGCCTGGCGTGCTCTGGTCCAGGGGGTCACGAAGAGGCGGACACGACTAAACGACTAAACAACAACAGTGTGTGTAAAACTATTAAAAAACTATTCTAAACGTATAAACAGTTGAAAAATAGTTCTGATACAAATGCTGCCTTGGAGGAAGATTTCCACTTTAAAGTCTTGTTGAAATGTTTGGAAACGGTTTTGGTCCTTTTGAGGATGGTGGTGAGAGCATATGCCAGCCTTTGCCAACCTGGTGAGACTGGGCAAATTCATGAATGATAAGGTTATCAATGGCTATGAGCCACAAATCCCAGTTGCTGAAAACTACAGGGGAGAGGGTGTTGTTATGCTCAGGTCCTGTTTGTGAGTTTGCCACAGGCATCTGGTTGGCCAATATGAGAACAATATTCAGCTCTTCTTATGTTCTTCGGGGGAACCTCCAGGTCCAGAGGCAGTCTATCTAGATTCCTAGATTCTTTGGGACCTTCTGCTTGCCAAGCAAGTGCTCTACCTGGAGTGACGGTTCCTGAAATATAAATGGAGATTCCAGTCCTCATGATTCTGAATAAAGGGCTGATTTAATGGGAACACGGAATGCTGCCTTATAGCAAGCCATCAGCACAGCCCTGTTTCCTGGGAGTTGAGGTTCAAAACAGCCATGCTATCTGGGTGGGCTGATGGGAGTTGTAGTACAAAACACCTCGAGGGCGCCAGGTTGAAGGCTGAGATACAAATCCATGCTGAGCGCAGAGTTCAAGGCCTCCGAAATGTGCTGTAAAAGTGCCCTGATGTTATCCAAGGCAGCCCCTCACGGCAGTTCCCACGATCCTTGGAAAGTGAAATGATGCTTGTTTCCTTTGGAGTAAACTTGCATCACCTTGTGCTATAAGAAAAGCTGCTCAGGAGGTTAGGCTATACTGGCTGGTTTTTCTTCCTTTCATGTCAAAGGGGGAGCGAGGTGGGGGAGAAAAACCCTCACTTTTATTATAATAATAATAATAATAATAATAATAATAATAATAATAATAATAATTTATTTATGCCCCGCCCATCTAACTGGGTCCCCCAAGCCACTCTGGATGGCTTCCAACAAAACACTAAAATACAATAACCTATTAAACATTAAAAGCTTCCCTAAACAGGGCTGCCTTCAGATGTCTTCTGAATGTCAGGTAGTTGTTTATCTCTTTGACATCTGATGGGAGGGCGTTCCACAGGGCGGGCGCTACCACTGAGAAGGCCCTCTGCCTGGTTCCCTGTAGCTTTGCTTCTCGCAATGAGGGAACCGCTAGAAGGCCCTCAGAGCTGGACCTCAGTGTCCAGGCAGAACGATGGGGGTGGATCAAATATAAAAAATATAAATTTAAGCGTAATTGGAAGAAAAGATAAATTTTGGTTAAATAGTATTTTATAATTAAGTATTTTATAAGTGTGATTTTAAATTCCAAAATTTGAGAATTAATTTGGGGAAATTTTATCATATGAATGGAACTAATTTAATAATTTGCTAGCAAAATTTATAAGTCTAGAATGCAGGAGCAAGAGCTGAGAGGAAGTCCAAGGAGGTGCATGAAATATGGATATTTGAAAATACTATGTTATTACCTATGTCTTTGATTGTTTTAAAAAAAGCTTAATAAATATTTATTAAAAAAAAAAAAAAAGAAAGAACGATGGGGGTGGAGATGCTCCTTCAGGTATAGTGGACCGAGGCTGTTTAGGGCTTTAAAGGTCAACACCAACACTTTGAATTGTGCTCGGAAAAGTACTGGGAGCCAATGTAGGTCTTTCAAGACCGGTGTTATGTGGTTTTGGTAGCCGCTCCCAGTCACCAGTCTAGCTGCCGCATTCTGGATTAGTTGTAGTTTCCGGGTCACCTTCAAAGGTAGCCCCACGTAGAGCGCATTGCAGTAGTCCAAGCGGGAGATAACCAGAGCATGCACCACTCTGGCAAGACAGTCTGCAGGCAGGGAGGGTCTCATCCTGTGTACCAGATGGAGCTAGCAGACAGCCGACCTGGACACAGAATTGACTTGCGCCTCCATGGACAGCTGTGAGTCCAAAATGACTCCCAGGCTAAGCACCTGGTCCTTCAGGGGCAGAGTTACCCCATTCAGGATCAGGGAGTCCCCCACACCTGCCCGCCCCGTCTCCCCAAAACAGTACTTCTGTCTTGTCAGGATTCAACCTCAATCTGTTAGCTGCCATCCATCCTCCAACCGCTTTTGTGCAAAATGTACTCTCATGCTGCGAAAAGGGCAGCAGAATGAATGGAGAGCTTAAGTGGACATGCATTGGTAATAATAATAATAATAATAATAATAATTTATTATTTATACCCCGCCCATCAGGCTGGGCCTCCCCAGCCACTCTGGGCGGCTTCCAAAAGAATATTAAAATACTATGATACATCAAACATTAAAAGCATCCCTGAACAGGGCTGCCTTCAGATGTCTTCTAAAAGTCTGGTAGTTGTTGTTCTCTTTGACATCTAGTGGGAGGGCGTTCCACAAGGAGGACGCCACTACCGAGAAGGCCCTCTGCCTGGTTCCCTGTAACTTGGCTTCTCGCAGTGAGAGAGCCGCCAGAAGGCCCTCGGCGCTGGACCTCAGTGTCCGGGCAGAACGATGGGGGTGGAGACGCTCCTTCAGGTCTCCTGGACCGAGGCCGTTTAGGGCTTTCGAGGTCAGCACCAACACTTTGAATTGTGCTTGGAAACGTACTGGGAGCCAATGTAGTTCTTTCAAGACCGGTGTTATATTGGTTCTCTTGGAAGAAAATTTTTATTTTGACTGCTGGTCAGGAAGGGTTTTCATTCATTCATTCATTCATTCATTCCTTCAATTTGTATACCGCCCTTCACCCGCAAATTTACAGCTTCCCTCTTTGTGTGAAACTGCTCGCATGTATATTTATATCTACCTCACCCACCCACCGAAAACAAACCTGATTATGTTAATATAAAATTAAATTCCTACCTAAAATGTCACACTTCTTGACTCTGGAGTGATTTATGTTTTCCTGTTCATTTTTTGCATCTTGAGATACCTGGAGAAAAGAAGGGTGGGGCCGATTAAATCATCATCATCATCATCATCATCATGACGAGATAGTGTCGATGGGTTTTATTTTTTAAATAAAAGTTGCACAAATCCCAGTTAAGAGTTGAAATGGGGAAAATGGGCCACTGGCCCTTTAAAAGAAAAAAGAAACACAACCCCTATGGCGCATGCGCATTTCCGCCTCCTGCTTCCCAATTGAGCATCCGAAACCATCTTCCTCCCGACGCAGCTTCCCCAAGTGCCATTGCTGCGCCGCGCATGCGCGCTGAGCCCAAACCGCGGTGGGGCATCTTTCCTGAGGCGCATGCGTAATCGCGAGAAGCTTCCCCGCGAACTCCTCCCCGCAACCGCCTTCCAGCCACGCATGCGCACAGCTGCTGGCCGGCCGCTCCTGGGTGTGGCCTAAAAGAAGTAGCCTCGGGCTGGGCGATGTGGCCCCGCCCCCGGAAGCACGTTGAGCGGGCTTCCGGTCCTTCCTAAAGTGCCCTCTCCTGAAGGCTGAGTTGGTTCCAAGGAAAATAATTCCCCCCCTTTTCTTTGGCCCCACGGGGGGGGAGGGGGAGAGGTAGGTATGGGGGGGCTGGAGCTTTGGGAAGGGGGGGCTACAAAGGGGGGAGGGGCCTGTCTGTCAGGCAAGGGGAGGGACTTTATTATGGGGGGGGAGGGAGTAGGAAGGGGCTGAATTGGGGGGGGGCCCTGAATGTTAAGACTGGTGCAGGCCTTCAAAGGTGGGCAGGGGGCTGGATTTGGGGTGGGGGCTGCAGATTGGGGGGGTGAATTTGGGGGTGGGGGTCTTGAGTGGTGAGACTGGGGCATGCCTTCAAAAGTGAGTGGGGCAGACTGAACTTGGGGGGGGGCTACAAAGGGGGGAGGGGCCTGTCTGTCAGGCAAGGGGAGGGACTTTATTATGGGGGGGTGAGTAGGAAGGGGCTGAATTGGGGGAGCAGAAGGCTTGCCGATCGAAAGGTCGGCGGTTCGAATCCCTGCGGCGGGGTGCGCTCCCGCTGCTCGGTCCCAGCGCCTGCCAACCTAGCAGTTCGAAAGCACCTCCGGGTGCAAGTAGATAAATAGGGACCGCTTACCAGCGGGAAGGTAAACGGCGTTTCCGTGTGCGGCTCTGGCTCGCCAGAGCAGCGATGTCACGCTGGCCACGTGACCCGGAAGTGTCTCCGGACAGCGCTGGCCCCTGGCCTCTTAAGTGAGATGGGCGCACAACCCCAGAGTCTGTCAAGACTGGCCCCTACGGGCAGGGGTACCTTTACCTTTACCTTTACCTGAATTTTAAGACTGGTGTAGGCCTTAAAAGGTGGGCAGGGGGCTGGATTTGGGGTGGGGGCTGCAGATTGGGGGTGAATTTGAGGATGGAGGGTCTTGAATGGTGAGACTGGGGCATGCCTTCAAAAGTGAGTGGGACAGACTGAACTTGGGGGTGTGGGGTCTACAAATTGTGGAGAGGGATTGACTGGGGGGCTTCCATTAGACGTGCAAGGTTGTTGGGGAAAGACTTTGGCATGCTCTCCAAAGCCAAAGGGGTTTAGGGAGAGGTCGGATTTGAGAAGGGGTGGTCGACGTCTGGGTGGGAGTGGGTTCCTCTTTCAGAGGCATGGATACCGGGGTATTTGTTTGCAAAAGAGGGAGGCTGAATGAGAGGGGAGGTTGAATAGGGGTGCACCTGTCTTAGGGAGTGTATTGCTGGGCAAGGCGGTTGCATCTGTTTAGGGCTAAATGGCATGTGGGGGGGGGGGTAAGAGTAGGTGGAATTAGGGGTGAGGGAGGAAAGGGCCAGCCCAGGGGACCATTCCTCCTGTTGTTGTTGTTGAGTCGTTTAGTCGTGTCCGCCTCTTCGTGACCCCCTGGACCAGAGCACGCCAGGCACTCCTGTCTTCCACTGCATCCCGCAGTTTGGTTAAACTCATTCTGGTAGCTTCGAGAACACTGTCCCACCATCTCGTCCTCTGCCGTCCCCTTCTCCTTGTGCCCTCCATCTTTCCCAGCATCAGGGTCTTTTCCAGGGAGTCTTCTCTTCTCATGTGGTGGCCAAAGTCTTGGAGCCTCAGCTTCAGGATCTGTCCTTCCAGTGAGCACTCAGGACTCATTTCCTTCAGAATGGATAAGTTTGATCTTCTTGCATTCATGGGACTCTCAAGAGTCTCCTCCAGCACCAGAATTCAAAAGCACCAATTCTTCGGTGATCAGCCTTCTTGATGGTCCAGCTCTCACTTCCATACATCACTACTGGGAAAACCATAGCTTTAACTATACAGACGTTTGTTGGCAAAGTGATGTCTCTGCTTTTTAGGATGCTGTCTAGGTTTCTCATTGCTTTTCTCCCAAGAAGCAGGCGTCTTTTAATTTCATGTCTTTTAATTTTGTTACTCTTAGAGCAGAGGAACTTCCCAGGCAGCAAAGCTTCCTGCATCAGAATGTGAATAGCTAGAAGAGACATGGAGCTTTGAATGTGGAGAATACTTGGATCCCATAGTGGGGCGACAAGTGTGTGAGCTGTTCAAAGGGATGTGATCCCCTAAAGAGAACAGGGGGCTGTGTTTGAGGGATAGGTAAAGGTAAAGGGACCACTGACTGTTAGGTCCACTCGTGGCTGACTCTGGGGTTGCGGCGCTCATCTCGCTTTATTGGCCAAGGGAGCCGGCATACAGCTTCCGGGTCATGTGGCCAGCAGGACTAAGCCGCTTCTGGTGAACCAGAGCAGCGCACGTGTCAGAGCTGCCCAAGGTCCCAGCTCACAGAGGACCAATGCCAGGTCGTGGTTATATACAAAAGTCTTTATTGAAGTTCAGTTTCCATTCCAAAGCCGTAGCGCGCAGCTCTACGTTTTAAACCCTAGACCGCTGAAGTTCCGTCTGAGTCTCCTCCCCCTAGACACCAGTTTAAGACTCTAGCCTTACTCCACCTCTTCCGTTGTTCTTTCCTCCTCTGGGTCCGTCTGCCCGCCGGGGTGTTGCCCTTTCTGGACTCTTCTGATGCTGAAGAGTCCCCGGATTCTTCCCCCTGCCTCCGGCGTGCTTTAGGACCTGGCTCCCAATCCGAGCTCCCTGCTGTCCCGCGCGCCTGTACATTTGAACTTGGCGCGCGCGCCCAGCTAGCAACCTTTCTCCTGACCGTTACACTGCTCCTGTCACTGCTTCCCCCTTCGGGGGGGCTAGCTGGATCTGACTTCCCCTCCGTTCCCTCACTCAGCGATAGGGGCGTGGTCAGCCCTGACTTATGGGACTCTTCCCCCCCGCTACGCTCTGGTGGGGAAACTGGTCCCGATCTCCAGCTGCTGCTTTGGGAGTCGCTGCTGGCCCCTAGCTTCTGGTGCGTCCCTCCCGGGACCCCCC
Organism: Podarcis cretensis; assembly: GCF_951804945.1. Taxonomy (NCBI): domain Eukaryota; kingdom Metazoa; phylum Chordata; class Lepidosauria; order Squamata; family Lacertidae; genus Podarcis; species Podarcis cretensis. Next base: position 4,295,314 of record NC_137186.1, read on the forward strand.
TTGCCCTGGCCATCGGAGCCCCCTTCTGTGAATCTTCCGATTCGCTGGAGAGGCTCATGGAATCTCTCGGGCCACTGTCATCTTCCCCTACGCTGCCCTCAGATTCTTCCCCTTCGCTCTCCATCTCCCCTCTTCCCTGTGCTTCTGCTCCTGAGCCCCTGACAGCACGGAAATGCCGTTTACCTTCCCGCCAGAGTGGTACCTATTTATCTACTTGCACTTTGACGTGCTTTCGAACTGCTAGGTTGGCAGGAGCTGGCACCGAGCAACGGGAGCTCACCCTGTCGCGGGGATTCAAACCGCCGACCTTCTGATCGGCAAGCCCTAGGCTCTGTGGTTTAACCCACAGCGCCACCCGCGTCCCTTCATGTTTGAGGGATACATGGGTCTATTAATGTCGTTAATATTTTCCGGGATAAGCGTTTTATGTAGGTAATTGTTTAAAATATTTTCTGGTTTTAAACTTCAGTTATTTAGGAACATAAGAAGGCCTTTGACCCATCTAGTCCAGCATCTTGTTCTCACAGTGGCCAACCAGATGCCTGTGGGAAATCAGCAAGCCCGTTTCCTTTTCAGTGGTTTCCCGCAAATTGTATTCAGAAGCATTGCTGCCTCTGACTGGTGGTAGAGCACAGCCGTCATGGCTAGTAGCTATCGATAGACCTCTCTTCTTCCACAAATTTGCCCAGTCATCTTTTTTTAAATTCATCCAGGTTGGTGGGAATTATTATCTCCTCTGATGAGAGGTAATAATAATAATAATAATACAGTGGTACCTTGGGTTACATACGCTTCAGGTTACATACTGTCAGAGCTGCCCCTAGGTCCCAGCTCACAGAGGACCAACGCCAGGCTGTCGTTATGTACAAAAGTCTTTATTGAGGTTCAGTTTCCATTTCAAAGCCGCAGCGCGTAGCTCTACGTCTTAAAGCCTAGACCGCCGAAGTCCCGTCTGAGTCCCCTCCCCTATGACACCAGTTTAAGATCCTAGCCCTGCTCCACCTTTTATGCTGCTCTCTCCTCTGGGTCCTCCTGCCCGCTGGGGCATTGCCCTTTCTGGACTCTTCCGACGCTGAGTCGCTTAGCTCCTCCCCCTCCCTCCGGCGGGCTTTAGGACCCGGTTCCCAATCCTCATTCTCTGCTGTCCCGCGCTCCTGTACATTTGAACTTGCCTCTCGCGCCAGCCCAGTGACCTTCCTCCTAACCGTTACACTACTTCTGTCACTGCTTCCCTCTTCCGGGATACTGGCCGGATCTGACCTCCCCTCCGTTGTCTGACTCTCCGATGGAGGCGTGGTCAGCCCTGACTCCTCTCCTCTCCCTGCTGGGGGAGACGCTACTCCCGATACCTGTGACTCTTCCCCCCCACTCTGCTCTGGTGGGGAAGCTGGTCCTGATTTCCAACTGCTGCTCTGGGAGTCCCCGCTGGCCCCTTGCTTCTGGGGTGTCCCCCTTGGGACCCCCCTTGCCCTGGCCACCGGCGCCCCCTTCTGTGAATCTTCCGATTCGCTGGAGAGGCTCATGGAATCTCTCGGGCCACTGTCATCTTCTCCTACGCTGCCCTCAGATTCTTCCCCTTCGCTCTCCATCTCCCCTCTTCCCTGTGCTTCTGCTCCTGAACCCCTGACACATACGCTTTAGCGTACAGACTCCGCTAACCCAGAAATATTACCTTGGGTTAAGAACTTTGCTTCAGGATAAGAACAGAAATCGTGCTGTGGCGGCGCAGCCGCAGCGGGAGGCCCCATTAGCTAAAGTGGTGCTTCACGTTAAGAACAGTTTCAGGTTAAGAACAGACCTCCAAAATGAATTTAGTCCTTAACCCGAAGTACCACTGTAATAATAATTTATTATTTATACCCTGCCCATCTGGCTGGGTTTCCCCAGCCACTCTGGGCGGCTTCCAACAAAATATTAAAATACAGTGGTCTGTTAAACATTAAAAGCTTCCCTAAACAGGGCTGCCTTCAGATGTCTTCTAAAAGTCTGCTAGTTGTTTTTCTCTTTGACATCTGGTGGGAGGGTGTTCCACAGGGTGGGTGCCACTACTGAGAAGGCCCTCTGCCTGGTTCCCTGTAGCTTTGCTTCTCGCAGTGAGGGAACCGCCAGAAGGCCCTCGGTGCTGGACCTCAGTGTCCGGGCAGAACGATGGGGGTGGAGATGCTCCTTCAGGTATAAATAAATAAACATGTTAAAGCTATGTTAAACAGACAATGGAGAATGCTATGGAAAGCGATTTTGTTCCCCAACTGTGAAGAAGCACACAAGTAGTGATGACTGCCAGCTTGGACGGCTTGAAAAGTGAATGGGACAAATTCATGCCGAATAAGGTTATCCGTAGCTACTAGCTACAGCGGCTGTGCTTCACTCCATTGTTGCAGGCAATATGCTTCTGAATACCAGTGGTTGGGAATTGCAAGTGGGGAGAGTGTTCTTGTCCTAAGGCCCTGCTTGTTGGGTTCCCAGAGGAATTACCGTATTTTTTGCTCTATAAGACTCACTTTTTCCCTCCTAAAAGTAAGGGGAAATGTGTGTTCGTCTTATGGAGCGAATGCAGGCTGCGCAGCTATCCCAGAAGCCAGAACAGCAAGAGGGATTGCTGCTTTCACTGCACAGCGATCCCTCTTGCTGTTCTGGCTTCTGAGATTCAGAATATTTTTTTTCTTGTTTTCCTCCTCCAAAAAGTAGGTGTGTCTTGTGGCCTGGTGCGTCTTATAGAGTGAAAAATACGGTAAGTTGGCTGCTGTGCGAATAGGATGCTGGACTTGATGGGGTTTTGGCCTGGTCCAGCAGCCTGGCTCTTCTGACATTCTCACTGCCTGATTGGGTCAGGAGAGGAGATACAACATACACACAGAGAAGCTGCACATAGCCTGATGCCAGCAGGTTGAGTTACAGTAGTTTGGTTTGTGATGGCTTTACATACCGTTCGAAATAAGTCGATGAGATTCCATTTGGCCTGGTTTCATTGTGTATGGCTGGTTTATAGTTCATAAACACCTTCAGGAGGCACCATTTGCCCGAGAAGCAAAGTACTGTATTTTTTGCTCTATAGGACTCACTTTTCCCCTCCTAAAAAGTAAGGGGAAATGTGTGTGCGTCTTATGGAGCGAATGCAGGCTGCGCAGCTATCCCAGAAGCCAGAACAGCAAGAGGGATCACTGCTTTCACTGCGCAGCGATCCCTCTTGCTATTCTGGCTTCTGAGATTCAGAATATTTTTTTCTTGTTTTCCTCCTCCAAAAACTAGGTGCGTCTTGTGGTCTGGTGCGTCTTATAGAGCGAAAAATACGGTATATGAGTTTATTAAATATAAACATACATGCTTTTCTCTTCAGATGGTTGGCAGTGTTTTAAACTGAATGCTTCTGGGAACAATGTAGGGAAGAGGAGGGGAAGGGCTGAACAATGTTTTGGGTGCCCCATGTCTGAACACTTCCTTCTTTTGAACAACCTCAGTTTCTGCCATGATGGCAGAGTCCCCAGAGATGGAGCTGCAGCGAGAGGTGCTGGAGGAACTAGGGATCTCCCTGGAGGATCTCAAGCAGCTGATCGATGAGGAGCTGGAGAAATCGGAGCGCATCGCGCAGCGGAAGAGGCAACTGGAGGGCGTGGCGGAGAGCGTGAAGCAGAAGGAGGACGAAGTGGCCCGGGTGGACATTCTCCTGGACAACGCTGTGAAGTAAGTTGCAAGCCGGGGTGCGGAGGCATGAAACGTCCCCCCAGTTTAGGTTTGGTTCGATTGCTACATAATGCTTGCATTTCCTGTGTAAAGCTTCTGCCGTTGAATACTTGACCCTCCTGTGCAGGACAGTCTCTGAAGCAGAAATGGCTAACCTCTGGCCCTCCAGATGTTGCTCAGTTGCAGCTCCCAGCATTCCTGACTTTTGGACATGCTGAGGGGAGCTGAGGTCCCATTTTCTCCCCCCATTTTATGCTCATCGTTTTCTTGAGTTTTTGTTTCCTATTGTGCCCTGTGTCCAGGGCAGCTGTTTACCAGCTCCTTCTGGTATGCAGGATGAGACCCTACCTGCCTGCAGACTGTCTCGCCAGAGTGGTGCATGGTTATCTCCTGCTTGGGCTACTGCAATGCGCTCTATGTGGGGCTACCTTTGAAGGTGACCCAGAAACTACAACTAATCCAGAATGCGGCAGCTAGACTGGTGACTGGGAGTGGCTGCCGAGACCGCATAACACCGGTCTTGAAAGACCTACATTGGCTCCCAGTACGTTTCTGAGCACAATTCAAAGTGTTGGTGCTGACCTTTAAAGCCCTAAATGGCCTCAGTCCAGTAGACCTGAAGGAGCATCTCCACCTCCATCGTTCTGCCCGGACACTGAGGTCCAGCGCCGAGGGCCTTCTGGCAGTTCCCTCACTGTGAGAGGCCAAGTTACAGGAAGCCAGGCAGAGGGCCTTCTCAGTGGTGGCACCTGCCCTGTGGAACACCCTCCCACCAGATGTCCAAGAGAACAACAACTACCAGACTTTTAGAAGACATCTGAAGGCAGCCCTGTTTAGGGAAGCTTTTAATGTTTGATGTATTACAGTATTTTAATATTTTTTTGGAATGCCGCCCAGAGTGGCTGGGGAAGCCCAGCCAGATGGGCGGGGTTTAAATTATTTATTTATTTATTTATTTTGCCAATGTTTTCTTAACTTAGTTTTCAGGCAAGGGTGTTGTTTTGTTAGATGCTCATTAGCTCAGTTGGCTGGAGCACGGGGCTGATAACGCCAAGGTTGCAGGCCTGATCTCCGTGACGGACAGCTGCCTATTCCTTCATTGCGGGGTTTTGGATCAGACGATCCCCAGGTCCCTTCCACCGCTATGATTCTGTGGTGCCTTTTTGATCATAGTTGGAGTATTAGTTTTAAGTGTGTGGCAGGCCGCCTTGAGGGCATCTTGGTTTGGAGTAAAGTGGGGTGTCAGAAAACCTCCGCAAACCTAAAACATTTGTGAGAAGGTTCTGTGTTTCCTTGACAAGCTGGTTCTCCCGTAATAGCTTATTTGTTTGTTTGTTTATTGAATTTATATCTCACCTTGAGGTGGTGTACATAGTTTCCCCCCATCTCATTGAATTCCCCTCAACAACCCTGTAATAATAATAATAATAATAATAATAATAATAATAATAATAATAATTTATTATTTGTACCCCGCCCATCTGGCTGGGTCTCTCCAGCCACTCTGGGCGGCTTCCAACAAAGATGAAAAATACACTAAAATGTCACATATTAAAAACTTTCCTGAACAGGGCTGCCTTCAGATGTCTTCTGAATGTCAGGTAGTTGTTTATCACTTTGACATCTGATGGGAGGTAGTTACAGGTAGGTAGCCGTGTTGGTCTGCCGTAGTCGAAACAAAATACAAAAAAATCCTTCCAGTAGCACCTTAGAGACCAACTAAATTTGTTATTGGTATGATATTTTGTGTGCATGCACGCTTCTTCAGATACACTGAAACAGAAGTCACCAGACCCTTATATATAGGGAGAGGGTAGAGAGGGGTATTACTCAGAAGGGTGGTGGGAATGGGTGATTGGCTGATAGGTGTGGTAAACCTGTTGACGGCTGTTAATGACTGCAATTGGTCTTCTTCTTCTTTGGCGATCCCTTGTAGCCGAGTAAGATTGTCTTCCATAAACACGGTTTTAACAGTGAGTCCGTAAGTGACTGTGGAGGCCAATTCTGGATCCACACGTCCTTCCACAGTGGGGACATTGGTTTCCGGGCAGGAGCTGATCACGGTGTGGATTTGCCAAGCGTGCCTTCCTCCTAGCACGTTTCTAGCACGTGCTAGAATTGGTCTTACAGGAAAAAGCAAAGGGTGAGATGGCTAAAAATAGCTTTATCGTGTATTCTGTAAGGTAGGTTGGGCTGTGAGGCAGTGACCCCTCCGCCCAGATCACACCCAGTGAGCTCCATGGCTGAGTGAGGATTCGAACCCTCGTCTTCCAAACTATAGTCTGACACTCCAACACACTGATTTCTCCAGTGTGGGCTAGTGGTTAAGAGCGGTAATCTCGTAATCTGATGAACCGGGTTCATGTCTCCGCTCCTCCACATGCAGCTGCTGGGTGACCTTGGGCCAGTCACACTTCTCTGAAGTCTCTCAGCCCCACTCACCTCACAGAGTGTTTGTGGTGGGGGAGGAAGGGAAAGGAGAATGTTAGCCGCTTTGAGACTCCTTCGGGTAGGGATAAAGCGGGATATCAAATCCAAACTCTTCTTCCTCTCTCTCTCTCTCTCTCTCTCTCTCTCTCTCTCTCCTCTTGCTATCCCAACAGGGCTGTGGGTGAATGTGAAGTTCTAGTCAAGGACATATATGCGAACCTGGGCCTGGAGTATCTGGAGACTGACTCGGAGGAGGACGATGCTGCATCCAGGCCCATGGAAGTGATCGAGATCCCTGATGAGGACGACGACGACGACGTCATGAGCATCGATTCTGGTTAGCCGCCTAGTGGAGTCAAGCAAGAAAGACCAGGTGTTGGGGATCTTTGGTCCTCCAACTGTTGCTGATCTACTGACTCTCATTAGCCTTAGCTATGCTTGGAAGGCTAAGGATGATGGGAGTTGTAGTCCAGCAGCATCTGGAGGACCTGAGGCTCTTCTGATGCCTTATATGCATATAGGGAAACCTGGGAAGGGAGCCCATCTAGGAGAAGGATCCTAAACCTCTGCTGTCTTGCGGGATATCTTTGGGAGAAGAAAAGACTAAGGCATAGACCCATCACAAATCCAGAGACGGTAGGATGGCACCTTGTAGCGCCTCCTCCTGGCAACTCCTGCAGCCAAGCTGGTGCCAAATGTATTGCTCTGCTTGCTTTTGGACCACATCAGCGAGGCTGAGGAGTGGGGGGCTTGTCTGAGCAGTCCAGGACCTCCTGAGACATTGCCCAGGCTTGCGTCCCAGGGCTTAGGTGCTGCTAATGCATTGGTTTGACTTCATCCACAGAGGTACACTCCACTGTCTCTTGAGACCGATGGAAGCCAACAATATATGCATAGATAAACAAAGCATTTTTAGTTCACTATTCAGCCGATAAAGGCTCCCAGACCAGCTTGCAACAATTTGTAAAAAGACATCCTCTGCCCCAAGGCTGACAATGTAAATAACACAGCACTAAAGGGAAACGGAATGGGGAGGGGGGAGGATGTACACTGAAAAATCAGGTGCATATTCCCCCTCACACACAATACAGTGGTACCTCGGGTTACAGACGCTTCAGGTTACATACGCTTCAGGTTACAAACTCCGCTAACCCAGAAATAGTACCTCGAGTTAAGAACTTTGCTTCAGGATAAGAACAGAAACCATGCGGTGGCAGCAGGAGGCCCCATTAGCTAAAGTGCTGCTTCAGGTTAAGACACGGTTTCAGGTTAAGAACGGACCTCCAGAACGAATTAAGTTCTTAACCCGAGGTACCACTGTAATTGATTATAACTCATCTGAAATGGGTGGCAGGCTTATAGATACTTCCTAGAAGTAAGGGCTTTTTTTTACATCTAAACTTTTTTTTAATTACAGCAGATGCAAGTAACAAAATGGCGAAGGATCAGAAGTTGGTGAGTTTTTTGGGTGGTGGGAAATCACTTGAGTATCAAGATCTTATAGATAAATGTTTTCCTGCACCCTGCCCAGCTTCAGCAGGTGGCCTCAGGGCCTGGGGCCCCAATCCTGGGAACTGAAGGTTTCAGCACTCCTTTGTTCAAGGGAGAGGCATGTGCGTTCACAAAAGGGGAGGTGACTGGGTTTGATGACTGGTTGAGCCTTACTGTGCTGATTTCCACCAGCTTTCACTCCTTGCCACTGGGTGCTTTTCCGTTTGCTGCCTGGGAGCAGGGAGAATTAGCTGGGTGGGTGGGGAAATTGCCAGGGGAAGGGGGTCACCTTGAACATGAGCAGCAAGCTATGTCTGTAACTATGCCACATTTCAAGGGCATTGCTGGCTCAGTTGATTAGAGCAGCGTGCTGATAATGCCAAGGTTGCAGGTTGGGTCCTTGTAGGAGATAGCTGTGTATTCCAGCATTGCAAGGGGGTTGGACTAGATCAAAGCTTTCCAGACTTTTCAAGTTGGTGGCACACTTTTTGGACATGTGTCATTCTGTGACACAGTAATTCAGGTTTGCATCCTTTTGCCACACAGTAATTCAGGTTGGCATCCTTTCGCAACACGGTAATTCAGGTTTGCATCCTTTCGCGACGCAGCACCGTATTTTTCGCTCTATAAGACGCACCAGACCACAAGACGCACCTAGTTTTTGGAGGAGGAAAACAAGAAAAAAAATATTCTGAATCTCAGAAGCCAGAACAGCAAGAGGGATCGCTGCGCAGTGAAAGCAGCAATCCCTCTTGCTGTTCTGGCTTCTGGGATAGCTGCGCAGCCTGCATTCGCTCCATAAGACGCACACACATTTCCCCTTATTTTTTAGGAGGGAAAAAGTGAATCTTGTAGAGCAAAAAATATGGTAATTCAGTTTTGCATCATTTCGTGACACAGTAATTCAGTTTTGCATCATTTTGCGACACAGTGATTCAGTTTTACTAGCAAACTGTAGGTTAAACCAAGCCTCTCCAGCCCCAGGAGAAGTGCAGGGAGAGTTCGTGCGGCACGCATACACACTGCAGCCAACACACTTAACGTGTCACGACGCACAGTTTGGAAAACTCTGGAGTAGATCAATTTCAGGCTCCCCTTCCAGCTCCACTGACTCCCAAGAGCACCCCCCGCCTCAGCTCTGCTAGTCCAAAAAGGGCCCTCCTGTTCTCCTTCTATGGCCAACCAAGCATGGCGGACCGAGAGAAGCTCACCTCTTGGGTTGAGTCCTGTGCTTGTTTTGTTCTCCTGGGAAAAAATTAAAAAGGAGGTACTTAAGAGATGCCTGTCCCTTCTGTCTGCAGCTTCGGGAAGCCATGGCTGCAATGAGGAAATCTGCGCAGGATGTTCAGAAATTCATGGACGCCGTGAACAAGAAGGATGGCCTGGATTCCTACAGGGGTAGTTGTGCGCGAAAAAATATCAGTGGTCCAATATGTAAGCTGGCTTCAGCTTTGCAGCCCGCCTGCTAACATTTTTCAGGGCTACATTTTTATCTGTGTACACTGGGGTGGTCAGTCCTCTGGAGTCCACTTGCCAGTGTGTGTGTGTGGCTAAAGGGAACCTTGTGATTGGTTTGCATCCATGGCATATACTGGCCAGAAGATATGATTCAGATCCGGATTTGGCTTTTTGTCAGGGGGGAGGCCTCAGTCTAGGGCACTTCGTAGGTTGCAGGACTGTTATTATTATTATTTATTGAATTTATATACCGCCCTGTACCCAGGGATCTCAGGGCGGTTCACAGAATAAAATCAATATATAAAACCACATAATATAATACAGCTCTGCTTACGACTGGTGACACAAATCCAAATGCACAAGGAATGTTGCATAGAAGAACTGCCAATCTGGGTATAAAACAGCAGCGTTTTTTTTTTTAGTAAATAATGGGGTACAACCAGAAATGCTCAAGCAGTTATTGTCAAGTTCCTGGCAGTAACTTCTCTCTCTCTCTCGCAATCTGTCTTCAACTTTCTTATCTTTGGCCAGAACTGGAGCAAGGTCATACCTCCAGAGAGCACTGAAGCCTGAGAAATTTCAGAAGGATAGCTGCAGAGACAAGGGTAGACATAATAATTTTGGGATGAATGAAGAAGCAATCACTTAACATTCTCTAGTGTTCTGTTGGCAGTTCTGTGAGCATGAACAAGATGCTTCTGGGTGAGGACCTGCAAAATTGCAAATACAGTCGTACCTTGGAACCTGAACACCTTGCGAGTCGAACGTTTTGGCTCCCGAACGCTGCAAACCCGGAAGTGAGTGTTCTGGTTTGCAAACGTTCTTTGGAACCCGAATGTTCGACACAGCTTCCGATTGGCTGCAGGAGATTCATGCAGCCAATCGGAAGCTGCGCCTTGGTTTCTGAACGTTTTGGAAGTCAAACGGACTTCCGGAACGGATTCCACTTGACTTCCAAGGTACCACTGTAGATCCAGAGGCTTTTTGACCCTGATCCACACAGTCGCAGAGCAGACCTCCAGGTCGCGTGGCAGAGCATCCCATAATGACAGCAGTGACGGATCTGGAGCACGAGGGTCTAAAGGAAACGGTTCTCATGTATCCTTCCCCCTCTGCCTGTTTGCAGGATCGCAGCAGGTGAGTCCCGGCTGCGAGCTCACCCATGATGGAGACCTGTCCGTCGGAGACCGCGTCCTGGGGAAGAAGCGGACAAAGACCTGGCACAAGGGCACCCTGATCGCCATCCAGACTGTGGGTGAGTGCGCCAGCCTGCTGGCCAAAGGATCGCACTGTTTTATTTACTTAGAGCTTGCCTCTCATGTGCACTCGCCACTAAGCGATGTGCAAGGGTGTGCTGCGGAAACAGAAATCGATAACACCAGAATTCAGTTTAAATGTTTCCTGGGATATATTAGGAAGGTCTTCAGTAGGCACCGAAAGTTCAACAGGGAGAGTGGGCCTGCCTGATCTCAGCTGGAATATATACCGTATTTTTCGCTCTATAGGATGCACTTTTCCCCCTCCAAATTTAAGTGGAAATGTGTGTGCGTCCTGTGGAGCGAATGCAGGCTCCTTGGCTTCAGGGATAGCCACCTGAAGCCTCTGGAGCGCAGCGCAAGTTCCCGCTGCACTCCGGAGGCTTCGGGTTCCTTTTGCTGAAGCCAGGAGAGCAAGACTCTCCTGGCTTCAGCAGAGAGGGAGAGCTGCGCAGCGCCCCTTCAGCCAAGCGGGAGGAGAAATGGAAGGGGCTCTGTTTCTCCTGCTGCTTCGCTGAAGGGGCGCTGAGCAGAGAGGGGGAGATTTTTTTTTTCTTGTTCTCCCCCTCTAAAACAAGGTGCATCCTATGGTCGGGTGCGTCCGTTAGAGCGAAAAATACGGTAACTACAGGTGAGGCGGGCAGGTGTTGGTGAGGCTTGCCTGAGACGGTGTTTGGGGGCACTGCTGATCAGCTGATTGTCGGATCTGCAGAAGTTCCTTTCTCTTCAAAATGCAGGGCAAAACAGCATTTGGAGAGGGTGTTCTGAAAACCGTTGAGGTAGCAAAAAAAGGGGGGGGGGGCGGATGATTGACAGATGGGAGGCAATTCAGCTGTCAGGATTGGCCCAGGATTGGCAGGACAGGTGCTGGTATGGATACCACATAATGCCTGTTCTGCAATCTCGATCTTTTTAGGGCGGCAGCAACTACACTTTGGAACTCCCAGCCTTTTGATGCTTTCTGTCTACTCTCTTCAGCAAGCATCCTTGTTTAGACAACCTACCCAGAAGTTTAGAAATCTGATGTGCACGTTTTAATCTGTTTTCAGTCTTTTTGAAAGTCTTAAATTATCGCTGTTATCTTTTGTTATTGCTAATCCCATACCATCTGTTTTTGTAAACGGCTTTGAGGTTGCATTTTTAAACAGCCGAGCGCTGTGTGTATTTTTTTGAAATAAGGAAAGAAGCGAGGGGTTTGGGGGGAAGAGAGCCATCTGGGGGTCTGTCTACTTGAATAGCAAAGGATCTTGCGCCCCCCAATAACTGCCACCTCACTTCTAATACTCTTCCCCCACAAAATAGCTTAGGTTAAAAATTGACCCCTATTTGTAATGACCGGCTGGAATGGGAAAAAGTTGGGAGCTGCACGGCCAGGGAAAAAACAATGCTGTCCAGGGTTGTAAAGACTGCGGAGAGAATAATTGGGTGCACTCTTCCCACCTTGGATCAAATCTATGCTTCCAGGTGCCGTAAGAAAGCTGCAGAGATAGCGCAGGATAGTGCGCACCCCGGAAATGATCTCTTCCAGCTTCTGCCTTCTGGAAGAAGGTCCAGGGTTATAAAGACCAGGACTAGCCGCCTGAGAAACACTTTCTACCCAAATGCAATTCTGGTTTTAAATGCAGTATAAGGAGTCTCTATAGGAGTATATTGTATTTTAAAATGGGGTTTCGGAGTTTTTAGGGGGTTTTGAATGTCTTATGTAGATTTTTCAATTTCATTGTTCTGAATGTCACAATGACAGTAAAGATATCGTATCATATCGTAAAGTTGCGAGCCAGGGTCGCCCCATTTTTCAGCCACCGTCCCTCCCCTTTCGCCCTTTCCCAGGCCCTGGGAAGAAATACAAGGTGAAGTTCGACAACAAAGGGAAGAGCCTTCTCTCGGGGAACCACATCGCCTACGACTACCATCCTTCGGCCGACAAGCTCCATGTCGGGAGCCGGGTGGTGGCTAAGTACAAGGACGGCAACCAGATGTGGCTCTACGCTGGGATCGTGGCCGAGACGCCCAACGTCAAGAACAAGATGAGGTCTGAGGGGTGGGTGGGTCAGAGCGTGTTACCTTTCCCTTTTTATTGTCAAGAAACCATTGCAGTTCTTTCCGGCCAGTTAACACATGAATGTGCATCATTGCTTCCGACATACAGTGGTACCTCGGGATGCGAACGGGATCCATTCCGGAGTCCCGTTCGCATCTCGAAGCAAACGTAACCCATTTTGCGCGTGTGCGGGTCACGTTTCAGTGCTTCTGTGCATGCACATGACGTCATTTTGACAGTCTGCGCATGCGCATGCGGCGAAACCCAGAAGTAACGCACTCCGTTACTTCCGGGTCGCCACGGAGCGCAATCTGAAAATGCTTAACCCGAAGCGTATTCATCCTGAGGTCTGACTGTATTCATTTAGAGAAGCAGGACCAAAGCGTGAGACAGGCCAGCAACAGCGGAGAACTTTTTCCTTTAAGCCCAAGGGCCACGTTCTCTTCTGGGCAGTTTTGTGGGGGCCACTTGCCAGAGCATCGGGAGGGGCCAGAGGCAACTGCAGAAAACATCTTTGTTCAGGCCAGCCCCTCCAGACACGTAAAAGTTCTCAGGTTTTTTAAAAAAGTTTGCTGTTGAATGTTTCAGCGACCTGCTTTTAACTGAATTTTTAATCCCCTATTTTGCCTTATTTTTGTGTAAAAAACAGCTCTGAGGTTTCATTACAGGCAAGTGGAATGTAGATTTTCATTAGTGGGTGGAGCAATGTGAATAAGTGGGCGGAGCAAAGTATGTCTGATTTTACCTTTTTTGCACGGTAGACTAGTTCCTACACTTTGGAACTCCCTGCCTATTGACAGCAGGCCGGCCCTTTCCTTGTGCTCCTGTTTGGCGCCTGCTAAAAACATGTTTGTTCAGACAAGCCTGCCCTGATGTTTAGAAAGTTTGATGAAAGTTTTAACCCGTTTTCAGTCTTAAATGATTGCTGTTAATTTTCCTTACTGAAAATTTTTCTTGCTTTATCTCTTTTGTAAACCACTTTGAGATTTTTACAGTCAAGCAGTCTAAAAAAAAATTATGAAATAAATGAAATAGATAATACAGTTGTTCCTTGGTTCTTGAACGGAATCCGTTCGACTTCCAGAAACGTTCGAAAACCAAGGCACGGCTTCCGATTGGCTGCAGGAAGCCTCCTGCAGCCAATCAGAAGTTGTGTCAGACGTTCGGGTTCCAAAGAACGTTCGCAAACCGGAACACTCACTTCCAGGTTTGCAGTGTTCGGGAGCCAAAAGGTTTGAGTCACAAGGTGTTTGAAAACCAAGGTACGACTGTACACTCTCACACCTTCTAGCCTGCATCCAGAGAAGCGAGCGACACAAAGTTCAAGGATACATTTCCAGGCAGGCAGAATTACTCGAAGAGAGGAATCAGGCCTAGGGAGATTCTGCAAGGAACAGAGACATAGCTGTCAACTTACAGATTTGAAAATAAGGGACCAGCAGCCTCGAAAATAAGGGATCAGCAGCCAAAATAAGGGATCAACAATTACTTTGATAAAATACATTTTTTGTTGCATGCAAATGGCTTTAGATACCTATTAGGTCCATAAATCACCATATAGCATATATTCAACACAAAAAAACAGCAACAATTTTTTGTTGACAAAGGACAGCTGGACATAGAAAGGGCCCCATTACCTTCAGTAGCTTATTTAAGGGACATCATCCATAAGGGACAGCAGCGGGACATGGCGCTGGGATAAGGGACTGCCCCGCCAAATAAGGGACGCTTGACAGCTATGAACAGAGAGAGAAGCTAAGCTAGGGTTGGGCTAGGCGTTAATGTGCAAATAGGGACCCCTGTCACTCACCCTAACCTTGTGAAGTGGGCAGAAGTTCACTCTGGATTGCCAGAGGTAGATCTCCCAGGTGGTTTGTCTTAACTTGCATAGCAGTATGGGTGTGTGGTTTTTTGGTTATGGAAGGATTTGCGATCACCCTGTTCCCCTAACACTTATTTCTTTCCAAAAATGCATCTATCACTTGACTGTAAACAAACAAAACAAAACCAGCAACAGCAAAAATACTTGGACGTGGTTTGCAAAAAGGAATAAAATAATGAAATGACCAGTAAGAGGAAAAATGGATAAAGACAACTATTTAAAGCATCAAAGGAAAGAAATTGTGCTAGAATCCTTGGGACTGAGTCCTGCTGTTTAACTGTGCGCTTCCTCCCCCCTTCCCTCCCTCCCAGGTTCCTCATCTTCTTCGATGATGGTTACGCCTCCTACGTCGTCCAGCCAGAGCTCTACCTGATCTGCAGGCCTCGTGAGTTTTTTGTTTCAGTCCGATTGTTCATTTATCTAAACAGGTGTCTCTTCTGCCTTCTGAGGGTGTGAGGCTTTTCTCCTCTTTTTACAAAAACTGTGTGTGTAGAGGGAGATGGCAGTTAACTGAAACAGCAGCATTACAGTAAGGGAAAGACGGTAGCAGCTTTGCATCCCTAAAGTTTGCTAGGCAACTCAAAGCAACTTACAACTGTTTCAGCAAAAAAACAAGCACATACAGTACACTAAAACCAGCATTATTATATATATGTGTATGTGTGTGTGTATACACACACACATATATACACATATACATATATACACACCCACACCCCATTCAGTGCTTTTTTCTGGGGGGACGCGGGGGTACGCATACCCCTAAACATTTTGTGAATCTTAAGTCAATATGAATAGGAAAGTGAGAGTACCCCTAACATTTTTTTAGGGGGGAAAAGCACTGCTCCCATGTATATACACACAGTGGTACCTTGGTTGTCAAATGTAATCTGTTCCGGAAGACCGTTGACTTCCGAAACATTTGACAACCAAGGCGCAAAGGGCGGGCGGCAATTTCAATTGAGAAAATTGGAAAACATGCAGCGGAAGCGTTTACTTGTGTGTGTGTGTGTGTGTGTGTGTGTGTGTGTGTATGTGTATAGATATAGATGGCATTAAAACATCCAAACTACACAACAAGGCCACAGATCAGGGTATCTGAGAGCCAGTGTGGTGTAGTGGTTAAGAGCGGTAGTCTCGTAATCTGGGGAACCGGGTTCACGTTTCCGCTCCTCCACATGCAGCTGCTGGGTGACCTTGGGCCATTCACACTTCTCTGAAGTCCTCAGCCCCACTCACCTCACAGAGTGTTTCTTGTGGGGGAGGAAGGGAAAAGGAGATTGTTCGCCGCTTTGAGACTCCTTTGGGTAGCGATAAAGCGGGATATCAAATCCAAACTTCTTCTTCTTCTTTTTGAAGTACAACTCCCATCATTCCCTGCAGGACCACTGGTCAGGGAT
Organism: Podarcis cretensis; assembly: GCF_951804945.1. Lineage (NCBI taxonomy): Eukaryota > Metazoa > Chordata > Lepidosauria > Squamata > Lacertidae > Podarcis > Podarcis cretensis. The sequence goes on from NC_137186.1 coordinate 4,310,953, forward strand.
AATGGGAATTGTAGTCCAAAAAGATCTGGGGAACCAAGTTTGGGAAACCTGGCCATATAGATAATTAAAAGCCAAAGGCCTGATGAAAAATGAGGTTTTTTGCCTGGCACCTAAAGACATGCAATGATGATGCCAGGCGAGAGCCTCCCTTTCTAAGTTGCTTTGTGTGGATGATAAAGCTGGAAAAGCAAGAGAAGTATTTTGAAAAGTGTTCCGTGCGGGAAAAATTCCTTTTTTAAATACCTTCCTTTAAAAAATAATAAAAAAAAGGAATCCGTGTGTTTTCCTTCCACCAGTCAAGAAGTCGTGGGAGGACATAGAAGACATCTCATGCCGCGATTTCATTGAGGAGTACGTCACGGCGTACCCGAACCGGCCGATGGTCTTGCTCAAGAGCGGCCAGCTGATCAAAACCGAGTGGGAGGGGACCTGGTGGAAGTCCCGTGTGGAAGAAGTCGACGGGAGCCTGGTGAAAATCCTCTTCCTGGTAGGATCCGCTAAGGTATCGCTCACCCTTCCTTGCCTGCTTTGGATTCTCTCTGTCTGTCGGAATACAAGGGGGGTCCGCTGCCCTTTCCGCGTCTTTCCCAGGACGCGAGATTCGTTGCGCCTGCTCCCCTACAGGACAGGGAGGTGAACAGCAGTAGGAACCCAGCGATTGCAAGAGACAAGTGCTGAACTGCTGGGCCTTTGGGGGGGATGTACAAACTCCCCCTGCAGGACAGGAGGATGTAGCGCACCAGAAGCCCAGCGTGACCAAGAGATGGATGCTGGGGCGGGTGTTTGTGTACATACCTCCCCCTACAGATCAGGAGGGTACATAGCACAGGAAGTCCAGTGTGACCAAAAGATTAGTGCTGTACCACTGGACTGTGTGTGTGTTTGTGTTGACACACTCCCCCTGCAGGACAGGAGGGTGTACGGCACCAGAAGCCCAGTGTGACCAAGAGTGCTAAACTTGTATGTGTGCATTAAACCCTTGACCCTCCCTGACGGAACTGAGCCACGGTGCCTTTTTGCTCTCCCTGCACTGCCAGGATGACAAGCGCTGTGAATGGATCTACCGGGGATCCACCCGCCTGGAGCCGATGTTCAGCATGAAGACCTCCACCGCTTCCACCCTGGAGAAAAAGCAAGGAGGGCAAATGAGGACTCGCCCCAACGTCGGTAAAGCCATCCGCCTCCTGTCTTTCTGAGCGCCATTCTGAGAATTGCCCGTGACCCGCGTTGTCGGGAATGAGGAGGGGAGATAACGCAAGGGGAAGGGTGTCCTTTAAGTTCGTTAAATTTGTGCACCCCTTCCCCAAAGCAATTTGCAACCATACCAGAAAAAGAATATAATGAGCACGGACCCACATTTTGGGACACAGCTGTGTCAAATCGACTTGCCCGCCTCTGTCTCCAAGCTCCTCTCCCGTCCTAAACTTTTCTTTCTCTCTCTCTCTCCCGCCAGGGGCCGTCCGGAGCAAAGGGCCGGTCGTGCAGTACACGCACGACTTAACGGGGACCAGCTCACAGTTCAAGCCCGTGGAACCTCCTCCGCCAATGCCTGTTGTGATGTCCCAGCCGGTTTCTCCCCAGTTCATTGATGTGGAGTAAGTCGCTGAGGATTGCTCCGCGATGGGGAGCCTGGGAGGGTTATCGCTTGCTCTGTTCGCCGGCGGGCAAAGTGGCATCGCTCCAAGGTCTGCAGGCTAGCAGTCTTGGGTTTGGTGTGTTCAGCTAAAAGCATAGCTGTCAGCCGTCCCTTATTTGGTGGGAAACTCCCTTATCCCAGCGCCGTTTCCCGCTGCTGTCCCGGATTGATGATGTCCCTTAAATTTCCCGGGTTTCAAAGGAAGCAGCTGGCCAGGGAGGAGGGAGGCTCCAACTGTGTTGCTTGGCTGCGTTGCTCACCCAATGAGGAGTCTGAGAACGACTGGGGGGTGGAGCTTGCATGCCTTGTGCCATTCAAATCGGCCGCGTTGCCTGGGGACTCGCCTTTGCTCAGCGCTTCCCAGCGGAGAGGTGACGGTGGTTTTCCTTGCTGCATCCCCTTTGCCGGGTTGCTGCGCTGTGGGAACCACTGCTTGAGGCTTTGTTTGGCTGCTGGCTGGGCTTTCTGCCTTTGGCTCGGAGGGGCCCAGAAGTCGAACATACCTGTGCCCCTTGGGAAATCCCTTATTTTGGCTGCTGGTCCCTTATTTTCGAGGCTGCTGGTCCCTTATTTTCAAATCTGTAAGTTGACAGCTATGAGCTAAAAGGCTAAAGTCACAAATGATGAGGGCAGCCTTTCCACTTGAGACCCTGGGGAGCCACCAGTCCTTGGAACGGATGATGCTGGTCTTCCCCTACAACCCTGGACTCCAAATCCCATCATCCACAACAACTGCTCGCACTTGCTGGGAATGATGGGCGTTGGACTCCTAGGACAGAAACAATTGCTGGCGTACTCCAGCCATTTCTGCCTCCTTCCTTAACCTTGGGAGTTTTGTACTGAATCTCTCGCCCTCCTCCTTTCGGCGCAGAAGCCTCGAGAGCCAGCTCGCTCAGGCCAAGAAGCAGCAGGTGGCGAAGAAGAGCACTTCGTTCTTGCGTCCCGGTTCGGTGGGATCGGGGCCACCCTCCCCTACCTGCCCCATCCTGAGCGAAACGCCTCCCGTGGGCAAGACGGGCGTGACCCAGCAGTTCCGGTGAGTGTCAGAGTTCTGAAACCACACGCAGCAGTGAACGTAAATAGCCGTATCGCCATCTCTTGCTGGTCCTGTCTACTCCATGGCAACTCTGCCAGCCTCTGTGCATTGGGTGGGCAGGGCAGGGGGAACAAGAAAGTCTAAAGCTGGAAGCCTACTTTTTATTAATCCCCACGACGGGGTGAGCTCCCACTGCTCTGCCCCAGCCCCTGCCAACCTAGCAGTTTGAAAGCACACTGGCGCAAGTAGATAAATAGGTACCATTGTGGCGGGAAGGTAGACGGCGTTTCTGTGCGCTCTGGTTTCCGTCACGGTGTTCTGTTGCTCCAGTAGCAGTTTAGTCCTGCTGGCCACATGACCCAGAAAACTGTCTGTGGACAAACGTCAGCTCCCTCGGCCTGAAAGTGAGATGAGCTCCGCAACCTCATAGTTGCCTTTGACAGGACTTAACTGTCCAGGGGCCCTTTACCTTTACCCTTTTCGTACAAACAAACCCAGAAAAATCCACTTACCAGAGGCAAAAGTGGGATGGGCATACATACCGTTAGCATCCTTTCATCTTCTCAAATCCACCCCCCTCTTGTCTCCAGCCTCAGAGGTAGACAGAGACTTACAGAACAATCCTGAGTATAGGAAACCAGTTTAAGTTAAGTTGGTGTAAGTTACTGCTGTTCCGTACTCCGTTCAGGAGACAGACTGAGCCTGGCAAAGAGAAAACAAGCCATCAAAGTGGACTTTGACTTAGCATCATCATCAGCCAGTGTGGTGTAGTGGTTAAGGGTGGTAGACTCATAATCTGGTGAACCAGGTTCGCTTCCCTGCTCCTCCACATGCAGCTGCGGCGCTCATCTCGCTTTATTGGCCGAGGGAGCCGGTGTACAGCTTCTGGGTCATGTGGCCAGCATGACTAAGTTGCTTCTGGCGAACCAGAGCAGCGCACGGAAACGCCGTTTACCTTCCCGCCGGAGCGGTACCTATTTATCTACTTGCACTTGGACGTGCTTTCGAACTGCGAGGTTGGCAGGAGCAGGGACCGAGCAACGGGAGCTCACCCCGTCATTGCGGGGATTCAAACCACCGACCTTCTGATTGGCAAGCCCAAGAGGCTCAGTGGTTAACCGACAGCGCCACCCGCTTCCCTCTGAGACTCCTTAGTGTAGTGATAAAGCGGGATATCAAATCCAAATCCAAACAGCAGAATAGAAGTGCAGCAAAATGAGTAACTCTGCTTTGTGCAGGCCAACGGAGGCTGAAAAGCGGGGGGCATCAGTGGTACCCTGCGAGTGAGTGTGGGTGGGTGGATCCTGCCCCAGCTGCACCCGTTGTGCTCACTGCCAGTCCCCCTCTCTCCCCAACCCCACCCCAATTCTCTCCCCGGAAGGTTCTCGGGCGCCCAGCCCTCCACCAGCCCCACCCCGCAGTTCTACGGCATGATGGACCGGGTGCCCAACGACCCCACCTACCGGGCTCCCGTGGAGAAGCTCTTCTACCTGCCCCACGTCTGCAACTACACCTGCCTCTCCCGGACGCGCCCCTTCCAGACCGACCAGCACCGCAGCCGGAACCCCCTCCTGGTCCCACTGCTGTACGACTTCCGCCGCATGACGGCCCGCCGGCGGATCAACCGCAAGACGGGCTTCCACGTCATCTACAAGACGCCTTGCGGGCTGTGCCTGCGCAGCATGGCGGAGGTGGAGCGCTACCTCTTCGAGACGAACTGCGACTTCCTCTTCCTGGAGATGTTCTGCCTGGACCCCTACGTCCTGGTGGACCGCAAGTTCCAGCCCTACAAGCCCTTCTACTACATCCCCGACATCACCATGGGGAAGGAGGACGTCCCCCTCTCCTGCGTCAACGAGATCGACAACACCGCCCCGCCCCAGGTGGCCTACAGCAAGGAGCGCATCCCCGGAAAGGGGGTCTACATCAACACCGGCGCTGATTTCCTGGTGGGCTGCGACTGCGAGGACGGGTGCCGGGATAAGTGAGCGGCTTCCTCTTCTCCCCCAAACCGGCTGGTGGGTGGGAAGGACCCTGTTTCAGCTGGAGGGCCCTGCAGTTATTTGCAGCAATGACTTGTTCTGCGTGGGGGTTGTGTTCCTGACCCCCACGTGTGTAATCCCATCCCGCCCCCCTTCCAGCCAACTTCCGAGGACGGCGCTATACGTGCACACCAGTTGGAGGCACCTAGTTGTTGCCTGTGCACTGGCACCTTGGTTTCCGAACAGAATGCATCCCAGGAGTCCATTCGACTTCCGGAACCATTCGAAAACCAAAGCGCGGCTTCTGCAGGGAACATCCTGCAGCCAATCAGAAGCTGCGCTGGGCATTTGGCTTCAGAAAATCATTTGGAAACCGGAACACTCACTTCTGGGTTTTGATCATTCGGGAGCCAATTTGTTTAGGAGCCAAGGCATTTGGCTTCCAAGATACGGCTGCATTTGTTTATTTATATGCTGCTCAGTGGTGTGTGTGTTTTTAAGACCATAAGCAGTTTAGAAAGAGAATAGAATAATGAAATTGTTGGTTAAAAACAAGTCTTAGAAATATTCAAAAGATAAAAATCAGCAAAAAAGAACAACCAAGAACAAATCAAAACGTACATCAGTTGGCATAGCTCAGCCAGGTCAATCTCAACGTCGTGTGTTCAAGCCCCACCTAGATTTCTGCATTGCAGGGGGCTGGACTGGATGACCCCCAGGGTCCCTTCCAACTCTACAATTCTAGGAACGGAAGGCAAGTGAATGGCTGCTGTAGGTGCTGCCAACTGCTGAGAATCACAGATGAGGAGAGTCCTGTTCTGCGTGGCCGAATGGGCTTTTGTCTAAACAGAAATTTTAGTTGTCGCAGCAAAGGTTACATCACAGCCGCCTGCCTGATATCAATAGTCGGGGAGTTCCAGCGGGCAGGTGCTGCTAAAAGATCGGTTTCTAACAAATGCGGAGCGGGTATTATGTAGTAGCACCTGGTGGCAGTGGGGGGGAATACCGGTAATTATGATTGGGTTCGTTTGTTGCTTGTAATATATTGATTTATTTATTTCAGTTAATTTGGAGAGTTTCTGCCCTGCTCTTCAGCTTCAAAGGCTCCCAGGGAGACTTATGTGCCATCCGTTAAAAAGATGGCAATCTCTGCCCGCAGGCTTACAGTCTAAATAAAGACCCGACACGCAACGGAAAAGGGATGGAAGGATGGGGGGGGGGGAAACAGAATTGAACTTGGGTGCCAATTCTTAAAATAGCTGTTCTGGGCGTGTTCTCCAGCTGAACGGGAGGTGGGATTGCAAACCGCTCTGGGGCTGCTGTGCAGAGACCCCTGGGGCGCTCTCTGGCCTTGCAGCCAGGGGTTTGGTTTCCTGACTTGAGCCCCACACTTCCCCCCTCCTCCTCGACAGGTCCAAATGCGCTTGCCACCAGCTCACGATCCAAGCGACCGCCTGCACCCCGGGGGGCCAGACCAACCCAAACGCCGGGTTCCAGTACAAGAGACTGGAAGAATGCCTCCCCACAGGGTAAGCTTTTTGTTGTTGTTGTTGAGTCGTTTAGTCGTTTCCACCTCTTCGTGACCCCCTGGACCAGAGCACGCCAGGCACTCCTGTCTTCCACTGCCTCCCGCAGTTTGCTCAAACTCATGTTGGTCGCTTCGAGAACACTGTCCCACCATCTCGTCCTCTGTCGTCCCCTTCTCCTTGTGCCCTCCATCTTTCCCAACATCAGGGTCTTTTCCAGGGAGTCTTCTCTTCTCATGAGGCGGCCAAAGTACTGGAGCCTCAGCTTCAGGATCTGTCCTTCCAGTGAGCACTCAGGGCTGATTTCCTTCAGAATGGATACGTTTGATCTTCTTGCAGTCCATGGGACTCTCCAGAGTCTCCTCCAGCACCAGAATTCAAAAACTTCCATTCTTCGGCGATCAGCCTTCTTGATGGTCCAGCTCTCACTTCCATACATCACTACTGGGAAAACCAGAGCTTTAGCTATAGGGACCTTTGTTGGCAACGTGATGCCCTGCTCTGCTGCCCGACCAGAGGAGGGCAGCCAGGATTGCAAGTGGTTTTGGGAAGCCCTAGTTGTATGAGAAACAGCATCTTTTTTAACCTGGAGAGGAGTAGCGTAAGAGGGGAGGATGGGAAGCCATCCCCAGAGGTCCGAAAGGCTGCTGAGAATATGGAGGGGACTTGTCTTTTGTTGTTCCAGAAGGAGGAACCCGGAACCACAAGGGGAGGGAATTCCTGGGGTGCAAATTTTGGGCAGACATTGTATGCTTGTTTGTGTGCTCCCATGATGGTTCCTGATTCTCCTCCGCCTTGCCTGATGAGCGCAGGACATGGTTCCAGCATCCCTGACCGACGGTAGCTTGATATCTGCTTAAATACCTCCGGCGAAAGAGGACTAGATCAGGAGTACTGACCTACCTGGACCAAGTGGCCTGACTTGAGTACGAGGCAGCTTCCTGCCTCTGGGAACATTGCCATCCCTTGTTACCAAGAAAGGTGAAGCAGGCACACTCTCTGGGCCTGACGAGGAAGTCCGTTCAGTGCTGGACTCCAAACCAGCTTTCACTCAGAAGCATGAGGACTAGAATCTTTCTTTCTTTTTAGAGGAAGGGCTGTAGCACAGTTGCGGAGAACCAGCCTTGCCTGCAGAAGGTCCCAGACCCCATTCCTAGGGTTTATAGGTAGGGCCAGGAATGCCCCCTGCCTGAATCTCTGCAGAGCTGGGTCGACACTAGAGCATGGGCAGGCAAACTAAGGCCCGGGGGCTGGATCCGACCCAATCGCCTTCTAAATCCAGCCCTCGGATGGTCCAGGAATCAGCGTGTTTTTACATGAGTAGAAGTGTGCTTTTATTTAAAATGCATCTCTGGGTTATTTCTGGGGCATAGGAATTCGTTCATTTTTTTCTTCAAAATATAGTCCGGCCCCCCACAAGGTCTGTGGGACATTGGACCGGCCCCCTGCTGAAAAGATGGGTGAGGCAGGCGCACTCTCTGGGCCCATCAAGCAGCCCTTTCCAGTGCTTGACTCTCCCTGCATCTTCTCCCCTCTTCTTCCCGGGCCTCTGCCAGCGTCTACGAGTGCAACAAGCGCTGCAAGTGCAATCGGAACATGTGCACGAACCGCCTGGTGCAACACGGCCTGCAAGTCCGGCTGCAGCTCTTCAAGACGCAGAACAAGGGCTGGGGCATCCGCTGCCTGGACGACATCGCCAGGGGCTCCTTCGTCTGCATCTACGCAGGTACAGGGCGCCAGGCCTGGGGCCTCTGCCTCTCCATCTGCGGGGCAGCCGCCCCAAAGAGCAGCGTTGATGTGCCAAAGGAACTGGGATTAAGCAAGGCTGCTGCATGTAGACATAGCGCCAAACCATGGTTGAAACAAGCTGTGGCTCACAAGCTAACAGCACCCTATGGCTTCAAATTGTGGTTCCCTGGCAGAAAACAAACCATGGTTCAAATGAGTCACAATTAGGCTAAACAAACCATGGTTCAAGTGAGCCACACTTTGGCTAAACAAACCATGGTTCAAATGAGCCACACTTCAGCTAAACAAACCATGGTTCAAATGAGTCACAATTAGGCTAAACAAACCATGGTTCAAATAAACAATTAGCCACAATTAGGCTAAACAAACCATAGTTCAAATAAACAATTAGGCTAAACAAACCATGGTTCAAGTGAGCCACACTTTTGCTAAACAAACCATGGTTCAAATGAGCCACACTTCAGCTAAACAAACCATGGTTCAAATGAGCCACACTTGGGCTAAACAAACCATGGTTCAAATGAGCCACACTTGGGCTAAACAAACCATGGTTCAAGTGAGCCACACTTCAGCTAAACAAACCATGGTTCAAATGAGCCACACTTCAGCTAAACAAACCATGGTTCAAATAAACCTCACCTGGGCTAAGCAAACCATGGTTTAGTGTTAACGTGCAAACCACATTGTTGGTGGCCATTGCTGCCTCCTGCCTTCCATAGTTTAACTTTGCACTGCATGAAAAGAAATCCTTTCTTTTATTTGTCCCGAATCTTCCAATACTCAGCTTCATTGGACATCCAGAAGTTTTAGTGTTCCTCACCCTTCATATTTTACTGATTTTCAGATATAGCAGGTCTGAAGAAACAATAAGCGTAATGCCAACCCTCGTCCCGAAGTACAGAGATAGTGTTAAAGAATAGTACACTGGAATGCAGATGCTGTACATGAGAAGAAATCAAACAGATGTCTCATTCCAGTGTCCCATGAGAAGCAAGCATGTGAAATAAATTGAGCATAGTCAATAAAATTAAACCACCTTGTATAGGAAGCTCCGCATCTTCTTCCAGTACAGAGATTCTGTTAGTTTATCCGTAAGAATGATGCTCGTGTCTGTGACAGTGCTTCAAAAAGGTCTGTATTAAGAGTTCTCCAGTGTCTGGCTATAACAAGTTCAGGAGCAGCAAACAGCTGAACAATAAGGTATTTATTAGACAGATCTGGAGCTCTTAGAAAGTAAACCAATTTTCGGATCAGGAGAGACAGGCGGTTTGGTGATCAGGTGTCGTAAGCGAGGCAAGAAAAAGCTTTCCCCATTCTGTGCGTACTTTTATAAACATCCTATTTTCAGCTTTATAAACTTTGTATAAACTCGTAAGCTCACAATTAGCTAGTCCCGCTGTACATCGGGGAGGGCTGTGTGGAGAGAGTCTCTTCCTTTAAATTCCTAGGAGTTTATCTGAATGAAGACCTTACTTGGAAAATAAATACAATCCAGGTGGTTAAGAAAGCCCAACAGAGACTCCATCTCCTCAGAATATTGCGAAAGGAACAATGTCAATCAACATTTGATGATCTCCTTCTACCGGTCCATAATAGAAATTGTCCTTTCATACTGCATCACGGTGTGGGACGCTGGTTTGACACCAACTGATAGGAAGTGTCTACAGAGGGTGGGGAATACAGCACAAGATATTATGGGTTGTCCCATGAATCTGCTGGATGAAATAGCGGAAGAACGTGGCCTCAGGACAGTGAGGAAAATTCTCAGGGATGATTCACACCCTGGCCGGGACTTTCTTGATCTCCTGCCCTTGGGCAGAAGATATAGAAGCAGTATTAGTCGCACCAACAGGGTAAAGAACAGCTTCTATCCATGGGATGCTGAATGAAAAGATAACAACAGGGCAACTGACTTTTGGATTTGGTGAGTGTGCGTCAGTAAACGAGGGGAATTAAGACTAAGAGAGCTGAGTGTGGGGGGGTGCTCCTGTAATCTCACTGTACACAAGTTGTTTTGTTGTTTAGTCGTTTAGTCGTGTCTGACTCTTTGTGGTTTGTGCACGCCAGGCACTCCTGTCTTCCACTGCCTCCCGCAGTTTGGTCAAACTCATGTTTGTAGCTTCGAGAACACTGTCCCACCATCTCGTCCTCTGCCGTCCCCTTCTCCTTGTGCCCTCCATCTTTCCCAACATCAGGGTCTTTTCTCTTCTCATGAGGTGGCCAAAGTCTTGGAGCCTCAGCTTCAGGATCTGTCCTTCCAGTGAGCACTCAGGGCTGATTTCCTTCAGAATGGAGAGGTTGGATCTTCTTGCAGTCCATGGGACTCTCAAGAGTCTCCTCCAGCACAGAATTCAAAAGCATCAATTCTTCGGCGATCAGCCTTCTTTATGGTCCAGCTCTCACTTCCATATATCACTACTGGGAAAACCAGAGCTTTAACTATACAGAACTTATACAAGTTGTACAAGTGACAATAAAGTATTTCAATTTCAATAGTATTTCAATTTCAATTAAGGGGAGTGTCATGAGTTTGTAAAGGTTTATGTTTCCTAGCCGAGAGCTGAGGGTCTCTCTCTTTTTCTCCCCCTCCCCACTGTTTCTCTCCTTGCTGCCCCACAGGTAAAATCCTGACAGACGACTTTGCCGACAAGGAGGGCCTGGAGATGGGCGACGAATACTTTGCCAACCTGGACCACATTGAGAGCGTGGAGAACTCGAAGGAGGGCTACGAAAGCGAGGCCAAGTGCTCTTCGGACAGCAGCGGCGTCAACCTGAAGGACGACGAGGACGAGAACTCGGGCTCGGAGGAGCAGGAGGAGTCCAACGATGAGAGCTCAGATGACAACTTCTGCAAGGATGAGGACTTCAGCACCAGCTCGGTCTGGCGCAGCTACGCCACCCGGCGCCAGACGCGGGGCCAGCGGGAGAACGGCGTCTCCGAGACGGCTTCCAAGGATTCGGGCCTGGCCCGGCAGGCCAGCCACGAAGAGGCCACCCACTGCAAGCCCCCCCTCTCGGAGGAGACCACCAAGAACAAGGTGGCCTCCTGGCTCAGCTCCAACGCCGACGGCTTCCAGGACAACGACAGCCGCTCCTCGTTTCGCACGCATGAGGCAAAGGCCGAGCCACCGGACGGCGAGAAGGCAGCGCCGGGAGGCCGGGACGATTTCGGGATGGAGGTGAAGAAGAAAGAGGTACGGTTCCTCTCGAGGAAATGGCCCCTGCGGCGTTCGTGGATAGATTTTTGGTGGCCCTCTCTGTCGTGTTTGGAAACACATGGCCTACACCCGTAATTTCTGCATCGCAGGGGGTTTTCCTCAGGGGTCAGCAAACTTTTTCAGCAGGGGGCTGGTTCACAGTCTCTCAGACCTTGGTGGGGGCAGCGGACTATATTTTGCAATGCAGGCCAACTCTTATTAAATATTTCTGCCTAAATGTTTGCTAGGGACGCGGGTGGCACTGTGGGTTACCACTGAGCCTAGGACTTGCCGATCAGAAGGTCGGCGGTTCGAATCCCCGTGACAGGGTGAGCTCCCGTTGCTCGGTCCCTGCTCCTGCCAACCTAGCAGTTCTAAAGCACGTCAAAGTGCAAGTAGATAAATAGGTACTGCTCCGGCGGGAAGGTAAACGGCGTTTCCATGCGCTGCTCTGGTTTGCCAGAAGTGGCTTAGTCATGCCGGCCACATGACCCAGAAGCTGTACGCCAGCTCCCTCAGCCAATAAATCGAGATGAGCGCTGCAACCCCAGAGTCGGCCACGACTGGACCTAATGGTCAGGGGTCCCTTTACCTTTAAATGTTTGCTACAGTTTGCTCTTTCTCGCCCTTCTTTTCCACAGGAACCCGAAGACCACAGCAAACCTCTGTTGTAAGTTCTCTTTTTTTTTTCCCTTCTGCTCTTCTCTTCCTTTTGGTAATTTGGGCCAGCTCTGGCTGCTCCTGGATTTCTGTCTCCTTTGGGAAAAGAGTCGGGAGTGTTTCTGAACCTTCTACCAGCTGAAGAACTCCCCGCAAGCAGAAAGCTAGCATGTCAAGGGGAGGGGCAAAAGGATACAGCTCAGAGGTTCCCCAAACCCCTGTTCACCACAGGCCAATGGAATATCACTGAGGGACTTTTCTGCCTGTTGTAGCAAGTGCTAGATGTTGTGTTTAATTGTATTTCTACTTCTGCTTTTATTTCCTGTACTGCGTTACCATTTTCATTCTGCAGAATTTTAATTGTGATACAATAAAATACAGTCTTAAGAATGAAGGCAAGCAGTGCAAACACAGTTAAAAATCAGTATGAGTGCTTAACGCAGCATGCCACGGACCACCTGAGCTAAGCTTTTGGGGCCACCACTGGGTGGTCCACGGACTACACTTTGGGAACCTCTTTTCCCTGACATGCTAGCCTTCTAGGCACGGGGAGGGTTGTTTTTCATTCTCATCTGACAAACATTCAGACATGATCCAGTCACTTCAGCCAGTTTCACCTGTGAGGTAGGTTAAGCTGAGAAGGTCACACTCTGGAAGCATCATGGCTGAGGGGGGAATCGAACCCTGGTCTCTCCTTGGTCCTAGTCCAGAACTCTTAACCACTACACCACACTGGGCCTATTCTTTATCATTTATTGCGTCAACTCCACCCTCCTCCTGACCCAGATCCCAGGGTGGCTAGAAGTCCTCTGAACTGTACAAACACGACACGGCTATCATAAAACAAACTATTAAACTTACAGAATGTTAATCCCCATTTTAAAACGGCAACAGCCAAGAGTTTTTTCCTCTCCACAGCCGCATGCTGTTTAAATGACCGAATGCCCAAGCAATAGGGAAATGTTTTAAGGGGACACCATAATTTCTTACACTTGAGAAAATGAAATAATTTATGGAGTCATTTGTTTTTGTTCTAAATTATAAAAAAATGCAGCAATGAATGCTGGGGGGGGGGCTGGTATAATGCATTATAGTACACTGAATATTGTGTTAAACAGAAGATTCTGTATCTTATACATAACCTATGTTGTGCGTTCAAGAAATGCCACGTGAATCCTGAAATGTGGTTCAAGGAAAGGAGGGAGGACTGATTTCTATTTACACTGAGTATTACTTTTGCATTACAGTAAATAAAATAAAATTGGGGGGGAATCAGTGCTGGAACCACGGCCATATATCAGCTGTCTATTTACGTCGTGGTTGCGGTTTGTTGGCATCTTGTGGCGAATCATTGTGTGAGCAGCTAACTCCTTCCTCTGTCCTCCCCCAGAGTGCCCAGTGCAGGCAGGCTGTACGGTTACAATCCAAACCCGCCGGTCCCCGAAGGAGTCCGGAGGCCGATCAGCAAGACGGCTTTGCTTCAGAGCCAGAGGCACACAGAGTCCCATCAGGTACCCGTAGATGTAATTATCTTAAGAACTTTTAGGACTGTGGGCATGCTGTTATCCTTCCACAAAGCTTTGTGTTAGAATCGTAGAATCAGAATTGTCGAGTGGGAAGGGATCCCAAGGCTCATGTAGTCCAACCTCCTGCAAGTGGGGGCATTTGAAGAATAAAAGAGGTTTGTGTTCCATCTTGTCGATACCCACTTTAAACTGAGCTGCCCGGAACGGAATTCCTTGCTGGCCAAGGAGAGGGGCGGCTGCAAACGTTAACTTCTCTCTCTCTCTCTCTTTCCCCCGCCACCAGGATGTTCTGATGCTCTCCAGCAGCACGGACAGCGAGGGCGACAATGGGCGCGGAACCGCGAGGCAGGCGCAGGGCAACGACAGCGACGACATCCAGACCATCTCCTCCGGGTCGGAAGAGGAGCCGGGGCCAGACGGCAAGAAGAGCTCTTCGGGGCTGGGTGAGCGCAGCTGCGTTTCGGGAGAGGGGACGCGATTGTGTGTACAGTCATACCTTGGGTTACAGGTTGCGTTTTTTCAGGTTGCCGACTGCCCAAACCTGGAAGTATGGGTTACTTCCGGGTTTCGGCGGTCGCGCATGTGCAGAAGCGCCGAATCGCAACCCGCGCATGCGCAGACGTGCCGCTGTGGGTTGCGAACGTGCATCTCGCACGGATCACGTTCACAACCCGCAGCGTCCACTTTATATTAAACAATTTTGGAGTGACATTCAAGAGGAACTTTAAAAAATGCTTAAAATATCATATAAAAAAAACCCCAGAGGCGTACCTCTTGGGAATTATATCGAGGGGCATTCCTGCTGCCAGGAAAAAAGTTTCCTTATACGCAACAGCTGTGCCCAGAATGATGGCAGCAAAAAATTGGAAGGGAGAAAGAACTCCCTCAATAAGAGATTAAAAACTAAGATTTTGTGAATATATAGAATCAGCAAGACTTACAGCAGTGGTAAGAGGCCAATCAGACCAAAAACTGATAGAGGAGTGCACCTGCGTGAAGGAATACGTCAAAAAACATTGTTCAGGTATTAATATATCAATATGCAATGGATGACACTTATAGAGTAAAAAATTAAGAAGAAATGGGTACAAGATGAGATGGTCAAAAATAGCGAAAAGAAGAAAAGAAACAAAGGATGCCGCATATAGGTGGAGGGAAGTCAAAATTTATGTCTGTATGTTTAGTTTGTATGTTTTCTTTTTTTGTAGTCTTAAGTTGAGAGGTGTATGTATCTATGTATAATAAGTTTGTTTAGCGTTCTGGTTTGGGTTTGTAAGTATCGCATTTATCAATAAAAGTTATAACAAAAAAGAACAGAAAAGGGAGCCTTCCAGGATGAGGCCAGTGCAGAGCCCACCGGGTCCAGCATCCCGTTCTCACTGTGGCCCAATGGGAAGCCCTAAGCAGGACCTGGACGCAAGAACCATTCTCCCCCGCCCCCCCCGCCCCCCCGGCTTCTGGCAACTGAGATTCAGAAGCGTCGCTGCTTCCAGCCGTTGAGGCAGCCAACTCACTGTATTTGTCGCTCCATAAGACGCACCTAATTTCTAGAGGAGGAAAACGGGAAAAGCCAGCAAGAGCCACAGACTCGCTCACTCACTCGGCGCGGCTCTTTAAAGAGAGAGCGGCTCTTGCTGGCTTTTCTGGGAGGTGGGAAAAGGGACAGAGGGGCTGCCCTCTGTCCCTTCTCCCACCTCCCAAAAAAGCCAGAGCAAGCTGCGCAGCTATCGCTGAAGCCAGCAGAGCAAGAGCGATAGCTGTACAGCCTGCATTTGCTCCATAAGACGCACACACGTTTCCCCTTACTCTTTCAGAGGGAAAAAGCGTGTCTTATGGAGCGAAAAATACGGCTTTTTTTTTTTTTAGTTGTCGCTTCGTTAGCAGTGTTTTATAAGTCATAATGGTTTTGCTGATGATTTGTTAATTACCGTATTGGCCCGAATATAAGCCGCACCCGAATATAAGCCACACCTTTAAAATTGGAGAGGAAAAAATAATAATACCAGAATATAAGCCGCTCCATTCCTCACTGCTCCTGGCTGTATACTTGGGGGGGGGTGCGTTGCCGGCGGCCTTTTCCCTTCCTTGCTCTCTCCCTTCTTGGCCTTGGGGGAGAGGATGGTGACTATGCACAGGGCGGCCACCGCTTTGCGCACTCCTGGCGCTCTTTGCTCCACGCTCCTGGCTACATACCGTAAGGTCGAGAATATAAGCCACGCTTTAACTTTTCACGGTTGGAATCTGGGGGGGGGGAGTGAAGCTTATGTTCAGGCTAATAATAATAATGATTTATTATTATTATTATTATTATTATTATTATTATTATTATTATTACCCCGCCCTCCCCAGCCAAGACTGGGCTCAGGGCGGCTAACACCAAATATAAAAACAATTGATTGAAATACAGCTTAAAAAACAAGATTAAAATGCAACATTAAAACATTAAAATGCAGCCTCATTTCAGTGGAAACTCGAATCAAAAACATTTTTGGGGATGAAAATGTCCAGTCTTCAGTATGGTATTCTGCATGATTCATGCTGTATTTGTGATGTTCTATCATGTTATTGTTGTTTTTTGGTTTGGTGTGCATGGGTCATTAGGGGAGGGGGGAGGGCCACGGTTGGGGGGCACGCCATGCTCCTTCTGGGGTAGTTTGTCCACTTTTGCCCCCAGCCTGTGCTCACTTGTGGCTCCCGTATGCTGCCAGCATGGGACAGCAGCCACACCCCAAGAAACGGCTCCAACTGGGCTGCCAAACTGAGCGAGGGGAGCCGATAGGTCTCAAGCCCTCCGTGAGGGGCAGGTGGGGCTCGTCCACCTGGGAAGGGACCCCATCCAGGAGAAGAAAAACTCTGATCCTAAATCTCTGCATTAACCGCTCCACCACCATTGGTTTCCTCCGCCACATCTGAGAAGGGAGCGAATAATGCTAAGGGGGTGCCAGCACAAATAAGGCCCTGCCGTTTATCTGCTATAGGAGGGAGAAACGTTTCTAAAGGACAGGGGCATTGTGGGTGAAGGAAAAGCCAGCCTGCTCAGGCTAGGAATTGCCCAGGCTGTTCCAATATGCCTGAGCATCTGAAATCGGCTTCTTTGATCTCCCTTTAACGGTGTCGACTCCCTTGGGTGTTTCCCAGGACCAGTGAAAAGGCAGGTGGCCGTCAAGTCCACCCGCGGCTTCGCCCTGAAGTCAACCCACGGCATTGCCATCAAGTCGACCAACCTGGCGTCCGGGGAGAACATGCCCGTCCGGAGGAACACGCGGCAGTTCTATGATGGAGAGGAGTCCTGTTACATCATCGACGCCAAACTCGAAGGCAACTTGGGCCGCTACCTCAACGTGAGATTCTTCATGCTGTACCAAATTAAATTTCCCCCTTCTCGCACAACTCTGGTGTTTTTCCTCCGTCCAAGCCGACCTCTCACTTCCCCTGTAGAGTCTGTACTGTTGGTGGATATTTCGTGATGGGCATTTCTCGCTCAGCAGTTCATTTCCATTGATCTTCTGTGATGTCACTGCAGTTCAGCCAATGGCTAAGGGAGGCACGCCAGCAACAACTTTTAGGTTGGCTTTTTTTTTCAATAAAACACTGCTTCATATAAGCATTTCTGTTCTCAAACAACGGATTGTTAAAGATAGCTGTGCTAAAATAAACTCCCTCGATTTGTTCCCAGCACCCAACACTAAATAACAACAGATTTCCTGCATGTGTCGTAAGAGACCTTGAAAACCTAAAGCTGGAGATGTGGGAGATAAATATTGTAGACAGCAGATTTGCAATTGGTGGTTGAATTTTTGTCTTGGTCGCTTTGGAACTTCCTCTCATTGGCTGAGCGGCTGTGATGTCACGGAATGTCCTCAAGAAGACGGGGGGGCAGAAATATCAGAGATTAGAGAAAGACTGGGTGAATGTTTAAAGGATATTTGTGGGCAGAAGAAGAGCTGGTGAGGTTTAGGAATAATTTTTTTGGGGGGGTGGGGGAGGTCAGATCAAAGAAGCCCCCCCTTCTGTTTTCTCACCTTTTCCCAATGTTAATGGTTAGCACCTTGTCAGAAATAATTTGCCTACACCACAGGTTCCCAAATGCATCATTCTGACCCCTCCCCTCTGTGCTTACCAAATGTCCCCCCCCTTTATTATTAAAAACAGATGTTGGGCTTTTTGGGGGGGTGGACTTGTTGTTGCTTGCTTAATTTTATCTGTGTTTTACTTGGTTTTTTTTGGGGGGGGGGGGAATCTGTGTATTGTCAGTTTTTTTCCTTCAAAGAGATGGACATCTTTGTGGTACCTGCAACAATCCCTTGGAATTTCCAAATCCATCCCTGTAGCCAGAAATCAGGCAGGCTCCCACAGCCGTACTCTTCTTGGTGCCTACTAAAAACATCTTGTTTAGACAGGATGCGGGTGGCGCTGTGGGTTAAACCACTGAGCCTCTTGGGCTTGCCAATCAGAAGGTCGGCGGTTCGAATCCCCTCGACGGGGTGAGCTCCAGTTGTTCGGTCCCTGCTCCTGCCCACCCAGCAGTTCGAAAGCACGCCAAAGTGCAAGTAGATAAATAGGTACCACTCCGGCGGGAAGGGAAACGGCATTTCTGTGCGCTGCTCTGGTTCGCCAGAAGCGGCTTGAGTCCTGCTGGCCACATGACCCGGAAAAACTGTCTGCGGACAAACGCCAGCTCCCTCGGCCAATAAAGCGAGACGAGCGCCGCAACCCCAGAGTCTGTCACGACTGGACCTAATGGTCAGGGGTCCCTTTACCTTTACCTTTTACCCATACGTTTAGAAAATTGACGTGGGTTTTTTTTTTTTTTTTGCCTGTTATTTTAACTTTTCAAAAGTTAAATTGAAAAGTTAAATCTTAAATTGTTGTTAATTTTTCTTATTTATTTATATGCTTATATTTTTTAATGTTTTTATATATATTTTATAAAGTAGCTTCTAGCCGTTTTTATGTTATGTTGGTGGTGGCATAGAAACATCTTCATCCAGTTTTGTGTTTTAACATTTGTTAAAAGAAGAGGATACTCCTTTTTTTTTTAAAAAAAAAGGGGGCATATTGTGGTCTGCTTAGGAAATTCGGCATGTTACGTCCATTTCTGAGTTAACTTCTGTTGATGATACTTTCACACTTTTAAATACCATTTTGGCTAGATACAAGCAGCTTTAAAATACCTTGGCACAGAGGTTTTGCCTTTCTGATTTCGCTCCTTTCTGTTTCCAGCATAGCTGCAGTCCTAACCTCTTCGTCCAGAACGTCTTTGTGGACACCCACGACCTCCGTTTCCCATGGGTGGCCTTCTTCGCCAGCAAGTAAGCACTGTCCAAAAAAAGACCAGCTTCTCTCTCTTTGGTCAAGCCTCCCTTGGGCCGCATCCACACCAGGCATTTAAAACTCTCTTCCACCACTTTGAACACTCAATGGCTCCCACCCTCCGAATCCTGGGAACTGTAGTTCATCCAGGGTGCTGAGTGCGATTAGGTTGTTTTATTTTTAAACTTTCAAAGATCTTTATTGAAACTTAACATATATACATAATAACCCAAATTTCCAATGAGTCCCTCACATAAAATATAATATCTAAATTACAACAGCCGCATAATTATACACTTCATTATAAAACCCACCACCCACCCTCTACTTCCCTCCACAGCAATTCGACTTCTTTCTATTTCTACCTTTCCTCCCTTGCATTCTATAATAAATTATTTTTGTTAAATTCTGATTTTTCCTTCTTTATATGTTTTGTTATTGCTTACATTTTTTATTCTAAGCCTATTAACATGTCATTTTTAGAACAATATTCTGACATATAATCTTTGAAATACTTCCACTCCATTCTTAACTTTTGATTTGATTGGTATCTTATAATTGAAGTTAATTTTGCCAATTCTACATACTCAATTAATTTACAAATCCACTCTTCCTTTGTTGGCATGTCCTGAGATTTCCACTTAGTAGCAATCCCTACCCTGGCAGCTGTTGTTGCATATAAAAAGATTGTTTTTTTAATATGTGGTATTAGGAGATCCCGCCCCCAGAACTACAATTCCCAGAGTTCCCTGGAAAAGAGGGGTCGGCTGTTAAACTGCTCTGGGAGAGGACTGGGGGGTGTCTCTTGGCACCCACAACAAACTACAGTTCCCAGGATTCCACTTGCCAGTGGTTGGTAGCGAGGAGCGTTTCTGCCTCTGGCTGCAAGGGCAGAGCGTAGCCATGGTGGCTGGCAGCCATCGACATCCCTCTTTTAAAGTTGGCCATCCCTTGTCTCCTGTGGCAAGGAGTTCCACAGTTCAACTAAAGAGGTGCTTTCTTTTGTCTGCCTTTACTCTTCCAATCTTCAGCTTCTAGTGTCATGAGGGAGGGAAACTGTAATATGCCCACTCTGCCCATGCCAGGTGTACTTTGATATTCTAGCAAGTCACCTCTTTCCCCCCCTCTATACCAGGGGTAGGCAAACTAAGGTCCGGGGGCCAGATCCGGCCCAGTCGCCTTCTCAATTCGGCCCAAGGATGGTCTGGGAATCAGCATGTTTTTACATGAGTTGAATGTGCTCTTTTATTTAAAATGCATCGCTGGGTTATTTGTGGGGCCTGCCTGGTGTTTTACATGAGTTGAATGTGTGCTTTTATTTGAAATGCATCTCTGGGTTATTTGAGGGGGCATAGGAATTAGTTCACCCCCCCCCCCCCAATATAGTCCGGCCCCCCCCTCCACAAGGTCTGAGCCACTCTGAGCAGCCAAGTGCAGCAGCTGCACTCTAGATAACGACATGGTCTCACAAGTCCCATTATGCCCATTTTACAGGTGGGAGAGCAGAAGCTGAGTGACAATGCTGTTCACCCAGAGAGTCTCTCCCATTCTAAGCTGCCATTTCAAAACCGCAAAACCCTTTTTCCTTCTTGCAGGAGAATCAGAGCCGGCACCGAACTTACCTGGGACTATAACTACGAAGTTGGCAGCGTGGAGGGCAAGGAACTTCTGTGCTGTTGCGGTGCAATTGAATGCCGTGGACGTTTGTTGTAAGATTTCTTTCTCCCGCTGCCCCCCCTTTTTTTAGGCAGGGGGGCGTATTTCATGAATTTTTTTAAAGAGTTCTTTTTTTTAAAGCCCTTTTCGGTCAGTGGAGCCCCCCTTACCCACTTCTCACCCGTCTTGTTCTCTGTTTGCGGGCTCATCCATTTTCGGCGCCGCGTTCTTGAGGGCATGGTTCTGTGTATGGTGTTTTGCAGAGGACCGCCCCCCCCCCTTTCGTCGTCGTAAAGCAATAAAACCATGTTTACTCTCGATTCCAAAAGACGATCTGCTCCTGAACCTTTTATTTTTTATTTTAAAAAAAAGAAAATATAACACGGGGCAGGGCCGTGGAGGTTTTTATGGGGAACAATCTTGTGTGCTGATCCAGGGATTA
This sequence comes from Podarcis cretensis, assembly GCF_951804945.1. Taxonomy (NCBI): domain Eukaryota; kingdom Metazoa; phylum Chordata; class Lepidosauria; order Squamata; family Lacertidae; genus Podarcis; species Podarcis cretensis. Next base: position 4,331,676 of record NC_137186.1, read on the forward strand.
ATCAGGATCAGGGCCCAGATACGACTCCCGTGGGGCTTTCCATCTGACCCAAGAGTCAAGGAAGGGGAAGAGCTCTCTGTGTGTGTTTATCAAAAGAAAAGCTGGCTTTTCCCAGAGCGCGGTTTAAACGACAGAAAGGTGGTGTTTCATGCATCTGCAACCCATTATCTCTTTGGTGCATGGGTGAGTGTGGTTCAAGGCTAGTGGTCCGTGCCCCCTCAGGGGCAGCTGCGGGCCGGATTCTGGACTAGTCGATCCTCGGGATCCTTTCCCACTCTGCGATCACCTGGAGATGCCAGGGATCGATGCAGCGATGGCTTCCTGAACATGGATGGCTTTCAACCGTTAAGACAAATTCATGGACGATACGGTCTCCTTCCCTACCATCGGGAGTCAGTAAAAATGCCTCAGAATACTCCCAGTTCAGGAGAAGAAAAGGCGAAGGACTAAACCATGGGTTGGCAAACCAAGGTCCACGGGCCGGATCAGGCTCAGTTGCCTTCTGGATCCAGCCCACGGATGGTCTATGAATCACCGCATGGATTGGCAGCGCACGTGTTCTTTCCCTCCCCCCCCCTTGGCGGCGGCACCTCCTCCCTCCCTCCTCCTGGCTTCTCCCTGCCCTGCCTAGAGAAGGAAGGAGGCTGGGCTTTGTTGGTGCCAGCAGTAGCAGCGCTCGAGCAACCGCCATTTTAAGCAGCCCCTCTCCGGAGCCCTTTGCACACCGCTCATCGTCCCGCCGCCACCGCCAACCCCTGCCGCTCGCAAGACACAGGTAAGCAGCCACCGGGGCTTGTCCATAGCTGTCAACATTTTCCTTTTTTTAAGGGAAATTCCTTTATTCCGAATAGGATTCCTCACAAGAAAAGGGAAAAGTTTGACAGCTATGGGCTTGTCCGGTGCTGTGGAGGAAGGGTCGTGGGGGTGTGCAGCTTATAGTCCGGCCCCCCACTAGGTCTGAGGGACAGGAAACCGGCCCCCTGCTGAAAAAGTTTGGACTAAACCCTACACAAATGTGGAGTCTCTTAAGGTTGCCTTGTGTGCCTCATTCCTGCAACTCCAGCAACCAAGCTGGTGTCAAATGTCTTGCTCTGGCTTCTTATGGACAACATCAGCGAGGCCCATGGGGGGGGGGGGAGGTCTTGTCGTTCTGGGTGGTCCAGAACTCCCATGTGCACTGCCCAGCTTTGCGTCCCAGGGAGGTCGCTCTGCTACTGCTAGTGTGGCAGTTTGACTTCACCCCAGAGGCATACTCCATTGTCTGTTTGAGACAGACAAATGCAAACAGCAGCAATACCAGTTCCAGGGAATCGCATGTGGGGGTCGTTTTGCTGCTGTGTTTGGGTCCAGATCGTGAGCTTCCCATCAGGGCATCTGGAGAACAGATGCTCCAGCTGCAGGGCTCGTCTGGTATTCTTACGGAGCCTCCTGGTCCAGAGGAAGTCAATCTTGATTTCTAAGTTCTTAAGGGTGTTTAATGGGACGCAGGTGGCGCTGTGGGTTAAACCACAGAGCCTAGGACTTGCTGATCAGAAGGTCGGCAGTTCGAATCCCTGCGACGGGGTGAGCTCCCGTTGCTCGGTCCCTGCTCCTGCCAACTTAGCGGTTCAAAAGCACGTCAAAGTGCAAGTAGATCAATAGGTACCACTCCGGTGGGAAGGTAAACGGCGTTTCCGTGCGCTGCTCTGGTTCGCCAAAAGCAGCTTAGTCATGCTGGCCACATGACCCGGAAGCTGTACTCCGGCTCCCTCGGCCAGTAAAGCGAGATGAGCGCCGCAACCCCAGAGTCGGCCACGACTGGACCTAATGGTCAGGGGTCCCTTGACCTTTACCTTTAATGGTGTTTAGCCCTTGGGGGAACAGTCCTGCCTTAGCTTGACCTACTGTGGCTCACTGAAGCTGAGACTGGGGTAGGCGGGCGAACATCGGATGTATCCAACTGAATGGTTCCAAACTGCAAGAAAGAAGATTCCACCTAAACATTAGGAAGAACTTCCTGACAGTAAGAGCTGTTTGACAGTGGAATTTGCTGCCAAGGAGTGTGGTGGAGTCTCCTTCTTTGGAGGCCTTTAAGCAGAGGCTTGACAACCATATGTCAGGAGTGCTCTGATGGTGTTTCCTGCTTGGCAGGGGGTTGGACTCGATGGCCCTTGTGCTCTCTTCCAACTCTAGGATTCTATGAGTAAATTCTCTCGCTTCTCCCGTCTCACCCCAACTGTTTCCCAAAGCAGTCCCAAAACAAATGGCCACATGTCCCCTTGCAGGGTTGGCGTTAGGAATTGCCCCACTCATTTATGCTGGAAGCGTTTGCAAACACCGTTGTGCCATTTAAAAAGCGCCCTTAGTTGTGTGAACTTTCCCAACGGTAATCCAATCACCAGATATATTTTTTAAACAGAAATTTATTAGTCTTATTTAGGTTTTAATATATTTTAACTTTTTTTTTCTTTTAAAAAAAAAGAACACACATTTTGGTCTGAAGATAGGTTAATGGTCCTTTTTTGTAAACCTCCCCCTACCTCCCCCCCCCAAAAAAAATGCCCTAAGGCTAAGGCTAGGGAAAGAATAATTGCAATTTGATCCTACAGGTAGAGCAGATATTCTTCAAAACTGTCTTTCTCTGGAGTTTTTATTCCAGCTGAAGCCAAAAGATTTTTCTCGTTTTGGTGCTTGAAAAACCCTATCTAATAAATTAAAACAAAAATCAGCGTCTCCCCCTCTGGGAGTGGTAAAAGGCAAGTAGACTACATAAAAGTGGATGTACCTCTGTGGGTGTTTTTTTTATAATAGGATGAGAAAAGGATCGTGGAGTTGGGGGCAAAAGGAAAGTATTGCATTCCTAAGAGAAGGAATGCAGGGGAATAAAGTGAAGTAGTTGTGCATTGAATTAAATTCTCTACAGGAGGAAGGTGGTGCAGTTTAGAGAAAGCTTTTTTAAGAAAAGGAAAATAAAGACCATCACTGAGTTTTCAGCCTTCTGGCATCATTGACCTGTCTGAATTAGCTTGCCGAAACATCTCCCCCACCCCAAACAAACTAAAATACCCAGGCAAAAAGGTGAGTGAATCCTCCATGATCTCATCTGAACATGATCTCCAAAAAATAAAACTCTCTACCTGTGATTTCCTTCCCTGTGGACTCACCGTAATCCAATCACTTCTTTAATTAAATACTTTTTTTGCAATTTCAAAACCTCTTCCTATCAGGCTGGGGGTTGCAAAGGCAGTGGTCAAAACTCCAGGGCCTTACAAGTGTGGGGGGCACTGGGGATACCTTGAGGACCAGAAGACGTATTTATCCATCTCCCTCTCACCATTTGTTTCGCTGCAGCTAAGAAAACAGAGCCAGGCTTTGCAAAGGAGTAATATGGCTTCTACGATAACCAAAAACGGATTATCGAAAGGCTTTGGAGTTAAGGCAGGACCGGTGGTGGGATTCCTGGCCTGGTTTCTAAAACGGTATCAAGACACAGTTGGATAGATGTGCTCAGAGGAGACGGGAACTGTAGCGCCGCACCGACGGCGCATGCTTGACTCCGTTTCCCAACTCTGGCAGAGCGAAGGCGCAGGGATTGTCCTCGTAAGCGGCGAAGGCGGATTGGGGCGGAAACCCCAACCTTGCCCTCTGCTACACCCCACCCGCTTGTACCCAAAATATTTGCTTTTTCCACACACACCCAAAAAAGGATTACTTGCGGAAAGAAAATATTTGTGCCCATGATATAGCAGATCTGGGGGGTGTCGGGGAAAGGAGGGCTTGAGAGCCGAGCCCAGCTTTCCTGACATGTTTACAAGCAGGAGGGCCTTTGGCACGGGGAAGAGAGGCCTCGATGAGGTCTAGAAACTTGACAAGTGGAGTACTTTCCCCGCAAGTGTTGGTTCCTTTCGAGTGTGCTAGGAAGGAAAAAAAGATGTGTGTCTTTTTTGGGGTGGGGCGGAGAAGTTGCTCTTTGCTTGCCCAATTTTGTGGAGGGGTTTTGGGTGGGTGAGGAGGGGGTTGGCAACGTGTGAGGGGGTCTCAGGACCGCTTTCCAAGGTGGATTCAGGGCAGGGGCTCAAAGAGGCAAGGGCAACCATGCTCCCAAAACTCTGCCGTTCTTCCCATACATAAAGGGTGCTGGGGAAGAGAAAAACGAGCACTGTTTGCAAGCTCCAGAAAAGGCCGCCCACTTTGCCCCCAAGAAAAGCGGCAAGTGTCTCAGGATCCCGTCTTGAAATGAACCTGGCGCTTCTTCGGGTTCTTGGAGGGTCCAAGGATGGAGAGAGGAGCTGGTGGGGCGGCAGAGGGCTGTGCTTCTGGCTGCAGCTCCTCAGAGGAAGTTTTGTTTTCTTTTTGGCTTCAAAAATGAAAATAAAGATCTGGGCTCTGGCGACAGACGGGAGTCCCCCCTGGAAGCGGAGGAGGCCTGGGTACCGAAAATGGACGTCGAGCGATCAATTGGCTTTCACCCGGTGGTTATTGTTCAAGACCGGGTGCCCGTTGCTTAGGGGGCCGTTCTTTGTGGGTGCTGAGGCAGCTTTCTCTTCTTCCAACTCCTCTTCCTCCTCCCCGGTGGTGTCCGTCTCGTCACGATCGCTGCGCTCATCCTCCACCACCTGGTGGGGAGAGAAACCCAGGTCAGGAAATGAGAGTGACTCAGACACTTCCCTGGTCCTGGATGGGGTAACTGTGCCCCTGAAGGACCAGGTGTGCAGCCTGGGAGTCATTCTGGACTCACAGCTGTCCATGGAGGCACAGGTCAGTTCTGTGTCCAGGACGGCTGTTTACCAGCTCCACCTGGTACACAGGATGAGACCCTCCCTGCCCGCAGACTGTCTTGCCAGAGTGGTGCATGCTCTGGTTATCTCCTGCTTGGACTACTGCAATGCGCTCTACGTGGGGCTGCCTTTGAAGATGACCCAGAAACTACAACTAATCCAGAATGTGGCAGCTAGACTGGGGACTGGGGGCGGCCGCCGAGACCACGTAACACCGGTCTTGAAAGACCTACATTGGCTCCCAGTACGTTTCTGAGCACAATTCAAAGTGTTGGTGCTGACCTTGAAAGCCCTAAACAGCCTCGGTCCTGTATACCTGAAGGAGCGTCTCCACCCCCATCGATCAGCCCGGACACGGAGGTCCAGCTCCGAGGGCTTTCTGGCGGTTCCCTCCCTGCAAGAAGCCAAGTTACAGGGAACCAGGCAGAGGGCCTTCTCGGTGGTGGCGCCCGCCCTGTGGAACGCCCTCCCACCAGATGTCAAAGAGAACAACAACTATCAAACTTTTAGAAGACACCTGAAGGCAGCCCTATATAGGGAAGCTTTTAATGTTTGATGTATTACTGTGTTTTCATATTTGGTTGGAAGCTGCCCAGAGTGGCTGGGGAAGCCCAGCCAGATGGGCAGGGTATAAATAATAAATTATTATTATTATGTTATTAGTACTATGTAGGGCTTTTAAGGCAATCAGGAAGTTAATGTGTATCTGAAGAAGTGTGCATGCGCACGAAAGCTTATACCCAGAACAAAGTTAGTTGGTCTCTAAGGTGCTACTGGACAATTTCTTAATTTTATTTTGACTGTGTCAGACCAACACGGCTACCCACCTTAATCTAGGAAGTTAAGTGTGACCAAGAGACAGCGGCAGCGGAGCAGGAAATTAAACGTGACCGAGAGATGGGAGTCTTTGACCCTGCTGGTACTCCTGCTTTTGGAAATCCTTCCCCTGACACGTTAAAATCTTTTAGGTATACCAGGCTCGTTGCAACCCACCCACCAGAGATTTTAACAATCATTCATCTGGGTTATTATTATTTTCTGATGTTTGGAAGCTACCTTAAGGGCCAATTGGTGGAAGAGCCTTTTCTTTTTGAAATGAAAATAACTTCTTGAATACATAATCCGTTGCATTCCCGCTTGGAGAGCTGGAACGGGAAATATTCAACCAATATTCAGAATCTCATTTACCTTTCCAAAGGGTGCTGCTGTTTTTTTAAAGTTACTTTTATTTACCGTAATTTATTCACGTCCTGCCTTTCCTGAATGCAGCTTGAGATGAGCTTGCAATGAAACTAAGCAGCTTTGAAAGTCAATTTGATGCGTAATCGGGCAGCCTGTGGCAATTAAAAGCCACTCACGGCCTGAAACGGCTTTCCTTATAACGGAAGTGTTGAGGATAAGCCATCCAGCAGATCTTTTCCACATAAAATCCCAAGCTCTAACCCACAGAAATTGCTTCTGGGCGCGGCAGAATCTAGCATCCTGCACAACTCAGCTTCCGTTACCAGGAAGAGGAAAACCTGAAAGTACCGTATTTTTCGTCCCATAGGACGCTCCGTCCCATAGGACGCACCTAGTTTTTTGGGGGGGAAATAAAGGAAATTTTTTTTCCCTTTATCCCCCCCCCCAAAGCAGGTCGGGGAAACCGAACCAGGTCGAGGAACGGCGCTGTGCCTCCCTGCTGTCCCCCAAGCTTGTGGGGCTGTCCGATGTCTGCCTCAGGCGGCAGCCTGCTATCCGCAGCGTGGGGAGCCCTGCGGAGAACTCCCACAGGGCTGCCTAGGCTGCGGATGCGCTCCCGAAGCGCCGGGCGCTCTGCTTTCAGGGCGCCCGACGCTCCGGGAAGCAGGCTGCTATCCGCAGCCTAGATATCCCTGCTGGACCTCCTGCAGGGCTCCCCACGCTGCGGATGTCTTCCTGAAGCCTGGAGAGCGAGAGGGGTCAGTGCGCACCGATCCCTCTCGCTCTCCAAGCTTCAGCGAAAGCCTGCATTCGCCCCATAGGACGCACATACATTTCCCCTTCATTTTTGGAGGGGAAAAAGTGCGTCCTATGGGGCGAAAAATACGGTAAGTTGCTAGCCCCCATGAAGACAAGAATAGGGTTAAAAATGTGTATGGTCACAGGGAGACAGATTCAGTTCCTCAGTGCAAAATGAAGATCCCAGTGTGGCACAGCGGCTAGAGAAGGGGAACCTTTTTTAGCTCCACAGGACAGGTCCTTATCAGGGTTGGCCTCCTGGCCACATATTGACAGGTGGGTACACCCGTCCACCTGATGCTGTAATGGCATCAGGTGATTCAGAACCTCATAGCCCAAAACTGGGACTTCAAACCACCACTAGGCCATGACCAAAATGGAGTTTCGGCCCTTAGAAATGAGTGCTTGAGTTTTGATTTTTCCTCATCCCTCCTTGTACCTTTCCCCTTGTATGTTGTTGTGGTTTTTTTTTAAAGACTGTAGGCCTTCAGGTAGGGACCGTCTTGATTGTATGTAAGCTGTGCCCCCTTTGCGGGAGCCTTTTTGACTGAAGAGTTGGGTGCAATTGTTCCAAGCAAGAAATAAATCATGGGTAGGCAAACTAAGGCCCGGGGGCCGGATCCAGCCCATACGCCTTCTAAATTTGGCCCATGGACGGTCTGGGAATCAGCATGTTTTTACATGAGTAGAATGTGCCCTTTTATTTAAAAGGCATCTCTGGGTTATTTGTGGGGCATAGGAATTCGTTCATTTTTTCTTCTTCAAAATACAGTCCGGCCCCCCACAAGGTCTGAGGTACAGTGGACCGGCCCCCTGCGGAAAAAGTTTGCTGCCCCTGTAATAAACCAATAAGGGCTTTTGTTCTGAATCTTGCAGAATTGGCAGCATTCAACACCCCTGCTTCCGGCTCATCCGCAGCCAACGCAGGACTGAACCCCACCCACCAGAGTGGCATCAGCTGCTGGGCCAGCAGTTTGGAGAAAAAGATGTCATTGGCCCAACTGGAATCATGACGGGCCAAAAGTGGCCTACAGGCCGCAGGTTGCCGACCCCGGGGTTAGGGAGACCAGGGTTCAAAATCCCCATTTGGCCATGTAGCTCACTGGATATGACCTGGGGGCCGTGCCTGTCTCTTAGCTTGGCCGACCTTGAAGGTTGTTGTGGAGAATACGGAAAGTCGGAGAACCACGTAAGTAAGCTACTTCGAGTCCCTTTGAGGAAAAGTGGGACCGCAATAAATAGATATATTTTTAAACAGAGTTGCCCTCTGGGTTGGTTGGTTTGTTTGTCTCTCTCTCAAACACCAAAAAAGGAGTTGGTCTTCTCTTATACCTCCTACTAGACGAAACACGAATTGGGGAAGGGTTCCAAAAAAAACCCCAAAACCCAACTTGCCTTTCCAGTTATGAATTTCTGGGCCATCCGGATAATGAGGTACGCCCAAAATATGTGCAGGGACTGCAAAATCACCATCATGAGGTTGAAGAAATAGTAGCCGAAGAAAGCTGGGTATATTTCCAAGGGGTACACCATGGTACAATGCAGGATCCTATAAAATTCAACATAAGGAATCAGATCAAGAGAAATCAGATTGGAGAAACCACATTGGTAGTTTACCCCCTCGCAGAGCTACAATTCCCAGCGCCCTTAAACTACAATTCCCAGGGTTCTTTGGGGTAAGCCAGGGGTTTTAAATGCCCTTTCAAGGAACAGCATGGGTGCGGCCTAATAGCAACTGGCAGATTATATTCCCCTAGGAACTGGCCCACATTTATTCATTAGCAGCGACTCCTGTATTGCAGAGGGTTCGACTGGATGACCCTCGGGGTCCCTTTTGCCACTCTATACTCTTCTGTGCTTCTGTTTGCCCCCTCCCGCCCATTCTCTCTCTCCCAACAGCATCTCGACAGGCAGACGTCCAACAGGTAAACCTCAGCCACACGCCGTGCACGTAACTCACCAGAATGGAAGGATGACGAGTCGCGTGACAATGAAGATGGTGGCGAAGACGATGAAGATGTTGTTGGACATGTTCTTCCAGCCTGCGTAGTTGAACATTTTCGCCGACTGCAGAGACACAGAGAGAGAGAGAGAGGAGAGAATATTTACAGGCAGCCCTGAGCTCAGGGATTGGGACCGGCAGCGAGAGACGGAAGATGCTCTGGCTATGAAGAGCACGACGGGAGCATCTCCTTCTCGCGGGCAGGATGCGGCCCGTGGGGGTTCCTCTACCTGTCTCCCCTGGGTCTCTCCCAGGGCCGGATTTAGGTTTGATGCGTCCCTCAGCTACTGACGGTAATGGGGCCCTTTTATATGTCCAGCTGTCCTTTGTCAACAACAAATTGTCACTGTTTTTTTTGTGCTGAATATATGCTATATGGCAATTTATGGGCCTAATAGGTATCTAAAGCCATTTGCACATCACAAAATATGTATTTTATCAAAGTAATTGTTGAAAAGTCCATGCAGAATGCAAAGTCCATGCAGAATGTAGGCACCCTATATATAGAAATGAGCAAAGCAGTGATATTTTAGGGAGCAGGCTAGCATCCTAGGAGCCTACACAACACAAAACACTCTTGCTGTATGTAGGCTTTATTTTATTAGTTTTTTATCTTATATTTTGGAAATGTACGTCCGGTTTTTTCCCCTTTAAATTTTTTTGGGGCCCCCCAAGAGAGTGGAGCCCTAAGCTATAGGCCATTTAGCTTATACGTAAATCTGGCACTGGTCTCTCCCCACACCACACGCTTCCCTGGACCTGTTCCACCCCCCCTAAGTGTTTCCCCCCTCGGCTGAGAAGTGTCTTTGACTGCCTGGGGGGGACAGACCAGGGAGTAGAAACCAGCCGACAAAACTGAAGCAAATTGCCCTTGCAGTGGCTCTGTTAGGGGTTTCAGGCAGAGATTATTCCCAGTCCTACCTGGAAATGCTACTGGGGCCTCCTGCATGCGAAGTGGGTGCTCTAACCACTGAGCCCCACAGCCCTTCCCGGACATGCCGCCATTTAATTATGTGTTTTTAAGAAGCGACGACAGCACGCAGCACAAGGCGTGCAGAGCGGGGAGAGTCCCTAAGTCGAGTCGGACCCCTGGGCTTGAGCTCCGGGTTACACCCCTGTGAGGGAAGAAGGGGTCCCGATCCCTCACCTCCAGCAAGTAGTCCGAGGAGTCGTGCAAGGCCATGATGAGAGTCCCGGCACGGATGTAGTTGGTGAACCAGGAGAAGCTAATCAGGACGATGGTCGCTACGTGGTGGATGACTTGTTCCTTGAAGTCCTGCCCAAAAGCAAAAAATCAGCCAAAGCGTAACGGAAAATACCCATTTCCCCAGAAATCTTTTCAGGCTGTTTCATATATTTTCTTTTACAGTAAGTTAACTTAAAGGTAAAGGTAAAGGGACCCCTGACCATTAGGTCCAGTCGTGGCCGACTCTGGGGTTGCGGCGCTCATCTCGCTTTACTGGCCGAGGGAGCCGGCATACAGCTTCCGGGTCATGTGGCCAGCATGACTAAGCCGCTTCTGGCGAACCAGAGCAGCGCACGGAAATGCCGTTTACCTTCCCGCCGGAGCGGGACCTATTTATCTACTTGCACTTTGAGGTGCTTTCGAACTGCTAGGTTGGCAGGAGCAGGGACAGAACAATGGGAGCTCACCCCGTCACGGGGATTCAAACCGCCAACCTTCTGATCGGCAAGTCCTAGGCTCTGTGGTTTAACCCACAGCACCACCCGCGTCCCAAGTTAAATTAGATCACTGTTATTACAAATCAGGTTTTTCCAATTCTGAATTGAGACGAGTTTGGATTTAACTGTATTATTATTATTATTATTATTATTATTATTATTATTATTATTGCTCTCTTTATATGTTACTGAGCTTTCAACACTACACCGAATGCAATGCTTGTTAATGTTTAACACTTGTGTTCTCCTGAGCCCCTTTGAGCTCAAAATTCATGGTCAGAGAAGCAGTATACAGTCGTACCTCGGAAGTCGAATGGAATCAGTTTCAGAAGTCCGTTCGACTTCCAAAATGTTCGGAAGCCAAGGCGCGGCTTCTGATTGGCTGCAGGAAGCTCCTGCAGCCAATCGGAAGCCCCGTCAGACGTTTGGCTTCCAAAAGAACATTCGAAAACCAAAACAGTCACTTCCAGGTTTGCAGCGTTCGGGAGCCAAAACATTTGAGAACTAGGCCATTCGAAAACCAAGGTACGGCTGTACAAATATTTTATATCTGTCTGCATTGAAACCCATGGTAGGGTTGATGCCTCTCTGCTGCTAAACTGAAATTTTTATATGTGTATTTAGACCTGTTGTGTTTCTGAGAGTTGCTTTAAACTGATTTTTCATATTGTGTCTCGAATTCAAGAGGTTTAAGCAGAGCTCTCTTGAGTACCACGTGGCAGGGGGTCGGTCTGAATGACCCTCAGGCCCCCTTCCAGCTCTAAAATCCGATTTTTCTTTCATATACTTTCCCCCCACTTATTTTTTAGCTATCCTGGAAGTTTAATGATAATACTCAACCTTATGCTGCCATCAACCTGCAATGATAATATGTGTATCTCGTTATGGATATGTATTATTAATTTTTGTTAACTTTGTCGAATCTAAAAAAATAAGATTAACTTCCACCGATCAACTGCAGATCCAGCAGCAAAGGCCAAACGCCGTCTGCGCTCCCCGTGAGCCAAGTCTTCGACTCACCTTCCTCTTCACGTCCGAGGCGATGCTGAACAGCAGGGACCAGTAAAACGAGAGCTCAATCATGTAATACCAGTACTGGGACGGCAGCAGGTTCTGGTGGAGGGAGAGAGAAAAAAACCCTCAAATATAGCCAGGTCGTTCCGCGTCCTCAGCCAACATTTTTGCTGAATCAGACCAAAAGGACCACCTCTCCTGTTCTTCCGGAGCGCGTTCTTTTCCTCTGCCCTCCTCTCATCCCTCCCTTCCTTTTGTGTCGCGCCTTCTTTGTCTTTGACGGCAAGCTTCATTTATTTAAAAGCATTTTTTGCCACCTGATGTTTCACAGTATCTCTAAGCAGTCGACTGCAGCGGAAGGATTTTGGTCATCTCGATTTCACTAAACCCCCCGCCGTTTACAGTTATGTGCTCCTTGTTTCATGGTGTATTGTAGGTATTTGTGGATTTTTCTTGTTTGTTTTTTATAAAAAAAGATAAATCCAAAGGTTGGGTATATATAATTTCTAATGCACACACCACATGAACACACAGGGCTGTCCCAGCTCAAGTTGCTCGTGAACGCTGCCTACCCCCACCAACCCCCCTACCACATTGCCAACCCCCACCCCGTGATTTTGCACCTCACCAAGCCGTCCCCTCGCAGCTGCATCAGGCCCACATTCTCACAGCTCTGTCAAGCTCTCTGCACATCCTCAGAGACACTCTGTGTGTCCCCCCACCCAGCTTTATTCAAACCTCTGCTGTTGTTTAAAACCACCATTTCTCTTTTAAATCCTCCCTGATTTCATGCAACTCCAGCATGGTGACGCCACACTACAACTCTCCCCCCCCCCAACAAAGGCTGCGTGATGACAGCCTTAGGTTTCTATATGTATATGAAGATATGCCCCCCTTTTTTTTTTTAAAGCAAAGTTTGCAGCATAAAAACTTAGCTCACCTGTGTAGGGTATCCTTCCCAAACTAGCCTGAGGTTGTAGAACCAAGGTTTCTGCAAGTTTGGGAGACAAAGGATAAAAAGACAGGAGCCCGTTAAGCGTCAAGAGGACTTGCAGAAAAGGAAACTCCCATTTCCCGCCTTAGGTTGAGGAGGAAATGTACTCACGTCTGCTATGACGGCCGTGCCAGCAATGAAAGCAAGAAGGTAAAAGGTGAATCTCCAACTGGAAAAGGAAGCACAAAGTCTTGTTTCTCATCCCCTGAGCAAATGAAGCACATGTTCTTGGGCATGTCAAGAGTGCCACTGGGGGCGTGCAGAGTGCCTCTGACGTCTGCCAGGAGTGGTAGGGCGAGAGGCAAGGAGACGAACCGTAGGGGGAGCCAAAGAGCCAATGGGAGGCGGAGCCGCCCTCTGGATTAGTTATCGGAAGTCTCCGGCTACTAAATCTCTTGGACCCGTGCGGCTGTGACACTTGCAAAGGCACCGCGTCTGCCTGAATTTGTCACCCTCTAGGTGTTGCTGGGCACCCAGCTGCCATCGGACAGCATGCCCAATGGTCAGGGGCATTGGGAACTGGACTTCTGGAGTGTTTTGGCGGGCAGAGAGCGTTGAGGCAGGCTGGCCTGGGGCAGCCAGCTGCCGACCCCTAATCCAGCGATGCTTTTGCAGATGGGAAAGTGTGCATGGGGCTCGGGCAAGCCTGCTATTCACCCAAGCTGCACCACGGTGCTTCTGGCCTACCTGGCCTCCCGGAATTTCTTGAGCAAGCTGGGCCGGTCCTGATTGCGCCGGCGGCGGAACCAGCGCTCGACCTGCCGGGGGGTGCAGCCGCTTTTCTTTGAGAGGCCCTCGATGTCTGCCTGCGGGGGCAGAAGAAGGGAAAAGAGGGGCCCATTCAGAGAGAGGAGAGGGAGCTTAGGGAAGAAAGCCACTGAAATGCAGGCAGCAGCAACATTTGCTTTGCTTTGCCATTTCTACCTTGACACACTAGATTTCTAAGTGCGTGGATCCCATGCCTCCTTCCCAGAAAAAGCCATTGCTTTTGATGAAAGGTTCCAACTGGGGGTCCTACTTTGGGAAATGACCTCTCGAGTTGCAACATCAACCTGGCAAAGACTTCTTGATTTGAGGATGTGCTGGTTGGGCCCAGAAGTTTTTTATGCTTAAGAACTCAGTTGACCCAATGCAGTTTCCAAGCTGCTTTCATGGTGGAGTTTTGCAGACCTTCGATTCCCCCAAAATTTTATATTTTATAAGGTTGGCTTTGGGTCATTCGTGTCCCAGAGCTCTGGGAATCTCAAGAAGGGGACATTTCCAGGCCAAGAACACCAAGCTATTGAACCCGAGATCTTCTGCAGCCAAATTTACGCCACTGGGATGACGAATTTAGGGAAACTGCAGGGGTGAGCACACCGCAGGTGCAACCGAGGAACCTCGCCCTGGGAAAACCATCTTCCATTCAACAGAGGGAAAGAATCCCATCCTCCTGCTTCTGAAAACACGGGTTTCTCCCGGCAAATGCTATTGAACCGGGGACTTTCTGTGCTGTACCAGTGAGCTACGGCCTGTCCCCACCTCCATCCAGACAGAAACAGCGGCGATGCAAGAAGGCGCAGATTTGGCTCGGGGGCTGCCAGCTGGCAAAGGCATACAGGAGATGTAAAGCTTTTTGCTCTCGTTTATAGGCTTAATTTGGACGCGGGTGGCGCTGTGGTCTAAACCACAGAGCCTAGGACTTGTTGATCAGAAGGTCAGTGGTTCAAATCCCCGTGACAGGGTGAGCTCCCATTGCTCAGTCCCTGCTCCTGCCAACCTAGCAGTTCGAAAGCACGTCAAAGTGCAAGGAGATAAATAGGTACCACTCCGGCGGGAAGGCAAACGGCGTTTCCGTGCGCTGCTCTGGTTCACCAGAAGCGGCTTAGTCATGCTGGCCACATGACCCGGAAGCTGTACGCCGGCTCCCTCGGCCAATAAAGCGAGATGAGCGCTGAAACCCCAGAGTCGGCCACGACTGGACCTAATGGTCAGGGGTCCCTTTACCTTTATAGGCTTAATTACCCAGATGCACCAACCGGGAGTTCAGAGCGTATGTCCACAACAAGTATTGGCACGGGCCGCGTGGTGCCAGCAACAAGCCAACTGATTTTTCAAGAGGCTTCTTCCGGACGCCTTGCTGGGAGAAATGGCAAGCCAGAGGGTTGGGCCATCAGCTCTGGCAGAAGACCAGCTCCATTAGGTGCCTTCTGACCCAGGACTTTTTCTATGCCAGCTGGTCACTGCAAGAGTTACTATTAAAAAAGTGGCACCTGAGCACGTTTTTCCTCTGCCCTCCCTGTCCCTTCTTCCTCGTGTGCCGTGTCTTTTTTCTTTTCTATGACTGTAAGCCTGTGGGCAGGGACTGTTTTGTTTTAATTGACTGGATGCTGGAAGCCTTTCTGGCTTAAGAGCCTTGGGCAAAAATGCTCTAAATGAGGGAGCTGAGAGAAACATTTTCCATGTCTCCGGGTAGAGGGCGACCTTCGAGTCTCCTCTGTGAAAACCTCCTCTCACGTATTGCGAAAAATCCTGACCGCTACCACTGTCATACTGTCCATTTAAAGTACTACAATACCCCCGCCACACAGGAAACCTTGGTTCCCTTTACAGAGCTAAAATTCCCAGAGTTCTCTATGTTTTTAGCGGTTCCTGTTTTTATCTGTAAGCTGCCTTGAGTCCCGTCAGGGGAAAAGGAAGGGTATAAATTATTGTTGTTATTATTAGGGATGGATCGTTAAACCGCTCTGGGAATTGTAGCTCTGTAATAGTATGTGAGGGACGCAGGTGGCGCTGTGGGTTAAAGCCTCAGCGCCTAGGACTTGCCGATCGAAAGGTCGGCGGTTCGAATCCCTGCGGCGGGGTGCGCTCCCGCTGTTCGGTCCCAGCGCCTGCCAACCTAGCAGTTCGAAAGCACCTCCGGGTGCAAGTAGATAAATAGGGACCGCTTACCAGCGGGAAGGTAAACGGCGTTTCCTTGTGCGGCTCTGGCTCGCCAGAGCAGCGATGTCACGCTGGCCACGTGACCCGGAAGTGTCTCCGGACAGCGCTGGCCCCTGGCCTCTTAAGTGAGATGGGCGCACAACCCCAGAGTCTGTCAAGACTGGCCCGTACGGGCAGGGGTACCTTTACCTTTACCTTTAATAGTATGTGAATCTTCTATGACCTCTCAGTTCCCAAACTGACAAACTACAGTTCACAAACTACAGTTCCCAGGATTCTTTGAGAGGAAGTAATGGCTGTTCAAAGCAGAATCATAGTATTTAAATGTATGATACAAAGAACATCCCCACTTCCTTCCTCTCTCAGACATGACCTCCCTGGCAAAGTTACCTGTTTGGGGTGTTTACAGGACGTCGTATAAAATTTCTCTAGGATGGGATTCGGAGTGGCTTTTAACCGCACTTTCTCCTTGACGTTCAAAAGAGCCGCTAGCGGCGTTGCCACGTATCTAGGGGGCAGAAGAGAACAACGGAAAGGGAAGAGAGGGGATGAAAGAAAAGAAACACAACGTTAGGATTCTGTAGCAGTTTCCGGTGCCAAAACAGAAACGGCCGTTAAATTTTACGGACTTCTGCAGCAGGGCTTCCTTTGGGCAAGGTTGAAGCGCCGAACCCATCAGTTGTGGCACGAATTAACGGAGGAAGCTGGCTTCATACAGAGTCCGACCACTGGAGTGCATCCAGCTCATGACTGCCTACACTGACTGGCAGCCGCTCTCCAGTGGTTCAGACAAGGAGATCGAGCCCGAACTTTTCTGTCTCCGAAGCAGAGGCTCCACCCCTGATCTACAGATCTTCTTTTAAAGCAATACTAAGATTCCAGTCCTCATGGTCCTGAACGTAGGACCAATTTAACATTTAACTTGTTGGCAGGCTTCGGGCATGGAGTCTTTTTCCAGTCCAGTCATGGGGGGTTGCTACAGCCCTCTTTCCAGGAAAAAAAGCAAGATTCTAGTCCTCATTCTGCATAAAGGGCTGAATTGAATGCAAACAGAGGAGGCAGCCTTATACTGAGCCGGACCCTTGGTCCATCTAGCTCAGTACTTCCTGCACTGACTGGCAGTGTCTCTTTGGGGTTTCAGGCAGGGAGGGGTGGCTTTCACAGCCCCACCTAGAGATGTCAGAATTCGAACCTGGGACCGTCTGCATGCAAAGCACGGAATCGGGGATCCCAGTAGATGCTGGGCCTCACATGAATTCAAAGAATTGTAGAGACCCCACAGGGTCATCTAGTCCAACCTCCCCTCCCTGCAACGCAGGAATCTTTGCTAAAGCATCCAGGACAGATGACCATCCAATCTCTTCACCCCACATAAACCCACCCGGCCACTCCAATCTGCAGAACTGCTGCAAGTCCCCCCTAATACTCGCTCTGCATCAGTAGGAAATCCTGTTACACTTTGGAACTCCCTGCCTATTGACGTCAGGAAGGCTCTTTCGCTGAATTCTTTTCGGTGCCTGAACCTCTTTGTGCAGGCAGGCCTTATCCAGAGGTGTGGAACTCCTGCAGGCGTTTTAATCTGGGTTTCCGGCTTAGATTATTATGTGAAGGTTTCCAACAGTCTCCCTCCTCCATCCAAGATAATCTCATGGTTTCATTCCCTGCTTCCCCGCTTTACAATCAAATAATAATAATAATAATAATAATAATAATAATAATAATAATAATTTATTATTTGTACCCCGCCCATCTGGCTGGGCTTCCCCAGCCACTCTGGGCAGCTTCCAACAAAGATGAGAAATACATTAAAATGTCACACATTAAAAACTTCCCTGAACAAGGCTGCCGTCAGATGTCTTCTAAATGTTAGGTAGTTGTTTATTTCCCTGACACATGATGGGAGGGCGTTCCACAGGGAGGGTGCCACCACTGAGAAGGCCCTCTGCCTAGTTCCCTGTAACCTCACTTCTCACAGGGAGGGAACCGCCAGAAGGCCCTCGGCGCTGGACCTCAGTGTCCGGGCTGAACGATGGGGGTGGAGACGCTCCTTCAGGTATACTGGGCCGAGGCCGTTTAGGGCTTTAAAGATCAACACAAACACTTTGAATTGTGCTTGGAAAAGTACTGGGAGCCAATGTAGGTCTTTCAAGACCGGTGTTATGTGGTCTCGGCGGCCGCTCCCAGTCCCCAGTCTAGCTGCCGCATTCTGGATTAGTTGTAGTTTCCGGGTCACCTTCAAAGGTAGCCCCACATAGAGCGCGTTGCAGTAGTCCAAGCGAGAGATAACCAGAGCATGCACTACTCTGGCGAGACAGTCCGCGGGCAGGGAGGGTCTCATCCTGCGTCCCAGATGGAGCTGCCGTGGACACAGAATTGACCTGCGTCTCCATGGACAGCTGTGAGTCCAGAATGACTCCCAGGCTGCGCACCTGGTCCTTCAGGGGCAATTTTACGAGAGGAATCCAGTAAGGCCGTCCTAAACTGAGCCTCTGGAGATCTGCAGTGCTGAAGGGATGTGTTACAAGGGGGCACACAGCCCCCAATATCCCCCCCATCAGCCCGTCCCCAACGCCCCCCCCCTTGTTGAGCCTATCCTAGAGCTAAACGGCAACTCTTCTCATGCTCTCTCCAACATTGCTGCACCATAAAAAATAACATACACACAGAGGCCAGCCTCTCAAACAATGCTCCGATTGTCTCCATCCTCTGTGGAGAAGGAGCGGGGGGTGGAATGGTCAACTGTGATAAATAATTGCTCTTTAATTCTCCGGCCTGGCCGTCTCAGGCCAGTCCGCGGGCGCTGCTGACTTCATCAGGATTGCCACCCCCTCTGCAGTCAACCGCTGGCAGGTGACACAATGCCACAATTATGCCAAGAGCCCATGGCTGGGTCAAGGCTGATGCCAGAGCCTTGCTGCCCTTCCCCCCCCCCGCCCGATTTGCCTCCAATTGTTTCCTTAGGACTTGGCGCGGGATCCAGCCACAGGGAGAAAAGCGTCTCGCCTTTGCCCCCAAACTCTCAAGGAATCCGCAGCGCCCACGCAGGGCCAACCCTCCTTCCCAGGACGAGCGGTCAAGAGTTTGCAAGGTTTGCGGCTTTCCGTGGGCCTGGCAGCAGGATCAGACCAGAAAAGGTGCATTGGGTCCGGCGTGCTGTCCTCGCAGTGGCCAAATGCCCCTAAGAACCGAGGAATCCAGATAGACTGCCCCTGGACCTAGAGGCTCCACAAGTGCCTCTCTCTTTTTTTGTTCCAGCCAATCAGAAATTCGCTGAGTGTTGACCCCATGGGGCCAGACTCTGACTCTCAGCCTAGCCTACTACGCAGGGACCTCGCTCCTTGTCCCCCTTCCCCTTGGTTTATCCCAAATAGGCCATTGTACTCACGTTTCAAAGAGGTGCCTGATGATGAGGAAGAGAAACGCTAGAGGGATGGTGATATACAAGTCGCTGGACTTCGGGGCCACGCGGCCTTCGCTGAATTCGACATCCGCCCAGGTGAGGTTGGCCGGCAGCCAGAGCCGGTCCCACCAGAAGTAGTTGCATAATGTCTGGAACATCCTGCGAAAATGAAGAAAACAGAAACAGGGTGAGCGAGGAGAGGCAGTTTCCAGCTGGGAGAGAGGACGGGTAGACGGCTCAGAGCCCATGTTCACACCATGTACAGTGGTACTTCGCATTACAGATACCCATTTAAAGGTAAAGGGACCCCTGACCATTAGGTCCAGTCGTGGCCGACTCTGGGGTTGCGGCGCTCATCTCGCTTTCTTGACCGAGGGAGCCGGCGTACAACTTCCGGGTCATGTGGCCAGCAGGACTAAGCCGCTTCTGGCGAACCAGAGCAGTGCACGGAAATGCCGTTGACCTTCCCGCCGGAGCGGTACCTATTTATCTACTTGCACTTTGACGTGTTTTCGAACTCCTAGGTGGGCAGGAGCAGGGACCATGCAATGGGAGCTCACCCCGTCGCGGGGATTCAAACCGCCAACCTTCTGATCGGCAAGTCCTAGGCTCTGTGGTTTAACCCACAGCGCCACCCGCGTCCCATACCCAGAATTAGTACCTCAGGTTAAAAACTTTTCTTCAGGATGAGAACAGAAATTGCACGGCGGCAGCAGAAGGCCCCATTAGCTAATGTGGTACCTCAGGTTAAGAACAGTTCCAGGTTAAGAACAGACCTCCAAAAAGAATTAAGTTCTTAACCCAAGGTACCACTGTATTTAAAGCTCTACGGTACCACTTTAAATGCCCGTGTCTCCCCTCCTGCAAAGAACCCTGGGAACTGAAGTTTGGCTAAGGGTGCAGAGTGTTGTTAGGAGGGGAACCCCAACGTTTCTCTGCTACAGCTACAATTCCCAGAGCTGTTTATCCATCAATCTCTCTTCACAGGGAGTTCTGGGAATTGTAGTTCTGTGAGAGGGAATAGGTCAGGTACCCCCAAACTCGGCCCTCCAGATGTTATGGGACTACAGTTCCCATCATCCCTGACCACTGGTCCTGTTAGCCAGGGATGATGGGAGTTGTAGTCCCAAAACATCTGGAGGGCCGAGTTTGGGGGTGCCTGGAATAGGGGGTCTCTCTCCTGACAGCTCTCAGCATCATTAACAAACTACAACTCCCAGAATTCCTGGAGAGGGGAAGCCATGCCTGTTCAAAGTGTCATCCCAGAGCTTTGAATGCATGGTGTCAAAGAAACCAAAGTCAAAATAAAAGTAAAGGTAAAGGGACCCCTGACCATTAGGTTCAGTGGTGGCAGACTCTGGGGTTGTGGCGCTCATCTCACTCTATAGGCTGAGGGAGCCGGTGTAGAGCTTCCGGGTCATGTGGCCAGCAGGACTAAGCCGCATCTGGCGAACCAGATCAGCGCACGGAAACGCCGTTTACCTTCCCGCCGGAGTGGTACCTATTTATCTACTTGCACTTTGAGGTGCTTTCGAACTGCTAGGTTGGCAGGAGCAGGGACCGAGTAACTGGAGCTCACCCCGTCGTGGGGATCCGAACCGCCAATCTTCAGATTGGCAAGCCCTAGGCTCAGTGGTTTAACCCACAGCGCCACCCGCGTCCCAAAGTCAAAATAGTTTCCCCTTTATTTAGACTTTATTTAGAGTGATGTGTTTCTACTACACCAGAGGAAGGAACCATTTTCCCCACAGCTCAGGGGCCACGTTGACTTGCAAGGACCTCACCCCCCCGGGGGTGGTAGTGGGCAAAAGTGGGCGGGGCCAGACACACAGGTGTTCCCTTTGTCCAGGGAACAACTTCAGAGAGTTGCAGCCAATGTGAGTAGACGCACCAGAAACAGCGAAATATTCAACACAACTAACTTTGGTCAATTGATTTCAACGGGTTTACTCAAAGTAGAACTTAGCTGGATACCAAACAGGGGTTTCTAGGCACACACACCTCTATCCGAACAAGCAAGTGGACTCAGCATGCCTGAAAGATACGACTTCCCAGGTAAAAGTCCTCAAGGAGTGTGCAGAGTTCAATGTGGCCTCCAGTCCTCCCTACCCGGCCCCCAGGACCCTCCCTCTCTGGCCTGCCTTTCAAGTGCTTCTGATTACCGCAAATGTATCCTCAGAACCGTGATGCAAGGAAGTATATAGAAACCTTTGGCCCCGGCCACCACCACACGTGGCCCCCGGGGAATGTCGTCCGCAAGGAACCTGCCGCTCCGGCTGAAAAAGGTTTCTCCTCCTCGTGCCTTGCACGCCCCAAGTAACTTGCGCCTTCAGGAATAACCAGAGTGCCTCTAAGCATATTTAGAGTGCCAGGCGTCTCCAAGAAACAAGCCACACACACTCTGCATTTAGGAGGCCGGAGTGGACAGGAACTCTGGGTGAGCTCAACAAATGAAAGGCAAGCGGTTCTGTAGGAAGAGCTAAAGTGGGGCGGGGGGCACCCAGCCCTGCGCCCTGGGAGTGCCAGGAACCCATAATCAGGACCCCAGGAAAAGAGAAGGGGGTGGCTGGGTCAATGTGCCCTTTTGATTTCCCTCTGCCAATCTCGTTAGAATAAATAAAACACTCTTGGCAGCCAGTGTTGGAAATTGGCCAGGCACGTTTTGCAGCTGGCGCAGGTCCACTTGTGCCCACGTAGAGATCTCTGGGTGCCAAGCTGACAAGTGGCATCTCCACCCGGCTGGCTCCTCCAGCCTTCCTGAGAAGGTAAGCAGAACATCTTATTTTTGGGTTCACATCCCACCTTTTTCTACATGGTTCAGCCCTGCTCCTTGGTTAATCCCTACGACGACCCTGTGAGGTAGGTATCGCCAGAGTGGTGCATGCTCTGGTTATCTGCCGCTTAGACTACTGCAATGCGTTCGGCGTGGGGCTACCTTTGAAGGTGACCCGGAAACTGCAACTACAGTCATACCTCGGGTTACAGATTTTTCAGGTTGCATTTTTTCAGAAGTACTGGAATGGGTTACTTCCGGGTTTCGGCAGCCGCGCATGCACAGAAGCGCTAAACCGCGTTTTGCGCATGCGCAGAAGCATTGAATTGCAACCCACACGTGCACAGACGTGCTGCCGCGGGTGGCGAATGCTGCAGGCTGCGAACGTGCAACCCGCACGGATCACGTATGCAACCCGAGCGTCCACGGTAATCCAGAATGTGGCAGCTAGACTGGGAGCAGCCGCCGAGACCACATAACACAGGTCCTGAAAGACCTACATCCCAGTACGTTTCCGAGCACAATTCAAAGTGTCCAGTAGACCTCGGTCCAGTAGACCTGAATGACCGTCTCCATCCCCATCGTTCTGCCCAGACACTGAGATCCAGCTCCGAGGGCCTTCTGGTGGTTCCCTCCCTGCGAGGTTACAGGAAACCAGGCAGAGGGCCTTCTCGGTGGTGGCTCCCGCCCTGTGGAACGCCCTCCCATCAGATGTCAAGGAAATAAACAACTATCTGACTTTTAGAAGACATCTGAAGGCAACCCTGTTTAGTAAAGTTTTTAATGTTGATGTTTTATCGCGTTTTTAATATTCTGTTGGGAGCCGCCCAGACTGGCGCAGCCAAATGGGCAGGGTATAAGTAATTAAATTGTTGTTGTTGTTGGTTATTGGTAAAGAGGCTGAGACTGATACAAAGGTCACCCAGTGAACTTCATGGCAGAGTGGGGATTCAATTCCGGACCTCCCAGGTTCTGGTCCGACGCTCTAACTGCTGCACCACCCTGGCTTCCTAGAGTACTTCTGCTCTATAAATTAAGGAGGCAAATAATAATGGGGAAAGCAAAATGTCACTTAGAGAAGGAGATGGGAATATTTTTTTCTGGAAGCTTGAATTTATTTTGGTTCTGGATTGATTTGTTTGACGCTTTAATGTGTTGTAAACTGCTTTGATATTTGTTCTTCAAAATGTAAAGCGGTATAGAAATGATCACCATCACCCCACCGGGAGAGGAGGGGAACCCGACGCTTAGAGATTCCTTCGTGACTGGATTATAGATCTGAGTTTCAAACATGGTTGGCAACACCTTAGGAAGCCTGTTGCAATTCCTTTGCCTCCCAGAGGAGTAAACGAAGGCAAGATAAGAGAATAAGAACGTAAGAACACAGAGAACTAATGATTAAGAGGAAAGCCTGGTGCCAAAATTACAATGGAGAGGGACATACCACCTCACCGCAGACAGATCAATGGCACTGCCAGCCCACACAGGACCGGTCTGGAGCAGTTTAGGCAGAATTTGACCCCGTTCAACCGTCCAAAAAAACCCGGACTTTTTTGCCATCTGGGTCAAGATGTAATTTTGCCGCAGTTGCTGAACTTCGCAGAGTTTGGCAAGGGCAAAACCGAGAACGATAGCAGGAGACTCTTAGGGTTGTGGGTTCGAGAGCCCAACGTGGGGCAAAAGATCGCTGCGCTAAAGAGGGTTGGACTAGATGACCCTGAGGGTTCCAATTCTACGGTTCTCTGACATGAAATGCATCGTTGAGAGGGCAGCGGAAAGAGAGACAAGAGATAGCTGGTGGTCAGGGGAACATCTGAAAACGTGACTTCGCGCCAAGTCAATAAAACATTGAATATTAAGCCCCCGATGTGGTAAGATTTGCCGCCACAAGTCAGGACAAGACTGGAGAGGTTTGTGGCGGTGCCAATTTGGGAAAGGCAAAGTTCTGCCCGGACACAGTCCTGGTCCCAATTGCTCCCACCTGAAGAAAGGGGCCAGCGTTTGGGACCTTTTGGTTTGGAGAGCAGGCAAGGAAGACACAACATGATAGGGCAGAGAGGAGATTTTCCTCCCTCTCTCACAACACTGGGACTCGCGGAGATCCGAGGATGCAGAAGGTTGGAAGGTTTGGGGCAGATAAAAGGAAGGACTGATTCACACAGAACAGAGATGAACTGCGGAACTCCCTGCCACAGGGAGGCAGGCAGGGCCTAAAGGTAAAGGTAAAGGGACCCCTGACAGTTAGGTCCAGTCATGACCGACTCTGGGGTTGTGGCGCTCATCTCGCTTTATTGGCAGAGGGAGCCGGCATCCAGCTTCCGGGTCATGTGGCCAGCAGGACTAAGCCGCTTCTGGCGAACCAGAGCAGCACACGGAAACGCCCTTTACCTTCCCGCCGGAGTGGTACCTATTTATCTACTTGCACTTTGACATGCTTCCGAACTGCTAGGTTGGCAGGAGCAGGGACTGAGCAACAGGAGCTCACCCCGTCGCGGGGATTCGAACCGCCGACCTTCTGATCAGCAAGTCCTAGGCTCTGTGGTTTAACCCACAGCGAGGACTAGGCAAATGAGTGGCTATTGACGGCAGCAATGAGAACAGGATCCTGGCCTGATCCAGCCGAGCTTTTCTCACGTTCTGATGGAACCTCCAGGCCCAGCAGCAGTCTACCTTGATTCCTAGGTTCTAGGCCTTGGACCCTCGTAGCTATGGGACCGCCTCTCCCGGTATGCCCCGCGGAGGACCTTAAGGTCCATAAATAGCAACACCCTAGAGGTCCCGGGCCCTAAGGAAGTCAGACTAGCCTCAACCAGAGCCAGGGCCTTTTCAGTACTGGCCCCGACCTGGTGGAACGCTCTGCCTCATGAGACCAGGGCCCTGCGGGATTTGATTTCTTTCCGCAGGGCCCGTAAGACAGAGTTGCTCCGCCTGGCCTTTGGCTTGGAATCCACTTGATCCCCTTTCCCTCTTTCCTTTCTCCTTCTGTGATGGGACTCCTATTTGGGGACTTCCCTGGCTTTTTTCTGGCCCACGTAGGACCAATCTGGATAGTTGGCCTTGGTGAAGACTTGACATTTTCATCCCCAAAAAAGTTTTTGATTTGAGTTTCTACTGAAATGAGGCTGCACTTTAATGTAGTTTAATCTTGTTTTTAAGTTGTATTTTGTTTTGTTTAGTGTTTATATTATTAACTTGTAAGATATGGATTAGTTCTGTCTTTTTTAGTTGTTGTTGCTTTTTTAGTTTTTCGAATGTTGGTTTTTGTGTGTTGTGTATTGTTATTTTTCGATACTTTTCGTGTTGTTGTTGTTGTGTGCGAAATACTAATAAAACTTATATAATAATAATAATAATAATAATAATAATAATAATAATAATAATAATAATAATATTGTTTTATACCTGGTGTTAGCCGCCCTGAGCCCAGTCTTGGCTGGGGAGGGTGGTGTATAAATAAAATTTATCATTATTATTATTTGGGGCATCTGGCCACAGCGAGAGCAGGAGGCCGGAGCAGGTGGACAACTGACCCGCTCCAGCTAAAAGGGCTCTTTGTATATATATATATTTAAAGCAGCCGGTTCCAAGAAGGAAAGCAGAGGATATAAACCGGAATTAACTGCATATCCACCAGGTCTGTGTGCATGTGCGTGAGGGAGGCAGAGATTGCAAGAGGACAGAAGATGGGAGTTTGCCCAATCTCTCTTGCCACATGACGGGCAAAGGCCACAGTCAGTGGACTCTGCTCCTCATCGGGCTGCAACGCGATGCACACTTAAGCAGAATGGGAATTTATTAACACCGAGCATTTATTAACACACGCCCAGAGATTAACAGACATTGCATGTCCTTACGACATCCACACAAGGCGTATTACGAGCCAGACTGCACCCCCCACACTACGCCACTGGCTTCGGGTCTCCTCTCTTGAGGACTAGCCACTTGCAGACGCTCTCTGCAATGGCAGCCTGATCTTTTATTCCCCTTCCTTCCCTCCCCCTCCCCTTTTTATGAAGATTACCCGCTCTGGGATCCCACAGCTAATTCTCCCCTGGTCTCCTCGCTGGCCCAAATAGGACTAATTTAGCCAGCTAGCCCTGGTGATCATCTAATGTTTATTGGGTGGATTTCCCCCCCAAATTGATTTTTGAATTCTGAATTTATTGTTATTCACGTTTTATACAGTCATACCTTGGGATAAATATGCTTCAGGATAAGTATTTTCGGGTTGAGCTCCGCGGCAACTCAGAAGTAATGGAGCACGTTACTTCCGGGTTTTGCTGCTCGCGCATGCGCACATGGTCAAAATGACGTCGCGCGCATGCGCGGAAGCGGCAAAACATGACCCACACACACGCAGCTGCGCCTTACGTTCTGTTCAGGACGCAAACAGGGCTCCGAAACGGATCCCATTCACATCCCAAGGTACCACTGTACTGTATTTTATGCTATTTTTTGTTGCATCAATTAAGTGTTTAAAATTTTTTGTTAAATGCCCTGAGCCTGGTTTTTGAACTAGGAAGGGCGGGGTATAAATAATAATAATAATAATAATAATAATAATAATAATAATAATAATAATTAGATGGACAACAGCCAAGCTGGTCGCCTAGTTGATTGATCTGAAGACCAAGGTGCTAGAGAAATCCATAAAGTTGGGCTTCAGGATTAAGGATGGTGAACTCTGCTCCGGTCAACGGAACAAGGGAAGGTTACAGGAAAACCAGCTTTATGAGGAACAGTTGAGCTAGTTGGGCTAGCTTGGCCTGGAAAAGAGGAGACTGAGACGAGACGAGAATCTAAGAATCATAGACTTGGAAGGGACCCGAGGGACATCTAGTCCACCCCCCCCCCGAAATACAGAGATCTCAACTCAAGCAACCATGACAGATCAATCCAACCTCTGCTTAAAAACCTCCAGTCATGCTATGACGCCGCCTTCAAATATCTGTCGCACAGAAGATGGCGCGAGCTTGTTTTCTCCTGCTCTGGAGGGTAGGTAGGACTCGAACCCGTGACTTCAGGTTACAAGGAAGGAGTTTCTGACTCAACATCGGGAAGAACTTTCTGACGGTAAGAGCCGTTAGACAGTGGAACAGGCTCCCTCAAAAGCTGGCGGACTCTGTTTTAGGTTTTCAAGCAGAGGTTGGGTGGCCGTTTTTTGGGGGATTCTTTCGCCACGGCTCCTGCTTTGCGGGGGCTGGGCTAGATGGCCTTTGCGAGTCCCTTCCAACTCTATATACCAGATGTCAAAGAGAAAAATAACTACCAAAGTTTCAGAAGACATCTGAAGGCAGCCCTGTTTAGGGAAGCTTTTAACGTTTTATAGGTTATTGTATTGTAGTGTTCTGTTGGAAGCCACCCAAAGTGGGCAGGGTATAAATAAATTATCATCATCATCATCATCATCATCACCGGTCTGGCAAGAACATCAGAAAATCCATGTAGCTGGGCCAGGTCATTGGTCTATCTTGCCCCACATCCAGCCAAACGCTTCAAAGAATGTCGGAATCAAGGTAGACTGCCACTGCGCCTGGAAGTTCCGTAAGGATATCAGAAGAGGGCAGGGCTGGGAGAGAGTGGCGCCAGCTCAATTGGGCGTTTGGGGTTTTATAGCTACAACCACACCAAGAGACTGGAAATGCAAGCCTGTTTATTTGCAGGCGGCTGCGTCTTGTTTTCACAAGCGTGCAACCCAGCACCATTCAAAAGGAAATTAAGATTACGGGAGGATTAAGGAGCAGCTCAAACAATTTTCTTCCTGGGGCTAGATGACACTTTCCACATCTTTGCGCTGCTGGGTGAGAAATTCCGCCACCGGGTCTCTTCCCAGGAGCCAGGAAGGAATCTCAGAAGGCTCTGTGGGTGGGGAGTTCACAGCTGGTCCGGTCTCTGGCCGGCAGCCAGCCCGTCCCAACCAAGATGACTCTGTAGAGAGGTGAAGCCTCTGATAAACGCTGCTTTATAGCCTCTGAGCCACATCTCCAACCTGTTTCATGTCCAGGGAACACCTTGTGATGGGAACAGGGGTGCAAGCTGCTGCCTGATGCCACGCCCGGTCTCTGCTCCATCAAACTTAATATTGTCTGCACTGACCAGCAGAGGCTCTCTGGGCTTTCTGGCAAGGGACATCCCCGAAACGATGTATTTATTATTACTATTATTCATTAAATTTGTATACCAAACTACAGCCACAGGTCTCGGGGCAGTTCACAACATAAAATGATATCGCTTCTCCGCTCCAAATTAAGTAAGATACTAGTCCTCATGCCTGTTGTCTTTGTCCATGGAGTTTGTCCAAGACGCCTGCTTCTTGGGAGAAAAGCAATGACAAACCTAGACAGCATCTTAAAAAGCAGAGACATCACCTTGCCAACAAAGGTCCGTATAGTTAAAGCTCTGGTTTTCCCAGTAGTGATGTATGGAAGTGAGAGCTGGATCGTAAAGAAGTCTGATCGCCGAAGAATGGATGCTTTTGAATTCTGGTGCTGGAGGAGACTCTTGAGAGTCCCATGGACTGCAAGAAGATCAAACCTCTCCATTCTGAAGGAAATCACTGGAATGCTCACTGGAAGGACAGATCCTGAAGCTGAGGCTCCAAGACTTTGACCACCTCATGAGAAGAGAAGACTCCCTGGAAAAGACCCTGATGTTGGGAAAGATGGAGGGCACAAGGAGAAGGGGACGACAGAGGATGAGATGGTTGGACAGTGTTATCAAAGCGACCAGCATGAGTTTGACCAAACTGCGGGAGGCAGTGGAAGACAGGAGTGCCTGGCGTGCTCTGGTCCAGGGGGTCACAAAGAGGCAGACACGACTAAACGACTAAACAACAAGAACAAGTCCTCATGGTTTTGAGCAAGGGTCCTTCAGGGCTCAGGGCTGTCCACACGGACCGGCAGCATCTCTCCAGGATTTCAAGCTTTCGGAGATTGAATTTGGAACCTGCGGCATGCAAAGCAGAGGAACTATTGGCTCATCCCCAATAGATAAAGGAAGATTCTAGTCCTCAAGGTTTTGAACGCAGGACCCGTTTAAAGACAGAAGTAGGAACCAGTGTTGTACCAAGGCAGGTCCTTGACCCAGTTAGCTCAATATTGTCTACACTGGCAGGCAGCAGTTATCCAGGGTTTCAGACACGGGTTGGTCCTACTTAACAACATCCAGGCATGTAGCAAGTTTCTTTTTGTTGTTGTTAACCGCTGTGAGTTTATATTGGCTTTTGTTTTACCAATCAAGCCGTCTGCTTCAACAAACAAACGGATACCGTATTTTTCGTATATACCCCTAGTTTTTAGAGGGGGAAATCAAGGAAAAAAATATGATTCCCCCCCTCATAGAAAAGCCCGCAGAAGCCGCGCAGCCTTAAAAAACCTGCGGCTTTTGCAGGAGGTGGGGGAATTCCCCCATCTCCCGCAAAAGCCCACAGGAGCCGCCGCGGACCCTTTAAAAGAGTGTGCAGCTTCCTGCGGGCTTTTCGACCCAGCTTGTGGGGCTGGCGGTGGGGGAAAGCGCTGCTCAAAGACCAGCCTCAAAGACCAGACTCTCCTGGCTTCAGCGAAAGCAACGCAAAGCCTCTGGAGCACAGGCTTCAGAGGGTTCGCGTTGCTATCGCTGAAGCCAGGGAGCCTGCATTCGCTCCATAAGACACAGACACATTTCCCCTTAATTTTTGGAGGGGGGGAAAGTGCGTCCTATAGAGCGAAAAAGAGCTATAGAGCTCTTTAAAGGGTGCGCGGCTCCTGAGGGCTTTTCTACCAGGTGGGAGAAGGGACTGATGAGGCCAGCCAGTCCCTTGTCCTTCCTCGGGGAAAAGCCCCCAAGAGCCGCACGGAGCTTGTGTGCGGCTCTTGGGGGCTTTCCCCGTCTGCCTCCCCCCTGCATTCGCTCCATAGGACGCACACACATTTTCCCTTGCTTTTTAGGAGGGAAAAGGTGTGTCCTATAGAGCAAAAAATACAGTAAATAAAGTAAGATGCTAGTCCTGGCTCGGAATAAAAGGCCCGTTCAAAGAGGAATATTGGAAGCTGCCTGGCTGGCAAGTGGTTCCAGGGTTTGAGGAGGGAGAGCTCTCTTCAAACCCTTCCTGGATCCTTTCGCATGCTCTCCCCCTAAGCAACAGCCCTATCCCACAAATTATTATTATTACTTATTTCTATTCCAGACTTTTCTCAGAGAAGCTTAGGGGCGTACATGGCTCTCCCCCTCCTCATTTAATCCCCGCATCAACCCTGCGAGGTAGGTTAATCTGGGAGGCAGTGAGTGGCCCAAGGTCGCCCGGCTAGCTTCCTGGCTGAGTGGGGATTCGAACCCTGGACTCCGAGTCCCAGGTCCTAGTCTAATTGCCACCCTGACTTCCGTTCGCTGACATCGCTGCGTTGCTAAAGCAAGGGCTCCATGACTGCTAGATGGCAGTATCACAGGAAGCTGCCCCAAAGCCAGTCAGACCGTCGTTGCGTCTACCTTGGTATTGTCCACACTGACTGGCAGCAGCTATATCAAGGTGTTTCGGGTGTACGGTGTCTCTCCCAGAACTAACTGGAAATGTCAGGGACCAAACCTGGGACGTTCTGCATGCAAAAGAGATGCCCTACCGCTGAGCTAAATCCCTCCCCCCAAAAAACCCCGAGATTCTAGTCCTCATAGAGGACCAGGTTCATCTACTCCAACCTCCTGCAATGTAGGAATCTCAACTAAAGCATTCAGGACAAATGGCCATCTAACCTCTGCTTTAAAATCTCCAAGGAAGGAGAGTACACAGCCTCCGAAGAGAGACAGTTCCACTGTTGAACAGCTCTTACTGCCAGTATGTTCTTCTTGAAGTTTAGTTGGAATCTCCTTCGTTGTAACTTGAAGCCACGGGTTCGAGTCCTACCCTCCAGACCAGGAGAAAACAAGCTGGCTCCCTCCTCCATGTGGCAGCCCTTGAGATACAGTGGTGCCCCGCAAGACGAATGCCTCGCAAGACGGAAAACTCGCTAGACAAAAGAGTTTTCCGTTTTGGAGGTGCTTCGCAAAACGAATTTCCCTATGGGCTTGCTTCGCAAGACGAAAATGTCTTGCGAGTTCCTGCGGGTTTTTTCCCCTTCCCCCCCCCCCTTTTTCTAAGCCGCTAAGCCGCTTATCCGCTAAAAGCCGCTAATAGCGCTAATCCGCTAATCCGTCAATGGGCTTGCTTCGCAAGACGAAAAAACCGCAAGACGAAGAGACTCGTGGAACGGATTCTTTTCGTCTTGCGAGGCACCACTGTATTTGAAGATGGCTCTCATATCTCCTCTTTCCCAGGCTAAACATACCCAGCTCCTTCAACCGTTCCTCATCAGGCTTGGTTTCCAGACCCCTGATCATTTTGGTCGCCCTCCTCTGCACATGTTCTAGCTTGTCAATATCCTTCTTAAATTGTGGAGCCCAGAATTGGACACAGCTTTCCAGGTGTGGCCTGACCAAGGCAGAATAGACTGGGACTATGACTTCCCTTTTGATCTGGACCAGGGGTCCCCAAACTAAGGCCCGCAGGTCGGATAAGGCCCAAGGGACTCATTTATCCGGCCCACGACGACCCCCACTGCCTGCTCTTACCGGTGCTGCACCACACGGCTGCCCACTTCCGGGTCGGAGGAGCACCGGAAATAGCTTGTGCGCAGGCATAAGCATTATTTGCGCATGCGCAAGCGTTATTTCCAGTGCACATCCGGGTCAGAGGCCTGTGCACATGCACAGAAGCTATTTCCGGTGCTCCTCCGACCCGGAAGTGCGCCGGAAATAGTGTGCACGCACATGTATGGGCATGCGCTCCCCCGCCGCGCGATCAGCGCTGGAGACACTGGCCCAAGGCGCGGTAAGTTTGCTGACCCCTGATCTGGAAACTAGACTTCTGTTGATGCAGCCTAGAACAGCATTAGCCTTTTTTGCTGCTGCATCACACTGTGAACTCATGTTCAGCTTGTGAACCCTAGATCCTTTTCACATGTGCTGCTAGTAAGCCAGGTGTCCCGTCTTATATTTGTGCAGCTGATTCTTCCTGCCTAAGTGCAGAACCTGACACTTGTCCCTGCTGAAATTCATTTTGCTAGCTTGCGCCCAGTTCTCCGATACGTTAAGGTTATGATTCTGAAAACTTTCCTTTGACTTATGGGCTTTTCCAAGCCCTAACAGCAGGTGCCAAGTGATTGAAACTTGAGATCTTCTGCATGCAAAGAAGACATCCGAACCATTGAGCTACAAGCCCTTTGCAAATAGAACTCATTTATGTCACTGCAAAAACCCCAAACAGCAGCCCATTTCCAGGGCACAACCAATCAGAGGCTTTTTCCCGCGCAGCTGCGCTGCTACAAATTGCTGCTGCCCGAGAGACGGTTGTGCCACACGATTCTTCAGATGTGGCCCAACCCTGGAGGCGGCAGCAAAGTGGAAGCAGCAAAGACATTGCAACACTTGAGTCGCACTCTCAGGAAACCGCCTTGAGTATTGTAAGATAGAAAGATGGTATACAAATTAAAAATTATGATGATGACTCCTGCAGCCACGCTCTTCTGATATTAGCTTAAATGATACTGTGTTATGCCTATCTGGAGGGGTTCTTATAAAAGTGTAACAAGGGTGAATTTATTTCTTTTTTAAAAAAACAGCTCACAACATTTGGGGAATGCAAACTTACAGGATTTCAGCGATGAGCTATGCACAGACGATGGAGCATGTCTCCCCAAAAACTTTTGTAGGTTGAAGCAGTATTAAAATAAAATAATAATAATAATAATAATAATAATAATAATAATAATAATAATAATTTATTATTCATACCCTGCCCATCTGGCTGTGCTTCCCCAGCCACTCTCGGCGGCATTCAACAAAATATTAAAATACAGTAATGCATCAAACATTAAAAGCTTCCCTAAACCACCCTGATGCCATCCAGAGTACAGTGGTACCTCGGGTTAAGTACTTAATTCGTTCCAGAGGTTCGTTCTTAACCTGAAACTGTTCTTAAGCTGAAGCACCACTTTAGCTAATGGGGCCTCCCACTGCTGCTGCGCCGCCGGAGCCCGATTTCTGCTCTTATCCTGAAGCTAAGTTCTTAACCTGAAGCACTATTTCTGGGTTAGCAGAGTCTGTAACCTGAAACATATGTAACCTGAAGCTTATGTAACCCGAGGTACCACTGTAATATGCTGCTTTTTGTTTTCTGTGTTAAGAAAATCTCCGGCTTCTGACAAGAGTCCAGTTTAGCAGGTTTCAATATTTGCAAAAAAAACAAACAAACCAAAAACCAATGACACTAAAATGCATTTTTCAAATGCAGCAAGCCACAGCATGAGAGAGCGTCTCAGGCCGAGAGAGGCGGAATAATAATAATTATTATTTTTATTCCAGCAAAACAAAATCCTAGCGGCAGACAAAGCCAGGCTAACACACAATTTAACACAGTGTCCCTGTTTAAACAATGCCACTGTTTACAAAGAAGGACCACTTGTTTCCTAGAACTAAGCTCTTGACAAATTAACTGTCCCCATTTGCCCTCTGGAGAGAGGGATATCTTTTAATTTGTTATTTCATTTTATAATGTTTAAACAGACTTGCGTTCCCCAGGGCCTCTGGGAGCCAAATCGCAGAGCCGAGGGCGATCAAGCATTATTATTTTTTTGCGCACGGTCGCAAAGAACGCCGGTGAATTTGATACCCGCATCCAGCCTGTCTAGATAGGAAAAGGTTCCTGTGCGCAGAGTGGAACATTCCCCAAAATGACCCAGGCATGAAAGGAAAGCAGGGAGGGGAGGGGAGAGGGAAGAAAAAGACGCTCCGTTTTATCAGACATTCCCCTACTTCAGAAACTAGGGCAGGATTGTCTATTGTTGGGGAAATAAAGAGAGGAAGATTAAAGGCACAGATAGTTTTGCTGACCGACTTTGGACAAAAAAGCAGGCTGTTTCTCCCCAACCGATTTGGCGCTAAGTTGCCAGAAAAACAAAAGCAGCTCATTTTTACGATGGGCTCCTTAATGCAAGCGGACGGCCAACCTTTTTTAAAGGTGCACTATTTGAATTTCTGAGCCAATTCCCTTCCCACTCACTCAGAATAGTTCTGTCCGCCAATGCAAGACACAGACGAGAGATAGCACAAACCAGGGTGGATTAAAAACCAATGATTTTTTAAAATATATATTTAAAACTCAGATTTTTAAAAATTAAATTGGATTTTTAAAATAAATTTCGGAGGATAGTTTTCTATTTAAGTTACATGATAGTCCAAAGGCTATTCATCAGGAAATAAGGATTTGTTTTTAAGTTCTTCATGTGTGCTAAAACTCAGTCTAAGTTGTTTTTAATTGTTTAACCACATCGGTTAATAAACATGGATACATATGCTATAATGTTATTGTTTTAGTTGAATAAATTGTTATTAAGGAAATGATTATTTTTCTCCTTCCAATAAATCACAGCAGAAAAGTTGTCCAAATGTAAACGGTTGAGGGGGCGTTTTCTTAATTTGGAGTCTGTCTCATACACGAAAAAATACAGTAGATCAAATTTCTTTTACAGAAAGACTCATTCTTGCTGGTATAATCTTAATATTTACCAACCAGATGAAGGTTCCGTTTTTGGAATAATACATTTTCAGAGTAGTTTTTACAGTTATATCAAAAATCACTGATTCAGTTATACTCTTAGAAATATATAGACCGATAACTATGAAATTATTGTGAGGTTTAATAAGTTAACTGTTTATATTTGGACAACTTTTCTGCTGTACCTTTATTGGAAGGGGGGGAAAGTAACCACTTCCTTAATAACAATTTAAACAATTTATTTGACTAAGACAATAACATTATAGCATATCTATCCATGTTAACTGATGTCGTTAAACAATAAAAAAAACACCTTACACTGAGTTTTAGCACACATGAAAAACTTAAAACAAATCCTTATTTCTTGAATAGCCTTTGGGATATAATGTAACTTAAATAGAAAACTGTCTTTAGATTGATAATAAAATAAAATATAATGAACTGCAGATAGAGGTAAAAACTATACAAAATACATTTTTGAGGTTTACATCAATCATCAGATAACAGATCTTACTCTAATTGCCCCTGCTAATTATTATTTTTTGCAGTTTTTGCTGTCACCTGATTATCTTTCTTTCCGCGAAACGTTTCCTACCAGCCTGGGGTTGTCTCCCTCTTCTCACTTAGAAGCCCCATAAGATGTGTGGGCAGAGAAAGAGAAGCACATTAGTGCCTTTTATTAACTGCGGTGGATGCCAAGGGTTGCAAAACACCAGGTCACACCCCGTGTGCGCATGAACTCAGGGCCAGATTCAGGTCTGATGAGGCCCTCAGCTCCTGAAGGTAATGGGGCCCTTTCTATGTCCAGCTGTCCTTTGTCCACAACAAATTGTCCTGTTTTTTGTGCTGAATGCTGGTTGTGAACAGGATCCGTTCCGGAGCCCCGTTCGCAACATGAGCAGAACGCAAGCCACAGTGGCGCGTCTGCGCATGCGCGTGACGTCATTTTGTGCTTCTGCGCATGTGGCAAAGAGTGGCGAAACCCGGAAGTAACCCTTTCCGGTACTTCCAGGTCGCCGCGGGACACAACCTGAAAAAACGTATCATAAAGCAAATGTAACACGAGGAAGGACTGTATATGCTATATGGTAACTGATGGACCCGCTAGGTATCTAAAGCCATTTGCACATGTTGCCCTGCAACCAGTCCATGCAGAATGTAGGCACCCTATACAGTGGTGCCTCGCAAGACGAAATTAATCCGTTCCGTGAGGCTCTTCGTATAGCCGTTTTTTCGTCTTGCGAAGCAAGCCCATTGACAGCTTAGCGGATTAGCGCTATTAGCGGTTTAGCGGCTTTTAGCGGATCAGCTGATAAGCGGCTTAGGGCTTAGGAAAAGGGGGGGAAAAGGGAAAAAACCCCGCAGGAACTCGCAAGACATTTTCGTCTTGTGAAGCAAGCCCATAGGGAAATTCGTTTTGCGAAGCACCTCCAAAACGGAAAACCCTTTCGTCTAGCGGGTTTTCTGTCTTGCGAGGCGTTCGTCTTGCGGGGCACCACTGTATACAGAAAGCAGTGATATTTTAGGGAGCAGGCTAGGCCCATGATTTACACCATAGGAGCCTACACAACACAAAACACTCTTTGCTGTATGTAGCTCTTATTTTACTTGTTTTTTATCTTATATTTTTGAAATGTACATCCAGGTGGTTTTTTTTCTTTAATTTTTTTGGGGGCCCCAAGAGAATGGGGCCCTAAGTTATAGCTTGTTTAGCTTATACATAAATCCAGCAGACAATGGAGGCAAACGCCTTTGCAGTGTTCAAAATCCGCCAGGCCCCAGGGGAATTTGGCACCCTGCTTTCTGCCCCTTGCGACCAAGCGAAAATCTCTGCCACCTGGGAGATCATTGAATCTGGACTGTTTTCACACACTAATACCCCACCCTGTAGAATTCTGTCCGTTGACCTGCACAATCAGAATGAATTTCGGGAACCAAAATGCTTTTTCTGCGCAGCCTTGAGAAGGAGCAGCGAACAACGATTGTTGCCACTTGTCTTCATTTGCCCCATTGTCAATACAGCGGTGCCCCGCAAGACGAACGCCTCGCAAGACGGAAAACCCGCTAGACGAAAGGGTTTTCCGTTTTGGAGGCGCTTCGCAAAATGAATTTCCCTATGGGCTTGCTTCGCAAGACAAAAATGTCTTGCGAGTTCCTGCGGGTTCCCCCCCTTTCCCCCCCCCTTTTTCTAAGCAGATAAGCCGCTTATCAGCTGATCCGCTAAGCTGATAAGCCGCTAAAAGCCGCTAAACCGCTAATAGCGCTAATCCGCTACGCTGTCAATGGGCTTGCTTCGCAAGACGGAAAAACCGCTATACGAAGAGACTCAGGGAACGGATTAATTTCGTCTTACGAGGCACCACTGTGTGTGTATATATATATATATATATATATATATATATATATATATATATTTCTGAACTTTCCTGGGATCAAGTGACTTTTCTTCCTTAAGTTCATAATCAAGCTCAAGGTTGCCTTCTGAACCAGCCGGATGTTTAACTGAGAACCAATCGCAGTCAGTCCATCATTTGAAAACTGACTTTCGAGCCCTCTTCCCCCAAAATGGCAACTAGACATTCCGTTTTGTCGACTATCTAACCCTGGTTTAAGGAGCCATTTGACGCCTGGGCTTATAATCTGTGCCTTATAGCAGTTTCGCCTTCGGGGATGAAGTCAAACCATTAGAGAGCGACAGCTGCAGCTACAGAGAGCGATATGAAAAATCTTTTAAAAATAAGAATTGGATAAAATGACAGGAAAGATTCGAAACTTGCAGGACCAGACATTTACAGAAGATTGGAAGAAATATATGAACTGTTCGAAGAGCAACTGTACAGTGGTACCTCAGTGGTTAAGTACTTAATTCGTTCCGGAGGTTCATTCTTAACCTGAAACTGTTCTTAACCTGAAGCACCACTTTAGCTAATGGGGCCTCCTGCTGCTGCCGCGCCGCCGGAGCACGATTTCTGTTTTTATCCTGAAGCAAAGTTCTTAACCTGAAGCACTATTTTTGGGTTAGCGGAGTCTGTAACCTGAAGCATATGTAACCTGACGTACCACTGTAACTAACAAATTACACTAGTAGGACTACAAGAAGTTTTGTAAGGAGAAATATATGAAATATATTGAGATTTGAGAAATTGAGATTTGAGATATTGAGGAATGAGATTTAAATGTAATAGTGAGAGTAAGAAATGCAAATTAAGTGAACAGATTGGAAAGTTTTCAGATGTAATTGATGGAAGTCAAAAAAATGTATAAGATATAAAAGTATGTTTAGTTATTGTTGGAAATGATATGTTAAAAAACTAGTAAAAATTTATATATATATATAAAAAAGAAAAATCTTTTAAAAATAAATAACCATTTGCCCCACCCACTTCTGCCACTGGCCACGCCCACCATCAGCATGCCATGGGGGAGGGGGCAAGGTGGTGCAGAAGGGACTTTGGCCAATCGGAAGCAGCCATTTCAATCTTGGCAGTTCTGCTTCTTTCAGAGGTACACGCCGCTGATCCTCATGGACTGGATGAGGCCCTGAGGAGGAGAAAGTGGATGAAAGTTCCCATGTCTTGTGCCAGTTGGCTGGGCACAGGAACTTTGCGAGGGAGACCATTCCTGCCAGCAGCCGCTGCCCGTCCCGTCCCATCCCCCCCCCCCCATGGAGCAATCCCCAAAAGGGTTTCAATTGCCAGGACAAATATTGCGCAGACCTGCTTGGGGAAAAGTTTCAAGGAGTTTGCGTGGGGTGGGGAGAGAAACAGAGGACGGCAAGTGGAGGTCGGGTTCTCCTTGCAGGGCAGCTGACTTCTGTTTTATCTTTTAAGCCTTCAGTTCAGAGGGTGGGAGTCCGCCAGGGTTCCTCGACGGTCATCTTGCAATTTAGGAAGGCGGGGAAATTATGTGCTTGCCATTGCTCTTTCCAAAAGATGGCTGCTTCAACGGATCGGGCAGATATATTACTGTATTTTCCCGTGTATAACACTCCCCTTTGTATAAGATGCCTCCTATTTCGGGGGACTCAAAATTAAGAAAATGGGGGGAGATTGCCCAGAGTTGTTGACCTTTTTTGGGGGGACTGCCGAGAACTGCTGACCCTCCTGAACAACTCTTCCTAGCACACGCAAATCAAATCATTGCCACAGCCACCACTAACCCACACTACCACCGCTGACAATCTCCAGCTCGCAGCAGCAACCAGTCCCCCATCCCCCACACAGAACTACCCGTGTATAAGACAGCCCCAATTTTTAAGCATTACTTTCACGTAAATAATCCTCGTGTTATACATGGAAAAGTACAGTACAGTGGTAATAATAATAATAATAATAATAATAATAATAATTTATTATCTGTACCCCGCCCATCTGGTTGTGTTTCCCCAGCCATTCTGGGCGGCTTCCACAGAGACCAAAAATACACTAAAATGTCACACATTAAAAACTTCCCTGAACAGGGCTGCCTTAAGATGTCTTCTGAATGTCAGGTAGTTGTTTATCTCTTTGACATCTGGTGGGAGGGCGTTCCACAGGGCGGGTGCCACCACCAAGAAGGCCCTCTGCCTGGTTCCCTGCCGCTTTGCTTCTCGCAATGAGGGAACTGCCAGAAGGCCCTCGGCGCTGGATCTCAGTGTCCGGGCTGAATGATGGGGGTGGAGACGCTCCTTCAGATATACTGGACCGAGGCCATTTAGGGCTTTCAAGGTCAGCACCAACACTTTGAATTGTGCTCGGAAACGTACTGGGAGCCAATGTAGGTCTTTCAAGACCGGTGTTATGTGGTCTCAGCGGCCGCCCCCAGTCACCACACCTCGGGTTATGTATCCAGAGGGATACGTAAACTTTGGGTTGCGAATGCAGCAAACCCGGAAATGTGTACTTCTGGATTTTGCCGTGCGCACATGCGCAGAAGCGCTCAATCGCGCCATGTGCGTGCGCAGAAGGGCGCCACCTGGGTACGGACTTTTTGGGATACGGCCGGACCTCCAGAACAGATCCCATCCATAAATGGTGGTACCACATAATTTCTTTTCTGAACAGCAAGCCCTGCTTTCGGGACCCGGGAGCAAAACAAGAGCACTTCTACCATGGGTCGGCCTGGTCGCCGCAGCGGCCGACTCAGGTGTTTTGAAAAGGGACACTCAAAAGCAGGTCACGAAGGTGCGTTTCCCCCACCGCCAGGCCTTCTAAGGGCAACTGCTCCTGGGCATGGAGGCTCCACTATCCAGACGGGAGAGGAGCCCTTCTGAAGGGCCTTCGAGTTCAGCAGCCTATCCTAATATGGGTTCCAAAGAGGACAAAGCTATCAAAATCTGGAGGCTGCCAGTCCAAGTTGGTAGCACGGGGATGCGGGGAGCCTTAGAAACACAGAACTGGAGAGACAGGAGAATGAGGGAGAAGAAGAAGAGTTTGGATTTGATATCCCGCCTTTCACTCCCCTTCAGGAGTCTCAAAGCGGCTAACATTCTCCTTTCCCTTCCTCCCACCGAGTCAGACCATTGCTCCATCTAATTCAGTTTTGTCAACACTGGCTGGCAGCGGCTCTGCAGGGTTCCAGATGGGGGAAAACATTGACTTACCTGCAGATGTCAGGGTTTTTACCTGAGACCTCCGGCACACAGAGCTGATGCTTTGTGCCACAGCCCTCCCCTTTGAAAGAAAAAGCCCGGTTCTGAATC
This sequence comes from Podarcis cretensis, assembly GCF_951804945.1. NCBI lineage: Eukaryota > Metazoa > Chordata > Lepidosauria > Squamata > Lacertidae > Podarcis > Podarcis cretensis. The sequence goes on from NC_137186.1 coordinate 4,371,443, forward strand.
AAGGGCTGAATTAAAATGCAAACAGAGAAGGGCTTTGGGTGAGTCAGACCCAGAGGAAAGCTGACAAGGGGTCGCTCCCAGTCTCAGATAATGAAGACGCCAGAGGTTGAAGCTGGGACCTTCTGCAGGCAACGCAGGTGCTCTAACCACTGAGCTACAGCACCTCTCTTCCAAACAGAGCAAGATTCCAGTCCTCATGAGTCTGAGGACATAGCTCTCTGACTGCCCTGCCAGGAGATTTCAGGGACTGAGCCTGGGACTGTCTGTGTGCGAAGAGACTTGTCCTGTGATTAAGCTGCAGGTGCTCCTCCAGCTAATAATAATAGATATTATCAGTGGCGTAGCGTGGGGGGTGCAGGGGGGGTCTGCCGCACCGTGTGCAACATCTGGAAGGGGCACGCTCGCCGCCTCCGGAATCACCGAAGAGCCTCGGGCGCAGGCTGTAGCAGAGCCCCATGTCTCGTGGAACCGACGAGCTGTGCGTGCGTCCGGGCTGAAGCGTCCGGCAGGCAGCGGCTCTCAGCGCTCGCCGCGGTCCCCGTGCGTCAGGGCCACGGAGGGCGCACCAGGCAGCCCCTCCTCACAGCCCCGCCGCTGCCGCTGCTGCAGCTGCTGGGCCATGTTGCATTTTCCTCGCCTCTCTGCCCTCCTCCTCCTCCGGGCAAGCAGCGTCGTTTGGGTGCCAGCGCCAGCGCCAGCGGCAACTCGCCTCAGATCACCTGACACGGACCTGCCGCCGCCGCCGTGGCTACCTTACCGTAAATACCCCAGCCCAGGCAGCAGCAAGAAGAAGCTGGCAGCGGCGGCAGGTTAGGGGTTAGGGGCGCAAATTACTTGCCTTGCCCCGGGTGCTGACAACCCACGCTACGCCGTGGATATTATAATAATAGATATTATTATTATCGGCAGAGAGCTACAAGAACACATCAATCTGGCCCAGAGGCTGCCAACTGGCAAAGGCCAGCACGAAACGTAAAGCTTTTCACCTTCAATGGATGCTAGACTTAATTACCTGCGCACAGCAATAAGAGACGCAGCCGGCTTCCATAAGAATTATTTGCATCTGCTCACCGGTGCCAACAGAAAGAGAATTTGTTTTGCAATAGGCAATATTTGAAGCTGGCGAAGAGAAGGGCCCCGAGAATGCAAGGGCGTAGGATGCTGGATCAGGCCCATGAGGGCCGATCGAGCTCAGGATCCTGTTCCCACAGGGGCCAAGCACATGGGACAACTGGAACCCCAAAAGCAGAACCCAAACCACAGAAGCAGCACTCACTCTGTCCAAATGAGATCTATTGTCTCCAATGGTGAATTTTGCAAATTTGGCAAACTAGCCTTTGCAAATTTTGCAAACTGGCAGCTGGTGACCAAGAGTGGCTGAGGGCTCTTGACTTTAGCGCCTGGTGCAGTCAAGGTAGGACGGAGGGGGGGGCAGGGGGAAGCACAGGTAAGGAGCCCCATTCAGCAGAGACCCCCCCTCCCAATCAACACAGTGCTAGCCGATCACATTTTGAAGTAATGCACACCCACCTCTTGAAACAGATTGGGTAAACAAGATTGCTGGGCTCAGCAGGGCCCTCATCCTGACAAGGGGCCCTCATCCTGCTCCAAGGAGGCTCTCCAAAGCACCTGAGCCGATTCCGCAAGTGCCGCTCCATCAAGAGGCAGTGTGGCGTAGTGGTTAGAGGAGTGGACCAGGATTTGGGAGGAACCAGGGTTCAAGCTCGGCCATTAAGCTCGCCGAGTGAGCCCTTGGGGGGGCAGTGACTCACCCTCTCAGCCTCGCAGGGTTGCTGTGGGGATTAAATGAGGCGGCAGAGAAACCACGCTCTTTGAAGGAAAGAAGGAGGCTATCGAGGCAAACCAATCGGTAAAATCCCAATAATAGCCATTTGCAGTTGCCTTACCTGGAGGGAAGGGGAGGAAGGACACCTAATGGCCTTTTTCAGACATGGGAGGTTTAGGAGTGCGGAAAAATCCATACACAAAAAGCTTTGAAACTTGCCCTTCGGGTATTTTCCTCTCTCCCCCAACCAAGATCAGATGCAAAAGCAGGTAACTGCAGCCAAATCCATTAAGAGCATTAAAGCCTTACTGCGATCAAAGGTTTGCCACCCACCCAAGCACAGCGTATGCTCAAGAAAACCGTCCTGTTATTTATTCCCCGCGTCCAACAGATCTGCCACCAACTACTTCAAAAATTTCCTGCTTCTCTAAAGGCACCCTTTTCCTTTTTGCAGGGAACTCTCCAAACACCCAGGGACGTGGGTGGCGCTGTGGGTTAAACCACATAGCCTAGGACTTGCCGATCAGAAGGTCGGCGGTTCAAATCCCCATGACGGGGTGAGTTCCCGTTTCTCGGTCCCTGCTCCTGCCAACCTAGCAGTTCGAAAGCACCTCAAAGTGCAAGTAGATAAATAGGTACCAGTTCGGCAGGAAGGTAAACGGCGTTTCCGTGCGCTGCTCTGGTTCGCCAGAAGCGGCTTAGTCATGCTGGCCACATGACCCGGAAGCTGTACACCAGCTCCCTCGGCCAATAAAGCGAGCACCGCAACCCCAGAGTCGGTCACGACTGGACCTAATGGTCAGGGGTCCCTTTACCTTTACCTTTACCTCCAAACACCCATCCACACCTAAGACATAAGAAGAGGCTGCCGGGATCAGGCCAATGACCCCTCTAGGCCAGCCTATGGCTCTTACAGAGGCCAAATCTCCCTGGGAACCGTGACGCCAAGATAGACTGCCCCTGGGCGTGGAGGTTCCATTAGAACGTGAGAAGAGGCCTTGCTGGACCGGGACAAAACCCACCATCCCGTTCTCACAGTGGCCAGGCAGTTGCCCATTTAGGGAAGGCCACAAGCAGGACCTGGGCACAAGAGGACTGTCCCCTCCGGGGACTTCATCAGCTTCGTTTGCTCACCTTTCCCCTGAAGCAAAAAATAAAAAGACCCAGATGCTGCAAGCCTTACTCGTAGATGCCCCATCCTAAGATCACTTCTTAGAAATCACCTTGCCAACAAAGGTCCGTATTGTTCAAGCTATGATTTTCCCAGTTGTGATGTATGGAAGTCAGAGCTGGACCATAAAGAAGGCTGATCGCCAAAGAATGGATGCTTCTGAATTCTGGTGCTGGAGGAGACTCTTGAGAGACCCATGGACTGCAAGAAGATCAAACCTCTCCATTCTGAAGGAAATCAGCCCTGAGTGCTCACTGGAAGGACAGATCCTGAAGCTGAGGCTCCAAGACTTTGGCCGCCTCATGAGAAGAGAAGACTTCCTGGAAAAGACCCTGATGTTGGGAAAGATGGAGGGCGCAAGGAGAAGGGGACGACAGAGGACAAGATGGTGGGACAGTGTTCTCGAAGCTACCAGCATGAGTTTGACCAAACTGCGGGAGGCAGTGGAAGAGAGGAGGGCCTGGCGTGCTCTGGTCCAGGGGGTCACAAAGAGGCGGACACGACTAAATGACTAAACAACAACAACAAGATCACTTCCACACCAGGGGTGCTGGGAATCGCAGTTCTGTGTGTGGGGGGGAACTACAGTTCCCTGGATTCTTTGATATGAGGCCTCAGCAGGGCTGGCATACCCATAGGCGCTAGGGGTGTGGCGCACCCGGGCTGGTGATTGAAGAGCCAGGCAGAAAAAAAATTGGGTGCACTGAGCAGTTTTTTGCACCCCAGGGATGCAGGTGGCGCTGTGGGTTAAACCACAGAACCTAGGACTTACCGATCAGAAGGTCGGCAGTTCGAATCCCCACAACGGGGTGATCTCCCATTGCTCAGTCCCTGCTCCTGCCAACCTAGCAGTTCGAAAGCACGTCAAAGTGCAAGTAGATCAATAGGTACTGTTCCAGCGGGAAGGTAAACGGTGTTTCCGTGTGCTGCTCTGGTTCGCCAGAAACGGCTTAGTCATGCTGGCCACATATCCCAGAAGCTGTACGCCGGCTCCCTTGGCCAGTAAAGTGAGATGAGCGCAGCAAGCCCAGAGTCGGCCACGACTGGACCTAATGGTCAGGGGTCCCTTTACCTTTACGGCAGTGTTTCCCAACCTTGGGTCTCCAGCTGTTTTTGGACTACAGTTCCCATCATCTCTGACAACTGGTCTTGCTCGCTAGGGATGATGGGAGTTGTAGTCCAAAAACAGCTGGAGTAGTGACTCTCCCCATGCGCCCTGGGGAGAGTCACTACTGAGGATCCCCTGTGGCTCAGCTCGGACCCACCAGTTTCGTGTTGTGGGCCGTTTTGTGGATATCCCACTTGAGGTCAGATGGGCCCTCTCTCCCCCTGCTGAACTTCTGAAATCCAGTGAATACTTCTTATTGTTATTATTATTATTATGGCAGGCTTTTATACCGGAGAAAGCGTAACCACCTATTGGTGGCTAGGGGAACTGCAACATGACGACAGCCTTACATTTTTTGTATATAGGCAGAAAATAATTTTGTACATCCTTCTTCGGAACATGGTTGGTCCATACTTGGTTGTCTTTGCTGACAGCTTCTCAAAGACCATGCACCACGTTGAGAGACTATATATACAGCCTGGCCAAGCAACGGCTGGTTTTCAGAGAGCTGACAGGCCGAATGTTTCCAACTGCCTGTCACAGAGAACTGATTGCCTGCTAGCTGCCAATAATTCAGCCAGCCAACAGTCTGGACGAAACACAGACACCTAAGGATATGGCCAGGTATTCACTAAAATGTGGAGGCTATGCCTGGCTGTTTGACTTGAAAAAGGTTTTCGGATTTATTGGGAGTGCAGAAGACATATAAGAGTAGAAAGATCACCTCGCAATTTCAACAAATTGTGTAATATGGATTTGTAATTGTTTATTTTACGGGATTGTTCTCTAAGGTAAGGACAGGCATATTGAAAGATTGATGATAGTAAAGACTAGTCATTCTGGGTGTTACCTAACTAAATTCTACTTAGACTCATTAATGGACAGCAATTAGGCACATGAGTAGGACTAACGCTGCATCCAACCCAGTGATAATGATTATTAATCAGACTGATATGGATATGGAATGTGGATAAAAATGGTATACTGAGGACTTAATTCCTCAAGATGAGGGTTTCTTGTGTAAAGGATGCTTAATGGTTAACCATATAATAAGGATTTGTCATTATGATAAGTAGGGTAACCACAACAAATCCATTTTGGAAACATTTAAGAATACAATGTTGCATTGTAGGAAATGCGAAGGAAATTTGCACAGTATAAAATCCAATAAAAGAAGAGGAGTTCGTGCTAACATAAAAAATAAACAAACAAGTTGTCCCCTGCAATTGGAAAACAAGGGTGACTCGCCCTTGCCAGTTGCTTCAGAAATCTTCTATTTCTATGCTAAATTCTGCCAGGTTCTGGGGTGCAAAGCCCAGCCTTATCAAGGTAAATTCGGGATCCACGCAGTCCAGGCTTTGAAATCAGCAACAGGTCACAAGAGAAACTTTAGTGCACAGCTCAGCCTTGCCAATAATAAGGGCAAGTAATGGCAAGTAACAAACGGCAAGCGATGGTAAACCCCAAAATCACTTACCCTAGAAAGCAATGGATAAATCTTTCAAGGAAACCGGGTGTGGGGGAACTTTGGCCCTTCAGAGGCTCCCAAACTACAACTCCCATTAGTGCCAGAAAGCATGGCCAGGAATGAGGATGGGAAACGTAGTTCAGCGACGCCTTGGAGGGCCAAAGGATCCTTGCACCAAAGTAAATAAATGCACAAAGCACTCCCAAGGGCAGGCACCCCCAAACTCGGCCCTCCAGATGTTTTGAGACTACAATTCCCATCGTCCCTGACCACTGGTCCCGTTAGCTAGGGATGATGGGAGTTGTAGTCCCAAAACATCTGGAGGGCTGAGTTTGGGGGTGCCTGCCCGAGGGTGACTCCTACACAGAGTAGACCCGGCGAAGCTAATAAATGCGGTTAATTTCAATCTACTCTGAATGGGAGTCCGCTGAGTACAGCCCCGTGCCATAAAAAAATGAAGTTATGGCCTCAGCCTGCGCAGGCCTGAAAGCTAGCAACTTCGGGGAGTTTTTTAATCCCGCAGCGGAAACATTTTTTTTAAAAAATGCTAGTCCACGACTATGATTTAATCCTACGCGGCGACTGGGCAAAGGCTGTTGCACGCCAATATTTCTGTTTTTTAACCCAGCCTTTCGGGAAGTTAGAAAAGCAAACAGAGGCTAGATTCAGATGTGCCATATTCAAACGCATGCACCGCTCTCCTTTCTGAAAACCCCAGAAGGGAAAGGCCTTAAAAAACAACAACACAACTATCGGTTTAGTTTGGACAGACCTGAGGGTGCCGCAAATGTACTTTCGCAAACAGAAAGGAAGGAGGGGGGGAGGAGACAGGCCTGCCATGGCCACACTCAAGAGGAGGGAGATTTCCCCACACCCAGATCAAGGATCGTTAACTGGTTCCGGGATGCCAGAGTGTCCTCGGTTTGCAGGGGGGAAAGTTGCACACATACACATCAGGGTGGCAAAGATTTGGTGTAGGCCTCAAAAAGGGAGACTGGCACTTCCTGGACCGAAGAAAAGAGCGGAAGAGAGAAGGAAGACTTTGGGGCAGGGGTCAGCAATCTTTTTCTGCAGGGGGCCGGTCCCCTGACCTTCAGACCTTGTGGGGGGCCGGATTATATTTTGGAGAGAAAAAATATGAACAAATTCCTATGCCCCACAAATAACCCAGAGGTGCATTTTAAATAAAGGGACACATTCTACTCATGTAAAAACACGCTGATTCCCAGACCGTTTGTGGGCCAGATTTAGAAGGCAATTGGGCCGGATCCGGCCCCCAGGCCTTAGTTTGCCTACCCATTCTCTGGAGGGAAAGATAAACTGATATCCTACAGCGATGAAGCACACTTTGGAGAGGCATGCCAGCAACCTCTCCCAAACTATGCGTGGTTATGTGTAAACATGGCTTTAAGACACAGGATTCTTGGATAAAGCTGTCAGAGAAAGGGCCATTATGGCTGGGACAATGGACCCCATAAATCAGGAGAGAAAAGAGAGAAGGGAGAAGCTTGCAATGATACAAAGGGTGGAAATTTAAGGGTGGGGGCACCGAATTCTCCCTGTCCTGCCCCCCTCTTCTCCTCCCCACTTTCGCTGAACATTTACTTGAAGGGAGTTCTCGCCCCAGCCCCAAAAAGTGTCCGAAACAAAGTCTATTTTCCCCTGGCAGCCCAGAGAGGGGAGGAAAAACCGTTCCCAAGTGGGAATAAAATGGGTCAGACAAACCCTTTTTTCTGGAAAGAAACACATTTCTCTTCCTTTCCTCTCCAAAACACACCTTCCTCAAAAATAAAAAGGTTCAGCTCTACAAAGTGCCTTTCAAACTTTTTTAATATAGATGCAAAAAGGTTTTTTGGGGGGGGAATAAGATGGGGATTCCTATAAACTGGGGGAAGGGAAGAAAGACCTGGAAACCCCCTTCTATAATAGGATTCTGGAGGAAACAGGGTTTTTTAATTTAAAAAAAGGAGAAGAAGAATTCTTAATTTTCCGAGAGAGAGAGAAGAGAATTACCTCCGGGGTTCTTCCTCCCGCAAGTGAATCCGAATCGTGTGCAATGTGGGGTGGATGGAAGTGTGGGTCGATCCTGCCTGCCCCCACCCCACCCCCCCCACAAAAAAATCCTTGGTTGGAAATTAGTCATTGGGAAGCGGGGGAGGGAGCGAGGGAGGGGCGCAAAGGATCCGCCCCATTGCCAAATAACAGTTTAGCCATTCAAAGCCCCGTGCGCGGAGCTCCGAGGCCCCGATCCCCCGCGCCTTTACTTGCGAGTAAGCGCCGTTAGGCCCCGTGGGGCTTCCTTCCGAGCAGATTCGCCCTTTCCTCCGGATCCTGGAGCTCCAGGGCTTCCTGGTGCAGGGCCGCTGAGCCCGCTTACTCCCGAGTAAGCGCGCTCCTGGAGTCCCGCGTCAAACCGGCCGGGGCCCGCAGGCTTCGTCGGGAGTTGAGTCCCCCCTTTCCAAAACGCAGAGCAAGCCGGGGTTACTCTAAAGTAAAGGCCGCGCCCGATCCGGTGCAAAAACACTCTTTAAAAAGCCAAAATTCCCGGTAAGAGGAGCAGATGCGCTATGCCGTAAGGAGGTGCAGACGCCCCGCGATTAATGCGTGCGCCCTTAATGGCGATGGGTCTACTCCAAGTATATCTGGATTGCAAGAAGAGCTTTTGCCATGCCTACTCGGAAGCAAGCCCCGTTGACTTCCATTGAGGCTTACTCCCGAGTAAGCGGCGTGAGGATCGCAGCCTGCCTCGGCCCCGATCCGAAACCAGACCCCCCAATAATAATAATAATCCATGAAATCAATGGAGCTGAGTCTTCTCGGTGAGTAATACATACTGGAAAGTGCCCAAGAGTATTTTTCCTTTAAACCGGGAGTGGCGACGGCGCGGGGGGGAGATATCGATCTGGTTTATAGTCTGTTTACATGACGGAAGAGAGAAAGCGGGAGAAGAGTTGGGGCGAGGAAAGGGGAATAACCGAGGGTGTGTCCCCCCCCCCCAAACCTCACCCTACCAAACAAAAAACACACACAACACCTCCCCAAAGAATTAGGAATCAACTCGCCTTTGGCGCAGCGCCGCCGAAATGGAAACGCGCAAAGCGGAGCCTCGCCTGGAGCCACAAAGTTACTCATGACACAAACCTCCTTCCGCTTGCAGTTTCCTGAACCCGGAGCAAGGGGGGGGGCAGGATTGCAAAAAGAGAGGAGGGGTTTTTTTGGAGGGGGGGTTGAAGAGAAACTCGTGGAAGGAAAGCAAAGTGGGGGGAAGAAGGAAAGAGATACCCAACTTGTTGCAAAACATCAGTGCGCACAGAGAAAAGACGAGGGATCCACTCACGTTTTGCACCAGGAAGTCTAGCAGATCTCTGCGGAATCTCCCCTTCTCTCTTTTTTTCTTTCGGGGGGGGGGGTGTTCCTGGTTTAAAATAAAAAAAATGGGGGTGGGAGGTGAGGTTAGGGGGCGCAATCTCTCTTTCGCTCCTGCTCCTCCCCTTTGATCCAAAGCGCGCGCGGGGGGGGGGCCTGCTGCTGCTGCTGGGAAGGGGCAGAAAATAAATAAATAAAAAGTAAAAAGCAGCCTTCTTTTTTTGGGGGGGGGGTTGCGCGCGTAGTGGGGGGGGGCTGGGAGTTGTTGGAGAAATGACGTTGCCCCGGGACGGATCAGGTTAGCAGCCCCGCGCGCTGCTGGCCTGAGCCATTGGCAACATTAATTCGATATCGCAAAAAAACCACCACTTTTTTTGGGGGGGGGGGAATAGCCAAGCCTTAGCAATCGAGGGCAGAGCCTGGCACGGCGCGTCCCCGCGCCACCCCTCCCCCTCCATCCATCTCTCTGGCCATCCACTGACTCACCCACTTTGCTGGCGGGGGAGGGCGCGCGGAGGGGGGTGTTGTCCCACTTTGGAGGAGGGGGGAGGGAGGGGCCTGCCCGTCACTCGGAGGGTGGGTCTCTCTCTTTCCGGATTCCGGATAGAGCCCCTCCTACCCAAGGGAGGGCTCTTCTCTCTTTTTCCCTCCCCCCCCCGCACTTTTCTTTCTTTTTTCTTTCTTTCTTTTTGCAAAAAAAGGAGGTTCTCTCTTTTCCACGCCTGACTCACCAGTTTTGCAAAAGAGCTGGTGGAGCTGGAAAGAAATTGGAGGGAGGGTGAGGGAAATGGGGAGGGGAACCCCAATTTTCCCCATAGCCCCCCTTTTCCTTCTTTCTTTCTTTCTTTTCGCAAAAAAAGGAGCTTCTCTCTTTTCGTCTTCTGGACTCATCAGTTTTGCAAAAGAGAGGATGGAGCTGAAAGAAATTGGAGGGAGGGTGAGGGAAATGGGGAGGGGGACCCCAATTTTCCCCATTGCTTCCCCCCGCCTCGCCCACGTGGGTAAGGAGACCCCGGGTTGGACTTGCTGCTCCAGAGGATAAGCAGCTTGGCGCTGGAGTCAGAGCATTGGTCCATTTAGATCAGCGTTGTCGGCACTGGCTGGCAGCAGCTCATGGAGGGGGGAGGAGAAGTTGGGGAGGGGGGCAAAGCTTACCCCACCCAGGTTAGCCTAAGCTGCCCCAGGTTGAGTGACGCTTCAGAGGAGTGGCGGAGGAAGCGGACTTTGTGAGTGTGTTGGTGCAGCGGTGCTTGCACGGGCTGGCAGTATCTCTCATGGGGGGGCAGAAAAAGAAGGGGGCAACGCCCGATTCCCCCTCCCTTCACTCCAGTTGGACTGCTGCTTCGAGGAAGATGAGTCACAGCATTGCTTCACCTAGTTCAGCGAGGTCGACACGGTCTGCCAGCAGTTCTCCAAAGTTTCAGGCGAAAGGGACTTTCTACCAGCTGAACCCAGGACCTTGGGCAGCAAGGCTGAGGCTCTGCTCTGCTGCTGACCCACAAGATAACACCAGAAGGTGACTCGGAAACTGCAATTAATCCAGAATGCGGCAGCCAGACTGGTGACAGGGAGCGGCCACCAGGACCATACAACACCGGTCCTCAAAGATCTTCATTGGCTCCCAGTACAGTGGTACTTTGGGTTACATACACTTCAGGTTACATACGCTTCAGGTTACAGACTCCGCTAACCCAGAAATAGCACCTTGGGTTAAGAACTTTGCTTCAGGATGAGAACAGAAATCGTGCTCTGGCGGCGCGGCTGCAGCAGGAGGCCCCATTAGCTAAAGTGGTGCTTCAGGTTAAGAACAGTTTCAGGTTGAGAACAGACCTCTGGAACGAATTAAGTACTTAACCCGAGGTACCACTGTACGTTTCCAAGCACAATTCAAAGTGTTGGTGCTGACCTCGAAAGCCCTAAACCAGGCATAGGCAAACTTGGCCCTCCTGATGCTTTGGGACTACAACTCCCATCATCCCTAGCTAACAGGACCAGTGGTCAGGGATGATGGGAGTTGTAGTCCCAAAACATCTGGAGGGCCGAGTTTGCCTATGCCTGTACTAAACAGCCTCGGCCCAGTAGACCTGAAGGAGCATCTCCACCCCCATCGTTCTGCCCGGACCCTGAGGTCCAGCTCCGAGGGTCTCCTGGCGGTTCCCTCCCTGCGAGAAGTGAGGTTACAGGGAACCAGGCAGTGGGCCTTCTCGGTGGTGGCACCTGCCCTGTGGAACGCCCTCCCACCAGATGTCAAGGCAATAAACAACTACTTTTAAAAGACAACTGAAGGCAGCCCTGTTTAGGGAAGTTTTTAATGTCTGATGCTATATTGTTTTTAATATTCAGTTGGAAGCTGCCCAGAGTGGCTGGGGAAACCCAGCCAGGTGTGCGGGGTAGAAACAAACAACAACAACATAAAGTACAAGGCTAGTCCTCATTGTGCACCCAGCAAGTTGTGTTAGGCGCGACTGAAAGCAGCAAAAACAAACGGCCTGATGAAACACTGCAAACATCTTCAGACCAGGATCTCGTATGGAGACCCCGTTGAGGATTATTGCTGTGAAATTCACAGACTCATTTTGTTGTTGTGTTAGCAGAAAGTTAGCAAGCTCCAGAAATTTTACAACATCTGTGTAGCATATTGTGAAATGAAGATCTTCTGCCCAGTTCTGGAACAGGTTGTTTAAGGTTCATCTTTCCAGCAAGTACTTTTTGGGAGGACGTGTTCCTGATAAGGGGTTTTAACGTATTGCAGATACAGAAGAAATATTGTAAATAAAGAAATAATCCAAAAGCTGTTTGCTTCCATGCTCTTTTTATTTCCTGCTGTCCCACAGCGCCACCTGGTGGCACACTCTGCTTGTCTCTCCTCTTCATCAGCAGGGAATTGTAGTACAATGAGCAGAAATCTAAGCACTCCCTAAAACTACAGTTCCCAGAAGCTCTCAGCAATCTGAACTGCACCCTGTTTCTTCCTCTGCTTGGTGTAGTGTCAGACCAGGAGCTTGCAGACCAGGGTTCAAAACCCTGCTCAGGCATGAAGCTTGCTGGATGTGTGTCCTTGGGCCAGTCACAGTTGTTGTTGTTGTTTAGTCGTTTAGTCGTGTCCGCCTCTTCGTGACCCCTTGGACCTGAGCACGCCAGGCACTCCTGTCTTCCACTGCCTCCCTCATTTTGGTCAAACTCATGCTGGTAGCTTCGACAACACTGTCCAACCATCTCGTCCTCTGTCGTCCCCTTCTCCTTGTGCCCTCCATCTTTCCCAACATCAGGGTCTTTTCCAGGGAGTCTTCTCTTCTCATGAGGTGGCCAAAGTCTTGGAGCCTCAGTTTCAGGATCTGTCCTTCCAGTGAGCACTCAGGGCTGATTTCCTTCAGAATGGAGAGGTTTGATCTTCTTGCAGTCCATGGGACTCTCAAGAGTCTCCTCCAGCACCAGAATTCAAAAGCATCCATTCTTTGGCGATCAGCCTTCTTGATGGTCCAGCTCTCACTTCCATACATCGCTACTGGGAAAACCAGAGCTTTAACTATACGGACCTTTATCGGCAAGGTGATGTCTCTGCTTTTTAAGATGCTGTCCAGGTTTGTCATTGCTTTTCTCCCAAGAAGCAGGCATCTTTTAATTTTGTGACTGCTGTCACACTGACCTCTCCTTTATGGATCACTGCCTTGCCGTGGCGAAGGGGCTTGAAGAACTCAGAGAAGCTATGAACTATGCCGAGCAGGGCACCCAAGATGGACAGGTCATAGTGGAGAGTTTGGACCAAACGTGATCCACCTGGAGGAGGAACCGGCAAGCCACTCCAGTATCCCTTCCAAGAAAACTCCATGGACAAAGACAACAGGCATATAAAAGTTATGATGCTGGAAGATGAGCCCCTCAGGTCAGAAGGCATCCAACATGCTACTGAGGAAGAGCGGAGGGCAAGTACGAGTAGATCCAGAGCTGATGAAGCGGCTGGGCTAAAGCCGAAAGGACTCTCAGTTGCGGATATGTCTGGAAGCGAAATGAAAGTCGAATGCTGTAAAGAAAAATATTGCATAGGAACCTGGAATGTAAGAACCATGAACCTGGGTAAGTTGGATGTGGTCAAAAATGAGATGGCAAGAATAAATATTGACATCCTGGGCATCAGTGAACTAACATGTACGAGAATGGGCAAATTCAGTTCGGATGGCCATCATATCTACTACTGTGGGCAAGAATCCCGTAAAATAAATGGAGTGTCACAGTATCTCAGCCTTAACCTAGCTCTCAGGGTTGTTGTGAAGATGAAATGAGGAACAGAGGGAAATGAAAAAGAAGTAACTATGTCACCATGAGCTCATGGGAAGAAAAGTTGAGATATCAGTGTAATCGCCGTCTTTTCCTTTTAACAGAAGAATTAGGACCGTTTCCTCCAAACCATGATGGGTGTCTCATTCCAAAACACAGAGAGAATTCTCTTTTTTCCCTGCCAATAATTTTTTTAAAAAATTGGAAAGAAAATATATAAAGATAAAAAGAGATACAAATATAAATAAATTTTAAAAGACACAAAGATAAAAAAAAACTAATTGAGAACCCAAACCCAAAGGAGGAAGAAAAGAAAGAAAGAAAGAAAAAAAGAGACTTTCAGATTCTATAAATATAGCTTTCTATATGCAGAGAAGTATGCAAAACATCCACTCTGATAAAACACCGAACAATTCTACTCTATATAAACCAATATTTTCTTCAGTCCTCAAACCCAGATATCCTACGTGCATTTTCTTTCTCATGCAATAGATCTATAAGGAGATCCCAGTCTGAAGAAAATATTGACAAAGATTTTTTTTCTGATTAAACAGGTCAACTAAGTCCAATAATTTTAGCAATTATTCCTGCACGGTGGGTCATGATGGCTCTTTCCATCTTTGTGCATATAAAAGTCTCGCTGCTGTGATCTTTTATTGAAATAATGTTCTTTTTCTAATTGTATTCCATTATTCCTAGCAGGAAAAGTTCTGCCTTCAACTGAATGCTACAATTTTTTTAAAAAAACTTTTGCATCAATGTATGTATTTGTATCTAATATTTCCTGCCTTTTTTTTTGCAAGTCCTCCAAGCGTGAGAAAATGTCCCACCATATTTTTCAGCAAACATTTAGAACACCTTGACACATCCTAAATCATTTATCCAGATACCATCAATCCATCATTTTATTTAAACATTCTTTAAGGTTATTTTAACCATAATACAGAGAGGTTTCTAGCCATCAGGAGACTTTTCCTGACCAGCATCCCAGCTGATGACACGATTGGCGGTCTGTTGAGACGCTTCACGGACCCCTCTCTCTTTGCCTTTATCCCTGCAGCCTAGCAGGCTGAAGTTCAACAGGTGGTGCTCTTCCAAGCATGGATATAAAGGGCTAAGGCAAACTTTGGCTGCTGGTTTTCTGCCTTGCACGATCCGTAATTAACTGGTGGAGCTCCTCCGTTCAGTCAAAAGCACCCCAGGAGAAGGTGGAGCAGGACAGGTGAGGGCTGTGGCTTAGGGAGAGATTCCGGGGGGGGGGGGGAGAGAGAGAGAGAGAGAGAGAACGAACCTACTTGGAGCTACTTGGAGGTGTTGGGGATTTAACCCGGGACGTTCTGCACGTAAAGCAGATACTCTGTCCCTGAGCTATGGAGATTCCTTTAAAAAGAATAGTTAAGTTTCTAGTCCTCATGGTTCTGGAGAACGGCCTGTCGTAGGCAGGGAAATAGGAAGCTGTCTTCTACTGGGTCGGGCCATTAGAATTGCCCACAGAGGAGTATCAGGAAGAGTGGAATAAATTTAATGATTATCTAGTTAAATATGTTAAGTTAAATTAATTGAAAATAGCTTGCAGATACTTAATTGGCTTAGGATTTTATTTATGTTAAGTGACGAATTAATATGTTTAATTCCATAAGGTGAAGATTTAAGGATGTTAATGTTTAAGTTAAATTTCATAAGAATTGGGATTTGGAAAACCGTTAAAAGGACATGCAATGAAATTCAACCAAGGGGAAGCGAGGAAGTCACTTAACAAAGTTAATAAGTGTAATTTTCAATAAGGCTATGATTTATGTTTGTTTGTTTGTTTATAATATTGTGAAAACCAATTAAAAAAAATTGGGGGGGGGGAGAATTGCCCACAGTCTGGAAAGTGACCGAGGTCCTGACTATTATTATTATTATTGTTATTGTTATTGTTATTGTTATTGTTATTGTTATTGTTATTAAGAAGAATGGCAACTTAAGCTGACAGAATATGCGCAACTTGCAGACTTAACATCTAGAATAAGAGAACAAGAAGAACATACGTTTAGAGAAGACTGGAAAACGTTTATTGAATACATTGGGGGGACTGTCTACTCTTGAAAACATTGGCAGCATTAAGATAAATTCAACAGTGTGATTAAGTTTTGATGGATGGAATAATGGAATACTGAATGGCTTAGTTTTTGTAAAATATGCAGGGATTTATGATATGCAACCAGGGAAAGAGAAGGAGGGAAGTCATTGATATTTTAAGGATGTTTAAAGGAGAGAACTGCCCACACTGGCTGGCAGCAGCTCTGTGGGGTTTCAGGCAGCCCCGTATTATTCGGGCCGTGTGTGGCATCTGCAGGAATTGGCAAAAATACCTGGGGTTCAGGGTTCATTATTGTCGTTTAGAATATTGTTATCTTCTGCTTCCCGCCCCACCATAATAATAAAATTTAAGGTCTTATATATATAATAAATGTTCATAAATGTACCAACCAAGCACGTACATAGATCAGCACAGGAAGACCGACCTGAAAACATTTTTGATTCCCAAACTGACCAGATGTTTTCTCTGCAAGGAGGGAGGGGGTGAGGTAACCTTCCTATTGTCTCAGGAATTGGGAAATCACCATCTCAAAGAAATGGCCAGACTACCAGGAAAGGCAATCAGATAAGGCATTATCAGATAACCTGGCAGACAGGAAAAACAACATTACACTCAAATTTCTGTTGTAGACCGCCTTTTCTGTGATGCAGGTATGATGTTTGTGGGGGGTGGTCTTGGGCTACACCCCTTCTGTGATGTATGTATGATGTAAGGAGGGGTGGTCTTGAGCTCCAGGGCAAGGAATTTAAAATGTCTATATATAAGGGCAGGCACACCTTGGTTCGGGGTTCCTCCTCCTTTCCTGTGTGAGAGGGGAGCATCCTGTTGCAACAGATCAACAAAGATCAGGCTTACTAGCTGCTTTGCTTCTCAATATTCTCTGCTTGGCCTCTGTTATTTTCTCCTACCAATAGGGAACCCATGTAAGGACCCTATACAGGCTCTTGTTTTTTTTTTAATACATATTTATTAAAGTTTTTTTGAATACAAATGCATAAATAATAAACGACATTACTTATAACATAATTTCGTCTTCTTTGGACTCCCTCACATCTCCCGCTCCCACTTACATTGTTACAAAAAAATTTTTCCCAGCAAATTACCCACTTGTTTACAATCTTATCTCCACTCATTTAAATAAAATCTAGCAATTCTCCCAAAAAATTATATTTTCCTTAATCTCGCTTATCGTCAAAATCAGATCTAATTCAGTGGTGGGCAGTTATTTATGATCTAGCATCCTTCTTAACATTCAGTCTATACAGGCTCTTGGATACCCCATAAGGGGAAAAGGGCAGGTTTTGTTTACAACACCACAAAGGAGTCTCCTGGTTATATCTACAAACACAAAAGCAACCCCCCCCCGCACTGCAGCAACATGCAGCTGTTCCACAGGGGATCGAACCTGCAGCCTGCAACTTTGGCACCATCAGGGCCACCTTCTAGCCAACTGAGTTATTCAGGCTGTGCCCTTAAGCATTTGTGCAGCGCAAGAGGACGAGGTCTCTGCCCCGAGAGGCTCCCAGTCTAGAGAACATCTTGAGACCTTGCAGTCCACAGAGTGGCTCCCTCGGATCAATGATTAAGCAGGGCTCCTTACGAGGGAGGCCAGCACAGGAATTTCCACCTCGCCTCTTCCAGAGATGTGGGAGGGTTGGCTCTTGTTCTGGAAAGGAATTCGCGGCAGGAATGCAACCAGGCAACTCTGGCAGTGTTTACTTGTGTGTCTCCAGAGACTCCTTTACTTTTGAATTTCGCCAGGTGGAAGGAAGACAAGAGACGACGGTCGGCCTGGACCATCTTTGTTGTGTGAAGATAATAAGCAGGGAAGGTGTAATAAAGTACAACCAGCTCACTTCCGGATCATAGCAAAGCTTAACCAAGCCCGGCACCCTGTCTCCAACAGGGGACAGCCAGAAGTAGCTGGGAAACTGACAATTTGGGCAGGGAAACAGCAGCTCTCCTGCTACATTTGGAAGCTTGCAACTGGACGCAGGGGCTCTGTTTAATAATCCAGGCTAACAGGCGTTCCTTCCCAAATTTGCTTGGTCCAGTTTTAAGAACCCAAGAAAAGCGCTTCTGGATCAGACCAGAGGTCCACCCAGACCACTGTCCTCTCTTGGAGAAAAATGCTCCTTCTTGGAATGCCATAAACACACCAGACAGGCAGTACCTAAACTGAGATCTCCTTTGGGGAGACCCAAGTCAAGTCAAGTCATTTTATTATGGTCAGTGACCAGTATCAAAACAAAACACCAATTACAAAATTTTAAAGCTCAAGGTGAAATAAAAGAATATAAAAACACACATACATGAAAGACCAGTTCTGGGTGGACATTTATCTCTCAGAAAGGAAACCTTTCTGGTCTAGGAGTGTCTGTCAGACAATTTTTGTTTGTTGTTTAGTTGTTTAGTCGTGTCCGACTCTTCATGACCCCCTGGACCAGAGCATGCCAGGCACTCCTATCTTCCACTGCCTCCCGCAGTTTGGTCAAACTCATGCTGGTAGCTTTGAGAACACTGTCCCACCATCTCGTCCTCTGTCGTCCCCTTCTCCTTGTGCCCTCCATCTTTCCCAACATCAGGGTCTTTTCCAGGGAGTCTTCTCTTCTCCTGAGGTGGCCAAAGTATTGGAGCCTCAGCTTCAGGATTTGTCCTTCCAGTGAGCACTCAGGGCTGATTTCCTTCAGAATGGAGAGGTTTGATCTCCTCCTCCAGCACCATAATTCAAAAGCATCAATTCTTCTGCGATCAGCCTTCTTTATGGTCCAGCTCTCACTTCCATACACCACTACAGGGAAAACCATAGCTTTTACTATACGGACCTTTGTTATACTAATTCTGGGTGCTCACCATTGCATGTCGTATTTTAATGGATGCTACACAAAATTTGCAGGGATGCGGGTGGCGGTGTGGGTTAAACCACAGAGCCTAGGACTTGCCGATCAGAAGGTTGGCGGTTCGAATTCCCGAGACGGGGTGAGCTCCCGTTGCTCGGTCCCTGCTCCTGCTAACCTAGTAGTTCGAAAACATGTCAAAGTGCAAGTAAATAAATAGGTACCACTCCGGAGGGAAGGTAAACGGCGTTTCCATGCACTGCTCTGGTTCACCAGAAGCAGCTTAGTCATGCTGGCCACATGACCCGAAGGCTGTACGCCGGCTCCCTCGGCCATTAAAGTAAGATGAGCGCCGCAACCCCAGAGTCGGTCACAGGGTCCCTTTACCTTTTTTAACTCTGGCACCCAAGTGATTGTTTCCTAGGTTCCAGGTGACTATCTTCTCTTCTTCCAATGCAGCCCACAGGCTAAAATATAATACTAGAAGTTTCTCCACCCCTGGGCATAGTTACATTAAACCTTTTCTCTTGATCTCTATGTGTGGAA
Organism: Podarcis cretensis; assembly: GCF_951804945.1. Classification (NCBI taxonomy): domain Eukaryota; kingdom Metazoa; phylum Chordata; class Lepidosauria; order Squamata; family Lacertidae; genus Podarcis; species Podarcis cretensis. The sequence continues at coordinate 4,390,086 of NC_137186.1, forward strand.
ACACAACACAATAGTTAGGCAAGTTTTGACCTGCACGTTTTGCTCCTCGTGCCTTCCAGAGGGCACTGAATTGTGTGTGTTTGTGTGTGTGTATTGCAGTGGCTTACAAAGCAGAAATTGATCTGATCAGAGCAACTGACGATGGCAGAAGCTGAAACTTTGTGCTATAAGCATTTAATGTATTTTTAATCTTTTGTTGGAAGCCGCCCAGAGTGGCTGGGGAAACCCAGTCAGATAGGTGGGGTAGAAATTAATAACAATAACAATAATTTCTATTTTGTTGCTGAAATAGATATATGTGGCTTTAGTGACTAACTGCCTCCTACCAGCTTATCTGGAGTGGTTTGATGTTTTTTAAAAATCTCTCTATCTATCCCCCTATCCACCAGTGTAAGAGTTAGAGATGGTTAGAGTGTCGGAATAAGGACTCAGGAGAGACCAAGGTTCAAATCCTGCACTTGGCCATCCAGCTCATTGCGTGCCACTTTTGGCCACCTGCTCACTCTCAGACTTACAGGGTTGTTGTGGGGACTGAACAAGGAGGTGGGGAGAACCATGAACGCAAAATGTGAGATGTAAATGCAAAAAAATAAAAATGCTATTTATCTTTTAAACAGAGGTTCAAGGCCTCTTTGGGAAGACCCAGCCTGTCCTCGGTTTCCCCATCGATGATCCTTGCTCAAGCTGAGTAGCTGCTGGCTAGCCTTGACCCAATTCCCTTTGGCATGCACCACTTTGCAACATCGCGTTGAGGCGAAGCAAACAATCGCCGCTGAACTTTCTGAGGACACTGCGGGATGTTCATTGCTCTGGGTTTTGATCCTTGCCACTGTCTGCTAACTCCTGTCCTCAGTCTCCTGCCTGTGGAATGGGAACAATCTTCCCAGCCCACACAATGAGGCCATTGCACAGACGCATACCCTCCAACATTTCTCCAATTGAAATAGGAGTGTCCCATTCCATAATGATATTTTTTTCCTAATTATACCTCCACAAATCTTACTGGGTTGCCCCAGCCACTCTGGGCAGCTTCCAACATATATAAAATTGTAAGAAAACATTAAAAAAAACCTTCCCTATACAGGATTGCCTTTGGCTCGGGGGTCGGATAACTCCATACCCTCCAACATTTCTCCAATGAAAATACGGACATTAAAGAACCTTTTAATGAGGGTGAAAGAGGAGAGCGCAAAATATGGTCTGAAGCTCAACATCAAAAAAACGAAGATCATGGCCACTGGTCCCATTACCTCCTGGCAAATAGAAGGGGAAGAAATGGAGGCAGTGAGAGATTTTACTTTCTTGGGCCCCATGATCACTGCAGATGGTGACAGCAGCCACAAAATTAAAAGGTGCCTGATTCTTGGGAGAAAAGCAAGGACAAACCTGGACAGCATCTTAAAAAGCAGAGACAGCACCTTGCCAACAAAGGTCTGTATAGTTAAAGCTATGGTTTCCCCAGTAGTGATGTATGGAAGTGAGAGCTGGACCATCAAGAAGGCTGATCGCCAAAGAATTGATGCTTTTGAATTCTGGTGCTGGAGGAGACTCTTGAGAGTCCTATGGACTGCAAGAAGATCCAACCTCTCCATTCTGAAGGAAATCAGCCCTGAGTGCTCACTGGAAGGACAGATCCTGAAGCTGAGGCTCCAAGACTTTGGCTACCTCATGAGAAGAGAAGACTCCCTGGAAAAGACCCTGATGTTGGGAAAGATGGAGGGCACAAGGAGAAGGGGACGACAGAGGACGAGATGGTGGGACAGTGTTCTCGAAGAGACCAGCATGAGTTTGACCAAACTGCGGGAGGCAGTGGAAGACAGGAGTGGCTGGCGTGCTCTGGTCCAGGGGGTCACGAAGAGGCGGACACGACTAAATGAGTAAACAACAACAAGGAAAAGTGGGACATTCCGGGATCAAATCAGAAACTTGTATGGCTTCTCTAAATCAGGGATGTCCCTGGAAAATAGGGACACTTAGAGGGTTTGCAGATGCCTTAAAATTGGATTCCTCCAGACATCCCTTCAATTGTGCATTCAGAATAACCGGGGTTCGTGATGATGATATCAAGGCAGTTATCCACGATCCTGCCTGCAATGGTTTCGGGGCATCCATCATATTTATTCTCCAATCAGTGCATGCCCCTTATCCTCCTGCCGAAATCCCGCAACCTTCCATACGACAAATGTTCCAGGTGTGTTACCGATGGTAGAAGAATGGCAGATGAAGATGTTTTTGGAACTGGCAGAACTGACTGAGCGAATCCGCGATCGGAAAGAACAGGAACACCAAGAAGATTGGAAGAAATTTAAAGACTATTTAGCTAAATATTGTAATATAAGATAATTAGAAAATACTTGAAAGTACCGAACAGGCCTCGGATTAGAATAAGAATGTTGTTTATTAATATGGATCTAAGTCAGTAAGAAAAGAGATGAAGATAGTAGATTGAAGGAGTTAATTGGAGTAGAAAGATTATCATGGAGAACTGTTATAAGGTGATACAATGAAATTCAGTTAGAGGGGAATCAAGGAAAAGTCAGTTAATAATGAAATTTAAAATGAACTTTAGAAAGAATATGTGTTTTTAGTTTCATTTCTTCTTCTTCTTTTCTTGTTGTACTGTAGCATGTTTTCTTTTGTATGTTTTATATGTTTTTTCTGTTAAAAAAATTTGGAAAAAAAAATATGTTCCAGGTGTGTTTATTTCCCTTCTACTTTTGCTGAGCTGCTCCGCAAAAGTGCTCAGCTCCAGACGGCGGTAACTTGGTAACATTGCAGAAGCATCACAGAGCAAACACGAGAGAGGACTGCTGTGTGGATGGCCCAGTATCGATCCACTGCTAATGTGCTATTATTTGTGTCAGTGGTGCGTTGCAGAACACGCCTGGAGGAAGCGAGAGAACTGCGCTTTCCATTGTGGCACCCATTTGTCTCGGGAGACAACGGAGGAGTGTGCCTTTTGAGCTGAAGTCAAACCATTGGAGACTTACAGCGCCTGCTGTGGCTGTAGAGACCGATACAGGAGAGACATGTTTTGTTGCAGTCGGGGCAGACGAGGGCTGTTTCTTCTCCCTATGCTTCTCCCAGTGGTCATCCCTCCTCTGGTCACTGCTGACTGTCTCCAGACACTGCGGTCGTCTGCAAGGGATTCCCACACAGCAAGGTTTATTCTTCCAGTCTTCATGTCTCATCTGCAGACGTCCACATTCTGGGAATATGGGTTTGGCAGAGCGCATCTTTGTTTGAGTCTCTGTCCTGCTATGTGACACCCCAATTAATCCTGGTGCATTTTGAAGACGTTGAGGCGCTGCTCCTGAAAGCTGTAAGTTGCCCATGACTCACTTCCATGTCGTTTTTAGGGAAAAAAGAAGGAATTGAGTAATATTGCATATTCTCTTTGGCAACATTTTTCTTTAGACAAGCCTGCCCAGAGATGTAAAATGTTGGTGTCCATTTTCCTGCTTACAACTGATTTTAACTTTTTAAAGAACACGTTTTAAATAGTTGTTCTTAACCGTTTTTCTCTCTCTCTTTTTAAAAAAAGATGATCTTTATTGATTTTTTTAATTACATACTATACATGCACATTATATTTTACATTTGTTCTTGCTCTCCCGAGCTGACTTCCCTCCTTCCTCCTTCCGGCTTTTTCATGTCGTCTTTAACTTTTCGCATTGTCTTTATCCATTTTGTATATTAGTTGTTCTTCTTCTATTTTTGTCCATGAAATGTCTGTAAACAAATAAATCTTTCTATATGTACAATTCTTATTGTCTGTCTATATTCATTTACAAACATTGTTCAACAATGGTCATAATATGTTCTTAACCGTTTCTCACTGATCATTTTAATAGGGCAGCCGTATTCCAAAAAGGGAAAATTTGGACACCAAAAAGTTGTTTTTTTCAGTTTTGCCCAAAGTTGTTGTTGAGCTTTCTAAGGAAATTTGCCAAAACCTACACTTCCGCCATAGGTTGCCATACACCCCGATTTTCCCAGACATTAGGTGATTTCCGCCGGGACACTGTTTCCGATAGCCAAATCCTGGTTATGTCCAGATATAGGGCAACCCTAATTTTAATTCTTCCCATAAGCAGCTTTTAGGTTGGTTGGTTGGTTTTCCCAGTCCAGTAAATAAAGACATCTTCTTCCGAGGCCGATCTCCTATTTGGGGACTTCCCTGGCTTTTGGCTTTTTTCTGGCCCACGTAGCACCAGTCTAGATAGTTAGCCTTTGGTGAAGACTTGACGTTTTCATCCCCCCAAAAGTTTTAGATTTGAGTTTCTACTGAAATGAGGCTGCATTTTAATGTTGCATTTTAATCTTGTTTTTAAGTTGTATTTTTAATCAATTGTTTTTATACCTGGTGTTAGCTGCCCTGAGCCCGGTCTTGGCTGGGGAGGGCAGGGTATAAATAAAATTTATTATTATTATTATTATTATTATTATTATTATTATTATTATTCCACTTTAGACACCCATCCTGCCCATCACCTGTTCCTTCACCTGTCAGGTTTGGGCTCACGTCTCAGAAGGACGTCATTTTTTATTCCTGATGCTCCAGTTCCTGGTTGCAGCCCCGCCAGGGATAGGAAGGAATTACGATACTTGGCAGCCTGCCTTGCGAAAGGCACAGACTTCTTGGCTTGAGAGCTACAGACCAGACTGGTTTTTCCTTCATCCACTTATCGCGGGCTGGTCGGCTGAGGCCCTCCCTCGGGTGCTGGGTGGAGGTGACTTGTCACTGCCACCCGCTCACGTAGGACAAGGCGCTTGCTGCTGTCCGGGAGAGAGACACAGAAAACAGCCAGGTACGTTCTTCAGACGTGGGGTTTTTTTTTGGGGGGGGGGGAGATGCATTTGGGAGTTGCCAACTTTTAAAGACCAGTCCTGCTCCTCTATGCTTGATGCATAGAAGACTGGGAGGGTGAAACTTTTACCCAAACCGGCTCCACTCTGGGAAAAGGTCTCACCTGTTTAATTCCTGCTGTTTAACATCATAGGGACACAGTGGTGCTGGGGGTTAAACCACAGAGCTTAGGACTTACCGATCTGAAGGTCGGCGGTTCGAATCCCCGCGACGGGGTGAGCTCCCGTTGCTCGGTCCCTGCTCCTGCCCACCTAGCAGTTTGAAAGCACGTCAATGTGCAAGTAGATAAATAGGTACCGTTCCGGCGGGGAGGTAAACGGCGTTTCCGTGCGCTGCTCTGGTTTGCCAGAAGCGGCTTAGTCATGCTGGCCACATGACCCGGAAGCTGTACGCCAGCTCCCTCGGTCAGTAAAGCGAGATGAGCGCCGCAACCCCAGAGTCGTCCACGACTGGACCTAATGGTCAGGGGTCCCTTTACCTTTACCTTTACCATCATAGGAGTCAGGCGGCTTTAGAAAGTTGGCAACCCTACCTAGGATCTGGGGTTCAGTTTAAGGCAGGCTGATGGAATGAATGGACTATTTCTCAAACTGATCCTGAAGACAGAAATGAGAGAGGGAGGGGGAGTAAATTTCCGAAAGTGGATGAGTCTCAAACCATATTCCTCCTCAGTGAGACCTTACGCAGGTGTCCCAGGGGATCTCTTGAGGGGTTGCAAGTGAGAGAAATTAATGTGTTTTTTTAAATTATTATTTAAATTTTATTAACATATAAAACACATACATATACATTTACACAATACATGTACACAACATACTACCTTTCATAACATAAAACATACCTACGTTACTCTATATAATACCTACCTATACTATACAGTGGTACCTCAGTGGTTAAGTACTTAATCCGTTCCAGAGGTCCGTTCTTAACCTGAAACTGTTCTTAACCTGAAGCACCACTTTAGCTAATGGGGCCTCCTGCTGCTGACGCGCCACCGGAGTATGATTTCTGTTCTCATCCTGAAGCAAAGTTCTTAACCTGAAGCACTATTTGTGGGTTAGTGGAGTCTGTAACCTGAAGCGTATGTAACCTGAGGTGCCACTGTACCTACACACCTACCCCACACGGACACCCACCAAGTGACTTGACTTCCAGCCGTTCTCGTTACGCTACTTTATTTTTCCAACCAGCTTAAACGCATTTCATTACTTCTTTAATCTCTTCTTCTATCTTGACTTTATTCTCCTTTCACTCTAACCATTTTCTGGATTCACTCAGTATCTGTCAGAAATTCTACTTTTCCCACATAAATTTTGATGTATTTCTTAAAGATAGTCCGCTCCTTATTTACTTTTTGTATCGTTTATCCTCCCTGTTAGTTCAGCAGTATGGAAGTATTCCATCATTTTTGATAACCAGTCTGTTTTAGGTGGGACGCTGCTGCTGTTCCAATTTTTGGCAATCAATAACATTGCCGCCGTAGTTGCATACATAAATATTGGTCTAACCGTTCTTTTTATTTCCTCTGACGTGATACCTAAGAGAAAGGATTCTACGTATGTGGTGGCAGTGCAAAGAGATAGTGGGATTCTGGGAAAATATCTATAACGAACTGAAAAAGATGTTTAGATTTTCGTTTGAAATTAATGTGGTTTGATTACCTCTATGCTGCGTGAAGCCCTTTTAAAAAATCTACCTTGACTCTTCTAACACTGACTCTTCTACAATGACTCTTCTAATTAGTCATTTTGTTTCAAGGGGGAAACACTTTTCTTTCTTTTTTTAAATACATTTTTATTGATTTTTTTAACGTATCAGTCCCAACAGTCATACAACATATCTTCTCATCTTATACAATATTTTAGACTTCCATCAACACCTCTGATGATTTTCCGTTCTTTATCACTTATTCTGCATTTCTTAATGTCTATATTACATTTAATTATCCTTAACTAATAATTCTCTTCATAATCTTCCTTGTAATATTTCAAATAACCCACCTTACAAAACTTCTTGTAGTCCTACTAGTGTAATCTGTTCATCACAATTACTTTTCAAATAATTAATATATTTACTCCAGTCTTCTAAGAATATCTGATCCAGCAGGTTTCGAATCCTTCCTGTTAATTTATCTAGTTCTGCATAGTCCATCAATTTCATACTCCATTCTTCTTTCGTCGGCAGTTCTTCTTGCTTCCATTTTTGTGCCAATAATATTCTTGCTGCATATAAAAACAACTTACAATCCTATCTATTAGTATCATCTCCTACAATGTCAAGTAAAAATGCTTCTGGTTTCTTAATAAATGTATATTTCAACATCCTTTTCATCTCATTATATATCATTTCCCAGAGGTTTTTCGCTTTTTTACATTCCCACCACGTGGAGAAACACTTTTCTCCATGTATTGCGGCTAGTATCCTCCAGGAATTTTTTTCCAGTCCTTTTTTAAAGCCATCCAACTTGGTGGCCATTATCAGCTCCAGTGGCAGGAAGTTCCGCAGTTTAATTCCGCACTGCGTGAAGAATGCCTTTCTTGTCCTGAATCTTCCAGCATTCAGCTTCACTAGTGCTATGACAGAGCTTTCTCAAGCTCAAACCTTAGTAAGTGTTCAGATTCCTCCATCTCAGACACAGAGATCAGGTGGGATCTCTCTGTGCTGTCTAGGTAAAGGTAAAGGTAAAGGGACCCCTGACCATTAGGTCCAGTCATGACCGACTCTGGGGTTGCAGTGCTCATCTTGCTTTATTGGCCGAGGGAGCCAGCATACAGCTTCCAGGTCATGTGGCCAGCATGACTAAGCCGCTTCTGGCGAACCAGAGCAGCGCACGGAAATGCCGTTTACCTTCCCGCCAGAGTGGTACCTATTTATCTACTTGCACTTTGACGTGCTTTCGAGCTGCTAGGTTGGCAGGAGCAGGGACCGAGCAACGGGAGCTCACCTCGTCGCGGGGATTCGAACCACTGACTTTCTGATCGGCAAGTCCTAGGCTCTGTGGTTTAGACCACAGCGCCACCCGCGTCCCATGCTGTCTAGTTTGCGATAACAGCTCCCTGTCTGTTGTTTTCCAAAGCTCAGATTTGGCAGCTGCGGGCGCAGGATGTCGCTGGTGAACGGAATCGAGAGACGATCCTTGGTCAACGAAATCCTCAGGCATTTGCCCCTTGCAGATAAGGTGAGCACTTGGCTTGGCACTTGTCGAATCACGAAGATTTCGGAGTTTTGGTGACCATTCCATCTGTTTCTTATTTTGCTCTAGACAGCTGTTTGGGGCACTCTGGGGACGATCAGACCCCACCTGAACTTTGAGGTGGAAAAAGATGTCCAAGCACTCCTTGACGCCGTCAGTGGGAAAGGTAACAAATCACAGCTGTGGCGTTCATGTGTTGTGTCCTTGTTAGTTTTTCCCTGTATATATGTATTTTGCAAATCCACAGAACAGCGCTGTGAGGTAGGTTAACCTCAGAAGTAGCAATTTGACTGAAGGTCGCTCAATGAACTTTTTATCTCAGTGAGAAAGGAACTGAATGTGAGCCGCTGCCCTCTGTACAGTCTGACAGCGTCACATTCAGCTGAGTTTTAATTGATGCACGTCAGAACTCGAACCCATAACCCTGGCATCTTACGAATGGCACCACATAGGAGACTCCAGGCAGAAAAGTGGGATGCAAACCGACAGATCCCCTTTGTATAAAGCGGGTGGTTATGTATACGTGTTTGATTCATAAATGTGACTTATCCTGTTACAGAATTGAAAGGGGGGATTTATATATGTGAAGAACACATACAGAGAACCACGGTTTAGTGGTTAGCCTCTAAGTTTGCTGTCTATTGTGACAGGTGTCGAATATGTAACCGTCATTGACCTACTGACCAACAGGAGCAATGAACAGAGGCAGCAAATTGCTGAAGAGTTCCTGAATTTCACAAAACAGGTGAGGATGGGAAGCAGCAAACTCCTGTTAGATCTGGAGTTTTTTTGGGGGGAAGGTCAAAGTGCAAGTAGATAAATAGGTACCACTCCGGCGGGAAGGTAAACGGCATTTCCGTGCGCTGCTCTGGTTCGCCAGAAGTGGCTTAGTCATGCTGGCCACATGACCCGGAAGCTGTACGCCGGCTCCCTCGGCCAGTAAAGCGAGATGAGCGTCGCAACCCCAGAGTCGGCCACGACTGGACCTAATGGTCAGGGGTCCCTTTACCTTTACCTAATCCTATATTAGGGGGTTTCAATCTGACCCTTCAAATGTCCATCTGAGTGTCAGCTTTCTATAAACTTTGGCTGGTTTGCCAGCTTTGGCCCATCTTGACTTTACCAGCCATAATAATAATAATAATAATAATAATAATAATAAAATAAATTTATACCCCACCCATCTGGCTGGGTTTCCCCAGCCACTCTGGGTGGCTGCCAACAGAATATTAAAAACACGATAAAAGATCAGACATTAAAAACTTCCCTAAACAGAGCTGCCTTCACATGTCTTCTAAAAGTCAGATAGTTGTTTATCTCCTTGACATCTGAAGGGAGGGCATTCCACAGGGCAGGCGCCACCACCGAAAAGGCCCTCTGCCTGGTTCCCTGTAACCTCACTTCTCACAGGGAGGGAACCGCTAGAAGGCCCTCAGAGCTGGACCTCAGTGTCCGGGCTGAACAATGTGGGTGAAGATGGTATACTGGGCTGATGCCGTTTAGGGCTTTAAAGGTCAGCACCAACACTTTGAACTGTGCCCAGAAATGTACTGACCATAGTAAAAGGTAAAGGTACTCCTGACCGTTAGGTCCAGTTGCGTACGACTCTGGGGTTGCGCGCTCATCTCGCTTTACTGGCCAAGGGAGCCGGCGTACAGCTTCCAGGTCATGTGGCCAGCATGACTAAGCCGCTTCTGGCGAACCAGAGCAGCGCACGGAAATGCCGTTTACCTTCCTGCCGGAGCGGTACCTATTTATCTACTTGCACTTGACATCCCCATTGGGCAGGAGCAGGGACCGAGCAACAGGAGCTCACCCCGTCACAGGGATTCCAACTGCCGACCTTCTGATTGGCAAGTCCTAATCTCTGTGGTTTAACCCACAGCACCACCCGCGTCCTCACTGACCATAGTAGTTAATGCCTTTGTAACAGTCGGCATAGTCCACTACAATGCACTTTGCATGGGGCAGCCTTTGAAGACTGTTCAGAGATGGTTTTAATCCTCCTCCTAATGCATTTCTATTTTCCCTCCTCAGGACCTCCTGAAAACTCTGGAAGCGGCTTTTTCCGGGCACCTGGAGGGCGTGATCATGGGTCTGCTGAAGCCAGCAGCTCAGTTTGATGCTCATGAAATCAACCTGGCCCTGAAGGTACGGCCGTCGGTCCCTGTCTTGCTCAGTCAGGCCATTTGTGCACCTCGCCCTGCATTGCCCACATGGACTGGCAGCAGCTCCCCAGGCTTTCAAGGAACGAGTATTTTGTAGTCCCACCTGGAGATGCCCAGGGAATGGGAAAATTGAACCGGGCACCTTCTGCATACGAAGCAGGTGCTCTCTCACTGAGCTTCCTGTTAACAGAAAGTAAGATTCTAGTCCTCATGTTTAAAAACCACTTGCCCATCTAACTCAGTATTGTCTACACTGACTGGCAGCAGCTCTCCAGCAGGGAGATGCCAGATTTGAACCTGGGACCTTCTGCATGCAAGAAAGCAGGTGCTCCACGCATTGGACTATGGCTTTGCCGGGTCTTTTCCTCCTGGTCCTACGCGTGGACCAGGGTCTGAGTTGAGATGCGGTTGCTAGGCAACCACAACCTCCTCCATCCCGCACCATCCAAGAGCAAGAGGAGAGGGCAAGGGTTTTAGTCTCTTGCTGTTTTAAGTTTTGGGAAATCTTAAATAATTGTTGCTAATCTTTCTTAGGAGTGACTTTATTCATTAACTTTTTTTTGCAAACGGCTTTGAGGGTGTGTGGGTTTTATTTTATTTTTAAAAAATCAATATTTGCATTTTATGAAATAAATAAAAAAAATACTTAGCAGCTTGGAAGCTGACCGCATCGCCTCCTCCTCTCCGCCCTCGTGCTGCTCTTGAGCTCCCTCGCCTTTTCAAGTGTTGCCACACTCAAGCTGCCAAGGTTACTCAACAAACGCCCTTCCTCTTTCCAGGGCCTGGAGGCAGATACGCTTCTCGAAATCCTCTCCACCCGAACCAGCCAGCAACTCCGGGAGATCCTGGGTTGCTACAAGCATGGTAAAGAAGGAACGAAATAAAAAATGATATACTTCATTCCCCCTGTCTTTTAAAGAACAGCTAAGGGTGGAAGGTTGTGGATATGCCTGGTTTGGAGAAATTGGAGAGTTATTCATGCTTTCTGAGAATCCCCAAATCATTAAGCCATGGGTAGGCAAACTAAGTCCCGGGGGCCGGATCTGGCCCAATCGCCTTCTAAATCTGGCTTGTGGATGGTCTGGGAATCAGTGTGTTTTTACATGAATAGAACGTGTCCTTTTATTTAAAATGCACCTCTGGGTTATTTGTGGGGCATAGGAATCCGTTCATTTCCCCCTTCAAAATATAGTCCCACCCCCACAAGGTCTGAGGGACAGTGGACCAGCCCCCTGCTGAAAAAGACTGCTGACCCCTGCATTAAGCAGATAGGCTGCAGATTTCTGGACAGAGGGAAAGCAAGTCATCCTTTGCTCAATGCATCGTTAACCTGCAGAACTCACCGCCACAAGATGGCATCATGGATTTTTTTATTATTTTTTTTGTAAAGTTGATTATTTAAAGAAGCACTTCATATTATTGTTATTTGATGTAAGCTGCCTTGGATGTGCTTGTGTTTAAATGTGGGGTGCTTGTTTGTTTGTTTGTTTGTCCAAGCATCCTTTTAGACCCCATCCTGTTAACATAAACAAGCCCCTCAAGTCCGCATATAAAAATGAGGTCATTAAAAAAACAAAAAACAGCACAAAACAGAAAAGAGAGAAATAGGCCTCACAGTTTTTGTTCCTGCTTAAAATCCTAATGGCATTGCTTAACTCCCAAAAGCCTATCAGATCTGGGTAAAACCATCTCTCTTTAATCCAAAATTGTTTCCTCCACTGTGCCTAGATTTCGGTTTGGACCTCGAGAAGGACATCGCTTTGAAAACCAGCGACTTCCTTCAGGGTCTCCTGGATGCCTTGATCAAGGTAAAAGTGGGGGAAAAGGACCATTCGGAGGCACTTAGGGCATTTGTCTCTTTGGGGTCAAATGAGGGGCCAAATAAGGATTCAGACATAGCAATAATTATAGTAATGAAATGCAGAATTGGAAATGATTTTAGAAAACCATTAGATGGGGGTTGAAGGAAGTCTTAGGCTGTGATAGCCAAAGATCTGATTTGATGTTGGTGAGATGCTATGCTGGAAAATATGTGTAAAAAACACGTGCTGGCTTCTGTTATAGATGCAAATTTAGCCTGCTTTTCAGAGGAAAAGCCATTCTGTATGCAATATTTTTTTCAAAATCACCTAGTTTTTGTTTTTTTTTAAATGGAGGAGGAAGGGTTAGGGGACCTGTGATTTACTTCAAAAATATTTGGGGTTTTGGATTTCCCCCAACAAAGCCTTTAATTAATCAGGAAGCATATTAAGGGTTTTTTTTTGTATTTAAAAAATATTTTAATGTATTAAAGCATCAACCTGGTGACCTCCAGACGTTTTGGCCTATTATTATTATTATTATTATTATTTCCCTGCCCTTCACTGTAAGGTCCCAGGGTGGGTTCCAGTATAAAAACACAATATTAAAAACAGTTTAAGACAACTTACCTCATGGGGCTGAGTCTGAAATATTCACAGAGGCCCAGGAGGGTGAAATGGCCTTATAAGCAAAATTTATGTACCACTTAATAATAATAATAAAAAAACTAAGCAGTGACATAACTAGTATAAAGTATTCATTTAAAAATCAGCAACTGAGCAGTCATTTAAAAACAACAACAGTGGACATAATCAAATTATCAAAATGCAATTACAGCAATCAGCATTGGGAAGGGCTGTTTTAGGAAAGGAATCTGTCTTCTAAGCAGAGGAGCAAATATATTCTCTAAACTTGAAAGCAACATGCCGTCATCATGAGGCATCTAATCATAGCCTGCATTTTTATTAAGGCTTGATCAGGGCCTGTATTTTAAAATGAGCTTAAAGATTTTCAAATGTTCATGCCAGGCAGAAGAGCAGCTGCCTAGAAAAACCTTGGCAAGATGTTTATTCTCCTGGACAAGGGGGCCCCCTGATTTATAGCAGAAAACAATTCTCAAAGTCAAAGGGAATTACAGGCTGACAGCCAAGGTTACACTGACCCTACATATTACAGAAGATAAAAAAGCAGAGAAAAACATAATTAAGAGTGGGTAAATAGTAAAATAAAACCATGTGCCTCCCATTAAACTTGAGCCATATTTTCCTAAGGTTGAAAGGTCAAGAGCAGTGAAAAAGGCAACTGGCTTGGCTGGAGAAGATAGGTTTTCTTTCTTTCTATTTTTGAGGCTGGAAACTGTTCCTTACTTTGAAAAGGTTTATTCTTCTAAAAAGCTATCTATGTTATGTATTAAATATATTGGCTTAAATGTAATTATGCAAAGGAATTAGAAGCTAAGAAATGTTAAATCCTTATGCATATAGTTGGAAGAGATCACAGGGGCCATCAGCCACCAGCCTAGCCCCCCCTGCCAAGCAGGAAACATCATTAGAGCATACATATGGCTGTCAAGCTTTTGTTTAGATACCTCCAAAGGAAGGAGATCTTTCAATGATGATCCTTGACATCTGTTTAAGATAAAAATTTAAGATTAACCATCTGTTTTGGAGGGCAATAGGGCGAGGTGAGCTGGTAATTAAGGTTCCTTGTTGAGACACATGTAAGATATATTACTACTTATTTGTCATTTATAGATAGAAGAATATATAGCTTTTTGTTTCCCATAAAAGGGCAGAAGGAAATGGGTGTATCTTTTGTGATTGGTTCTAGCAAACAGCCAATAGGAATTTCAACCAGGCTGACTGGACAGAGGCAGCCACAGGAGGAGCAAGGGGGCTGGATTAAGGAAATATAAGTGCTGGCCAGAATGGCAGGAGGGCAGGCCAGAGCTTGGTAACCACTGTGCCTCATATTTATTTGTCTGACAAATAAATTATTATTTTAATTTCTCTATTGCTGCATTGAATATTTCATTCCAGCTAAGCGTTAACCACAAGCAGGGTGCTACAATCACATCTGTTTCGGTTCTAGGAAGCAGGCTACAGGTTTCTGAGCTGCTGTTTTCACCCCATGCAATTGAAACCAGTCAGCTTATCTGCATGCAATTAAAATGGCTCGTGAAAAAGAAAAAGGAAAAAATCTGGTGAGAGCTCTACTGGAAATATTTTAAGTGGGGCGCACGGCAGATTTCAGGCTTCTCGTGTGCCTAATCTGTAAAAACATTCTGGGAAAACAGCGGCTCTGAAAATAAAAGCGGTTAAGTGGCTAGTCCTCATTGTCTAGTTCCCCCCAAATACACTCTGCTTCTGTTGAACATGTGGATCCTGATGCTGCCAGTACCTGCATCTTAGCAAGAACGTGAGATCGGACACTAGGGGTCTGAGCAGTTTTGCCTTTGCCCTGCTGTTTTAGCAATAAATGGGAGCAAACATCAGTCAGAAGAAAACCCAATGCACATTAATAATAATAATAATAATAATAATAATAATAATTTTTTATTTATACCCCGCCCTTCCCAGTTCAGAAAACCGTGTTCAGGGTGGGTAACAACAAATTTAAAACACTTAATTGATGCAACAAAAAACCAGCATAAAATACAGTATAAAACGTGAATAACAATAAATTCAAAAATCAATTTAGGGGGGAAATCCATCCAATAAACATTAAATGATCACCAGGGCTAGCTGGCTAAATTAGTCCTATTTGGGCCAGCGAGGAGAGCAGGGGAGAATTAGCTGTGGGATCCCAGAACGGGTAATCTTCATAAAAAGGGGAGGAAGGGGAATAAAAGATCAGGCTAAGTTGAAATTGAAAGCCAGGCGGAACAGCTCTGTCTTACAGGCCCTGCGGAAGGAAGTTAAATCCTGCAGGGCCCTGGTCTCCTGGGACAGAGCATTCCACCAGTTCGGAGCCACCACTGAGAAGGCCCTGTTCCTGGTGGAGGATAATCTGACTTCCTTAGGCCCGCTCCAATTCAGCGGTAAGGATCGGGTTTTCCCGGGGGGAAAGCGGAAGTGTGGTTTGAGCCTTAAACTGGCCGTTCTCTAGACCCATTAAAATCGACAGAGCAGCTTAGAAACTGCTAGTTTAAGTTGTTTCTGTTGTGATGGGAGGAGTAAAGCGTAGTTAATTTGGATCCAACTCAAGGACTGCCAGCCCACGGCCAATGTCATTGACGTCTGATTTTCTGCTTTCTCCCAGGGCAACCGTGAAAGGTACTCTGGGGTCACTGACTATGTTTTGATACGGCAAGATACGCAGGTGAGACGTCCAAGTCTGGAAATGGAGATTATTCAGACTCCATGATCTCTCTGATGCATGCGAGCCCTGTAGAGATCGTCTCTATCCCGTTGAAAATGAGATTACCCCATGGTTCATAAAGGCCAAACGCATCAGGATACACAACAAGGTTTGGGCCTGATCCTGCCTGTTATGTACTGAGTTGAATAGGATCCAAAATGCAGCAGTCTGACTGGTCTGTGCGCTGCTTGAGTGCGCCGCTGTACTCGGTGCACCTCCTCCCTGTCGGATCCTGAGTCGTCGGTGAGGTCTTGGTGGTGGACGCTCGGTTGGGATGGCAGGCTCGGCCGTGCCTCTTGCGTCGACCTCTTGGCAGCTTCCGTTGCCAGGGCCTCCTCCAGAGCAACCTGGAACGTTAGGTCCTTCTTAGCGTAGAGGCGTCGTTGCAGCTTCTCATCCTTCAGGCCACCGACGAGGCGGTCACGAAGCATGTTCTCCAGCTCTGAGAAGTTGCAGAACCGGGCGGCTTGGCGGAGAGAGGTCACAAACCCAGTTATGGTTTCCCCAGGGGCTTGCCGCTTTGCATAGAAGGCATTTCGACGAGCCACCACTGAGGGCTGCGGCGAAAAGTGCCCCTTCAGCTGTTCCATTATTGTTTTGTATGGAACAGTAGCGACGTCTTCAGGCGCAAGGAGAGCCTGGGCGATTTCAAACGTCTCCTCTCTGCAGACGCTGAAGAATATCGCCCTCTTCTTCGTCGGTGACCCCTTTGGCTTCTAGGAGGAAGGTGAAACGGGAGGCGTACGCTTCCCAGCCTCCAGATGCTGGGTTGAACGGCGAGAAGCTGCTGTCGGTTGCCGTTGTGAGTTCTTTGGGTCCCGGAGCTGAAGCCTGGATACACGGTGCGAGGCAGCGATGCGGCAGGTGGCGGTGCTGCGGTGCTGTGTGTGGCAGTCAGCTCAGCGGGATCCCACCTTTGTCGCCAGTGAAATATACTCAGAGTCACAAAGTGATTTCATGCTCTTTATTCAGCTCATAGTGGTGAGGAGGAATGAAAGTCCCCTCAAAGTATCTGCTTTATATACATTATTTAGACAACGGGCCCCACGTGATTGGCTAATTCCGGAATTCTCCTGTAGGCCAATCAGGTTGTGGATTCACTTCCATCTGGAGCTGGATTGGGTGGCTCCTGTGGACCAATCATACTGCTGCATTGTTCTAGGACCAATCAGACTGCTGCATTCTGAATCCTATTGTTCTAGGACCAATCAGACTGCTGCATTCTGAATCCTATTGTTCTAGGACCAATCAGACTGCTGCATTCTGGATCCTATTGTTCTAGGACCAATCAGACTGCTGCATTCTGGATCCTATTGTTCTAGGACCAATCAGACTGCTGCATTCTGAATCCTATTCAACTCAGTACATAACACTGCCGCTGAACTCTCCCCGTGTCTTCAAAGAATGTGTTCTACCCATGTTCCCTCCGTGTTTAATTTCTCATAAATTTCCCATCAAGCTGTCCGAATATGGCTTTAAGGAATTAGCTGCCGGTGCAGATTCGAGGTGCATTTGTGCATGCTATTATAGATGGTGAAGCAGCGATAAGGAATGCTTTTGCATAATCAAATGCTCTGTTTTGTATGTATGAGTGCAACTGTATGACATGATTTTAAAAATCGCAGCTCTATAACCGCCCTGATAAAAAGCTCTTCCTTGTCTCGCATTCCAGCTGTGTGAGGTTAAATGAATAATGATGGAGTTGGTGGAAAACCGGCTGCACTGGATCAGAGATAATTAAGACCTCATAGGTTTGGGGGCTAAAGCCTCAGGGCTCCCCAGTTTCTATTAAGACTGGGTGTATTCCTTAAATGAAGCTCTGTTCTTACTCATGTTTAATACTGAGACTACCCCTCTCAGTTGTATCCCTACACATGTTGCATCCCTAATTTGAAAGTAGATCTAAACACAGGGAAACCCCTGCTATAAATAAGTCAGAAATTAGATTGTTTTAACAAAAGGGGGGAGACTCTATGGAAAATCACTTTTTAAAATTCCTTGCTCTCTAGCGCCATCTCTGTTGCATGTTTATAGCACATTCAAATCGCTGTTTTTTTATTAACATAGCTGAGTCCTCAGATATGTGAGGAGCAGGCTCTGGTTACTCTGCGATTGGATGGCACCGATTTCACTCTGCGCATGTTCTGGGGATTGCTTCTACACCCCATGTCTTGTAAGCTCAAGGCCTGTTGGTTTAAATAGGTCATGCGGCACTTCAAATAGGTCCTGGGCACTGGACTGAGTACTGATCCCTGAATTAAGTTGTTACGACAGAGAGGGCTGTTGCGACTTCAAAAAAGGCTGTTTTTATTTCGACTGTGCAATTGTTTTGTTCAGTGGTGTGTCCCTGTGGGTTCTTCCAGGCCCTCGCGGGTCCCGGAGGCGGCGACCCAGGCAAGTTGGATGAGAGCGAGTGGATCAGGATCCTAACCGAACGGAGTCCCCAACATCTAAACAGAGGCAAGGTCTAGTTTGCAAAGCTTGCAAGTTGCTATTTCTGGGGAAAGGAGTTGAGTTCAGCCATGCTGGCATTCTATGCAATGCACTAAAACGGCGTTCTCATGGGCCCCTGAGTCAGAGCCAATAGGTTTTCCAGGGGCTCTTCCCTTCATAATAAAGAATAATAAAAAAAATAATTTTTTATCAATACTCCGCCCTTCCCGGTTCAGAAAACTGGGCTCAGGGCGGCTAACAACAAATTTAAAACACTTAATTGATGCAACAAAAACAGCATAAAATACAGTATAAAATGTGAATAACAATAAATTCAGAATTGAAAAATCAATTTAGGGGGGAAATCCATCCAATAAACATTAGATGATCACCAGGGCTAGCTGGCTAAATTAGTCCTATTTGGGCCAGCGAGGAGACCAGGGGAGAATTAGCTGTGGGATCCCAGAGCGGGTAATCTTCATAAAAAGGGGAGGGGGAGGGAAGGAAGGGGAATAAAAGATCAGGCTAAGTTGAAATTGAAAGCCAGGCGGAATAGCTCTGTCTTACAGGCCCTGCGGAAGGAAGCTAAATCCTTCAGGGCCCTGGTCTCCTGGGACAGAGCATTCCACCAGCTCGGAGCCACCACTGAGAAGGCCCTGTTCCTGGTGGAGGATAATCTGACTTCCTTAGGGTCCGGGACCTCTAAACTATGATTATTCAGTGAATCTGCTTTTGAGGTGACCCCTTCAGAGTGTACAAGGCAGCTTCTAATATTCCTAACATGTTTAGAAGCAGTCTGGCTTAATCCTTTCTTTCTCCCACAGTGTTCGTCTCGTACCACAAGATGACTGGGCTCCAGGTGGAGGAAGCTATGAAGAAGTACTTAGAGGGGAAGGCCCTCGAGGCTGGCTTGACCCTGGGTAGGTAAGGGGGCGTGGGCTGGATGTGACACCCCCCCCAGAGCCTTTCTATCTGTTGTGCTTGGAGGGGGGCGGTGTATGAATGCAGAAATACCTTGGTCAGACCCCACATGGAATACAGTCATACCTTGGGTTACAGACACTTTCAGGTTGTGTGATTTCGGGTTTCGCACCATGCCAAACCTGGAAGTACCGGAACAGGTTACTTCCGGGTTTCGGCGCATGCGCAGAAGCGCTGAATCGTGCTTTGCGCATGCGCAGAAGCGCCAAACCGCGACCTGTACATGCGCAGGTGCGGCGCTGCGGGTTGCGGATGCTACAGGTTGCGAACGTGCCCCCCGCACAGATCATGTTCGCAACCCGAGCGTCCACTGCACTGTGTCCAGTTCTGGGCTCCCCAGTTTAAAGAGGATGTTGACAAGCTGGAATGTGTGCAGACCAAGATGATCAAGGGTCTGCAAAACAAGCCTGATGAGGAACGGTTGAAGGAGTTGGGTACCTTTAGCCTGGAAGAGAGGAGACTGAGAGGAGATACGAGAGCCATCTTCAAATATCTCAAGGGCTGTCACATGGAGGAGGGAGCAAGCTTGTTTTCTCCTGCTCCGGAGGGGAGGACTCGAACCCATAGCTTCAAGTGACGAGAAAGGAGATTTCGACTAAAACATCAAGAAGAGCTTTCTGTCAGTAAGAGCTGTTTGACAGTGGAACGGTTTCCCTCGGCAGATGGTGGACTCTCCTTCCTTGGAGATTTTAAAGCAGAGGTTGGATGGCCATCTGTCATGGATGCTGTAGTCGAGATGCCTGAATTCCAGGGGGTTGGACTAGATGCCCCCCTGGTGTCCCTTACGACTCTACAATTCTGATTCTATGCATGTGAATGGTATCTGTTTGTGAGCAGGGCGTGTATGTCTATCTACTCTTGACTCTGGCCTCATCTGCCGTAAAGGAAATAACACACCAAACATGCTCAGGGACACTCTCGTCCTTGACGATTTCATGTTTTCTGTAGAGAGGTCTGGCCAGGAACAAGCAGGAACTGTGAGATTATAGTTAGTGGCTTAGAAACCTGGGTTTGGAGCAACTCTGACAGAAACGCTCACAGGATGGGCTAGTCTCTCGCTGTTGGCCTAGTCTACCTCGCAGGGTTGGCTGTGAGAATACAGTGGGGTGATTTCTCCCCCATAACCAACTGGGCATGACCCAGAGCAGTTTGGTTGAGGAGGAGGAAGTCAACCGGTCAAGTTGCTCCAGCACAGAGCTGTAATGTTGTTGGTGAATTTCTACCTGCGATACAGTGGTTAAAGACGCCCGAAAAGTTGGGGATTTTAGAAAAGAAAGATTGGCTTGTTTTGGGTTCTTCTTCTTCTTTGGCAATCACTCATAGCCAAGTAAGATTGTCTTCCATAAACACGGTTTTAACAATGAATCCGTAAGTGACTGTGGAGGCCAATTCTGGATCCACACGTCCTTCCACAGTGGGGACATTGGTTTTCGGGTGGGAGTTGATCATGGTGTGGATTTGCCAAGCGTGCCTTCCTCCTAGCATGTTTCTCCCTTGCGTCCTGAGTTCGAGTGTCTTCAAAGCCCATGACTGTTCTCCAACTGGAGCACTCGCAGGCCAGTGTTTCCCAGTTGTCTGTGTTTATACTACATTTTTTTATATTTGCCTTGAGAGAGTCTTTAAACCTCTTTTGTTTAAAGCATTACACTTTCCATTTTTAAGTTCAGAATAGAGTAGCTGCTTTGGAAGACGACCATCAGGCATCCGCACAACATGACCAGTCCAACGAAGTTGATGTTGAAGAATCATTGCTTCAACACTGGTGATCTTGGCTTCTTCTAGTACGCTGGTATAAGTTTGCCTGTCTTCCCAAGTGATGTGTAAAAATTTTTGGAGACCCCATTGATGGAGTCTTTCAAGGAGTTGGAGATGGCATTTATAAGTGGTCCATGTTTCACAAGCATACAGTATTGTTTTGGGTATGCTTCAGATAACTGAAGATGGTTTTCAGAGACAATATGAGAACATGTTGGTTATCCGATTGGTTTATTATTATTCTAAATCCATGTTCTTTTGCAGTCTCCATCCTCAGAAACACCCCTCTCTATTTTGCCACAAAGCTCTACCAAGCGGTTAAGGTAAGGAGAATTAATCCACCCTTCTTTCGCTCTGTCGCACAAGTGTATCCTTCCCTTTCTCCAGGAATTTGAATAAAGTGTTTTGGGCACCAAAACGGCTGCAGACAGGGCATGGCTTGACGCGAAACGACTGCTCTGCTGTTGTTTTTGGATTGCAAATGAGACATGATTTATTGCACATACGAACACCTTTAGAGTCACACTGTGTTTCCTTTTGTGCCCGAAATTGGCGGGGTGGCATAATGGAATGACAATGTCATTAGTGTAATTAATTGCGCAAGTTATAATTTTGTCGCAGCGGATGGCGAGATGAAGAACGGAATGGGGTTGTGTGTGTAAGGCCTCCTTAGTAAAGGTAAAGGGACCCCTGACCATTAGGTCCAGTCATGACCGACTCTGGGGTTGTGGCGCTCATCTCGCTTTATTGGCCTAGGGAGCCGGCGTACAGCTTCCGGGTCATGTGGCCAGCATGACTAAGCCGCTTCTGGCGAACCAGAGCAGCACACGGAAACGCCGTTTACCTTCACACCAGAGTGGTACCTATTTATCTACTTGCACTTTGACGTGCTTTCGAACTGCTAGGTTGGCAGGAGCAGGGACTGAGCAACGGGAGCTCACCCCGTTGCGGGGATTCGAACCGCCGACCTTCCGTTCGGCAAGTCCTAGGCTCTGTGGTTTAACCCACAGCGCCACCCGCGTCCCTAAGGCCTCCTTACATCCCTCTGCCACAGCCTTGCAAATAAGCCCATCCAAAATTCACTAGCCTGTGAGAAAGAGCAATCCTATCCTGATGGCTGTGCCTGCCTCTCCCAGCTTTCTTAAACCACGAGAGTGCTATGACATCTACAATATAAATATATATATCCTAACCCTCACCCGTCTGCTCTTTAAAGGGTCCAGAAACCAGCCCAAGAACTCTGGCCCGCATCCTGATTTCCCGTAGCGAAACCGACCTGCTCAGCATCCGATCCGAGTTCAGGAAGCATTATGGGATTTCCCTCTACTCCTTCCTCCAGGTAAGGGCACCAGGCTTTCTTTACTGTGGGGAGTGGGCAGAGATGGAGGGAGGAAGAGTAGGGGTCCAGGGTCCAGGGTTGCATCGCAACTTTGAGTCCCTCCCCTCCTCGAACTTTTCCATCCCAGCCGGTCCCTGAAACGACGTGCAAACTCAGAACCTGAGTTTGCTGATTTCCTCCTCCCTCCTGATTTGTTTTCCTTTTGTGCTGTGTCTTTTTTTCCTTAAGTGAGGTGTAAGAGGAGGGAGCCCTTTTTGGCTGAAAAGTGGGGATGGCTTTAAATGAAATTAATCTGCTTGGCCATGATGGGATATTTAGTTAGTTAGACCTTCCATCAAATCCTACCAGGATCCCGTTATGCAGAGATTATTAACAGGGTTCTCTTGTCAGATATGCGTATGTTCAGGTCAGCAGAGGGGAATAGAATACAGTGGTGCCCCGCAAGACGAATGCCTCGCAAGACGAAAAACCCGCTAGACAAAAGGGTTTTCCGTTTTTCGAGGCGCTTCGCAAGACGAATTTCCCTATGGGCTTGCTTTGCAAGACGAAAACGTCTTGCGAGTCTTGCGATTTTTTTCGCTCCCCCCCTTTTTCTAAGCCGCTGAGCCACTAATAGCCGCTTAGCTGCTTTGCCGCTAATAGCGCTAAGCCGCTAAGCCGCTAATAGGGTTGCTTCGCAAAACGAAGAGACTCGCGGAACGGATTCTTTTCGTCTTGCGAGGCACCACTGTATCTCCCCTTTTGGATATTGTTTAGTCATTTAGTCATGTCCGCCTCTTTGTGACCCCCTGGACTAGAGCACACCAGGCCCTCCTGTCTTCCACTGCCTCCCGCAGTTGGGTCAAACTCATGCTGGTCGCTTCGAGAACACTGTCCCACCATCTCGTTCTCTGTCGTCCCCTTCTCCTTGCGCCCTCCGTCTTTCCCAACATCAGGGTCTTTTCCAGGGAGCCTTCTCTTCTCATGAGGTGGCCAAAGTCTTGGAGCCTCAGTTTCAGGATCTGTCCTTCCAGTGAGCACTCAGGGCTGATTTCCTTCAGAATGGAGAGGTTTGATCTTCTTGCAGTCCATGGGACTCTCAAGAGTCTCCTCCAGCACCAGAATTCAAAAGCATCAATTCTTCGGCGATCAGCCTTCCTTATAGTCCAGCTCTCACTTCCATACATCACTATTGGGAAAACCATAGCTTTATAAGTGCTTAATTCTGGGTGGGCTGTGCCCCTTACTCAATTATGCAAAGCCTTCTAATATCCCTTATTATCTTCCACCAGGCTGAAATGAATGGCAATTACCAGACCGCCTTGCTTGGTCTGTGCAGAGCTGAAGATCTGTAAGTCATGCCTCTGCTGACGAGCCTCTGTGTGCAAAAGCAGTCTACCTCTGAATACCAGGCAAATACTTACATCA
The DNA here is from genome assembly GCF_951804945.1 of Podarcis cretensis. Lineage (NCBI taxonomy): Eukaryota > Metazoa > Chordata > Lepidosauria > Squamata > Lacertidae > Podarcis > Podarcis cretensis. The sequence goes on from NC_137186.1 coordinate 4,413,392, forward strand.
GACAACCACCTCTTCCTCCCAAAGGCCCTGGAGTCCGGCCAAAAGTCACCCTCAGAGGATCTTGATTCTCCATTTGCGCTAATTTCTTCTTGTTTCTCGGCTGGTTCTGGAACTATTCAGTGGGGGGGGGGCTGGGAATGATTTAAGGAGAAAGAGCGAGATGCCATATTTATTTCTTGCTGAGCCAATGCCAACTGTGTTGCGAACATCCAGCCAAAATGGATTTAATTGCTCACGAGTCGTGATGGTGAGATGCTACCGCCAACATCAGAGACCGTTTCTCCATGGGACACTGCTGGCTGCATTTTTCTCTGGGCGATACGAACTAATCAGCGATCCTGTGCTGAACTTACATTTACAGAAGCTGGAATCTGGAACATCTGTGGCCCTCCAGATGTGGCTGGACTCTTATCACCTGTAGTCAGTGTTGGTGGAAGTTGTAGTCCCTCAATATCTGGGGAGGGGGCAAAGTTCCCCCCCACATCCATCCCAGCAGCAAAGGATAACCTATCAGCCTTTTTCAGGAACTACAACATCCCCTTACCTGGAACGGTGTAGTTTAATATATACTGTATTTTTCGCTCTATAAGACACACCAGACCACAAGACGCACCTAGTTTTTGGAGGAGGAAAACAAGCAAAAAAATATTCTGAATCTCAGAAGGCAGCAAGAGGGATTGCTGCACAGCGAAAGCAGCGATCCCTCTTGCTGTTCTGGCTTCTGGGATAGCTGCGCAGCCTGCTTTTGCTCCATAAGACGCACACACATTTCCCCTTACTTTTTAGGAGGGAAAAAGTGAGTCTTATAGAGCAAAAAATACGGTATATTGCAGGTCTTTCTGTCTTGGTAAGCTCACCTTTTCTTCACCACCTGACCTATTTAGCACCACCCTTTCTTTAAAAATGAAGTACGTGATAATAAAGTACCTCTGAGCATATAATTGTTTTTTTCCCCCTCTCGGGGCAGATGTAAATGGCTCTGGCACCTCCCTGTTTTACAAACTGAGTTGGGCTGTGCTCAGTCGATTCCTTTTATCGTTCAAAAACAGGCTGGGAAATTACCTCAGTTAAGTCAGGCAGCGAATTGGGTGTTAAGAATGGGAAAATTTGCAAAAACTGTGAGGGGCAGGAACTTCGAAGAGGCGTTCCTTCTTTTCCACCATGCATGATGGGACAATACAGAAGTTTTAGAAGAGGCTGACGGCTTGCTTGATGCACTAAAAGGGAGCGTGTTTTCTTGTCTACCCTGTGAGACAGACTAGGCTGAGAGAGGCAGCATCATGGACGAGTGGAGATTTGAACCCTGACCTCCCCCAAGTCCTAGACCAATTCTCTTAGCACTGTACCATCCTGGATCTCTACCCCACACTGGAGTTCCCGCTCCTCCATCCCTCAAAATTTTAGGGGCACATCATGGCTGCCCCAAATATTTTTGTTGTTTCTAGTTTAGGGAATTCAGTTCCCACCTGGTGTTTTTACCATCCACCGTTTTAATTTTTAAAATGACTCCAAGTCCTTCTCCAATTATGCTCTTGGATTCCTGACAGAGACCTGAAGGCCCCGGACTGTCCCCATTCCAGCCTCCCCCCCCCCCCCAGGCAAAGCTGTAGATAAAAGCAACCTCAGCACTGGGCTGTGTAAGAATGCGGCAGCTAGACTGGTGACTGGGAGCGGCCGCCGGGACCACGTAACACCGGTCTTGAAAGACCTACATTGGCTCCCAGTACGTTTCCAAGCACAATTCAAAGTGTTGGTGCTGACCTTGAAAGCCCTAAATCAGACATAGGCAAACTTAGCCCTCCAGCAGTTTTGGGACTACAACTCCCATCATCCCTGACCACTGGTCCTGTTAGCTAGGGATGATGGGAGTTGTAGTCCCAAAACAGCTGGAGGGCCAAATTTGCCTATGCCTGCCCTAAACGGCCTCGGCCCACTATACCTGGTGTCCACCCCCATCATCCAGCCCGGACACTGAGGTCCAGCGCCGAGGGCCTTCTGGCGGTTCCCTCCCTGCGAGGTTACAGGGAACCAGGCAGAGGGCCTTCTCGGTGGTGGCTCCCGCCCTGTGGAACACCTTTCCCATCAGATGTCAAGGAAATAAACAACTACCTGACTTTTAGAAGACATCTGAAGGCAGTCCTGTTTAGGGAAGTTTTGAATGTTTGATGTTTTATTGTGTTTTTAATATTCTGTTGGGAGCCGCCCAGAGTGGCTGGGGAAGCTCAGGCAGATGTGTGGGGTATAAATATATTATTATTATTGCTATTATTATTATTATTATTATTATTATTATTATTATTATTATGGTGCCCCGCAAGACGAATGCCTCGCAAGACGGAAAACCCGCTAGACGAAAGGGTTTTCCGTTTTGGAGGTGCTTCGCAAAATTTCCTTTGGGCTTGCTTCGCAAGACGAAAATGTTTTGCGAGTTCCTGTGGGTTTTTTTCCCCTTCCCCCCCCTTTTTCTAAGCCGCTAAGCCGCTTATCAGCTGATTCGCTAAGCCGCTTAACAGCTGATCCGCTAAGCCGCTTATCAGCTGATCCGCTAAGTCACTTAACAGTTGATCCGCTAAGCCGCTTATCAGCTGATCCGCTAAGCCCCTAAGCTGCTAATGGGCTTGCTCTGCAAGACGAAAAAACCGCAAGACGAAGAGACTCGCAGAATGGATTCTTTTCGTCTTGCGAGGCACCACTGTACCTTAAAACACATCCTGCTCCTCAGGAACTCCAGCTCCCATCAGCCCCAGCCCCTAGAGGAGGGTGTGTGTGTGGGAAATACAGATGTTGTTGGACTTCAACTCCCAGAAGCCAGCAGGGCTGACAGCAAGGGATGATGGGAGCTGGAGTCCAACAAGGGGGCTCTAGAAGGAAAGTCCGGCTAGCTTCTCGCCTGGGGTTGCAGGATCATCTTCAATCAACTGCACCCACAACCAAACTGCTCTCTTATCAATGCCCATTGAAGGATAGACAGGGGCCCCTACTTGTGGGGTGCGGAGAGGAGAAGAAAAGACTCTGGAGAAGACGAGTTTGCCGGGGTTTTCGCCACCCCAAAGGTTAGTTTCTCTCTTTTTTCCCTTTTAATTTTGGTTTCAGCCCCAGAACGGGGAGACTTTTTAAAAACAGCAGTCTTTTTTAAAAAACGGAGCAAGAGGCGTATAGAAGACGAGGGTCCTTCTCCGCGGCAGACATCGGTCGGCTGGGAAACGGGTGCTCTGGGCCCCCCGCAGCTTGGCGTTACAGGACGACGCAGTCCGAATCCTGCTTCTGGCGCGGCCTGCGCTCTCCGGAGGGGCGGGAGGGCGGCGGAGTCCTCCCCTAAAAGCAGGGGAAGAGGAGACAGTGGGGCGTGTTAAGGAATGGAGATTTTGTCGGACGTGGAACACTTTTCCTCCCTCTCTCGCGATATTGGATATCAATAGGGACACACGCAAGGGAGATTCAGCGAAGACAAAGCCCTTGTTGCTGCGGTTAGACTGTGGAACTCACTTCCACATGAGGCAGCCAATCTGGATGATTTTAAAAGAGGATTGGACATGGGAAGTTTTTAATGTGTGAGATCTTAGTGTATTTTTGGTCTTTGTTGGAAGCTGCCTAGAGTGGCTGGGGAAACCCAGCCAGATGGGCAGGGTACAAATAATTAATAATAATAATGGGCAGGGTACAAATAATTAATAATAATAATAATAATAATAATAATAATAATAATAATGAAGCTATTAATGGCTGTGTTATACCAATAATAATAATAATAATAATGATAATAATAATTTATTATTTATACCCCGCCCATCTGGCTGGGTTTCCCTAGCCACTCTGGGCGGCTTTCAACAGAATACTAAAATACAGTAGTCTATTAAACATTAAAAGCTTCCTTAAACAGGGCTGCCTTCAGATGTCTTCTAAAAGTCTGGTAGTTGTTTTTCTCTTTGACATCTGGTGGGAGGGCATTCCACAGGGCAGGCGCCACCCCCAAGAAGGCCCTCTGCCTGGTTCCCTGTAACTTGCCTTCTCGCAGCGAGAGAACCACCAGAAAGCCCTCGGTGCTGGACCTCAGTGTCTGGGCAGAACGATGGGGGTGGAGACCACTATACCTGAAGGAATGTCTCCACCCCCATCATTCAGCCCGGACACAGAGGTCCAGCGCCGAGGGCCTTCTGGCAGATCCCTCCCTGCGAGAAGTGAGGTTACAGGGAACCAGCCTTCTCGGTGGTGGCGCCCGCCCAGTGGAACGCCCTCCCATCAGATGTCAAGGACATAAACAACTACCTAACATTTTGAAGACATCTGAAGGCAGCCCTTTTCAGGGAAGTTTTGAATGTGTGACATTCTAATGTATTTTTAATCTTTGTTTGAAGCCGCCCAGAGTGGCTGGGGAAACTTAGCCAGATGGGCGGGGTATGAATGAATGAATGAATGAATAAATAAATAAATAAATAAAATTTTATAACCCCCCCCCCCAGAAACCCAGGCACCTGTTCTTAAATAGCAGCTCTTATCATGAGCATCTGCTGGTCTGTAATAGAACTGTTTATGGCAGGTCTACGGCTCTGCAGATGATGCTGGGGTCTACCTAACTCTACCCCGACCGCTGGCCATGCTGCGTACACAGGGGTTGGTGGGAGTTGGGGGTTGGTGGGGGGACGTTACCTGTGCAGGGGGGGCTGCGGCAGGTGGCTGCTGCTGTTGCTGCTGATATTCCTCCTGCTGCAGCTGCTGGGCGAGCTCTAAGTCGCTGAGCGCGGGTCCCCCTTGCTGCTGTTGCAGAGACAAGGCGATCATGTAGTCCTATGGAAGAAGGAAGGAAGGAAGGAAGGAAGGAAGGAAGGAAGGAGAGAGAAAGAGTTGGTGGGTGTGAACTGAGAGCACGGCACACACACCTCCTTCAAATTCCTACCCTCTGGTTTCTTCTCGTCTTCTTCCATCTTAATTTTATTTTATTCGCAACACAATTTACATAAGAGAACGAAAAGAAAAGAAAACAATACGGACAAACAAACAGAAAACTAGAAAATAAACAAAACCACAACACTTGACATTAACAACACAACGACTAACATCACACTCTCTTGACTTCTGAATCACCTTGTGCTTTCAACGTATTCTTAACCTATACGCCCTTTTTATTATATCTAATGAATATCTGAAATTATCTGCAGTTGTAATTTTCCCTTTTAGTCTTCAAGATTCCATCTAAACCTGTTCGAAGATTTGCATTTCCACAATATTGTTTTAAGTACGGTATTCCTTAAATATTACGCACTCTTTGAACACTTTCTGGTTTGAGTTTCCTCTTATTCACCCAGTCATTTTAGCAAGTTCTACGTATTCTATCATCTTCACCTGCCAGTCAAGCTTTGGAGGAATTGATTCACCCTTCCAATTTTTTTGCTACTAGAATTCTAGCCGCCATGGTTGCACACATAAAAATAGTTCTCTCTCTTTTTGGAATTTCAGTGGACATGATGCCTAACAGAAAGGGCTCGGGGGCGGGGGGGGGGGGGTTGGAAAGAGAATCTAAAGAACTTTTTACTTTCATGGCAGATCTCAAGTGTGTTTACTTTCAGCTAAATATACTATTTCTTTTGTACATACATAGGACGTGGAGTGTTTCAAGATCTTCTTATATACAATACCTATCATTATTATTATTATTATATTTGCGCACAGCAGAACTCAGCCACGCTTCTCTTGAAACAGAAGCATTGCATTTTCAGTGCTCCTAAATGCTCAGCTTGGGAACACGCAGAACAACTCCTCTTTCTCCCCGTTCGCCAGAGGGACCCTCTGAGCCCGTCCTCAGTGGCCGGATCGGCTCCTTTCGCTCTGATTGGCTCCAATCAGCATGGAGGGTGAGAAGGTTGCTTACCATTGGCTAAAAAGCCTCCCCTTTCAACTGATTGGGTGAACCGGGGCAGCGCTTACGCCCCGCATGGTCTTGCCTCGGTGGCCCCTGCTCTCACCTGGTCCACCTGTCTCTGGTTGAGGTGCTGCTCCTGCGGGGAGCCGCCAGCTGCCTCCTTGCCCAGGGCGTGGCTGAGGTGGAACTCTGCATCGCAGAAGCAGCTGTCCCCGTCCACATTGTGCAGGCTCTCCCAGGCGACCTGCTCCTCGTGGAGGAAGCCCTGGTCGGTCACCAGGAGGTACAAGTGGCTCTGGAGAGGGAGCAGGGAGAGAAAACAAACAGGCTCTGGTTAATTCGGAGGCAGGATGGTGGTAAATCGGCATAAGTAAAGGTACAGGGGGCCCTGACCATTAGGTCCAGTCGTGGCCGACTCTGGGGTTGCGGCGCTCATCTCGCTTTACTGGCCAAGGGAGCTGGTGTACAGCTTCCAGGTCATGTGGCCAGCATGACTAAGCCGCTTCTGGAGAACCAGAGCAGCGCACGGAAACGCCGTTTACCTTCCCGCTGGAGCGGTACCTATTTATTTACTTGCACTTTGTGCTTTCAAACTGCTAGGTTGGCAGGAGCAGGGATTGGGCAACAGGAGCTCACCCTGTTGCGGGGAATCGAACCGGTGACCTTCTGATTGGCAAGTTCTAGGCTCTGTGGTTTAACCCACAGCGCCACCCGCGTAAAACTATTTAAAAACACTACCACTTGCGAGCATCTACTTCCTTCTTGGGCTCTAATCACAGAGAGAGGCTATTGAACTTCCTGGTCCTCTTGGATAATCGCGTTGTCCCGAGTGAATCTCCACCCCTCGTCTCTCCCACTTCCTCCTTCGTCACTTCTACGGGTGCTGACAAGTGCCCTCTGTCTTTGAGCTCTTTGCTCTCCTACTTTTAAGGCTCGCCGGGTTCTGGGAGATGGAGGGTCTGGAATGCTTTCTAATGACAGCGTGTCAGCTGGGTATGTTGAATGGTCTCTTTAAATTTGAAGATTCATTATTGTTCCACAAGATGTGTATGTCTTTAAGGGCCAGAGCAAAAAATAACGTGACCTAGTTTTAGAGCTGTGAAACAGTATAGCAGGTGCTGCTAAGTTGCGTTAATTAAGCTGTGTCAGCAATTGGGTATAGTATATAAAGAGCAGCACCTAGCTCTCTCAGTACCCTGGTGGATGGGTCATGCTTGTTGATATATTTAGTGTAAAAGGAGTTTTTGTTTTTGTTATTAAAGCCTAGCTAAAGTTATTTTGTGTTCCTTGTAATGTGTGGTCTCCCTAGCAAGTTTTCTGCAGCGCAACTAATCTGCAAATAGCCAACAGGGTGTTGTTCTGGTTGTCCCACCATTTCCTAGCTTTCCCCCTCATCTGCCTCTGAGCTGCAACCTCCCTCAAACCCCTGCTGCAAAGCTATATTGTCTTCCTTTACCTGCTCCCTGGTGAAATGGGGAGGCCGTCTCCACCATTGCTCCTCCCCTGCCCAGTCCCAGACATCGCCCACCTTTCTTAAAAAAACAACAGCCCTGCGGGGCGGTTACCTTGTGCTTGATCATGGTGCTGAAGTGGTTGTTCCTGAAGAAGACGCTCAGCTCGCCTTCCTTGACCATGGACGTCAGCTCACAGAGGCCGTGGTAGGTCAGCTGAGAGGCCGTGGACTCCAAGAACTGCTCTGCTATCAGGCCTGCAAGGGGCGGGGGGCGTTGCGGTGCAACAGGGAGCAGAAGGAGCAAAGATGAGGTGAAATGCAGGCAAAGCATGATGGCGATTGACTCTGATGATGAATTGGATCCACAGTTCTTTCAAATTCCTTACTCGGCCTTCACCCTAAGGACCCAGGGTGGGCCGCAACCTTTGAGAACGCAGCATTAAAAGCTGTTTAAAATAATAGGGTCCGGCCTGAATGATACGGTGGTGCCCCGCAAGACGAATGCCTCGCAAAAAACCCGTTAGACGAAAGGCTTTTCCGTTTTGGAGGTGCTTCGCAAAACGAATTTCGTATGGGCTTGCTTCGCAAGACGAAAATGTCTTGCGAGTTCCTGCGGGTTTTTTCCCCTTTCCCCCCCTTTTTCTAAGCCGCTAAGCCACTTATCAGCTGATCCGCTAAGCTGCTTAACAGCTGATCCGCTAAGCCGCTAAACAGCTGATCCGCTAAGCCGCTAAACAGCTGATCCGCTAAGCCGCTTATCAGCTGATCCGCTAAGCCCCTAAGCCGCTAATAGCGCTAATCCGCTAATCCGCTAATGGGCTTGCTTCACAAGACGAAAAAAACGCAAGACGAAGAGACTCGCGGAACGGATTCTTTTCGTCTTGCGAGGCACCACTGTACTCTGCTGCCTGCAGCCAAATCTCTGAGTGCTCAAAGGAGATGGTGGTGTCCCTAGGATACGTAGTTTTATTTTACACCGCGAGGATAGGATGGAGCGGCTCGCAGCACTAACTCCCCATTAGGTCCCCCAGGGAGGTCTCCAAAGCACAGTTTTCGCATCCTAACAGATTGAGGTTGAATCCTGACAAGACAGAAGTACTGTTTTGGGGGGACAGGAGGCGGACGGGAGTGGAGGATTCCCTGGTCCTGAATAGGGTAACTGTGCAACTGAAGGGACCAGGTGCGCAGCCTGGGAGTCATTCTGGACTCACAGCTCTCCATGGAAGCACAGGTTAATTCTGTATCCAGGGCAGCTGTTTACCAGCTCCATCTGGTACGTAGGCCGAGACCCTCCCTGCCCACAGACTGTCTCGCCAGAGTGGTGCATGCTCTGGTTATCTCCCGTTTGGGCTACTGCAATGCACTCTACGTGGGGCTACCTTTGAAGGTGACCTGGAAACTACAACTAATCCAGAATGTGGCAGCTAGACTGGTGACTGGGAGCGGCCACCGAGACCACATAACACCGGTCTTGAAAGACCTGCATTGGCTCCCAGGACGTTTCCGAGCACAATTCAAAGTGTTGGTGCTGACTTTTAAAGCTCTAAACGCCCTCAAAGTTCCAGTATACCTGAAGGAGTGTCTCCACCCCCATCGTTCTGCCCGGACATCGAGGGCCTTCACCAAGGGTCCAGCACCGAGGGCCTTCTGGCGGTTCCCTCCCTGCAAGAAGCCAAGTTACAGGGAACCAGGCAGAGGGCCTTCTCGGTGGAGGCGCCTGTCCTGTGGAATGCCTTCCCAGCAGATGTCAAAGAGAAAAACAACGACCAAACTTTTAGAAGACATCTGAAGAAAGCCTTCTTTAGGTAAGCTTTTAATGTTTGACAGACAGCTCTGTCTTGCAGGCCCTGAAGAAAGATGTCAAGTCCCTCAGGGCCCTAGTCTCTTGGGACAGAGCGTTCCACCAAGTCGGGGCCAGCGCTGAAAAGGCCCTGGCCCTAGTTGAGACCAATCTAACCACCTTGCGACCTGGGACCTCCAAAATGTTGTCATTTGTGGACCTTAAGGTCCTCCGTGGGGCATACAGGGAGAGGCGATCCCGTAGGTACAGTTTAAAAGAATTCAAAATTTCAATGGTTGTAAATGATACAAGAAATATACAGTGGGACCTTGGTTGTCGAACGCTTCAGAAGTCAAATGTTTTGGCTTTTGAAAGCCAATGACCCGGAGGTGAATGCTTCCATTTTCAAAGGTGCCTCAGAAGTCAAACGGCTTCCGCAGTGTGTTTCTCCACTTTTTCAATGGATTTTGCCGCCTGGCGATTTTGCCTCGGTTGTCAAACGTTTTGGAAGTCGAACGGTCTTCCGGAATGGATTATGTTCGACAACTGAGGTTCCACTGTACATACATGTAACGGTTGTTCAAAATAGGTGTCTAATAGCTCAAAGATGGTTAAAAGGCCTTTGCTGAAGCAGAGAGGTCTCCTGAGGTGAAAACCATGAGAGATGAGGCTTGGAAAGCAAGTTTCTGCAAGCGTGAAACTACCACCAAGCAGGCCCTGCTGCTCGTCTCCGTAAACCAGATCTTATTTTATTTTTCCTTGCACAGGGGCCATGCTAATCTTCTCTGTATCGTTCCAATTTTAGTACATGTGCCAAAGCGAGCACAAATCAGATCTTACTTAATGGCCTCCACCCCAGGGCTGATGACAACCCCACCTCCAGGTACCAGTTACCCCGGACCTTGACTGTGTGAATGAGCCCAGGCAGACGGGCCTCACCTTCCGTCACCAGATTAGGGTCGCTTGAGTGTTTGCAGGTGATGATCTTCTCCACCAACTGGTTGTAGGTCAGCTTGCTGACGGCCTGGGCCACCTCTGGTATCTGGAGTGTGCAGAAACAGGTTGTGAGCTGGAGTCTGGGAGTCCACGGCGCAAGGGGTGTCGACGGCCAAGAGGCAGGTTCAAATCCCAGTTCGGCCACCAAACTCCCAGGGTGGCCTTAGGTCAATTTCCCCACACCCACCCCTCAGCCTAACCTTGCAGGGCTGTTGTGAGGACAGAGGAGGATCATACAGCAAACCCACAATATAGACCGTATTTTTCGCCCTATAGGACGCACTTTTTCCCCTCCAAAAATGAAGGGGAAATGTGTGTGCGTCCTATGGGGCGAATGCAGGCTTTCGCTGAAGCCTGGAGAGCGAGAGGGGTCAGTGCGCGCCCCGTGCTTTGCGCAGATGTCCGCAAGCCTTGCGAGCAACAGCCTGTTCTGGGGGCTGGGGTCGGGGGAAGCTCGGGCATCCCCCGCCCCCAGCCCCGCAAGCTCCAAGAGTGATGGCAGGGTTGAGTGCAACCTCGCCTTCGCTCCCGGACCCCCTGCCCCAAGGCTAAAAACGAAGCCAGGACAGCCAGCGGGATCCATCCCGCTCGCTGTCATGGCTTCTTTGCTCTTTGGGGCTCGGGGGGGGGGGGATAAATCTTTTTTTCTTTATTCCCCCCCCAAAAAAAAAAATAAGTGCGCCCTATGGGCCAGTGCGCCCTATAGGGCGAAAAATACGGTATATATTTTTTGCAGGGAGAGGAAGAATGAGATAAATAAACAGAATAAAAAAATGTATGAAGACTGTGGTGGTGTTGGGAAGACTTTGCACTGTTCTCATTATCTTAGACTTAGGTCAGGAATGGAGGCCTGAGCTAGTGCGGGACTCAATTTCCCATCAGCCCCAGCCCACCTGGCCAATGGTTGGAGGTGAGGGAAGTTGCAGTTCAACAAACATCTGGGTGGGTGGTTTTCACAGGACACCCCAGTTTAGAATTTAAAATTTTTAAATTTCAATTCTTATTTTTAAAATTTTAATCAAAAATGTGGATTGCAGTTTAATATCCCAACAGCTGGGGATGGCTGAACGCAGGGCCGGCTTTAGGTTTAATGAAGCCCTCAGCTACTGAAGGCAATGGGGCCCTTTATACGTCCAGCTGTCCTTTGTCAACAACAAATGGTTGCTGTTTTTTTGTGTTGAATATAGGCTATATGTGATGTATGGAAGTGAGAGCTGGACCATAAAGAAGGCTGATCGCCGAAGAATGGATGCTTTTGAATTATGGTGCTGGAGGAGACTCTTGAGAGTCCCATGGACTGCAAGAAGATCAAACCTCTCCATTCTGAAGGAAATCAGCCCTGAGTGCTCACTGGAAGGACAGATCCTGAAGCTGAGGCTCCAATACTTTGGCCACCTCATGAGAAGAGAAGACTCCCTGGAAAAGACCCTGATGTTGGGAAAGATGGAGGGCACAAGGAGAAGGGGACGGCAGAGGACGAAATGGTTGGATAGCGTCTTCGAAGCTACAAACATTTGTCTGACCAAACTGCGGGAGGCAGTGGAAGACTGGAGGGCCTGGCGTGCTCTGATCCATGGGGTCACGAAGAGTCGGACACAACTAAACGACTAAACAACAACAACAACAAATATGCTATATGGCAATTTATGGGCCTAATAGGTATCTAAAGCCATTTGCACATAACAAACAGGAGCCTACACAGCACAAAATACTGTTGCTGTATGTGGGTTTTATTTTGTTTTATATCTTGTATTTTGGAAATTTTTTTTTCCTTTGATTTTTTTGGGGGCCCCCAAGAGAATGGGGCCGTAAGCTATAGCTTGTTTAGCTTATAGAGTGGTACCTCGGGTTGTGAACGGAATCCATTCCGGAAACCTGTTCACAACATGAAAGGAACGCAACCCGCAGCAGCGCGTCTTCGCACGCACGGGTTGTGATTCACCGCTTCTGCGCACGTGCGTGACATCATTTTGCGCGTCTGCACATGTGTGAGCGGTGAAACCCGGAAGTAACCCTTTCTGGTACTTCTGGGTCGCCGTGGGATGCAACCTGAAAACATGTAACATGAAGCAATGGTTCCAAACTACAAGAAAGAAGATTCCACCTAAACATTAGGAAGAACTTCCTGACAGTAACAGGGAGAAATGTAAAGTATTGCACTTGGGCCAAAAAATATGAGAGGCACAAATACAAGATGGGTGACACCTGGCTTGAGAGCAGTACATGTGAAAATGATCTAGGAGTCTTGGTTGACCACAAACTTGACATGAGCCAACATTGTGACGCGGCAGCTAAAAAAGCCAATGCAATTCTGGGCTGCATCAATAGGAGTATAGCATCTAGATCAAGGGAAGTAATAGTGCCACTGTATTCTGCTCTGGTCAGACCTCACCTGGAGTACTGTGTCCAGTTCTGGGCACCACAGTTCAAGAAGGACACTGACAAACTGGAACGTGTCCAGAGGAGGGCAACCAAAATGGTCAAAGGCCTGGAAACGATGCCTTATGAGGAACGGCTAAGGGAGCTGGGCATGTTTAGCCTGGAGAAGAGGAGGTTAAGGGGTGATATGATAGCCATGTTCAAATATGTAAAAGGATGTCACCTAGAGGAGGGAGAAAGGTTGTTTTCTGCTGCTCCAGAGAAGCGGACACGGAGCAATGGATCCAAACTACAAGAAAGAAGATTCCACCTAAACATTAGGAAGAACTTCCTGACAGTAAGAGCTGTTTGACAGTGGAATTTGCTGCCAAGGAGTGTGGTGGAGTCTCCTTCTTTGGAGGTCTTTAAGCAGAGGCTTGACAACCATATGTCAGGAGTGCTCTGATGGTGTTTCCTGCTTGGCAGGGGGTTGGACTCGATGGCCCTTGTGGTCTCTTCCAACTCTATGATTCTATGATTCTAAGCAAACATGAGGTATGACTGTATGTAAATCCGGCACTGACTGAATGGCAGGTGCCGTTTGCGCTTCTCAGACTGGAGAGATTCGGCTCGCACTCTCTCAAAGACGCCTTCGGCGGCATCTGAGACGCTGACGACTCGCAAGCTCAGCTCCTAGGAAGCGATGGCGTGTGGAGAGAAGAAATAGAGGACCAAGCATCTCACCTGTGGGTCCACTAGCCAGCCGTGATAGAGAGGCATGTTGAGAAGGTCGAAGACAATGCACTCGGGGGTGTACTCGAAATCGGAGACTCCCGTGAACCTCACGTTGACATCCAGCCCCGTGGAGAGTTTGGGCAGAACCGTCATGGCGTCGTTGACATTCTGTCCGCGGCAGGAGAGGAAGAAGGGCATGCTGGGTATTTTTGAAACTGGGGGACGGAACAAAGTCTAGCTGGGAAAGCCTGCATTTTTGGGGGGGGGGAGGGATAAGGAACCTCAACTCTGGGAGACCAGGGTTCGAATCCACCAATAAACAAATGAGTTAATCAGAGATAATAATAATAATAATAATAATAATAATAATAATAATAATAATTTATTATTTATATCCCACCCATCTTGCTGGGTTTCCCCAGCCACTCTGGGTGGCTTCCAACAGAACACTAAAATACAATGACCTATTGAACATTAAAAGCTTCCCTAAACAGGGCTGCCTTCAGATGTCTTCTAAAAGTCTGGTAGTTATTTTTCTCTTTGACATCTGGTGGGAGGGCGTTCCACAAGGCAGGCGCCACCACCAAGAAGGCCCTCTGCTTGGTTCCCTGTAACTTCCCTTCTCACAGCGAGGGAACCACCAGAAGGCCCTCAGAGCTGGACCTCAGCATCCGGGCAGAACGATGGGGTGGAGACGCTCCTTCAGGTCTACTGGACCGAGGCCGTCTAGGACTTTAAAGGTCAGCACCAACACTTTGAATTGTGCTTGGAAACGTACTGGGAGCCAGTGTAGGTCTTTCAAGACCGGTGTTATAGTATTACTTGTAAGGGATTATGCCCTCGCTGGATCAGGCCGCGAGGAACTCAGGGTTCTCCTTTTCGGCAACGACCTGTGGTACTGCCGTCCACAGCGAGGGCAGACATACTGCAGTTTGCGTATCCTCTGAATGCAGTTTTCAGAGGTAGGCTGCTCCTTCCCAAGGAGGTTCCACTCCTTACCACCAAAGAGGAGCCCTGCTGGGTCTGACCTAGCACTCAGCTCCCTTGGTATCCTGATCTCACTCTCCGAAGGAAGCGCAAAGGGCGCTGCTGGGGCAAACTGGCGGCTCCCCTCGCCTGCTGTTTTTACGACGGTACGTGGTGAAGCGCAAGCTGCTTCTTGGTGTGCCATTGTTTGGTTTTAATGCGCACGCATTCTCTGCAGCGGGAGCTTTGGGCACAGGGCAGATGGTGGAAGTTCTCAGCAGGTTATTACAATAAACAGAGACCTGCCAAGTACCTTGGGGGAGCCCAAAAGGGGGGGGGGGAGAGAGAGAGAGAGAGAGAGAGAGAGAGAGAGAATGAGAATGAGAGAAGCGGGGAAAGAAAGGAACTCACTTGCTGAAAGTTGAGCTGGAGTGCTTCCGACTGTTTTTGGGGCTTGATGGACAGGATGCAGTCACCTGGCATAGAGAGAAAACAGACCTTTTTCATTAAGAACGTAAGAAATTAGCAAAGACATATCATAACTGTGACAATATATGTTGGAAATGTAAAGAAAAGGAAGGAACCTTTTATCATATGTGGTGGACCTGTCCCAAGGTGAAAGACTTCTGGGAGAAGATTTATAATGAATTGAAAAAAAATGTTGAAATATACATTTATAACGAAACCAGAGGCCTTTCTTCTTGGAATAACAGGTTTGGAATTGCCCAAGAAAGATGTTAAATTATTTTTGTATGCCACAACTGCTGCCCGTATTTTGTTAGCTAAAAAGTGGAAAACCCAAGAATTACCAACAATAGAAGAATGGCAGATGAAGATGATGGATTTTTCGGAGCTAGCTGACCTAACTGGAAGAGTCCATGACCAGAAGGAGGAGGAGTATCAGGAAGAGTGGAATAAATTTAATGATTATTTAGTTAAATTTGTTAAGTTAAACTAACTGAAAATAGCTTGCAGATACTTAATGGGCCTAGGATTTTATTTATGTTAAGTGATGAATTAATATGTTTAATTCCATAAGGTGAAGATCTAAGGATGTTAATGTTTAAGTTAAATTTCATAAAAATTGGGATTTGGAAAACCGTTAAAAAGACAGGCAATGAAATTCAACCAAGGGGAAGCGAGGAAGTCACTTAACAAAGTTAATAACTGTAATTTTCAATAAGGCTATTGTCAGGGAACTGACATCAGAGCGAGAGGCGGAGGCAGGGCTCCAGAGCGATGCCGGAGAGGGGACCAGCAGGGGGGAAGGAATTCAGCGTAACACCAGTAGAGAAGAGAGGGAGATGGAGGAAGTGGAGACAGGTCTCCAAGACCCTTCACCAGAGACTAGTGGAGAGAGCGCTGACACACCCCTGCCTTCCCCGTACTTGCGCAGACGAGTTCCGCACAGGGAAAGTAGGAGGAGACTAGGCGTCAAACAGCTCTTATGCTGGAAGAGGTTCAAGAAACGCCCACTGGCAGATTCTGCAAGTGACTGACCGGCCACGGAGTGTGAGCTGTCAGCCAAGGCATGGTTGGGCAGGCAATATAACTAAAACTGAAGGCAACTTACGCACAAGTAACCCCCTTACAACCACTACAGCTATGATTTATGTTTGTTTGTCTTGTGTGTTTGTTAGTTTGTATATAATATTGTGAAAACTAATAAATTTTTTGGAAGAAAAAAAAAAGAACGTAAGAAGGGTGCCATTGTTGGATGAGGCCAAAGGGGCCCCACCCAGTCCAGCCTCCTGTTCTCACATTGCTCAGAAACGCCTCCGGTAACCTAGGAATCTAGATAGACTGTCTCCAGTGGCAGGGAGTTCCACTGTTTAGCTACACGTTTTGGGAAGAAGTCCTTCCTTTCGCCTGCCCTGCATCTGCCATCTGCATTCAGGGTTGCGTCCAACGCTCGTCCGACGCGGATCAGACCCGCTGTGATTAAAAGACAGGGCTAATTTAAGCCCATCACTTCTGGCGGATCTGTAACTTGCTTGAATACAAGCCTGCATAGAGAAGAAAGCTGACTATGCAAAGGGAAGCAGCCGCCTTTGTTGCTCCGCCCACTTTGGCCTCTGGCCCCGCCCACCAACGGCATGCGGCCCCTGAACCTTGCCCGGAAGCAGGAAGCGGCCCTTGAGCAAAAACGAAAACGAAAAACAGGTTTCTCCACCCCTGTACCAAATGATCTCACTCTGAACAAAGGCAGCTCCACACAGTCGGAGGAACTACCGTATTTTTCGCGCCATAAGACGCACCCGACCATAAGACGCACCCAGTTTTTAGAGGAGGAAAACAAGAAAAAAAATATTCTGAACGAAACAGTGGATGTATGATTTTTGTGGTTCATGCTGTGGCCACAGCCATGTGATCTGATGGTGAATTTTGGGTGACCCAATGTAAAAATTCTGAGGATCCATGGGCTTTTACCTCCCCCCTCCCAGGCAGCCTCCTTTATCTCTAGCGTTCCTTATCTCTCTCCCCAATCGGCAAATGATCAGTGGCTTTGTTTCAAAAAAAAAAAAAAAAAAAAGCATGATCTGCTTTTTGCCCCTGGGCAATTCAGCTCCAGGGACCACGAATTCGCTCCATAAGATGCACAGACATTTCCCCTTACCTTTTAGGAAGAAAAAAGTGTGTCTTATGGAGCGAAAAATACGGTAGGTGGCCCTTTGTCTAGTACCCAGAACCCCCCTCCAAAAAAACACAGCCCCAGCCCTCGGGAAATGTGAAAACGATGGTGGCCACATCCTGCCACTTACCAAGGTGAGCCATCAGCTCGTCGGAAGTGATCACTTCCTTCTGGGGGGGCAGTTTCACCTGAAAAGGGAGGAAGAGAGAAAGAGAGAGAGAAGCGATTCGGGAGGATAAAGGACATTTGGCCAAGAGGACCAGCCCGCCTTGCCCCGTGTGCGCCTCCTCCTCCCTCCAAATGCCTGCATTTGGGGGTATATACCAAGAAAAAAGGGGACGCGGGTGGCGCTGTGGGTTAAACCACTGAGCCTAGGACTTGCCGATCAGAAGGTCGGCGGTTCGAATCCCCACAATGGGGTGAGCTCCCGCTGCTCAGTCCCAGCTCCTGCCAACCAAGCATTCGAAAGCACGTCAAAGTACAAGTAGATAAATAGGTACCACTCCAGTGGGAAGGTAAATGGCATTTCCATGCGCTGCTCTGGTTTGCCAGAAGCGGCTTAGTGATGCTGGCCACATGACCTGGAAGCTGTACGCCGGCTCCCTCGGCCAGTAAAGCGAGATGAGGGCCGCAACCCCAGAGTCAGCCACAACTGGACCTAATGGTCAGGGGTCCCTTTACCTTTACCAAGAAAAAAGCACACCTAGAACTCAGGCCAATATAAGTTTCAGTAGTGGGAGGGGTCCCTACTCGCAAATCAATAGTCAATTGTAACAAAAACTAATCCATTCAAAAGTATGTATTCTGACAAGGATTGCAAACTCAAATAGAGATTACAAACTCAAAACAGAGATTGCAAACTCAAATTCATAAGGATATGTAATAATACTAATAATAATAATAATAATAATAATAATAATAATAATTTATTATTTATACCCCGCCCATCTTGCTGGGTTTCCCCAGCCACTCTGGGCAGCTCCCAATCAAGTGTTAAAAACAATACAGCATTAAATATTAAAAACTTCCCTAAACAGGGCTGTCTTCAGATGTCTTTTAAACATAAGATAGCGGCTTATTTCCTTCACATCTGGTGGGAGGGCGTTCCACTACTGAGAAGGCCCTGTGTCTGGTTCCCTGTAGCTTCACTTCTCGCAATGAGGGAACCGCCAGAAGGCCCTCGGAGCTGGACCTCAGTGTCCGGGCAGAACGATGGGGGTGGAGACGCTCCTTCAGGTATACAGGACCGAGGCCATTTAGGCTTTAAAGGTCAGCACCAACACTTTGAATTGTGCTCGGAAACGTACTGGGAGCCAATGTAGATCTTTCAAGACTGGTGTTATGTGGTCTCGGCGGCCACTCCCAGTCACCAGTCTAGCTGCCGCATTCTGGGTTAACTGCAGTTTCCGGGTCACCTTCAAAGGTAGCCACACATAGAGCGCATTGCAACAGTCCAGCGGGATATAACCAGAGTATGCACCACTCTGGCGAGACAGTCTGTGGGCAGGGAGGGTCTCATCTTGTGTACCAGATGGAGCTGATAAACAACTGCCCTGGATACAGAATTGACCTGTGCCTCCATAGACAGCTGTGAGTCCAAAATGACTCCCAGGCTGCGCACCTGGTCCTTCAGGGGCACAGTTACCCCATTCAGGACCAGGGAATCCTCCACACCCGCCCACCTCCTGTCCCCCCAAAACAGTACTTCTGTCTTGTCAGGATTCAACCTCAATCTGTTAGCCGCCCTCCATCCCCCAACCGCCTCCAGACACTCACACAGGACCTTCACCGAACACAATAATTTGTTACAGAATTAGAGATAAGAGTTTATGCCTTCGGGGGTAGACTGCCCCTGACCCTGGAAGCTCTACTCACCTTCCACTGCAAGAAAAGGATGTTCATGATGGCCAGCAGCGGGCAGGGCCCGTTCTCGCTCTGCGTGATGATGGGTGTCCTCTCCCCTTTCCAGCTGATCCACTTCACGCAGTAGAAGTCGGGGGGCTGGGGGTGGCTGGCGGGAGAAGACCGGGGCTCGGGGGCCGCCTCCGCGGGCTGCTCGGCGGCGGTGGGGGGCGCATCAGCCGGGTCAGAGACGCTTGGCAAAGAGTCAGCGCCCGCCAGTGGTTCCTCCTGTCCCGGACGCTCTTTGGAATCTGGCTTTCCGGCCTCTGCAGACTCCGCAGATTCGGGTTCCGGACTTTCGCCTCCCTTCCCGGCCCCCGGGGGGGTTTCCTCGCAGGCCGGGGCCTTCAGTGCCTCCTCCTGGTCTTGCCCGTTTGCGGCGGGCACCTTGGTGCACATGGCGCCAACGTCCTCTACGCCTCGCTCCTCCGGGGAGGCCTCTGTGGTTTGGGGTTCGGCCGGCACATTCTCCCCCTTCGCTGACGGTTCTGCGGATAATTCGGGCTCCATTCGGCGCTGCCCCTACTGCCGCCTTCCTTATAAAAACCTAAGCATCCACCGCGGACGAGCCAACGGGCTGGCTGTCGGATCGAGTCCTAAATGATAGCTTCCTTCTCGCTTTCTGCTGAAGTTTGAATGTGCTTTCCGACTCTGCCTCTCAAGAGGAAAACGGATTCGGGCGTTTGGCAGCAGAAATTCACCTCTCTCACTTTCTCCCCGGATCAATAAGCGATTCGCAAACTTCTAGTCGCCTTGACAAAATGCAACGTTTGCTAGGTACAGTTCCTCTGCCCGCAACTCCCCGCCTTTTTCTTCCAAGCGGTAGAAAACGTTAACACTTTTTTAAAAAGCACGTGGGAAAAGATTCCTGTTTCAATTTATCCTCCGTTTCCCAACCGGATCTCGCTCGACGTCGCCTTTCCCGTTTTCAAAGGCTACTGTAAAAGACCTTAAAAGTGGGGGGGGGGCAACAATTTGGGGTCTGCTGTTTTTGGGGGCTGTCAGGCACTGCTGAGAAAACACGAGGCGGAAATAAAAATGAGAATAGAAACCGATGTTTTTTTTCCAGGCTGGTTTTTCCCTTGCGTTTTCTGCTTCTCGTGGGGGCCACGGAGAAATCAATTCCACCACCTCTTCTCCAGCTCAGCTTTAAAAATTTAATTATTTAACACCCAGGAAACCCAATCGCCGACCGCCTCTCAATCTCTCCGCTTCTAGATCCGCAAAGGATTATTATCTTTCAAGATCCTTTTTTTAAAAAAAAGAAATAAGAAAAATCTCCCTTTCTTTGTACAAAAAAAAATCTTTTTAAAAAAACAAAGAAACCCACGCCTATATATATATATATATATATGAAATTAAAAGAAGTAAATTTCCATAAACTGGTTAAAAATAGGATAAAAATGCAAAGATTTTGCTGCACGGACGGTTTGGTTTTTTCCTTTTAAAAAAAGTTTTTGTTTTGTTTTTTAAAAAAGCAAAGACAGCTGTAGAAGACGAAGGTTATTTGGGTGTGTTGTTTTTCGCTTTCCTAAAGTGTCGGACGGACTCTGCCCCACCGGCTCCAAACCTTCGCCCTGCTTTTGTTGTCCTTGAGGTTGGGCAACCGCAAACAGAGGCAGCCAGTCCCCTATCTTATTTTCATCTGATCTGAGTTTCTCCTTCCGCTCGGAGGCATCCCAGCATATTGACTTTCTCTCCTCGCCGCCAACCACAACTCACGCGCTGCTCAGTCTCTAGAGCGAGTTTGGCGGGTTGTTGACAGCTTGCCTTTGCAGAGAGAGCGGCTCAGCCGGAGGGGTTTTAAATCAGCCGGGCGGCAGGATCCTGGCAATAAAAAAAAGAAGGGAAGAGGGTGGTAAGAGAAACACCTGGATTTTTCCACCTGGACACACCTTCACCTCGCTTCCACGGAAGAATTTCATTTAAAAGCCATGTATGTTTTCACCTCCAAGGACTGAAATTGGGATGGGTCTTTTCCAGACCAACCAAGGGCGGAATTCCCTTCCAGGCAGGCTTTCAGGGGCCGCATGCAGGGGTGGGCGGGGCCACAGGTAAAAGTGGGTGGAGCCATGAGTACCTTTGCAAATTAGGCTGGCTTCCATACATAATCTCTCTCTCTCTCTCTCCTCCATCTAAACATGTAAAAGGCATGATCAGGGTGGAAGGACGTATTTACGGCAGAAGAAAGCACTCTGGGAGGGTGCAAAGCGAGGCAGGCGAGGGGTGTGCCCCCGGGGGCCACAGGGAGAGGTCCTAAGGGCCATATTACGCTCCGAGGCCCCACCACCCTCAGCTGGAAGCGTTCTTTCCTCTCCCAATCGGACAGAACAATATTTCCTTTCTGCCCCATAAATGGAAAGCACAGAATGGTTTCCCCCAAAGAATCCTGGGAATTGGAACTTGGTGAGGTTGGAAACTACACTTCCCAGGATTCCTTTGGGGAAGTCACGTGCTTCAGATGGGAGATGAATGGACTTTAAATGCATGATTCTGCTATAGCTCTCGTCTTTTTAGATGAAAGCCGGGGATCTGGGTAAATTGGGGAGGGCAGAGCCAGCTGCTCCCCTCTCCCCATGCGATCCGATCAGGGAGGTGAATGGCCAGCCGTCAGTCAGCTGAACGCTCAGTTGCCGCGGTTGTTGCATAGCTTTGGGGTGGTTGTTGTGGGGTGTTTTTGCAAGAGGGAAGCTGTCAAGCCAGTCCTAGGGGTGGGGTTGGGGTGGGGAAACAGCTTAGCTCTGCAGCCTGGTTGGATCCAGGCAACAGCTGGAACCTGGGTTTCAAACAACCCAGGAGGGAGGTGAAGGGGAGAGCAGGATCGGTGCAAATCCACCTTCAGCTGGAGCTGCAACAGATAACTCTCCACCCCACCCCATCCAAGTTCCCTCAAAATTTATTCATGTTAACCCCCACCCTTTGGCTTACAAAGATTGGTAGTAAGACACGGCACACAAGGAAAGAGGGAGGAGGAGGGAGGAGGAAAGAAGCAGCAGCAAGCTAACATTGGTTACCTATGGGCTGCGCACTCTCCTCACTCCTTCGACGTTTCTGTTCTGAATATTATTCTTGTTATTTTTACTTTAGCCACTTTACATTTTGTAGCCCTTTAATTATATATTATTTCATTAGTTATGCTTTGCAGGCTGCCTCGGGGCTCCTTTGGGAGGAAACACAGAATAGAAATCAAATAAAAATATATTTCTAGGGCTAAATGGCAGTGCAGTGAAATGGTTAGTGTTAGGCTAGGACTAGGTTGCCCCGGGTTTGAATCCAATGGGGACTGGACCTTGGACCTTCTGCGTGCAAAGCAGATGCTCTCACCACTGAGCCACAGCCCTGCCCTTAAAAATAAAGCAAGACTCCAGTCATCATGATTCTGAAAACACAATTCTGTTGCAGGGGCCTCTCCCAACCCCACCTGGGGATGCCATTGGGGGCTGGACTTCCTGCATGCAGTGTATGTCCATCTCTGACATAGGGCTCCCTAAGAATCGGTCCAGTATACCTGAAAGAGCCTCAAAGGCCCAGTATACCTGAAGGAGCGTCTCCACCTCCATCGTTCAGCCCGGACACTGAGGTCCAGCTCTGAGGGCCTTCTGGCGGTTCCCCCATTGCAAGAAGCAAAGCAACAGGGAACCAAGCAGAGGGCCTTCTCGTTGGTGGCACCCGCCCTGTGGAACGCCCTCCCACCAGATGCCAAAGAGAAAAATAACTACCAAACTTTTAGAAGACATCTGAAGGCAGCCCTGTTTAGGGAAGCTTGTAATGTTTAATAGATTATTGTCTTTTAATATTCTGTTGGAAGCCGCCCAGAGTGACTGGAGAAACCCAGCCAGATGGGCGGGGTATAAATAATAAGTTATTATTATTATTATTATCATTATCAAGAATAACCTTAAGGTTCTAGTCCTCATGATTCCGAATAAAGAGTCGGCTGAATAGGAACACAGAGAAGCTTCCTTATTACCAAGCCAGCAATTGCTCCATTTAGTTCAGTGTTGTCTACACTGATTGGAAGCAGCTCTCTGTTTGAGTTTGAGAGAGCGGGACTCTCTCAGGCCCACCAGGAACCGAACCCAGGACTTTCTGAATGCAAAGCACTGCCCACTGAGCCAGTTAGACGGCTTAACAAATTAAATACTGTAAATGGAAATGCTCTTAAGGCCAAGGAGTGTGTGCTAACAGCCTGTTAAGAGAGTCTGGGGGTCAGTCCCCCCAGAGCTGAGTAAGCCAAACCTGCCAGTCTGGACACACCCATCTTGCAAAGGAACTCGCACCCAGGACCGGGACGGGTGGTGGGGTCTTTGTGTGGCGTAGCAGCGGGTCAAATCGTGTCTGCCTTGTTCTGCTTACCCAACCAGGACAGCCGGCCAGGGTCCAAGACAAGGGGGGAAAGGATGGGGTTTTTTGGGAAGGCTGGCAAAATATTATTAGGGAAAGCTTTGCGAGAAAAAGTGACGGGTGCGGAAGGCGAGAAAGTGGGGCTGTGGGCCAATGAGGGGGCTGGCTGCTTCTCCGCTCCTGGATCCTAATGTAAACACCCCCTGATCCGAATCAAGCAGATCCAAATGCGGGAGGCGAAATGTGGAGCGAAAAGGGAATCTTTGCTCACCTTTCCTTTGGCTTTCATCCCCAAGGCCTCTCTCCCTCTCTCTCTTTGCAAATCTTCCTCCGTTTTGGATCCTTCCGAAGTTTCTCCCTCTTCCTTCCCTTCTTTTTTCTCTCCCCAAATGTGCAGACGAGAGGAGACCTGGCGGAGAAAAAGGAGAGTCACTTTGCACCGGCTTGTTTACCTTCTCGCCTCCCCACAGAGACATCTATTGGGGCGGAGGTTTTACAGCACTGGAGGGGTCTTGTGCAATGTGCCCGGAAAAAGGGAGAGGAATTAGGGTCACATAACAAAAGGGCAGTGTTTTCCAAAGCCGCTGACAGCTTTTTTTTTTTTTAAAAAAAGGTCTGATAGCGGGTGGTGCTGTGGGTTAAACCACAGAGCCTAGGGCTTGCCGATCAGAAGGTCGGCGGTTCGAATCCCCACGACGGGGTGAGCTCCCGTTGCTCGATCCCTGCTCCTGCCAACCTAGCAGTTCGAAAGCATGTCAAAGTGCAAGTAGATAAATAGGTACCACTCCGGCGGGAAGGTAAACGGCGTTTCCGTGCACTGCTCTGGTTCGCCAGAAGCGGCTTAGTCCTGCTGGCCACATGACCCGGAAGGTGTACGCTGGTTCCCTCGGCCAGTAAAGCGAGATGAGCACCACAACCCCAGAGTCGGTCACAACTGGACCTAATGGTCAGGGGTCCCTTTACCCTTTAAACGCTTATTTTCCAAATTAAAATGGGAGGCGTTACTTAGCTCTCACGAAGGGGAGACTGCAAGGGGAGAGAACGGTTTGCTTTTGGGGGCGTGAATCTGATCGGAAGGAGGCAGTGACTCATTCAGAAGGGCAACAGGGAAATTCCTCCTGCGATCCCACAGCAATTGAATCAAGGTGGCTGCTGTACAGACCATGAGGACTCATTTCCCAGTGGGAGGCTGGATGGAAAGAAGGAAAGAGGCAGAGACACACAGAGAGAGGGGCGACAGGCACCCTCCTTGAAGACTTGCATGCTCTCCAGGAATTACTGGACAAATTTTGCCCCATAAAGCGGCATGGTCACAGTGACTCCCTTCCGGAGCAGACTGCTTGGGCGAACATCATGCAGAGGCACAACGGATGAACTCCCCATCTGCATACGTGCTTAAGATCTCTCGCCCAAGGAATTTCTTTCTATCTTTCTCATACCTCACATGGGTCAGAAGCTTGCTGACATAGGGGAAAGCTCTACCCCATGTCAAATACTCTTTTTAGAGGTTTGTTTCCAAATTGTGTCACATCTGAAATACATATTGTGGAAAAAACATTTTTTTTTTTGAAAGGATGAGATGCCAGAAATATTTAATTCGATACCTGCTGCCTCCCCCGTCGTCCTTCCTTTTTCTCGTTACAAAATATTACCCACCCACTCTCTGGGCAAAGAGATGCTACTGTTTGTGGAAATTTGAAAGCCCTTCTGTTCTAGAATCCAAAAGGCCAGCTCTAAAGGAGGGTGTTTGGAGTCTTAAAGGGGCAGAGCTGGAAGTTCGGGACAGCCCAGACGTATTTATGTTTATTCAGAGGCTAGTGCCATTGCCTTCAGAATATATGCTGCTGGATTTGCAGCCTCGTTTAGGCACTGTAATAGACATACAGGCAAATCCCACTGAGTTCAATGGGATTTTTTCTCCAGTAAACCACATTTCCTGACTCCCAGGTACTTCTCAGTGGACTTTAAAGGTAAAGGTAAAGGTACCCCTGCCCGTACGGGCCAGTCTTGACAGACTCTGGGGTTGTGCGCCCATCTCACTTAAGAGGCCAGGGGCCAGCGCTGTCCGGAGACACTTCCGGATCATGTGGCCAGCGTGACATCGCTGCTCTGGCGAGCCAGAGCCGCACACGGAAACGCCGTTTACCTTCCCGCTGGTAAGCGGTCCCTATTTATCTACTTGCACCCGGAGGTGCTTTCAAACTGCTAGGTTGGCAGGCGCTGGGACCGAGCAGCGGGAGCGCACCCCGCTGCGGGGATTCGAACCGCCGACCTTTCGATCGGCAAGTCCTAGGCGCTGAGGCTTTAACCTTTAGCGCCACCTGCGTCCACTTTACTTCAGGATAAATGCACACAGGAGTGTAATGGAAGGACTTCTTGCATTTACCAACATTTATTTCCTGCCTGTCCTCCAAACATGGTTCTCCATTTTATCCTAACAACAACCCAGGGAGGGAGGTCAGACTGACAAGTCAATAACTGGCCCAAGGTCACATGCCGTCAGCTCCAAGCCTAAGGGAGGACTTGAACCCTGGTCTGCCAGGTCCTAGCCTGACACCCCCAAGTGAGCTGATAGCTCTTTTCCATTTATGTTTACTCTGAATTAAGTCCCACTGTGTTCACTGTGTGTGTCCTGCATTGCAGCCCTGCAGAGCAACCAGAAGTAGGTTTACTCTCAGGTAAACTGTGCCAGGATCACGTTCCTACAACGCACTCCTATGCACACTTCCTCAGAAATAAGGGTATGCGTGGGGTGCGCTGCAACATCACCCGGTTGCGCTGCAACACTCCCCCATTGGGTTATATGCAACTAAGTGCTACTCAAGAGCAGACGCACTGAAAACAATGGGCATGTCATCAATTTAATTCCCCCCCCCCCAATTTTTTCTAATTGATTTTCCAAAATTTTAAAACAGGCAAACATAGATCTGAATTGTACTTAATCCAAACTTAGTAACATTGTTACGTGACTTCCTCAAATCCCCCTGGCTGAATTTCAGTGTATATCATTGTAACAGTTTTCCAAAACCAATTTTCTCATAAAATTAACTTAATCACTTAACATCTTTCTTTCTTTTCATTTTAACTTTAAACATGTTATTCTCTAACATTGCATATTTAAATCCTAAGCCTATCTGGTATTTGCAAGTTTTTCCAATTAAGTTACCTTAACATATTTAACTAAATAGTCTTTGAGGCATGTCATCAATTTAAATGGGTCTACGCTGAGCAGGGCGTTGTCGGTTACTACAACTGGCTTGAGCTTACACAGCCCAGCCCCGAATATTCACGTTTACTCAGATGTTTCAAGACCCATTAAATTCAATGGGGACTGGCACTCCCAAAGAGTAGACCCATTGAAATGAATTGCACCTAAACGAGGTCTATTAAGCAGCATGAATCTCAATTCATTAATTAGACCCATTTCAACGGGTCTAAACTTAGAAGAGCTTTAGGTATCACGCAACCCCATAGTGGTTCAGAAATGTGGGCGGTGGGACTCGAACCCGCGACTCCCAGGATGGCGGCTGCTCCCCCCCCCTCCAGTCTCTTTCCCAATTTCGTCACTTCCGCCGACGGCGCGGCCACTACGCCACGCTGGCCCTGCCGCCTGTAGTAAGTTCGAGCAACTGTCGGTACAGAGGCGGGGCGGAAGAGAGCACAAGTGCTCTTCTGCGCGTGCGCACCGTGCTCTGATTGACGTCCCGCTCCGCCTGTCAGGATCAGCCTGCGCCCCTGCGCGGTCGACGTGCCCCGCCCCTTAAAAAAAAAACACCCTGAGGGAACGACGCTCGCTTAACTGCCAAAAAAGGCGCTCGGTCGCTCGTTTGTCTCTTTGCTCTAAAATAAAACAGTAATAAATCAGAATGTTGTTGTTGTTATTGTTGTTAGTACCCCGCCCATCTGACTGGGTTGCACAAGCACGACACGATTTCCCCACATGTAGGCCCCGCGGCGATCCCCGCCCTCGATTTGTTCTCCCTCCCGGCGAAGCCGCCTGCTTGGCGGGGGAGAGGGAGCAGGCCGCGGCGGGAGAAAGAAGAGAGGGAGGAGGAGCAGCAGCAACCCTTCCCGTCCTCCTCCTCCCCCTCCGCCAGCTCCGCCTCGGACATGGAGAGCTTCCTGGGAGGCCGCAAAGCCGCCCTTCAGGTACCCGCCTCGCCATATATAGACGTAAAAATATAGGCTGCTTTTAAAAGGGACGCTCTCATGAGAGGAAATTGTGTCACCCTGGGCAGGGATGTGTGTCTGGGTGCGGAGCTGTAAATATGATGTACATGACATATACCTCATATTTACAGCATTTTTTATATATGATGTACATGACATATACCTCATATTTACAGCATTTTTTATATATGATGTACATGACATATACCTCATATTTACAGCATTTTTTATATATGATGTACATGACATATACCTCATATTTACAGCATTATATATATATATATATATATATATATATATAGGGACGCAGGTGGCGCTGTGGGTAAAAGCCTCAGCGCCTAGGGTTTGCCGATCGAAAGGTCGGCGGTTCGAATCCCTGCGGCGGGGTGCGCTCCCGCTGCTCGGTCCCAGCGCCTGCCAACCTAGCAGCTCGAAAGCACCTCCGGGTGCAAGTAGATAAATAGGGACCGCTTACCAGCGGGAAGGTAAACGGCGTTTCCGTGTGCGGCTCTGGCTCGCCAGATGCAGCTTTGTCATGCTGGCCACGTGACCCAGAAGTGTCTCCGGACAGCGCTGGCCCCTGGCCTCTTAAGTGAGATGGGCGCACAACCCCAGAGTCTGTCAAGACTGGCCCGTACGGGCAGGGGTACCTTTACCTTTACCTTATATCAATGATGATAGGGACGCAGGTGGCGCTGTGGGTTAAACCACAGAGCCTAGGACTTGCCAATCAGAAGGTCGGTGGTTCGAATCCCCGCGACGGGGTGAGCTCCCGTTACGCGGTCCCTGCTCCTGCCAAACTAGCAGTTCGAAAGCATGTCAAAGTGCAAGTAGATAAATAGGTACCGCTCCGGCGGGAAGGTAAACAGCATTTCCGTGCGCTGCTCTGGTTCGCCAGAAGCGGCTTAGTCATGCTGGCCACGTGACCCGGAAGTGTCTCCGGACAGCGCTGGCCCTCAGCCTCTTAAGTGAGATGGGCGCACAACCCCAGAGTCTGTCAAGACTGGCCTGTATGGGCAGGGGTACCTTTACCTTTACCTATATATATATATATATATATATATATATATATATATGAGAAAGAGATTATTATTATTACAATTTATTGCCTGCCCAACAATTGAAACACAATAGTAAAAAGTGTTTGAAACAGCTTAAAATTACAGAAACAAGGTGGGTCCTAAAAAGAGATTCATACATACATCCCTCCCTCCCATATTTGTGTGCATATACATTTTCCCTATTATTATATTACTGAATAGGGTTGCTATATTTCAAAAAGTGAAAACCTGGACCTTATTATTATTATTACTATTTGGCCCAAAGTTGTTGAGCTATGTCTATATCTGTTATGTATATATCTTTTTCTTGGGTAGAGTCATCATAGC
Organism: Podarcis cretensis; assembly: GCF_951804945.1. Lineage (NCBI taxonomy): Eukaryota > Metazoa > Chordata > Lepidosauria > Squamata > Lacertidae > Podarcis > Podarcis cretensis. The sequence continues at coordinate 4,441,973 of NC_137186.1, forward strand.
GAGCCATAGTCCTCTTTTGTGTCCGTGTTTTGCTCTTCAAAATATGGCAACCCTGTTTTTCCGCACTGACCGGCAGCAGCAGCAGCAGCTTTCCAGGGTTATGCCAATGTGGGGTTGAGCCTGGGACTGTCAGCACGCACTCTGAACCCCTGAGCTACGGAGGTCTTTTGGACAGCGGATCCATATACAGTGGTGCCCTGCAAGACAAACGCCTCGCAAGACAGAAAATCCGCGAGACGAAAGGGTTTTCCGTTTTGGAGGCGCTTCGCAAAACGAATTTCCCTATGGGCTTGCTTCGCAAGACAAAATGTCTTGCAAGTTCCTGCGGGGTTTTTTTCTTTTTTGCCCCCTTTTTCTAAGCCGCTAAGCCGCTTATCAGCTGATCCTCTAAACCGATAAGTCGCTAAGCCGCTAATAGCGCTAAGCCGCTAAGCCGTCAATGGGCTTGCTTCGCAAGATGAAAAAACCGCTAGACGAAGAGAATCGCGGAACGGATTCTTTTCGTCTTGCGAGGCACCACTGTATGTCTGTAAAGTTGTGATAGGAATTTTATGGTCTTCGATATATGGTAATGTTCATAAGTGTACCAACTGAGCATGTACATAGATCAGCACAGGAAGACCGACCTGGAACCATTTTGATTCCTAAACTGAGCAAATGTTTTCTCTGCAAGGTCAAAGTGGGAAACCTCCCATTGTCTCTTTCCTCACAAATCTTGTCTTAAGGGCACATTTAAGATATGAATAGGGTGTGAGCCTGACCTGGCTCAGGAACTAATTACAGTCGCGCCTCGCAAGACGGAAAACCCGCTAGACGAAAGGGTTTTCCGTTTTGGAGGCGCTTCGCAAAACGAATTTCCCTATGGGCTTGCTTCGCAAGACGAAATGTCTTGCGAGTTCCTGCGGGTTTTCCCCCCTTTCCCCCCCCTTTTCCTAAGCCGCTAAGCCGCTAACCCCTTTCCCCCCCCCCTTTTCCTAAGCCGCTTAACAGCTGATCCGCTAAAAGCCACTAAACCGCTAATAGCACTAATCCACTAAGCTGTCAATGGGCTTGCTTCACAAGACGAAAAAACCACTAGACGAAGAGCCTCACGGAACGGATTAATTTCGTCTTGCGAGGCACCACTGTATATATCATTACAAAAGACTGGCCAGGCTCCCCAGGCAATCCAATCAAGTAACCTTCCAGACAGGAGATAAACAACAGTCACATTTCGGTTTTAAGACGCCTTTTCTGTGATGTAGGTATGATGTATCTGAGGGGTGGTCTTAGGTTACACCCCTTCTGTGATGTATGTATGATGTATCTGGGGGTGGTCTTGATCTACAGGGTGGCGATTTCAAAAGTCTTTATAAGGCCTTGCACACCATTATTCTGGGTTCCTCCTCCTCTCCTGCGGGTGAGGGGAGCACCCTGTTGCAACAGTTCAATAAAGATCAAGCTTACTAGCTGCTTTGCTTCTCAATATTCTCTGGTTGGCCTCTGTTATCTTCTCCTACCAATAGGTAACCTATGTAAGGACTCTATATGGGCTCTTGGATACCCCATAAGGGAAAAGGGCACTTTTTGTTTACAACACAGTCGTGCATTGGAAGTCAAAAGGAATCCGTTCCGGAAGTCCGTTCGACTTCCAAAACGTTCGGAAACCAAAGCGCGGCTTCTGATTGGCCCCGGAAACAATGCCGACAGCTGAAACAGATGTTCGGCTTCCGAAAAACCTTTGCAAACCGGAACACTTACTTCCGGGTTTGCTGCGTTCAGGAGTCGATTTGTTCGTCAGCTAAGCCGTTCGGGAACCAAGGTACCGCTGTATCTAAGGAGTAAACCCTACACAAATCCGTAGTGGGGTCCCTAAGATGGTTGGGTGGTGCCTTTTATGCCTCCTTCCAGTATCTCCTGCAGCCCAGCTGGTGCCAAATATTTTGCTCTGCTTTGTTTGGACCACCGATATGTAACAAAGGAAATCCTCTGTGTCGCAACACAGACAACTCTAAACACATGGCTAATAATGGTCTAACAAAATATTTGTAACACGTATTATTTCAACAATTCTTAAACAGAAAATATGTTACATTATCGCTAGCTGATGAAGAGTTACTATCAAAACAGTTCATCATCCGGAAAAACTGCTCTATGTTTGGAGCGTCCATTACTGCACGGTTACAGGACTGTGACTGTTGAAAGGATTACAGTCAGACCTCGGGTTACAGCCACTTCAGGTTGCGGTTTTTCAGGTTACGCACCCGCCAAAACCCAGAAGTACCAGAATGGGTTGTTTCTGGGTTTCGGCGGTCACACATGTGCAGAAGCGCTAAATCGTGCTTTGCGCATGCGCAGAGGTGCCAAATCGCAACCCGCGTGTGCACAGACGTGCCGCTGCAGGTTGCGAACGCTGCGGGTTGCGAACGTGCCTCCCGCACGGGTCGCATTCGCAACCCGAGCATCCACTGTATTTGCCTCTTTGATACTGATTGATTGCATTCTCTAATTTTGTTGATGCAAAATTGATTGATTTTCATTATTTGTGACTCCATTACATATTTTCTGTTTAAGAATTGTGAAATAATACGTGTGACAAATATTTTGTTAGAACATCATTAACCTTGTGTTGCCTGTGATTGTTTAGAGTTTCATTTGGACCACAGCAGCGAGGCCGAGAGCGGGGTCTTGTTATCTGGGCAACCTAGGACTTCCAGACCCGCTGCCCAAGCTTGCGCCCAGGGGAGGTCGCTTCAGTGCTACTAATGCAGTGGTTTGGCTTTGCACCCCCAGAGGTGCACTCCATTGTCTCTCGAGACAGACGGGTGCCAACAGCAAGAAGTCCACCCAAAGAGGATGGCCCTTTGTTAAGAACAGTTCCAGTTGCTTTCCGCGTCTGCAAAGGGAGTTTGCTGTTGAGATGAAGAGCGGTTCTTTGCCCGAGCGTAAGGTGAGGTTCCGACCACGTGCTCTGCACCGCGTTCTTCAAAGCAACGATTCGGTTCCGGGGAGGATTGAACCGGCCTGCGGTGGCTTTCAGAAAGCCGACAGATGTTCTAGGATTCTCCGCCATGAAGCAGCCTAGTAATTGGGAGAAGGGGTTAGAAAAGGAAAATAAGAAAAAGTTGTTGCACTGAGGGTTGTTGTTGTTTAAACTCAGAGGGTCCAAAAAAAAAGAAACGGGTGTTTTGTAAGTGTTTATAAAACTTGTTTTTCTGGTACGAACAATGAGAGGATTGTTTAAGGAGGCCCCAATCTGGTGCCCTCCAGATGTGCTGGGGTTGGAGTCACGCAACATCTGGAGGGCACCAAGTTGCTGAAAGCCGGTTTGAGGACGAATAAAATTTGTTTGAGGTTTAATTAAGCCTGCTCGTCAGACAGGGATTAGACAAATTGGTGGGGGGATCAGTCCGTTGGTGGCTTTGTCTCTGGCCACCTTGCAACCCTCCCCACCCCTTAAGCATATGTGGAACCTCAGACCAAGCAGATGAATGCGGCCCCCAAGCCTCTCTGTCCGGCCCTCAGGACTCTCCTCAGGCCACACCCCTCACCAGCCCTGCTCCACCCCTCCCTTGAGTGTTCCCGCCTGGCTGGAATGTGTCCTTGAACTCTGCTCATGCCTCTTGCTTGCCAGATGGAGGTCTGTGCGCATGTAGAAACTTCTTGACTTGTGTTTGGAAGGCAGCCAAATTTACAGAAGAGTCATGTGCATTGCTGCACTCTCTTATTTTCTGGCCCCCAGAAGGTTCTCAGTGAGAGGATGCGGCCCTCAGCCTGAAAAAGGACTGCCTGCCCTGATATACGGAAAGGCGGTACAGCATCTAAAATTGATCCAGTTAGATGGAACTTCCAGCTTCAAAGGCAGTCTATCATTAATTACTGGATGCCCAAGACAAATGGCAGGATCCAACATGTCCTGCTGGTGAGCCAGGAAGCTCAACCAGGTCAGCCCTCGGTCTGAACTACCTCTGGGGATTCTTCTTACATCCACAATTTCATGAAAGTTCAGACCTGGAAGCATTTTTCCTACGAGGAAATCGAAGAAGAAAAAATCCTAGGCATCTGAATCCATCTTTTTTTTAAAAAAAAAGATGCTCGGTGGGGGGGAGAATGAGAGTGTTTCTGAGCACATGCAAAGTGCCTTGCCAAACCTGTCATATGACCAAGTGGGGACCGCTAGTACCTGGGATTGGGACCATTGCCTTGAGCTCATGTTCAGGATAAAATCTGAGGTGAGCGGCACCTCTGTTTCCTTTTGACAATCACTGTTTTATTTGCAGTTGCCAAAATTATTTATTCCGCCCCTCCTCCCTTTGTTGGTTTGTGTAAGAAAAAAGCCATCTGCGCTGGGCGCATTGTCAAAGCATGGCATCTGAGTGCTCACAATCTCCTCTTCTGTATAGTTTATTGTGTGTATCTTCCTTTCCCCCCATTTTTAAAACATGAATCATTCTTCTCTCGTGATTGTTGAATGCAGTAACAGCACCGCAACCGGCCTTTGGCATTCAGCAGAGCCCCAGAGGCTAGGCCAGCAAAGCGTAGAGCAGGCATAGGCAAACTCGGCCCTCCAGATGTTTTGGGACTACAACTCCCATCATCCCTGACCACTGGTCCTGTTTGCTAGGGATTATGGGAGTTGTAGTCCCAAAACATCTGGAGGGCCGAGTTTGCCTATGCCTGGTGTAGAGCAAAAAGTAGCCAAGGGTGTGTACGCATCATAAAGCCCATTTGAAGGCCATGACATCTCCCAGAGAATCATGGGAACTGTAGTTTGGTAAGGGATGGCCATCTGTGACTGTGAGCCCAGTTGCTGGGAACCCCAAGGAAGGGAGAGTTCCTCTTGCGCTAGAATCCTGTTTGCTGGTTCCCAACAGGCAGCTGGTTGGCTTCTGTGAGAACAGGATGCTGGCCTGATCAGCAGCCTCTTCTTATGCTCTTAAGTTGGTGGTTATTATTACTGCCTCCTGTGGCAGGGAGTTCCATAGTTTCACTGCGCTGCGTGAAGAAATTCTCCCTTTTTATCTGTCCGGAATCTTCTACCGTTCAGTTTCATTGGGTGTTTTGAGAGAGGGAGAAAAACATCTCCCCACGCCTTGCATAAATTTGCAAAGCTTCTACCGTGTCACCTGTAATAAACATAAATCTGCCCTTATTCCCTTATGGGGGACACAAGAATCCTTTGCAGGTTCTCCATCAGTTGGAGAAAATAACAGAGGCCAACCAGAGAATATTGAGAAGCAAAGCAGCTAGTAAGCCTGATCTTTATTGAACTGTTGCAACAGGGTGCTCCCCTCTCACGCAGGAAAGGAGGAGGACCCCAAACCAAGGTGTGCCCGCCCTTATATAGATATTTTAAATTGCCCGCCCTGGAGCCCAAGACCACCCCAGAAGCATCATACATACATCACAGAAGAGGCGGTCTACAACAGAAATCTGAGTGCGTTGTTTACCTCCTGTTTGGCAGATTACCTGTTAATGGTGACTTGATCGGATACCCTGGGGAGCCTGGCCAGTCTTTTGTAATGATAAATGCTTAGTTCCTGGGCCAGGTCACAGGCTCACCCTTTTCATACACAGACATACCCTTAAGACAGGATTTGTGAAGGAAAAGACAATGGGGAGGCTTTTCCATTTTCCTTCGACCTTGTGGAGAAATCACTTGGTCAGTTTGGGAACCAAAATGGCTTCATGGCTGTTTTCCTGTGCAGCAGCAGGAAATGTTGGTTTCAGACATGTGGTTTATATATTTATGTATGTGTTTGCTTGGTACATTTATGAACATTTATTATATATATAAGACCTTAAATTTTTTATTTCATGCCTCTCTGTCGCCTTTTCTCTAAGCGGAAAAGTCCTCCCTCTGCACTCTCTCTGAATCTTGAGCAAACGCTGTCTCACTTTGCTGAAGCAGAGCTTTCTCGCTTCCCCACCAGGATCTGTCCAAACCCACCGATAGGGTGATAAATCACCTCGTGTCCTGAATCAGCAGACTTCCTGCCCCATCAGCAAATATCTGATTGCTGCTGTTTGCAGTGCACCCTCGTTTTATATAAATTCAATAAATAATAATAATAATTTTCAGACCTATCTTCCTTAGCCCGACAAACTTTAATAGTGGGAGTTTGTGTCTATGGAAATTTCCTTCCTTTTCTTTAGCTAGAGAGGTTGCTTTTAATGGGAAAATATGTATGTTTGTGGTTGATTTTGGTTTCTCTCAAGTTTTTCGTTTTTTTCCAATCTTAAGCTCAGGTCTCCACATTTATACGTCAGTTTGCAGTTAAAAAAAGAAACCTTCAGAAAAGAATATTCAGTGCTTCAGTAATAATAAAAGGTTTTGCCTAAGAGACACATGTTTGCCATTTTGCCTAAGACACACGTTTTTGCAAAGACGTGTTCCCGTTTCTCGAACTTGGGTCCCCAGCTGTTGATGGACTACAGCTCCCATCATCCCTAGCTAGCAGGACCAGTGGTCAGGGATGATGGGGGGTGTAGTCCAACGACAGCTGGGGACCCAAGTTCGAGAAACGCCATGGAACAGGCATCCAAAACACACTCACAAATTAGAACGAGCATCTAAAATGAGCTGCTTAACCCCAAATTCCTGCATTTATCTCACTGATACACATTCTCTGGGTGCATTTCTGTGAACATGACTTGGCCGAAGCACTGCATTGCAAAACCCAGAGAGCTGTTGCTACTATTTTTAATCCTGTTAGTGGTTTGTGAGTGTTATTCAATCACCAGGACTACCCAAGTGATCTTTCCACGCTTCCCTTTTTCTTCTTCTCGTGGTGGGGGCAAAGGAAAAGTTACCGACAAGAGACACTAGGTATCTGAACCCATCATCCACCACAACGGCTGCACTCCAGCGTTCGAAATTCACCAGGCGCCTTTTGCTACTGACGCCGGTCCAAATGCAACTACGGTCATACCTTGGGTTACAGCCGCTTCAGGTTGGGTTTTTTTTTTGGGTTGCGGACCGCCGAAACCCAGAAGTACCGGAACGGGTTACTTCCAGGTTTTGGCGGTCGCGCATGCGCAGAAGCGCTAAATTGCGCTTTGCGTATGCACAGAAGTGCCGAATCGCAACCCGCGTGTGAGCAGACGTGGCTTGCGAACGCTGCAGGTTGCGAACGCCCATCCTGCATGGATCATGTTTGCAACCCGAGCGTCCACTGTACGTGGAGATTTCTGGGCGCTAGGTTGGCAACCGCAGTTTAAAAACCTCTGCCTTAGTCCACGGTGCGCCTAACTTACCATATTTTTTGCTCTATAAGACTCACTTTTCCCCTCCTAAAAATTAAGGGGAAATGTGTGTGTGTCTTATGGAGCGAATGCAGGCTGAACAGCTATTCCAGAAGCCAGAACAGCAAGAGGGATTGCTGCTTTCACTGCGCAGAGATCCCTCTTGTTGTTCTGGCCTCTGAGATTCAGAATATTTTTTTTCTTGTTTTCCTCCTCCAAAAACTAGGTGCGTCTTGTGGTCTGGTGCATCTTATAGAGCAAAAAATACGGTATATATCTGAGTTTCTAACCCAGCTGCACCAGAATCTGATGTGGCTGTACCTCTGAATTCAAGGTGCGAGCAGTGGGGAAAGAGGGGGCCGTGTTCCTCGCACCCTTCCTTCAGGCTTTTTGGAGGCATCCGATTGGCCGTGGTGAGACATAAGATGCTGAACTTGTTGTTGTTGTTTGGTTGTTTAGTCGTGTCCGACTCTTCGTGACCCCCTGGACCAGAACACGCCAGGCCCTCCTGTCTTCCTTTGCCTCCCGCAGTTTGGTCAAACTCATGCTGGTAGCTTCGAGAACACTGTCCCACCATCTCGTCCTCTGTGGTCCCCTTCTCCTTGCGCCCTCCATCTTTCCCAACATCAGGGCCTTTTCCAGAGAGTCTTCTCTTCTCATGAGGTGGCCAAGGTCTTGGAGCCTCAGCTTCAGGATCTGTCCTTCCAGTGAGCACTCAGGGCTGATTTCCTTCAGAATGGAGAGGTTTGATCTTCTTGCAGTCCATGGGACTCTCAAGAGTCTCCTCCAGCACCAGAATTCAAAAGCATCCATTCTTCGGTGATCAGCCTTCTTGATGGTCCAGCTCTCACTTCCATTCATCACTACAGTACTGGGAAAACCATAGCTTTAACAATACAGACCTTTGTCGGCAAGGTGATGTTTCTACACCAGCCTATATGGGCTGCAATAATGCTGGACTAATGTGCTTTGAGAGAGAGATCGGCTTCTAAAAGGGCACCCGCTTCTCCAAGGCCCTCGAGCAATGTTCTACACAAAGTGCTGGTGCCTATCTCTCCTGTTTGATTTCTTTTTTTAAAAACCACTCTCTCCCCTCCTCGATTTTAATTTCCCTTTTTGCATCTCAACCATCTGCGGCTGTTTTCTCTGCCTCCACCTTTGCCACAGCCGCAGCTTTCAAGGCTGCTCCTGGGAGGAAATCAGTTTACCTTGGGCCAGCTTATCTCTTGGAGTGCTTTAGCAAATGGGCCGCGGCGTTTCGCAGTAGCCGGGAAACGGCGCCTGGTGCCTCTTAGGTTGTGCAGATGAGAGAAACCTTTCAAGGTCTCCCCAGCGGCCAGGAAAATGGGCTTAAACCGGGAAAGCTTCTGCAAAGCGCTTGCCAGCTTCTCAACAGCTTCTCACCCCAAATGCACCTCACAGCGGCCTTGTGTGTATTTGTGGTCGCACCTTGCAATTGTACCATTGTGGTATGTACAGTCCCCTCAGAAGATAAAGAAGGGGAATTGCCTCATTTACTTTTATTATTTATTGCACTGATATTCCAGCTTTTTCTCCAGCTACTTTAAAATGAGGCTGCATTTCAAATTGCATTTTAACCTGTATTTTAAATTGGTGTGTTTCCCCCACCCCCCCTCTTTCCCCCCTATTATGTTTTTACTGTGATTTTATTGGTGTTAGCCGCCCTGAGCCTGGCTCTGGCCGGGGAGGGCGAGGTATAAATAAAATTTATTATTATTTATAATTATTAAGGAGCTCAAGGTGGCTGACGTGGTCCTCCCTCCCCTCACTGAACCCCACAACAACTGTGAAGTGGGTTAGGCTAAGAGGGATAGTACCATATTTTTTGCTCTATAAGACAAACCAGACCACAAGACGCACCTAGCTTTCGGAGGAGGAAAACAAGAAAAAAAAATATTCTGAATCTCAGAAGCCAGAACAGCAAGAGGGATCGCTGCGCAGTGAAAGCAGCAATCCCACTTGCTGTTCTGGCTTCTGGGATAGCTGCGCAGCCTGTATTCGCTCCATATGACGCACACACATTTCCCCTTAATTTTTAGGAGGGAAAAAGTGAGTCTTATAGAGCAAAAAATACAGTAATTGGCTCACATCTGGCTTCATGGCTGAGCCTGCATTCGCTCCATGAGATGCACACACATTTCCCCTTACTTTTTAGGAGGGGAAAAAATGAGTCTTATAGAGCAAAAAATACAGTAATTGGCTCACATCTGGCTTCATGGCTGAGTGGGGCGATTGGAACCCTGGTCTCCCAGGTCCTAGTCTGACACGCTAACCCCTACACTACACGGATGAACTTCCTTTCAGTTTGTTCCCCTTTCCCCGCCTTAACTTAAGAGTGTAAGGTGCTTCGTGGCGGAGACTGGTTTGTGTTGGTGGTATTCCCATCTCTTATTTTAGACTCTGCTCTTCAGCAGGAAAGTGTCCCAGAGCAGTAAGCAATACAGCGACCGCCTTCAGATTTGACCATCTTAAAAGGCGTAACATGAAAGGAAAACAGGGATGGGAAAGGAGGAGGAAAACACAAAGACTCGGGCACTGGGGTGCCGGTAGCAACCGCAATGCACAAATGTAGATCTATGTAAATAATAAACGATAAATAATGCTTGCACAATTGGCAAAAGGTTTTGCGTTTGTAATAGGGGGGTGTCCGTGTCAGAGTTGTGACCCTTTTACAAATTATCGGTGGGGGCAGGAAGGGAAGTTGACCACAAACTTGACATGAGCCAACAGTGTGACGCGGCAGCTAAAAAAGCCAATGCAATTCTGGGCTGCATCAATAGGAGTATAGCATCTAGATCAAGGGAAGTAATAGTGCCACTGTATTCTGCTCTGGTCAGACCTCACCTGGAGTACTGTGTCCAGTTCTGGGCACCACAGTTCAAGAAGGACACTGACAAACTGGAACGTGTCCAGAGGAGGGCGACCAAAATGGTCAAAGGCCTGGAAACGATGCCTTATGAAGAACGGCTAAGGGAGCTGGGCATGTTTAGCCTGGAGAAGAGGAGGTTAAGGGGTGATATGATAGCCATGTTCAAATATATAAAAGGATGTCACATAGAGGAGGGAGAAAGGTTGTTTTCTGCTGCTCCAGAGAAGCGGACACGGAGCAATGGCTCCAAACTACAAGAAAGAAGATTCCACCTAAACATTAGGAAGAACTTCCTGACAGTAAGAGCTGTTTGACAGTGGAATTTGCTGCCAAGGAGTGTGGTGGAGTCTCCTTCTTTGGAGGTCTTTAAGCAGAGGCTTGACAACCATATGTCAGGAGTGCTCTGATGGTGTTTCCTGCTTGGCAGGGGGTTGGACTCGATGGCCCTTGTGGTCTCTTCCAACTCTATGATTCGATGATTTGATGAACTGTAGCACACTCCTCACAAAGGTGCAGCACCCACCAATCTTACCAAACTACAGTTCCCAGGATTCTTTTGAGAGGTGTGTGTTTTCAATGCCTGGTGTGATAGCGGCCTTAACCCCTGAGTTTTCACAACCGAGTGGGAGATTTTAACCCTGCCCTCGCTAACGGGAGATCGAACCTTGTCCTAGCACCCAGCGCTGAAAGGCTACAACTTTCGTTGTAGGTCCTCAAGGTCCTCCCCTTTGCCCCCGAAACCACAGGCGCTCTCGTCCTCCAGAAACCATCTTCCTTCCGAGGAGCAGGCCTGTGGCTACACGGGCTTCTCTGGGCGTAAGTACAGCGCTGGCTGGCAAATGGTAAACCCAGGTCTCTCGTTCCTGGGCTTGATCCATAAGGCACCCGTTCGTCTCCATTTGCAAAATGTGTAGACGTAGGAAGCAGCCTTGAGTTGGACCCTTCTTCCATCTAGCTCAGGCTTGTCCGCACGGACTGGCAGCATCTCTCCAGGGTTTCAGGCAGGAGTCTCCCAGCCCCACCTGGGAATGGATCTTCTCCAGGGAAAGCAGTTGCTCAACCTCTGCGTTTCCTCTCCCATTTCCCCTTTGTTTTTATTTGGTAGGATCACGTCCGGAGGAACCAGGAGGTCCACGTGGTGATGGGGAACGAGGCCTGCGACCTGGACTCCATGGTGTCCGCTTTGGCCCTCGCTTACTTCTTTGCAAAGGTCGGTCTTCCGCTTCCACCCTTTGGAGCAATTTCCCTTTGCCCCTTTGAAGAGCCCTCTTTGCTGCCTTTCCACGGTTAGTTCCGCAGTTCTGCGTTTGCCTGCGAGGCTGGCGTGGAGCGATGAGGTCATCACCATGTGGCATCTCTGGGCTCAGAGTGCTCTGAAATGGATTTGGTGTGGATTGTATAAGAAAAGACTGAGAACGGGGAGGGACGTTGCCCCTGAGCCGCTCAACATTTTCTTTCTTCCTTTTTTAAAAAATATATTTTTTTAAAAAATCATTTTATTGAACATGTAACAAGACAAGACAGCAATTCAACAAAAGGAAAAGTAAATACAGTGGTACCGCGGATTACAGACCCTTCACTACAGGTTACAGACTCTGCTAACCCAGAAATTGTACCTTGGGTTAAGAACTTTGCTTCAGGATGAGAACAGAAATCACGTGGCAGCAGCGGGAGGCCCCATTAGCTAAAGTGGTACCTCAGGTTAAGAACAGTTTCAGGTTAAAAATGGACCTCTGGAACGAATTAAGTTCTTAATCCGAGGTACCACTGTAACACAATTGAGTATGGTCAGGTATAAGGGAGAAGACAAAAGATATATATATATCTTTTGTGTGTGTTATATATATATAACACACACACACACATATAAAACATGATCTGTTTATGCCTTATCTTGGAATATTTCTTAATTGCCTCTTTTGCACAGGTTCTTTGTAATACTTTTCTTTATACCTTTCGTCTCCTTGCTTTATACCCCAACACTTCCTGATCTATGATCTATGTACCTTTGTGACTGATGCCGGGCTTTGCCCGTGCAGTTTTTGGCCTGTTTTTATATCCTTAAGGACTAGAAACCTGCTTGTTTCCTCCCCACAAAATGAGAGTTTGAGGGCATCCAATTCCGCAGTTGCTCAAAGACGTCAGCAAGGCTGAGCAACTTTATCCGTGTAACAAACACCTGGATTTTAATGTGCCTTTCATTGCGCCCCGCAGACCGCCACAGACTCAAAGGCAGCCTTCATCCCGGTCCTGAACATCCCCCGCTCAGAATTCCCTCTGCGCACAGAGAGCACTTTCCTCCTCAAAGAGCAGCGCATCGCGGAGAGTTCGCTCGTCTTCCGGGACGAGATTGACCTTGCCACCCTGCACCAGGCAGGCCTCCTTTTGCTGACGCTGGTTGACCACCACGTCCTGCCGAGGTCAGTGGAGAGGGTTGTTGTTGTTGTTGTTTAGTCATTTAGTTGTGTCCGACTCTTCGTGACCCCCAGGACCAGAGCATGCCAGGCACTCCTATCTTCCACTGCCTCCCGCAGTTTGGTCAAACTCATCCTGGTAGCTTCGAGAACACTGTCCAACCATCTCGTCCTCTGTCGTCCCCTTCTCCTTGTGCCCTCCATCTTCCCCAACATCAGGGTCTTTTCCAGGGAGTCTTCTCTTCTCCTGAGGTGGCCAAAGTCCTGGAGCCTCAGCTTCAGGATCTGTCCTTCCAGTGAGCACTCAGGGCTGATTTCCTTCAGAATGGAGAGTTTGGATCTTCTTGCAGTCCATGGGACTCTCAAGAGTCTCCTCCAGCACCAGAATTCAAAAGCATCCATTCTTTGGCGATCAGCCTTCTTTATGGTCCAGCTCTCACTTCTGGGAAAACCATAGCTTTAACTGTTTTTTAACTATTACTTTGTCGGCAAGGTGATGTTTCTGCTTTTTAAGATGCTGTCTAGGTAGGGGAGAGGGTAGGGGACCCAAAGGACTTGGATGTGAGAGTAGAGTCTCTTGAGCTGGGGTCGCCAGCCTTTTTTAGGCCCGTATGGGTGCTTTAGCATTTTTGAACATCACCCCGAGTTTGTCGCTTCTCCATCCCCTTTGCCCAGATCAGCACCCCACAAGAGACAGAAAGAGAAAGGGCGTGTGCGCACACACGCACACACACATCACTTTTCCAAGGGATCTGGGTAAAATCTGGAGCCGGTAGAATTAATCGGATGCCTTGAAAAGCACATAGAGCTGAAGGAGGAATTGAGAAAGAGTGTCACTCTTCCAACTACCTCCTTCAGCAGTATGTGATTTTGGTGGCCAAGGGGATGGTGACGGAGCTCAGAGGCTTTGTGGGCACCAGGGAAACCCCATGGGTGTCCCCCAGCCCCTATGCTTAAAGGTAAAGGGACGCCTGACCACTAGGTCCAGTCGCGGATGACTCTGGGGTTGGGGCGCTCATCTCGCTTTACTGGCCGAGGGAGCTGGCATACAGCTTCCGGGTCATGTGGCCAGCATGACTAAGCCGCTTCTGGCGAACCAGAGCAGCGCACAGAAACGCCGCTTCCCTTCCCGCCGGGGTGGTACCTATTTATCTACTTGCAGTTTGACGTGCTTTTGAACTGCTAGGTTGGCAGGAGCAAGGACTGAGCAACGGGAGCTCACCTCGTCACGGGGATTCGAACCGCCGACCTTCTGATCGGCAAGCCCTAGGCTCTGTGGTTTATACCACAGCACCACCCGCACCTAGAACAACTGAATTGGCCAACAGACCCACACATGATGGTTTGGGGATAGATGCAGTTGCAGCACATGGACACTAGGGGAGCTTGGGCCTGGCCCCTCCCTCAGCAAACACTTCCCTCTACTGGCCGTGTGGTGCACCTGCAAGCGAGCCTGGTGGCGCCCTGGCTGTGACTCAAGCGCTGAGCCACGTTCTCAGAACGGGATGCGCAGCGAGCGAAGCTGAAATGTCTTCCAGCATCTGCTCATGCTTCGGTGCATATATTGACACTGCTACATCTCACCTGTTTTGCAGTGGGGATGCGGCGCTGGAGGAGGCGGTTGTTGAGGTGATCGACCACCGGCCCCTGGAGCGGGAGCGGGGCCCTCCCTGCAGAGTCACGGCAGAGCTGGTGGGTTCGTGCGCCACGCTGGTGACGGAGAGGATCCTGCAGAGCCCGGCGCAGGTTTTGGACAGGCAGACAGCAGCTCTCTTGCACGGTGAGGACTAGCGGCTTGCAGCGACATGAGGGGAAGTGGTTGCTTGCTAAAAAAACAACAACCCGCAGGCAAATGCTGGCAGGTGGGGAATCCGTAGCCCTGCAGAGCAGCGGTGGGCAACATGGCACCCTCTAGATTTTTTGGGCTCCCTCCATCAAAGAGTATTGGATAAATTCATGGCAGAGAAGGCTGACAGTGGATTCTAGCCAAGATGGCTTCGCTCTGCCTCTATGGTCTGGGTCAGTAATGCTTCTGAATACGTGTTGCTGGAAACTGCAGGACGGCAGAGAGCTCAGGTCTTCCTTTCGCCGTCTGTTTGGCCGTTGGCTTGATCCGGCAGAGGTTTCTGTTCTTTTTATTATTATTTAATTTTTTTTATTAAAATAATTCAACATTTATACATACATATTACAGATATACAAACAAACATACATTTCATACAATCCTTAAAAATATTCCTACATAAAGGTAAAGGTAAAGGTACCCCTGCCCGTACGGGCCAGTCTTGCCAGACTCTGGGGTTGTGCGCCCATCTCACTTAAGAGGCCAGGGGCCAGTGCTGTCCGGAGACACTTCCGGGTCACGTGGCCAGCGTGACATCGCTGCTCTGGCCAGAGCCAGAGCCAGAGCCAGAGCCGCACACGGAAACGCCGTTTACCTTCCCGCTGGTAAGCGGTCCCTATTTATCTACTTGCACCCGGAGGTGCTTTCGAACTGCTAGGTTGGCAGGCGCTGGGACCGAATGACGGCAGCGCACCCCGCCGCAGGGATTCGAACCGCCGACCTTTCGATCGGCAAGCCCTAGGCGCTGAGGCTTTAACCCACAGCGCCACCTGCGTCCCTTATATTCCTACATACCCACATTCAATCCCACACATACAATCCCACACATACCGTATTTTTCGTTCCATAAGACGCACTTTTTTCATCCTAAAAAGTAAGGAGAAATGTTTGTGCGTCTTATGAAGTGAATGCATGGTCCCTGGAGCCGAATTTCCCAGGGGCAAAAAGCAGATCATCCTTTTTTTTTTGGAAAGAGGGAAGTGGGTGTTGAAACAAAGCCGCTGATCGTTTGCAATCGGGGAGTGAGATAAGGGATGCTAGAGACAAAGGAGGCTGCCTGGGAGCGGGGAGGTAAAGACAGCAAACTTGCAAGGGGGGGGGGGACAGGAAGACTACAGCAGTAAGGAGAGAAATTAGAAGAAAAGGAGGAGCAAAAAACTGCTCCAGCTAAGGAAAAGACACTAAGGCAAACAAGAGGGAAGGGTGTGTTGAAAGGAAACAGCTGATCAGTGGGATCAGAAGAGAGATATGGGACGCTAGCGGAGGCTGCCTGGGAGGGGGCAAGTAAAAGCCCATGGATCCTCAGGATTTTTGTATTGGGTCACCCCAAATTCACCATCAGATCACATGTCTGTGGTCACAGCATGAACCACAAAAATCATACACCCACTGTTTCGTTCAGAATTTCTTCTTCTTGTTGTTTTCCTCCTCTAAAAACTAGGTGCGTCTTATGGAGCGAAAAATCCGGTACTTCCTTTTCCCCCCACCTTCCCTCACCAAACCCTGTGCTAAACTTCCAATCTACTCAATTGCAGTTTCTTTCCATTTCTATTACTTTCTTTCACACACTATGAAACCAACTTTCTACTTCTTTCTACACATTGTTATCCATATTATTTGATATTTTAATATTTATAGCGGAACGTGTTTATTCTAATAGGAGTTCTGGTTTTTCAATATGATTTTGCAAATATTCTTTAAACACCTTCCAGTCCTTGTCTATCTTCTCCTTTGAGATCCTTCCAATTTCTCCCATTGTTCTGGACATATTGTAATACTCCAATAATTTGGCAGGCCCCTCTGTTTTTGTCGGTATTATACCACTTTTCCAATTTTCGCAGTCAGTAGCCTTGCTGCTACTGTTGCATATACGGCAGAGGTTTCTGATGTTCTGACAAATTTCTTCCGCATCCATAGTTCTAGTTAAGGCATCCATCTTTGGAGCTGGACAGAATTCTTCTTCGGAGACCAATCCTTCGCAGCCTTGGTAAAAGGTAAAGGTAAAGGGACCCCTGACTATAAGGTCCAGTTGTGGCTGACTCTGGGGTTGCGGCGCTCATTTCGCTCTATAGGCCGAGGGAGCTGGTGTACACCTTCCGGGTCATGTGGCCAGCAGGACTAAGCCACTTCTGGCAAACCAGAGCCGCACACGGAAACGCCATCTACCTTCCCGCCGGAATGGTACCTATTTATCTACTTGCACTTTGACGTGCTTTTGAACTGCTAGGTTGGCAGGAGCAGGGACCGAGCAGCGGGAGCTCACCCCGTCACGGGGATTCGAACCGCCAACCTTCTGATCAGCAAGTCCTAGGCTCTGTGGTTTAACCCACAGCGCCACCCACGTCCCTAGTGGGACCCAGCCTTGGTAGCTTGCTACTAAATCAGCAAGCGAATGATATCCTCTGATATCTTCTAACCCAGGGGTTCCCTAAGTGGTTGTTTCCGCTCCCTGGGGGCCCCAGTAGAATTACCTAGGGGTCACTAAGAAGCAATGGGGAGGCATGGGGTTGCTGGAAGTGTCACTGGCTCCCATCACTGCATCAGTTTTGCTGCGTAAGTTAAACTGAATAGTTCTAACCGGGTTTTGAATAAATGCACAATTGATTGTTTTGAATTTTGTTGTGCTACTCTCCTCCCTAGTGGGTTGTGCAAACCACTATTCTGCATAAAGCTTTTGAATAGGGATGGGTAGGGGGTAGAACTGGGACGCGGGTGGTGCTGTGGTCTAAACCACTGAGCCTAGGGCTTGCCGATCAGAAGGTTGGCGGTTCGTATCCCCACAACAGGGTGAGCTCCCGTTGCTCAGTCCCTGCTCCTGCCAACCTAGCAGTTCGAAAGCACGTCAAAGTGCAAGTAGATAAATAGGTACCACTCTGGCGGGAAGGGAAATGGCGTTTCCGTGCGCTGCTCTGGTTTGCCAGAAGTGGCTTAGTCATGCTGGCCACATGACCCGGAAGGTGTACGCCGGCTCCCTCGGCCAATAAAGCGAGATGAGCGCCACAACCCCAGAGTTGGCCACGACTGGACCTAATGGTCAGGGGTCCCTTTACTTTTACCTTTAGGGGGTAGAACCAAGGAGGGGAGGTTGGCCCCCCAAAGTTTGGGAACCACAGTTCTCACCCTTCTCGTCTTTCAAACCTGCAAACGTAAAAGATTCATTCCGTATTACACTGTCGTGTGTCGGCTCTAGATCCTGGTTCTTCCTTGACTCTGCAGGCACGATCGTTCTGGACTGTGTCAACATGTCCCCCGAAGCTGGCAAAGTGACCCCGAAGGACACCCATTACGCTTCCCTTTTGGAGTCAAAGTTCCCCGATCTGCCCTCGAGATGCATCATCTTTGAAGCCCTGCAGAGGGCCAAGTTTGATGTCTCAGGTATGAGCCGTCCTCCGTCCCCCTTAGTCTTGCCTCGTAAAGGATATTTGAGAGCTGGAACGGTTGAGAAAAGGGCAACCAAAACTATTGGGGGCGGGGGGAGTGGGGCAACTCCCTTATAAGAAAAGGTAAAATACATGCTTGAGGCTATTTTTAATTTAGAGGAAAAGCAAGTAAGGAGGAACAGGGTAAGAGGTGAATAAGATGATGCATTGTGCTGGGACCGTGGATGGGGGGAAAAGGTTTCTCTCCCTCTCTTGTAAAAGTAAAACTTGAAGCTGAATATTGGGTGATTGAAGGCAAGTGAAACGAAGCCCTTCTTTGTGCCAGAGCAGAGTTAAACTCTGGAACTCCCTCCCACTGCTGGAGGCAGGGTGCTTCTGAACACAGTGGTACCTCTGGATGCGAATGGGATCCGTTCCAGAGCCCCGTTTACATCCTGAAGCGAACGCAACCCACGTCTGCGGGTCACGATTTGCCGCTTCCGCGCATGCGCATGGCATCATTTCGAGCGTATGCACGAGCGGCAAAACCTGGAAGTAACGCACTCCGTTACTTCCGGGTCGCCGTGGAGCGCAACCCGAAAATATTCATCCCGAAGCTACATAAACCCAAGGTATGACTGTACAGTGGCACCGCTGGTTGCGAACGGGATCCGTTTTGGAGGCCCGTTCGCAACATGAAAAGAGCGCAACCCGCAGCAGCACGTCTGCGGGTTGAAATTCGCCGCTTCTGCGCATGACATCATTTTGCGCTTCTGCGCATGCGCGAGCGGCGAAACCCGGAAGTAACCCTTTGCGGTACTTCCGGGTTGCTGCAGGACATAACCTGAAAGAACGTAACATGAAGCGGACGTAACATGAGGTATGACTGTACCATTTCTTAGGAATCACAGGCGGGGTGAGCACTTTCGAACTCAGGTCCCGCCTAGGGGCTTCCCATCAAAGCATCCAGCTGCCCCAACAAGAACGGGAATGCTGGATTAAGTGGGCCATTGACCTGGTCCAGCTAGAGAGCTCATCTGATGGAACCTGCAGGTTCTTGGGGCATTTTGGGCCATTGTGGGAACGGGATGCTGAGCTACCGTATTTTTCGCTCCATAGGACGCACTTTCTCCCCTCCAAAAATTAAGGGGAAATGGTTGTGCGTCCTATGGAGCGAATGCAGGCTCCTTGGCTTCAGCGAAAGCAACGTGAAGCCTCCAAAGCGCAGAGGGAGCGCTCCCTCCACGCTCCGGAGGCTATGCATTGCTTTCGCTGAAGCCTGGAGAGCGAGAGGGGTCGGTGTGCACCAGACTCTCCTGGCTTCAGTGAAAGGAACCCAAAGCCTTCAGAGCACAGTGCAAGTTCCCTCTGCACTCCGAAGGCTTCAGGTGGCTATCCCTGAAGCCTTAAGGGCACAGTGGGAACTCGCGCTGCGCTCCGAAGGCTTCGGGTTCCTTTTTCCGAAGCCAGGAGAGTCAGACTCTCCTGGCTTCAGCAGAGAGGGAGAGCTGCACAGCGCCCCTTCAGTCAAGCGGGAGGAGAAATGGAAGGGGCTCCGTTTCTCCTGCCGCTTGGCTGAAGGGGCGCTGAGCAGAGAGGGGGAGAATTTTTTTTCTTCTTGTTCTCCCCCTCTAAAACAAGGTGTGTCCTATGGTCGGGTGCGTCCTATAGAGCGAAAAATACAGTAGATGGGCCGCTGGCCTGATCCAGGAAAACTCTTCTTATGTTTTTATGACCCAGGACTCACCACAGACCAGATGCTGAGGAAGGACCTCAAGGCCCTCTCTGGGGAAAATGCTGTGATTGCGCTCAGCGCCGTATACATGAACCTACAGGTGAGCACAGGAAGGGGCCAGAAACCATCTCAGGTGTGTTCCTGTGTTCCTTCCTCCTTGTCTTTTCTCACGATCCTCCTCTCCACTCAGGTCTTCCTGCGCCGTCCCAGTTTGGAGCAGGAGCTGTCTGCCTTCTGCCGACAGAGGAGCTACGACGCCTTGCTTGCCATGACCATCTCCTTCAACGAGCAAAACGTGCCTTTCAGGCAACTCGCCGTGTACACCCAGCGCCTGGAACTCCAGGCAGCGGTGAGTTCGAATGGCGCCCTGTCGGGATGAGAGAAAAAATAGCGAGTCCTTCCCTAGAAAACACAACAGGTTGCTGCAAGGGGCCTTGTGGTTGATTTCCAGGATATTGGACCCCGCAAAGCATTGGTTAGAAATAGCCCCCACCCTTTTCTCAGTGACAGGCTGGTCACATTTATTTCTGAACTCCTGTGCCTTTAAACTAGGGGTGTTTAAAGAGGGAGAGATTTCCATCCCCTCCGGCATTAGTTGCAGTCGCCGCCGTTTCCATTTTGCTGCAGTCCGGCTCCTGCTAAAACCTATCTGTTTTGGCCAAGACTAATATACCGTATTTTTGTTTTTAGAGGAGGAAAACAAGGAAAAAAATATTCTGAACGAAATGGTGGATGTATGATTTTTGTGGTTCATGCTGTGGCCACAGACATGTGATTTGACAGTGAGTTTGGGGTAGCCCAATGCAAGAATCCTGAGGATCCATGTGTTTGATGTATCATAGTATTTCAATATTCTTTTGGAAGCCGCCCAGAGTGGCTGGGGAGGCCCAGCCAGATGGGCGGGGTATAAATAATAAATTATTATTATTATTATTATTTATTATTATCCATGCTTTGTAACCATGTTTTTGTGCCATTGTGGCCCCACGCAACAGTGGATGCGTGATTTTTTTGGTGCAGGTTGTAGCCATGGACATTCAGTGTGATCTGATGGTGAATTTGGGGTGACCCAATGTAAAAATCCTGAGGATCCATGGGCTTTTACCTCTCCCCTCCCAGGCAGCCTCCTTTATCTCTAGTGTCCCTTCTCTCCCTCCCGATCGCTTACTGATCAGCTGCTTCCTTTCAACACTCCCTTCCCTCTTGTTTGCCTTAGTGTTTTTTCCTTAGCTGGAGCAGTTTTTTGCTCCTCCTTTTCTTCTAATTTCTCTCCTCATTGCTTTAGTCTTCCTGTCTCCTCTCCTTGCAAGTTCGCTGTCTTTACCTCCCCCGTCCCAGGCAG
Source organism: Podarcis cretensis (assembly GCF_951804945.1). Taxonomy (NCBI): domain Eukaryota; kingdom Metazoa; phylum Chordata; class Lepidosauria; order Squamata; family Lacertidae; genus Podarcis; species Podarcis cretensis. The sequence goes on from NC_137186.1 coordinate 4,462,780, forward strand.
CCTCCTTTATTGCTAGAGTCCCTTATCGATTGTGGAATGAATTGTGGAATGTTGGGAGGACAGATAAAACGAATTCCTTCTTCACTCAGCACGCTGTTGAACTATGGAACTCGCTGCCACAGGAGGCAATGATGGCTTTAGAAAAGGGTTAGGAACATTCGTGGAGGGGAAGGCTATTAGCTGCAATAGCTCCACGGTTCTGCCTCCACGTCGGAGGCAGGAATGCTTCTAAATGCTAGTTGCTGGAAACAACAGAAAGGGAGGGTGGCTCTTGTTCTCAGGTCCTGCGTCAAGGTTTCCTTTTGGGGCATTTTGCTGGCCAGTGTGTAATGTCATTATGTAATGTTCATGGACTGAAATGTATGACAAGAGTGAACTCTGCTCATATTCACTTGCGTGATTTCTGTTCCTCGCCTCGGGCGAACATGTAGAATTGCAGCAGTTTCGGACAGAGCTCTCTGTCTTCCACGCTGGTGGGACAAATGTTAGAGAGGTCCATTCAGGCTTTCCCAGCTTGATCTTTTGCACTGCAACTCCCATGCAGCTGCGCTGGTGGAGGCTGATGGGAATTGTAGTCCAGCTGGGGTAAGACCACATCGTTTATCTGCTCTTTTGACAGGATAGATATACTCAATACCGAAGACTACACGTTTTTGTCTGAAGTAATGGATAGGGGATTTTTATTTACTTAATAGAGGCTGCTGTATCTTGCCTGGGGAAATTCATAATGTTGTGTTCATTCTGGCATTTCCGAAAAAAATAATTTCGGTTTTACATCGTTTTATTGGGGGTTTGTGCGATGTTATTATTTTTTATACGTGTTAAAATAACTTCGATTTGCTTGGGGCATTTAGAAATGAATGTTTGTTCACGGTGCATGTAGTTTTTACGTGGGTCTGCGTCGGCGTGCGTTGATCTTAACTCGAACGCCTTTCGTACGGATCCACCCTCCTTTTCTGAACCTCTTTACGATGGTGTAAACACTAGATGCACACAAGCATGCGAAATCAGGCCTCCCAATTGATCCGTGCCGGGGTAACCTGCAGCTGAACCCCTGGCCCGTTTCCAAAACCCCACCCACTCCACAAACCCCCTCCGCTTTGGCCCCACCTGCTGCCAATACATTAACCCTCCCCAAGGGAACAACATTCACCCCTCCCCTGGATCTGAACTGTTTGGAACTCCCCCCTTGCAAAATTGGCCACCGGTCCGAAAACCACCTTTCTCTTCCAGAGTTCGAAGTCGAGACCTGCAAGGTTTCTATGCGCGAACAAAAAAAATCCCTGCTATTTTGATTGAGTCCTTTGTCCATTTCCTGGTCTCCCTTCCTCCCCGTCAGCTCTCACACTACGTTTCCACGGTGCACCAAAGCCTCCACACCATATCCTCTGCCTGCTTCTCCCCAGATCTTCCCAGTTGCCATAGCTGGGGGTGTGTGGGGCAGGAGAGACAGTCCTTATTCATCCATCCATCCATCGGTCCGTCTGGAGATAAGGGAGCCTTGCTTGGCTGATTTCCAAGGCAAGGGGGAGGGATGTTTACGCAGGCGAGTGGGTCCCCCACCCCTCTGCTAAAGCAGTCGTCATTCATTAACCACGGTCAAAGGTTTCTGAGATCACCAGCTAACTAAGTGGGGGGACGTTCAGTGCGCAGGAGAAAGCCCTGTCATGCTCGCGGTTGTCACACCACATTTCCCCTGGCCTGCCTGACGGAAGGTAAGTGGGGTCTCTGGGGAGGGTCTTCTTCTTTACACCCCCCACTTTCCTCTGTCCTCTGCCCCACTCCCCATCTTTGAGTGACGGGGGGTATCCTTCTCAGCCCTGCATTAATTCGGTTCTGTATTGATTCGATTGCTTTCTTTTCTGCACAGGCAGAGCTTTAAGAAGGAAGGGTGTTAACGGATTCCATTTTCTCCTTCCTTCCTTTCTTCCTCCCTGCCAGTATTTAAAAAGCTCGTTTGTGTCTTCTGGCAGGAATCTAAAGGCGCCTCCTTTTTTAACCACCCTGAATGCATTTGCTCAGTGCCGATATGCCGCTGTGTCCAATAGGGCTCAGGATAAATTTTCTCTCCTGCACAACCTACTACTAATGTTTATTATTATTGTTATTATTACACGCATGTTTACAAACCTGCAACCTGTATTTCAATACAAAAATATATGGCAGCGTGGTAAAAATCTAGGAGACTATACCACTCCCTTATTATTATTATTTTAAAAGATCAAACCCCCAGTCCTCAGCATTTTCAAAGGGCTTCATTTTTTCCAAAGTGCCTCGAATGTTTACGAAACTGCAACCTGTATTTCAAACTGGAAAATTTGTCAGTGTGGTAAGAACCTAGGAAAATCTCATTCTCTCCTATTATTATTATTATTATTATTATTATTATTATTATTATTATTATTATCGTGCTTTCCAGTTGGCTTAGTTGACCCCCCAAAGTTTAAGCAAGCCTCTCCAGACACGTAGAACATCAAAATGCGTTAAAATCTCATTTTCAGCCCAGCGCTGATTTCTGAAGGCTTTAAATGCCTGTTTTTAACCGTCTCTTTACTGATAATTTCATTGTTTTATCCTTTTTGCAAATCACTTAGTGGTGTGTCCCACCCAACCCCTCCCCCCACACCAAGCGGTATATAAATTTTATGGAAAAAACTTATTTATTTAAATTTGGAGAAGTGCGCTTTGGGGGCTGTCTCCTGCTTGAAAAAAAGAACCCTTGGCTGAGTAATCATATCAGTTCTAGTTAAGCAACTGGTTAATTCAATCTGCATGTGAGGTAATGCAATCATTCGGGGTTGGGTGAGAGAGCCAAACACACCCCCACACCCAGCCAGCTAGAGAAGCATCAGAAATGGTGAATAATACGCTCAAAAAGCAACCGAAAGCGAAACAAACCCTCTGCAATGTTTCAGTTGCAAGAATAAAAGTTCAGTGATGGTTTGTGATAACATAGCCAGTGGAGGCAGTGGGAGAGGGAACCCTTGTCTCTATTTGTGCCCAGACTGGTGGAATCCAATTTATTTCACCTTCCAAGCCAGCCGTCCCCCGAAGTCCTTTCGCTCCGAACCGCGGCCGCTTTCGCTTGCCTGCGAAATTTCCCTGCCTGCCAAGAACAGGCGTTTGTGTTTCGGAAGCTTCTGCTGCAGCAAACTTGTTTGTCTTTTAAGCTGCCGAGAGCCCATCCGCCATAGCATTGTCTTGCAAGAGAGATTCCCTCCGAGGTGTTTGAAAAACAACAACCAACCCTTCCGAGGGGCGAGGCCTCTTCGGAGACGGCGCCTTCCGGGCACCGTGTGCTGGTGGTGGGCAGGGCCAGGGGCAAAACTGGGCGGAGCAACGGATATAAATGTCGGTTTTATGCATGAGGCTAGCTTCAATGCAGACATCCATCTCTGCCCCCCCCCCCCCCCCGCCTGGGCAAGGAAGAGCTCAAGGGCACAACCTTCCAAAACACTCATGCGGGGCACAATGGAGGGTTGTTGAAGGGTGAAGTTGGGTGTTGGAAGATTCGGGACAGATCAACGGAATTCCTTCTTCGCGAAGGGCCGATTTGGCCTGCGGAACTTCCTCCCACAGGATGGCTTTGAAACCTGGGCAGCTTTGAAAGAGGACAGGGCAAATTTACGGCGGAGGAGAGGCCGAGCGATGGCTGCTAGGCATGATGGCTGCGCTCTGCCTTCAAAAGCTGCAGGCAGCGATGCTTCTGAATCCCAGTCTCTGGCAAGCGCAGGAGGGAAGAGCTGCTCTTGAGCTCAGATACTGCTTGCTGGTTTCCAACAGATTGGCCCCCATGAGAACAGGATGCTGGCCTAGGTGGGCCATGGGCCTCATCCTGCAGACTTTTTTCATTGCGGTCCAGAACATTTGGAGGTTGTCGAAGGACCGTTTACCACAAGGAGCAAACTGGGCACTGGTTTGGAAACCTTTTCCGCTGTGCAGTGCATTTAAAGTGTAATACAGTGGTACCTCGGGTTAAGTACTTAATTCGTTCCAGAGGTCCGTTCTTAACCTGAAACTGTTCTTAACCTGAAGCACCACTTTAGTTAATGGGGCCTCCTGCTGCCGCTGCACCACCAGAGCACAATTTCTGTGCTCATCCTGAAGCAAAGTTCTTAACCCAGGGTAATATTTCTGGGTTAGCGGAGTCTGTAACCTGAAGTGTATGTAACCCGAGGTACCACTGTAAACAAAAATCTGCCCTTATTCCCTTACGGGGAACACAAGAGCCCTTTGTAGGTTCTCTTATCAGTCGGAGAAAATAACAGAGGCCAACCAGAGAATATTGAGAAGCAAAGCAGCTAGTAAGCCTGATCTTTATTGCTGTTGTATTAGTTTTAACACTCAGTTGGGGAAACTCAGCCAGATGGGCGGGGTATAAATAAATTATTATTATTATTATTATTATTATTATTATTATTATTATTATTATTATCTGTTGCAACAGGGTGCTCCCCTCACACGCAGGAAAGGAGGACCCGTAACCAAGGTGTGCCTGCCCTTATATATACATTTTAAATTCCCTGCCCTGGAGCTAAAGACCACCCCTCCATACAACATACATCACAGAAGGGGTGTAGCCCAAGACCACCCCCCACAAACATCATACCTACACCACAGAAAAGGTGGTCTACAACAGAAATTTGAATGTTGTTGTTTTTCCTTTCTGCCAGGTTATCTGATAATGCCTTATCTGATTGCCTTTCCTGGTAGTTTGCCCATTCCTTTGGGTGATTACCCAATTCCTGCCCTCCCTCCTTGCAGAGAAAACATTCAGTCAGTTTGGGAGTCAAAATGGTTTCAGGACAGTCTTCCTGTGCTGCTCCAGACATGTGGTCCACATATCTATGTTTGTGCTTGGTTGGTACATTTAAATAACATTTATTATAGATATAGAAGACCTTAATTTTTTTATTGCAAAAGAAAGAGGCCCCAAACCATTATCCTTAACTCGATATCTTTTGCGGCTCTTCCCCTGCACGCCGCCCCGTGGAAGGACTTTATTAGGAAGTAGGAGAAATTAATGGACGCATAACAAGCGAGGGACATGGTTCACAAAGCGGCTAATTCCCCTAGCCTCCGTCCTTGACAAGGCAGCTGTAAAAATCGCCTTTTTCCTCCCTCTCTGCCCTTCCTCGTTGAATACAAATGAGGGCATTTCTTTGGGTGGTTTTTCTTTCTTTCTTTTTCAATGGGAAGTCCTCACATATTTCGCCTCTGGCAAAGAAAGGCCTTCAAGGCTGGGCAGGTTGCAAGGCTGGCTGTAGCTTTGATGCTGCCCACTGGTTTGGTGTTTGTTTTTTTTAGGGGGGCTCCTCTCCCTACGGGACGTGGGTGGCGCTATGGGTTAAACCACAGAGCCTAGGACTTGTCGATCGGAAGGTCGGCGGTTCAAATCCCCGTGACGGGGTGAGCTCCCGTTGCTCGGTCCCTGCTCCTGCCAACCTAGCAGTTCAAAAGTATGTCAAAAGTGCAAGTAGATAAATAGGTCCCGCTCCGGTGGGAAGGTAAACGGCGTTACTGTGCACTGCTCTGGTTCACCAGAAGTGGCTTAGTCATGCTGGCCACATAACCCGGAAGCTATACGCCAGCTCCCTCAGCCAATAAAGCGAGATGAGCGCCGCAACCCCAGAGTCGTCCGCGACTGGACCTAATGGTCAGGGGTCCCTTTACTTACCTCTCCATACTCCATCATTATTTTTAAAAAATGCTTTTCTACCTCCATATCATAAACAAATGTACATGTCAAAGCAGTTTAAAGCAATAAAACCATACTATAAATCCATTAGAAAGTTAAAAACGGACATGAATTAAACCTTGTGGAAGGATGTACTCCTGTTGGAATAGAAAAGTTTTCAGCAGGTGTTTTAAAGTTGTCCTGCGGGATCTCCAGTGGCAGAGAGTTCCACAGAGCCAGCCCGATGATGACCCCAAAGGCTTGATTTCTTGTGGTTGTCAAACGAGCCTCACAGAGTCAAGGCTGTGGCATTTGTAGGGCTCAGGCAAAAGGGATGTGTGGGTGCAATGCTATTTGGAACCAGAAGGCAGGCTAGAATTTGGGGGAGCCTAAGGGAAGGTCCCCTAGGTTCAGTCCCCAGGATCTCCACCTTGGGCAGCAAAATACATGCCTGAAACCCTGAGGAGCCACTGGGACCGTGATCTGAGTCCGCAGGAAGCAGCTTCCTGCGTTGCTCTTCAGATCAGCATTCAGAACCCTGAGGACTAGAATCTTGTAATTTTAGTTTTAGGGGGAGAGCTGTAGCTCTATGGCATAGCGCTCGTTTTCCACGCAGGAGGTCCCCGGTCCAGTATCCGACAGCATCCATACGTAGGGCTGGGAACTACCCTATTTTTCGTCCTATAAGACGCACCAGACCACAAGATGCACCTAGTTTTTGGAGGAGGAAAACAAGAAAAAAATAATTCTGAATCTCAGAAGCCAGAACAGCAAGAGGGATCGCTGCGCAGTGAAAGCAGCAATCCCTCTTGCTCTTCTGGGATAGCTGCGCAGCCTGCATTCGCCCCATAAGACGCACACATATTTCCCCTTACTTTTTAGGAGGGAAAAAGTGAGTCTTATAGAGCAAAAAATACGGTATCTCCTGCCTGAAACCCAGGAGAGATGCTGTCAGCCAGAGCAGGCAGTACTGGGCTGGATGTCTGCTGCGAGAAAAGGATCCTGGTCTAGGATGGGCCTTGGGGCCTGATCCGGCGTGGATTTTCCTTGAACCCTGGACCTTCATCCAGCTAAACTTTGGTTCTCTGGGACCCGCGTAAATTCCGTTAACCCCCTCCCCTCCAAAGCAATTGCAGCTTCGAAATGAGCAACCCTGCAGGGCTGTTGTTAAGAATTGCCATGGTAGTTAATGCGGAAGCATTTGCAACCGCTGCTCTGCTGTACGGGATACAGCGTGGCGCAATGATGAGAGTGCTGAATTAGAACCCGGGACAGACCCGGGTTCGAATCACCTTTCAGCCGTGAAGCTCCCTGGTTCTGACCTTGGCCTAGTTGCTGTCTTCTCACAGGGTTGTTGTTGTTGTTGTTGTTGTTGTGATTAAAGGAGGAGGGGGAGAACCACGTGGAGCACCTTGAGCTCTTCGGAGAGAGAAAGTTCCCTCGTGTGTGTGGCATCATGTAGCATCGTGTGTGTGGCATCATGTGGCCACTTTCTGCCGCCACGTGGCCCCCGGAGGGTCCGCAAAGGACAGAAGTGGCCCTCGGCCCAGAAAATCCGAGCTAGCCCTGCGTCGAAGCGCCAAAAAAAGGCTTTTGACCGCTCCGAGTTGACCTTGCTGTCCTAGAGAATCGGATGGGGTGGGGGCCTCCTCTTTGTGGAGGCATATTTTTGGACTGTTCCTAACCCCCCACCCCAAGGGACGCAGGTGGCGCTGTGGGTTAAAGCCTCAGCGCCTAGGGCTTGCCGATTGAAAGGTTGGCGGTTCGAATCCCTGCGGCGGGGTGCGCTCCCGCTGCTCGGTCCCAGCGCCTGCCAACCTAGCAGTTCGAAAGCACCTCCGGGTGCAAGTAGATAAATAGGGACCGCTTACCAGCGGGAAGGTAAACGGCGTTTCCGTGTGCGGCTCTGGCTCTGGCTCTGGCTCTGGCTCTGGCCAGAGCAGCGATGTCACGCTGGCCACGTGACCCGGAAGTGTCTCCGGACAGCGCTGGCCCCTGGCCTCTTAAGTGAGATGGGCGCACAACCCCAGAGTCTGTCAAGACTGGCCCGTAAGGGCAGGGGTACCTTTACCTTTACCTTTTACCCCCCACCCCACCCTCTCCTCTGCCTTTTATTGACAAAGGCTAATCTGGCATCGCGACGGCAGGCTCAGATCCTGCAGCCGCCATTGCTGGATTTGCCTGACGTCGCGTACAGCCCACAAGTGAGTCACCGCCATCCGAGGGCTGCTGTCCTCAGCTGACTTCCTCATTTCCAAAAGGGGCTGTAAAAAAGACCTAAAATAGGAGGCTCTTATCAGCAGCCGTAGAAACTTCCACGCCGGCGGAGCAAGAGAGAGAGCCCAGCTTAGGACGATTTCTCTGCCACCCCTTCTACGCCCATCCTTCGCCTCTCTGATCGAGGTGAGTGGTTGGGGTCTCAGGATGCGACCGACAGGTAGGGGGAAAGCCCCCTCCATCCTGCAGACAGGAGCCACGAGGTGGACTTTGGTGTGGCATTCCTCTTTCGCAGCCTTTCCCAGAGGCGCCGCTGCAGATGGCCTTCTGCACTCCAAACAGATGCACTGCATAATAATAATAATAATAATAATAATAATAATAATAATAATTTATTATTTATACCCCGCCCATCTGGCTGAGTTTCCCCAGCCACTCTGGGTGGCTCACAATCAAGTGTTAAAAACAGTATAGCGTTAAATATAAAAAACTTCCCTAAACAGGGCTGCCTTGAGATGTCTTCTGAATGTCAGGTAGTTGTTTATCTCTTTGACATCTGGTGGGAGGGCGTTCCACAGGGTGGGCACCACTACTGAGAAGGCCCTCTGCCTGGTTCCCTGTAACCTCACTTCTCGCAGTGAGGGAACCGCCAGAAGGCCCTCGGAGCTGGACCTCAGTGTCCTGGCTGGATGATGGAGGTGGAGATGCTCCTTCAGGTATACTGGACCGAGGCCGTTTAGGGCTTTCAAGGTCAGCACCAACACTTTGAACTGTGCTCGGAAACATACTGGGAGCCAATGCAGATCTCTCAGGACCCGTGTTATGTGGTCTCAGCAGCCGCTCCCAGTCCCCAGTCTGGCTGCCACATTCTGGATTAGTTGTAGTTTCCGGGTTGCATTCAAAGGTAGCCCCACATAGAGCGCGTTGCAGTAGTCCAAGCGGGAGATAACTAGAGCATGCACCACTGTGGCGAGACAGTCCGCGGGCAGGGAGGGTCTCATCCTGCGTACCAGATGGAGCTGGTAGACAGCCGCCCTGGACACAGAGTTAACCTGCATCTCCATGGATAGCTGTGAGTCCAAAATGACTCCCAGGCTGCACACCTGGTCCTTCAGGGGCACAGTTGCCCCACTCAGGACCAGGGAATCCTCCACATTTGCCCGCCCCCTGTCCCCCAAAAACAGTACTTCTGTCTTGTCAGGATTCAACCTCAATCTGTTAGCCGCCATCCATCCTCTAACCGCCTGCAGCTGAGCTAAGGCTCTTTCTTTGCTTGCTTCATTTTAGTTCCTTAACCTTTTCTCACCCCTTTCTCCTGTCGTCGTGAGACCCCAGGCTGCACACATTTATTTTCAGTATTGACTATCGGTTTATGAAAGTCGGGCACAGCAATATCCAAACAGCGAAAGGCATACACAGCAGCCGTTTCGTGATCTGCATTTCTAATCGATACGGTTTTTTAAACTCTATGGCCACGTAATTCTGCGAGGACTTAATTACTTTTGAACCGTTGTTTTTCAGCTTTCTGTATTTCATCTGTGTGGTTCTAATTTGAGTCTTGGTCTGGGGGGGGGGGTGAAATGTGAAGTTTGAATAAATAAGGTAGGAATACAAGTAATTTCACATGCACAATTGCCGCTGTACGCACAGCGATGAAAAATAAATACATAGAAAGGGGGCTTACCAAAGTGTTGGAAACTCTCACGAGGCTGTCGGGAATCTGTTTGGGGGTTTCCCAAAGCCCAGAAAGCAAGGCAAAGGGCTGAAAAACAAAACCTTTTTGCATCAGGAAAACCCTTTGTGGAAAGAGGTTTTCAGCCCTCCGCCTTGCTTTTTTTAAAAAATTATTTAATCAATTTTTTGATACAAACATCAACCACAAAATACACATACAACAAAAACCAGAATAACAGTAATAACACAATTTGACAATTCAGATTTGGATTCACTGATATATCTATGACTACACCATTTTTAAGGGACACGGGTGGCGCTGTGGGTTAGACCACAGAGCCTAGGATTTGCCGACCTGAAGGTCGGCGGTTCAAATCCCCGCGACGGGGTGAGCTCCCGTTGTTCGGTCCCTGATCCTACCAACCTAGCAGTTCGAAAGCACGTCAAGTGCAAGTAGATAAATAGGTACCGCTCTGGCGGAAAGGTAAACGGCGTTTCCGTGCGCTGCGAGCCTCAGCATCAGGATCTGTCCTTCCAGTCAGCACTCAGGGCTGATTTTCTTCAGAATGGAGAGGTTTGATCTTCTTGCAGTCCATGGGACTCTCAAGAGTCTCCTCCAGCACCAGAATTCAAAAGCATCCATTCTTCGGCGATCAGCCTTCTTTATGGTCCAGCTTTCACTTCCATACATCACTACTGGGAAAACCAGAGCTTTAACTATACGGACCTTTGTTGGCAAGGTGATGTCTCTGCTTTTTAGGAGGCTGTGTAGGTTTGTCATTGCTTTTTTTTTTAAAAAAAATAATTTTTATTGAATGATTTTATGTTACAAAAAACAATACAGCCATACTACCACTAAATATAATTAAGAAATAAAAATTACATACATCAATATTTAATTTGTTATTTGTTATTTACCGTCTTATTTCCTCCCAAACATTCCATACAGAAACACACATATGTGCAGACACCGACACTCCCAAGAAGCAGGAAACATAATCCTTAATTGTTATCTGCCTCCTTTTACGTCCTTTGTCACTCGAACGCTAGCACGGAGTCAAAACTATTACAGTGGTACCTCAGGTTACATACGCTTCAGGTTACATACGCTTCAGGTTACAGACTCCGCTAACCCAGAAATAGTTCTTCAGGTTAAGAACTTTGCTTCAGGATGAGAACAGAAATTGCATGGCGGCAGCGGGAGGCCCCATTAGATAAAGTGGTGCTTCAGGTTAAGAACAGTTTCAGGTTAAGAACAGACCTCCGGAACGAATTAAGTACTTAACCCGAGGTGCCACTGTATTGCAGTGCTGAACGTATCTTCTGTAACCATCAAGCTTGTTGTGTTTCTGTTTCCCCAGATCTGTCAAGCTCTGGAAACCTCCAGCAGCCCTCCCCTGAGCTTGTCTCCCCTTGAGAGCCCGTACGCCACCGTCCGAGCCTACCACCAGGGCAACACCACCGCCTCCCGCAAAAAAGTCCTCCCCGTCGTCCGAGATTTCCTGCGGGAGTGGGACCGGCCGGCCCCCGCCGCCATGCAGCCCGAGGCCACAGCCCCGTGCGGCAAGACGATGCCGGAGCCCCGAGGTGCCGAACCCTGCGAGCGAGAGCGGGGTGCCGGCGGCCTCAGGAAGGACCCCGCGAAGCCACACCGCCTGGGAGACGACTTGGCCGCGGACGACGACGCCCCGCTGCCCCCCACGCCCATGAACAGCCTGGTGGACGAGTGCCCCCTCGACCGGGGGCTCCCCAAACTGTCGGCCGAGGCCGTCTTCGAAAAGTTCAGCCGCATCGCCGAGGCTCGCTCCTCTGCAGACGACAAACCGGGGAAGAAGTGATGCTGGACGGACTCCTTTTTGAACCCGGGGAAATTCTCTAGCAGGGGTGTGTGAATGTGTTTGTGTGTGCGAACGGACGCACGGATGGACGTGGGGGAATCTAACGCGCGGCACGTTTCTCCGCCAAGCGGTCCCGCACGCGGAGGAATGAGAGGCAGCGGGGAAAGGATTTTGGGCGGGGAGATGGTTGGACAAAGCGTTTCTGTGGCTCAGGGAGACAGACCTTGAGCGCGGGGTCTCCACTAATGGCAAAGGCTGGAGACAAAGGGTGACAGAACAGATGCCCGCAGGTAATCATAATAATTCATTATTATGGTCAGAGACCAGCTTGCAAAACACATAATGGGACTGCACTCCCGAAAGCAAAGCAGACATTTAAAACAATATGCAGCAACGACAGGTATAATTTTCTAAATTGCGGGGAGACGTCTGTCGACGGGAGTCCCAGGGCGGGTCTGGCTTTTGGAAACGATTCGTGTCTGCTGTTCGCTCCCCGGTTTCATCCGCCGTTAAGAGCAAGAGGTTTTGATCCACGGAGTCCAAGGCTCGTTGAAATGGGGAAGAGAACGGTCTGGCGAGCTGTTGATCCAGAGATAGGCTGTTGTCTCAAGAGGGATCGGAGACAGGCAATCCTACCTGCGGAACATGCACACACACACCCTGTTTGTCTCACTGTCTCCTCCGGTTCAACAGGTCAGACAGGCTTTTGTGGGAAACCTTCCAGACCTGTTGGACCAGGCCACAGGGGAAAGTACGACGAGACTTTTAGCATTTGCGCTGGGACAGCCGCTGCAGACGATGCTGAATAATCACCTTTTGCAAGATTTCGGGTCTGGGGAGGGGTTCACCACGGGCCAAAGACTTCAGCTGCCTCTGTATGTCTCTAGCATGCTGTTGTGGAGTATGTTTGAAATGGATTTAATACACTTTCTAATGAATAAAAGCAAAAACAAAGAACCTGCACTCAAATATACATTCTATTTTAGAATATAGCGGGTCTTTTATTTCTGTGCCAGCTCCTGGGAGATCAGATGTCTAGGAATACCGTGTTTTTTAAAACCCCTATTTTTAAAAAATTCTATATATCCATCCTCGATATGCCCATTAGTCAAAATAGAGAGGGACTGACCAGAGGGGCAGAAGACAGAAAAGCTGATGGAGGAGAGAGGGAGGGAGAAAAGGATGCCCCACCCACTTTTGGCTCTGGCTCCACCCACTACTTGGTTTGGCCCCACCTACACCACACACCATCCTCTGCTGATCAAACATTCCCCCTCCCTCACCATGATCAATCCACTAGATATAAAGATCCAGGGTGGGTGAGCATTGGACGGCGACCTGAAAGATCCGGGTTCGAAAATCTCCACTCAGCCACGAAGCCCTCGCCGGGGTGATTTTGGGCCAGCTGCTGTCTCTCATCCTGACCTACCACACAAGGCTGTGTGAGGATGAAACAGGGAGGGGGTGCAGGAAAAAAAAATGCACGCCACTTCGAGTTCCTTGGAAGGAAAGGCCAGGTTCACAAATAGAATGAAGAAAGAAAGAAAAAAACCACCCTTTTTTTCTCTTGGCTGTGAAATGCAGGACTAAGGGCAGCTGCACCTGTTGAATTCCTAACCGCTTGTGCAGGCAGTGGCGAAGGTTTGAGATTCCTCCCAGGGAAGGCAGGAAAGTTAAAGTTTTTGTCCCAGGAGGAGATTTCCGCCCCGATCCGTGACGGAGCATAACATGTGCAGGATTGATAACTCTGGGTGTAAATTGGATCTGAGTATGGACACCGCCTAAGGGACGCGGGTGGAGCTATGGGTTAAACCACAGAGCCTAGGGCTTGCCGATCGGAAGGTCAGCGGTTCGAATCCCCACGATGGGGTGAGCTCCTGTTGCTCAGTCCCTGCTCCTGCCCACCTAGCAGTTCGAAAGCAGATCAAAGTGCAAGTAGATAAATAGGTACCACTCCGGCGGGAAGGTAAACGGCGTTTCCGTGCGCAGCTCTGGTTCGCCAGAAGCGGCTTAGTCCTGCTGGCCACATGACCCGGAAGCTGTACGCCGGCTCCCTTGGCCAGTAAAGCGAGATGAGCGCCGCAATCCCAGAGTCGGCCACAACTGGACCTAATGGTCAGGGGTCCGTTTACCTTTTTATGGACACCGCCTATCCGGGCTGCATTCCTTTCAATGGGCGTATGCAGGTGCCAGCACCCTGACACACGAACATGTGCAGCATGTCAGTCATAAAAATACACATTTCACAAGGTTGCGGAAGAAGAGGGCCGTTTATTGACGGAAAAGGGCTTTTAAAACTTGACAGTGCTGCTACTCCACTAGCCAACACTAGGGGGCAGGGTTGGGTGCAAAACAGGAGAATATAGAGACCCATGTCTGGCCTCCCAGGTAGACTGCCACTGCCTATGGAGGCTCCATTCCTAGTTATCGTGGCAAATAAACATCAGGAGCCCCAACAACAATCCTGAATGTTGGCCAGAAAAGATGGTGCAGGGCTGGAAAGTCTACAGCTGTTTCACTTGCTGAAGAGCACGAGAACTGAAAAGGTTTTCAGGTGTCGATTTTTATTTGCTGTTTGGTTCAACTTGGTTCCCAGGTTTCTTAGGGGCCACTGGCCTGGTCCACATACAGAGCTCCTCTGATGTGCTTAATCATCACCATAATCATAACTTTATTATTTGTATCCCAGCCACTCTGGGCCGCTTCCAGCAAAATATAAAAAACACCACAAAACAGAAAACTTTAATTGGCGAAACTTACCGGAAAAATAAGGAATAAATATAAACTTTTTTTTATAAAAGAATGGAAATGGTTTACCGAATATTTACAGATAAATTGCAAATGGATAAAAACATTAACAGGATTATTGTAATAACCTGCAGTTTCATAAGAGTATATACTTAAAAGTAGATAATTAAATGAGCAAATTAAATGAATTTGGATAGGCGGAAGGTATTAAAAAATGAATTTAAGGAGCCACAGAAAGAGGGGGCAGGAGGTCAAACTCTGAAATGTTATATTGGTTGTAAAACTAGTGAAATGTATAAATTTGAAAAGTATAAGTAAAAACATTTTTTTAAAAAAAAACATTAAAAACTCCTGATACAGAGCTGCCTTCAGATGTCTTCTAAAAGTCATATAGATTATCTCTTTGACATCTGGTGGGAGGGCATTCCACAGGGCGGGTGCCACCACCGAGAAGGCCCTCTGCCTGGTTCCCTTCACTTTTCATAGAATGATAGAATCGTAGACTTGGGACTCTGACGGTCATCTAGTCCAACCCCCTGCAGTGCAGGAATCTCAGCTAAAGCACCCAGCAAGGGAACTGCCAATAGGCCCTCAGAGCTGGACATGGTTCGATGAGAAGTGAAGTTACAGGGACTTATGGAGCCTCCAGCCCCAGAGGCAGTCTACCCAGATTCCCTTTGGTCACTGTGATAACAGGAAACTGATCTAGATAGGCTACTGCCCTTGACCACCAGGACTGCTCATATGTCCTTATTTCTCCCAATCTTACTTTAAAAAATTGTTTTACCTCTTGCAACGGCATTAGGACCCAGCCACCCAATTCTGAATCATGCTGAAAAACCAGTTTGGGATGAGTCCAGGCTGTACGCCGGCATCTTGGAACACCCCAGAGTTGCTGTTTTGTGTCTTTGACCTCCTCTTAGGAGCAGGCGAGGCCCGAATTAGTCCTTGCAGTGGGGCCGGATGGGCTCTTACGTTGGCGATGAGGCGGCTCTGCCTTCGGAAAGGTGAGTCCGAAAGGTGATTCGCAAGGGGGTCTCAGAGGCAGAGAGCCTGCTCTGTGTGCAGAAGGCTCCTTGTCTAATTTCTGGCATTTCCAGGTAGGGCTAGGCGAAAAAAACCTCCTGTCCAAAATCCTGGGGGGTTGCTGCTGGCCAGTGTGGGCGATACTGACTTCAACCCTCCTGTGCCAGTATTGAAACAGTCATTTCCTCAATACCTCCATGGCTGAAAGCTTGGCATTGTTTTTAAGGGAAGGGGGCGTCACTCAGTGGGCAAGGGAACCTGCCTTGCACGCAGAAGGTTCTGGGTAGATTTGGGAATGTCCCCTGGAGAGATGCTGCCGGTCCGTGTAGTGGGCTAAGTGAGCTAAGTGGCTCTGATCAGGTAAAAACTGGCTTGCTATGTTTTTATGACCTTTCCTGTTCAGTCTGCAAATCTCAGGCATTCTTGGAGACATTCCCAAGGGAGGTTCAAAATAAGCCTGTATCATTCTACTTATTTATTATTATTATTTATTGGATTTATATATATACCGTCCTTTGTCGCAAGATCTCAGGGCGCTTTATAACCGCAACAGAGAAAAGAAGGCTTGGAGAACCTGCCAAAGGAAAAATAATAATACACTGCTCTGCGGGTTACAGGAAGGAGTCCTCCATCCCTGTTTCGTGCTCCACACCTTACGGGGTTAATCACCATGTGAAATCCTGGCTCTGCAGAATTTGGGATGCCGTGAATATAAAATGTTCCACACCCGACATTTGGGACCCGTCCAAAGTGTCTTAGGGGCCAACACCCACGTCGTAGTGTCGACAGAGAGTCAGTCTGGGAGACGAGAGTTCGAATCCTCGCTCGGCCATGAAGGACATGGGGCATCCTTGGGTCGCATTGCGGCTTCTCAGCCTAACCGACCTCTTGGGGTTGTTTAGTGAGGATGAAACAGGGAGAGAACCAAGTTCAAAGGTGTCACTATTAATATACAAAGCCCTTAACAACTTGGGACCGGTTTACCTTCAAAATCGCCTTAGCCCATAAACGCCTCCTGGGCCAATTCGATCGGTGGAACTGGCGCTGCTACATAATTCCTGTTCTGCATTTGCAAGATTTGATTGTTTAGCGTGTCAACTGTGGAACTCCCTGCCTATTGATATCAAGCTTCTTCACTGTAGTCTTTGGGGGGCCTGCTAAAAACCAGGGCTGGGCGATAATCTGGTTTCCCCACATTTTTGCATAGGAGGCACACATCACGATTTGCAATATACTGCCAGGTCAGAAATTATGAAACCGATGTCACGATCTGGTTTTGGATGATATATCAATATATCTCCCAGCCCCACTAAAAACATTGCTGCTTAGACAAACCTACCCAGATGTTTCGAAAGTTGATGCGAGTTCTGGTTTTGGCCTATTTCCGTTTCAACTTTCTGAGCTTTTAATTGTTGTTGTGTAGAAATTAGATTATTACATTGGTACCTCTGGATGCGAACGGGATCCGTTCTGGAGCCCCGTTTGCATTCTGAAGTGAACACAACCCGCGTTTGCACGTCTGTGTGTGCACGGGTCACAATTCACCACTTCTGTGCATGCGCACGACGCCATTTTGAGCCTCTGCACATGCGCGAATGGCGAAACCTGGAAGTAACGCGCTCTGTTACTTCCGGGTCGCCACGGAGCGCAACCCAAAAATATTCATCCCGAAGCATATTTAACCCGAGGTATGACTGTATATTAAAGTAAAATTCACTTGCAGTGCTCCGCCCACTATTGCCTCAGGCCTCGCCCATGACTGACATTTGGCCTCTGGTTGGTTCCTCAAAAGGGACTGCGGCCCTCAGGCCTGAAGAAGGTTCTCCGCCCCTTCCATAATACAATGGTGAGTCTTTCAGGTGTCATGAGACGCCCCTTTTGCTGTGATGTGGTTTCAGCAGACCGCAAACTCAACCGTGTGATGCAGCAGCAAAAAAGGCTAATGCTATTCTAGGCTGCATCAACAGAAGTCTAGTTTCCAGATCAAGGGAAGCAATCGTCTCACTCTCTTCTGCCTTGGTCAGACCCCACCTGGAATGCTGTGTCCGGTTCTGGGTGCCACAATTTAAGAAGGATGTTGACAAGCTGGAACATGTGCAGAGGAGGGTGACCAAGATGATCAAGGGTCTGGAAACCAAGCCTGATGAGGAACGGTTGAAGGAGCTGGGTATGTTTAGCCTGGGAAAGAGGAGATATGAGAGCCATCTTCAAATATCTGAAAGGCTGTCACATGGAAGAAGGAACAAGCTGTCTCCTGCTCCGGAGGGGAGGACTCGAACCCATGGCTTCAAGTCACAAGAAAGGAGATTCCGACTCAACATCAGGAAGAACTTTCTGGCAGCAAGAGCTGTTAGATGGTGAAATGGGCTCCTTTGGAAGGTGGTGGGCTCTCCTTCCTTGGAGATTTTAAAGCAGAGGTTCGATGGCTGTCATGGATGCTGTAGTTGAGATGCCTACGTTGCTGGGGGTTGGACTGGATGACCCCCTGGGATCCCTTAAAGGTAAAGATAAGGGACCCCTGCCAGTCACGGACGACTCTGGGGTTGCGGCGCTCACCTTGCTTTATTGGCCGAGGGAGCCGGCGTACAGCTTCCGGGTCATGTGGCCAGCAGGACTAAGCCGCTTCTGGCGAACCAGAGCAGCGCACGGAAACACCGTTTACCTTCCCGCTGGAGCAGAACCTATTTATCCACTTGCACTTTGATGTGCTTTCGAACTGCTAGGTTGGCAGGAGCAGGGACCGAGCAAGGGGAGCTCACCCCGTCGCGGGGATTCGAACTGCCGACCTTCTGATTGGCAAGTCCTAGGCTCTGTGGTTTAACCCACAGCGCCACCCGCGTCTCTCTGGGGTCCCTTACATCTCTACAATTCTGCTTCTATGTATGTGAATGGCATCTATCTGTGAGCAGGGCGTGTATGTCTATCTACTCTTGACTCTGGCCTTGTCTGCCGCAAAGGAGCGCAGAAATAAATAACACACCAAACATGCTCAGGGAGGCTCTCGTCCTTGACAATTTCATGTTTTCTGTAGAGAGGTCTGGCCAGGAACTCTTCGATTCCATTGTTCTACGACAGACACAACACTCCCTCTGCAAAATAAACCACATTTTGTCTCTCTGGCCGCTGCTGTTCCTGGGACATGACATCAGCCAAAGAAATCTCTGCCTTTTCAACGTGCAGATGCGTTAGGACCTGTTTGACTTGTCCGGAGAGAAGGAGGAGGAGAAGAAGGAGGGGAGCGTGATTCATGTCTGAGAGGCTCAGCGAGACACAGATCACCGATCTGGAATGAGGTGTTTTGCAGCCAGCACAGATTCAGGCTCACTTTCGTTCAGTGCACTCCCCTAGTGAACCAGGAAGATACAAGCCTGGTGAGGAACAGTTGAAGGAGTCAGGTGTGGGAAAGAGGAGACTGAGAGGAGAAAGAGGAGACTGAGAGAGGAGGTGTGATTGCCATTTTCAGATATCTTAATAATAATAATAATAATAATAATATTTTTTTATTTGTATCCCGCCCTTCCTGGCTGAGGCCGGGCTCAGAGCGGCTAACATCATAAATACAACACAATATGCATTAAAAACAGACATCAATTCATTAAAATACATCTTAAAAATTAATTCAGACAAGTTAAAACCTGGGCAGGTGGCAATTGTCAGGTTGGAATTGAGGGTGGTTGATACTTGCCAGGACCAACTGTTTCTACTGATCATACCAGGACCTGTGAGCAGCTTAAAAGGATTTGGGGTGGGGTGGGTGGGTGGGAGTTAATTGAGGCGACCCCTTCCTCCGGCTATTGATAGCAAGTTATTGGCAATGTCAAATGAGACAACACTGGTCATCTACATGTTCAGGAAGCACAGGCGCAGCCCATGGCTGGCTTGCGGATTAGAACCAAAGTGTGTAATTTCACTTCTCTGAAATTATCTGGTTATCTCCCGCTTGGACTACTGCAATGCACTCTACGTGGGGCTACCTTTGAAGGTGACTCGGAAACTACAACTAATCCAGAATGCGGCAGCTAGACTGGGGACTGGGGACGGCCGCCGAGATCATATAACACTGGTCTTGAAAGACCTACATTGGCTTCCAGTACGTTTCCGAGCACAATTCAAAGTGTTGGTGCTGACCTTTAAAGCCCTAAACAGCCTCAGTCCAGTATACCTGAAGGAGCGTCTCCACCCCCATCGTTCTGCCCGGACGCTGAGGTCCAGCTCCGAGGGCCTTCTGGCGGTTCCCTCACTGCAAGAAGCCAAGTTACAGGGAAGCAGGCAGAGGGCCTTCTCGGTAGTGGCGCCCGCCCTGTGGAACGCCCTTCCAGCAGATGTCAAAGCGATAAACAACTACCTGACATTCAGAAGACATCTTAAGGCAGCCCTGTTCAGGGAAGTTTTTAACGTGTGATTTTATTGTATTTTTGGTTTCTATGGAAGCCGCCCAGAGTGGCTGGGGAGGCCCAGCCAGATGGGGGGGGGTATAAATAAATTAATAATAATAATAATAATTATTATTATTATTATTATTATTATTATTATTATTATTATTATTATTATTATTCCGGTTGGCACACAACCGTGGTCACATCCCTCCTCTCCCCACGGAGCCATGCTTACTTCCAAATGCAATTTGAATTCTGCTGCGTTTAACCAAGCTTTCTGTACAAACAAGCAGCACCCAATTTATGCTATATTTGCCCAATCATTCTAAAATACAAGCCTACCACTTGTTGAGTTGCAACTTGCAACCAAGGGCTGGCAGTGAGAGCAGCTGCTTGCCAAGCGCTCTTTGCCAAAGCCACTTTTAAGTTCCTGCCAATGACTTCCGAAAGAGGAGTACTCCGTTTTCTTTTTTGTGGATTGGAGCCCCCTGGAGTTTCCAAAGCTGCTAGCGCATCCTTAAGGGCTGTCACATGGTCGATGGAAAAAACTGGTTTTCTCCAAGGGTAGGACTCGAACCCATGGCTTCAATTTACAAGAAAGTAGATTCTGACAGACCATCAGGAAGAACTTTCTGACAGTAAGAGGAAGAGTGGAACAGACTCTTTTTCGGAGGTTTTAAAGAAGAAGATAGATGGCCACCTGTCATGTATGATCTAATTTTAGCCTGCATCGCGACAGGTTGGTCTATGACCCCAAGGTCCCTTCGAACTCGACGATCCCATGTACAAATGTCTTTGCGGCCGAGTAAGGCTCCCATCTAGCCCGCCAGCAGAGAGCCAGGCACCTCTCGGAAAGTTACAAGGAGCGTCTTTCCCCTGTCCCGAACATGTGGTAGACTGCTCCTGAATCTGGAATCTCCATTTAAGACATCTTGTGGCCTGGAGTTCCACAAGTTTCCCTCGTTGTCGGAAGGGCTTCTTCCTTCTGGGCAGTTTGGTCGAGGGACTGCATCCTTCACAACAAAATAAATTTTGAAACCTATCTATCAAACGCTAGGATAGCTCAGAGCATGAGAGCATGAGACTCTTAACCTCAAGGCCACGAGTTCGAGCACCGCATCGGGCCAAAGATTCCTGCATTTCAGGGGTCTGGATTTAGATGAACCTTGTGGCCCCTTCCAGCTCCACGAGTCTATGATTCTAAAACCAAGAGGTCAGCAGCAAAGCCTTGCTAGTGGAAGGGAGCTTCCATTCTCAGGGGCAGTTTACCTCTCAGAATTGCCTGGCGCTGGGAACAGGCGATTCAATCGAAGGCCGGGCGTTCGGCCGGCTGTTGTCTTCCCTGACTGGCCAGCGTGGGAAACAGGATTCCTGATTGGCTAGGCCTCTTGGCCCCAATCCAGCAGGGCTGCTTGTCCTTTCAGGTTCACCTTGTGTTCGAGAACTCAAATGCCGTGCCAGGATCCGCCTCCCATCGCAGAGCTGGTTTTTTGCATAGTTTGTGCAGAGCTTGCCGATCCATCGGCCCGGTTGCTACGGGAGCAAACAGCCTCTCCCCCTCCTGGGTGTGGCGCACGGCTGCAAAACCAGCCCTGCGGTGAATATTTAGCATGAGAAACCTTTGGGGATTACCTGGAGCAAACTTTCTCTCATCCCAGTTCTTAACCTCCTGAGCTACTCAGTTGGGCAACCGGTAGCTCCCAGAGGCCAAATTCATTTGGAAGGTAATTCCCGACGGCTTGGGCTTCGTTCTAATGCATCGCCAACTATTGTTGACGTTAATTATCACTGTTGTCGTTTTAAATAACATTTCTGGTGTTGCACGACGGCTGTGTTTGCAGAGAAAGAGGAGGCTGGTCTCTGCCCCGAGGAGCTTACAATGAGCGGTATGATGCAGGAAGGGGAGGGAAACCGAGGCAGAGGTCGTTGACAGGGGGAGAAGGTGCAACTGCTTTTGCACCAGAGAGCAGGTCTGCTTGGCGCTAGAGCCCAAAATTTGACGACAGAGGGAGGAAAGAGGGTGAACCTGCGGAGGTCAGGGCCAGATTTAGGTTTGATGCGTCCCTAAGCTACTGAAGGTAATGGGGCCCTTTATATGTCTAGCTGTCCTTTGTCAACAACAAATTGCTGCTGTTTTTTGTGTTGAATATATGCTATATGGTAATTGATGGAGCTAATAGGTATCTAAATCCATTTGCACATGTTGCCATGCAACTAGTCCATGCAGAATGTAGGCACCCTAGATATAGGTAAAGGTAAAGGTAAAGGTACCCCTGCCCGTACGGGCCAGTCTTGACAGACTCTGGGGTTGTGCGCCCATCTCACTCAAGAGGCCGGGGGCCAGCGCTGTCTGGAGACACTTCCGGGTCACGTGGCCAGTGTGACATCGCTGCTCTGGCCAGAGCCAGAGCTGCACACGGAAACGCCGTTTACCTTCCCGCTGGTAAGCGGTCCCTATTTATCTACTTGCACCCGGAGGTGCTTTCGAACTGCTAGGTTGGCAGGCGCTGGGACCGAGCAGCGGGAGCGCACCCCGCCGCAGGGATTCGAACCGCCGACCTTTCGATCGGCAAGCCCTAGGCGCTGAGGCTTTAACCCACAGCGCCACCTGCGTCCCACATAGAAAGGAGCAAACCAGTGGTATTTTAGGGAGCAGGCTAGCAGGCAGGGCCCATTGCTTACATCTTAGGAGCCTGTTGTTGTTTAGTCGTTTAGTCGTGTCCGACTCTTTGTGACCCCCTGGACCAGAGCATGCCAGGCCCTCCTGTCTTCCGCTGCCTCCCGCAGTTTGGTCAAACTCATGCTGGTCTCTTCAACAACACTGTCCCGCCATCTCGTCCTCTGTCGCCCCCTTCTCCTTGCACCCTCCATCTTTCCCAACATCAGGGGCTTTTCCAGGGAGTCTTCTCTTCTCATGAGGTGGCCAAAGTCTTGGAGCCTCAGCTTCAGGATCTGTCCTTCCAGTGAGCACTCAGGGCTGATTTCCATAAGAATGGATAGGTTGGATCTTCTTGCAGTCCATGAGACTCTCAAGAGTCTCAAGAGTCTAAAGAGTTTGGGCTCGTCCGGGATTGTGTAAGCTTAGGAGCCTACACAACACAAAACACGGTTGCTGTATGCAGGTTTTATTTTATTTGTTTTTTATCTTATATTTTGGAAATGTACAAGCAGTCCCCCCCTTTAAATTGTTTGGGGGCCCCGAGAGGGTGGGGCCCTAAGGTATAGCTTGTTTAGCTTATACATAAATCCGGCACTATTGCAGAGGAATAGGCAGCGATTTCAGTGGTGTGTTGGTTGGGACGGGATAATTCTTTCAAATCAGAACCAGTGAAGGCAGTGAAGGTCCTGTGTGAGTGTCTGGAGGCGGTTGGAGGATGGATGGCGGCTAACAGATTGAGGTTGAATCCTGACAAGACAGAAGTACTGTTTTGGGGGGGACAGGAGGTGGGCAGGTGTGGAGGACTCCCTGGTCCTGAATGGGGTAACTCTGCCCCTGAAGGACCAGGTGCGTAGCCTGGGAGTCGTTTTGGACTCACAGCTGCCCATGGAGATGCAGGTCAATTCTGTGTCCAGGGCGGCTGTCTACCAGCTCCATCTGGTACGCAGGATGAGACCCTCTCTGCCCGCAGACTGTCTTGCCAGAGTGGTGCATGCTCTAGTTATCTCTCGCTTGGACTACTGCAATGCGCTCTACGTGGGGCTACCTTTGAAGGTGACCCGGAAACTGCAATTAATCCAGAATGTGGCAGCTAGACTGGTGACTGGGGGCGGCCTCCGAGACCACATAACACCGGTCCTGAAAGACCTACATTGGCTCCCAGTACGTTTCCGAGCACAATTCAAAGTGTTGGTGCTGACCTTTAAAGCCCTAAACGGCCTCGGTCCAGTATACCTGAAGGAGCGTCTCCACCCCCATCGTTCTGCCCAGACACTGAGGTCCAGCTCTGAGGGCCTTCTGGCAGTTCCCTCCCTGCAAGAAGCCAAGTTACAGGGAACCAGACAGAGGGCCTTCTTGGGAGTGGCACCTGCCCTGTGGAGCGCCCTCCCACCAGCTGGCAATAAGAACAACTACCAGACTTTTAGAAGGCATCTGAAGGCAGCCCTCTTTAGAGAAGCTTTTAATGTTTAACAGACCACTGTATTTTAATACTTTGTTGGAAGCTGCCCAGAGTGGCTGGGGAAACCAAGCTCAGATGTCCTTGGACAGAGGGGTTCTGGGTGCGAAAGGTCACAGCCGTTGCCACTCAATTTTGACCAAGCTTCTTTGGAACTCAGCACCAAGACGAACTTCTGCGGAGACGTCTGCAGGACGTCCAATCGACCAATCTCTCCCTCTCTGTTGCAGGTTTAAGAAGGACGCCGCAGAACCTCTTTCTCCCGAACGGGGAGACACCACCGATGAGGCCGTGAACATCAAGGACATGGAACTGAAGGAAGAATGGCAGGATGATGAATTCCCTCGGTAAGCCGCGTGCCGGGGTAACGCAGGTGACGGCGGGTGTCCCGGGGAGGAGATGGAGGAACGGAGCCTTCATGCCCAAGAGCAGTCTATCTTAGAACGTTGGGCATTGGCTGGCTGGAGCCCGAGTGATAGGGGTGGGCCTTTCAGCTCAGCTCGCCGGCTGTCCGGTTGGCCGCAGGGGTGCTGGAAAAAAGGGGCATCCATCTCAACCTGGCAGGCACCTCCCCGAGGCATCCATGGGACTCCTCGCTGGGAGGAAACACACCACACCTATGCCCAGGCAGTTCTTGGGTTCTTAGGTGCTGTAGCTCAGGCCTGGCAGGGCAGGGCCAATGCGGCCCTCCAGTCCTTTATCCGGCCCTTCCCCAAGAAACACACCTACCTCCTTTGCTGGGATGTCTCCTTGACCTCTGGTCAAACCTAATTTCTGCTTAGTACGTTTCCGAACACAATTCAAAGTGTTGCTGCTGACCTTCAAAGCCCTAAACGGCCTCGGTCCAGTATACTTGAAGGAGCGTCTCCACCCCCATCGTTCTGCCTGGACACTGAGGTCCAGCGCCAAGGGCTTTCTGG
Organism: Podarcis cretensis; assembly: GCF_951804945.1. Lineage (NCBI taxonomy): Eukaryota > Metazoa > Chordata > Lepidosauria > Squamata > Lacertidae > Podarcis > Podarcis cretensis. Next base: position 4,487,371 of record NC_137186.1, read on the forward strand.
CAGTTCCCTCGCTATGAGAAGCCAAGTTACAGGGAACCAGGCAGAGGGCCTTCTTGGTGGTGGCACCCGCCCTGTGGAACACCCTCCCACCAGATGCCAAAGAGAAAAATAACTACCAGACTTTTAGAAGACATCTGAAGGCAGCCCTGTTTAGGGAAGCTTTTAATGTTTAATAGGCTATTGTATTTTAGTGTTCTGTTGGAAGCCGCCCAGAGTGGCTGGGGAAACCCAGCCAGATGGGCGGGGAATAAATAATAAATTATTATTATTATTGATTATTATTATTTAGTTGGAAGATGGGGGGAAGGTGTGGATAGAAACTAGCTGGCTGTACCACTCTTCCCTCTGGCCCTGTGGCCCTCAGAAGGTTCTTGGGATGGAAAATGCCAGCTGCTCCTGCTATAGCTGCTAGGCAATGCTGCCTCTGCCTCCCCCACCTTCCTCTCGTTCCTCAGAGGCCCCTTCTCTTTTCTGCCTTGCAGGCCTCTTCCAGAGGAGATCTCTGAGGAGGATCTGGAAGAATCCAGTTCAGAAATGAGCCCAGGTAAGAGACCCACCAGGTGGCTGCTTGGGTTTGCTGGAGTAACAGGGTGGGTGTGTCTCCCTTCTGGCATGTGGGGGCCCCTGTCCAGGCCCCTCCCCTCATTGGCAGTGCCTCAGTTTGACCTGTCCATGGGCCTAAATCACTGAATCATAAGAGTTGGAAGGGCCCTCCAAGGCCCATCTAGTCCACCCTCCTGTTTCAGAATTGAATCATTGAATCAGTGTCTTTCTGCATGCCAAGCGAGCGTCCGGCCTCTGACCTCTGATTCCCCCCCCCCTTCTTCTCCTCTGCCCCACACCAGTCGCCCCCAACACCCTAGAGCTGTGCGGTCGACGGCTCATGAAGAGAAGACTCCCAGCCCCCGATCTCAGCTCGGTGAAATCTGGAGAGGAGCTGGAAGCCACGCCGGAAGGCAGTTTGGACATTAACGTGGACGAGCTGGAGACCCCGTCCGACAGCGAGCTCCAGGAGGGCTCCGAGAACGGGCACGAGTTCGAATGGGAAGGTGAGGGGCCTGGGTTTGAGGTTCTCCCAAGGCGGACGACACCCCAGGGAGGTGGGCCCTGCGTGGGAACGGAAAGAGATTTGTTTGTGGGATCCACTGCGCCCTGAGGAAACTAGGAGGGTGGTGGTGGAGAAAACAGGCTCATAGAATCCTAGAACAGTAAGTTGGACGGGACCCCAGCGGTCATCTAGACCAACCCGCTTCAAAGTTTGGGAAACGCTGTCCGAAGAAGCTGTCCAGCTTCTGCTCAGGCGTTTCCAGATCCTTTGCGTGACATTGACCCAAATTTGGTCCTCTCCCCTACCCCCCCCCCACCCCGGCCGCCCTGTCCGATGCGCACAGATGATCTCCCCAGAGCCCGGAGGGTGGAGGGCAACTTGCCCGAGAAGTTTTGCACCGGCCGCGTGGTGGACATCAAGGGCCAAGACGGGCGCAAGTGGCGGATTTTCCTGACGGACGAGCGGGAGCAGAAAGTGGACCTGGGTGCCGTCGAGCCCTACAAGAAAGTCATCTCTCACGGAGGTAAGGAATAATGCCAGTGTCAGGAGTGCGTGCAGGAGCCGGGCCCTGGGACCAGTAGGGCTTCACAGGACTGGGGCCTTCCTAAGTTTGTTCTGGAGAGGCAAGGCGCGGCCGCACAGGTGAGGCCGATTGGTAACTTGATACACCTGGTGGCAAGAGCCAGGAAGGGCTATGAGGGCAGCATTTCCTTTCAGCTCTTTGCCACAGCAACACGTTCCCTGTCTTGCTGCGTTTGGCTTCTTGCTTCCTGATCCTTGGACCTCGGCTTCTTGACTCCTTGCTTCTTGACCCTCGGACCCTTGACCCTCGGCTCTCTGACATGTGACAATTTTATGTATCTTTAATCTTTGTTGGAAGCCGGCCAGAGCGGCTGGGGAAACCCAGACAGATGGACGGGGGTACAAATAAATTATTATTATTATTATTATTACTATTATTATTATTATCCAACCTGTCTGTCACCGTGTGGCAGACACAAATCCAAGTGTGACTGGTGACCCCTTCCTCCCAAAGGATTCCCAGCTGACCTCTCCCTTTATTCCCTTCCAGGCTACTTTGGAGAAGGCCTGAACGCCATCATCATGTTTGCCTCGTGCTACTTACCCGACAGCTCCATCCCAGATTATCCATACATCATGGAGAATCTCTTCAGGTGAGAGCCACCTGGTCCCTCAAAACTGGGAAGGAAAGAGGGCTTAAGCCAGGGGGGCCGACTGCTGGGGATGCTACAATTCTCCGTTAAATGCATTTTTAAAAACATGTTTATTTATACTTTCCAGATTTATACATGTCATTAATCTTACAAACATTTCAACATTTCACTGCTCGACTTCCTTTCCCCCCTTTCTGCCGTTTCTTAAATTTATTTTTTAATCTCTTCTGCATATCCAAATTCATTCAGTTTGCTCGTTTGTTTATATAATCTTATGAAACTGCAGGTTATTACAATAATCCTGCCAGTGTTTTGATCTGTTTACAATTTATCTGTAAATATTCAATAAACCATTTCCATTCTTTTCTAAAAAGTTTGTTACCTTGATTTCTTATTCTTCCGGTAAGTTTTGCCATTTCTGCATATTCCGTAAGTTTTTGTATCCATTCTTCCTTTACTGGGACTTCTGCTTCTTTCCATTTTTGGGCAAGTAACATTCTTGCCTCTGTAGCAGCATACATGAATAAATTTCTATGCAATTTGGGTAGTTCTGTCCCTATAATTCCCAAAAGAAAAGCTTCTGGGTTGGTTTGGTGTTTTTTTTACAAACGTTATTTGAAACATCCTTTTCAATTCATTACAATATAGTGTGTATCATTTCCCGGTAACCTTACTACAAGACCACCACATATGATAAAAGGAACCTTCTTTCTCTTTACATTTCCAACATTTGTTTGATTTAGATTTAGACATTTTTGCCAATTTACTCGCTGTTAAAAAAGGTAAAGGTAAAGGTACCCCTGCCCGTACGGGCCAGTCTTGACAGACTCTGGGGTTGTGCGCCCATCTCACTTAAGAGGCCAGGGGCCAGCGCTGTCCGGAGACACTTCTGGGTCACGTGGCCAGCGTGACATCGCTGCTCTGGCGAGCCAGAGCCGCACACGGAAACGCCGTTTACCTTCCCGCTGGTAAGCGGTCCCTATTTATCTACTTGCACCTGGAGGTGCTTTCGAACTGCTAGGTTGGCAGGCGCTGGGACCGAGCAGCGGGAGCGCACCCCGCCGCAGGGATTCGAACCGCCGACCTTTCGATCGGCAAGCCCTAGGCGCTGAGGCTTTAACCCACAGCGCCACCATCAATATATCATTTTCATATACAGTAATTTTCTCTTAAACCATAAAAGGCAAACGTAAAGGACTCCTGACAGTCACCGTATTTTTTGCTCCATAAGATGCACCTGACCATAAGATGCACCTAGTTTTTAGAGGAGGAAAGGGGGAAAGCCCAGTTTTGGGGGGATCAGCTCAAAGTTGTGCAGCTTCTTTTGCAAATGGGAAAAGCCTTGTTTTTTTTGGAGGATCAGCTCAAAATTGTGCAGCTTTTTTTACAAAGGGGGAACCCCCTTTTTTTGAGGATCAGCTCAAAGTTGTTGAGCTTACTTTGCAAAGGGAAAAAATCCCGTTTTTATGGGGTTCAAATCACAGTTCTGCAGCTTCTTAAGGAAAGGAAAGGGAGCCGTTTCTACAGTTTCCAGACAGATAATCTAATCCGCCAATCACATGTCGCTGGGGAAACAAACAGCCTCCGCCTGCAGAACATTCAGCAATGGAGGCCTGAGCAAGGGGGCAGAAAGGGAGCCAGCGGTCGACCACACATTCGCTCCATAAGACGCACAGACATTTCCCCTTACTTTTTAGTCGGAAAAAAGTGCGGCTTATGGAGCGAAAAATATGGTAAGTCCAGTCACAAACGACTCTGGGGTTGCGGCGCTCATCTCGCTTTACTGGCCGAGGGAGCTGTAAATTTTATATCCATATTCCACAATCGCTCCCATGCTTCCATAATATAATGACCGATATCTATTATCCAATGTATTTATTGCACTTTTGAAACCGGCTCTGACGTCCCTGTTTTGCCTCAAATCCCAGGTACATCATCGGGACTCTGGAGCTGATGGTCGCCGAAAATTACATCCTGGTGTGTCTGAGCGGAGCCACACCCCGCAACCAGGTGCCCTCCTTTTCCTGGATCAAGCAGTGTTACCAAACCATCGACAGACGGTGAGCAGCATTGGCTCTGAGCCTGTGGGTTTTTCCCCCCTTTTCTTTTTATTAAAGATTTTCTTGATTTACAAAAGTGTTTGCAATGTCTCTCTCTCTCGTATATCCCCCACCATGTGACATTTTTACAAATCAGTTCCATTTGTTGAGACATTAGGAAGAAAAGGGGGAAAGAGGTGGAAGGGGGGGGGGAAAGATGGATGGGGCATAGCTGTCAACCTTCCCTTTTTTTGCGGGAAATTCTCTTATTCCAGCGCTGTTTCCCGCTGCTATCCCGGATTGTTAGATATCCCGTAGACTGTCCCCTAGACAGGTGAGGCTGACAATCCCTTACTTTCAAATCTGAAAGTTGACAGCTATGGGATGGGGTCGGGTGGCGATGTTTCTATTTTACTTACTATATGTGGGGTTTTGTGTCAGCGTTGCTTGTGCAGGTTCTTTGCTGTTCGCTTGTGTTCCTTTGGTGGTGAGAGAGGTTGGGGTTGGCCAAGGTGTGGTTGTTCATTTGTGGTTGGCTGTGGTGGTCTTTGTTTTCGTGTGTGAGTGGGGTAGGTGGGTGTTTTGGATCAGGTTAGCCATATTGATTTGTATGCCGTTGGTGGATTATTGTCGTTGTCTTGTTGGGCTGTGTATGTGATAAAGGGGAGCCATACCGGGGTGGAGGCGTCTTCTTCTATTTGTCCCCGTGTCCGTTTCAGTTTATTTGTTAATTTTTCTAGTAAGGCTATTTCCCAGACTATTTGGTACCATTGGTCCATGATTACTCCTGACAGAGCTTGTGTGTTTTTAAAAGGATCTGTGTCCCAGACAACTCCCAATATTATTAAGAAAATAAAAAATCAGCCTGGTTGGGTTGATCAACAAATCCTCCTTCCCCAGACAGAGCAGGCTTGAGCTCTGTAGCTTCAAGGAGCAGGACTAGTAATAGTAATAGTAATAGTAATAGTAATAGTAATAGTAATAGTAATAGGGACGTGGCTGGTGCTGTTGTCTAAACCACTGAGCCTCTTAGACTTGCTGATCGGAAGGTTGGCGGTTTGAATCCCCACGCGGGGTGAGCTCCCGTTGCTCGGTCCCTGCTCCTGCCCACCTAGCAGTTCGAAAGCACGTCAAAGTGCAAGTAGATAAATAGGTACCACTCCGGCAGGAAGGTAAACGGCGTTTCCGTGCGCTGCTCTGGTTCGCCAGAAGCGGCTTAGTCCTGCTGGCCACATGATCCGGAAAGCTGTCTGTGGGCAAACGCCGGCTCCCTCGGCCTGAAAGCGAGATGAGCGCTGCAACCCCAGAGTCGCCTTTGACTGGACTTAACAGTCCATGGGTCATTTACCTTTAACTAATAATAATAATTTATTTATACCCCACCCATCTGGCTAGGCTTCCCCAGCCACTCTGGACGGCTTCCAACCGAATATTAAAAACAACACGGCATCAGACATTAAAAGCTTCCTTAAACAGGGCTGCCTTCAGATGTATTCAAAAAGTCTGGTAGTTGTTTTTCTCTTTGACATCCGGTGGGTTGTTTTTCTCTTTGACACCCTTCCTCTCCAAGGAGCTCAGGGCAGCAAACAGATACAAAGTCTAAAAGCAAAGCGAAAACACTGTTCAAGGTGCCACGTGAATCCCATTCTTCCACTTTGGGAATGATCCACTTCGGAACTCCCCGCCTATTGACGCCAAGCAGGGGCCTTCACTGTTCTCTTTTCGGCGCTTGCTGAAAACATTTTTGTTTAGGCAAAGCCTGTCCGGACATGTAGAATGTGGGTGGGTGTTTTGAGCTGTTTTAGTTCATTGCTGATCTTCTGAACTTTTAAAAGAGTTGCTTTTATTTTATTTATTCTATTTGTAGGCGTTTTGCTTTTCATAAGCAAACGGTGTATAAATTTTATGAGGGGAAATGAATACATTTTAAAACTACATTCTAGAAAGAAAAAAGATTGCAGCTATAGCAGTTCTGGCTGACTTTGCAGGGGGTTATATATACATATATAATTTATTTATTTATTTGGTTTTATAATTTATAATTTTATAATTTATTTATTTGGTTTTTCAGATTAAGATTTTACGGTTATATATCCAACATACAACATAGAAACAAGATTCCCAAGAGTCTCCTGAACTTCAATCCTCCCCTTTTGTGGGTCCTTTGGTTAATCATTTCCTCCTGCATCTTTTATAATAATCCAGATCTTTTACCTCTCCCTTGCGTCCAAAAATTCACCATGAAACTACAAGTGTTATTCCAATCCTACAAACGATTTTAACTGTTTACAATGGTTTTTAAGATAAATTATAAATTTTCCCCATTCCTTATTAAAAGTTTGGTCTTCCCGATATCGGATTCTCCTGGCATAATCCATCAACTCGATCTGCCATTCTTCTCTGCTAAAGACTTTATTTTCTTTCAATCTCTGGGCCAATAACATCTTCGCAGCCATGGTCGCATACATAAATAGTCTTTTCTGTTCCATTGGGATTTCGGCACCTGTTGTCGTTTAGTCGTGTCCGCCTCTTGGTGACCCCCTGGACCAGAGCACGCCAGGCACTCCTATCTTCCACTGCCTCCCACATCTTAGTCAAACTCATGCTGGTAGCTTTGAGAACACTGTCCCACCATCTTGTCCTCTGTCGTCCCCTTCTCCTTGTGCCCTCCATCTTTCCCAACATCAGGGTCTTTTCCAGGGAGTCTTCTCTTCTCATGTGGTGGCCAAAGCCTTGGAGCCTCAGCTTCAGGATCTGTCCTTCCAGTGAGCACTCAGGGCTGGTTTTCTTCAGAATGGAGAGTTTGGATCTTCTTGCAGTCCATGGGACTCTCAAGAGTCTCCTCCAGCACCAGAATTCAAAAACATCCATTCTTCGGCGATCAGCCTTCTTTATGGTCCAGCTCTCACTTCCATACATCACTACTGGGAAAACCAGAATTCCTAAAAGGAAGGCTTCAGGTTTTTAAAGAAAAAGTTATTCTAAATATTTTTTAAACTCTCTCTCTCTCTAATGAGTTTTATGATTCTAAGGTTCTCCTGCCCTGTGCTGCGTGAAAACATTCCCAAGTTCTCAGCACCTCTTTCTTCAGAACTGGACGTGAATTTACGCTCCAGAGCTCTGAGCAATAGTCTCACAACGATCCGGTCTTCCTAGATGCTTTCTTCACGCTGAAGGTCACGGCTGGGCAGGATTGATCCTGAACTTTCGGCTGAAGCCAAATTGTCGCCCAGATCTCCATGACGTCTTCTTGCAAAACCTGCTTTTCAAGTCCACTTTCCCCACCTGCTGACTTTACTACAAGTCCGAACAATAAATAGTTCAGATAACTATCTGGGACTTTCCCCGAACGCCAGCTGGGCTTCCTTTCGCTGCGCTGGAATTGTGGATCTGCTCTGCTATGGGAATCTTTTCCAGATTGGGGGCCGAATTGCCCTCTATCCCGCCTTTCGATGGCTTACTTCTGGGTTACTTCCGGGTTTCAGCAGTCATGCTTGTGCAGAAGCGTTAAATCACACTGTGTGCATGCGCAGAAGCACCGAATCGTAACCCGCATGTGCGCAGACATGTTGTTGCGGGTTGCCGACGCTGCGGGTTGCGAATATGCATCCTGCATGGATCACGTTCGCAACCCAAGCATCCACTGTACGTATTGTTGTTGTTTAGTCGTTTAGTCGTGTCCGCCTTTTCCTGACAGTAAGAGCTGTTTGACAGTGGAATTTGCTGCCAAGGAGTGTGGTGGAGTCTCCTCCTTTGGAGGTCTTTAAGCAGAGGCTTGACAACCATATGTCAGGAGTGCTCTGATGGTGTTTCCTGCTTGGCAGGGGGTTGGACTCGATGGCCCTTGTGGTCTCTTCCAACTCTATGATTCTATGATTCTATGTGACCCCCTGGACCAGAGCACGCCAGGCACTTCTGTCTTCCACTGCCTCCCGCAGTTTGGTCAAACTCATGCTGGTCTCTTCAACAACACTGTCCCGCCATCTTGTCCTCTGTCGTCCCCTTCTCCTTGTGCCCCCCATCTTTCCCAACATCAGGGTCTTTTCCAGGGAGTCTTCTCTTCTCATGAGGTGGCCTTGGAGCCTCAGCTTCAGGATCTGTCCTTCCAGTGAGCACTCAGGGCTGATTTCCTTCAGAATGGATACGTTTGATCTTCATGCAGTTCATGGGACACTGTACTTATAGGCCGGTGCAAATAATGGAAAGACATTTCTCTTTCCTGCTGCAGAAATTCTTAAACAGACGTGGTCACTTTTAAGTTTCATTCAGGTCCATTTTTTTCTTCTTTCTTATTTGTCTACCACAGCTTTGAAATACAGTGTGCTGGTGTTTCGCTGTTTATTTTGAAAGGGCTACTAGGACTGTGTAAGAAAATAATGGATTATTTCCGAAACACCGATATGATGTTTTAGAAAAGCAAAAACAGACCGTTGTTTCCGGAAAATGAAATCTTTTCGTTTCTTTCCTTCATGGAATCATAGAGTTGGAAGGGACCTTGAGGGTCATCTAGCCCAACCTCTGCAAGCAGAAATATGCAGCTGTCCCATAATGGGCTCAATCCTGCAACCTTGGTGTTATCAGCACCACGGTCTAACCAACTGAGCACTGTTTCTTTTTTTTAAACAACGACAATACATGTTTTCACACCAGAGGCTAGCCAAAAGGAAATTAAGTTCATTTGCCAATTTGCAGATAATCTTGTGGCGGGGAGTTCCACCAGTTAAACAGTGCCTTAAGTTCCTTTGGATTTTTTTGGCGACAGGCTCCGGAAGAACCTGAAGACCTTGATTATCGTCCATCCCACCTGGTACATCAAAGCGTTGATGGCAGTGTTCAGACCTTTCATCAGGTAGGTTGGCCAATTATTATCATTTTATTATTTACTGCATTTAAATCTATTAAATCTCACCACTGCACCACCCCATTATGGCATCCGACAGTCTGGAAAAAGGGAACAGGTTACATCTCATTCTCCTAGTGTATCTTTATCAATTTAACCAAATAATCTGTTTGCTGGTTCCCATATGGTAATACCAGACTTCGGGTTGTTGGAAATTGTCCTTTTGTGGGTGTGTGGGTGTGAAATGGAACCCATGAACTAACACCCCCCCCCCAATTTATTTATTTATTTATTTATTTATTTATTTATTTATTTATTTATATTTATTACATTTATATCCCACTCTTCATCTGAGGATCATAGGGCAGTTTATAGAATAATAATAATAATAAAACCAAAAACCAAAAACCATATGTAGTGATATTGGGAAATCTTAGTATGTTAAAACTTTGGTTCACACAGGAGAAAAGCATTGTGGGAGAGTTAAAACCGTAGAATTCTGGGAATGTGTCTCTGGTCTCTTTAATTGCAGACTCTCTGTCTTTAGAAGTGTGAATCAGATTGCCTCCCCTCTGAGCAGGAAAGAAGATGTTATCTGATTTGTAAACTATAGCAGATAACAACAGACATAACAACAAACTCTCCCCCTCCTCACAAAAATAAACCGCCCTTTCAAAAGTCTGTGGAAGACTTTTGAAAGTGGATTGTGGAGCAGAAGGAATATGATATTGGTATGGTGGGTTTCACCCAACGAGGGAGATGGATTCTTATGTAGGAATTTCCTCTGTGACGGGTCTGTAGACCGCATCCAATCAAGTAGACCCATTAAAATCAATGAACCTAGATTAGTGAAGCTTACGGATTGATTTCCTGGAATTTATGTATTGCTTGATTGTAAAAAAATGAAAATAAAAAAAAATGAATAGATATTTGGCTGCTGCTCCACTCTGCCTCTTGACCAGGCCGGTCTTGCTAATTCCTCTCACATATCCATGGGCTGCCATGGGCTGGATGGATGAAGAGGAATGGTGGAAGGAATGAGGTGGGAAACCCCCCAAGGGAAGATGGCTCAGAACCCAGGGATTGGTGGTGGGACGGCGATGAGAGGTCAGAGGGAGAAGATGGGGAAGAGGAGATGTTGGAAGCTGAAGAGGCAACAGGGCTTAGTGAGCGGGGAGAATCTGTGGCAGAGAGCAGTCCAGAATCAGAGGCAGGAGAGGAGGGAGGCGAAGAAGCAGAGATGAGTCTGTTTGGTGAAGAGTCACAGGTGTCTCTCCCTCTGGCTGCAACAAGCTCCCCTCTCTCCTGGTCTCCCAGGACTAGGAGACGCATGCAGAGAGAGGAGCAAAGGCAGACATGCCGGTGTAGTCTCAGATTGCTTTGGGAAAATTCTGGAGAGGTGGGCACCTTCAGTCTCGGCAGCTGCTTCGTGGGGGCAAGACTTGCCGGAGACAGTTGCTTTGCTCCCTGTGCTGGGCCCAGGGGTAACCCGTGAAACGCGGTCCAGGACTGGTCCAGAATCTGCAGGTTCCGCTGGGAGTTGGTCCGACAGGGCCAAGGCAGGACACCAGGCAAGGACAGGTACAGGATCTAACATACAGCAATGTTGCTCCTGCAACCTGGGGTGGGGTCCAGCAGCCTTTTATCTCTGTCGGGGTAACGGCTGGTTCTGATCCCCCGGCGACTCACCTCCCTGTCTCGCCTGAAGGCGAGCACTCCTCCTGCGAGTACTCAGGTCTCTCCTTCTCTCAGACCTCAGTCTCTGCAGCTTGGGAGACGTCGGTGGGTTACTAGACCCAGGGGCCGCCTCAGCCTCTCCTGACCCAACCGGTAGTGGAGCAGCTGTAAGTGATGGCCCAGCTGGAGGCAACGAGGGAATCCCCGCATCTGGAGCCAGGGCAGGCTCAGGCCCCGGACTCGGCCCAGCTGGAGCTTGTTGCAGGGGAACCTGTGCAGACTGGGACTCTTCAGGATCAGGCCCCAGACTTGGTTCAGATGATGCCTGAGGCAAAGGATCCGGTGTGGACTTAAGTCTCCTCTGGTTCCGAGTCCGAGTCCCAAGCCATCACACTCCCTAGGCCTGACACTCCTGTGGCAATCCTGTTTTGCTAATCAAGAGTTAACTCTGGCTTGCTCAGTGTGATTTACTGCTGCCTCGCTCCTGCCTCTGCCTGCCCCTTTAGCTTCTCTTTCTTGCACCCTCTCTTTCTCCAGCTCCAAGTTCAGCCGGAAGGTGCAATTTGTGGACAGCCTGGAGGAACTGGGCCACCTGATCCCTTTGGAGCAGGTCCACATCCCGGACTGCGTCCACCGGTGAGTACCTGGCCCTCCCACTCCCTCCGTCCCCACCTGGGTCCCAGAGGAGGCAGCGGAAAGAGGGGGGCGGCTTGTTCCTTCAGCAGGTGGTTGCACCACCACCATGTCTAAAAGCAAACTTGGGTGGGTGAGCGAGCCCCAAGGGGATAGAAGAGCGTAAGAAAGGCTGGAGGCCCACCTAGTCCAGCATCCTGTGGCCAGAGGCCTCTAAGGTCTAGGAATCAAGGTAGATTGCCTCTGGATCTGGAGGTTCCATAAGAATGCAAGAGGAGCTCTGCACATGGATCAGGACAAAGGGGGGCCTTTCTGTTGGGGTGCTTCCAAGGAAACTTGGAAATGCTTTAAATGTGTGTGGCGTTTTGGCAGTGTGCGCGATGCGTTTGCAGCCTTGTTCAGTTTAATATTTGAATGTCTGACAGCCCTTTCTGTTCCCTTTTCCTCCATCTCTTCCAGGCTCGAGCAAGCCAGGGTCTGTTCCCGGAGCTAACAAGACGTGAAGCCGGCTGCATGACTTAGCACCTTACAACAGTGTTTTATTTTTATTTTTTTAATGTGTCAAATGCTGACAAGCACACACACACTCAGAGGTGCCTCCTTCCTTCCCTCTCTGTCGCTAAGACCCTCCTGCTTCTTAAACATTTCCCTAATAATAATAATAATAATAATAATTTATTTATACTCTGCCCATCTGGCTGGGCTTCCCCAGCCACTCTGGGCAGCTTCCAACAAAATATTAAAATACCGTAATACATCAAAAATTAAAAACATTTCTTTAAAGAGGTTAAAAGGAAATGAAACTTACGAGAGTTTTGTTCTGCACCTGAATTCGAAAAGGAGACGGATTCTGGGTACTGCAGGGTCTAACTCTGCGCAGGACTGACATTGAATGTGGCCCAGTGTCTCTGAGCACATACAGAGTGCAAGGCTGCAACCAAGCATTCAACCCATAGTTCTGTTCAGGAAAGCTTTGGGTCGACGTTCTGCTCTCGGCTTGCTGCCGAGGTCATTCCTATTTAACGCCAATTTTTGTTTAATTCTTATAAGAGGCTGAAACGGCTGGAAACTTTTGCTCACTAAACGAATCGCCGGTGGCTTTTTTGAGCTGCCGGCTACTCGCTTTCAATAAGCGTACCTGGGGGAAAGAATGAGGAGACACAGTTTTGGAATGGAATGTATTTTTCAGCTGGATGGCCCAAAACAAGAGAGAGAAGTGGGGGTTGGGGGGTTGGGGGGGTGAGGGGTTCACAAACCCATGCTGCTTGGTTTGGGGGACCCAGATGAACCCACCTGACCTGGTGCATGCTGACTCTCCTCGGCATAACTTGTACATTTGTAAATAAACTGATATTAACAAAAGCCCCCAATGGGATGTTGAGTTTTTAGTGTTCCTCCTCCAGACTGAAAAAGCTACCTCCAAAATTTTCTATTGATCAGGTTGATAGGAAATGGTTTGTGCATTCTGGGAATAAAATACTGGGTCTGGAAAACCTGGCTTTAATTTCTTTTCTTTATGTAAAGCTAAGCATGCATATTTAATTGCAACATATACGTTAAGTTTCCTTCCCACTCCGAAATGTAAACTAGGTAAATGGCAGCTCATTTATCTATTTTTAAAATTTGTTTTTAAATTTATTTCACTTTTCCTCCAAGCAGGAAATGTTTGTCCCTGCCTCTGTTATTGACCATCACAACAACCCAGTGTGGTAGGTTAGGCTGAGAGACAGTGATTGGCTCAATATCCGTAAATCATATCTATCTATCTACAGTGGTACCTCGGGTTAAGTACTTAATTCGTTCCGGAGATCCGTTCTTAACCTGAAACTGTTCTTAACCTGAGGTACCACTTTAGCTAATGGGGCCTCCCGCTGCTGCTGCGCCGCCAGAGCATGATTTCTGTTCTCATCCTGAAGCAAAGTTCTTAACCTGAAGCACTATTTGTGGGTTAGCGGAGTCTGTAACCTGAAGCCTCTGTAACCTGAAGTATCTGTAACCCGAGGTACCACTCTATCTATCTATCTATCTATCTATCTATCTATCTATCTATCTATCTATCTCTATCATCTCTATCTATCTATCTATCTATCTATCTATCTATCATCTATCATCTATCTATATCTCTATCTATCTATATCTATCTATCTATCATCTATCTATCATCTATCTATCTATCTATCTATCTATCTATCTATCTATCTATCTATATCTATCTATATCTATCTATATCTATCTATCTATATCTATCTATCTATCTATCTATCTATCATCTATCTATCTATCTATCTCTATCATCTCTATCTCTATCTATCTATCTATCTATCTATCTATCTATCTATCTATCTATCTATCTCTATCATCTCTATCTATCTATCTATCTATCTATCTATCTATCTATCTATCTCTATCACCTATCTATCTATCTATCTATCTATCTATCTATCTATCTATCTATCTATCTATCTCTATCATCTCTATCTATCTATCTATCTATCTATCTATCTAATCTATCTATCTATCTATCTATCTATCTATCTATCTATCTATCTATCTATCTATCTATCTATCTATCTATCTATCTCTATCACCTATCTATCTATCTATCTATCTATCTATCTATCTATCTATCTATCTATCTATCTATCTATCTATCTTGCCACACACACTAAGGGCTGCTGCCCAGCTTACAAAGTTTGCCAACCAGACTCTACCCGCACCCCCTCCAGCTGCCCCCTTGCCCACCCCCTCTCTCTGCAGCCCAACCTCCCAGCCCAGAAACCTTTTGATGATGGAATTACGTACACCTCAGAAATACCCAATGGACAAATGTAATTAAGATGATTGGGACAGTGACACTGCATCCTCACATGAACTGGAGGATGAACTGCAGGAAATGGAAGATAGACTGGAAGGAGATAGCAGTACCACCGAACACAAGTAAACTTGTAAAACAAAACTATGGCTTGTTGTTGTTGTTTAGTCGTGTCTGACTCTTCGTGACCCCCTGGACCAGAGCACGCCAGGCCCTCCTGTCCTCCACTGCCTCCCGCAGTTTGGTCAGACTCATGTTTGTAGCTTTGAGAACACTGTCCCACCATCTCGTCCTCTGTCGTCCCCTTCTCCTTGTGCCCCCCATCTTTCCCAGCATCAGGGTCTTTTCCAGGGAGTCTTCTCTTCTCATGAGGTGGCCAAAGTCTTGGAGCCACAGCTTCAGGATCTGTCCTTCCAGTGAACACTCAGGGCTGATTTCCTTCAGAATGGAGAGGTTGGATCTTCTTGCAGTCCATGGGACTCTCAAGTGTCTCCTCCAGCACCAGAATTCAAAAGCATCCATTCTTTGGCAATCAGCCTTCTTTATGGCCCAGCTCTCACTTCCATCCATCATTAACTGGGAAAACCATAGCTTTAACTATATGGACCTTTGTTGGCAAGGTGTTGACTGCTTTTTAAGATGCTGTCCAGGTTTGTCATTGCTTTTCTCCCAAGAAGCAGGCGTCTTTTAATTTCGTGGCTGCTGTCACCACCTGCAGTGATCATGGAGCCCAAGAAAGTAAAATCTCTCACTGCCTCCATTTCTTCCCCTTCTATTTGCCAGGAGGTGATGGGCCCAGTGGCCATGATCTTCGTTTTTTTGATGTTGAGCTTCAGACCATATTTTGCGCTCTCCTCTTTCACCCTCATTAAAAGGTTCTTTAATTCCTCCTCACTTTCTGCCATCACAGTTGTGTCGTCTGCATATCTGAGGTTGTTGATATTTCTTCTGGCAATCTTAATTCCGGCTAGGGATTCATCCAGCCCAGCCTTTCGCATGATTAATTGATGATGAAACTAATTGATGATGAAACTATAGCTTACCTGAGAGCAAACCCCATTAACTTCAGTTGAATTTATTTCTAAGTAGGCATATACACGAGGAGTTTAAAATATGTATTTTGCTTTTCCCCATTAAAACAGCATACTGTATAGAGGAGGGAAATCATAAGTTTTCAAAAATAAAGAGCCAGTGTGGTGTAGTGGTTAAGTAGTAGTCTCGTAATCTGGGGAACCGGGTTCGCTTCCCCGCTCCTCCACATGCAGCTGCTGGGTGACCTTGGGCCAGTCATACTTCTTTGAAGTCTCTCAGCCCCACTCAACTCACAGAGTGTTTGTTTGGGGGGAGGAAGGGAAAGGAGACTGTTAGCCACTTTGAGACTCCTTCGGGTAGTGATAAAGTGGGATATAAAATCCAAACTCTTCTTCCTCGGCATCCCTCCGTTGCGCAAACCTCTGCTGTTGTTTAAAACCTGCCTTCTCTTTCGTTCCCATTCCCCCACCATGACTTCCTGCAAATCCAGGGTTTTGAGGCTGCATTGCACTTGTGTGACGACAGCCTTACGTTTTTATGTATATAGGAAGATACACTCTCTTGCACGTGTAATGTGAGAGTGCTCTTTACCCTGAGACTTGAGCTATGCTTTTAAGACACATGTTATTCCTTTTATGATTGTATGTTTTAAACAGTTTTTCACCATGTGTCTTGATGCTGTAACCCGCCCCGGGACCGTAGGGTGGAGGGTCAGCAATAAATAAGCAAATCAGTGAATGAATGAATGAATGAACCCAATATTCAAAAGAACCTGGTTGTGCCTCTTAATTTGCTCTAATATCACTCCCTAGTCCTGAATGGGGCAACTGTGCCCCTGAAGGACCAGGTGCGCAGCCTGGGAGTCATTTTGGACTCACAGCTGTCCATGGAGGCGCAGGTCAATTCTGTGTCCAGGGCAGCTGTCTCCCAGCTCCATCTGATATGCAGGATGAGACCCTACCTGCCCGCAGACTGTCTCACCAGAGTGGTGCATGCTCTAATTATCTCCCGCTTTGACTACTGCAATGCGCTCTGCATGGGGCTCCCTTTGAAGGTGACTCGGAAACTACAACTAATACAGAATGCGGCAGCTAGACTGGTGACTGGGAGCGGCCGCCAAGACCATATAACACCGGTCCTGAAAGACCTACACTGGCTCCCAGTACGTTTCCAAGCACAATTCAAAGTGTTGGTGCTGACCTTTAAAGCCCTAAACAGCCTCGGTTCTGTATACCTGAAGGAGCATCTCCACCCCCATCGTTCTGCCTGGACACTGAGGTCCAGGGCCTTCTGGTGATTCCCTCCCTGTGAGAAGCCAAGTTACAGGGAACCAGGCAGAGGGCCTTCTCGGTGGTGGCACCCGCCCTGTGGAACGGCCCGCCACCAGATGTCTAAGAGAAAAATAACTACCAAACTTTTAGAAGACATGTGAAGGCAGCCTGTTTAGGGAAGCTTTTAATGTTTAATAGGTTATTGTATTTTAGTGTTCTGTTGGAAGCCGCTGGGGTGGCTGGGGAAACCCAGCCAGATGGGTGGGGTATAAATAAATTATTATTATTATTATTATTATTATTATTATTATTATTATTAGCCTTCAATCCCACCCCATTTTCATAAATCCTGCCTACTTTCCCTCCCCAGAGTTCCGCCCTTCCTTTGTTCTCCCCCAGAGTTCTGAGCAGGTTGCCTAGCAAGGCCCCGCCCCCAATGACGGCAGGCCACGCCCCCTCCCTCTCCTTCTCATCCCATCCCGACCAGACCAAGACCTCCGGGCGCTGTCCCTGCCCGAGCTCGTAACCTGCAGTCCCCCTCCATGGCCTTAGGGGGCGCCACTTTGGTGCTGACGCTCTGCCTGTGGGGCTGGCTGGCGCCCGGGCCAGGCCTGGGCGAGGACATGGAAGACATGACCCAGATGGGTGCGCCGCCACACCTGGTGGCCCTGATCCCCGAGGCTGCCAAGGCGACAGTGGCGGCGGGCTACACCAACGGCAACGAGACCCAGACGACCACAGAAGCGCCGCTGGTGTCGATCTCCATCACGTTCAGCGCGGGGACCTCGCAGGAGAAGGAGACCGTCCTCGTCGTGGGCGACAACCGCTACGCCTGGCAGGAGTGGAGCGAGTGGCACTGCAACTGCGCCGCGGGGAGCATGTCCCGGGTGCGAGACATCACCTACTCGCAGCCTGGCGTCCACCTGGACCCGGCTGAGTACGACATCCTGCGCTTCGAGAGGGAGGTGTGCAACTACCAGGCCTGCCAGTGCAAGCGGGGCCAGTGCAACTCCTCGACGCTGGCGTGCGACCAGGGGCCAATGCACATGTGCGCACTGCAAGACATCAAGCAAGACAAGGAGCAGAAGAGGAAGGACTTCTGGACCCAGGTCCACGAGGGACTCAGGGACCTCTGGAAGAGCATCAAGGACGCCTTCCCGCCGGAGCAGGTGGGGGACAGATGGGCAGGGGGTGCCGAGGCGCCGCATAATGCGCTCCCCGTTTTGTTTATTCATTCAGAGCATTGGTGCACCCCTGCTCTTTGGCCCAAAGGCCCCCCCCCAGAGTGGCTTGCATACAATCTGTTAAAACGAGACGGCCCGCCACGCTGGCGTCCAACCTGGAAAACAATAGCAACACGACACACAAGGAAAAAGGAATGGGGAGGGAGGAGGAAAACTCAAATTTCTCAACCAGCTCCTATGGGTTAGGGCTGATGAAGGCGCACTTGCTGGTTGGGAAAGGCTATTGGTGGCTATGCTCTGTGATGAGCCGCGGAAGGGGAGAGCTGCTGTAGCGCTCAGGTCTTGCCTGAGTGCTTCCCAGAAGAGGGATGGAGTTGGCCATTGGAGAACAAGGATGCTGGACTAGAAAGGCCCCTCTTGGCCAGACCCAGCAGGCTCTCCTGATGTTCTTATGTTGGGTGGTGGGCTTTCTTCTCCGTGGGTGCAAGGGAAAATAGGCATATAAACGAAGGACTGCCTGGATGCCAAGATCCAGGTTTGGGGCAAAGCAGAGATTTAAAACCATAACACATGCAGCAAATAAAAGCATGGAAATATGCCCTTCTGAGTTCCTTCCAAAGTTCCCCTCTTCCCCTAGCACAGAAAAAAGAGCACACGTTTAGTAAGTTAAAAATTGGTTTACTTACAAACTCTTTCAAGGTCAGGTTCATGTGCTTTCCCACACATCAGTCAGAAAACGCAGGCAGAAAAACGTGGCTTAGTTACAGTGGTGGAAGTTCCTAAATTATTGGTACAGGAACTCGAGCGGCTTGTAAGAGCCTGAACTTGGAGCAACGGGCTCAGATCTCTTTACACACCAAGCTTCTCAGGGAAACTGGAGGAGAACCAAGTCTTGATTATCTAGCTCCTCCCAAAGTGATCTAAGCCTGGCTGGACAGCTTACTCTATGGTCTTAACCCCTTCATGCATTAATTTAACTTAAAGGTAAAGGGACCCCTGACCATTAGGTCCAGTTGTGGCCGACTCTGAGGTTGCAGTGCTCATCTTGCTTTACTGGCCGAGGGAGTCAGTGTGCAGCTTCCGGGTCATGTGGCCAGCATGACTAAGCCACTTCTGGCGAACCAGAGCAGCGCACGGAAATGCCGTTTACCTTCCCACTGGAGCAGTACCTATTTATCTACTTGCATTTTGACGTGCTTTCGAACTGCTAGGTTGGCAGGAGCAGGGACTGAGCAACGGGAGCTCACCCCGTCACGGGGATTCGAACCGCCGACCTTCTGATCGGCAAGTTCTAGGCTCTGTGGTTTAACCCACAGCGCCACCCACGTCCCTAATTCAACTTAAGCATGTCGGTTATATGAGGTTGCTTATCCCCACAGGGAGCCCTTCCTCTGACCCCCACAGCTGTGGAGACCTGTTGTTTCGGGTCGCGAGAGTGGAGCCCTCTGCGGCTACTCTCTGCATGTGCTCAGAGGAATGCTTCCCATCAGAATTACACCGCTTGCTTGGGGAGTGGATTCTTTTTAATTTAAAGCAAGGTGTTTCCCCAGACCTCCCACCTGCCTGTCTCCTTCCCCACAACCAACCCAGGGGGTAGCTCTGCCTGCCATTGGCTCTGGGTCCACCTTCTGCCAATATCCCACCTTTCAGCTCACCAGTAATCACTAGAATTGTGCTAGAACACACCGTCTCGGCCTTCCTTTAGGCAGATAAATGTTTTGGGCCGGCACTGAAAAAATTCCCGGCTAAGTTCAGAGCGAACAGATTCAGCCAAGCTCCCTCAAGGTCGACCCAGCAGGGCTCTTCCGATGTTCTCATGGAGTCTCCAGGTCTCCAGGCAGTCTATCTTAGTTCCTAGGTTCAGGTCACGTTGGATCACAGTTCTCCTTGGACCTGGCCAATGTGGTCAATGGTGCATAAGATCACGAGAACCTGTTAGATCAGGCCAAAGGAGGTGTATCTAGTCTAGCATCTCACAGTGGCCAACCAGATGTCTCAATGGGAAACCAATAATAATAATAATTTATTATTTGTACCCCACCCATCTGGCTGGGTTTCCCCAGCCACTCTGGGCGGCTTCCAACAAAGATTAAAAATACATTAAAATGTCACACATTAAAAACTTCCCTGAACAGGGCTGCCTTCAGATGTCTTCTAAATGTCTGGTAGTTGTTTATATCTTTGACATCTGGTGGGAGGGCGTTTCACAGGGCGGGCGCCACCACCGAGAAGGCCCTCTGCCTGGTTCCCTGTAACTTGGCTTCTCACAGGGAGGGAACCACCAGAAGGCCCTCGGAGCTGGACCTCAGTGTCCGGGCAGAACGATGGGGGTGGAGATGCTCCTTCAGGTATACTGGGCCTTTGAGGCCATTTAGGGCTTTCAAGGTCAGCACCAACACTTTGAATTGTGCTTGGTAATGTACTGGGAACCAATGTAGGTCTTTCAAGACCAGTGTTACGTGGTCTCTGCAGCCGCTCCCAGTCACCAGTCTGGCAGCCACATTCTGGATTAGTTGTAGTTTCTGGGTCACCTTCAAAGGAGTGTCTCCACCCCCATCGTTCTGCTCGGACACTGAGGTCCAGCTCCGAGGGCTTTCTGGCGGTTCCCTCGCTGCAAGAAGCCAAGTTACAGGGAACCAGGCAGAGGGCCTTCTTGGTAGTGGCACCCGCCCTGTGGAATGCCCTCCCACCAGATGTCAAAGAGAAAAACAACTACCAGACTTTTAGAAGACATCTGAAGGCAGCCCTGTTTAGGGAAGCTTTTAATGTTTTAATAGGTTATTGTATTTTAGTGTTCTGTTGGAAGTCGCCCAAAGTAGCTGGGGAAACCCAGCCAGATGGGCGGGGTATAAATAATAAATTATTATTATTATTATTATTATTATTATTATTATTATTATTATTATTACTATTATTATTATTATTCCTGCTGTCTCCGGCAGCTGGTGTGCAGAAACATCGCATACCGTGGTATATGGCCATTGTGGCTTAGTAGTCACCCACGGCCTTCTCCTCCTTCATGAATCCGCCCAGTCCTTTTTTAAAGCCATCCAAATTGCTGCTCATCCCTGCCTCTTGTGGCAGGGAGTTCCACAGTCTAACTATGCTCTGAAGAATGCCTTCCTTTTACTTGTTCTGAATCTTCCAAAGTTTACCTTCCTCGGATGCCCCTGAATTCTAGCATGATGCAAGAGGGAGAAAACCTTTTCCCTCTCCAAACTTTCCATGCCACCTACCGTTTAATAACCTCTTCTGTAGGGTCGCATCGGACCCGCCTCGCCTCTAGTGTTGCTCAAACAACTGTCAGAGTTGTTTGACCAGACCAGCAACATCTCGGGGAGCTGGTAGATTCCCACGAATGTGTGCGGCATGTGTTTCCCCTCTTACATTTTAATTCTCTTTGCTTTCCCATTTTAATACTCTTTGCTTTCCCATTTTAATTCTCTTTGCTTTCCCATTTTAATTCTCTTTGCTTTCCCATTTTAATTCTCTTTGCTTTCCCATTTTTACACTTCAGGAACCGAAGCCGAGGCGCCAACAGTGAAGGCCAAATAGCCATGGCGATTGCTGAACATCGGCCCTGAGCAGAGCCTTCTAGGGATCTTGGTCTTCTACCCAAAAGCAAACGCCCTTGATTTGCCAGAACTGCTTTCGAATTGGCAACAAAGCGAGCCGGGAAAACAGGCAGGGCGAAGGAGGTTGTACCACGGACTGATGCAGCATCCTAAACATTCTGTGTTGGAAAGAAAGGGGTTTTGAGTATTCTTTTTGGGGTCTCCTCGGCCTTCCTTTGGAGACCCCCTCTGCTGCTGAAAGCAGCTGAATAAAAAATGCTGATTCCTGAGTAGGTTTTTCCGTTTTCTATTTCTCTCTGGTGTAGAGAGACTGGGGTACAGACAGGTGACTTGTGGACAGGTGATACAATGGCCTTACAACGCCCATCATCCTCATTCCTGAACAATAGGCACACTGAATGCTGAGGCCACGATGGGAGGCAGGAATCCTAAAGTATCTGGGAAGGAGGGCACAGATATCTCTCCAGTGCAGGACTGTATCTACAGTGGTACCTCGGGTCAAGTACGTAATTCGTTCCGGAGGTCCGTTCTTAACCTGAAACTGTTCTTAACCTGAAGCACCACTTTAGTTAATGGGGCCTCCTGCTGCTGCCGAGCCGCGAGAGCCTGATTTCTGTTCTCATCCTGAAGCAAAGTTCTTAACCCGAAGCACTATTTGTGGGTTAGCGGAGTCTGTAACCTGAAGCATATGTAACCTGAAGCGTATGTAACCCGAGGTACCACTGTATGTATTTTGAAAAAAAGTTGTTTGTCTCCTTGCTACGCATCCCAAGCTCTCTTAAGATAAGGTAAAGGTAAAGGGACCCCTGACCATTAGGTCCAGTCGTGACCGACTCTGGTGTTGCGGCGCTAATCTCGCTTTATTGGCCAAGGGAGCTGGCGTTTGTCCGCAGACAGTTTTTCCGGGTCATGTGGCCAGCAGGACTCAAGCCGCTTCTGGTGAACCAGAGCAGCGCACAGAAATGCCGTTTACCTTCCCGCCAGAGTGGTACCTATTTATCTACTTGCACTTTGACGTGCTTTCGAACTGCTAGGTTGGCAGGAGCAGGGACCGAGCAATGGGAGCTCACCCCGTCATTGCGGGGATTCGAACCGCTGACCTTCTGATCGCCAAGCCCTAGGCTCTGTGGTTTAACCCACAGCGCCACCCGTGTCCCTTCTCTTGAGATATCATAACCAAATTTTGCACGGCCGTTCCCGAGATAAAGGCTTGCATCGTGCTTTTAGAGCAGGTGATTTCCTGCAAAGGATCCTGGGAACTATAGTTTCTTGCTCACTGAACAACCCCCATTGTTGACAGGCGACAGCTCCCAGAATTCAATGGGGTGGGTGTCCCATGCTATAAAGGCACATTGGGTTTGCTTTGGATCTACACTGCGGATCTGCCTTTAAATGTTTGGATGCAGTCTGAACCTTTCCAAACTGTACGGATTTTTAGGGAGATATTCCTGAGTTTCCAGGTCCAGAAGTTGGGGAGACTATCTGTTCTGGACACCTATGGAAGGTGCAGAGTCATAGCCTGGGGTTGCTCCTGGAGCCAACATAGTTACAGGAGGCCCCTTTCAGACATAGGTGACTGGACCGCCACACTCCATGCCCTGGTCAACTTCAGGCTGGACTGCTGCAATGCACTTTTTGTGGTGCTGCCCTTGAAGACGACACAGGAAGTCCAACTGGTTCAAAACATAGCAGCCAGATTACTGCTTGAGGTTCTGCTCAGCGCTTGCATGACCTCTTTTCTGTAAGCAACTTAAACCCCAAATATCTGAAAGGCTACCTCCTTCCCTATGGACCTCATGGGTGTTCAGATTGGCAGAGGGGCCCTCTTGGTAGCTCCACCACCCTCAGAAGTTCGGGGGTTCGTGACCCAAGACGGGGTCTTCTCTGCAGTGGCCCCTAAGTTGTGAGTCTTTCTCCCCTGGCACCTTCATGAAATAGGTTTCAGAAAATGCTGAAGATGCACCTCTTTTTCTGTTCAGGGAATCATAGAAGTGTGGAGTTCAAAGGGACACCCCGGGGTCATCCAGTCCACCCCCCTAAAGAATAAACACGGACCAATTCACAGATGGAAGAAAACCTGCCAGGTGCAATTGGGTCAAATCCATGCCATACCTTGAAAGCGCATTTAATGGACCTGGCTTCCACCCAAGAATCCTGGGAATTGTAGCTTAAGGGTGCTGGGAACTGTAGTTCTGCGGGGGGCTGAACTACAGTTCCCAGGATTCCTGGACCGGGGGGAAATGTGCATTGAATGTGTTTTAAATCTATGATGTGCACTGTGGACTTGAAGGTCCTCTAAGAACAGCTGCTGGGCCCATCATCTCTGGAATCCAAACTTCATATAATAATGAAATTATTGCAGGGCGGGACCTCAAGGGAAAGTCTCTTAAGAGGAGGAGTGGGCAGGTATTGTCATTTCCTCCCTCCTCCGGCCATCCAAGACACAGATCCTGACCATCTTTTGACTTTTTAATTTTTCAAGCATACATTACACTCTCCAGAACAGGTCGCAAGTTGGCGGGGGCAGGGGCGGGGGGGGGGGGCAGACAGCAGTGCAGAGGGGAGAAAACGTTTTAAGAGGCGAAGGAAAATAAAAAAATCTACCCCACTCCTCCTCTACCCCACCAGCCCAACCTTCCCGCCGATCGGATACACACCAGATTCTTGCATCCACCCCAGCGAAATTTCTGTGCGCAGATTGCGGCTTCTCCCCTCCTTTAAAAAAAATACTCTTTTAGGAAGCTTCCTTGTTATAATTAGACATCTTGGTCTGCCCCCCTCGCCCCCCCCCCATAAATTTCCTCGTTTACAAAAAAGAAGAAAAGAGAACATGTTTTCAGCAAACAAGTATACACCCAAATAGTCCAGCTATTCTTTCCCAAAAGCAACGGTTTTGACGCCAGCCCTGCCGGCGCGAAACTTAAGCAGTTTGACACGGAGTCACCCATTGAAATCGCAGAGGGGAGAGGTGGTTGCAGGAGCTTTCGGGGGGGGGGTGAGATGGGGCCGGCTCTGACGTTAGGCAAAGTGGTGATCAGGGCGGGAGGTCAACAGTAGGTGGCGCCAGAGGACACGGCAGGCAGAGTCAGAGCCGATTTCATTCCCAGCCTGAGAAAATCCCCTGTTTGGTGTGGTCAGGCCGCACCAGAAATACTTGGGGCTGTAGGGGAGCGGGTCCAAAGTTACGGGGAGCAGGAATATGGGCGCATTGTAGCATAGCTGTATTTTTAAACCGGTTTCCTTCAGGAGATGATCAAGATTTGAGATTACTTTGGAGCGAAAGGACAGTTCCGGAGGTTTTCTTCGGCTCGAATGTGCCAGGGGGAAAAGTCAGCTGCATAAGGAGTACAAACTTTGCCTCTGTGCAGTAGGTTAGTTTCCATCCTACATCCACGCAAGCAGGAAGCAGGATCCGAGTTCGAATCACGGAAAGGTTGCTCCAGGAGGGTGTGAAAGAGAGCCAATGAGGGGTGTGGCCTGGGGAGAGGGGGCGTGGCCTGCAGATGGCTCCGAGGGCCAGGCAGAGGGGTTTGGGGGCCACTTTTGGCCTCAAGGATCGAGGCTCCTCACCCATAAGGTCTAAATGTCAATTCCCAGCTATCTGATAGCCTCTGGGTGACATCAGTCCTACTCCGAGGAGACCCAGGGAAAGCAAGGGAGCATTTCAAGAGGTATACTCTGAGCTTGACTTAGCTGAATCTCGCCCTCCTGCATTTGTTAACTTTTTTTTTAAACAAAGGTGGTAAAATGGCGGTAAAACATTCTTGGCCAGCACACACAGAAATGAAGGCAGACTCTGATATATTTCAAACCTGTCGTGTAATGAGCAAATGGATGGAAGTCTTCCTCATCTTAATGTGAAAAAGCAAAGAGGGGTTTTTTTTTGGGGGGGGCATCAACAGACAAACAAAGCTGGCACTGCTTAAGTAAGCTAAGCATACTATTTTTTCCTTTAATGGACAGAAAGATGTGGGCTTTTTATTTTATTTTATTTTATTTGCAGTGGAACCCTAAAGCGATTCCAGAGTTCAGCCTTGCTGGCTTCATATTTCCTGCAACGCCCCTGCTAATAATAACGAGAGAGAAGGAATGGGGGTGGGAACGGTCCGCCATCCGGTGCCAGAGCCTCATGAGGCCTAGAAATTTGAAATCTGAAGTGCTCCCCCAACACCAGCCCCTAGCGCCCTTCCCACACACCCCACCTCAGAGTTCCTCCTCCTCTTGGGAAACCCTATTCAGTCAGAAGGAGTAATTCTGGAGCGAGGAACTGGCCGGAGGGCTGAATTTCCTTCCGGGGGCAGCGTGCCATCTGTGGGCAGTGGTGCCAGGGAGAAAAACGGGCGTAGCAAGGGATATAATTTTCGCTTTTGTGCAGTGGGCTGGTCCCTGCACATTTTCACACAGTCCTCTCTCTCTGTGTCCCCGTCAGAGTTTAGGGACAAATCTCAGCCAGGGAACATCATTCAGGATGTGAAGGAGGGACGGAGAGGGGGCGTGGCCTGTGGAGAGGGGCGTGGCCTGTGGAGAGTTCCGAGGGCCAAACAGAGCAGCCCGGGGGGCCGGATTTGGCCTGAGGTTCTCCACCCCTCGGGAGGAGAGTCAGGATTAGTCCTTAGCGATCAGATGGGGGGATGTTTCTGCGGAGAATTTCACGGGGTCAGAGAGAGGAACTTCCAGAAATTGGGGAGGGGGGGGTGCAGGGAAGCACCTGCCACCCACCTGAAATTGCCGGACTACAACTCCCATAATTCCCTCACTGGGTGCGCCAGGGCTGCTGGGAGTTGTAGTCTGAGCACCTCTAGACCCAACATTCATGATTCGACGGGAAAAACTGAGGATCAAGGCTCCTGCAGTCCAAGCAAGATCTCAGTGAAATGTCCCTATCCCAACAGAATGACCAACTTTGCCCAGCTTTTAACAGGAATATTGCATTTTTTATACATATAAAAGGAAGTTCCAAAATTGCCTTGATGTGATCCAGAGATTTTCTCCCTTCACAATGCTTTGCGGCCAAAGAGGCGACAAGACTCTGCCATCATCCGGACCGGATCCTCTCCATCTTCCGTGTTCGTTCTCTCGCTTTGCCTGGTCAAACATCGTCGCTCCCGTTTTGCTGCCCTTCGGTAGAGGAAGTCCAACATGCAGAGGCCGCCCTGCGTGTGGGATGCTTTGCCGCAGAAAGCCCAAAAGCGGCCACACCTCATCTTCAGTGACTGGCACAGAGAAGAGGTCTTCAGGAGCAGGAGCAATAGGCTGGCCAATTTTGGAAGGTGGCAACAGGCTAGTGCCTGTGAAGTCACTAACCACACTCTCACGGGCCTTCCAGTCATTTCAGCAAGGCTTTCACAGGGGAGATTCCAGCAGGGTTGGCACTCTGCCTCCTGCTCTTTTTAAAAAAACGTGCCTCATGGAAAGGTCGATCCTTCTCCCCCTCCCCAGAAAACGCCCAAAAATCCAGTGATTACACTTCCATGTAAAAAAAAACAAACCCAGTTACGATAAGTTCCTCTCCAGATTTTTTTTGGGGGGGATAAAACAGAATGCGCTTTTAAAAAATGAAGCAAAATGGCACACACATTATACATTTAAAGCACATGTACCCCGAGAATCCGGAGAACTGTAGTTTACTCCTACAGCGCTACAATTCCCAGCACCCATAGCAAACTACAGTTCCCAGGGTGATTGGCCTGCAGGTGTGTGTGTGGAAGAGGCTTTGGGTGTGCTTTAAATGGATGGCATGTTCGCAGACGAAGATGCTTGATGAAGCCCCAGGCGTCAATCTCCCTCAAACGCCCGCCCCGATTCCTTGCA
The DNA here is from genome assembly GCF_951804945.1 of Podarcis cretensis. NCBI lineage: Eukaryota > Metazoa > Chordata > Lepidosauria > Squamata > Lacertidae > Podarcis > Podarcis cretensis. The sequence continues at coordinate 4,514,468 of NC_137186.1, forward strand.
AAGTTCTGAAAAAGCAAAATGCGGCAGCCACGAAACGAAGGACGGCATGAGAGATTGACTGAGGGTCCAGAGATGCTTCTGCATTTTTTTTGGGGGGGGGGAGAGAAGAGAGAGAGGAAGCGGCAGCTAAGGGAGTGTTGGATTCAGGAAATCTTTCTATGCAAATCTGGGAGGCGAAAATTAGCGGCGGAATAAGCTGCTGCGTTTTTGTTGCTGATGCTCTTTAGAAAAAGAAAATCCGATCCGATTTGGAATCAGTTTGCATAAGTTAGGAAGGGTGTTTGGTGTCTTCTGAGCTTCGCCGACCTGCCTCGACAGGATCCGAGCAGGCCGCTCGCGCGAGGGTTGTTTACATACTTATTTCTTTCTTTGGGTTTTCTCGATTCGTTAATTTGCCCGGGACCTGCGAGAAGAAAAGAGAGTCAGAACGAAGAATTACATTCCCTCTCCACCTCCTTCCTGCTCCTCCACCTGAATTGGCAGGGGAAGTGAAACTTAGAAAACAGCGTCTAAGCTATATATTTTAACTCAAGACTTCCCTGGCAGGCTGCTCTCTAGGCAGTGGGGACTGTGGGATGTGATACATAAGTAGGAGACAAGTACAACATTCCTTGTTTTCCTAGAGTGGACATGCAAGGGGATGTTTGTTCTAGCCGGTCGAAAACTTCCTGTTTCCTCCTGGGCTGGAACATCCTTCCTTTTGCATGTGACTAGAGGTGGGTGTGACTTTACCTGTGCAGGTAACAAAAGCACGCAGCCCCCCTCCCTTCTTCTCCATCTTCCTTTCGTCGCGTGAACTGCAGCGACTGCCAGTTTGCAGTCACTGGCATTAACCCCCCTATATGGGGTAGATCCATATCTACATATTTGTAACTTAAGTCTGCCTTCAGGGATCCAACTGTGAAGTGATGATGTGAGTAAATTTTTATATATACAGTGGACGCTCAGGTTGTGAACGTGATCCGTGCGGGAAGCACATTCGCAACGCGCTGCGCCGCGTTTGCGCACGTGCGGGTTGCGATTTGGCGCTTCTGTGCATGTGCAAAATGCGATTTAGCGCTTCTGCACAGGTACAAGTGCCGAAACCTGGAAGTACTTCTGGGTTTGGCGCGGTGCACAACCGAAATCGCACAACCTGAAGCTGTAACTGGTATGACTGTACTTTAAACAAGATTGTGGCATGTTTATTCTTTTAAGAGGGATATATGGGAACTTACTAGGATCCTGTGGGTTAAACCACAGAGCCTAGGGCTTGCCGATCAGAAAGTCAGCGGTTCGAATCCCCGCGACGGGGTGAGCTCCCGTTGCTCGGTCCCTGCTCCTGCCAACCTAGCAGTTCGAAAGCACGTCAAAGTGCAAGTAGATAAATAGGTACTGCTCCGGCGGGAAGGTAAATGGCGTTTCCGTGTGCTGCTCTGGTTCGCCCGAAGCGGCTTAGTCATGCTGGCCACATGACCCGGAAGCTGTACGCCGGCTCCCTCGGCCAGTTAAGCGAGATGAGCGCCGCAACCCCCGAGTAAGTCACGACTGGACCTAACAGTCAGGGGTCCCTTTACCAGGAACCTAATAGTAAGAGGCTTAAACAAGCCTGCAACCAGCTACAGTGGTGCCTCGCAAGACGAAATTAATTCGTTCCGCGAGTTTTTTCGTCTTGCGATTTTTTCGTCTTACGAAGCACGGACTTTGGAAAAGCTTCAAAAATCACCAAAGTCTTCAAAAACCTCAAAAAAGGCTACCACACCGAGTGCTATGAGTTGCTCCTCAAAGTGAATGCACGGTTTTAAGAAAAAGGAAACAAACTTGCAAGACATTTTCGTCTTGCGAAGCAAGCCCATAGGGAAATCCGTCTTGCGAAGCAACTCAAAAAAACGAAAAACTCTTTCGTTTTGCGAGTTTTTCGTCTTTCGAGGCATTCGTCTTGCGAGGTACCACTGTATCTGCTCTGTATTTAAAAGGGGAATGTAAAACTCTACTAAGTTATAGCACAGGCATCCCCAAGCTTTGGCCCTCCAGATGTTTTGGCCTACAACTCCCATGATCCCTAGCTAACAGGACCAGTGGTCAGGGATGAGGGGAACTGTAGTCCAAAACATCTGGAGGGCCAAAGGTTGGGGATGCCTGTTACAGAACTTGCTAGCGCAAGTTAGGAAGGATATTAATAAACAATATATCCTCTCCTGCCTCCCTGAACATTCCCACAGGGACTACAGCTCAAACCTTGGGCAGGGAGCCAGGATTCTTGCCTCTATGGCAGAACAAGCAGCTAGTCCTTAATGATCGGATGGGGAACTTTTTTTTTTTAAAAAAAGGGAAGGGATTTTCGTATCTAGCAAGGCACTTACACGGAAGAGAAAGCGGGGGAAATACCACAGAGCTACAAAACGTGGGAGCTGCTCCACTGTCGATCTCGGCCGCATTTGGATCTCATTTCATGCATTGCGCCCGTCTGTGGGGAGAGAGAGAAAGAGATCGAGGTTAGGACTAAGCATCAGGAAGAAGTTTTGGAAGGCAAAAGCTGTTTGGAGGTGGAATGGCAGAGCTTAGAAGGTAGCGGGCCCTCCTTTTTCAAGCAGGCCCGTCTGTCAGGATTTCTGCATTGCACGGGATTGGACTGGATGATCCTTGGATTCCCTTCCAAGTCCCCCATTCTACGACAACGGTGTCAGAAGTGGTCCTGTTACAGCACCTTCGATTCCCACAGCTGTCAACTTACAGATTTGAAAATAAGGGACCAGCAGCCTCGAAAATAAGGGACCAGCAGCCAAAATAAGGGATTTTCAGAGCACAGGTATGTTCGACTTCTGAGCCCCTCCGAGCCAAAGGCAGAAAGCTCAGCCAGCAGCCAAACGAAGCCTCAAGCGATGGTTCCCACAGCGCAGCAACCCGGCAAAGGGGATGCAGCAAGGGAAACCACCGTCACCTCTCCGCTGGGAAGCGCTGAGTAAAGGCGAGTCCCCAGGCAACGCGGCCAATTTGATCGGCACAAGGCATGCAAGCTCCACCCCCCAGTCGTTCTTAGACTCCTTACTGGGTGAGCAACGCAGCCAAGCAACACAGCTGGAGCCTCCCTCCTCCCTGGCTGGCCGGCAGGGAGGGAGGGAGGGAGAGGAGCTGCTTCCTTTGAAACCCGGGGAATTTAAGGGACATCCATCAATAAGGGACAGCAGTGGGACACGGTGCTGGGATAAGGGACTTTCCCGCCAAATAAGGGACGGTTGACAGCTATGTTGACTCCTCGCATCCAAGCTGGATGCTGGGGGTCGTAACCAATGGCTCTCGAGTAGATTCTCTGAAAAGGCCTAGGTTAGCCCATCTTCATTTGTTCAGATGGGTCTACTCGGAGGAGGTTGGATCCGGCCCCATGAGGATGCAGAGTGCAGGACGACACTGGGGAGATGAATAGTGGGACGAAAAGAGGAGGGCAACTCAGAACCACCACCTTGGAAATGCAGAAAGCGCCTCAAAGACAAAAATAAAAGCACCTAAGGAAAACCAAAAAATAGAAGAAAAGAAAAAAAGAGGGGGAAATAAAAGGGACTTCCAACACTCTGTTGGTTACAAAAAATAAATCACTGAAAATATTCACTCTATATTCAAGAGAGTGGTGCCCTGAGCTATAGCTTGTTTAGCTTATACGTAAATCCGGAACTGGGGGTGAAGCGATCAGGGTGGCGAAGGCAGGGCGGGTTTTTGGCTGGCGCTATCTCAGCTGGAGAAGCGAGGGCGTGGCGTCTGGCTGCCGTTCGGATCTCCCTTTCACACACAAGACTCTCAGCGCCAGCTGGTCGAGGAAGGATGAAGCCCAGATACACACAGAGGCATGTTTGCAAAAGGGGAGGGCAGGCTGTGGCAAGCCCAGATTCTGCCAGCCCTGGAGTTCTGAAACTGTCAAAATCTGTCTGCTGCAGCTTTCGATCCTGATTAATAAGCAGGGCTCTCTGTTCCCTGGCAAACGTCAAAAATGTCCTCTTCCATCTCACCTCATTGTTGGAGGGGTTGTGATAAGCTTGGCATAGCTTATCCTTTATGAAGGGAATTTAACTTTGACACAAATGGTAAATATTACGAGGGTTGCCATACGTCTGGGTTTTTTTCCTTAAAAAAGCTCAGCAACTTTCCTTTAAAAATTGAACAATTTCCAAAAAAAGAGCTTTCTTTGGGCAATTTCCCCCCAAAAGCTCAACAACCTTTGTGTCCGGATTTCTTGAAATATGGCAACCCTAATATTACTAAAGAAATCAGGAAGATGGAGAAAAGAAGAGAAGAAAATGTTTGCAGGATATTTGAAGAATCATGTTAACTGCAGGATATTTGAAGTATCATGTTAACAGGTTAATCATGTTAACTGCAGGATATTTGAAGTATCATGTTAACAGGTTAAACTTCAGCAGTTTAGAGTATATAAAGATATGAGGCAGAAGGAGAACAAAAGAATTTATGGAGCAATTTAAAAATGTAGCCGTAATGGGTATATATACAGAACCATGGAAGGGGAAGTTGATGATTCTGATTGTATGAGTAGATTGAATGGAATGTGAAAATTTGTAATGGAAAAATGTATAAATAATTTTTAAGAAAAATACTAAAGAACCAAGGGTTTGCTGTCCAAAATTAATGTCGCCAAATATTTCTGATGATACCAAGAGAGATATATTGTCAAAAGAACTGGCCTTATATATGATCTTGGCGGACGGGCTAGTAAGAAAACAGCCCAGAATTTCGCACTTGGTATCGCTCGCTTTGCAATATCGGTATAATGGAGCAAATTATGCATGATTTGAGATATTGACAAGGACCAAAAGCTCCAGACACTTTAAATATGATTACGCATTCCTTTACAGTTAAACCAGTCCACATCACAAGCCTGGAACCAGATCTGATAATCTGCAAATGTTGATAGTCTCGATTTGGGATTTATTTATTTTTTAACCCATGTGCAACTGAACTCATTCTACATGCCTGATTTACAGTTTTGTTGCTCCTCTTTAGATTTGCATCTGCGGCTACAACTGCTCTCTCTGGTTTATATACGTTATAAAATGAATTTTTTAAAAAAAAACTTTACAAAACCAAAATTAAAAATGAGGCCGGTTCGGCTGTCGCCCTCAAACAGCCGCTAGAGGGCGGGTGAGGGCAAACCTTTCCTTCCCCATAGAACCTAATGAAAAACCCACTTCCTGCCATTTGCTAGAGTGGATGGGAAAGTTTGTATCTGCTGCGTAGAAACGCCCAACTCCTTCTGAACCCAAAGCGATCCGCCGAAGAGAACAGAGGTTTACCATGGGAAGACCCTCGTTCGCCATGTCTCCGGACCCGATGTGCGTCAGGTGGACGAAATTCATGGGCTCCCCTATCATGCTGCGGTCAATTCTCCGCCGCGTCTTCTTCGGCTGTGGGGAGAGAGGGAGGAACATGACGGGAGGAAAACATCACCACCAAAGTTGAGGAAACACGGGAACGGGCTTCGCCTGAGCCAGAAGGCAAGCAAAGCCTTTGGCGCATTGGAATCGCCACTTGGAAGAGTCCGGTTGCCAGGTCAGGCCAAAGGGGGTCCATCAAATCCAGCCCCCTTGTTCCCACAGAGGCCAAATGCCCCCAAAACCGGACTGTCTTGCCAAAGTGGTGCATGCTCTGGTTATCTCCCGATTGAACTACTGCAATGCGCTCTAAGTGGGGCTACCTTTGAAGGTGACCCGGAAACTACAACTAATCCAGAATGCGGTAGCTAGACTGGTGAGGCCACATAACACCAGTCTTGAAAGACCTACACTGGCTCACAGTACGTTTCCGAGCACAATTCAAAGTGTTGGTGCTGACCTTGAAAGCCCTAAATGGCCTCAGTCCTGAATACCTGGAGGAGTGTCTCCACCCCCATCGTTCAGCCTGGACACGGAGGTCCAGCTCCAAGGGCCTTCTGGCGGTTCCCTCCCTGCGAGAAGCCAAGTTACAGAGAACCAGGCAGAGGGCCTTCTCGGTGGTGGCACCTGCCCTGTGGAACGCCCTCCCACCAGATGTCAAAGAGAAGAACAACTACCAGACTTTTAGAAGACATCTGAAGGCAGCCCTGTTTAGGGAAGCTTTTAAGACTACTGTATTTTAATACTTTGTTGGAACCTGCCCAGGCTGGGGAAACCCAGCCAGATGGGCGGGGTATAAATTCTATTCTATTCTATTCTATTCTATTCTATTCTATTCTATTCTATTCTATTCTAATGAACCTGGAAATCTGGATAGACTGCATCTGGAGCTGGAGGTTCCATAGGAACACCAAAAGATCCTGGCTGCCAGATCAGGCCAAAGGGGTTCTTCGAGTAGCCAACCAGATCCCTACTCGAAAACCCCAAACAGGAGCTGAGCCCTCTGCCCTCCTGCGGTTTCTAGCAACTGGTATTCACAAGTATAGCTGCCTCTGAGATAAAAAGGTAAAGGGACCCCTGACCATTAGGTCCAGTCATGGCCGACTCTGGGGTTGCGGCACTCATCTCGCTTTACTGGCCGAGGGAGCCGGCGTACAGCTTCCGGGTCATGTGGCCAGCAGGACTAAGCCACTTCTGGCGAACCAGAGCAGCGCATGGAAATGCCGTTTACCTTCCCGCCGGAGTGGTACCTATTGATCTACTTGCACTTTGATGTGCTTTCAAACTGCTAGGTTGGCAGGAGCTGGGACCGAGCAATGGGAGCTCACCCCGCCGTGGGGATTCGAACCGCCGACCTTCTGCTTGGCAAGCCCTGGGCTCTGTGGTTTAACCTACAGTGCCACCCGCATCCCTGCCTCTGAGATAGACTCATGGAATTGTAGAGTTCAAAGGGGCCCCAGGGGTCATCCAGTCCACCCCCTGGAATGCAGGAATCTTTTGCCCAGTGGGGGCTTTGAACCAACAAACCCAAGATTAAGGGTCTCGTGCTCTACCGACTGAGCTATTGGAAGCAGATTGCTGGATGAGGGTGATTTCTGTTCATTTATCATTAGACCTGTTAGTGATTAATTACCAAAATATCTCTAAGTGATTTAAGAGTCGGTTCTTAATGTTTGATGTCTTATTGCCTTTTTACGTTTCGCTGGAAGCTGCCCAGAGCGGCTGGGGAAACCCAGTCAAGATATACCTTGTACCACAGAAACAGGAGAAAACAACATGATCCGTCCAAATAAACGGCTGCAGGAAATTTTGCCAGTGTGTTGGTAACAAACACAGTCATTAGCTCAATCTACTGTCGCACTGTACATTCAATGTACTCTAATACCACCCTGAACGGTCAAGGCTTTCCCCCAAAGGATTCTGGGAACTGTAGTTTGTTACAGGTGTGAAGAGTTGTCAAGCGACTGTTCCCCGCCTCCCAGAGCTATAGTTACCAGAGTGGCTTTAGCAGTCAACCCCTCTTGGGGGAACTAATAATAATAATAATAATAATAATAATAATAATAATAATAATAATATTTATACCCCACACATCTGGCCGGGCTTCCCTAGCCACACTGGGCGGCTTACAGCATACAGTGGTACCTCGGTTCTCGAACGTAATCCATTCCAGAATACCGTTTGACTTCCGAAATGTTCGAAAACCGAGGGGCAAAGGGCTGGCTGCAAGTTCAATTGGAAAAATGGAAAAAGAGGCAGCGGACGCCGTTCGACTTCCGAGGTGCGTTCGAAAACGGAAGCAATTACTTCCGGGTTTTCGGCGTTTGAAAAACGTTCGGGTTCCGGGACGCTCGAAAACTGAGGTACCACTGTATCTAAAAACTAATAATAAAAACCAAGCCTTAAAAAACATAATAAAAATAATCAAGCCTTTAAAAACTCTTGCCAACTCTCTGCACTGGAGCATTCCAAGGGCAGGAAAAACCAACCCCAAAGTCTGAATTCAGATCTCTGGGCTGCTGTTCTCCGCTCCTGGGCTAAGAGATTCGGGACGACTCACCTGCCGCGATTTCTCTACGACGCAGCAACCCAGCTTGTGCCAGAAATCGCTCATATTCGTTGAGGATTCCAGCTTTCCGCCTAGGGGGTCGATCTCCTCTCAGATACTGGTAAGCCGGACCCCTTTCCGCGTGCCGGATCCTTCTCTACGCTGGAAGGTTTCTGCGACCGTCGCGACCCAAAGTTGTTCCCCACCAACACCACTGCAGGGTCCAGAAAATTCACACGACGGCCTCCGAGATCATTCCGCGAGCTGAGGCAATTCCGCTGTTCCGGAGAAAAGACGCCGGCAGAGATTTGCAGAGTTCGTTCCCGTGCCCTGACAGCGAGGCAGAAGCAAATAGGGTTCCTCAGACGTTGTTTGAAGTCTACCTTTGGGGAAGGGAGGAAAGGGAGAGTCATTTAGGAGATTTTAAATATTCCTTAAGAACATGACAGTGTCAGAAGAGGCGTTCTGGATCAGCTCAGCATACTGGTCTCATAGCAGCCTTTGTACGGACAGGAAGCTGGGGTTAATGGGTCACTGGTCTGATCCTGCAACAAGGCTCTTATTTTTATATGAAGGGCTGCCCCCCCCCCGCTTGAATTGCTCAGAAACCCCACCCACCCTTGGCGAATCCAGGGTCCTGTTGAGGAACGACAGATCGGCCAATGGGAGGCTGAGCTCTGACTTCCTGCAAATCCTGCGCTGCAAATCCTCCAATGGGAGCTGCGTGACGACAGCATTGCATTTCTATGTATATAGGAAGAAACTACAAACAGCATCAGCTATGAGTATTAGGATCGCAGAAGCTGTGCGGTTTTTTTGGCCAATTAATTTGAATTTCAAAGATTTTTAACAATTTAACTTCAAATTTAGTACAAGTTTAAAATATTTTTTATAAGTTGGTTTCCCCTTGATGTTTCCATTCCCACCCTTTCCTGCTGTATTAAATGTTTGCTTTCCTTCTGGGATTGTACCCTTAAGTGGAAGGTTTTATAAACTGGTCTCCGACCGTAATAAATTATCTGTCTATCTACAACATACTTTTATCTATTATATTTTCCCTTCATTACAATTAATTATTCCTTTATTTCCCCCCTTTTAAAAATTCATTGTCACTTTCCCATCCGCTGCTATGTTGGATCCTGTTCGCACTTTTGTGGACTTTAATAATTTTCCAGATAGTCCAAAGAAGGCTCCAAACCTCCATAAAGCTTTCAATATTTCAACATTTTAATCTCTTAATTATGCTGCCTCCTTTGTCATGCGCAAGGCTTAATAACCCTTTCCTGCCCTGTTTTGGTCCTGAGGAGGAAATTCTCTTTTGGGGAAGACTGTTAATATGATTTTACTTCCCTTTTCTTAAAAGGACACCTTCTTACTGAAGGGCGTTGCAAAGGAGATCGCCCCACAACTTCCCTTTGAGGAAGATCAGACCCGGCAGATAAGACCTCATTTTTTACTGGTCGACTTGACTGCTCTCTGCAGATAACAGGAAACCGAGTGTTTCCATAGAACCAGACTGGAGTGACTTATTTTTCTTAAAAAAAGAACTCTAAACGAAAAAGACGCCACTTCCTCATTTTGCAAGCGTTGCCACAGAGAGAGACTCAGCGAGGGTCACTGGCTCTGGGGCTTGGATTTCTCAAGCTTTTGCGGCCGCCTGCGTCACACGACGGGCCGGAAAGTCATAACACAACTGCTGCGCAATCTGATGTGTGTTTACTGAAAATTGAGCCCACTGAGCTCAGCGGAGCTTGCACTGCGTCGGATCCCAGCCTTGCAAATAATAAAAAGCCCAATTTAAAAAAAAAATACAGAGGTCACACACCCGCACATTTTGAGCACTCTTACAATGCTTCAGGAACCATGGTTCCTCCTTGCAAAGAATCTTGGGAACTGTAGCTGGGCCACTACGGAGCCGCGGTTCCCGGAGCCCTTAACGGAAACTACGTTTCCCAGGAATATTTGCGGGAAGCCATGTGGTCAGTTGGTTAACAGTGAGGTGCTGATAATGCCAAGGTTCTGGGTTCGAAACCCGGCCGGGACAGCTGCCTATTCCTATATTTCGGCGGGTTGGACTAGATTATCCTCAGGGTCTCTCCCAGGTCTACAATTCAGTGATTCTATGAATGTGCTTTAAATGTATGGTGCCCTGGCAGGTCGAAATGATAGAATATCTACAGATGGATATGATGACAGGGAGAATTAGAGGGTATCCAAAACAGAAAGTACAGAAAGAATGGAAGATCTTTAAAGAATATTTGGGAAAGTATTACAATAACAAATATCTCCTGGCAGAAACAGAATGAACCTTGTAAAACAACAAATATTATGTTTTTTGATAGCTGAGGAAAACAAAGAAAGAAATATAATAACTTGGAACTGTGTGTGAAAAAATTGTAGAAATAATAATACAATGAGTCTAATCGGAAGTTAAACGTGATTGTTTTGCTTTGTATTTTTCTTCCTTTTCTCCCCCCTTCCTTCCCCTCCCCTCCCCCCTTCTCTTTCTTTTTTCCTTTTGGTGTTTCCTTTCTTGGTCTTCCCTTTTTCGATACGTTACGAAAAAGATAAAGAGAGAAAAGTGTAGTATGAAAACCTCAGTAAGCTAAAAGTGATGTGGTATAATGTTAAAATTGGTTAATTGTAATGATTTGATGTTGCAAATACTGTGGTTTTTCTCCTCTTTGTTATTGTTGAACTCTATTTAAAGTTTTGTTGAACTTTATTTAAAGTTTTATTCCGTATGTTATGTATGAATGAATGAATGGTGCCCAAAGCATAACCAAAATGAGAAGGGCCAGGTCCTCTACAGAACACAGCTGTGTTTAAAAATTGGGAGCCGATCTAGGACACTACTGCCACCCCGGGAATCCTGGGAAAGGTAGTTTACCCCTCACAGAGCTACAATTCCCGGCATCCTTAGCAAACTCTGCTTCGCAGGACAGGAATCCCTGTGTTTTAAAAGTGCACCGAAGGAGCTTTAAATGCACGAACCTCCAGGCTGGATTATTGTAACTTGCTCTACGCAGGGCTGCCCTTGAAGCTGTCCCAGAAACTCCAGCGGGTGCAGAATGCCGCAGCGAGACTCCTTACGGGGTCCCTGCCATGGGATCACATTCACCCAGTGCTTTACCAGCTGCACTGGCTCCCGGTGGAGTACAGGATCAGGTTTAAGGTGCTGGTTTTGACCTTTAAAGCCCTCTGCGGCCTAGGACCCTCGTACCTACGGGACCACCTCTCCTGGTATGTCCCACGGAGGACCTTAGGGTCCACGAATGACAACACCTTGGAGGTCTCAAGTCGCAAGGTGGTTAGACTGGTCTCAACTAGGGCCAGGGCCTTTTCAGTACTGGCCCCGACGTGGTGGAAGGCTCTGTCGCAAGAGACTAGGGCCCTGCGGGACTTGACATCTTTCCGCAGGGACTGCAAGACAGAGTTGTTCCGCCTGGCCTTTGGTTTGGACCCTTATGTTTCCCTCCCCTTCTGGTTTTGATTTATCAGCAATTTTAAAATGAGGCTGCATTTTAAATTGCATTTTAACATGTATTTTAAATTGGGTTCCCCCCCTTCCCCCCCCTATTTTGTACTGTGATTTTATTGGTGTTAGCTGCCCTGAGCCAGGCTTTGGCCGGGGAGGGCGGGGTATAAATAAAATTTATTATTATTATTATTATTATTATTATTATTATTATTATTATTCTGCGTATGTGAGCCTGTCTGATTCCTAAGAGACCACAGCTGTTTATACTTGGTGGGTGGAGGGAGACTCAGACCTGGAGATTTAATGCGGCCCTCTGTGCCTATATATATATCCAGCCCTCGGGATCCTCCCTACACCGCAACTCTCTCACCAGCCCTGCCTGGCTGGGATGTATCCTTGAAATCTGATGGTGTCTTTTGTTTCCCTAGAAGGAGAGAGATGGAGTCAATGGGTATAAAGGTGCGAGAACTTTTGGCTTTTAAATTCTCCTCTACAGCTTTCCACGTTGGTGGTCATCACTCCCTACTGTGGGAGGGAGTTCCATAGGTTAACTTTTCTTCTCCCTCTCCTGAATCTTCCAACATTCAGGTTTGCTGGAGGTCGACGAGTTCGAGTTGTCACAAGAGAGGCAGGAAAATTCTTATGCACCTTCTCTATGCCGTTTGATAAACTTCCATCAAGGCGCCTCTTAATGATGGATGGATTCGAACTCTGGTTTCCTAGGCCTTAGTCTGACACACTGGGGTCTTTTAAACCAGACAAGTCTGGACAGATAGAGGAGATCCTTCAAATACAGATCAGGGCATGCGCTCACCCTAGCGGCTGGAGGATGGATGGCGGCTAACGGATTGAGGTTGAATCCTGACAAGACAGAAGTACTGTTTTGGGGGGACAGGAGGCAGGCAGGTGTGGAGGATTCCCTGGTCCTGAATGGGGTAACTGAGCCCCTGAAGGACCAGGTGCGCAGCCTGGGAGTCATTTTGGACTCACAGCTGTCCATGGAGGCACAGGTCAATTCTGTGTCCAGGGCAGCTGTCTACCAGCTCCACCTGGTATGCAGGATGAGACCCTCCCTGCCCGTGGACTGTCTGGCCAGAGTGGTGAATGCTCTGGTTATCTCCCGCTTGGACTACTGCCATGCGCTCTACGTGGGGCTACCTTTGAAGGTGACTTGGAAACTGCAATTAATCCAGAATGCGGCAGCTAGACTGGTGACTGGGAGCGGCCGCCGAGACCACATAACACCGGTCTTGAGAGATCTGCATTGGCTCCCAGTACGTTTCTGAGCATAATTCAAAGTTTTGGTGCTGACCTTGAAAGCCCTAAACAGCCTCGGTCCAGTATACCTGAAAGAGCGTCTCCACCCCCATCATTCTGCCCAGACACTGAAGTCCAGCTCCGAGGGCCTTCTGGCGGTTCCCTCATTGCGAGAAGTGAGGTTACAGGGAACCAGGCAGAGGGCCTTCTCTGTAGTGGCACCCACCCTGTGGAACGCCCTCCCATCAGATGTGAAGGAAATAAGCAGCTATCCTATCTTTAAAAGACATCTGAAGGCAGCCCTGTTCAGGGAAGTTTTTAATATTTAATGCTGTACTGTTTTTAACACTTGATTGGGAGCCGCCCAGAGTGGCTGGGGAAACTCAGCCAGATGGGCGGGGTATAAATAATAAATTATTATTATTATTAGCAAAAGTTGCTGGTTTTTTAAAAAAATGTGACAAGCTTTTGAGTTCTCCAGAACTCTCCTTTTGCCTGATGAACACTTCTTGAGAACTCAGAGGTTTGTCGCATTTTTGTAGCACTTTGCTTTGTCCCTAGTTTTCATCTCTCTTTCCCCGTGACTCATTCAGCCCAGAAACCGTTGCTGATCATCTCTGTTGTCACTGTTGTGTGGGCGCATTTCAAAGTGGCATCGGAAATAAATAAAAATACTGCCGGTTTTCCTCTATCGCAGTCCTGAGGTTCCAAAAAGATGGTACAGCTGATCGCTGATGCATAACGATGCAAAAGTCAGAGAGGACGCCCAATTTGGAAAAGAAAAAAAAGTGGGGGAGGAAGGAAAAGGAGTTTATTTGTAGAGATGCACATCTAGGAGGAAATGATTTTAATTCAAAGAAAACTGAAAGTTTTAAAGAATTGAAAGAAAGAATTAAAATTGGTTGCTGGGGGTTGATGAAGAAACGAAGTGGTGTTTGGGAGATTTTTGTGTAGGGTAAAGGTGTGTAAGAAGCAACGTGATAGAAGTTTATATAATTGTCCCTGGCTTGGACAATAGAAAATTGGATTTTTAAAATAAAATCCTTTTGGAGGAAAAATCTTACCAAAGATAGTTTTCTATTTAAGTTACATTATAGTCCAAAGGCTATTCATTAGGAAATAAGGATTCATTTTAAGTTTTTCATGTGTGCTAAAACTCAGTCTAAGGTGGTTTCTTTTTAATTGTTTAACCACATCAGTTAAGAAACATGGATACACATGCTACAATGTTATTGTTTTAGTCAAATAAATTGTTTCAACTGTTAAGGAAATGATTGTTTTCCTCCTTCCAATAAAGTACGGCAGGAAAGTTGTCCAAATATAAACAATAATTTCATAATTATCTGTCTATGTAGTTCTAATCGTATAACCAAATCAGTAATTTTTGATACAACTGTAAAAACTGCACTGAAAATTTATTATTCCAAAAAGGAAACCTTCATCTGGTTGTAAATATTAAGATTATACCAGCAAGAATGAGTCTCTCGGTAAAAAATAATAATGATTTAAACCAAGTCTTACTGACTAGTGATTTAAATCGTGAAATCCACGCTGTGCATCACACAGTTAAACTGTGGAACTCCCTGTCACAGGAGAAGGTGACAGCCACTAACTTGGATGGCTGTGAAAGAGGATTAGGCAAATTCATGGTGGAGGAGGGGGCTATCAGCGGCTACTAGCCAGGATGGAACCTCCAGGCCCAGAGGCAGTCTATGTAGATTTCTAGGTGGTTGGGGGCAATTGACCACAGAGGGAACAAGATACCAGACTAAGATGGGCCCCTTTTAGTGACTGGGTAAAACTATGGAAAGAAGGTTTAGAATTTACTGCATGCAATGCCTTAGAGGAAAATATGATGAAAATGATGTATAGATGGTATATTACACCTGTCAAGTTAGCTAAAGTGTATAAAGTTAGCAATAAATGTTGGAAATGCAAAGAAAAAGAAGGAACATTTTATCACATGTGGTGGGAATGTAAAACGGTGAAAAGCTTCTGGGAGATGAGCTGAAAAAAATGTTGAAATATACATTTATAAAGAAACCAGAAGCATTTTTACTGGGCGTTATAGGAAGTGATATAAATAGAAAGGAACGTAAGCTCTTTTTATATGCAACAACGGCAGCAAGAGTGTTATTGGCCCAAAAATGAAAGCAAGAAGAATTACCGACGAAAAAAGAACGGAGGATGAAACTAATGGACTATGCAGAACTAGATAAACTAACAGGAAGGATTCGAAACCGGCGGGACCAGAAATTCACGGAAGACTGGAGTAAATTTACGGACTATTTGAAAAGTATTTGTGACGATCAGACGACGTTTGTAGGTTTGCAAGAAGTTTTGTGAGGAGTATTATTGGAATTATTGCTAAAATGGATAAGGGGGAGGATGGTTAGTTAAGATATTTAAAGGCAATATAAAGTTAAGAAATGCATAAGAAGTGGTTAAAATGGTGGGTCATCAGAGGTGCTGATGGAAGTCCAAAAAGACTGTATAAGTGTCAAAGTTTTGTGGTACGTACTGTAATTTATATGTTAAAATGAATAAAAATTACTATAAAAAAAAGATGGGCCCCTTTTGGCCCGATCCGGCAAAATGCTCTCCTGAGGCGGAGGTAAGGAGTTTCCGACGGGGATTTCGCAAAGCGGAATTAAGAAGAGATTTTTGTTAAAGGCATCATTTTAGCAAACCGCTGGGGAAGGCCCAACCAGCCCCCAAGTCTGTCTGCTGTGGGATCAGCCAGACAGGAACAATGCGTGGCCTTCATCCCTCCGGCGGGGCTGGCCGGCAGCCGCTGTGGCTGATCAGCAGGGTTCCCGTCTGTTGCCAAAGGATGACGGAGGAATCAAGACAGAGTCATGGAGCAAATTGCTGTTTTTGCAAGCGGAGAAAAGCCTCGTCAGGAGGAAGGAAAAACGTGACTCAGCAAAGAGTCTTTGCTCCTTTTCCTGGGACGGGAGAACATTCTCTCCCCCCCTCCCCAATTTTTTTAATTAGTTTTCACAATATTATAAACAAACAAACAAACAAACAAACACATAAGACAAACAAACCTAAATCATAGCCTTATTGAAAATTACAGTTATTAACTTTGTTAAGTGACTTCCTCGCTTCCCCTTGTTGAATTTCATTGCATGTCCTTTTAACGGTTTTCCAAATCCCAATTTTTATGAAATTTAACTTAAAACATGAACATCCTTTGATCTTCACCTTATGGAATTAAACATATTACTGTATTTTTCACTCCATAGGGCACACCGGCCCATAGGGCGCACCTAGGTTTTTTTTTTGGGGGGGGGGAATAAAGGGGGAAAAATATTCCTTCCCACCCCCCAGCCCCAAAGAGCTGGCTGTCTTGGCTTCCTCTTTAGCCACGCACAACCCTCCAGCCAGGAGAGGCTGCGCACGGCTTTGGCAGAAGCCAAGATAGCTAGTGGGAAGGATCCCGCTTGCTGTCTTGGCTTCGTTTTTAGCCGCGGGGCTGGGGTGGGGGAAGCCCGAGCTTCCCCCGACCCCAGCCCCCAGAACAGGTCCGGGAGCGGTGGGAAGGTTGCGCACAGCCTTGCTGCCACTCCCGGAGCTTGCGGGCTGGGGGAGCGCTCCAAGGGCTTGTTGGATAGCTGCCGGGAGTTGGCGCTGCGCTCCCCGGGCTTCAGGCTGCAGACTGCTATCCACAAGTCTTTGGAGCCCGGCGGGCACTCCAAAGGCTTGCGGATAGCTTCCTGAAGCCTGGAGAGCGAGAGGGGTCAGTGCACACCGACCCCTCTTGCTCTCCAGGCTTCAGCGAAAGCCTGCATTCGCTCCATAAGACGCACACACATTTCCCCTTCATTTTTGGAGGGGAAAAAGTGCGTCCTACAGAGCGAAAAATACGGTAATTCATCACTTAACATAAATAAAATCCTAAGCCCATTAAGTATCTGCAAGCTGTTTTCAGTTAGTTTAACTTAACAAATCTAACTAAACAATCATTAAATTTATTCCACTCTTCCTGATACTCCTCCTGATACTCCACCAACGTTCTCTCGGTGGGCTTCCACAGATTTCCTCCGCTCGCTTTGCGATCCTGCAAGGTGCCCAAACTTGAGCCGTGCCCGCGTGGCGTCCGCAAGCGGCTCCTTGAGAAACTCTCCTTTCCCTCAAACAGGCTTCAATCTGATTAGGAAACTGAAGCCGCGGTTCAACGGAGGTGTGGACGTAAGACGAGACCTGCAGCTGGATGAGGTCAAGGCCTGGTTCAGCCTCCTGTCCTCTCAAATACGACCCTGATAACTCAAGAATTCAGATAGACTGCCTCTGCACCTGGAGGTTTCATACATACCCCATAGGAACCCTGAATAGCGGTTGAGGGAAACCACCAGACAGGGAAACAAACTAGTGCTCGAATCCTGCATGCACTTTCTCCCCCACAGACATCTGTCTGGCCACTCTGGGAACAGGGAAGCCCACACACCCTTTGTTTCTACCTCTCTTTCAAATCAGAACCAGTGAAGGCGGTGAAGGTCCTGTGTGAGTGTCTGGAGGCGATTGGAGGATGGATGGCAGCTAACAGATTGAGGTTGAATCCTGACAAGACAGAAGTACTGTTTTTGGGGGGACAGGAGGTGGGCAGGTATGGGAGACTCCCCGGTCCTGAATGGGGTAACTATGCCCCTGAAGGACCAGGTGCGCAGACTGGGAGTCATTCTGGACTCACAGCTGTCCATGGAGGCGAAGGTCAATTCTGTGTCCAGGGCGGCTGTCTCCCAGCTCCATCTGGTACGCAGGATGAGACCCTCCCTGCCTGAAGACTGTCTTGTCAGAGTTGTGTATGCTCTGGTTATCTCCCGCTTGGACTACTGCAACGCACTCTACGTGGGGCTACCTTTGAAGGTGACCTGGAAACTGCAGCTAATCCAGAATGCGGCAGCTGGACTGGGGACTGGGAGCGGCTGCCGAGACCAAATAACACTGGTCTTGAAAGACCTCCATTGGCTCCCACTACGTCTCTGAGCACAATTTAAGGTATTAACGTTGTCCTTGAAAGCCCTGAATGGCCTCAGTCCTGTATACCTGAAGGAGCATCTCCACCCCCATCGTTCTACCCGGACACTGAGGTCCAGTACCGAGGGCTTTCTGGCGGTTCCCACCCTGCGAGAAGCCAAGTTACAGGGAACCAGGCAGAGGGCCTTCTCGGTGGTGGCGCCCTCTCTGTGGAATGCCCTCCCACCAGATGTCAAAGAGAACAACAACTACCAGACTTTTAGAAGACATCTGAAGGCAGCCCTGTTTAGGGAAGCTTTTAATGTTTGATGTATTACAGTATTTTAATATTTGGATGGAAGCCAACGTGGGTCCATTGTGCCCAGTCTCCTGCTCCTGATGGAGGACAGCAAGTTACTTCTCGGAAGGTTATAAACAGGGCAGAGAAGAAACAGCCCCCATTCTCTGTTTCCCCTCTCATTTTCTCCAGGGTCTGGTATCCTCTCTTCCTCCGCCAGAAATTTGCCTCAGCCCGCTTTTAAGGCTACCCGAGCCTCTAGCTACTACCTTCACGTTTTCCGGCCACGTAAGAGTCCATAAATTCAAATTAATTGCACGGGGAGGACACGACACAGGGCAAACAATCAGGTACACACCACCCAGCAGAGCGCAGTAAGGTGGGAACGCCCCTAACTGTGACAAAGCCGGAAAAACAAAGGTATAATTGGTTTTATACATCGTGGTGAGCGGTCAGAACCTGGGAGACCAGAGTTCGAATCCTGCCACACAGGCATGAAGCTCACTGGGTGCGGCCCCAGGGACTAGTCAGTCTCTCAGGCTAGTCTACCTCACAAGGCTGCTGTAAGGAGATAAATTGGTAGTACGACTCATGCAACACATTGGCGACTAATATACAAACAATAATTACCAAAATAATTATACATTCTTTATCAATCTTCTGAGAAAAAGCCACAGGGACTTGTGAACTACCCAACTTAAGATGAACTTATAATGTCTGGTTTCAATGGATTTTTCAAATGCTTAACTTTCAGGTAAGTTCATGAAGATACCAACCAAGGGTAAGTTCGGTGTTGTTCACAATACTGAGAGATGCTAGTGGAGTTGTAGATGGATGTTAATGAAGTTGTAGACAGACCGAAGGAACTCAGGTGGTGTACATGTTTCTCCATATTTTATATTATTATCAAGCATAGAACAAAATCATCCCAGAAAACAGGTGTGAAATATTCAAGCAGGGTGAGAGAGAGAGGTCCAGAGACATCCGTAATACCGTATTTTTCGCTCTATAAGACACACTTTTCCCCTCCTAAAAAGTAAGGGGAATGTGTGTGCGTCTTATGGAGCGAGTGCAAGGCTGCGCAGCTATCCCAGAAGCCAGAACAGCAAGAGGGATCGCTGCGCAGCGCTCCCTCTCACTGTTCTAGCTTCGCCGTGCAAAGCCTCCTCATCTAGCTTCTGGGATAGCTGCAGCCTGCATTCACTCCATAACACACACATTTCCCCTTATTTTTTAGGAGGGAAAAAGTATGTCTTATAGAGCGAAAAATACGGGCTGCCCTTCTCCCTCCTCGGGGAAAAGCCTGCAAGCGCCGCACACACGCTCCGTGCGGCTTGTGAAAAGGAGCGCTGAGCAGAGCCTGGGATGCATACAGGCTCTGTTCAGCGCTCCCTTTAAAGAATATTTTTTTTCTTGCATTCCCCCTCTAAAAACTAGGTGCGTCTTATAGTCAGGTGCGTCTTACGGTGCGTTCCAGACTTCTGACATACAGTGGTACCTCGGAAGTCAAACAGAATCCGTTTCGCAAGTCCGTTCGACTTCCAAAATATTCGGAAACCAAGCCGTGATGGACGTTCAGGTTCCAAAGAACGTTTGCAAACTGGAACACTGACTTCTGGGTTTGCGGCGTCCAGGAGCCAAAACGTTTGACTGGTAAGGCGTTCGCGAACCAAGGTATGACCGTAATAGAAATTACAAGTCTATAAGAAGAAAATTGGCAGGGATACCTCGTTTTTCCAGGGCGATGAGCTGCTTTTCCAGAAAACCTTTGTGAAGTTCTGCAAATATTTCACCTTTATTGTTTTAACCACAGCCATTTATTGGCCACTGTGTGTGTGTGTGTGTGTGTGTGTGTGTGTGTGTGTGTGAAGATTTATTACGTTCTACATTTAATTTCCCCAACAGCGCTGCAGAGCAGGCTAGGCTGGGAGACAGGCTGGTCCAAGGTCACCCACAGACGACGACGACGACAACAACAACAACAACAACAACAACAACAACAACAACAACAGGTGCCACATAACACCCGTTCCCCATTTGTAAGGAAATTGATATTTTAATGGGGCAGCGCCTACGGAACTGCTTGCCTCTTGATATCAGGCAGATGTCTTCACTGCACTCTTTTTGGTGCCTGCTAAAAAGGTTTTTTATTGAGACGGGCTTCCCCAGACATGGAGAATGTGTATAAGAGACACAAATCCAGACTCTTTCAAGGTGCGCTGGAAGCTTTTTTCTTCTAGCCTATTGAAAAAATAATTTCCCATATGTGAAATCCACAGCGGGGTTTGAAGTTTAAGAAAAAAACAGCAGAATATTTTAAGAAACCCATGAAAGAGGGTGAAACTGGATATGGTGGAATTTTAAGACACAATTGTCTGCAATCATAATTATAAATATCGAGGGAGGGTGAGCAGGAAGACATTAGTATGGCAGAATAAAGAAAACTGTTAAGTGATAAAATATAACTTTGAACCTTGAAATAAAAGAAAAAGAAATCTGGAAAAAATGCGGATGTATGTTTTGATCAGTTTTTATTTTATGGCTGATCTTATTTTTTAAAATGTTCACAAGGTTTATTTTTTTATTTACTGATAATTCTATTGTTTATTATCTTTGTAAACTGCTTTGAGGGTTGTTGTTCCTGAAGTTGAGCGCCATATACATTTTATAAAATAAAATAAAATGTAACACATATTAAGAATGTAAGAAAATAAATCACAGCTTCCCACTCCCCTGACTCCCCCTCTCTAGGGACAGTAATTCGTCCAGAGTTTTGCAAGTATCTGATTCCTTGATTCCTGGCCCTTGGGGTCCCTTTCCAAGACTACAATTCTGTGATTCTCTGATTCTAAAACCCCGCACCTCCAAGCTGCAGCTCTTTTGGGCTAACCAGAAGAGACAGCTGGAAGGCTGCAACTCCCCTTGCTGCAGCGACTATATTTATCTGTTTGAAATATTTCCCGTCCAACTTTCTGGGTCAAGCCAGAGGCACCTCCCAAAATACCCAGCTTGTCATCAAACGAACCCTTAAAATACCAACGAACCAGTAAAACCTTAAGCCACCCAGCACGTTAAACCTAAAATCAAACCCAATGATTGCAGTTAAAATTGGCACCAAATAAAGAACAGGGGGATGTTGAAATGGAGGCGAAAGGAAGCAATCAAATGGGGAAGGGTCGTGGGTAAGTGGCGTGCAGGAAGATCCGGGTTCGATTTCCCAGTGGCTTCTCCAGCTGCTGCCAATCAGTGTGGACAGTACTATATTAGATAGGCCAAGGGTCTGACTCTGTACAGGTTTCCTAAGCAGAGGTTGCAAAACCACTCCAGGGGCTCAGCATTGTGTCGGTGACGACCCGGGCGCTGGCCAATCAGTGCTGTCTGCTGTGTTGGGTTTTGCTTCGGAATAGCGGTAAACGTCTCAGAGAAAGGAAAGGAAAAAGTGGATTTGGGCATCGGGTGCCATGAGAACACTCCCAAGCTTATCTATGAGACATAGAGATTAGATAGATGGTAGGTACCGTATTTTTCGCCCTATAGGACGCACTTTTTCCCCTCCAAAAATGAAGGGGAAATCTGGGTGCGTCCTATGGGGCGAATGCAGGCTTTCGCTGAAGCTTGGAGAGCGAGAGGGGTCGGTGCGCACCAACCCCTCTCGCTCTCCAGGCTTCAGGAAGACATCCGCAGCCTAGGCAGCCCTGCGGGAGTTCCCGCAGGGCTGTCTAGGCTGCGGATAGTAGCCTGCTTCCCGGAACGCTGGGCGCGCTGAAAGCAGAGTGCCCGGTGCTTCGGGAACACATCCGCAGCCTAGGCAGCCCTGCGGGAGTTCTCCGCAGGGCTCCCCACGCTGCGGATAGCAGCCTGCCGCCTGAGGCAGACATCGGCCAGCCCCACAAGCTCGGGGGACAGCGGGGAGGCGCAGCGCCGTTCCTCGACCTGGTTCGGTTTCCCCAACCTGCTTTGGGGGGGGGGGGCGGAATAAAGGAAAAAAAATTTCCCTTTATTTCCCCCCCCCAAAAAAACTAGGTGTGTCCTATGGGACCGAGCGTCCTATAGGACGAAAAATACGGTAGGTTGGTAAGTAGATGATAGACAGACAGACAGATGATAGATAGATAGATAGATAGATAGATAGATAGATAGATAGATAGATATAGATAGATAGATAGATAGAGTCTTGAATCTTTGTAAACTCCCTTCCCATTGCATAGCTGTCAACGTTTTCCTTTTTTTAAGGGAAATTCCCTTATTCCGAATAGGATTCCTCGCAAGAAACGACAGCTATGCCATTGACTTCAGCCAGCCAACTTCACTGAGCTCTCTTTGGCTCCTGCTAAAAACATTTTTGTTCTGGCAAGACTACCCAGGTGTGTAGAACGTTGACGTGTGTTTTAAGCTGTTTGTGGCTCATTGGTTTTTAATTATTGTTCAAATGTTTTTAACCACTAACTCCATTGTTTTATTAATAATTTGTTTTCCCAGGAAACCGCTTTGAGATTGTTGTTTTGAGCGAGAAAGAGGTATACATTTTTTTTTATTTTTACAAAATCAGTCAATAAATCTGGACTCTGACTCGCAAGGGACAGCCCCAGATGATGGGAGAGGCTATAGCTATGTCTGGAGCCAAGAGAGGCAAGGAGGTCAGTAGGCAGGTGGACCGAATCATAGAATTGTAGGGTTGGGCCTCATGGGTGATCTTGTCCAGCGCTTCAGGAGTCTCACAGCTAAAGAATCCTTGAAAGATGGCCATCCAAACTCTGTTTAATAACCTCCAAGGAAGGAGAGTAGAACAACCTTCCGAGGTTGTCTCAAACAGCTCTTGCCATCAGAAAGCTCTTCCTAATGTTTAGTTGAAATCTCCTGGGTTTTCGGTCTTTGACCCGCAAGGGCCAACCCCTGGGCTCAGCGGGAAACGAAACCATGCCATTTGCACATGCTCAGAGACACCCACGCCACTATCGGATAGTACACTCAATGAATACCTTAAGGTCCATAAACAGCAACACCCTAGTGGTCCTGGGCCCTAAGGAAGTCAGATTAGCCTCAACCAGAGCCAGGGCCTTCTCAACACTGGCTCCTGCCTGGTGGAACGCTCTGTCTCCTGAGACCAGGGCCCTGCAGGATCTGATTTCTTTCCGCAGGGTCTGTAAAACAGAGTTGTTCCACCTGGCCTTTGGCTTGGAATCAACTTGATTCCCTTCCCCTTTTTCCTTTTGCAATGGAACTCCTATTTGGGGACTTCCCTGGCTTTTTTCTGGCCCACATAGGACTAGTCTGGATAGTTAGCCTAGGTGAAGACTTGATGTTTTCATCCCCCAAAAGGTTTTTGAGTTTCTGCTGAAATGAGGCTGCATTTTAATGTTGTATTTTAATCTTGTTTTTTAAAGTTGTATTTCAATCAATTGTTTTATATCTAGTGTTAGCTGCCCTGAGCCCAGTCTTGACTGGGGAGGGCAGGGTATAAATAAAATTTGTTGTTGTTGTTGTTTGGTTGTTTAGTCGTGTCCGACTCTTTGTGACCCCCTGGACCAGAGCACGCCAGGCACTCCTGTCTTCCACTGCCTCCCGCAGTTTGGTCAAACTCATGCTGGTAGCTTCAAGAACACTGTCCCACCATCTCGTTCTCTGTCGTCCCCTTCTCCTTGTGCCCTCCATCTTTCCCAACATCAGGGTCTTTTCCAGGGAGTCTTCTCTTCTCATGAGGTGGCCAAAGTCTTGGAGCCTCAGCTTCAGGATCTGTCCTTCCAGTGAGCACTCAGGGCTGATTTCCTTCAGAATGGAGAGGTTGGATCTTCTTGCAGTCCATGGGACTCTCAAGAGTCTCCTCCAGCACCAGAATTCAAAAGCATCACACGAAGGAAATAAAAGAGTGTTCGTGTCCAGGGAGAAGAGTCGGTGGAAGAAGATTGGAAAAAAATTAAAGTTTATCTACAGAAACATTGTAAAATTAAGGAATGTTAGAAGGATGTTGGAATGAAGCTATGTGGTTTTAGCAGAAATGTTATAAAGGATTAAGTAAAAATGGATTGGTAATTAGTGAAAGAGGAGAATGTTAAATTATAGTATATCAAGATAAATTTTTAGGATAAAAACAAAGATGGAAAGGATTTGCTGAAATATCTAATTGAACTAGAATACAAAAAAGGGAGGTGTGAGGAGGTCAAGGAAATACGCAAAGGAAAGAAAGTTATGCAAAGGTTGGATTTGTGTGGTTTTTTTTTGTTTTTGTGTTTTGTTTGTTTAACTTTTTCTATTTTTCTTTCTGTAACCTTCAAAACTTTAATAAAATCTATTATAAAAAAATAAAAATAAAAGAGTGTTTGTGCAGGCATTTATTCCCACTGGCTTGCCTCTCCAAAAAGCCCCATCTGCCCTTGTTTCAGAGAGGAGAAGTAACTGCCATGTTACAGGGAGGCGGGGAAGTACGGATCCGACCTGCCCTGGCACGACCGGCCTCCCCGAGGCGAAAGGCCAGCCCTCCTGGCCCAAACTGACTCACCTTCCTGCCTCAACCTGCTCACCTCTGACTCATTTCTCCACCTGGACCAGGGTGGGGTGGCAGAAAATAAATAAGAAGGAACCTGAGACGTGGGAATCCAGGCGGGCTGTTTTTGGAGGCAGGAATTACGCGGTGAAAGAGCAGTTTGCTTAGCCACCCCGGCCACCTGCATCAGGTGTGCAGGGCTGGCAATGTCGCTTTGGGGTCAGGCTGCCAGGTGACTGTGATTGGCAGGGCTGTGGTCCCGCCCCCCTGCCCAAGCCGGCCCGCAAGGTGGGTGTTAACGTAAGAATCTGGCTCGCTGACGAGATACAGTTTCCTCCAGAATGGGATCTTACTATGTCCTAGCCAAAGCAGATCCATCAAAACAAATGGTCTTCGTTTAGGACCCATCTGTGCCATACGTTTAAAATGGCATTGTAATACAGTGGTACCTCGGGTTACAGACACTTCAGGTTACATAAGCTTCAGGTTACAGACTCTGCTAACCCAGAAATAGTACCTCGGGTTAAGAACTTTGCTTCAGGCTGAGAACAGAAATTGTGCTCTGGCGGCACGGCAGCAGCAGGAGGCCCCATTAGCTAAAGTGGTGCTTCAGGTTAAGGACAGTTTCAGGTTAAGAACAGACCTCTGGAACGAATTAAGTACTTAACCCGAGGTACCGCTGTACAGTCATACCTTGGGTTGAATATGCTTCAGGATGAGCGCTTTCGGGTTGCGCTCCGCAGAGACATGCGCAGACGGTCAAAATGACGTCACGTGCATGCACAGAAACGGCGAATCATGACCCATACAGTCGCAGGTTGCGTTCGCTTCAAGATGCGAACGGGGCTCCAGAATGGATCCCATTTGCATCCTGAGGTACCACTGTAATAAAACAACAACAACAACAACAACAACAACTACAATAAATATTATTTATACCCCGCCCTCAACAACAACAATAAATATTATTTATACCCCGCCCTCCCCGGCCAGAGCCGGGCTCAGGGTGGCTAACACCAATAAAATCACAGTAATGGGAAGGGTTAAACCGCTCTGGGAATCGTAGCTTTGTGTGGGGAATGGGGGGTCCTAAGGAGTCGCAGCGCCCGGTGAAAACTACAGTTCCCAGGATGCTTTGCAGGGGAACATAACTGTTTAAATTGGGATGAGACTGCTTTAAACGTATAATGAAGATGAGGCCTTAGTCATGGCGCCAATTCTATTATTATTATTAGGCTGTCAGTATGTTTTCTATTATGTTTTTAATCACTGATGTTCTGTAATGTGTTTTAATGTTGCACACCTCCCTGATAAAAGGTGTATATAAATTGAATAAATAAAATTTAAAAATAAAAAATAAATTTCAATAGGTGTATATTTTTGAGGAGGATTTGGGTCGACACAGCAACTGTGTGTGTTTGTACGTAGATATATAGATACATACACACATATACAGATATACAGAGAGATAACTATAGATTATAGACATATAGATATATATCAATATGTATATAACCTGTGTTTATTATTCTTCCTTAACATATATGCTGCTTGAAGCCCAAGCAGTCCTCTGAACTAGGCTACCGTTAACGGAGACTAAAAGCCAATTGCGCAAAGCTCAAAATATGAACGTCCCTAATTAAAACCCAGTCTCATTACAGTGCAAAAATAAACACCAGTCATTACAACATGTGGCAATAATAATAATAATCATCATCATAATAAACCCCTATTAAAATGACGCAGCATTTGAAAGAGGAGACTTGGCTCGAGAGGTCAGCCCGGGACAAGGGGGCCGCACATTCTCCCGGGGGCGACGTTCCGGGGGCCGCATTCCGGCCAGGCAGAAGCCAGAGATTTTGATACCCCATCCCTTCTCTCTCACGCTCAAACACCCCGCCATCCTCCGCCAGCGAAGAAAGAACCAGCTTCAAGAATTCAAAAGCACATCCTGGTCTGGCAGAAGCGCCCAAGGAGGGCACCGAAGAGGACTGCAAAATGAAAGGACCATATTTTTTTGCTCCATAAGACGCACCTGACCATAAGACACACCTAGTTTTTAGAGGAGGAAAACAAGAAAAAAAATATTCTGAACGAAACAGGGGATGTATGATTTCTGTGGTTCATGCTGTGGCCACAGACATGTGATTTGGGGTGACTCAATGCAAAAATCCCGAGGATCCATGTGGATCCGTGCATTGTAACCACGTTTTTGCGCCATTGTGGCCCCACGAAACAGTGGATGCGTGATTTTTTTGGTGCAGGTTGTAGCCATGGACATGCTATGTGATCTGATGGTGAATTTGTGGTGACCCAATTTAAAAATCCTGAGGATCCATGGGCTTTTACCTCTCCTCTCCCAGGCAGCCTCCTTTATCGCTAGCATCCCTTATCTCCCTCCTGATCGCTTGCTGATTAGCTGTTTCCTTTCAACACTCCCTTCCCTCTTGTTTGCCTTAGTGTCTTTTCCTTAACTGGAGCAGTTTTTTGATCTTCCTTTTCTTCAAATTTCTCTCCTCATTGCTTTAGTCTTCCTGTCTCCTCTCCTTGCAAGTTCCTTGTCTTTACCTCCCCCCTCCCAGGCAGCCTCCTTTATCTCTAGCGCCCCTTATCTCTCTCCCCAATCAGCAGCTTTGTTTCAACAGCCCCTTCCCTCTTTCAAAAAAAGAAAAAGAAGAAAAAAAAGCATGATCTGCTTTTCACCCCTTGGGAATTCGGCTCCAGGGACCACGCATTCGCTCCATAACATGCACAGACATTTCCCCTTACTTTTTAGGAAGAAAAAAGTGTGTCTTACGGAACAAAAAATACGGTAATTTGGGGAGATTCTCCAAATCTCTTCCTTGCATGGTGTCCCATTAGGCGTGACGGGGTGGGAGGCAGGGAGCCTGGCAGTAGGGGGCGCCAGAGGCAATAGCGGGCAGAGCCATCCCATTCTACTTTTGCCCCTGACCCCTTCCTCGCTGCTGACTTCCAGAAGAGGCAACACTGAGAAACGGACACCCCCAAAACTGGTTGTCAGTAGGAAGGCAAGCAAGCGAGGGCTGGCAGACGGCAGACCAAAGCTGGTGGGGCAGTGCCCCACTGGTCCTACTCTAGGGCCAATCCAGTCTGGCTCCCCTGTAAACACACAGTTTTGAAACCCCACTCTAAGAACTAGTGCGACCTAGCGGTTAAGAGTGTCGGACCAGGAATATTTCGCAAAAGAGGAAGGGTATCTTTTTATACGCGACGGCGGCAGCGAGAGTTCTGACCGCGGCAAAATGGAAGAGTAATGAAATCCCCTCTATACAAGATTGGATCCAAAAGCTGACAGAATACGCCGAATTAGACGGTCTATCAGAAAAAAATAAAGAATAAATCGAAAGAGGAATTTGTCTCGAAATGGGAGGTTTTCAAAGAATATTTGAAAAACAAAAATAGTGGTTTAAATTCTGTTGCAGCATTCGAGGAACTTCAGTAATAGTAGCAAGGCAGATAAAAGAAATTAGATATATTAAGAAAAAGTTTTAATTATGATAAAAGTGTGTATTGGCAATAAGTAATATGAAATTGAAACATGGAATAGACGGGAAGTTGGGTCTTTAGGTTTAAGACCAATTTGTGTTTTATTGTTTGTTAAGAAAATTATGTGTCTGTGGTTATTCCTGTGTGTAATTTGGTACAGCGGTACCTCAGGATACATACGCTTCAGGTTGCATACGCTTCAGGTTACAGACTCCACTAACCCAGAAATAGTGCTTCAGGTTAAGAACTTTGCTTCAGGATGAGAACAGAAATCGCGCGGTGGCAGCGGGAGGCCCCATTAGCTAAAGTGGTGCTTCAGGTTAAGAACAGTTTCAGGTTAAGAACGGAGCCCCGGAATGAATTAAGTACTTAACCCGAGGTACCACCGTATTTGTGTTTTTTCTTTTTTTCTTACTGTATCAATAATAAATAAATAAATAAATAAATAAATGAGTGTCGGACCAGGATCTGGGTTCAAATCCCCGCTCAGCCACGAAGCAAAATGGGGGTAACCTAGGAGGCCAGCCGCTGCCTCTCAGCCTGACCTACCTCACAGTTTTGTCAAGGGGATTAAACGTATTTCTTAAAATTATTGCCCCGTTTTCACCAGTGTTCCCCAGGCCTGTTTAAATTGGGGTGGGGCCTCGAGCCCCTCGGATTAAAAGGCAGGAGACGAAAATAAAACAGGCCACCCCCTTTCGTTCGGCACAAACGCCACCCGAGGGGGCCAGGAAACCCAACGGCTGATATTTCACTTCCTTAACCTCGGCTGCCCCACTTTCTTTCTCTCTTTTTAAAAAACAAATCTCTGGTGGCTTCGCTCTCGGAAGGGATCGAGTGTCGGACGAAAACAGGATGTGCACAGAGTCGGCAGGGAGGCTCACGTCCAGAGTGAGCTGGGCGCCCTCTCCGTTTGAAGCTTGCGAGGAAAGCGGGGCTGGGCACCCAGCAGCTTGTGGGGGGCAGGTTGGACTTATGGGGCAGAGGCCCTTGGCCCCGTGGGCAGGAAAGGAGTCTGGCAACTCTGCAGTGGAATAACGTCAGACGCTGTCCGACGAAGGCTGGGTCTGCGCAGTTGGAGGGGGAAAGGGCTGTGGCTCAGTGGCTAGAGCAGCTGTTTGGCACGTAGAAGGTTTGACCCGCCATTGGCTTCTCCAGGTAGGACTGGGAGGGAGAATCTGAATCCCAGGACAGCTGCTGCTGCCAGCTAGTGTGCAGACAATACAGAAGTGGTTGGAAGAAGACTGGAAGAAATTTAAAGACTATTTGAGTAAATATTGTAATATTAAAGATATGTAACCACTTGAAAGAAACAATTAGGCCTAGGATTAAACTGGAATTAAATCTATAAATAAGAAAATGTACGATAAGGAAAGTTATGTAATATGATTAGGACTGTGATATGGTCTTTTGAAACACTGATACAGTGGTGCCCCGCAAGACGAATGCCTTGCAAGACGAAAAACTCGCTAGACGAAAGAGTTTTCCATTTTTGAGGTGCTTCGCAAGACGAATTTCCCTATGGGCTTGCTTCGCAAGACGAAAACGTCTTGCGACTTCTTGTGAGTTTCTTTCCTCCCCCCCCCCTTTTTCTAAGCCGCTAAGCCGCTAATAGCCGCTAATAGCGCTAATCCGTCAATGGGCTTGCTTCGCAAGACGAAAAAACCGCAAGACGAAGAGACTCGCGGAACGAATTAATTTCGTCTTGCGAGGCACCACTGTATTGGAAACTGCTACATATAATTACTAAGAAATTCAGATGGAAGAGATTCGAGGAAGTCAAATACTATGTTTATGAAGATGGATGGTACTTAATTTTGGTAGTGGTAATATGCTGTATGTATCTTTTTTCTTTTTTTCTTTTATTCTTTGCTTGTTTTTATTATTGTTAATCTTTTTTTTTTTTTTTTACTGTGTTTATCTGGTGACAGCAGCCACGAAATTAAAAGATGCCTGCTTCTGGGGAGAAAAGCAATGACAAACCTAGACATCATCTTAAAAAGCAGAGACATCACCTTGCCAACAAAGGTCCGTATAGTAAAAGCTCTGGTTTTCCCAGTAGTGATGTATGGAAGTGAAAGCTGGACCATAAAGAAGGCTGATTGCCGAAGAATGGATGCTTTTGAATTCTGGTGCTGGAGGAGACTCTTGAGAGTCCCATGGACTGCAAGAAGATCAAACCTCTCCATTCTGAAGGAAATCAGCCCTGAGTGCTCACTGGAAGGACAGATCCTGAAGCTGAGGCTCCAAGACTTTGGCCACCTCATGAGAAGAGAAGACTCCCTGGAAAAGACCCTGATGTTGGGAAAGATGGAGGGCACAAGGAGAAGGGGACAACAGAGGACGAGATGGCGGGACAGTGTTCTCAAAGCTACCAGCATGAGTTTGACTAAACTGCGGGAGGCAGTGGAAGACAGAAGTGCCTGGCGTGCTCTGGTCCATGGGGTCAGGAAGAGGCAGACACGACTAAACGACTAAACAACAACAACAACAAATCTGCTGAAAATAATAAATATTATTTGATTAAGAACAAAAAGAAGAAGAAGAGGATGTGGCTTCTGGCTCCATAGAAAGCACCTCCTCAGTTCCTGCCTAGATCAGACCTCGTCTCACATTCATGAGGACTAGAATCTTCCTGTTGGTTTTAAAGGAAGTTCTGTAGTATCAATAGGAGGTCCCGGGGGCGTTCCCTGGCGTCTCCAGGTAGGGCTGGGAATGCCCCCATCCTTGGAAACCCCAGGGAATCCACTGGTCCAGAGCTCGGTGGGCTGGTTTTGGAACTTGGCTTGAGCATCTTCCTGTTTAAACCATGAGGACTGGCACCTTACTATCGTGCTTTAAGAAAGGGGCATAGCTCTGGGCAGAACACAGAGGAAAGTCCTATCCCTGGAAATCCCAATTGGGGTTGGGAACGTCCGTTGCCTCAAACCCTGGAGCACAGCTGGGAAGACCAGCGGCCTAGATTTTGCCCCTAATTTGAAAATGAATTACCGTATTTTTTGCTCTATAAGACTCACTTTTTCCCTCCTAAAAAGTAAGGGGAAATGTGTGTGCGTCTTATGGAGCGAATGCAGGCTGCGCAGCTATCCCAGAAGCCAGAACAGCAAGAGGGATCGCTGCTTTCGCTGCGCAGCGATCCTTTTTCCTGTTCTGGCTTCTGAGATTCAGAATATTTTTTTTCTTGTTTTCCTCCTCCAAAAACTAGGTGCGTCTTATGGTCTGGTGTGTCTTATAGAGCGAAAAATACGGTAGTTGGTGGAGTCTTTCGCCCTTTACAGTGGTGCCTCGCAAGACGAAATTAATCCGTTCCATGAGGCTCTTCGTATAGCGGTTTTTTCGTCTTGCGAAGCAAGCCCATTGACAGCTTAGGGGATTAGCTCTATTAGTGGTTTAGCGGCTTTTAGCGATCAGCTGATAAGCGGCTTATCAGCGGATCAGCTGATAAGCGGCTTAGCAGCTTAGGAAAAGGGGGAAAAAGGGGGGGGGAACCCTCAGGAACTCGCAAGACATTTTTGTCTTGCGAAGCAAGCCCATAGGGAAATTCGTTTTGCGAAGCGCCTCCAGAATGGAAAACCCTTTCATCTAGCGGGTTTTCCGTCTTGCGAGGCGTTCGTCTTGCGGGGCACCACTGTATAGTAAAGTGGAGCCTATCTAAAAACCGCAGGCCGGCCAACACTCATGTGTGTGTGTTGATTCCCGTTAGAAGCAATTGGCTCCTTTTTGTTTCCCTACGTCCAAGAGTTATGGAGTCCTCATGACATCGGGGAACAAAACCATTTGTAAAAACCCGAGCGGCGACTGGAGATCAACACAGGTGTCAAGCCCCTTTGTCCACCCACCCCTACCTGGGGATCGAACACATGACCTTCGGCGTACGACGCATGTGCTCCACCAGTTAGTTACAGTCCTTCCCCTAAAACCAAAACAACTTCCTAGTCCTCATGGTTCTGATTCAAGAGCTGACTTAAACAGGAAGCTGCCTGTTGATGTAGCCCAATACTGTGTGCACGGGCTGGCAGAGGCTCTCTGGGAATCTCTCGCGGCCGTACCTAGAGGTGCTTTGGGGGACTGACCCTGGCCTCATGACACCCCACCCTCCCTTCCTTGCTTTCTGTTTTGAGCCTGTTGCTACACAGCAGCCGGGGATAAATTGCAAAAAAAGAGAGAGAGAAAGAAAATAACTAAGACGTTGCTCAAGACATGGCAGGAAGCAACAGAGGAGTCTTGCAATGCGGGGGGCTCCTTATCTGCAGTAAGTTTGCGCAGGGAAAGTGTTCAGGCCGGCTGCCCGGCCATTCCTACGGACTGGTCTCTGCTTGGCTCCGGGTCACCCAGCTGAGCGGGTTGCTTGCCAGAGAGAACACGAGAGCCCTGCTGCAGGATCAGGCCAAAGCGGAGGCCCAGCCACCCTGTTCTCCCAGTGGACAGACCAAGAGCCTAGGGGGTCCAGATAGACTGTGACTGCAGCTGGAGGTTCCACAAGCACCTAAGAAGAGCCCTGTGGGCAGCCAAGGGGGATCCCGGCTATCCCAGGATCCTGTCCTCACAGCAGCCAACCAGGTCCCTCTCCTGGGAAACCCGCATGCAAGATCTGAGCCTGTGGTCTCCAGCAACTGGGATTCAGAAGGATAGGAGAGGCAAAGTATAGCCATCGTGGCTAGTAGCCATCGGCAGCTCTTCTCCTCCACCATGAATTTGTCCAATCCTTTTTTAATGCCGGCCAGGTCAGTGGTGGTCGCCTCCTCCTGTGGCAGTGAGTTCCACAAGTTAACGGCAAAGGAGCCCTGCCTGTCTGCTTCCCTGGCTGCATCTGGCAGGGTGCAGTAGGGAAGAAGAAGCTGACCTTTGGGTCTGATCCAGAGGGTCTCCTCCTGGGTTCCTTTAATCCTGCACGGAGAGGATATCTTAGGGCCCTCGTATCTACAGGACCGCCTCTCCTGGTCTGCTGCGCAGAGGACCTTAAGGTCCATGAATAACCATAGTTTAGAGGCCCTAAGGAAGTCAGACTATCCTCCACCAGGGCCAGAGCCTTTTCAGTGGTGGCTCCGAGCTGGTGGAATGCTCTGTCCCAGGAGACCAGGGCCCTGCAGGATCTCCTTCTGCAGGGCCTTTAAGACAGAGCTAATGAACCTGGCCTTTAATTTGAATTCAACCTGATCTTTTATCTTCCCCTCCCCTTTTATGAAGATCACCCGCTCTGAGACCCACAGCTAATTCTCCCCTGGCCTCCTCACTGGCCCAAGTAGGACCAATTCAGCCAGCTAGCCCTGGGGATTATCTAATTGATTTTTGATTTTTGAATTTTATCGTCATTCATGTTTTTATACTGTATTTTATGCTGTTTTTATAATTAAGTATTTTAAATTTGTTGTTAGCTGCCCTGAGCCCAGTTTTTGAACTGGGAAGGGCGGGGTATAAATAATAATAATAATAATAATAATAATAATAATAATAATAATTGTTATTATTATTATTATTATTTCTTCCTCGGGAGTTTGGGTAGCAGCAACATCTCACTGGGCTTTTTGGAGTTTGCACCCATTGCTTGCCAGGGTGGGGTTGATGGGTAACAGCGGCTCCTTGATCGGAAAGGGTTTGCGAAGGTCTGGCAGGGGACGGTTCTGCTGTGTCCCTAGAATCATAGAATCATAGAGTTGGAAGAGACCACAAGGGCCATCGAGTCCAACCCCCTGCCAAGCAGGAAACACCATCAGAGCACTCCTGACATATGGTTGTCAAGCCTCTGCTTAAAGACCTCCAAAGAAGGAGACTCCACCACACTCCTTGGCAGCAAATTCCACTGTCCAACAGCTCTTACTGTCAGGAAGTTCTTCCTAATGTTTAGGTGGAATCTTCTTTCTTGTAGTTTGGAACCATTGCTCCGTGTCCGCGTCTCTGGAGCAGCAGAAAACAACCTTTCTCCCTCCTCTATGTGACATCCTTTTATATATTTGAACATGGCTATCATATCACCCCTTAACCTCCTCTTCTCCAGGCTAAACATGCCCAGCTCCCTTAGCCGTTCCTCATAAGGCATCGTTTCCAGGCCTTTGACCATTTTGGTTGCCCTCCTCCAAAAACGTTCCAGTTTGTCAGTGTCCTTCTTGAACTGTGGTGCCCAGAACTGGACACAGTACTCCAGGTGAGGTCTGACCAGAGCAGAATACAGTGGCACTATTACTTCCCTTGATCTAGAAGCTGACCTGTTCCGAAGCTGACCAAAGCTGGTCATCGAGTAAAGGGTCAGTCGGCTTGAGTCCAGAGCTGTCTTGAGTTCTGGCTTCTTTGACCGGATATCATGAGATCCCTTCTGCTTCTCCCCTCTAGTCTCTTCTGTAATGGTTAGACTCACAGCTGTCCATGGAGCCGCAGGTCAAGTCTGTGTCCAGGGCAGCTGTCTACCAGCTCCATCTGGTACGCAGGATGAGACCCTCCCTGCCCGCAGACTGCCTTGCCAGAGTGGTGCATGCTCTAGTTATCTCCCGCTTGGACTACTGCAATGCGCTCTACGTGGGGCTACCGTTGAAGGTGACTTGGAAACTGCAATTAATCCAGAATGCGGCAGCCAGACTGGTGACTGGGAGCGGCCGCCGAGACCACATAACACTGGTCCAGAAAGACCTGCATTGGCTCCCAGTACGTTTCTGAGCACAATTCAAAGTGTTGGTGCTGACCTTTAAAGCCCTAAACAGCCTCGGTCCAGTATACCTGAAGGAGCATCTCCACCTCCATCATCCAGCCCTGACATAGAGGTCCAGCTCCGAGGGCCTTCTGGTGGTTCCCTCACTGCGAGAAGCGAAGTTACAGGGAACCAGGCAGAGGGCCTTCTCGGTAGTGACACCTGCCCTGTGGAACACCTTCCCACCAGATGTCAAAGAGAAGAACAACTACCAGACTTTTAGAAGACATCTAAAGGCAGCCCTGTTTAGGGAAGCTTTTAATGTTTAACAGACTATTGTATTTTAATACTTTGTTGGAAACCACCCAGAGTGGCTGGGGAAACCCACCCAGATGGGCGGGGTATAAATAATAAATTATTATTATTATTATTATTATTATTATTATTATTATTATTATTATTATTAATGCTGTAGATGTGTGTGTGTTCTCTGCAGATCTCCAAATTGACTCCTTTTGTAGGACACCAACAGACTCCAGCCAGCAATGCCTCTCTTTTCAGATGACACTGAATGAAGCCAAATGTGGGAAGATTCAGGAGAGAGAGAAAACGCCCTTCTTCCTGCAGAGTGGGACTGTGGAACTCCTTGCCACAGGAGACCGTGATCGCCACCAACTTGGACGGCTTTAAAAGAGGAATTGGCAAATTCGTGGAGGGGGAGAGGACTGGAAATTGCAGGAGAGGAGAGTGCTTGTGTGCTCAGATCCTGCAAATGGATTTCCCACAAGCACCTGGGTGGACCCTGAGAGGAGAAGATGTTGGGATTAGCTGGTCCATTGGTCTGATCCAGAAGCAAGGCTCTCCTGAGGTTCGTATGGAACCTCCAGCTCCAGAGGCAGTCTATCTAGTCCTCCTTTGGCCTAATCCAGCTGTAGGGCTCTCCTGATGTTCTTACGGACATGTAACTGTGTGCCTGTGTGCGTGGCGCGACCAAATTTAGACGCAAGATAAACCGGAATGTTTGAGGGGGTGAAAAACAACCGGATTTTAAGAAGCAAGCAATGAGACAGACACCAAGTGGAAATGAAGTGGTCTGTCCACCTGGAAACTTTTGCAAGTGCAAAGAGGACCGAGAGCAAGATCATATCTAACCTCCACAATATAACATCAGGAGCACAAATACAAACACACAATCTCTTCTCCCCGAACTCTGGTGAATTTCCAAATCGCAGCCATTTCCTCTTTATCAATACCAAGAGATGATGATGATAGATGATAGATAGATAGATAGAGAGAGAGAGAGAGAGAGAGAGAGAGATAAAGATAGATGATAGATAGATAGATGATAGGTAGGTAGGTATAGATAGATAGATGATAGGTAGGTAGGTAGGTAGGTAGGTGGGACGTGGGTGGCGCTGTGAGTTAAACCACAGAACCTAGGACTTGCCGATCAGAATGTCGGTGGTTTGAATCCCTGCGACAGGGTGAGCTCCCATTGCTTGGTCCCTGTTCCTGCCAATCTAGCAGTTCGAAAGCATGTCAAAGTGCAAGTAGATAAATAGATACCACTCTGGCGGGAAGGTAAACGGCGTTTCCGTGCGCTGCTCTGGTTCGCCAGAAGCGGCTTAGTCATGCTGGCCACATGACCCGGAAGCTGTACGCCGGCTCCCTCGGCCAATAAAGCGAGATGAGCGCTGCAACCCCAGAGTCTGTCACGACTGGACCTAATGGCCAGGGGTCCCTTTACCTTTGCCTTTAGGTAGGTAGGTAGGTAGACAGACAGGCCTTGCAGCGGTTCTCAACCAAGGGTCCCCAGATGTTGTTGGACTACAACTCCCATCATCCCTGAGCTCTGGTCTTGCTAGCTAGGGGTGATGGGAGTTGTAGTCCAACAACATCTGGGGACCCACAGGTTGAGAACCGCTGCCTTAAGGGAAAACAGATATACACAGTGATTCTTCCCACTGCAGAATTAATTTTGGTCTGGGGAGGATGAGATCTCAAGAGCTGCTAGCCGCAGATGGTGGGCGCCTGACCGAGGTTTTAAGATTCCAGTGACAGCACTGGCCGAAAGCCGGGTTTTCCGCCCAGACCCCAGGCACTTCTGCAAAGAGGTTATTTTGGGTTCTGTTGGTCACACACGGCATCTGCGGTCTGGTCACAAGGTGCCTCGCTGCAGCTCACACGCCTTGCCGCCCGCTGCTCCCGCCCACCTCCTCTCTCCCGTGGCCTCGTGTGGACGGCTTGGAAAGCTTTTCAACATCTTCATGCAGCCGCTGGGAGAGATCACAAGTGGGTTTGGGCTGGATGTCCATCAGTATGCAGATGATACCCAGCTCTACCTCTCTTTCACATCAAAACCAGTGAAGGCTATGAAGGTCCTGTGTGAGTGTCTGGAGGCGGTTGGAGGATAGATGGCTGCTAACAGATTGAGGTTGAATCCTGACAAGACAGAAGTACTGTTTCTGGGGGACAGGAGGCGGGCAGGTGTGGAGGATTCCCTGGTCCTGAATGGGGTAACTGTGCCCCTGAAGGACCAGGTGCGCAGCCTGGGAGTCATTTTGGACTCACAGCTATCCATGGAGGCGCAGGTTAACTCTGTGTCCAGGGCAGCTGTTTAACAGCTCCATCTGGTACGCAGGATGAAACCCTCCCTGCCCGCAGACTGTCTTGCCAGAGTGACACATGCTCTGGTTATCTCTCGCTTGGACTACTGCAATGCGCTCTATGTGGGGCTACCTTTGAAGGTGACCCAGAAACTACAACTAATCCAGAATGTGGCAGCCAGACTGATGACTGGGGCGGCCGCCGAGACCACATAACACCAGTCCTGAGAGATCTACATTGGCTCCCAGTACGTTTCCGAGCACAATTCAAAGTGTTGGTGCTGACCTTGAAAGCCTTAAATGGCCTCAGTCTAGTATACCAGAAGGAGCGTCTCCACCCCCATCGATCAGCCCGGACACTGAGATCCAGTGCCAAGGGCCTTCTGGCGGTTCCCTTGCTGCGAGAAACCAAGTTACAAGGAAACAGGGAGAGGGCCTTCTTGGTGGTGGCACCCACCCTGTGGAACGCCCTCCCACCAGATGTCAAAGAGAAAAATAACTACCAAGCTTTTAGAAGACATGTGAAGGCAGCCCTGTTTAGGGAAGCTTTTAATGTTTGACATCTTAGTGTATTTTTGGTCTTTATGGAAGCCGCCCGGAGTGGCTGGGGAAACCCAGCCAGATGGGTGGGGTACAAATAATAAATTATTATCATTATTATTTTTAAACCTGGGCCAATTCACAGGGGAAGATGATCTGTCAGTGGCTATTAAGTCACATCCATGCCATGCCTTGAAAGCACATTTACAGCATCCCTGAAAATTTTGGAAACTGTAGATTAAGGGTGTAAATTAAGGGGTAAACTACTAACCATTGTGGCAAGTAGCTTTCGACAGCCTCCTCCCCTCCACAAATTTGCCCAGCCCTCTTTTAAAACTGCCCATCGCCGCTTCCTGTGGCAGGGAGTTCCACAGTTTAACTCTTGTGTTGCGTGAAGAAGCCCTTCCTTTCCCTTTGCCCCGAATCCCTTGGCAGTCAGCTTTGTCAGTATGTCCCTAGCCTAACCCGCCTAACAAAGGAGGACCAACCATGCATGCATTTTGATTTTCAAGTTTGCACGAATCTGCAATGCAGACATCTCAGCAGAAAAGTCCTGATGCAATTAACCCTTCCCAAGGGGGGTGGGTGGGTCAGAGGCAGCGTCTTCAGAGGCATCCCAGCCAAGACATCCGCCTTGTTGCCTTGCATGCTCCAGACAAAGGGAGCCTTCATCGCAGGGCGGGGGGGGGGCAGGCAGAGGTACAGGCTAGGAAGGAAAAGGGCCTTGAGTGAGGCAGAAAGAAGAGAGAGAGAGAGAGAGAGAGAGAGAGTGTTTCCTTCTAGCAGCAGAGGGAGGCCAAGTCACTCTGACGGCAATACTAAGCCAGGCTTTCATTGAAAGGCTTGCCTCTCCTATTCCTATCCCTGACATAGCAGCTGGTGTGTTGGGACCAGGTCCTGGGTTCAAATCCTCGTTCAGCCATGGACCCCACTAAAGCAAATAGTCTAACTGGCCCCAGAACAACCTGGCCACAACACTGGTACCTCGGGTTACAGGCGCTTCAGGTTACAGACTCCGCTAACCCAGAAATATTACCTCGAGTTAAGAACTTTGCTTCAGGATGAGAACAGAAATTGTGTGCGGCAGCAGCAGGAGGCCCCATTAGCTAAAGTGGTGCTTCAGGTTAAGAACAGTTTCAGGTTAAGAACGGACCTCCGGAACGAATTAAGTTCTTAACCCAAGGTACCACTGTATAAGGAAATTCTGCCCTTGGTATGTTCATTTTCCACCTCTCCATTTTGATTCTCTGGCCCCATATCTGCTCAAACCTATTATCCCAAAATACAGACGTGCTTCTACACTTGCAAGACTGGATGTTTTGCCATCTGCGGTGCTTGAGGGTCGATTCCCAAAGATCCCGCCTGAGAAACGTCTTTGCCCCTGTGGAGATGGCAGCACCGAAACAGCGGCACACGTCCTCCTGTCCTGTACTCTCTACAAAGACCTGAGGAACAAGATCCTCAGGCCCCTCTCGTACTAACCATCCCAGGGCGCTCAGCCACTGCCGCAATGTCCTTTCTTCTATCAGATCAAAATGAGCAGATAACAGCAAATGTTGCTAGGTTCATAGCAGGGGCGATCAGAATAAGGGCCACTAACTGACTGTTTTGGGAGAAAAGCAATGACAAACCTAGACAGCATCTTAAAAAGCAGAGACATCACCTTGCCAACAAAGGTCCGTAGAGTTCAAGCTATGGTTTTCCCAGTAGTGACGGATGGAAGCGAGAGCTGGACCATAAAGAAGGCTGATCACCGAAGAATTGATGCTTTTGAATTCTGGTGCTGGAGGAGACTCCTGAGAGTCCCATGGACTGCAAGAAGATCAAACCGATCCATTCTGAAGGAAACCAGCCCTGAGTGCTCACTGGAAGGACAGATCCTGAAGCTGAGGCTCCAAGACTTTGGCCACCTCAGGAGAAGAGAAGACTCCCTGGAAAAGACCCTGATGTTGGGAAAGATGGAGGGCACAAGGAGAAGGGGACGACAGAGGACGAGATGGTGGGACAGGGTTCTCGAAGCTATGAACATGAGTTTGACCAAACTGCGGGAGGCAGTGGAAGACAGGAGGGCCTGGCGTGCTCTGGTCCAGGGGGTCACGAAGAGTCGGACACAACTAAATGACTAAACAACAACAAACTGACGGCTGATTCAGGACTTTAAATTGTGCTTTTATATCAAATTTCCTTTTCTGCGTATACTGTAATGTTTTATTGTTGCTATAGCCATTGGCTAATGTGAATAAAGTTTTATTTATCCATCTCCTTCAGCCATGAAGCTCCAGGGCCAGTCATGGCGTGATTACCTCTTGGGAATACAAATCAAGGCATTTAATTTTCTCCAAAGGCTCGCAGCAGGGTCACAGTGAGGACAAGCCATGTGCACAACCACCTCCAAAATCCGCATACGCCATCGAGAGCTCCTTGGAGGAAAGGTGGCGTAGTCAAACTGTGGAACTCCCTGCCACAAGAAGCAACTGGGACGGCTTTAAAAGAGCAACCACCAGGCAAATTCACGGAGGAAAAGGCTACCGATTTGTGGCTCTGCTCTGCTTCCATAGACATACGACTCAAGAGAATTCGAAGGGACCCTCAGGGTCATCTAGTCCAACCCCTTGAAATGCAGAATTTCCTACGGGTATAGGGTGGTATAGAAATAAAAAATTTGCCTAAAGTGAGGCTTGAACCCACAACCCTAAGATTGAGAGTCTCACGCTTTACAGATGGAGCTATCCCAGTCCCACTTCAAAGTCCTGGCAAAGGCAATGGGGCTTACTTGCAGGTAAGCGGGGTTCGGATCGTGGTCTAAGCGACGAGGTGGATAGTCACAAAATCATAGAATTGCCTGGCTAGAAGGGACCCCAAGGGTCTGGCCAAGTGTGGTACTAGTTTAGGGGTCAGCAAACTTTTTCAGCAGGGGGCCGGTCCACTGTCCCTTAGACCTCGTGGGGGCCGGACTATATTTTGAAGGGAAAAAATGAACGAATTCCTATGCCCCACAAATAACCCAGAGATGCATTTTAAATAAAAGCACACATTCTACTCATGTAAAAACACCAGGCAGGCCCCACAAATAACCAGAGATGCATTTTAAATAAAAAGACACATTCTACTCATGTAAAAACACGCTGATTCCCGGACTGTCCGCGGGCCGGATTGAGAAGGCGATTGGGCCGGATCCGGCCCTCGAGCCTTAGTTTGCCTACCCATGTACTAGTTCCTCCCTTGATCTGAACATTACACTTCTGTTTATCAAGTCTAGAATTGCATGAGCTATTTTTGCTGCTGCATCACACCATCGGCTCACGCTAAGCTTGTGGTCTACCAAGATCCCTAATTCCTTTCTGCAAGTCCTGCTGGCAAATCGAGTACCTCCTATGTGGATCTTGTCTCTGCCATCCAATCGCTCAGCTGCCCTTGTGCACCTCACTCTGTCTCCTCCACTCCTCCTCCACAGATCTGGGGGTCTATAATACTGACCTACTCCTGTGGGGCGGCTGTAAGGTACAACTGAGAGATACAATGCCCTGAAGAACAGCACAAAACACTCTGCGAGACGAAGGGACTCTTGAATGCGTAGGCAGGATTTATTTTAGGGCTGCAGGAAACTACAGCTAATCCAGAATGCGGCACCTAGACTGGTGACTGGGAGCGGCTGCCGAGACCACATAACACCAGTCCTGAAAGACCTACATTGGCTCCCAGTACGTTTCCGAGCACAATTCAAAGTGTTGGTGCTGACCTTGAAAGCCCTAAATGGCCCAGTATACCTGAAGGAGCATCTCCACCCCCATCATCCAGCCCGGACACTGAGGTCCAGCTCTGAGGACCTTCTGGCAGTTCCCTCACTGTAAGAAGCCAAGTTACAGGGAACCAGGCAGAAGGCCTTCTCAGTAGTGGCACCCGCCCTGTGGAACTCCCTCCCACCAGATGTCAAAGAGAAGAACAACTACCAGACTTTTAGAAGACATCTGAAGGCAGCCCTGTTTAGGGAGACTTTTAATGTTTGATGCATTACTGTATTTCAATATTTTGTTGGAAGCCGCCCAGAATGGCTGGGGAAGCCCAGCCAGATGGGCGGGGTATACCGGTAAGTAATAAATTATTATTATTAATTATTATTGTGTTAGGGGGTGCAGAACTGTGTTATCTGTGACGCAGTTGGTCAGTTCGTTATGTTTTTTGTTTTTTACTTGGTTGGGGGCACCTGCCCCCCCTGGCTACGCCCATAGTACTCAGACATTCGACTGTTCAGGGACATAAGGAGCAGCAACGGAATGTTTGCTGCCAGACTCTGCGAGGGAAGGGAATGCTGTCAGTTTGGTTGGGATGAAGATTGCCAGCCGAGACCCTGAGGGAGAGGAGATTTGAAGCCGCGGGGAAAGGCGAGGGTTGGAAAATTTGATGTCAATGGGGTTTCCAGAGCGGGAAGCCTTGGGATATGTAGGATGTTTAGCAGTGGGGACTGAGAGAGGATGGTTAAGAGCCGAGTCGAAGAAACAGAATTTCACAGATGGATTTGAATGGCCCCAGTCAATTCCTTTGCCACATATTAAAGGTAAAGGGACCCCTGACCGTTAGGTCCAGTCGTGGCCGACTCTGGGGTTGCGGCGCTCATCTCGCTTTACTGGCCAAGGGAGCCGGCGTACAGCTTCTGGGTCATGTGGCCAGCAGGACTAAGCCGCTTCGGGCGAACCAGAGCAGCACACGGAAACGCCGCTTACCTTCCCGCCAGAGTGGTACCTATTTATCTACTTGCACTTTGACGTGCTTTCGAACTGCTAGGTTGACAGGAGCTGGGACTGAGCAACACGAGGATTCGAACCGCTGACCTTCTGATCAGCAAGTCCTAGGCTCTGTGGTTTAACCCACAGCGCCACCCGCATCCCATTAGCCACATATTATGATTGGCTTAAATCAGGCCTAGGCAAACTCGCCCTCCAGATGTTTTGGGACTACATCATCCCTAGCCCCACAGCGTCCCAATAAAGAGGTATAGAAATGAAAGAAATAATAATAAATTTCATTGCAAAATAGAAAGGGTGCCTAGACATTTCATTGTGGCAACTGTAAACGAGGTTTAGGG
Source organism: Podarcis cretensis (assembly GCF_951804945.1). NCBI lineage: Eukaryota > Metazoa > Chordata > Lepidosauria > Squamata > Lacertidae > Podarcis > Podarcis cretensis. The sequence goes on from NC_137186.1 coordinate 4,557,207, forward strand.
TGCCGTTTGGCAATTAACATATAGTATACATCTGAGTTTCTAACGTTGGCAGAGAGATCCGTCATATTCCCGCCTCCAGAGCACATGTCATTCCCTCTCCAAGCCCTAACAGGCCCCTGACTTGCCTGTTGAGAAATCCTTCAAGCCAGTTGACCTCACGTCATGGGCGTGGGATTCAGAGAGGAGAAAAATCTAGGAAGTAGCGGCTGGGGGTTGGGGAGCGGAATGGGGTGGGGGGTTTTTTGGGTGAGGGGTGCAGATAGAGGAGAGAGGAAATCTCTAAGGACTTTGCTCAGGTGGGGTGGAAAATGTTACCAAAGCAGCTATTACCTTCTCGTTCACGTGGGGAAAATGAAACTAAAGTACTAAAGGTCTTTTTTTTAATCCAGTGCCACAGCCGAGAGGATATTGAAGGAGGGGCCCCCCAAAAGCTCAGGAATACAGTAATTTGGGGTGCCTGCAGAGGGGAGAGAGAGATGGACCCTCCTTTCATTTTGGGACACTGAACAGATTTTTTTTTTTTTTGTAGCTCTGGCTGGGAGAGTTGTGCAGCTAAGAGAAAAGTTTTGCATTTTAAGAACTCATGTTTCTCCAATTTCTCTTCCCTTTCCCCCTCCTCTCAACATCTTCTGGTTTTTTTTTTTATATCTAGGCGTAAAGACAGTCTTTTTATCTGCCTACTGCAAACTGTCTCTCTGTTAAAAAACAGCAACGCCACCCAAATCAACAGCGCAACCTCTTCGTAGGCCTGTTTACTCAGGAGGGAAGTGCAATGGAGTTCAGTGGGGTTTCCGACCCACCCAAGAAAGCTTGCATGGGGGTAGCACTGTTAAAATGTTTTTGGGATGGTGTGCAGACATTGGTGGTGTGGGTGTAAAGAAGAAAGTCAAAGAATTCGCCCCCCCCCAAAAAAAAAACTCCACACACATTGCATGGGAAGTGAATGTGAAAAGGTTTTGGATGCTACAAAAATGTGCCCGGGACAATGGTTCATTTTCATCTAAAAGATGAAATTGGTAGTGTGCTGTAGTGGTTAGAGTGTCAGGCTAGGACCTGGGAGACAGCAGGGCTCACATCCTCCCCCTTGGCCCCACGGAGATCACTGGGTGTGAAATTGTGGGGGTTAGTTCCTGCCTCCCTCAGACTAACCTACCTCAGAGGGTTGTTGTGGGGTTTAAATGAGAGGGGTGGAACCATGCGTGCCACTTTAAAGATAAAATGTGTTCCGCAAATGCAATAAACAAACATATTTTTTAAAAAGAAATATTGATAGTTGAAGACTTCCACATTGATCCACACTCGGGATGTGAATTTGAAACAATGTGTTGGATGTTTCAAAAAACTGTGTGTGTGTTTCCCTATGGGGGGAAAACATCAATACCCCGTTCCCACAAAGAGTTTCAGAAACAATTATAATCTCACAAGGAGGAGAGCTATAAAATGTGGCCCGACTTCAGAGCTAGGAATCAGAGCTGACAAGCCCTTGTCTTCCTCTCAGACACAGAGGCAACCGCACAAAACAAGCCTGTTTCTTTCTTCTGACTTGAATGAGTCAAATCTAGAGAAAGGAAATGGGGGGGGGGGGGAGAAGAAATGGGTAGAGTGGAGGGAGGGGAATCTTTTCGCACGGTTTTGTAAGAGCCTGTAAGCAGCTTTGTGAAGTGGCTACTGTTTCTTTTAAAAAGTACAAAAAAATAATATTTTTGGCTCCCTTTGTCAGAGAGAGGCCTCGAATCTTGCTAAACTCCCCGGGTTTCAAGAGCGAGCTAAAAATTATGATGTAGAAAGCTGTGGGGAGCAGGGCCTCTCCAAACCCCCATTCCCCAAAAGCTGATGGGGAAAGGGGTGCTGAGGCTGTCTGAGCCCCCCCACAAAGTCCAAAACTGCTTACCGGCAGAGTTGTGGCGCTTTCCCAAAGGCCACATGAAGACCATGGGCCTAACATGAAGTGGGCCAGTTTTGCAGAAATTATGATGTTTCCAGCCCACACTTTGCTGAGCTATGGGGTTTCAACCTTCCCACCCACCTGCCCCACCTGCTCCCCACAATCCAGAGGTGACACAAAACCGCTGTGAGTTGCGGCAACTTTAGGAAAGGGTTTAAGCATTCAAATTTTTGCAGAGGCCTTTGCTTTCTTTAGGAGCATGAATGAGCCTTGGGCTGAGTAATTTTCCCCCTAGGAAAAGGTGTGTGTTTGTGGAAGGAGGTCAAGGATCTAATGTTGCTTTATGGATGAAAAAAATTATTATGACCGGCCAACAAGAGACGGTGGAAAATCCAGAAATATGTTTGAAATAAGGGGCGGGTGAAGAATTAAGAGGCAGACAGAGACTTCTTGGCTTTCCCCTCTTTTTTTCCTTTCTGTTGGTGGTTCAGTTTTTTAAAAAACTTTTTTTCAAAATGTGTCATGGGATTAAAAGAGAGAGAGAGAGAGATGAGAATTTTGCTAAAGGATTTAGCCAACCAGCTTTCAAAAAATAAAAATCCTCTAGGCAAAGGACGCTGAGAGATTTTTAACACCCATTTTTTCCCCCTGAATCAATGGGACTCAGAGTTTCCTTTGGCTAAAAAATAAAAAGAAATCCCAATTTGGGAGAGGCTTGGGAAGGACACGCCATCTCCCAAGGTCTGAAGCGAAAGCGGATTTAAAAGAAAATGGAAAGGTTTATTTCGTAAAACAAACACGGAAGGGCCACACAACGCCGAAGTCTGCCCTACTCAGAGTAGACCCATTGAAACGAACGGCTAGACCCTGGCCCCTCGATTTCACAGTGTCTACTCTCGAGTAGGACCGGGTTGGCTTCCACCGCCCTAAGTTTGCCAGTTTCCCTGCACTTTCCCGAAAAGCTTTCCCCTTACAAAAGGCAAGATTATTTGTGACAAAAGCACGGGTCCCAGTTCCTCCTAGGCTTACTTTTTTTTTCGGGGGGGAGAAAAGAAAATAGGGACAAGAATACACAGAAATATTTGGGAGCCTTTGAAGTAAGAGAGGAGCTCAGAGGCGTTTTACAAAAGAGCAGAACCCGAAGCGCAGTTATCTGTCCCGCTAGTCGCCAGCGCGCACAGAGGATCAGGCGTAAAAACCGAGAAGAAAGTTTCCAAAGGCAAAAGAGGGGATCCAGCCTTACCTGGTCTTCTTGGGGCGCGCGGCTCCTTCTCCTCCGACCCCCTTCCTCTCTCGCCTCCAGCCAGTTCCCTGGCTCAGACTGGCATGGAAACTTTCCTTGGGAAATCCAGCCCCGCGCACGAGGTGTGGCTCTCCACCCCGCTGCGTGTGAGAAGGAGGAAATGCTCGGAAGGACTTTCCACATACAGAGAGAGGCGCGCGCGCGCACACACACACATACACACATCACACCCGGGTGCTTCAGTGCGCCTTGGAGAGGCGATGCAAGAGCGCTGACTTGGGGGCGGCCGGGGCATTGCAGAAAAAAGGGAGCCAGGAAAGGCGGCCTTTGGGGTCCAAAGGTCTCTCCATCACTACTGGCAGACAGTGGCGTAGCGTGGGTTGTCAGCACCCGGGGCAAAGCAAGTAATTTGCGCCCCCTAACCCGTGGATTTGTGCCCCCTAACCCTAACCCCTAGATGTTGCGCCCGGTGTGGCCGACCACCCCCTGCACCCCCCACGCTACGCCACTGCTGGCAGAAGAAGCAGGCTGGCAGTATCACGAAGATGCCAAGACTCTCAGGGTCCCGATAAGTGCCAGATTTATGCAAAAACTAAACAAGCTATTGGGACGCGGGTGGCGCTGTGGGTTAAACCACAGAGGGTAGGACTTGCTGATCAGAAGGTCAGCGGTTCAAATCCCTGTGAAGGGGTGAGCTCCCGTTGCTCGGTCCCTGCCGACCTAGAAGTTCAAAAGCACGTCAAAGTGCAAGTAGATAAATAGGTACTGCTCTGGCGGGAAGGTAAACGGCGTTTCCATGCGCTGCTCTGGTTCGCCAGAAGCGGCTTAGTCATGCTGGCCACATGACCCGGAAGCTGTCTGCGGACAAACGCCGGCTCCCTCGGCCTATAGAGCAAGATGAGCGCTGCAACCCCAGAGTCGGCCACAACTGGACCTATTGGTCAGGAGTCCCTTTACCTTTACCTTTAAACAAGCTATAGCTTAGGGCCTCACTCTCTTGGGGGCCCCCAAAAACATTAAAGGAAAAAAAACCCCTGGGTGCACATTTCCAAAATATAAGATAAAAAACCCCCTACAATTATTATCTCATGTTATAGCAAGTTTGTGAGTCTTTGCAAATTGGGTTTCTAAAGGAACTTTTGTTATTGCCAAATGCCAATGTGTTCGCATGATCAAGTTTGTTATGAATAAAAAATCATTTTACGTTAGAGCTTAATAATTATTTCACTATTAACATAAAAGGTAAAGGTAAAGGGACCCCTGACCATTAGGTCCAGTCCTGACCGACTCTGGGGTTGCGGCGATCATCTCGCTTTATTGGCTGAGGGAGCCGGCGTACAGCTTCCGGGTCATGTGGCCAGCATGACTAAGCCGCTTCTGGAGAACCAGAGCAGCGCACGGAAATGCCGTTTACCTTCCCCGCCGGAGCGGTACCTATTTATCTACTTGCACTTTGACATGCTTTCGAACTGCTAGGTTGGCAGGAGCAGGGACCGCGTAACGGGAGCTCACCCCGTCGCGGGGATTCGAACCACCGACCTTCTGATTGGCAAGTCCTAGGCCCTGTGGTTTAACCCACAGCGCCACCTGCGTCCCTATCATTATTGATATACTTCTTCTTAATTGTATTTCACTATTAATATACTTCTTCTTAATTGTATTTCAGTTCAACAACTACTTTGATAAAATAAATATTTTGTTATGTGCAAATGGCTTGAGATACCTATTGATTATCCACCTGAGAAACAGTTTCTATCCAAATGCCATTTTGGTTTTAAACGCAGTGTAAGGTAGTCTTTATGTGAGTATATTGTATTCAATTATGGGGTATCAGAGTTTTTAGGGGCTAACCAGGCTGGGATAGCTGGGATAGCAGGCTTATGGGTTTTTGAATTTCTGATGTAGATTTTTTTCAATTTCGTTGTTCTGTATGGGACAATGGCAATAAAGATTATCGTATCGTAGGTCCATAAATTACCATATAGCATATATTCAACAGAAAAAACAGTGACAATTTGTTGTTGACAAAGGACAGCTGGACATAGAAAGGGCCCTGTTACCTTCTGTAGCTTAGGGCCTCATCAAACCTGAATCCGGCCCTGGGCCTGATCCTTTTCTCCCTTGATGATTCTGACGCCCTGCCCCAGCGGTTGGGCATCTGTTCTGTGTGCTGAAGAGCCTCCATGTTTAGAGGCAGTCTCCCCACCAGACAGGCGGGACGCGGGTGGCTCTGTGGGTTAAACCACAGAGCCTAGGACTTGCCGATCAGAAGGTCGGCGGTTCGAATCCCTGCGACGGGGTGAGCTCCCGTTGCTCGGTCCCTGCTCCTGCCAACCTAGCAGTTATAAAGCATGTCAAAGTGCAAGTAGATAAATAGGTACCGCTCTGGCGGGAAGGTAAACGGCGTTTCCGTGCGCTGCTCTGGTTCGCCAGAAGCGGCTTAGTCATGCTGGCCACATGACCCGGAAGCTGTACGCCGGCTCCCTCGGTCAGTAAAGCGAGATGAGCGCCGCAACCCCAGAGTCGGCCACGACTGGACCTAATGGTCAGGGGTCCCTTTACCTTTTTACCAGCAGAGGGTAGCAGCTGGTAGCATGGGGCGGGGGGAGAACACCCACCTGTCACTATCCTCTGCCTGGCTCTGTCTAGCAGAAATGTCTCAACAACAGCTGTTCTATATTACTTTCTTTTGACCCCAAGCACTCAGAAGAAACCTGTGCAAATCTTTCTACAATTTCTACTTTCAGTATTTATATTTATTTACTTGATTTGGGGGGGGGGGTAGCCCCTGAGTATGCCCATGGCTGGTAGACTGCCACTAAACTTGGAGGCTCTTCTGCTTCGCTGTTTAGGGACAAATCCAGGCTGCCGGTTTTCTCAGTGGCTTTTGGGGGTTTTGGGCGACAGGCGTTCCTAGCCCTTCTTGGATTCGCCAGAGTTGGAACCCGGGACTTTTGGTACACCAAATAAAGTTCTCTGCTGCTGAGGTGCGCGGCCCTGCTCTTAAACAGAACAATAAGATTCCAGTCCTCATTGTTGCGAAGGAAAGGGCTGGTTTAAACAGAAGCTGCCCAACATATAATTTAGTTTTGCTTGGTAAGTAAAACGTAAAATTGCATAGAAATCATTAAAATTAATGCCATTTATATTCTAATTTTAGTAGTAGAAGTATTTAGCATTAGCTGACATTTTCAGAAAGTAAAATTAAAATTATTTGGTTTTCCAAAAGCAGTTGATGTGCTGCTTCGATGAATGTAGACTTACCAAACTAAATGTAGGATATTCGCTAGACTTTAAAAGGCCTCTCTTATCTGAATTTTCATTTTTCACTCAGCTCACTAAATTTCTTAAATGCCTGCTTGCAATAATAATAATATTGTTATAATTAAGCCGATTACCAAAATCAGCCTAACCCTTTCCATGTTGTTTTCTTGAGTAGGCCCACTGAAATTAACCAGGTCTATGAAGTTCAATGGTCCTACTCTGAATAGGGCTTAAATTGGCTGCAACTCTTGTAAGATATATATGCATGTGGGATGTTTTGTAAATATTCATCAACAGGATAGAAGGTTGCTTACATAATATTTTTTTTAAAGACCTTGAGTGGAATGCCTCTGAGCGCGTCCAGAGTGCTTCTCCCCCTAAAACACAGGAAGAAGCAATCTGAAGGCAAATATTGAAAGCATACGGAACAGGCTTCTCTTTTTGTTTTTGAAGGGATGAGATCCCCTCCCAGGGCGTCAAACAACATGGACAGGAAGCCGTTGATAAAAATAACACCTGATAAAAAAATAACATCGAATAAAAAGCAACAGAAGTTTGTACAATTACTTATATTTAGACTCACAACCACTATGCATTACAAATCTTCAAGGCCATTTTCTAAAAAGAGATTACTCTTCCTAAAAGGAGGCTACAAGCGACGAGATTACGTCAGCATGAGGTCATGACAAGATGGGCAATGGATCTGGGATATAATATAGAGTATGATAAGTGGCTGAATTTATGGATTAGCGGAATGAAGTTTACGGCATGTGTAACACTGAGGGAAAATTTAGAAAAGATGATGTACAGGTGGTACATTACCCCAGCAAAGCTAGGGAAAATGTACAAGACAGGGAATAAGTTTTGCTGGAAGTGTAAAACTAAAGAAGGTAATTTTTTCCACATGTGGTGGACATGCGACGAAATGAAGAAATACTGGGAATATATTTACAATGAGTTAAAAAAAATATTTAAATATACATTTCCCAAAAGACCAGAGGCTTTTCTTCTGGGAATAATTGGGGACGAAATTAAAAAAGAAGATAAGACATTATTCCAGTATGCTACAGCTGCCGCTAGATTATTAATTGCCCAAAATTGGAAAAGCCAAAGTATCCCACCAATTAGTGATTGGCAAACAAAGTTATTTGAATTTGTAGAACTTGCAAAAATGACACAAAAAATTAGAAACCAAAAGAATACAAAGTTTATTAATGACTGGAATAAATTTATGATTTATATTGAAGGGAATTACAAGAACCTAAAAACTATAGCAGGACTGATATAGATCTTACGATGTGCAAATTATTGTAACTATCAACTGCAGGAGAAACAAACTATTTATACTAAGAAGCCTGAAACCGGGAGGGATGGAAGTCAATAGGTGTGTAGAATAATTAAAATACTTAAAGATATAAAGAGATAAATGAGAAGACAAAGAAGCGTAATGGAAATCGACATTGTTTATACGTTATGTATTGATACTTATTTAGTTTTCTTTCTTGTGTGTGTTGGGGTTTTTTACAACTGTTGTAACCGTTGATTTGTTTTTCTTTTTGGTGATCTAATGTGAAAATTAATAAAAAGAATTAAAAAAAAAAAAAGAGATTACGTCAGCATGAAACACGACAGCTCCCATAATTTACCTCTTCGCGAGTGCTCAAAAAGCATCCGCTCCTGAAAGATTCATGAAATTGAAGACAAGCTGCGAGGTTGTTCCGAGACCTGCTGAGCAATGTCTCCCAGGAGTTTTAAAAGAACACGTCGTATCCATTGCTGGCAATGCTGCAGGCTCATTCAGAAGAGGTTATTAAAGCATTTCCCTGTGACGGGGAGTTCCACAGGCTCCCTGAAAATGCCGGCAAGGAGTAAGGATGGGGAAATGAGTAAATTTCAGGTTCTGTTTTTCTTTGTTTCCAGTCTTCAGTCCCCCATATTTCTACATTGGTTTGGGTTTAGAAAAGGGAGGGTCATGTACACATTTTATTTCTCCCGGTCTAGCCTACCTCACAGGGTTGTTCTGCGGCTACGATGGAGGAGGAGAGCATGCAGATCATAATCTGAACTCCCTGAAGGCTGGTTGGTGCGGACTGGCTGTCCACAGTCTTCCCCAGCCCTACCTGGAGATGGAGTGGACCTGGGACCTTCTGCATGCAGGGCAGGTGTCCTACTACTGAGCTAAGACCCTTAAGTATAATATCAAGTTTCTAGTCCTCATAGTTCCGAAGAAAGTGCGGACGTGGGTAGGGACATAGGAAGCTGACTTACACTGAGTCAAGCAATTGGTTCATCTTGTTTTTCCTCTATACGTTGCTATGCGCAAGGACTGAGCTAAAACCTCCCTGTGACTTTCTCCCCAAATCATAGGCTGTTTTTGTTCAGTTTGCTCAGTAAAGTTCATCTTTCACTCCAGACTGTGTTATTTAAGTTACTTTTCTAACTCAGGAATCCTTTTATTTTTAAATGGTGCAGGGTTCCCTGGGAAGAAGCGTTGATTGTTAAACAGCTCTGGGAATTGTAGTTCTGGGAGAGGGGATAGAGAGAGGGGTCTCTCAACAACTCTCAGCTCTCTTAGTGAACTATAGTTCCCAGGATTCTTTGGGGGAAGCCAAAGTCTGTTAAAGTGCTATAAGAGTGCTTTAAATTTATGGTGCAGACATAACCAGGCTCCTTGCCTGAAGCGTTGGAGAGCTGTTGCCTATCAGTGTGGACAATATTGATCTAGATGTGTAGCCTTATTAGACTTTACCAATTGGGTCTGCGTTGCTCCCGGGAGGAAGGGAGGAAGTCAAATGACACCGAGGTTGATTCAGAGAAAGAGTTTATTCTGCTCTCCGGATAGCAGAAGGCACTTGTGTGGTCAGTCCACAGCAAGTCCAAAGAAATGAGAGATACATGCAGTATATATATATCCTCCAGGCACCCTCTCCCCCGTTCCCCAGGAATCCAGCCACGTCAGCTTATACACGCAGGTTGACATCACAGATGTTCCTGCTCTGGTACTCTTGACCATATAAGGTTGTTCCTCTTCCTGTATTCCTTTTTTTAAAAAAATAATATTTATTGCTTTTTGAAAAGGAAAAAGAAAGAGAAAAGCAAAAAAAACAAAAAAAGAAAGAAAAAAGAAAAAAGAACAAGAACAAGAAAAAGTAAAACAATACAATACAATATACAAAACACAACCTCAACACCTCACCCAACATAATAAACAAAACAAAACAAAACAAAAATAATTTAAGAACATACATCATTCCTTCTCCATATTCTAACTTTCATTCCCTTATATCATCGACCTCCTCTCACCTCCCTCTTTGTATTCCACTTCCATTAATTGTTTTAGCAATTCCTTTCCATCTTTCTCCATTTTCTATCACATAAATATCTTAACATATTTTTAATCTTATTTCCATTAAAATTAGTATACTTATTTAAACTTAACTCCTTATAGCATTTCTACTAAGGCCATAAAAATTCATTCCAACAATTTCCTGTCACTCATTAATTTTACAATATTTCTATATATAGACTTTAAATCTTCCAATCTTCTTCCACCATCGCCTCTCCCCGGTCTCGGGCTCTGACAGACACTTCCGTCCACTCCATACAGTCCATCAACCTGGAGATCTTATGTCCGAGGCTCTTAACTCTTTTCCACATCCCTTCTGCAGTTCTTCTTGATATTCTTTGATGCTAAAGAGCAGATCTCGAGGAAACTCCAATCCAACGACACCTGTTCCTGTATTCCTTATCTTGGGGTAAGAAGGTCTCCAACTCTAAGAGCACTCCTGGTGCCGTTCCCGGACTAGGTCTGTGCGTCAGAGTGTGGTCAGGATGTAAGATAAGACCCAGACATGCCATCCCCGCTCCACTTTGGAATGGACAAGGCCATTCATTAGGCGTCAAGGACTGATAAAGGAGAGAGCTTTGAGCACTTGTTTATACAGCTGGGTTTTGGCTCAAGAGCTCAAGTTAAAGCATTTTAGAAATGCTCCCTTGGAGAAGGAAAAATGCGGATTTTGGGGCCCGTTTTAGATTGACTGCCCAGTCAGGTTTTGGGGTTTGGGAAACCCATTCCTTCAGATGGACTGATGATCTCAGTTAAAGGCAGCTTCCTAGAGCGTCACTACAGCTACTGTATACCCCTGAGAATATTTAGAGATATACACTGCCTTTGAACATGGAGGTTCTCTCATGATCAAGAACGTGGCTTTATAGCAAGTAAAACCTTTGATCCACATAACTCAGTACTGGCAGCATCTCTCCAGAATCTCGGGCAGGAAGTTGCTCTCAGCCCTACCTTGGGACTGAACCAAAGAACTTATGCACAAAAAGCAGATTTTTCAGCGCTCAGCTACTGCCATTTCTCCTCCTCTTCCTCCAATCTGCCTGACCCGCCCCTTCAAAACACCTAAGGCAGCGTTCATCATCAAATCCTGCAGCGGGGAGTTCCGCAAGTGAAATCTTGCCTTGTGTGGGGAAATGCTTCAACCTACTTCCCATCATGGCCACTGGGCCCATCACCTCCTGGCAAATAGAAGGGGAAGAAATGGAGGCAGTGAGAGATCTTACTTTCTTGGGCTCCATGATCACTGCAGATGGTGACAGCAGCCACCAAATTTAAAGATGCCTGCTCCTTGGGAGAAAAGCAATGACAAACCTAGACAGCATCTTAAAAAGCAGAGATATCACCTTGCCAACATAGGTCCGTATAGTTAAAGCTCTGGTTTTCCCAGTAGTGATGTATGGAAGTGAGAGCTGGAACATAAAGAAGGCTGATCGCTGAAGAACTGATGCTTTTGAATTCTGGTGCTGGAGGAGACTCTTGAGAGTCCCATGGACTGCAAGAAGATCAAACCGATCCATTCTGAAGGAAATCAGCCCTGAGTGCTCACTGGAAGGAAAGATCGTGAAGTTGAGGCTCCAAGACTTTGGCCGCCTCATGAGAAGAGAAGATTCCCTGGAAAAGACCCTGATGTTGGGAAAGATGGAGGGCACAAGGAGAAGGGGACGGCAGAGGACGAGATGGTGGGACAGTGTTCTCAAAGCTACCAGCATGAGTTTGACCAAACTGCGGGAGGCAGTGGAAGACAGGAGGGCCTGGCGTGGTCACGAAGAGGCGGACACGACGAAACAACTAAACGACAACACTTCCCATCAATTTCGCCAGGTGACCCCAAGTTCTACTATAACAGAAAAGTACGATTATTATTATTTTTATCATCTATTAGATTTCTTAGCCTCAACCTTCCCCATAAGGTCGCAAAGCAGATCATAACCACGTAAAAACTTAGCGTGAAAACCGGTTCAGACAATTTGCCACTTGGGGCTTGTTGATCTGTGAGACTGCCTTGCTCCATATAGGTCCGCTTTACCTGTTTGATGGACAGAACCAGCCCTGCTGTGGGTGCCACATTTGTAAGAACTTGATTTTTTGGTGTGGCAGCACCTGTGGAACTCCCTGCCTATTGACAGCAGGCAGGCGCCTTCGCTGTGCTCTTTTTGGCACCTGCTAAAAACAAACCTACCGAGATATTTAGAATCTTAATATGTTTTTAGTCTATTTAACTTTCCAAAAGCCTTATCAATTGCTGCTGTCAATTTTTCTTATTGGTAACTTTATCGTTTCATCTTTCTTTAAAAACTGCTTTGAGGTTGTGTTTGTCTTTTTAATGATCAAGCAGTATGTAATTTTTATTCAATAATTTGCAATCAGAAGAATAGGATGGATATATGTATGTGTGTGTACGTGTGTGTGTGTATACATAGTTAGCCTTGGTGAAGACTTGACATTTTTATCCCCAAAAAAGCTTTTGATTGCGTTTCTGCTGAAATGCGGCTGCATTTTAATGTTTTAATGTTGTATTTTAATCTTGTTTTTTAAGCTGTATTTCAATCAACTGTTTTTATATTTGGTGTTAGCCGCCCTGAGCCTGGTCTTGGCTGAGGTGGGCAGGGTATAAATAAAATCATCATCATCATCAGTATTATTATTCATGTGTGTGTATATATTCTGGCCTTTGATACTATAGATAGATAGATGATAGATAGATAGATAGATAGATAGATAGTATCAAAGGCCAGAATAAAGACGTGTGTCACCAGCGTTCATCTTTCTCTGTTCCTCCACAACGTGCATCGTAATTGCTAATAATGCAGCAATTATCTAATCGTTGCCGTTTTAAAAACACACACACCCCGCTCCTGGCAAGCTCACAGAGATTGCATCCGCCATGCATATATATGGAAGGAAAATCTCCATGGCTTCAGCCTCCTTCCCCGACTGAAAATAGAAAATTCTTCTTAGAGCTGATTCACTGGGGCCGCTGCAGTCCCTGCGATGAAGGCTTAGGAGGGGCTGCATTGCAGCAAAAAAGAGAGGAGAGGCTTGTGCGCAACAGAGACAGATCCACACAGAGACACACACACACCCAGCCAGCCAGACAAAAGCAGGAGGGGAGACGGATCACACCATCTGCCCATCTCTCTGGACCACTAGAGATCTCTCTCTCTCTCTCCTCCGGAGGCACAAAAGGCATCTCCTGTTTCTGTTGCATTCCGAGCCCCTTTTGGTCCTACTCTGAGGAAGGTAAGGAAGAGTTGGAAAAGAAAGAGGGTATTTGAAATATATATTATTTGGAGGGAAATGGGGGGGGGGGAATGTATTTTAATTCTGGTCAGATTCTTCCATCTTCCACTTGTCCTTTAAAATAAACAAATAAATCTCACATTGTTGTTAATCTGTTCAGAGTTAGCATCTTCCTGCATACAATACATTTTGTCTTCTTTTTTTTAAAAAAAGGCTCATTCAGACCTGTTAAGCCTGTCTGGAGGGGTACGTTGGGATTGGAAGGGATAAATGTCATAATAATAATAATAATAATAATAATAATAATAATAATAATTTTTTATACCCCACCCTCCCCAGCCAAGACCGGGCTCAGGGCGGCTAACAACCAATAATAAAAACAAGTTGATTGAAATACAACTTAAAAAACAAGATGAAAATACAACATTAAAACATTAAAATGCAGCCTCATCACAGGGGGAGAAAGGAAAAAAGAAAGAAAGAGGGGGAGATATAGATATATAGATATAGATAGGTGTTTAGATTAGATTGATTGAAATAAATGGGCCTAAGAACGCCACCCTGATTAATTTCCATGGGTCTCCTCAGAGTAGGGCTAACATCGACTTCTTCTACCCATGTCATCGCCAGCCACCTGTTCAGTGTTAAAAACGTTTTAAAATGCTAATTTGGTCCTCTTTATGGAAACGCAACCGTTCTCTGACCACTCCCTTGTAGTATGGAGAGATACAGATATTTTTAGAAACCCGAAGAGGCGACGGTGTTCCACGAATGAAATGGTCTTTGAAAATGAAAATTTTAAAAATCAGGTTTTTCTAAAACAAGAAGGCTGCAATCCTAACCAGGTCTACTCAGAAGGAAGTCCCATTTGACGCAAGGGGGGCTTACCCCCAGGTAAGTAGGGTTAGGATCTCAGCCCATTTGATGGCTCTCTCTTTCTCCACCTCCTTTCCACTTATTAAATTAAGCAGGTGGTGATTTGGGGCACGCAGAGCCCCTTCGGTTTTGATTCCGCCAGTCATTTGGTTCCTTTCAATAAAACGATTATCCGGAAATAATGTTAGAAGGATGTGTCTGCGTACATAAAAATATCCACGCACCCACCCCCATCTTGAAGAGGGGGCTATTTTCAAAACGCAGATGTCTGCCACATGCCTGGGATGCCACACAAAGGTCTTTCAGAGGAGCCTGCACACTCACACAAATCCCCACCCCGCTTTTAAAATTAAAAGTGATGTAATTTTTCTTGGGAGCCCAGAAAGGCATTGAAGGCAGAGATAGATATAGCACAGCAGGAACCAGGAGATGGCTCCCTTGAAGGAAAACACGGAGGTGTGTTGCATGCGTACAATTATATTTTTAAAAAATGCACACTGAGGTGAAGCGTAACCTCCAGATTTCAATTCCTCTCTCTCTCTTTCTTTCTTTCTTTCTTTCTTTCAAAAGTGTAAGTTTCTAGAAGCTGAGATATGAGGCAAAATGGACAGGCGCTGCTCTTATTTTTGTGGGGAGGCGAGGCGAGAAACTAGCCTGCTCTCCCCCCTTTCGGAGTTTTATTTTTGAACCCCCGTAAAAGATCTTTCGCTGCCCCATGGGAGTGCAGTCTTGCTAGCCAAGGGCAGCATGTCTGAGAAAAGGGAGCAGAGAAAATTGGCAGAGAAGGCGCAAAGAGGGGCAGGTTGGGGGGCAGCCCCTCCTTGGATGACGGATGGATGGATGGATGGGGAGGTGTGCTATGTGCCTGAAGAAAGGAAATCTCCAGACTGAGAGGTGGGGCAGTGAGGAGGGAGGGGGCAAAGGAGATGTGTGGTTGGGGGTGGGAGAGAGGGAAGGTACCGCAGTTAAGACCCACCCAGGAGTGTTGATGTTGGGTGTGGGAGGGATGGGCCCGGACCTCAGGGTTCTGTCCTCTCCCCCATGCTTTTCAACCTCTATATGCAGCCGCTGGGAGAGATCATCAGGGGGTTTGGGCTGGGTGTCCATCAATATGCAGATGATACCCAGCTCTGCCTCTCTTTTAAATCAGAACCAGTGAAGGCGGTGAAGGTCCTGTGTGAGTGTCTGGAGGCGGTTGGAGGATGGATGGTAGCTAACAGGTTGAATCCTGACAAGTACTGTTCTTGGGGGGACAGGAGGTGGGCAGGTGTGGAGGATTCCCTGGTCCTGAATGGGGTAACTGGGCCCCTGAAGGACCAGGTGCGCAGCCTGGGAGTCATTTTGGACTCACAGCTGTCCATGGAGGCGAAGGTCAAATCTGTGTCCAGGGCAGCTGTCTACTAGCTCCATCTGGTACACAGGATGAGACCCTACCTGCCCACGGACTGTCTCGCCAGAGTGACACATGCTCTGGTTATCTCCCGCTTGGACTACCAAAATGCACTCTACGTGGGGCTACCTTTGAAGGTGACCTGGAAACTACAACTGATCCAGAATGCGGCAGCTAGACTGGTGACTGGGAGCGGCTGCCGAGACCACATAACACCGAACTTGAAAGACCTACATCCCAGTACGTTTCCAAGCACAATTCAAAGTGTTGGTGCTGACCTTGAAAGCCCTAAACCAGACATAGGCAAACTCAGCCCTCCAGCAGTTTTGGGACTACAACTCCCATCATCCCTGACCACTGGTCCTGTTAGCTAGGGATGATGGGAGTTGTAGTCCCAAAACAGCTGGAAGGCCAAGTTTGCCTATGCTTGCCCTAAATGGCCTCAGCCCACTATACCTGGTGTCCACCCCCATCATCCAGCCCGGACACTGAGGTCCAGCGCCGAGGGCCTTCTGGCGGTTCCCTCCCTGCGAGGTTATAGGGAACCAGGCAGAGGGCCTTCTCGGTGGTGGCGCCCGCCCTGTGGAACGCCCTCCCATCAGATGTCAAGGAAATAAACAACTATCTGACTTTTAGAAGACATCTGAAGGCAGCCCTGTTTAGGGAAGTTTTTAATGTTTGATGTTTTATTATGGGTTTATATGAGTTGGAAGCTGCCCAGAGTGTCTGGGGCAAACTAGTCAGATGGGCGCCATATAAATAAATTATTATTATTATTATTAGCGACATGCCTAGCGCTCAGCCCTCCGAGCGTTCCCCTAACAGAATATCCCTCCTTCCTCCTTTCTTCTCAGCAAGAAATGAGGGACACAGTCAACTCCCAGTATGACTCCTTCCTGTACTGGAAGATGCCCATCCCAGAACTGGACCTGAGCGAGCTGGAACACCTGGGCTTAGCTGAGCTGGTCGCCTACAAGCCCAAGGGAGGCTATGGCAGCTTCGCGGCAGAGCGGAAGAAACAGAAGCTCAGCATCTCTGACGGGGAAGACGACGGCGAAGACACCAGCCTCCTCCAGTTCAACAGTTTCAATTTCTGGAGGGCTCCTATACCCTGTGTCGGCCCTTTAGATTTTGACCTGATCTGAGGCCTGTGCAGCTGGGCTCCTGTCCTTTAGTGTGACGAGTGAGGCGGCTAAACCTTTTGTCTACACTCTTCCCCTTCTGACCAATTCCCCGTAGTGTTTTCCTTTTCAAATTGTACGGCGAGGCTGAATTGCAAAATTGCTTCTGTCGGTGTCGTCTGCCTGTGTCTCTCTCCTTCTCATGTTCTGTCTCTTATGTCTTTTCACGGGCAGGGAAGGGGACTGTGGTTTGCAAAACTGGGACTGAATGTATTTATTGGCTAGAGGGTGAACGACATTGAGATGGCCTAAAGTGCGCCCACGTTCCTGTTTGTGGCGATGGCAGCCGGAAGCGTGCGGGGAAGTAAGCGAGGCATTTCCACACCCCCTTGATCATAAAAACGACTCCGTACAGCTGGGTGGCTTTTGAGGGGATCGCAGCTAGGATCTGGAGCAGGAGTCGGCAACTAAGCAGCCTGTGAGCAAATTCCGGCCCACGAGTCTTTGGCCCGTTTCCTTCTTCCTTTTGCCAGCAGCCACTTCCAGAAAGCGTGAAATTACACATCTTGCTTCTGAATAACTCGAGAGGGATAATTTGTGTGTGTGGGGAGGGGGTTGGGGGGTCTGCGCTGCCACTTCCGGGTTCAGTTGAGGGGGTGGGGTGGGGGCGCCAAAGAAGCGCCATTTCTTGGGGGAGGGAGGGAGATGTGTAGGCCAAGATGAAAGCTCAGCTCCTGGACGTGTTTGAGATTAAACTGCAAAAGAAAAGAGGTGTCTTTAAGAGCGTTTGTGGTGGTGATTTCATAATAACCACAAGAGATTTGCGCACCTGGAGATTTATCGTGCACCGAGTGGAGGAGGTCGGCTGCCCCCCGCCTTGCCGCCCCCACAAGTACACTATCAAATTGCAGCTTTGTCTTTTAAGCAGCTGCTGGGAAAACAGGGTTGCGGTTCAAAGTCAGGAATCAGGACGAATCTTATTTTATCAGCTGGAATGTGGGATAAGATGAGAACTGGGTAGGCTTATCGCCAGTGGCCCTTGGAGCGGGAATGCCTCTCCTCTCCAACCGTAAAACAAAAACAATCCACAGCAGGAGTTAGCAACTAGCGGCCCGCAAGGGAAATCCGGCCCAGGGGCCAATGTGGTGCCAGGGCAAGAGGGAGTGAATTGGGTAAAGGCTGGCATAGCCTGAAAGTTAACAGACAGCAGCCAATATTATAAACACTGTTGCACCAGCCACCTCTCCACTTATCCACAGACCAGAACAAAGATCCAGGTTTTTCAATAACATCATGTGTGGAGACTCAGGCCTTATCATGTGACCTGCAGTGGCCCATTGGCCTCAGGCGGCACATCACTGGGAGCGGTGCCAGTCCCTGCCGCTCTCGTTCCCTGAGCCGGAAGCCTTAAGAGAGCCAGCGGCAAACTTCTAAAGTTACAGATAGATAGATAATTTATTACGGTCGGAGACCAGCTTATAAAACACACTTGGGGGTACAATCCCAGAAGGAAAACAAACATTTAAAACAATGTACAACAATAAATTTATAAATGCGATAAGCATATAGACACATAAAACTTTAAGATAAGCTACCGCAGAGAGATGACCCAGAGTCACCTATGGAATCGAGTTTGGGGATTTTCTTAAGGAACTAGTTTCGGTTAGGGGATGGTCTGCGCCTACAGATCTGTACACAGAATCCGGCGACCATCTGGGTCGTCTTATGATCTTTGCCTAACAGGAAAAGGTCAGATTTTTGCTTTTCCGGGAGGTCAGCGAGCCTCACCAGCAGGGGATCAATGTAAAGTTACAGTATTCTGCTTCTGTTCTGGCACGGCAGAAACAGTGGCATCAGGTTCCCGTTGGGTCTGGTAGGGTGGGAGGCCGGGAGGCCAGCAGTAGGGGGCGCCAGAGCAAATGGCAGGAATAGCCAACTCATTCCAGTTTTGTCCCCATCCTGCTCCTCCGCCCTGCTGAGTTCTCCAAGCAGCAACGCTGAGACTATGGAGGAGGAGGGTTATGCGCCAGGGCAAACCCCTGAATTGGTTGTAAGTTAAGTGTGGAGGGTGGTTGAGAGGCTGGCTGAAGGTAAAGACTGAGGGTGGATGTACACACAGGAAAAAAATTCTATAGATATGCCGTGCGTCTTTTCTGGAGGTACGCAGGGGTACGCATCCCTCTAAACATTTTGTGAATCTTTGTACTTTTGTCCATTTCCTGTATTTATTTCCCCCGATTTGAACTATAAAATGGTGGTTTTCTTGAGTCAAAACGAGAGTACCCCTAAACACTTTTTTAAGCACTGTAGATATGTCAGAAATTATAACAAAGGGAAAAAAACCTCTTTGTAAAATCGCGTAGAAAGGTTTTCTGCTCTACAGCGCCATCTGGTGTCACAGTGTTATAACCCATAAAAATGCTTTTTCTTTACTAACGTAGCTGAGTTGGGTGCTAGAGAAAGTTTTAAGGCACCATGACTGATGTGGCTGCACTGGACGCCGTTCTGCAGGGGGCGCCGCAAAAATGTTGTGGAACGGTGGTGGGCACTGAATTTTAGCATTGCATGGGCTGCTGCTGAAATGTGAGAGCCCAACTTCTGCCGCTATTGGTCAGTGTCCCCTTTGCCCAAATGCACAAGTGAAGCACAATGCAAAACCTTGCATGTCCACATCCCTGATCAGCGTCCGTCCAGCCTCTGTGTAAACACCTTTGGTGGAGGGCAGCCGGCCACCTCCCATTTGCCCTATCGAACCAGACTCCATTACGTGGTGAAGGATATTATCCCATGGGCAGAGTTGGGATAATTCACTGCCAGTCTGGTCGGCTTCTGCAGAATGACTTGGGCCAGCCTTGTCGTGACAATCAGAGGACCAGACAGCGATGGATGGGAGGAGATCCCACCTGAAGGCACCGGGTTTGGGAAGTCGACTCTGGAGCATGCGAGAAAGAGGAAAGGAGGGATTCAGAGAAAAGGAGGTGTTAGAAAATGATTGAAAGGGTGTGTGGGTGTGTAAAAAGAGAGAGGGGAGTGTGGCAGAAAGGGAAAGAGAGAAAAGATAAACAGAGAAAGGAAAAGAAGGAAAAGGGAGTGGCACAGAGATGATGATGATGATTGATGATGATAAGGAAATCAGCCCTGAGAGCTCACTGGAAGGACAGATCGTGAAGCTGAGGCTCCAATACTTTGGCCACCTCAGGAGAAGAGAAGACTCCCTGGAAAAGACCCTGATGTTGGGAAAGATGAAGGGCACCAGGAGAAGGGGATGACAGAGGACGAGATGGTGGGACAGTGTTCTTGAAGCTACCAGCATGAGGGAGCCAGTGGAAGACAGGAGGGCCTGGCGTGGTCTGGTCTAGGGGGTCACGAAGAGTCGGACACGACTAAACGACTAAACGACAGCACAACAACAACAACAACAACAACAACTTTTATTTATACCCTGCCCTCCCCAGCGGGAAGGTAAACAGCGTTTCCGTGTGCAGCTCTGGCTCGCCAGATGCAGCTTTGTCACGCTGGCCACGTGACCCGGAAGTGTCTCCGGACAGCGCTGGCCCCTGGCCTCTTAAGTGAGATGGGCGCACAACCCCAGAGTCTGTCAAGACTGGCCCGTACGGGCAGGGGTACCTTTACCTTTACCTTTACCCCAGCCAGAGCCAGGCTCAGGGTGGCTAACACCAATAAAATTACAGTAAAAACATAATAGGAAAAAAAACCCCAATTTAAAATACAGGTTAAAATGCAATTTAAAATGCGGCCTCATTTTAAAAGTAGCCCATAGATCCAAACCGTAAGGGGAGGGAAACATAAGGGTCAGACTGAGTCCAAACCAAAGGCCAGGCGGAACAGTTCTGTCTTGCAGGCCCTGCGGAAAGATATCAAGTCCCGCAGGGCCCTAGTCTCTAGTGACAGAGTGTTCCACCAAGTCGGGGCCAGTACTGAAAAGGCCCTGGCCCTAGTTGAAACCAATCTAACTACCTGCGACTTGGGTCCTCCAAGGTGTTGTCATTTGTGGACCTTCAGGTCCTCCGCGGGGCATACCAGGAGAGGCAGTCCCGTAGGTACGTGGGTCCTCGGGCTTTAAAGGTTGTTCTTGGCTCTTCTTTTGCTCGCAGCCAACATGCAGCCCCACACGGATTTTTCTCCCCAAGGGAGAGTTGTCTTTGACATAGGGGGCTCCTGGCCTACACAAATCCTTTGACCACATCCCAGACTAAAAAAAACCCAGCTTCTGTTAACCCAGCCTGTGCCAATCCAAACAAAAAGGCGGTCTGCCCGTATGTCTCACAGAGATCCGAGAGAAGAATGGGACTTTGAGTAGCCAAACAGTGCACTGGGGCCCAATGCATCGTGGCCTCCCAGCGCCGGACAAAAGCCTCATTCAAAAGACCGCAAGATGCCTGTTCACACCATGCAGACTTTGCTCAAAGCCAGGCTGAAGGTCTCATCGATGGTGGTGGCTGCTGGCGATGAAAACACATGACCTAAGGCCTCAAACGTAATAAATTGTGGGGTGTGGAGGCAGGAGAGAAGGGGAGGCTCTGTTTCCTTAGAAAGCGAAGCCTTTCTCCCCCCCCCCCCCAATTTTTTAAATTGATTTTCCAAAATTTTGAAACAAACAAACAAACA